>NC_060119.1:231609103-232872315 GCF_021461395.2 Schistocerca americana
GAACCCTGTACCTCACACGATATAGAAGGAGGAATTCAAATGAGACCAGGGAAAAGATGTACGCTACAAGAAGGCATTCAATATACAACAAAAATCTGAATCATCTAGGTTTTCTCTATTTTGTGAAATGAAGGACAGTGTTCACTGACGAGAATTTGATGATTCAGACGCGGAGAAACTGACTGCGAGAAAGAGGGTACGGAATAATACATCATCTTCAAAGAGGTGAGTCTGAAGATGAATATTATCGCTGTTCTTTAGAGATTACACTGAAAAGTGCCTGTTGGCCTTTTTATCTTCTCAAGACCTATTATATACTCTTCGTTAGCTATAATATTTATATTATAACTATTTCTGAGGTATTAATCCAGTCATCTTCATTATATCGAATCTTTGCGTAGCAACTGAGTCGGAAACATTGTCTTTGGAAAGAAGTTGGCTTTCATCCAATCACAGCTCGTGGCTGCAGTGTATGCCTTGTGCTCGTGGAGCGGAAGGGAAGTCAGCCATCAGCCAATAGTGCCATTGCTTATTCTAGAGGCTCGTAATCTGTATTTGGAGCGATGCGATGCACTTTGTACTGGAGTCACACTAGAAGGAACAGGGTTCTCTGATGGAGAGCTAAGATGTATTACTGTATGATGCTTCAGATTACAGGTAAAATTCAAGGATAGTTTATTGTGGCGAGCTCTGAGACACCATGTGAGGTGAAGGAGGGTGTGAGACTTTGGATCATTCTGCACGCCAATTCTCACTAACGCGTATTCATATTATGCAGTGGAGTAGGCTACGAGAGAATACGAATTGTCACGTATTGAGGATGTAGGTACTCCATCACCTTCCTAGTTTAGTTCATTCTGTTTTTCTTTTCAGTCCTTCCATCCTAATTTATATGAGAAAGAAAAGGTTGGCTTTGTCCATGACATCGGGTTGTGCTTTTGATTTCTAAGGCTGTTTTGCAGAGTTAAATATAATCCAAGATTTCATTTCGAAATTGAAATCTTATGTTTGCGTTCTGTTGAACAGCGATTAATTGTGCGAGGTGACAGTCATTTACAGTTAGTTCATTTCCTTTATTCATGTCCTGCTAAAACCACGTCACACATGTGGCCACCATTTATCGAACTGTCAGGCGAATAGAGGCAGTAGCGAATTACGTCTGATGATTAAAATAACGTTCCGTGAGACAACGCTAGAGACAAAGAATGTGGTGTGATACAATCTGTTTGCACGATAATTAGCCATTTTCAGCTATTACTTAAAGTAAGGCCACGTTGGTTGCTATTGGTGGACATCAGACTGCTGTTGGTGGACATTAGACTTCTGGACCACACTTGTATGCTGATTTTACGTACGAGAAATGTGGAAGTGCAGCTGAATCATGCAAATGCTTAATTACTGCACTCACTGTGAACAGATGAATTCATATTCTGGGAGACCACCACCTTGTAGTGTGAATCGCTTAAGGTGAAGCTAACGCAACTTTCTGGCACCTTTTTCTTTCATGAATCCGTTTAGTTACATATTATATCCCTTACCGAGGTATGCTGGTCCTTAACGGACCCTTGCGCTCAGTTATATGAAATCATATGCTGCGTGACTACTCTTCAAGCTCCATTTCGATCCAGATAGCGCTAATAATCTTTTCATGGCCATTATAATTTTCTGTGTGAATGTCATTCTAATATCAGGGCTTGCACGTCACTACCTTTGAGAGTGACTGATGCTTTTAGAAACACACAACCATATTTTAAGTTTATGCAGGAACATTGTGTAGACTCAGCATCAGTTTACGTAAATATGTGGTTTGAACTACCTACATGAATAATAAAGATACGATTAAGCACTTTGCATTCCTTTCCCTGCAGCCCTGAAGCAATCACCAAAACTTTGAAGCATACTGACTACGCAATTACGAAATGCTTCCACTGTTATAGAAAAAATTTTCGGCAGGTTTTGTGAAGATACCATCTGACGAACTCAGAAAAGCAGACAAAATCAATAACTTTTAAAGGAAAAGATCCTGTATGGACAAAAATTATGACTAACAATAGAATAATAGAACAAGTCTACCACTTCGGCTATTTAGAATGCAACCTCACCTTTAAGCGTGATGAAGAAGTAGAAAAGAAATTAGCAAAGTTTGAGAACGTTGCGAAACAGGAAACTGGGAAAGAAACAAGGTTTAAATCTGAAATCTGAATTAATAAGACGCTATTTTGGAGCTCGATATCAGTTGCAACCTATGGGCAACAAAAATTCGATTTTCGATATTTCACGTAGTTATTATCAGAATTTAAACATTTGAAATGCTGTCGTAAAGTACTCACTAAGAGGCATAATTTTAGGTCAAAAGCTTAACACAATAACACAAGTATTGTAGTTAAAAACTGTTTTCTTTTTTTCCCTTTGCAGTGTAACTGATAGCACGCAAATACCCTTATTTCATTCATCCAGTATTTGAGAATCAGAGCACTTAGTGACTTCCACCAAAGTTTTCAAGTCATTTCAAATTTTCTCGCTGGCACCACCCCCTTCCCCCTCCCCCCCCCCCCCCACCCTCACAAAATGATGAAAGAAAATAGTTTAACTACATTTCCGCTATTCATGCAGTGGAACTTCAACATCAAACACGACATTTTAATTTATTACTCCTTTACTACTTACTCTAATCGCAACGCACTTTTCAGACAGTATTTAAATACATCACTGAATGTAGCTGAAAAATTTTATCATTGCATGACTCATAGTTCAGCAGTTACGTCGTAAATATTGAGCTGCGCTAAGAACTATCTTCTGCTTAAAATGGGGCGAAAATGCCCAAACTATATCCATCAAGTGTTTCATAGAGAGAGCATGATGTGCAACACACACGTAGCATGATTTCAATCCTTTCCTAAGCTTTTTCTTGCGTCTATGCATAAAGGCAAATAATTAACAGATTAACTCATTTGTAAGGTAATCAGGCGTTTGAAGCTGTTTTAAACACGGGAGTTCTATTTTTTAAGGAATCGAACGCTTACTGGTTTTATAAGAAAATGACAGCATCAATAGTTGTTAAGGGATGTAAATGTCAAGAAAGTCGTCTACAAGGGAAACAGATTGGCTTTCTGAGACCAGTAAAGGGGGTGACGAGAGCTGATAGATCTCTAAATTCGGAAGTTGGGGAAGAGTTATATATATTTAATATATTCGATACGATACATAAAAATAGGAGAAACTGGAACGAAAATCTCGAAAGAATGCGTGGATGAAAATTACCACTACAGATAATACAGATATGAAGATTTAAGCCATTCTGGAGAAGAATTCAAGCAAGACCAAGAAAGATATGAGTACCGCAACAGACAAAACGAACTAAGAGCTGCCTAAGGCCCGAGGTGAATGTGATGATAAACTACTACTTGGACGAGTTGAACTTCCAAGTACTTCTTTAAAAGAATCACAATCCGGTTCGTGATAGCTTCACAGAAGACTTTCTGTGCTCATTTCATAAATTGTCGGTCTTGTTGGCATCCCTTAAATATTCCGTTATTACGCCGTAATGAATTATCGGAGGTGGTATAATGAAAGAAAGTAGCCTTTTCAAGAGTGACATGCTACAGAAAAATACAAAGTTTTTCAATGAACTCTGGAAGATCAGAAAATCTCAAATGGCTATGTTATGGAAGGCGTTAGTGGAGACATTATGTCACTGGATTGATCCATCATGTCAGTTAACTGTCAACTGTGTGTCCACATTGCGTGGATAAGAGGGATGAGTGCTTGCACGATGTAGTGTTCTGTTGGCGATACCGTGTGGAGAGCGGAAGGGTGAAACCCAATGCTGATCCTTTGGTTAACCCTCTCGAATAGCATAGAAGGCATCGACCCCCTTAATGGCATCTGAAAAAAGGGCCTGTATGTCCGTCATTTGTCATCATTTGTCGTATTTGAAGATAAAATTGTTGTATATAACGACCGCCGGTTACGCGCAACATTGTCCCGGTAATTCGCACCTGTGTCGCCTCAGTGTAACGTATTCGTCATAGTACAGAAAAGGAAGTAATTCACAGATATGTTTAAATGTTCATTTATGGCTAGATTGGCCATCTTCTGATCGTGACGAGAGGCAGAAGTAGTTGAGAATGTGGTTACTTACATGTAATACCGGGTTATAGAGCATCATGATTTGAAGAACGTAGACGGCGTCTGATAGCGTTTCTTTTTGTGGACCTGACATTACAAAAACTATCTAGAGTTAACAACATAAAAAAGGAAGTCCTTTCCAGAGGCTGTGCAAATATTATATATTTTTGGTCAAGAATCGCGTTTCGGCTTCTTCGGCCATCGTCAGGTGAAAACAACATAACGTTACCACATATGAAACTGCCGTGTGGATAATAGAGGTATTACTGATACAGATACACAGAGTGTACAAATAAAACTGCCGCGAATAAATTTATAGCGCTGACATGGAAATGGTCCTTGTTAATGAACAGGAGAACTACAAGTCGCATTAAATTACAGAAACCTGTGCACCAATCGGTTGTTATCACCAGTCTCGCCATGACCATTTGACACACGTCACATGCTTTGTTCCGAGTATTTCGCTTTGTTATTGTTGGAGTGAGTAAGAGGAGCAGACGTGTTTAACGTAAAGTTGAATGCAAAATTAAATGCTGGCTTCCATAAAATGTCAACTGTTAAGCGAGGCACAATTGATGTAAAACGTGTGTAGATTTGCTTACGCAATAGCTTAAGATTGGAAGTGGCTTGGCAAACCATCGAGCAAGGTCTGCAGTGCAAAACATGCATAAAATGACACGAAACTGGCTCTGCAGCGAAAAAAGAGTTCGAACACCAGAAAACTCTGCTTGAGTGAAGGGAAGCCTGGAGAAAAGTTCGACGAAGTATTAACACTGTGCAAGTGAGAATTAAGACATCGACGTGTCGAAAAGTTATCAAAAGGGATCTGCATCTGCTTCCTTTAAAATTTACTGTTGTGCATGTGCTGAAATGTCCTGCCAACTTCCACGTATTGAGTTCTGCCGGTGGTCTCTCAAGGATTTCTGGATTCTCAGTTTTCAATTTGTTCATAGATAGTCTGGTTCACTTTTTGGTCCTCAGTTTTTCATGTCTACAGAGGAGACATGGTTCAGGCTGCGAAGATGCCTGATCTCACCGAATATGCGCCATTATGCATCAGGAAATACTTTTCGCTTGAAGAGCCATTGCTAAATCTCGAATTGTTGTTTGGTACGCAATGCCTGGTACATGTGTCGTGACACGATTCTTCCACTAAACTGTTAACGCTAGCCGGTATGTCCCGAAACTGTTTAATCCGTATGTGGATCAACGCGCCAAGCATATCGATATTTTCAGTAAGATTGAGCAACCACACTAACCACCTTGACAACGTTGTCACGAGTACTTGAGGTGTTCGCTGAAAAGAGAACTTTCAAATGGTTCAAATGGCTCTGAGCACTATGCGACTTAACTTCTGAAGTCATCAGTCGCCTAGAACTTAGAACTAATTAAACCTAACTAACCTAATGATATCACACACATCCATGCCCGAGGCAGGATTCGAACCTGCGACCGTGGCGGTCGTTCGGTTCCAGACTGTAGCGCCTAGAACCGCACGGCCACTCCAGCCGGCGAGCGGACTTTTAGAAGAGACAGTGCAGTCTCCTAGCCACCTCAGTTGCCTAATTTCCTTCACTGCGATTACCTGTGGGACAAACTGAAGGCTCAGGTGAACTAAAAACGTTTCACACGGTAGCAGAACTACTGCAGATCACTGAAAACGCTGTTGCTGCTACGCCTCTCCTAAGCGTGTCACACACTTTGATAAATCGAGCACAGAGGTGCATGTCTGCGATGACCATTTCCGGCAATCACTGTGATGTTCATTAACAAGCCAGTCTAAAATGAGCCTACTGTAAATATTTTTGGGCCAGTTTTAATTTATCCACCGCGTAAAGGACCCATAACATAATGACATACAGAATGTTGGGCAAGGAAACTATCACAATTTATATAATATACAGTAATACAATACATTTAATAAAAGTGAATAATCTACAATAAAATTGACGTTACTGACGTAATCTAACATTTGGGTAGCTGAAGCTTCATTTAACAAAGGAGATAATTATATTTACATTACCGGTACGCAAATATTATAGTGTAGTAATAAAAACCAAATATTATTCACTTTTCCTTAACACAGAAAATTTCTACATAACAACATTAAATCTAATAACTTGCTGTGTTATCACTCAGTATCTCATAACTTTATACGTCTACCGCTTCTGTGCCTGTATTATCTGTATAAATCACAAGCTATTTTTATCAGAGGCTAGAATTCAGAACTGATAATGGCCTCGAAAGTCGAAAACTGGTTCGTGACTAAATAAACAACAGCTGCAGTACATGAACAAAAAAAACATAATTATCTATTATATCAAACACGGTACTGTTTTAATTAAAATTTTTTCATGGTATAGGAACTATCCAGAAAACACAATTTCAGTTTATATTTGCAATTTATCTTGCTAGCTCCCACACCCTCTTTTCAATTGGAAAAATGAAAGGTTACTTTTGTATCACATATCGGAAATACTTTCTGAGACAATGGTACTTTTTGTGTTCGGTGATGAAGATATTTCTTTCTTCTAGTACTGTAGCTACGGATGCTACTGGCCTTCTCAACTATTCTCACTGTTCGCCTTTAGGCAATTTATATTTTGTGTGTATATGATGAAATACCACAGAAAATTATGACATAGAGCAATAATAAGCGTATATATGCAAAATATGATTTGATTTTCTTTTTTTGAGGGGGGGGGGGATAGTTATGACAAAAGAGCAGAACATGCTGAATTTTGCTGTCTGAGATATTTTAAATGTTCTTCTCAATTCAAAGATACCCAATCATTCTCTCCTTTAATATTCCTTTTATTTTGTTTGTTGCACAGAACTTTATTCGACATTAAGAAAGAGTCCATTTGTAGACAACATATTAATTATCTGTAAAACGATATTAACAGTTATTGAAAGAATTTTAAAACATCTCTGCAAATACGAGAAATGCATTTTCTTGTCACAAAACGAGTTTTTTAAAGGATATAAAACATCATCAGCCGTCTATAAGGAAACATGCTATACTTTACTTTTCTCTCTAGATGTAAAAACGGATCATTAGAAAAGACGTTCTTTTCAAAGTAATTTCCGCCATTCGACTGTAATTGTTCATTTATTTTACACAATCATAATTTCGGCACTGTAGCCATTCTCAAGCGCATGCTGAAATGTTAAAATATATCTGACCTGTCTGTGACATGTCATCGTCGAAAAACATATTTCTGTTCTAGACCAGTTGTATTACAGGACACGAGTACATATCGAAGACACATAATGTGGCTGACATTATGCGCAATGAAAGACCATTAACATATAGTACAGCACATTTAAGAACTAATACACTCTAGTGACATGCATGTACGCAGAAATATATTAGCTGTTATACGTGCAAAACTGTATGCTAATGGTTTCTCACAGCACTCAATGTCAGCCGTATTACGTATCTTCGATATGTACTCGTATCCAGCAATAAGACAACTGGTGTGTAAGAGTAGAAATGTTTTTACGATGGTGACGTGCCACAGAGGTCAGACGTACTTTAACATTTCATCATGCAATACATAATGGTCAAAAAATTTTGTATGATTGTGTTCCACCCCCCACCCCCCTCCCCCCGAAAAAGAAAATTACAAAATATGTTGGTTTTGCCGGTGGCACATTATGTCCGATTTGCGCTCGCACCAGAAAGTATAGTCCGATTGCAGATTTTTCAGGCATTTGGTCGTTTGACATTGCTTTGCAGCGTTACGCATTACTTGATGTGAAACACACCAGGTAACACCATTACTGTTTGTTTGCATACCTCGAGCCAAACGTGTTTCTACGTGTTTTTGTGTGAGTGGTGTAGCTAGTTTTGGGTTCACTTGATCTGAAAATGTCCCTTCAGTGGTCTTTGTCACATGCATCATGTTGTATAATTGTGGTACGATGTATTTATTTAATATGTACGTAAAATTAAGGGATAGTGATGGAACTGAAGATCTAAATGATGAGTGGGTGGCGAAAGGGGGCAAAGATGGCTGAAATCTGTGAGTGAGCAATAAATGTACACTAGAGAAACGAAGAGTGAGTTACTAAAAAGATGGAATAGGAAGAGAAGTAGGTATACGCAAAATCAAAGGGAGCAAAGAGAGAGAGAGAGAGAGAGAGGAGAGAGAGAGAGAGAGAGAGAGAGAGAGAGAGAGAGAGAGAGAGAGAGAGGGGGGGGGGGGCGAGTGAATAGGAATGGAAAATATATTTTATTGTGATTTGATCAATGATTTCGTATAGTGCCTGTGTACCAATATTTATCTAGTCGTCAAGGAACTATCATGCCTTAATGCTTTGTGTAGGTGGTTATTTTCTTGTTTCCTTCAAAAGTGAGGAGGTGTCTGTTTTCATTGATTTTTATGAGTCTTATATCTTTTTCTGTTGTGCTTGAACTATGATATTCCTCTTTCAGGTGGTCTGCAAATGTTGAATGCCTTGCACTGTATTTTTATGCCCTGGTGTGCTCTTTATATCTTGTGTCAAATGTCCTGCCAGCTTTCCCAAAGTCATCTATATTAATGTACCAGTAGGTGATTTTATAGCCATTCTATACAACCCTACCTTCAAAAGTTAGTTCTTCACTGTCATTCATGGAGTTTTTTTAATTTTTTTTTAATCATCAGTCCTCCGACTGGTTTGATGCGGCCCACCACGAATTCCTCTCCTTTGATAACCTCTTCATCTCAGATTAGCACTTGCAACCTACGTCCTGAATTATTTGCTGGATGTATTCCTATCTCTGTCTTCCTCTACTGTTTTTGCCCTATACAGCTCCCTCTAGTACCATTGGAGTCATTCCCTTATGTCTTAACTGATGTCCTATCATCCTGCCCTTTTCCTTATCAGTGTTTTCCAGATGTTCCTTTCCTCTTCGCTTCTCCTCAGAACCTCCTCATTCCTAACCTTATCAGTCCACCTAATTTTCAACATTCGTCTGTAGCACCACATCTCAAATGCTTAAGTTCTCTTCTGTTCCTGTTTACCACAGTCCATGTTTCACTACCATACAGTGCTGTACTCCAGACATACATTCCCAGAAATTTCTTCCTCGGCCTCAAGGCCTCAAGGCCGATATTTGATATTCGTAGACTTGTCTTGGCCAGTAATGCCCTTTTTGCCATTGCTACTGCTTTTGATGTCCTTGCTCCGTCTGTCGTTAGTTATTTTACTGCCTAGGTATGAGAATTCCTTAACTTCATCTACTTCGTGACCATCAATTTTGATGCGATTCTTGAGTTTCTCCCGGCGTATTTGATAGTCAAAATATCCACGGGTGTGCTTCCGGTCTATAGTGTCCAACGGGCACAATATTTCGGCGATCATACATGTCGCCATCATCAGGTGAACTGACGGACTGAGCTCCCGTGAACGTGCCGGCACGGAGATCCGTACGCTATGGCTGCTCAGAGGGAACTGGGTTCGGTCGCGGCGGCGGCCGATTTAAATACCCTCCGCCCGCGGCGCGCTCCCTCAGCCGTCCGCGCCCCGCGCCACGGTCGCGCGGTGGAACAGATTGCGACGGCGTCTGAGATGACGTCGGTGTGATGGCTCGATCCGCCGTGGTCGTCACAACTATACGTTTGCTCGATTTACTCTTGATTAACCCAATCGCTGGTTCCAAAGCCTTGCTAAGATTATAGCCACAGTCACGGTTTATGAGGTCGTCATTGGTGCGAATTTCGATGGCCTCTCTAACAACGCTGTCCCAGTATCTCGACGTCTGTACCAGAATCCTCGTGCGGTCATACTCCATGGCGTGATTTTCCGACAAACAATGTTCAGCGACCGCCGACTTGCTCGGATACATCAGTCGAGTGTGCCTCTGGTGTTCACGGCATCGATCCTTGACGGTACGCATCGTCTGACCAATATACGACTTGCCACATTGACACGGTATCTGGTACACGCCGGCCTTTCGTCAAACCGAGGTCATCTTTGGCGCTCCCCACCAGTGCACGAGTTTTATTTGGAGGACAAAACACAGTTCCGACCCGGTGTTTCTTCAGAATGCAGGCGATTTTCCCCGAGAGTGCGCCTGTGTATGGAATAAATGCAGTGCCTACCTCCTCCCTCGTGACTTCATCCATCTCAACAGGTTGTGCTGCAGTGGTTGGGCGGAGAGCACGTTGAATCTGCCACTCTGAGTACCCATTTTTTCGAAATACAGTTCTCAGATGTTCCAATTCCTGGGGTAGACTCTCTGCGTCAGAGATAGTGCGCGCCCTATGCACTAGAGTTTTAAGTACCCCATTCCTCTGTGAAGGGTGGTAGCAGCTGTCTGCGTGCAAATACAGATCAGTGTGCGTTGTCTTCCGATACACCCCATGACCTAGGGTGCCGTCAGCCCTTCTCTTGACCAAGACGTCAAGGAAAGGTAATTTACCCTCCGTTTCAGTCTCCATAGTGAATTTGATGTTGGGGTGTATGGAGTTTAGATGTGTAAGGAAGTCAAGGAGTTTATCCATACCATGTGGCCAGATGACGAACGTGTCGTCCACGTAACGGAAAAAGCAAGTAGGTTTCCATACGGATGACGACAGGGCTTCCTCCTCGAAGTTCTCCATGTACAAATTCGCTACCACCGGTGAGAGTGGGCTACCCATGGCGACTCCCTCCGTTTGTTCGTAGTATTCGCCATTAAAAAGAAAATACGTGGAAGTCAAGACATGCCAAAAAATTCACTGGTCTTCTCGTCAATTTTGATGTTAAGTTTCTCGCTGTTCTCATATCTACTACTTCTCATTACCTTCGTCTTTCTTTGATTTACTCTCAATCCATACTGTGTACTCATTAGATTACTCATTACATTGAGCAGATGTAATTCTTCCTCACTTTCACTCAGAATAGCAATGTCATCAGCGAATCGTATAATTGATATCCCTTCACCTTGAATATTAATTCCATTCCAGAACCTTTCTTTTATTTCCACCATTGCTTCCTCGATGGAGATGTTAGTATTCACAAAACAGGCGAACCGATAGGTAAATCTTCTTCTTTAATATAGTTTTCTAGATTAAATTCAAAATAGTTTTTTTGGTTTACTAATTGTAGTAATTCATTATTTTATCTGCAAGTTCGTTAGGTTGCTGACTGAGTGTATAAATGTTTTCTGCAATTAATTTCAGGGTTTGATTAACACAGACGCAACTGTACCTGCCTTCTGCATCCAAGGGAAGCAGTGGGGCTCTGCTTGAGATTTTTATATCTCTAGCATGTACCATTAGTGAGTTGTATTTCTTATTGTACCATCACTTTCAAGTTCATAGTATTAGGTGAACTATGATAGCATCTGATTTACCAGTAGGTATGTTGGAGTTGCTCTGCAATTTACAGTTTGCGTGACGAGAATATTTTTCTAATGCACATCTTATGGTTGTTTGGCTGGCAACTTATGTTGGCTAACCTAGAGCTTTACTGTACAAGTACAATTTCTCCCCGCTGAAAACATAAGTTCTGTGTTTCTGAGTGTATTTAACAAACGTTTGAAATCTCTTTGTTTGGTTGGATTTTAAATGATTATTATGTTTTCGGTAATGAATGCCACAGTTTTTGTGTATCATTTATCTCCATGATCACTATAGTAATACTTGTGGCAGTTTTTGTTCCAATAATATCTTATCTCTGTAGTTTCAAGATTTGATTGATCACTATTACTTTTGGATTTATTGTTTGCTTAGTTAATTTGAGTTTCTATGTTTACAGTTTCTTTTTGATCAATTCTCTAGTTATCACTGTGTTCTACAACGAAATCTTCTATTTCCTGGTATTTGCTTGTGAGCTAACATTGCATTTTAAACCTTTTACTAACAGCTATTGTTAGTTACCACTAAGTGCTACGTTTTTTAATTTGACAAACCCAGGTAGATATGGTGCATGCTTGTTTGCTTGTTTGTTTGTTTGTGTTTGTTTGTTTGTTTGTTTGTTTGTGTGTGTGTGTGTGTGTGTGTGTGTGTGTGTGTGTGTGTTTTTCTTGTTTTGTGGGGTGGATTTTGAGATCTGTAGTTTCCTTATGTGCTTTATTCACATTTCATCTGTTGCACTGTATGTACGGCATTAGACTTTCTCCTTGATGGAAGTGGAAAGAGAAGGTTTTTTTTAATGTTGTGCTATCTAAAGACGTATTTCATAACATTTTCTGTTCGTATTTTTTTTTTTTTTTTTTTTTTTTGTAATTTAAATATTTAATAAGGTGTCTTAGGCTAACATTTTGAGCAGTATATCTGACTACATTCACTGCTTTATAACTAGTTTCAATTTTTCAGATTTACATGCACTGGTATAATATTATATTTACAAGGGTTTTATACCTTATGGTATCAACAGAGTTGTACACATTAATATGAACAGCCTTGTACTCGTAGTAGAGGGTGAGAGGGTATGCTTGACAAGGGATTGAGGCGCTTCAGAGTCATGAATTTGACGATTTAACGTTTTTTTTCGTTGCTGTCTCTCTGTCAGAATTAATCACAATAAAACTATAAAACTAAAGTGTCTGTGTGTTTGAAAACGCTTATCTCAGAATGTACTTCACGAATTTTGATAGGGTTTTCTCACGTAACTTGAATGTATCAAGGGGCAAGGTACAGGCTTCATTTCATCAAAATAGTATCACACAAAACAAAGATATCGTGAATTAAATTTTTATCTAATATCGTCATGTCTGCCAGTTTGTCTGCTAGAACACACCTATCTTCAAAATTGCCACATGAATTTTGATGGGATTTTCACAGGTAATTTGAAAGTAGTTTGGGGCAACAGACAGGCTTAACATCGTCAAAATTGGAACACGGAATAAAATCGCATTTTAAAATTCTGTATAAAATCGTCTGCTCAGCTTAGTAGTATTAACAGTAATATCAGTGACATGATCATTATGGTGCAGTACACCAAAGAAGCAGTAAATGAAACTGTTAGATTCGTATTACGTCAAGGAACCAATAGATGGTGCTGTTCGATATTTTAATTCAGTGACAGATGTGTTATAGGAATTTTACGTCAGTGACAGAACTATCCGCCACAGAAACGAGACTTAAATTTACTTCTCTCCCACGTAACAACAGAGACGCAGAAATTTTGACATGAAGTGGCGGAGGAGAGTGAACTTTTATTCCATGAAACCTAATTATTCCTAGTATTTTACCATTTTGCTATAAACACATACAGCTCCCAATGAGCTACAATTATACCACGACCATACAATGCATAAGTCCAGACACAGCATGTAACCAGTGTGTATCGTGGAGTCCACTGTTTTTCACACAGCTATAAGGCGCTCTCCTGTGTTTGTGAAGTAAACAAGCTCTCATTGAATTCCCCAATCATACTACTTCCGATGCTTATAAACAAGCTTTATAAGTCAAATATAAATTCCACACATACAAAGTTGTGGGCACATCTACAAACAAATACACAGGCAATTCTGGATTTCTCGGATATTGTGTGTCTATATTGTGTATGTGTGTTCCAAATCTTCTCCTAAACCATAGGATCGATTTCAACCAAATTTGGTACATGTACTACTTACTGTCTGTGAAGAAATACTATTGGGATAAGACTAACGTAGCTCCTACAGAGTGGGTGTGAACATGAGAAAGATTGGTAACACCTGACATTTAGGCTGCCCTATACAACAGATATGTTCTGTGGGCAGTTTTGCGCAGTTGGGCACTGCTGAGATCAGGGAGGAGGGAGAAGAAAATGGATAGTGGGAAGTGGAGGATGAGGTGGACAGAGAAAGGGGGAGAAGTTGATGGACAGACAGAGAAGGCGATGTGGGGATGGACATAAGGAGGTGGGAGGATGAGATGGACAATACAGTGGGGAAAAGAGATGCAGAGATAGAGATGGAGGAGAATGAAATGAGCAGAAATAGACAAAAACACTTGGGAGGAGGAGATGAACAGAGAGAGGGTGATGGGAGGGATGTACAGAGTGTCAATTTCTGTTGTCCATTAGGAATTTTTTCAGTTTCAGCATATCTTTTTACATTTCTTCTGATAAGTTGGATCATTAAGATTTATGTTATAGTTAATCACTAATCCCATAAAATGTAAGACTTTCTAAGAAAGTTTCATCTACATAGTCAAAGTCTAAATATACATTTCAAAAAATTACATACTTGAACGAGCGCGCGCGCGCGCGCACACACACACACACACACACACACACACACACACACACACACATGCACACAGATATGAGAATGCATTTACTCACACGAATCACACTTTATTCACTACCTGATAAGTAAGTTTTTCGTAATTCATATTTTAATGTCATGACCTCCACCTGTACTCATCAAGTTATGTCGCACTTGATTCATTTACCCATTTTCCACTGCCGTCGATGGTTTTAGAATCAAAATATATTACCTAAATTTTAATCAGCATTCATCGGCAATGTTTTCGTGTCTTCTGCCAGATGGCTATCGATCTCATTAGTTGTGGACGGTGTTAGTCCTCCTTCCTTGTAAATGAGAGTCTTATGAAAATCAAGAGGCCATTCACAAAAGAGGAAAAAAATGAATCAACGCTCGGCCTCCGTACGATGGCGTGTCTTGTACTCCCTTCCTTGTCGTGCGCCCTGTGACATTGTTTGACGCATCCGAGTTTCTCAACAGCGCTCCGATCCTCTCCCCCTCATTCCCTCGCATAGCCGCCCCTTAATGAGGCAATATTGACGGAACTCTTAATATTGTAAAAAGTTTTCCCTCGCAAGCATCCATTCGCCCGCTAGGGGCGGCGTCTGCCGCGTGTTTTTGCCTTTAATAAAGTCTTCCCTGGCGCATCGCATTCGAAATGAAATATGTAAGGTATTCTTCTCGGTTGCTTAATTAACAGCGCTGACTTATTTTCTCTACCTCTTGGCTTGTTTCTCCGTAATCCGGAGCGGGTCATCATGAGACACGAAAACTGGCAGCTCAGGACCGCATTAATACCGTAAGCGGCCGCTACCACGTATTAAGACGGAATAATTTAGCAGTTATTCAGCGCACCAAGCGTTCGGGCTAATATTAAAAGCTGTACCAGCGCTCATCTTTGAAATTCCTCTTGTTGAGTTTCTTGGATGCCGTAATCTTCATCTGTTGACTTGTTTCGGGTACCTGTTAGGCTCTTATATTTACGACTCCTAGTCATCACAACAGATAATGTAAACTAAATATGTCCCAAATAAGATGCATGACCACAAGCAGTACCTTTCATATAGTAAGCATGTCTATGGAGTGATCACTCAGTTGCCTATTACAATACTTTGTCGCCAATACACTTGTAAGCGTGAGTATGCTACCGTGTAAGGCTTTCCCGTAAGATCTGGACAAAAGTACCGTGCATTTTGTATGTACGTTTCGAAAGCATCTTGACAGTTTGCATGTAACATCTAGAATGAACGTGGCTTAAAACTTTGAAGAGAGAAATTCAGGGTCTTTCTGCATGTTTGAGGCAAGTATCGCAGTTAAATATTACGACTTTTGTTTCCTTTCAAAGAACAAAAGGCAAAACTCGGGCTATGTCTTAAGTTTTTACACTGCTCTACACCACAATGCCGGTTCTCTGTTTTAATAAATTGTGTTTTGGCGGTATTTTTAAAAGCTTCATCACGCTCTGTTTTACTTTTGTGGACATAACTCTTCGGTTTGTGCTTTCTGGTATCATATGTTTAGCCATCATCCACCCTTAGGAAAACTGAAACATTAATCGTATTTATTCATCCTTCTTACCGGAGGCACTAGAAAACCGCCCGTATAGCCATGCGCGTTAAAACGCCCTTTCCAGGATTCGGAGAGAGGCTTCCCCCCCTCCCCCTCCCCTGGATCGAACCACGTGGATTAACGACGAGGGTTGGTGAGTCGACCAGGAGCAGGATGTCGTTTTAAGGCGGTTTCTCGTATCCAATTAGTTAAGTACTGGGCTTTCGCCCCTGTCCACGCCCAGTTACACAACACGCAATCAGTTAAAGGACATTGCAACAGTTCAACATGGCATTTACTGTACACGAAGGATGATGGGGAACGCAGATTCCGCCTCGAGGGCGTCGTCTGTCCACCAGTCGTGACTAACATTGCTAAAACCAATATAACAATGCAGACCCTGCAGAGAAATGAGTAAAAGTAAGAACGAAGAAGAAGAACAAGAAGAAGATATCATACGGACTGTTATTACTGTTTCTTCAAGTGGTTCAAATGGCTCTGAGCACTATGGGACTTAACTTCTGAGGTCATCAGTCCCCTAGAACTTAGAACTACTTAAACCTAACTAACCTAAGGACATCACAAACATCCATGCCGCAGGCAGGATTCGAGCCTGCGACCGTAGCGGTCGCGTGGGTCCACACTGTAGCGCCTAGAACCGCTCGGCCACCCCGGCCGGCTACTGTTTCTTATTGTGACCATACTGAAACAAGCACTATGCTTGGACATCTGTGTAATCAGTATGGAGTGATTAAGATTGTTGTCATACAGGAATCATATCTGCAGATTAAAATTGCTCAAGATACGTATACATTCAAAGGATTAAGAGTTAGCACTCCACCGCACTACCAAATTTATCTAGCACTTGTCTCGTAAATATAGACTCACACAGTCACACAAATTAGGGCTACGACATTACCTCTTCATTAGACCCGTATCTAGGTATTTTTCGTTATGTAAAGTGTTACCGAGATACTCCTAGTGTAATGACTATAACTGCACCTCTTCGGTTCTTGTACTTGCTTCATTTCATGTTTTTCGTTTTGCAAATACAACAGCAACAACTATTTCTCACTGGTGTTACAAATAAATTACAATGATAAAATAGGAAATGTGTGTAATATTACAATTTCTGTCCTTCCGAAAAACGTGAGCCAACAGTTTTGCATTGAAGTCGCGTGAGTTATCGGGTCTGATTTTGGCATCATTGTAATCCCATACGTACATAATCACACTCAGTCACTGTGCTACTACTTGGTGGAAGTAAGGTACACAGCGTACACACCGAAAAATGTGAGCGAACAGTTTTGCATTGATGTCACGTGACTTATCAGGTCTGATTTTGGCATCATTGTAATCCCATACGTACGTAATCACATTCAGTCACTGTGCTACTACTTGGTGGAAGTAAGGTACACAGCGTGCACTTTTTGCATACGAAATATGGAAAGACAAATGCTAAAGGCAATTATAATTCTAAACCTATTGCAAAGCTTGCAAGACCTATTAGTGCCACTGCGTTGTGACGAAGCTGTACAGGCTCCATTTTTCCTTACCTACATGACACGACTACTCACCTGTTGCCCTGCACTCAACGAATGCTCATCCGCGTGATAACGAGTGAAAAAACTGCCGGCCGCGTGTTTCTGCACCACTTGGGAACCGAGTGACGGGGAACAAACGCCGCACACGTGGTTTCGCTATGCGGACGCAGTGCTCTAGTGCTCAGAGTGCATGGTTGAAATAGGAAACCGCTCATACAGATGTGTTTTGCTTTCAGTTCGTCCAAAAAGAAAGTTTTTTATGTTCTATCTGTTTCAAAGAGATAATTTGGCGTAAGCTGACAGCTGTATTAATTGGACAGAGAAAGGTGACAGAACACAGCACACACGACGCCGATGTCGCAGGACACGACAAAGGACGGACGAGCGAATGGCTGTGACGTTTCACTCTACGTCACACAGAATGTCGCGGAAAACAAAATGTAAACGAGATTAAAGCACGTGCTTTATTTCCTGCCGCGGGAATTGTGACAGCCTCGAGCAGCCGGAAATTGCTGCAATTTTTATACTCTCTCTTTCTCTCTTTTATATTTTTTTAAATTATTTTTGGGCTGGCGGATGGTGAGACGGCACTGTTGCAACGGGTACCGGAGGGGCCTCGAGTTTTAATTACCGGTGCACACACTTAGAGCAATTTAAGCTGTCCGTGGCATCCAGGTGCGGGGTCTGATTAACGCCAGTGCCTAGGGCGGGAGGTGGAGCTGGAGCGGGCTGGAAATGGCTGGAAGCAGCGTCGCAAGGTTGCAGCAAGTGCGCTCGCGTAATTTAGAAACTATGGGGATAGTCGTTCCAGGCAGTACAGAACAACAGCTGGGCGGGAGAGGAGGACAGCCTGGTATTCCAAAAGTGGTCCTTGCAACGCCGCTGCTCTCCTTAGCAGCACAATTTAATGAGAAAAACGTGTAGCTACTTTTTATTCTGCTGCTTTCACCGCTTAAATTCAGACTTTTCGTTTGCAACAGGACTTGTGCAACGAAAGTTACAGCCAGTCTTTAACGTCTGAGCTGTATAACAGCGTTTGACTCGTTTCGTGCAATCTGATCGTATAGGCACTTTTAAATGCACTGACTTCACTAGACCATCCGAACCTATACTAACAGAATTTTGAAAATCAGAAAAACCACTATTTTCTACTAATATCCGTTTATGGCGAATAGGTGTCTGGCACATTAAGCCATCGACGCAAACAACCGACTAGCGCTCGCAACAGACACTACTGTGCAAGAAACCTAATCTTGAGAACTAAACATACTGAAATTTTCTGCCAGAGTAACACTTCGCACTCGGGCCACGAAACCTTAACTGCCAGGAAGTATTGAAACAGCGCACACACCGCTGCAGACTGAAAGTTTAATTTTGCAAAATTAATGTATTACTAACGTGCAGAATCTTCTGTTGTGACAATAGGCAGGAAATGTTAGATACTGTGGCCATAACTTGTGATATGCATCACATATGTTACAATAGTTAGAGAGACAATGTGGTACAGCCGTATAGGGCATGCAACTGAGAGTGGATAAATTGCTACTAAAACTTCTCTATACTAGTTTCTGCAATAATTAATTTTTATAACAAACTTCGCAAACTATTCCTTTGCATCTGTCTGCGTGATGTTTTCTGTCACTGAGAACAAATACAAACAGACATTGAGTTATTCATCATTAAAGATATTTATAAAAATTAATTTAGTAATTTTCATTTCTTAGCTTACTGTCTTCATTCGATTTATTTCGACATCTTTGTCGGCTCAATAACCAAGATATAACATATTTCTATTATTTCCGTCTATGATCACGAAATTGTTTCAGTCTTAAGTTACCGATTTTGGTCAGCTATGACCATCTTCAGGACTGTGTTAAAACACGGCCTAATATATCGACGCCATAGTGGCATCATCTAAAAATACACACAACATCGGCACATATTTAAAATATAATGTAAACTAGGCCTAAGTTCCGGTGGAGTCCACCTGTTAACACCGTTGCTCTCGATAAGCAACTGTTTTATGTTACTGGTTATGGACAGTAGTGCTATTAACAATATGACACCGTCGCCACTGTGGCCTAGTTTACACTTTATTTTATATTTTTGCGACGATATAAAGCTGATTTTGTGTGTATTTTTAACGATACCACAATAGCTTCGTGATATCAGGACGTCGAAGATGGTCATCGTTGGCCGAAACCGTTATGTTATCGTATATGAAAATAAAAGAAAACTGTTCTATACTGTCTGGATCACTGTTCTGTTCGTGACTATGGTGCAGCTTGTGGAATTGCAGGTATATTTCTGTTTGCAGGAAGGTAGTCAGATTTTGATTTAAAATAACTTGTTGCAGGCACTATATGTTTGAGATAGGGTATTTAATTCAGTTCACTATGAGGCGTAACAGTTTGGCCATTCAGATATGTCTCAAACGCAGAATACTACATGACTACATGACACACAACTTCCCAGCAACTTCCTACGTAACAACTGCCTCCAACTTCTCAGCAAGAAGAAAAAAAATGATAGACTATCAAAGAAATGCTTTCACGTAACGAATTAATTACTTATTGATAATCATTTCTTCGAAGATTTTTTAGGTTTATAATCAACAATCTTAATGTCGATGACTTCAAAAGGAAATAAAACTTTATAACTAAATTTCGAAATAAATTCGATATATGAGGAATTGTTAACTTTTTTGAAAATAATTTAATTAACATTATTCACATTGGTACGATGTTTCAAAACATGCTCTGTCTGTGGGAGTACAAAACAGTTTTATTGATATCATTAAAGCAAAACAGAATGTGAAATTACACTCAGGAACTTGTCTGTATCGTATAATAAACTTAGGGGGCGTATTGAATAATTCATTTCTTTTAATGTGCCGACAAATACTACGTGTAGTGAAAGATGAGCTATTGATCAGTTCGAATGGACATTGCAAAAAGTTGCCATTTACAAGAGACACACCTCCATGTGTGTTTGTTTTGAATGGTCTTACGTTATAGTGAAGATATGTGTATTGATATTTATCCATTACATTTCGTCCCTTACAGATTTAGCACAGGAAGTGCTGTAACGTTTATAATTCATAACACAAGTTATGAACAGTCGATCTGACATTTCCTGCCAAACCCCATGACTAAAAATACCATGTGTCACTAATACCCTTACGTTGTTTGCACACTTGGATCTGCTGCAGGCGCTAGTCAGCTGTAACTTGATGATGACGTAGTAAGACTAAAAATTATTCATGACAGACAAATATTGGTAGAAGAATAGGTGGCTTGTTTTTTAACGGTAAATATGAAAGTCTTCTACCAAGTAGTGACAGAAGATCTCAGTTAATGTAATACTCATAGAATGTTTTGAAATCGAACTTTTTGATACAAGGTCAGCAGAACCTGCAGTTCTGAGTTTTGTAGCAGAAACTTTTCAATATGTCCTATGGAACTGAAAGATGCGTGTCTGTTAAAAAAAAGCAATGAGGACTTGAACGTTTAGTGTAAATAGCCTGTCTCTCTCTCTCAAAAACACACACACACACACACACACACACACACACACACACACACACACAATATAGTGCAACTGAAATTCGGATTATCATAGATACCACTTAAATATGGAGCAGTAACTAATGATTCATCAAGGCTGTGATTCAAAAATGAACAAGTGACTTTTTTGCTTCTAGGAACCAGTCCTTAGAATGAAGATGGTTCCTCTGGTTTCTAATGTTTGACTTTAAATACAGGGAATAATAGTACCATCAGAGCAACACATATTTTGGGATTATCATTTCTACCTAACATCACAGCAATGAGCGAGATCACTCCGCACGACATTTAGCAAGCAACGACCGTCGGAAAACAGCGCCTATGGACCTACCTAGTCTGCATCTGTAACTTGATAGCATTTACAGAGAAGCCGCTTATTACGAATGTTTTGTGACTGCAATTCGGTATGTGGTTTCTGATACGCCAGAATATTCATGGAATGAGAGACAAAACCACTATGCATAACAAGATGACGATTATCAATATTATTCATAAGACATAATGAATGATCTGGTTTGAATTGAAATAATTATTTAAGAAACTGTTTAATAAGCATGTATGGTGTTTTCAAGCACCAGTAATCGATTTACAAGCACACATGGGTCCTCAAAGCAGCAAATGCAAAATTCAATTTCACAGTTGGTGATCATAACACTACTTCCACAGTACACGACTTTAAACAAAGAAATGAATCTTTCGTAACGTAGGTGATAGCCAAGTATCGGCTGTCAAAAACGTCTTACGTCTTGTTAATGTTCATTCGCCATGCACAATGTAGGTTATATTATGCGTCTTTGATGTGTACTCAAATTCTGTAGTACGATGACTGGTTTATAACACCACATATTTGTTATTTCAACGATGACATGTTATTTCGGGAGGCGGGACATTCTGTGCGTTTCAGCTTGCACTTGAGAATGGTTATAGAGCCAAAATCATGACTATGTTCAATAAATGAAAAGTAGTCTACTTTCAAATGGCGGACATTTCTTTCAAAAAGAGCCGCATGACTGTCGTCCCTCACGAAGGGAAAGTGAAAGTTCTGTGTCTTTTTGATACTGGGAATGAGACTGTTTGCAGAAAACTATTCGATAACACTTTCAAGAACAGTGTTTACCAGTTCTTCTGCTGATGTATGAATGGTTTGGTTGGTTATAATACTAGTATCATTTGCAAAAAGAACTAATTCTGAGATTCTGAGTGTTATGTATGAGAGGGAAGTTGGTTTACAAACTTAGTGGACCTAAGATTGAACCTTGTGGGTCTCAAAAAGTGATTTCTCACCAGATCCCCTCCCACAACCCCACTTACATTAATCAAATTATTAAACACAATTTCCTGCATTATTTTTGTCAGACACGACATTATGCATTGGTTGCCTGTACTGTCAATTCCACAGAATCTCAGATTATCTGTTTGGAAGTAGTGATTTAGACATTCAAATACACATCCACACCTATGGAGAGGTCATCCTATACATACAAGAATTGTTCAAGCTGAAATGATACCATCTTGCACGTAGCCAAAAAGACGTTGCGCATCGCCGTCGTCGTGTCGGTTAAAGAAAGGATGGGGGATCCGTGATCTAGGGTAAAGCCCGCCATCTCCGGCGTGCCCCTTGAGAAGGTCGCTGCGCCGACGGCAAAGGGGATCCAAATTACGGCGCCCCGTGTAGGGATTAATAACGGCGGGCGGTTGCTAAAGAAAACCGATAGCGTGTTGTTATCGAGGCGGCCCTACCCAGCCCCGCGCTGCGCGGAGCGTCGCCGCGGTATCGAGTGTTTTATCGACTGTCGGCGGCAGGCGGCCGTTCGAACTAGCTAGGGGATTCCCCGCAAAGGCAGAGGGCGACGGCGCGGAATACATGCGGCTGCACAGCCGGAGGCTGCTCCTTATCGAGAGATGGGGGCACAGTGGAGGTGGGCCAAACGGTTATTTCTGAGTATCAGCTATCGCGGTTACGATTTTCCTTATACCAGTTACGTTTAACACTTTTTTATAACTGTCAGTTATTTTTAGTTCTGAATTCCCCAAACGGGGGTCCAGCTAACTCTGAGCGCCCGTAAAACATAAGTCGCTAGATTACCTTCAGCTCGCTTACGCGCTAACTCTCACAGATAATAATTTCTCCCTCATGTATTTCTCATAGCTGAGACTTCACCTTTTGTCATTTAATCGCCAGGCAGTGTTGAGTCCGGTATCTTTAGGTAGCCCACTCCCAAGCCTCGTAGCGAAGCAGCCCAGTTGTGTGCCATCACTGTCCGTTTTGAAACTTTTTCGTCAATTAACACTTTTCAATTTTTGTTGTTGACTGTGGCCTTGTAGTTAAATCTGTGAAACGTACGTTGGGATATTATTTGGTTTTGTAGTTGTGCAAGTTGATTCGGGTGCGCAGTACCAAGCCAATAGCTACTGCATACAAGTTAACGGCAACAGCATGTATGGCGGCATGTGGCTTGGCTTGGGAGTGGGCTACCTAAAGATGCCGGACTCAACACTGCCTGGAGATTAAATGACAAAAGGTGAAGTCTCAGCTATGAGAAATACATGAGGGAGAAATTTTGTATGCACAAAACTGCACTAACAATCCAGTTATTTGTAAACTCTGTGGAATCCCGTGACGGCCGCTGTTATTCCCTTAGAAGTACGAAAGTACTTGTTTCACTTGAATATCTATCCTCTCCGGAAATGTTATCATCTGCTGCGACCTATTGGAGTCTATATAGTGGTAGCCCATAATTCCCAGAAAACAAGAACTGTAAGCAAATGGTATAAGTGCTGCAGAAAAATACTCGTACTCAGCTATTGACGGTTATTTTCGTTTACGCACAAATTCCTCAAGGCCACTCCTTGTAGTTAAGGTAGTTAAGACACCACGAAGGCGTAGTACACACTCCGACCAACAGATGGCACGCAGTCTCGCAGTTGTTTTTATGGACTAAAGTACAGGGTGATTCAAAAAGAATACCACAACTTTAGGAATTTAAAACTCTGCAACGACAAAACGCAGAGCTAAGCACTATCTGTCGGCGAATTAAGGGAGCTATAAAGTTTCATTTAGTTGTACATTTGTTCGCTTGAGGCGCTGTTGACTAGGCGTCAGCGTCAGTTGATGCTAAGATGGCGACCGCTCAACAGAAAGCTTTTTGTGTTATTGAGTACGGCAGAAGTGAATCGACGACAGTTGTTCAGCGTGCATTTCGAACGAAGTATGGTGTTAAACCTCCTGATAGGTGGCGTATTAAATGTTGGTATAAACAGTTTACAGAGAATGGGTGTTTGTGCAAAGGGAAAAGTTCTGGACGGCCGAGAACGAGTGATGAAAATGTAGCACGCATCCAGCAAGCATTTGTTCGCAGCCCAGGAAAATCGACTCGCAGAGCTAGCAGAGAGCTGTAAATTCCACAGTCAACTGTATGGAGAGTCCTACGAAAAAGGTTAGTTATGAAACCTGAACGTCAACTACCCGAGGCGATGGATCGGCCGCCAGGCAGCCCGTGACAGAGCACTTCATCACTGGCCTCCAAGAAGCCCTGATCTTACCCCCTGCGATTTTTTCTTATGGGGGTATGTTAAGGATATGGTGTTTCGGTCACCTCTCCCAGCCACCATTGATGATTTGAAACGAGAAATAACAGCAGCTATCCAAACTGTTACGCCTGATGTGCTACAGAGAGTGTGGAACGACTTGGAGTATCGGGTTGATATTGCTCGAGTGTCTGGAGGGGACCATATTGAACATCTCTGAACTTGTTTTTGAGTGAAAAAAAAACCTTTTTAAATACTCTTTGTAATGGTGTATAACAGAAGGTTATATTATGTTTCTTTCATTAAATACACATTTTTAAAGTTGTGGTATTCTTTTTGAATCACCCAGTATAATTTCTACATTGTCCGCCTTGTCTGACCATTTATCCGTGATCAGATCTCAGATGACGTGAAAGCGTAGTTGGCACTTCGTTAAACACAAACCTCCGCGCTATGTTGTCATTTATTAAAATAACTGACAGAAACGTGTCAGCAGTTATTACAGTAACAGCTTCTTCTCAACAGCCAATTATTTCTATCGGTTATTTTTTGCCCCCTCTAGGTAATAAGGAGTCAGCATGTGTCGAATTCTGCTTGTTATGTACGCAACTTTTACCAAGGCCTAGGCGAAGTAACAGAAGCAGAAAATGGGTTAAAACCAATTAGCATTAACTGTGTTGTAAGGCAGAGCTTTGACATATCGACGATTTTCTACATCTACGTCTCCATCTACGTCCTGATTCGTACTTCACAAACCATCGTAACGTGCATGGCGAACGGTATGTTGTAACACTGCTAGTCTGCCCCTTTCTTGTTCACTTGCAAATGGAGTGAGGGAAAAATGACTATGTTCATGGTTCAATAAGAGCCCTGATTTCTCTTTTCCTGTCTCCGCTATTCCTACGCAAGATGTATAATTATGGCAGTATATTTATTTGGCAGACTGCCACGAATGTCAGTTCTCTAACCTTTCTCAATAGCGTTTCGCGTGGAGAACGTCGTCCTCTCTCTAGGAATACCCATTTGAGTTTCAGGAACATTTCTGTAATTTTCGCATTTAAATCGAACCCACCTGTGAAAAATGTAGCTGCACGCCTCTGAATCACTTCAAAGTCTTCCTTTAATCCAACCTAATGAGTATCCCAAACGCTCGAACACTACTCATGAATAGGTCGCATTAGTGTTCCATACGCAGTCTCCATTACAAATGAATTCGTACAGAGCCCCAATAAACCGAAGTCGATCATTCAACTTCCCTACTATTGCCCTTAGGTGTCAGTTCCATTTCACGTCGCTTTGGCAGCGATAAGCCCATATATGTAATCGACGTTACTGTGTCAAGCAACGTAGCACCAATACTGTATTCTGACATTACTAGATTGTTTCCCTACCCGTCTACATTAATTTGCATTTTTCCCCCTTTAATCACACAAAATATAAATTCTATCCAAGTCATCTTCTATCTTCCTACAGACACTTGTCATGAGCGAAGTGTCGGAGAATGGTGTTCACTCTATGCGACAGGCTGTTTATGCACGATGTAGGCCATTCGCCGTTCAGGACAACGTACCGCGTTCTAGTGCTTGAAAAGTCTCCAAGAGACATAACTGAGAACCTAACTGTTAAAGCTAAAGCTTTAAAAACAGAAAGTAAGAATAACTGCTTAAGGGAATCTTAAAATTTGGGTATAGAATAGAAAAAGCAGAGGAGGATGCAAGCCATGTACAACAGTTCAAGAGGAAGTGGCAATACAGAGAAGAAATGGTAGGAAAATGAAAACCAAGAATACACAGGATGGTCACAGATACTTACTAGCATTCTACCCTCTCCGATCAAAAGGATGGACACCTGTTAGTGGACATTAATATGGGGTGTGTCCACTCTTCGTCTTTATGAGGGCTTGAATTCTACTGGGGACACTTTCAACGAGGAGTCTGGTTGTCTTTTGGGGAGTGGCAGCCTATTTTGCCTCAACAGCCGAAACCAGAGAATTTAGTGATGTTGGACTCTGGGGTCTGGAGTGAAGTCGACCCTCTGACTCATGGCAAGTATGTTCCGGCGGGTACATTTCGGGACTCTGGGCAAGCCAGTCCACTTCATGAGTGTTGTTGTCCACAGACTGTTGCCACACAGATGCCTCTTTATCACAGGGTGCATTTGCATACTGACATTCATCGTCTCCGAACTGTTCCTCTGATCTATGAAGTGCGTAGTCTCAGTAGTTTCCCGATTCTGGCGGTGCACATCTCAATATTACAGATTTTGTAAGTTTATGCTATGATCCTACCGTGGTAGGGTAGAAGGCAGCGCAGCACACTGCTACGTGGAAAACAGGGAAAAGGTTGTATGCACAAAACTGCAACCCACAATTCCTATTGTCCATCTGTTGCATGAACGTATAGAAAAGTCTAATATATAACTTTTGTCGTGAAACATCTGTGGAGATAGGGAATGCAGGTAGTTTTATTTTTCTGTGGTTGCTCATGTTATGGAATTTTAGCATGATTTTTCTGAAGAAATAACATACGCCCCATCTTATTGAGATATTTTATTTCTTTAGAATCGTGAAAGTCTGAAAGAACGCCGTCCACTGCTGAACGGTTTCCTTCGTAGTCGTAGCTAAAATTTCTTTTCTTTGGTTTAATGATGCTTGTAATGTAAGATTATTCAAATTCACAGCTCTTGAAGACTATCTGACTAATCTATCCCTACACCTGCATAAAATGTAACGAATCGATGATGTCTTTACGTGGCAGACAGAGAGAGTAAAAGGTATATACTTTATGAAAAAGTCTGCTGATCAGTTTAATTATTATTCATGGTATGTATTTCAGAACGAAAGCTCCGTCATCAGACTTTCCAAGAGTCATTGTCATGATCGGGCGAAACAGTCCCAGCTGAGGGAAGTTCTATTGTTCAATAAGCGGAAGGACACGCACTAAAAAAACGATAGTGCTTTGAAAAACCTACATATTATGAGAATCCGACTCACTGGTGGTCAGTGGGAAAATTCCTTTACGTTGTAGTAGCTAATTTCTGTCTTACTTCTTCCGCGCTTTATTGAGGGAAAAATATTTTATCTGTATCTCTCTATGTGCTCAAATCTCCTCATCCTTGTCACAGAGTCTTCTTGGAACAAAGAAACTTTCTCTAAATGTACCCAGCAGGGTTTAACGAGAACTGCATCGTCTTTCTTCCAAAGATTCTCATTTAAGCTCGCCGAACAATTCTGTTGCTCTTTCGTTTCGGCTGTATCGTCAATCTACGATCTACAGAGAACCACCGCATTCGTTAGTTCTCTGTTGTTATACGTACGTGATAGACTTCAAACGCTGCAACAATGCTCTAGAATTGGACGCACTGGCTATTGTTTATAATTTCCTTTACATATGCTCTACAGCTTATCAGAAACCTTCGACGGACCTGTCTTCCACTGAACTCCCATACTACTGATTTTACGTGATCATCCCATTTCGCATAGTTTCTTAATATCATCTCAAAACACTTATATATGATGTGACGTGCTCAAGATGTTCAGTAATATTGGATACTGTCGGGTTCTTTATGTTCGTTATAGGCATTATCTACCCTTTATCCACATTTAAAGAAAACTGCTGTTTTCCGCGCCACGAAGTGGACGCTTTGTCCAAGTAAATAAACATTTCCTTAAGGCTACCAGAAACGATACTTTCGTTCAGACACTTACACATCAGTCTTACAGCGCTGCTGATCCTACTTCATGAATATATATATTTTCAGATCTCAACGCGTCCCTGGCGCACACCCTTAAGAGATGACGAGGTTGTAAGAGTACCCAGTATTGTTGAGGTATTTTCTGATCAACAGCGAATAACTTCCCAGCGCTGTGTTCAACAGTACCCAGCTTTCACAGTACAGAAGCACATTACAGATTGACGCCCTGAATAATTGGTTCCATTCTTTTCTGTATTAAGCGACTGGTTCATTAATGGTTACCTTGCTTTTATTCTCCGAATGTACATTTTACTGTTGCATCTGTGATTATGATTCACAAGCAGCACTTATTGTCTTCAGCATTTAAATGCCTAGATAGAAAAAAATCGTATCTTTCTATTTAGATAATTTATTAATTAAGGTTTCCGTCTGCGACGGGGAGTTGCAGCTGTTCTCGCGAATGTGCATATACTAATGTTGGCTAAAAAATGTTATTGCAAATTTTTGGTTCTCAGAAGATGATTTCCACACTTGGTGCATTAGTTCACTGTTCCACACCGGCGCATTTCTTATTGTTTTTGAATTAATTATTTAGTCAGACATGAGTTCAGTTTATGCTAGGGAACAAAAATTAGGCGATGATTATAGCAAAATCAGTTTTTCACGACACAGTTCAATCACTTTTTATTGGTGTTGTCCTTTTGTTTCACACAATGAAATTAGCACTGGTGAGACGGTTTACAGTTTCACTTTAATAATAATTTGACTCCGAGCCCCCAATAGCAGTAATGTAGGCTGCTATAAACGAAAATTACTCAATCAGCTTGAACAGAACCACAAATCCCACTGTCCTCTTTGTTCTAACAGTTTTGGTGCGAAAACACAGATCGCCACATGTTCACTTACGCAAATGTATACCACGTAATTCGTACTCACACAAATAATCGTAGCACTCTCCAGTTCACCAAATATATGCTTGCACACTTGCACTATTAAACAATACCCTAAGTCGAAATAACTCGGCGCCAAAAAAAATTCTCAGACGACCACATGGGCCACCCTCGAGTGGGGCTCGCTCACCACACACCCTCCAAAACGACTGACCAACGACTGACCTCTGGCCAAGATGGTCACTTGCTTATATAGGCTTGGATGTCCACCCCCCCCCCCCCCCCCCCCCCTGGTTGTTTAAGTACCAATCTCACCAGTTAAGGTTACAAATTTTGATACATACATCCCTCGACAGAAATAAGTACACCATCGGAACCGCGCTAAAAAGTACATCTTATTTACTAGGTTACATTAATTTCTAGGTTTATTCTATCGCCCGTAATTCAAGTTTTAGTTTTTTCAAAATTTCTCCACTTAGCACAAATTTGTTTGTTTACATCTGTGCTGCAAAGCTTTAACATAGAACTGCATATAGCACCGTTTATGGACGTACTCTAGAGATATGTACACATTGCGCTGCTCAAAATCTTCATATCTATAATAATTAATTAATCATGGGCGATAAATGTTAATAATTATTTGCAAACAATGAAAACTATTGCAAGTTAAGTGTATATTATAACTTAACTAGTTTAAAATACGTGTGATGGCGCCCGAAATATTATATAGTGCCGTTCTTTACGTCATGATTTTTCTATTGAATTTTATACAAAAATTTTCATCAAACTTTGTTTATTGCTCTTTACGGGCTTAATTATTTATGAATCTTAACGTATGACTACGGCACTCGATCCGCTATGACGAAACGTTTTTAATGAGTGCTCGCTCATCCCTGTAAGTTGTTATTTACTATTTTTATTAATCTTTCAGTATTTGTGATATTAACCGATTTTGAGGTTACTGCAACTTTTGCATCTCATGACTTGGAATAAAGATCGATCTTTCAGAAGGTGCATATTGCTGACCACAATCCACTGCCACATCGTTCTCCAGCATAAGTTGCATAGTTTTCGCGTAATGCGCGAAAAACTAAAGAATGCCCCAAGCTGCGGGCCACGTGGCCGCCCGGCGGCAGAGACATCACACCGACCGTTGCAAATCTCCGCGGGCGCCCCACGCGCTTCCGCGAATCGCGCACCGTGTCGCGCGCTCGCTCTCCACAAAGCAATCCTTGCATACTAGAGCTATTCACCTAGTAACGGGGGTTTGTACCGTCACACGTCAGAGTTGCAAATAATATACTTGTTAGTGACTAGTTTCGAACTTTTCGTTCTTTCCGAAACCATTACCTGCATTTGTAATCTTTCACAATTCATAATACATTTGTTTTTACATCTGATCAATATAACAAATGTTACTTGACTGTATTACGATTGTCTTGGTAAAATAATATTCAGTAGATATCTTTGATGTCAGGAGTTTAACTACACTTCTTATCACCGTCACTCCATAATTTACATGAGAGGTACTTACAAGATTCTTCGCCCATTTTCCGCAACGTAAGTGCTATCCTATTTCTGCCTTCTTCTCTATGCACACCGTCGTCAAATAACTGTTGAAATCTCCATGTTCTTGCCATATAGTTTCACACGTAATGCGTTAATGTCGTTATCCGAAGCGACGCTAAACCATGAAGTACGTTAACGTTAAGTTATGAGTTTCTTTAAATATTTCCTTTAACTAGTGTCCTTATACCACGAGTTCCTGGTTTCACTCCATTATTACTGCTGTGAGAATTTCGTTGGATTGCGACCTGGGCCACCCAGGTGAAAATAAATTTCTCTCCAAGAAACAGAGCAGTTAATAATTTTTTCATAATGCAGGAACACAGTCATAACATATTTCTTTAAAGTCAGTATCGCCATTAGACTTTTTTTTGTTTGCAGTGTGACATTTACACGATCATGATTTCAGCCTTAAGTTACATTATCAAGTGTTTTAATGTTATACACTGCCTAAAATGGCATACTGTCGTATTGAAGTATTGAAGATACACTATTAGACACTGAATATACTCAGTGATAAAACAAAATAGTAGGCTTTCACCAGAAATATTGATCTTTAGACAATGTTTCTAAAAAATCACTGTCATACCGTGAAGTTTCATTTCTTTCCTTCTCTTGGTCTGCTTGCATAACTTTTTTGCGAGGTAATGCAAACAGAACATCACATACCCTGAAAAGCCAAAGGAGCTGGTACATCTGCCTAAGATCGTGTAGGGCCCCCGCGACCACGCAGAAGTGCCGCAACACGACGTGGCATGGACTCGACCAATGTCTGAAGTAGTGCTAGAGGGAAATGATTCATGAATCCTGTAGGGCTGCCCGTAAATCTATAAGACTGTGAGATCACTTCTGAATAGCATGTTGTAATATATCCCAGATATACTCAATAATGTTCATGTCTAGGGAGTCTGATGGACACTGGAAGTGTTTAAATTCAGAAGAGTTCAAATGGTTCAAATGGCTCTGAGCACTATGGGACTTAACATAATTCAGAAGAGTGTTCCTGGACTCACTCTGTAGCAATTCTGGACGTGTGGGGTGTCTCATTTTTCTGCTGGAATGTCCAAGTCCGTCAGAATGCACAATGGACATGAATGGATGCAGGTGTCCAGACAGGATGATTACTCACGTGTCACCTGTCAGAGTCGTATCTAGGCGTATCTGGGATCCCATATCACTCAAACTGCACACGCTCCACACCATTACAGAGCGTCCACCAGCTTGACGGTCTCTTGCTCACATGCAGGGTCTATGGATTCAGGAGGTTTTCTCCACACCTGTACAATTGGAAACGAGACTCGTCCGACCAGGCAACCGCCAAATGTTGGTGTTGACGGGCCCAGGCGAGGCATAAAGCTTTGTGTCGTGCAGTCATCAAAGGTTAATGAGTGGACCCTCGGCTCAGAAAGCCCATATTTGTGTTGTTTTGTTGAATGGATCGCACGCTGACACTTGTTGATGACCCAACATTGAAATCTGCAGCAATTTGCGGAAGGATTGCTCTTCTGTCACGTTGAACGATTCTCATCAGTCGTAATTGGTCCCGTTCTTGCATGATCTATTTCCGACCCCAGCGGTGTCGGAGATCTGATGTTTTATCGGATCCTGATATTCACGGTACATTCGGGAAATGGTCGGATGGGAAAATCTCCATCGGAGATGCTGTCCCACACCGCTCGCGCCAAGACTGTAACACCACGTTGAACCTCATTTAAATCTTGATAATCTGCCATAGCAACAGTAACCGATCAAACAATTGGCGAGCCACTTGTCGTCTTATATTGGCGTTCCCGACCGCAGCGCCGTATTCTGCTTGTTTACATATCTTTGTATCTGAATACGCATGCCTATAGCAGTTTCTTTGCCGCTTCAGTGTAGATGAGATGCAAGTGAGCAGAGCGCGTAGAGCGCGGACGTTCTTCGTTGATGACGCTGTTGCGTTCATGGAGGTGTAAGGGCTGGCAGGTTGTACGGAAATGCGAAACGACTTAGTGTTTCCTAATCGAGTATTGGTTACGTTTCTCCTTAAATGAAAATATCCACAACAACGAGAAAAAAATGTAACCTGTCGTCGCAGCCCACATTAAGGTGAAACTGATTTGTTCGTGGATCTTCTATGGGAATCATTGCAAACGGAGACGTATTTCTCACGAAACCTAGATGGGTTCCTGATGAATTCTGGGATCGGAAAAGTTTTTTGACTTTTTCCATACGCGAAAAGAACAGGATGAATTGTATTTCGTCATTCACTGTACAGTGGCTTACGAAGCATAAATGTAGTTGTAGATGTAAAATAGACACATCTGAGGCTTAATGGCGTAAGCAAACAAAGCGTTGTAATTTATATGTATTTCACAGCGTGGGTGATTGACGGTATGTTTTCGGGTTTCCAATCGAGTTGACAGTTGATTTTTCTGTGTAATATTTTTACAACTTACCATCTGATCTTCTCCTTGTACTGTAACAGGTGTTATTCAATATATTCTCTGCATGGAGGCAAAGCAAGCCATCCTCTGTGGAGTAATTTAAGAGATATCCTTGAGTTGTAAGCAGTTGACTGTTTGCCTTATTTAGCAGTCAACTCACAGTTTGTCGTGGTACACCCAGAGTCTTGTTGGAGGACAACAACAGAGGTAGTTCGAGCATGAAGAGGACTGCTTCAGGTCCTTGTGGATACCTAAGACTTTTTCGGATTACTGAATGGCGGAGGTCGTCACATTCATTGTGCTGCCATGTCGGTCACCTTGATAATAATAATAATAATAATAATAATAATAATAATAATTGATACATAAGTCCAGAAGACAATAAATCTTACTTAAAATATAATCAGAATTGCAACAGCAAAACGTAGTTTCACAGAAAGAAAGCAAACATTAATGGGCAAGATGTTTAACATAAAAAAGAAAAAAATAGTCAACACATCCATCAGGAGTGTGTTTCTGCACTGTGAAAGCTAGGCATTGTTGAAAACAGTGCCGGAAGGTCATCAGCTGTTGACCGTTTACGCTGCAGATAAATCTGTCAGTATCTCAACAATATCACGTAGGAAGCGTACAGTTCTCAATATACATGAACGACTCGCGAGATAGGCTCAGTAGCGCTATAATCTTTTAGTGTGCCAGTATTTACAGGAAGTTATTATTACCGGACGATCTAAAGAAATGTGTATTTACGTGGTCAAAACGTTCACTTGGTGCACTAAACGGCAACTTTCTTGTAATAACAAACGAAAAGAACCCGATACCATCTGATGATGTTGAACATCTTTAGCATATAACATCACATAAGTAATTAGGGGTGATATTAGGAAGCTATGCGGAATGATAGTCATGTAAAATCAGTACTATGAGAGTCAAATGGAAGACTTAGATCCGACGGAAAAAGTCTGGTAAACTGTAGTGCATGTGTAACGGAAATTACAAACAAGACGCCAGTATGTCCAATTCTAGAGCATTGTTGCAGCGTTTGAAGTTTTCATCAAATAGGCATAAAAAGAGTGCTCTAACGAAAACAGTGACTCTCTGTAGAACGTAGCCTGACGGTGTAGGCCAAACGAAACAGTTCGAGGAGGTTAAATGAATTTCATTGAAAGAAATTCGATGTAGTTCTCCACAATCCCTGTTGGATAAATTTACAGAACCGTTACTCGAAGGTGGCTCTGTAACCACTCCTGAGACAAGGATAAAGAGATAAGGGCACGCAGAGAAATACAGATAAAATAATTTTCCATCCACTAAAGCGCGGAAGGTTGGTTGGTTGTTTGGGGAAGGAGACCAGACAGCGTGGTCATCGGTCTCATCGGATTAGGGAAGGATGGGGAAGGAAGTCGGCCGTGCCCTTTCAGAGGAACCATCCCGGCATTTGTCTGGAGTGATTTAGGGAAATCACGGAAAACCTAAATCAGGATGGCTGAAAGCGCGGAAGACATAGGACAGAAGTTAGCTAATAGAACGTTATTTCGCCATGGACCACCTGTGAATCAAATTCTCATAAAAGGCAGGAATTTTATAGTGTTACAGTTTGTTTTATTAGTGCTCCTACGTTCTTCTGTTCATACAGCAGCAGACTCTTCGTCAGATGGCATTGTTTCACCAGATCACGACGAAAAACCTGACATGGATCATGGAAAGTCTGATGATACAGCTGTCCCTCTGGAATACGTATCGCAAATGATAAACATGAAATGCATATCATTCACACTCTATGTACGCTATTTGAAAACATAATGGATTCGTTAGAATATATGTAGGTGTAGACGTAATAGTGATGACACTTTCAAGAGCTGCGAAACATGATCAGTGAATTTGAACAATCCACGATTTATGCTTCATGAAAAAAAAGGAAAAATTGTGGTTGTGGCTAAGAAGACATTCAGAGCACATTAACTCTGAATAACAGTTGACGATATAATTTCCCAGTGCTGGTGTGTCCTTTCCGACTGCAAAGATTCTAAAGAAATTTTCTCACTGAACTGCCTAATAGAGTATTTTTTTAACAAAAAGGTCGTGTAAAAATTCCACAATGTGAGCTACCAGAGAAAGCTCTAACTACGCAAGTTTCATATATCCACAGATATTTCACGGTTAAGAAAGGTATGCTAGCAGAATGAGATCACAAAATCTGAGCATCTTTGAAATGCTGATCAGAGGAAGGACACTCAAATTTTCTTGCATTGGACTGAGGAAAATAGGAAAAAGTGGTTGAATATTACCAATTATTTAGGTCACTTGAAGCGGCATCCTTTGATGTATTTGCTCCTACTGCTAACTCGTCAAGTTAAAATTTTCGACAATCTTGGATGCAAAAGTAGTAGTAGTAGAAGATGAAAAAGAAGAAGAAGAAAAGGAAGAAAAAGATGATGATGAAACCCTCATGATTCAAAAATTTAAGAAGTTCCTTTCATTCTGCATCCAAAGGTAATTTTCCAGGCGATGGGCCAAGAGAAATTTCCCACATGTACAAAGAGTGCTCACTAGTAAATGCTTTGTGCTTTTAAAGGAAGAAGAAATGCAAAGCGGTACGTTCATGCTTCTGGGTTGTATGTTCACGCTCAACTATACAGTGTTTTTTCTTTAACCGCGAATACACAAACAATTGTCAGCTGATTTCTTGTACTTCACGTTGCCTTCCACAAAATGCTGTCTACAGTGTTGTTCATTGTGTACTTAATTTTGAAATGTCTTTGTGGATTTATCTTCGGGATTCTGAAATCTTTCTCTCTTCACTTCTCGGCAACGTCTGACAATAATAAACCACAATAAATGAAAAAGATTTATTTCTCATTTGTCTCGAATGATGCCCTGAATATAGTTTTGAGGGCAAGAGTAGGCTACACAACTTTTTCCATTGAAATTTCACTATTTCTGATGTTAAATACACTATTACCTTCAGTTTTGTTACTTCTCGTAGCAATGCACTCACACTCTTAGGAGCGCTTATAACTTCACAGCAAATTGCAACAATTACAAGTTTTCCTTACTGCCAATACTAATGACAAGCCATCTTCTACTTCTAATGTAGTTACTTCTTTTTCCTGAACTTTTGCTGCAGAGGTGAACGTTTTTCATTACATTCTTCGTAGGTATTTTAGCACGTATAACAACGTAAGAGAGAACTTAAATGAATTGCCAGATCAATTCGTACTGCGTTGAGTACAGCCTGTGACAGAAATTTTCATCGCATGCAATTTCTTTGCGTTAATTTAACAGCACTCTCAGTTTTAATTGTCATCGTTTCCAATGTAAAGTTATTACATATTTAACGATTTTTCTTCAAACACACAAATGTTAATGAATGTACCCAGTTATATGATATTGTTTGTAAATTCATTAATTTTTTGTAAATTAATGGGATTTAAAGTTTACTATATATGTGCATAACACACTAACCGCTTAAAATTAATGTCTGTATTCTGTAGTCTACGTAGTAACGGGCGACAATTCATTGTGAGAAGTATGGACCATGAGAAATCGTTGGTGCGGGGATGGTCATCAACGCGATAAAGAAGTATTTTGAAGGAATGTTTAGACTGTGATGTGACGAGAAGGTACAGGATGAAATACCGCAATGGGAAGGGGATGAGGTGGTTTTATTTGGAGAACTTGCCACTGAAACGGAAACTGTTGTGGGAGACTGTAATGAAATCGTGATGGATCGAGTCGATGGACTTCTAGCGGAAGCATTTTCCACATAAATTATTTAAAGACGGTACAGGACGATCAAGAAAGAAGAGGAGCGGGCCAACGGGTAGGAGAAGAAGCTGAGCTAATTTGATGGAGAAGATTTTCAAGAAAGAAGAGAAGAACAGAAGAAGTCGATTATTGATTTAATAACGTACAGAAACTACATTTAATCTGAGAAAGGTGATTAACAGATTGGATTCTCATTGAGGATGTGTGTGAGGAAGGAGTGACAAAAGAGTGTAATGGTAACAACGAGGAACAGTACTTTTGTCTCTACACAAGAAGAGTTAAGTGTTGAATTCTAAAAAGGAGCACGGACTGTGTCGGTGGGACCAATTAAAAATTAGAAATGTATTTAAACTGGCCAACATATTAAGAAATATTTATTTTGTGGGGCATAGTGTGAGTTTTGTGTGTGAAGAAAGCTGAAGGTTTCAATAAACGTGTGCCCCAGTACTTAAATACACTTAGTAGTGTGGCTGATCATTGTTGCTGCCATTTTTGAAAATTTCTCATGGAAACCAACCCTGAACGTTCCCACCTGTGAAACGATCCATTTAATGTTCATCGAACTATTGTTTGGAGTGCAAATATGGACATATTGATTTTTATCAAAATTTTATTAACTTTTGTAAGCTGGGCTAGAGACGCCGCCATTTGTGGAGTCTTCTCAGACCAGTGAAGGCAGAGGGATCTAGCCACACACTGCTATTGCCAACTGTCTTCAGACTGAGGAAGGAGCTTCTCGAAATAAATCTTTGACATCAGCCAGCAGTCAATAACAAAAGCATATTTACAACTCCGAACGTCATGGTCATCACTAAATTACACACACCACAAAAAATTTTTCCATCATCCTGGTTCCCAGAACTCCTAAAGATAGAAGTTGACTGTGGATATTGTATCACAGACACAGTGCATTTTACTGTCCAGAGATGTCACTAAACCCGCATAAAGATGTAAACAGCTATGCATGAGCAACGCCTATTAGACGTAGGGGGTCAGACAGCCGATCAGTTCCAGCTATTCCACAAGGAGGAACGTACACTGCTCGTGTTGCCGAGTTCAACCATGCCTACTCGGTTAGATCGAGTCCGCATTGTTACTTTGTGTCAGGATGGGCTCTCAACAAGGAAGTTTCTAGGCGTCTCGGAGCGAGCCAAAGCGATGTTGTTCGGACATGGAGAAGATACAGAGAGAGATAGGAACTGTCGATGACATGCCTCGCTCAGGCCGCGGAACCCTTACAGCAACGGAACCATGTTGAATAATGCTTTTAGTGCAGCCACAGGACGTCGTGTTAGGACCAAACTGTCCGCAATAGGCTGCATGATGCGCAACTTCACTCCCGAGATCCATGGCGAGGTCCATATTTGCAACCACGAAACCATGCAGCGCGACACAGATGGACGCAACAACATGCCGAATGGACCGCTCAGAATTGGCATCAAGTTCTCTTAACCGATGAGTGTCGCATATGCCATCAACCGGACAATCTTCAGAGACGTGTTTGGAGGCAACCCGATCAGGCTGAGAGCCTTAGTCACACTCAAGCGAGTGCAGCAAGATGGAGATTCTCTGCTGTTTTGAGTGGCATTATGTTGGGCTGACGTACGCCGCTTATGGTTATGGAGGGCGCCGTGACGTCTGTACGATAGGTGAATGCCATCCTCCGACCGATAGTGGAACCATATCGGCATTGGCGAGACATTCGTCTTCCTGGGCGACAATTCGCGGACCCATAGTGCACATCTTGTGAATGAGTTTCTTCAGCATACCGACATCGCTCGACTAGAGTGGCCAACATGCACTCCAGACGTGAACCCTATCGAGCATGGCTGGGATAGATTGAAAAGGGCTATTTGCGGATGACGTGACCCACCAACCACTCTGAGAGATATACATCGAATCGCCGTTGAGGAGTGGGACAATCTGAACCAATAGTGCCTTGATTAACTTGTGGATAGCTTGCCACGACGAATACAGGCGTGCATCAATGCAAGAGGACGTGCTACTGGACATTAGAGGTACCGGTATGTACAGAAATCTGGACCACTACCTCTGAACGTTTCGCTGTATGGTGGTATAATATGCAATGTGTGGTTTTCATGACCTGTAAAAAGAGCGGAAATGATGTTTACGTTGATCTATATTTCAATTTTCTGTACAGGTTCCCGAACTCTCGGAACAGAGATGATGCAAAACTTTTTTGATGTGTGTAGTTCAGATTCGTAAATTAATTGAACCTTTTGCGTTTATATGCAGTAGGTAATGAAAGATTAAAAGTAAATTACACATGTTCGACGCTTTCAAAATAGGCTTATGTTAAAGATAGCTAGTCAGATATACGTAAAACACAGTGAGTGTAGTTGCTCTCGAATTCTAGTATCATACTGGTTCAGTTATGTATGTTGTTGTGGTGGTCTTCAGTCCAGAGACTGGTTTGATGTAGCCCTCCACGCTACTCTATCCTGCGCAAAATTCTTCATCTCCAAGTAACTACTGCAACCTAAATCCTTCTGAATCTGCTTAGTGTATTCATCTCTTGGTCTCCCTCTATGATTTTTACCCTCCACCCTGCCCTCCAGTACTAAATTGGTGATCCCTTGATGCCTCAAAACATGTCCTACCAACCTACCCCTTCTTCTAGTCAAGTTGTGCCACACGCTCCTCTTCTCCCCAATTCTATTCAATACCTTCTCATTAGTTATGTGATCCACCCATCTCATCTTCAGCATTCTTCTGTAGCACCACATTTCGAAAGCTTCTATTTTCTTCTTGTCTAAACTATTTATCGTCCATGTTTCACTTCCATACATGGCTACACTCCATACAAATACTTTCAGAAACGACTTCCTGACACTTAAATCTATACTCGATGTTAACAAATTTCTCTTCTTCAGAAACGCTTTCCTTGCCATTGCCAGTCTACATTTTATATCCTCTCTACTTCGACCACCATCAGTTACTTTCTTCCCCAAATAGCAAAACTCATTTACTACATTAAGTGCCTCATTTCCTAATCTAATTTCCTCAGCATCACCGGATTTAATTAGACTAAATTGCATCATCCTCTTTTGCTTTTGTTCATCTTATATCCTCATTTCAAGAGACTGTCATTCCATTCAACTGCTTTTCCAGGTCCTTTGCTGTCTCTGACAGAATTACAATGTCGTCGGCAAACTTCAAGGTTTCTATGTCTTCTCCACGGATTTTAATTCATACTCTAAATTTTTCATTTGTTTCCTTAACTGCTTGCTCGTTAAACAGATTGAATAACATCGGGGATGTGCTACAATCCTGTCTCACTCCCTTCCCAACCACTGTTTCCTTTCATGTCCCTGGGCTCTTATAACTGCCATCTGGTTTCTGTACAAATTTTAAACAGCCTTTCGCACACTGCACCTTCAGAATGTGAAAGAGAGTATTGCAATCGACGTTGTCAAAAGCCCTCTCTAACTCTACAATTGCTAGAAATGTAGTTTTGCCCTTCCTTAATCTACCTTCTAAGATAAGTCGTAGGGTCAGTATTGCTTCGCTTGTTTTCATACAAAAAGTTGCATGCCCTCGGGAAAAATTACAGCCGTAGTTTCCCCTTGCTTTCAGCCGTTCGCAGTACAAGCACAGCAAGGCCGTTTTGGTTAATGTTACAAGGCCAGATCAGTCAATTATCCAGACTATTGCCCCTGCAAGTACTGAAAAGGCTGTTACACTTCTTTAGGAACCACACGTTTGTCTGGACTCTCTTGAGATACCCTTCCGTTGTGGCCGCACCTCCGGTACGGCTACCTGTATCGCTGAGTCACGCAAGCCTCTCCACCAGCGGCAAGGTCCATGGTTCACAGAGGGGGGGGGGGAGGGGGGTCAGTTATGTATAGCCAGTTAAATTCATGTTAATTGTTAGAAATTTTGAAGGTAGATTACATCCACATAGATACTTCGCAAGCCACCGTACGGTGCGTGGCGGAGAGGATTATAAGGGCTGCCCGGAAAGTTCCGTTACAGTCTCCTAGAATTTATGGAGGGAGGTGAGTACCGGCTACATGTAGTGGCCCATGTCGGCACGAATGACGCCTGCCGTTTGAGTTCTGATTCCATCCTCGGCTCCTTTCGGCGGCTGGCTGATTTGGTGAAGGCAACTAGCAACGCACGATGGGTGCAGGCTAAGCTGTCTAATTGTAGCATCGTACCCAGGGTTGATCGCAGTAGTATGGTTTGGTGCAGAGTGGAAAGTCTAAACCAGAGGCTCAGACGACTCTGCGATGATACCGGATGCGAATTTCTCGACCTCCGCTATCGGATGCATAACTGTACGTTTCCCTTTAATAGGTCAGGCGTGCATTAGACGCAGGAAGCTGCTACTAGGGTAGCGGAGCACATGGAGGTTTTTTAGGTTAGAGAACAAAGCCCTTGGGATCAAAGACTATTTTCCTTTAAATCAGCCACAAGGAATTCAGAGAATCTTGGTCCTTGCAGATAAGAAAAGATTAATATGATTGTAGTAAACTGCAGGAGCATCCAAGGAAGGTCCCAGAATTAGTATTGCTTACTGAATGTTATAACGCACAGATAGTATTGCGAACAGAAAGCTGTTTGAAACCAGACGTCAGTGACAACGAAATCCTAAGTTCAGATCGTAATGTTTATGGCAAGGACAGGTTAGTCACCAATGGTGGTGGTGTGTTTTTTGCAGTCAAAGTTTCGATAAAATCTATCAACGTTATCATGGATTCCGAATGTGAATTAATCTGGGTAAAACTGAGTACCAAAGAACAGTCGAAAACGGTGACCGGACGCTTTTATAAACCACCTTGGTCAGGATCTGAAGTTGTAGAGCACTTTAGGCAGAACTTGCAGAATATCATTAGTAATTTTCCTGATCATGCCTTTGTAATAGTGGGTGAAAAAAATTGCCAGGTATAGATTGGGAGCGTTATGCCATCAAAACTGGTGCCAGAGACAGGCAATCGTGTGGCATCGTTCTGGATGTCTTGTCCGAAAATTATCTTGAGCAGATAGTTATAAAACCAACTCATGAGGGTAACGTCTTAGACCTTCTGGCAACAGAGGTAAGTTTATCGAATCAGTTAACGTAGAGGAAGGTATCAGTAATCAAAAGGCGGTGACAGCATCTATGACGACGGGTCCTGCAAGGAAGGTTAAGATAGGCAGGAAGATATATCTGCTCAGCAACGGTGACACGATACAAATTTCAGAATATTTCAGCAGTCAGCATCAAATATTCGGTGATGAGGACGAAGATGTGAAGAACAAATGGAAAAAAAATTCAAAGGCGTCGTTCAATAAGCCCTAGACAAGTAAGTTATGAGTAAGGTTTTAAGGGATGAGAAAGATCCACCATCGTTTAATAGCCGTTTCAGAAAGGTGCTACGTAAACAAAGAGCACTTCATCTAAAATTGAAGAGAAGTAAAAACCTAGCTGACAAACAAAAGCTGAACGAAGCGAAAATGAGCGTAAGGAGAGAAATGAGAGATGCGTTCAATGATTTTGAAAGTAAGACGTTGTCAACCGAGCAGAGTAAAAACCCAAAGAGATGTTTGTCATGTGTAAAATCAGTATGTGGGTTAACATCATTTATTCATTCTCTCAGCCACCACACCGGAACCGAAACGGAAGATAACAGAGAGAAGGCCGAAATACAGAATTCGGTCTTCTGAAGTTATTTCACCGCGGACGATCGTAACACTGTCCCACCTTTCAATACGAACATCGAAATGGCAGATATTGAGATAACCGTTCACGGAACTGAAAAGCAGCTACAATCGTTTAGTAGTAGAAAGGCTTCAGGACCATATGAGATACATATGAGATTCTATAAAGATTATGCGAAAGAACTTGCTCCTTTTCTAGCAGCAATTTATCGTAGATCGATTGAGCGAAAGGTACCTAACGACTGGAAAAAAAAGCGCAGGTCATTCCCGTTTTTAAGAAAGGCTGTAACACAGATCCACACTATTACAGATCTATATCGTTGACGTCAATCTGTTGTACAATTATGAAACATGTTTTATGGTCAAGAATGATGACGTTTGTGGAAAATGAACATCTCCTCAATAAAAATCAACATGGATTCCGCAAACTCAGATCGCTCTGTTCCTTCATGAGATCCACAGCACAGTGGACAACGGCGCTCAGGTTAATGCCGTGTTCCTTGACTTCAGCAAGGCATTTGACACCGTCCTGCATTGCCGTTAAATGAAAAAAATACGAGCTTGCGGAGTATCGGAGCAGACCTGCGATTGGATTCAAGACTTTCTTCCATAACTCAACACGTCGCTCTTAACGGAACTAAATCGACAGATGTAAAGGTAATATCAGGAGTACCGCAGGGAACTGTGATAGGACCGTTGGTGTTCACAGTATATATAAATGATCTAGCAGAAAGCGTCGGATGCTCTTTAAGGCTATTATACCAAAGTAGCAAAGGCAGAAGACGATAAGAATAGGCAGAACGACCTGGAGGGAATTGCTGAGTGGTGCAGGCTCTGGCAGTTGACCCTGAACGTGAATAAATGTAACATATTGCGAATACATAGGAAAAGCATACATGGGAAAAGCAGACACCAGACTCAGATTCATCGGAAGACTCTTAAGGAAATGTAACTCATCCACGGAAGGAGTGAGTTATGAGACGCTTGTTCCCCAGATTTTTGAGTACTGTTCATCTATGTGGAATCCCTATCAGGTGGGACTGATAGAGGAGATGGAGAAGATCCAACAGAGAGCGGAGTGTTTCGACACGGGATCGTTTAGCCGGGGAGAGAGCGTTACGGAGATGCTAAAGAAACTCCACTGGCAGACGTTACGAGAGAGGCGTTGTGCATCACGGCGATATTTACTATTGAAATTTTGGGACAGCACTTTTCAGGAGGAGTCGGATAACATATTACTTCCCCCCACACACAAAAAAATGGCTCTGAGCACTATGAGACTTAACATCTTAGGTCATCAGATCCCTAGACTTGGAACTACTTAAACCTAACTAACCTGCCCGAGGCAGGATTCGAACCTGCGACCGTAGCGGTCACGCGGTTCCAGACTGTAGCGCCTAGAACTGCTCAGCCACCCCGGCCGGCCCCCCCCCAACACACATCTCGTGTTTTGACCACGACGAGAAAATTCGAGAAATTAGAGCCAATACAGAGGCTTACCGACAATCATTCTTTCCACGCACTATTCGTGAGTGGAACAGGATTGGAGGGATCAGATACTGTTACCGAAAGTACCCTCCGCCACACACCATTAGGTGGCGTGCGAAGTATGGTGTAGATGCAGATGTACATAACATTTTTAATAGCACCCTATGTCCGAAAACGTACCGTTTCCGCTCTACGAGAATTTCAGTTCAGATTTTTAACTCATCCACTTCTGCTTATGGAACTGAATTAGGCGTGACGCAGTACAATTATTAAATAACAATTCGAAAGGTAACGTAAAGACATTTCCATTTTTCACTTAAGCATATTTGTTTGTATTATCACTTTAACATTAAGTGTTTACTTTAATTCAAAACAAAAAATAACCCAGCATACTGCACACACAGAACAGTACCGATGCATTGTAATAGCGGCTTGTGGCGTCGGTGCCATTTGTTACGATATGTATATAAGAAGTTACATATATATTTTATATATTTTTATTTTTGTATTTTTATCAGCATGAATTTTTCTTTTGTTAGAGTACGATTCTTTCTCTCAGGGATATTATCTTTTTTTATCACTTTTACTTACGTGCATAAGTAAATATGGAACGGGTTCTGAAGAGCCGCTGTTATTCATGCACCAACTTTAGATTTTGAACGTGATGACTAAAATATAGTTGTCGCTAACTGAATTGAATGTAATTTTGTTAATTTCTGTTTATTGATTGCAAAACAAGGCTCGAGAGAATTTCGATTGTTGCCGTGGAGCAGCCAAGATAAAACTTACTGAACTCATGGAATCTGTATAATTTAAAAACATGAACTTTAACGTAAATTAATTATCTGTTGCAATTTAAAAACGTCCCTACAACGAAATCTGTCGCATTTACAGTTACTGTTAACAATGAAAAATAAATTAATACTGCGGTGCATAATGGCCGACCAGAGGCTGCATCGGAAGATGAGCTTCTCGCAGCGCAAATTACTGAAAAAATGCTTATTTGATAACAATAATAAGTTTATTTTAGAAAATACAGAATAATTTACATAAAATATGTGTAGCCGCTCAATGGCTGCCTTCTGTATCGCGAAACAAAACAGTGTGTGTACCACAAAATACGTCCTTCCTCCTCGACCGTACAATTGCGTCTCTTTCGATCCTTTTTTTATTTTCATAGACATTAAATAAGATGCTGCATATCGGTTGTTTCACGAACATTAACTGTATCTTTTTCACTAATTATATTCATAAGATACGTTAACTACGGTTTACAACCGATAAAAATGTCAATATTTATGTGACGTACCGTCACAGGCTCCATGTGGCAATCACCAGCGTAGTTGCAGACATTGGACCTACGAAGCATGATCCGGTACAAATTTCACATTCCACATCCACTGAGTTGCGACAGGTCGTCTTTTAAGATGAATCACGCTTTGCTCCCCATCTGCCTGTAGTGTCTGAAAGCAAACGCCGTCTAACAACCGCGGGAATGGTCCAGGACGGAGGACGGAGCGTTTATGGTTTCGGGAACGTGTTCGTGGGATTCCATGGTTGATCTCGTCATCCTGGAACGCACAGTGGATCAACGCAAGTATACGTTTATCCTTGGGGACCATATCCAACCGTACATTCTATGTCTTTTCCCTCTCCACGGTAGCATCTACCAGCAGGACTTTGCAACTTCTCACACAATTCACGGCGTACGTGCGTGCTCCGAGGAGCACAGGGTGAGTTTGCGATACGCCCCTGGCAACCAAACTCCCCAAATTTTAACTCAGTCGAGAATATGTGGGACCACCTCGATCAGGCTGTCGTGCCACGGAGAGACAACCGAGAAATCTTTCGCAGCTGGCCGCGGCACTGGAGTCAGCATGGCTCCAATCCTTGTCAGAACCTTCTGGAACCTCTCTGACTCCCTTCCTGCACGATTCGGGGTGTTTCGCACAGCAAAATATAGTTATTCAGGCTTTTGACATATATAGTACTGGCCATTAAAATTGATACAGCACGAAGATGACGTGCTACAGATGCGAAATTTAACCGACAGGAAGAAGATGCTGTGATATGCAAATGATTAGGTTTTCAGATCATTCACACAAGGTTGGCACCGGTGGCGACAACTACAACGTGCTGACATGAGGGAAGTTTCCAACCGATTTCTCATACACAAACAGTAGTTGACCGGCGTTGCCTGATAAAACCATATTGTGATGCCTCGTGTAAGGAGGAGAAATGCATACCATCACTTTCCGAATTTGATAAAGGTCGTATTGTAGCTTATCGCGATTGCGGTTTATCGTATCGCGACATTGCTGCTCGTGTTGGTCGAGATCCAATGACTGTTAGCAGAATATGGAATCGGTGGGTTCAGGAGGGTAATACGGCTTGATCCCAACGGCCTCGTCGAGATGACAGGCATCTTATCTGCATGGCTGTAACGGATCGTGCAGCCATGTCTCGATCCCTGAGTCAACAGATGGGGACGTTTGCAAGACAACAACCAACTGCACGAACAGTTGGGCGACTTTTGCAGCAGCATGGACTATCAGCTCGGAAACCATCACTGCGGTTATCCTTGACGCTGCATCACAGGCAGGAGCGCCTGCGATGGTATACTCAACGACGAACCTGGGTGCACGAATGGCAAAACGTCATTTTTTCGGATGAATCCAGGTTCTGTTTACAGCATCATGACGGTCGCATCCGTGTTTGGCGACATCGCGGAGAACGCACATTGGAAGCATGTATTCGTCATCACCATGCTGGCGTATCACCCGGCGTGATTGTATGGGGTGCCATTAGTTACATGTCCCGGTCACATCTTGTTCGTATTGACGGCACTTTGAACAGTGGACGTTACATTTCAGATGTGTTACGCCCCGTGGCTCTACCCTTCATTCGATCCCTGCGAAACCCTACATTTCAGGAGAATAATGCACGACCACATGTTGCAGGTCCTGTACGTGCCTTTCTGGATACAGAAAATGTTCGACTGCTGCCCTGGCCAGCACATTCTCCAGATCTGTCACCAATTGAAAACGTCTGGCCAATGGTGGCCGAGCAACTGGCTCATCACACTACGCCAGTCACTACTCCTGATTAACTGTGGTATCGTGTTGAAGCTGCATGAACAGCTGTACCTGTACACGCCATCCACGCTCTGACTCAATGCCTAGGCGTATCAAGGCCGTTATTACGGCGAGAGGTGGTTGTTCTAGGTACTGATTTCTTAGAATCGATGCACCCAAATTGCGTGAAAATGTAATCACATGTCAGTTCTAGTATAATAGTATAATATATTTGTCCAATGAATACCCGTTTATCATCTGCATTTCTTCTTGGTGTAGCAATTTTAATGGCCAGTAGTATATATATATATATATATATATATATATATATATATATATATATATATATATATATATATGCCACCTTATGATATTTGGCACAAGATGACTGTTGCCACAACTGATCCCTTTTCCCAGTTCCCTGAGAAGAACTAACGTTGGTAATCCTTCATTTGAGCTCTAGTTCAGAAAAATACGGTATTGTGTTGCCTCGGGAAAACTTCGAACTCGTTTTATAATTTGCAGTGAGCAATACAGGGTCTACGAACCACCGACCAGTACTTTACTGGAACTGCATGACCTGCGCATAGAAATCTGGTGCCACGTACCTCGGAATAAATACTTGCGGAATTTGTGTGACGCAGAATTGCTGCTGCGTTGCACTCCAAAGGCGGACTAAAATGCTGTTAAACTGGTAGTGATAATGCTTTGGGTCAACAGTGTGTAAGAGCTTTAAATATTAATTGGTAGCCCCTAATCTACTAACTGGAAGATCTCTCCTCGGTGAAAGTGCGTCCTTGATAAAGCGAAAGCACCGTGCCTTATGATCAGTAACAACTGAGAATTCCAATATTCCAAGCGACACAAGTTTGGCTCCAGAAGGAACAGAAGTTCTGTTAGTTCGAGTAACATTTTGTACAAGAAAGGACCAAAATCATGGAAATTTCTGATTTGGGGTGTTTTGAAATAGAGAAAAGATACGTGAAGTCAGTCGGGGAATAATGGACGGTAGAGTGTGAAGTTGGGAGAATAGTGTAAAAGATTTAATTACAGAAAATAAGTTACCACATATGATGACGTATATCCAACAGTATTATAGTCTACTTTTCGTTCAATAAAGAGCAAAGGAATGAACAGTTTTCTTTTTCCGCCCAAGTAGATGACGATATCAAATTGTGTATCATTATATTAGTTTTAGGATTCTGTTACAAGCCTACATCACTGTTGGTTGAGAATTATTCGAGATGAATTGTAATCGCCAATGTAGGGTCGTCTAGATTTTAAATAATTAGCATTAGGATACATTTCCATCACTTTACACATTTGTCCTTTCTTTGCATTAAAGGCTTTCCTTTGTTTGAACTTACAGCCAAATGGCTTTATAAGTTTGCACCACTACCACAACGAGCATGCACGGATTGTAGTGGGTAAGGCGGATGGTCGACTTCGGTTTATTGCGAAAGTTTTAGGAAAACGTGATTAACCTGTAAAGAAGAAGGCATATAATAGAATACTCGTCTGAGCCATGCTTGAGTACTACTCGAGTGTTTGGGACCACCACCAGGTCACATGAAAGGCGTACATCGAAGCAATTCAGACGCGAGGTGTTAGAATTTTTCCGGTAGGTTCGAGCAACACCCAAGTAAGAGATGCTCCGGAAGCTCAAAAGGGAATCATTTAAAGGAAGACGATTTTCTGTTCTGGGAGTGCTATTGAGAATATTTAGAGAACCGTCATTTGAAGCAGACGTGAAAACGATCCCACTGATTCCAGCGTACATGACGCGTAAAGACTACGAACACAAGATATGAGAAATTAGGGTTCGTACGGTGACATACATACAGTCGTTGTTGCCTCCCTCTGTTTGCGATTGAGAGGAGAGTATGTACGTTAATGTAGACGGAGATGTAGATACTGGGTTTCCTCCTGGTATCTCGCCCCTTTTAAATGTTTGCCTTCACTAAGAAATGCAACTTTACCGTGTACTCTCCTGCTGTCTTTCGTAACTTTTACAGCTGTCATGTAGTCGACTTGATGTATACTGGCCATTAAAATTGCTACACCAAGAAGAAATGCAGATGATAAACGGGTATTCATTGGACAAATATATTATACTAGAACTGACATGTGATTACATTTTCACGCAATTTGGGTGCATAGATCCTGAGAAATCAGTACCTAGAACAACCAACTCTCGCCGTAATAACGGCCTTAATACGCCTGGGCATTGAGTCAAACAGAGCTTGGATGGCGTGTACAGGTACAGCTGCCCATGCAGCTTCAACACGATACCACAGTTCATCAGGAGTAGTGACTGGCGTATTGATACGTGCCAGTTGCTCGGCCACCATTGACTAGACGTTTTCAATTGGTGAGAGATCTGGAGAATGTGCTGGCCAGGCAGGAGTCGAACATTTCCTGTATCCAGAAAGGCACGTACAGGACCTGCAACATGCGGTCGTGCATTATCCTGCTGAAATGTAGGGTTTCGCAGGGATCGAATGAAGGGTAGAGCCACGGGGCGTAACACATCTGAAATGTAACGCCCACTGTTCGAAGTGCCGTCAATGCGAACAAGAGGTGACCGAGACGTGTAACCAATGGCACCCCATACCATCACACCGGATGATACGCCAGTTTGGCGATGATGAATACACGCTTCCAATGTGCGTTCACCGCGATGTCGCCAAACACGGATGCGACCATCATGATGCTATAAAAAGAACCTGGATTTATCGGAAAAAATGATGCTTTGTCATTCGTGCACCCTGGTTCGTCGTTGAGTACACCGTCGCAGGCGCTCCTGTCTGTGATGCAGCGTCAAGGGTAACCGCAGCCATGGTCTGCGACCTGATAGTCCATGCTGCTGCAAACGTCGTCGAACTGTTCGTACAGATGGTTGTTGTCTTGCAAACGTCCCCATCTGTTGACTCAGGGATCGACACGTAGCTGCACGATCCATTCTAGCCATGCGGATAAGATGCCTGTCATCTCGACTGCAAGTGATACGAGGCCGTTGGGATCCACCACGGCGTTACGTGTTACCCTCCTGAACCCACTGATTCCATATTCTGCTAACAGTCATTGGACCTCGAGCAACGCGAGCAGCAATTTCGCGATACGATAAACCGCAACCGCGATAAGCTACAATCCGACCCTTATCAAAGTCGGAAACGTGATGGTACGCATTTCTCCTCCTTACACGAGGCATCACAACAACGTTTCACCAACTGCTGCCTGTCAACTGCTGTTTGTGTATGAGAAATCGGTTGGAAACTTTCCTCATCTCAGCACGTTTTAGGAGTCACCACCGACGCCAACCTTGTGTGAATGCTCTGAAAAGCTAATCATTTGCATATCACAGCATCTTCTTCCTGTCGGTTAAATTTCGCATTTGTAGCACGTCATCTTCGTGGTGTAGAAATTTTAATAGTAATTTTAATGGCCGGTAGTTAAGTTTGTTGTTGTGCACACTTCGGAGCAGCATCGTCATCAGATCAGTCTCTCTGCATAAAAAAGGTCACTGTTTATAAAAGTTATTGCCCCGGGTGCTTAGATTCAGATAGTATAGACGGCAAATACATTTTATATCACGGATCGAGGTGGTGCAGTGGTTGGCGCACTGGACTCGCATTCGGGAACGGCGGTTCAAATCCGTGTCCGGCCATCCCGATTTAAGTTTTCCGTGATTTTCCTAAATCACTTCAGGCGAATGCCGGGATGGTTCCTTTGAAAGGGCACGGACGACCTCCTTCCCCATCTTTCCCTAATCCGATGGGACCGATGACCTCGCTGTTTGGTCCCCTCCCCCAAACCAACCAACCACTTTATATCACACAAGTTTTGTCTAAAACACGAGGCTCATTTTACATATATTCATTATTTGCAACATTAGTTATGATTAAAACTTATTAATCTCTCTCTTCAGATAAGTTTCAGTGAAAATTCCGTTGCGCTTGAGAAAGCACTACCATCGTCATTAAAATTTCTCAATCACACTGCGTTATGAGGGAATCATACCTTAAACTCATCTGAAAATCAGGGTAAAATTTGTTTTCAAATTTTTATTGAGCATTTACCACTATTTTTCATGTCGACTATAAGCTTTCACCTTATACCAAAACGGCCAGAAAATATCCCAGGAAACCATCGAAATTTCGTCGGTGGAGTATGCGGTCATCAAGTGTATAAGAGAGGAAGTAGTATGTTTGCTGACTCGCCTTAGAACATATGCTCTAGGTAAATTTGAGGTAAACCTTTCAGCGACTGGAAATTCTATAGTTGTAGTGTTTCCCACTGGAGTTCATAGAATATTTCATTGTCGCTGTCCCGTTGACTGAACAATCAGACGCTCGCTGCTATAAATCTCCCACCGCTACGCTGAAACTTTTCTCTCCCTTAAAGTTATCCAACTTGGTTCAGGATCCGGAAAAAAGAGCGCTACACAGAGACTCTGGAGCCAGCGACCAATAGTTGTCCTAATACCTCTATCACAGTAGATGTTGGAGAACGAGCACAAAAGTTTCTGGCGGTATTCGGTTTGAACATATCCGCAACAGATAAGCAATCCAGAGGCTTCAGGGCCGCCCATAGTGGCTTCGCCGTCCTCCGCGGGACGTGGGAGCGCCCTCGTTGTTGGCGGGGGCTGGCTCTGCCCCCACTTGCCAATTTAAGTTGCTTAATTAGGTTTGCGCCGCCGCCGACGCCACCGTCTCGCAGCCTCCGACTCTACAGGGAGAGTGCCTCGCAACTGTTCAGTCGTTTGCACGTGTCTCACTCGAGATACGTCACAAAATTTTCCAAAACTTTTCAAATCTGTCGCTGTGACTAATTCAGTAGTCAGCGAAATGTGGGCGAACGGTGTCTCTGTTGTTGCTGCTGTCTGCCAGCTCGAAGAGGAAAGAAAGGTCACGCATACGATTCGTCCTTTGCTTTTGTTACTTGTGAATAGTTGTTATTTATTGCTTTCCGCCTGACTGCAGCATATCATTCGTATCGATAACTCCACACTAGTGGTAAATAGTTTATTTTCACTAAATGATCAATGCGATAAAGACAAAAATGGTTCAAATGGCTCTGAGCACTGTGGGACTTAACTTCAGAGGTCATCAGTCCCCTAGAGCTTAGAACTACTTAAACCTAACTAACCTAAAGACATCACACACATCAATGCCCGAGGCAGGATTCGAAGCTGCGTCCGTAGCGGTCGCGCGGTTCAAGACCGTAGCTCCTAGAACCGCTCGGCCACCCCGGCCGGCCGGGAAAGACATCAGCAGCGGATTAGAACATGCGTAAAAAGCTTTTCCAACAATGAAGAGTCATATACAATTGCGGAAACATTTTTGAGTACGTATTTACTGAACAGAGCGTCGTGTGAAGTAAAACGAATTTTGTAAACTACAATATGTAATTCTAGATGCGTTTGACATTTTGTGTGCCTATGGGCGTAAAGGAAATGATGTAGGAAGCGAAGAGCTCATGCCAAGAAGAAAGTCGGTGGGTAACATTTACTACAAGAAAGGACATAGAAAAGAAACGTGTGTGAAAGGGTATGCGTCGCTGAGAGGGAATGGCGCAGGAACAATTTCGGACCAAATGGAGACCGTAGAATATTCAAAAGTGAACCGGAGGCAAAAATTTGATTTCGATTCGCTTTATATATATATACACTCTGAGAAGTGACACGTGACACTAGAAGTGTCGTCCCGGTTGTCAGCCTTCGTGCGTTGCTGAAAAGTCACAGAGCAATCTGTCGACGAACCTCAGTCGTAGGTAAGGCAGGGGGCTGAGTTCGGTTCATTGGTAACCAGAGAAATGAAGTTAATTAACATGGGAGAATGTTTACAAAACACTCGTGCGACTCGTCATAGGACATGGCTGACGTGGTTCAAATGGCTCTGAGCACCATGGGACTTAACATATGTGGTCATCAGTCCTCTAGAACTTAGAACTACTTCAAGCTAACTAACCCAATGACAGCACACACACGTGCGACCGTAGCAGCAGCGCGGTTCCGGACTGAAACGCCTAGAACCGCTCGACCACAATGGCTGGCTGGCTGACGTGCGTGGTACCCGTACCATATAGGACTAGCAGGTGATGTGCAACGTATACGGAAAAGGGCAGCACGGACGGCACAGATTTGTTTGACCCATGGGAGAGTGTCGCAGAGATAATGAATTGCCTGACTTTTGAAGATAAACGAAAACTTTCCCCACGAACCCCACATAATGGAGTTTCAAGAACCAGCTGTAAGTGTCAACTAGGAATGTATCACATCGCGAAGACAACATAGCGCGCAAAGAGGAGTTGAAGCAATCATTCTTAGGGCACTTCGTACGTGATTGGAAGTAGAAGAAGCCATAATTGCTGGTACAGTGGGAAGTACCCATCGCCATGCTCTTTGCATAAGTTGAATGTAGACGAAAATCCCGAAACAGACGCGTCGTGGAAATTGGTGGAAATCCATTATACAAGGAGCGATGAAAGAGCTTACGTTCGAAAGTCACACTAACACCTTTCCTACATGTCGATGCTTACTCGTCTCGCAGTCGCACTGGTTGCATAGAAGCTGCAGCAGCACCCTCGAAGGGAAACATTTTGTACGTCCATTATAATCTGGGGGTAGTTAAAAAGGACGAAGCAGTCAAATACATTATGGAATATATGACAAGTTCGGCATTGCCCAGGTATTCATTTCGCCAGTTTCATACCAGAAACGAAAATTTAAAAAAGAGCTATCTACGATATGACAGAGTTTCAGAGACTTTATTGGCCTCCGAGTGATATGGTTCTCTGTAGTTAAAAATGCGAGTGAAAATTCGTACCGAGGACGGGAATCGAAGCCGGGTATCCTGCTTACTAGTCAGGTTTGTCACCCACTAAGCCACATTGACACAGCGGTTCACACTACTGCACGGATTACCCTGCCACACCTCCCTCCTCGATCCAAGTTCTCACTGCCTCCCCAGTCAACTTTAAATTCCCACTTACACACGAACAAAATTTCTGAGGCTCTCCACGTTCTGGAATAGCAACTCAGCATAGAAGTAAATGGAACCGTGCGAGGTGGCGCAGTGGTTAGCACACTGGACTCGCATTCGGGAGGACGACGGTTCAATCCCGTCTCTGGCCATCCTGATTTAGGTTTTCCGTGATTTCCCTAAATCGCTTCAGGCAAATGCCGGGATGGTTCCTTTGAAAGGGCACGGCCGATTTCCTTCTCCATCCTTCCCTCACCCGAGCTTGCGCTCCGTCTCTAATGACCTCGTTGTCGACGGGACGTTAAACACTAATCTCCTCCTCCTCCTCCTCCGTAAATGGAAGATCCGGCCTGAAGCCCAGGAGCAGGTACTTACACGAATGAACCAACGCTGTTTCAGAGACTTTACTGGTCTCATACAGATAAACCAAGGCCGGGAACTGAATCATGGTCTCACCCTTACTAGGTAGATGCATTAGACACTAACCCACTTTGACACGGCTGTTTACACAAATGCGTGGATTACCCTGGCACGCCTTCCTCCTCGATTTAGTTTCTCACCGCCTCCTCAGTCTACTTTAAATTCCCCCTTATATGAACCCATCTTTCTTTCCAGGGAATATAGAACCCCAATGAGATGACTTTCATCCATTGTTCTTAACACTAAGTATTTCTCTGCTTCCCACGTCTCTGCGGTGAATCTATCCGCAGCACTGCGAAGGTGAGCTGTGATAAGTCTGCGAGAAACAGAAACAAAAAGAGAGCGACTTGGAAGAATTGCCTAAAATGTTAGTCGGTTCTTCATTTTAACGTTCCATAACATACTTTGTATGAAGACATTAAATGGAGGTGCCCAAGAAGATGTATGTTCCTCGACTTCCGAAAAGTGTTCTGTACAGCTCCACATTGTCAGCTAGTAAAGAAATGGCGACTTTACGGAATATTTTACCAGCTTTTTGTGACTCAATTCATTAATTTGTTGCAGTAGTATCTCATCACTATGGGACGAAATCAGCAGGTATGAAAGTAACTTGGAGCATTTGCCAAGGGGGTATTACAGTGCCATTACTGTTCACTGTATATGAATGGCTTATTTCAATAGTGGCACAAGTGTATTTTTGTTCATTCTGAGATACAGAGTCTTAAAGTTAAATGGGCGCTGAAAAATCTGCAGTTGAGGTACCAGAAATATTCAAGCATATGGCTTCTTGCTAGAGATGAACCTTTCATTCTGTTTGTTCGGATCATTAATTTCAGGAGCATTATAGGCCGAAGAGTGTAGTTAATGGACTTGTACCACTATTGAAATAAGCCCTTCATATGTAGAAATAACTGATGATGGTCGAAGTAGAGAGGATATAAAATGTAGACTGGCAATGGCAAAGAAAGCATTTCTGAAGAAGAGAAATTTGTTAACATCGAGTATTGATTTAAGTGTCAGGAAGTCGTTTCTGAAAGTATTTGTATGGAGTGTAGCCATGTATGGAAGCGAAACACGGACGATAAATGGTTTGGACAAGAAGAGAATAGAATCTTTCGAAATGTGGTGCTACAGAAGAATGCTGAAGATTAGATGGGTAGATCACATAACTAATGAGGAAGTGTTGAATAGGAGTGGGGAGAAGAGACGTTTGTGGCACAATTTGACTGGAAGAAGGGATCGGTTGGTAGGACATGTTCTGAGGCATCAAGGGATCACCAGTTTAGTATTGGAGGGCAGTGTGGAGGGTAAAAATCGTAGAGGGAGACCAAGAGACGAATACACTAAGCAGATTCAGAAGGATTTAGGTTGCAGTAGGTACTGGTAGATGAAGAAGCTTGCACAGGATAGAGTAGCATGGAGAGCTGCATCAAACCAGTCTCAGGACTGAAGACCACAACAAAAACATGTAGAAATTACCTGGCAAATAACTCTAAAAGCTCCGTGAAGGTTCGCGGCTCATGGTGTTTTATCTAGGCAAATCAGGGAGCCAGAAAATTGTAACAAACTGTAGCAAGATCTGCGGAATATCAGCGGTTGATGCAGTTGGCAGTTGCCTCTTAACATAAACAAACGTAACGCGGTGCGTATTAACAACTGGAAAGCCCGTTTATTGCCCAGACGATTGACGATAATTCTCTGTAAAATATACACCAGTACCTCTTCCGAGGTGTCTGCAGCTCGTGGTCTTGTGGTCTCGTTCTCGCTTCCTGCACACGGGGTCCCGGGTTCGATTCCCCGCGGAGTCAGGGATTTTCTCTGCCTCGAGATGACTGGATGTCGCTGTGTCGTCATCATCATTCATGCCCATTACGGTCGGAGGAAGGCAATGGCAAACTACCTCCGCTACGACCTTGCCTAGTCGGCGGTGCGGGTCTCCGCATCGTCTCCTACGCTCCTCGGAGTATGGGAGCTCATCATCATCACCTCCTCCGAGGTAGCTACAGTTCAACGACCAATAAACTACTTCTAAAAAACCGGATTCTAAATTTAGCAAACAGGAAGAATCCTAAGCAAATGTAATTCGCCAGTGGAGGCGCTAGCGTAAAAGCCCTTGTTCCAGCGAGTATTGAGTTTTTCTCGACAGTCTTGGACCATTACCAGGTAGAACTGATAAAGGAATCGTTGAAGATTCGTTTCGTAGTCGTCACAGAGATGCTGATACAACTCCAGTGGCAGACGTTGAAAGAGATGCATTGTGCATCACGGAGGAGTTTACTGTGGGCAGTCCAGAGGTGTCAACTTCAAGAGTGGCCCGTTAACGCACAGGACGGATGTATTGAAACTTCCTGGCTGATTAAAAGTATGGGCCGAATCAAGTCGCGATGTGCAGCGTCTGCACATGCTGCCTGTTACATATCCTCGTCTGCCCAGACTCATCGACCACCCAATGCCTTTTTTAAAGGGCCGAAGGCGTGATAATCGTTTAGGGTGTATGTTGGAGTGTCTCCCACTTAATGTGGCGGTACGAGTAGTGACCACCATGGAAATTGGTACACTATTCCACAACGGTGGTTTTCGACAGATATGCCGACCCACACACATCGTTAATTCTCCAACGGATATCTACCATTATTCGTCCTCCGGTCGCCAAGAAAATATTACCAGCACGTTGTACTTGTTCGGATAGATTTCGTAATAATGTCGCCATAGTTTTCGTTTTCGCATTTTCCAGACAGAACTCTGAAAGATACAAATGCCGCACTAGCCCTTTGCCCACATTTTTGTGCTTAAACACTATGTGATCAAAAGTATCTGGACACCCCCAAAAACATACGTTTTTAATATCAGTTGCATTGTGATGCCACCTACTGCCAGGTACTCCATATCAGCGACCTCAGTAGCCATTAGAAATCCTGAGAGAGCAGAATGGGGCGCTCCGCGCAACTCACGGTCTTCGAACGTGGTAAGGTGATTGGGTGTCACTTGTGTCGTACGTATGTACGCGAGAATTCCACACTCCTAAACATCCCTAGGCCCACTGTTTCCGATGTGATAGTGAAGTGGAAGCGTGAAGGGACACGTACAGCACAGGACGACCTCGACTGTTGACTGACACAGACCGCCGACTGTTGAACAGGGTCATAATGTGTAATAGGCAGACATCTATCCAGACCTTCACACAGGAATTTCTAACTGCATCAGGATCCATTGCAAGTACTCTGACAGTTTGGCGGTAGGTGAGGAAACTTGAATTTCATGGTGGAGCGGCTGCTCATAAGCCACACATTACGCCGGTAAATGCCCAACGACGCCTCGCTTGGTGTAAGGAACGCAAACATTGGATGATTGAACAGTGGAAAAACGTTGTGTGGAGTGACGAATAACGGTACACAATGTGGCGATCCGAGGGCAGGGTGTGGGTATGGCGAATGCCCGGTGAACGTCATACACCAGCGTGTGTAGTGCCAACAGTAAAATTCGGAGGCGGTGGCGTTATGGTGTGTTCATGCTTTTAATGGAGGGAGCTTGCACCCATTGTTGTTTTGCGTGGCACTATCACTGAACTGCAAAAAGGTGGCAATTTAAGGAGATAGGATCTGGATAAACTGAAAGAACCAGAGGTTATATAGAGTTTCAGGGAGAGCATAAGGGAACAATTCTCAGGAATGGGGGAAAGAAATGCAGTAGATGAAGAATGGGTAGCTTTGAAGGATGAAATAGTGAAGGCAGCAGAGGATCAAATAGATAAAAAGACGAGGGCTAGTAGAAACCCTTGGGTAACAGAAGAAATATTGAATTTAATTGATGAAAGGAGACAATATAAAAATGCAGTAAATGAAGCAGGCAAAAAGGAATACAAACGTCTCAAAAATAATATCGACAGGAAGTGCAAAATGGCTAATCAGGGATGGCTAGTGGACAAATGTAAGGATGCAGAGGCTTATCTCACTAGGGGTAAGATAGATACTGCCTACAGGAAAACTAGAGACCTTTGGTGAAAAGAGAACCACTTGCATGAATATCAAGAGCTCAGATGGAAACCCAGTTCTAAGCAAAGAAGGGAAAGCAGAAAGGTGGAAGGAGTATATAGAGGGTCTATTCAGGGGCGATATTCTTGAGGACAATATTATGGAAACGGAAGAGGAGGTAGATGAAGATGAAATGGGAGATGCTGAGGGAATTAGATTAGGGAATGAGACACTTAAAGTAGTAAAGGAGTTTTGCTATTTGGGGAGCAAAATAACTGATGATGGTCGAAGTAGAGAGGATATAAAACGTAGACTGGCAATGGCAAGGAAAGCGTTTCTGAACAAGTGAAATTTCTTAACATTGAGTATAGATTTAAGTGTCATAATGTTCATAATGCACGGTCTGTGGCGGCTGTTTACACGACAATAACAACCCTGTAATGGACTGGCCTCTGCAGAGTCCTGACCTGAATCCTATGGAACACCTTTTTAACGTTGTGGAAGGGCTACTTCGTGTCAGGCCTCACCGACCGAAATCGATACCGCTCCTCAGAGCAGCACTTCGTGAAGAATGGGCTGCCATTCCCCAAGAAACCTTCCGGCACCTTCCATCGAGAGTGGAAGCTGTCAGCAAGGCTAAGGGTGGGCCAACACCATATTGAATTCCAGCATTATCGATGGAGGACGTGACGAACTTGTAAGTCATTATCATCCAGGTATCTGGATACTTTTGATCATGTAGTAAATATCCGCAGCAGAGTCGCTCGACGTTGCATACACACTGCAACAACGCTGTCGAACGGAAATTTTTTGATCGCCCGTTGTATACTGGCTATTAATACTAAATCATCATGAAGGCGGCGTGCAGCAAATAGCAGACTGACGTCATGTGTACAAAATATTCGAATGATTAATATTTCACTGCAACCGCACGAAGTAGGTAGATGTAACGCCATCCACATTCTGTATGTGATGGAAGATCACATAGCGGGTTTCTTAGACAGAAATCGCATCTGAATGTCCGCGAGAAGATCGTGCAAGAAGGATAACGTTTATCAGAGTATTTAAGAACCGAACGTGGCAGGCTCATTCCCGTTTCACAATTTTGCTTCCCGCTGTGGTCGATATTCCACAACTGTCATGCGGCTACAGAATTGATAGGCTTAGAAGGACCATACTTAGTGCATGCAGGATCTCAACGTTCGCGAGTCTAGCGCCCGAGAGGAGACATAATCGTTTTCTCTGCGTCATGCACGACCATGCAATCATGTCACATGCCTTCAGTGATGCACCCAATGGCAACAATGGACACTGGGGTGACACCTTGTCGTCTTTTCAGGCGAGTTCTGGTTCTGGATGCAGCATCACTGTAGACGTAACCATATCTGGAGGCGCTGAGGAGAACTACCGGTGGCAGATGACGTTAGGCATCGTTATACGCCGTGATGGGACGGGCAACCACTGGGTACACAACACGATTGCCCGTGGCTCACACAGCCAGTCATATGGACTGCCTTGGTTAAATTCATTACGCCTTACAGTCGGTGCTTTGCCGTAAGTTAGAAGACTCTCTGGCGCTTTCTTTGAACAAGACAACACTCAAGATCACTGTTTACGACACAGTCCCGACGTACCTCAGTGACGTACACGTATATGCTGTCTAGGCTAGGTTCAACTCTATGGCCAGGTGAGTTGGAGCCATTTTTGCAACCACCGGTGACAGCTCAATTTGTTCAATGTCGCACCGTACAATACATTACATACAAATTCGATCATCCACTCTTTCTACTACACTGCATACGCATTATAAATAAAATTTCGTTATTTCCTTTCAATACTGACGATGAAAGGATATAAAATCAATGAAGCTGGTTCCCCACACAATCCCCAGATATGGTTATATGATAAGCAAATAGCAGGAAAGACATCTGCTAAACAAGGTGAAACCAAGTGAACCATTCTCAACAATACGTTCATGAGAGGTGGCTGAGACAGACACCTTTCACTGCTGCAAGTTCTGTTTAGCAAGTATAAATTTGTGAAATACAGCGTGAGGCTCTGAGAAGCATCTTACCTTGCCTGGCCTACCTCTCCTCATTTTTTATATGAATATCCAATTAATAATTCGACAGATAACGTTAATATCAATTGAATCTTTCTCCGATTTAATAACACAGTAATACCAGTGATCGTAAGGTCATATCACTTTCTCCTTCTTTGATAACCAATATGGACATTCACAGAGATTGTATTTCATTTGCGAAGCGAAGTTTTTGGTGCAATGCGAATAGCGGGACGGTAACCCTCCACCTCACCTCCCCCCTACACACCAACGTGAGGTTTCACAGTGGGGTAGGCGCACAGCTTGAGGACGTGGCGACAAACGACAGACGCCATTGGCCTCGTCAAACAACAGGTAGCCGCCCAGAGAATGTGTTCTAGTGTGGCGTCACTTTATCGGCTAGGGCCAGCTTTCGCCAGCTAAATAACAATAAGCACACGATCCTCCATAAAAACCGAGTCGCAGCGCATCATTCCAGCAGAGGAGCGACCATGTTTACCGTTTCGCTCTGCTGCGAAAACACTATCGGCCTTCTGAGCTTTGAGTACGTTTTAGCGAATTTGTGGAAGACGGGAAATGGGGAAGGGGGGGGGGGGGGGTGCAGGTGGCGCATATGTGCATTTCTACTGATGGCTATCATCTCTCCCGGTATAAAAGCAAGTAAAACATTCCGACTAACTTCCTGTGTATTGTTTTCACCACCATATGCAGAAGCTATTGTCAAGTGCCACGACAGTGGAATGGGAGGAGTTTCACCACCCCCAGACAGAAAGAATCTTCCTGAGAGTTCTTGGAAAGCGAAGTGTCGTTTTGCAGTATTTTGCCACATGAAACGACGGATCATTGGCCGGTGAGAAAACACGTGTTAATAAGGGAGGGCTGTGGCTCAGAATTCTCAGAACACAGCAGTCCGAGAGACTCCGAATTGGAAGCAGTGTTTCGTACAGTCCACAGCGAGCAAAACTTCAGATACTACTGGCGGAAGCTAGCCAAGATAGAGCCGTTGACGTACAAGATTTTTAGCTCAATATAGCGTGCACAGAAGACGCTGGGTGTACTGCATTCACTTCGCTTGATTTTCTGTTACAGGCAAGGCAGTATCAACTTGATTTTCTTCTTGAAATTGTAAGACGCTCTTGAACTTATAGAGAGGCGAAGGCGATATCTGATAAGTCTGGATGCTACTGACCGCCACCTACAAGTCATCTCGTCTGCTCACAACTATGGAAAGATCGTCCAACCCCTTCGGAGGATTGGTCGCCACATAGTTAGGGCTTTACTAGGCTGAAGTAAATTCCCGCAGTATCATCATAACAGTTCGTAGGCATAGTGTTCGGGTAGATCTTCTTCTTTCTTTTGATAATGCAATAACTGCATTCGTGATGCTCCATTACCTTTAATGAATGTGATAGGAAGTGGTTTATCACCGTCATACAAACGCTCATGAGATAGCTTCCACAAACCGTGTGCTGTCTCTTGCAGTCGATGTCATGTGACAACTGAACGTTCTTGAAGTGTGTGTAAATAAATGTTGTGATGTCTTCTATTTATCTGTCCGTACATAATAACCTGTAATCAAACTGGGATTCACCTGGGCCACGTATTTAATCTCGAATAAGTGGATCCGTCTAACAAGATTAATTAGCATAAAAAATCGGCAATGAGCGAGTGGGACTCATGCACTCTGATCTCCATACGACGGACATTTCATAAATAATGCACACAAATTTTTCTCACTTACAAATCTATTTTTAAATACCACTTTACATGCCTTTAACAGTGTCTCCCTGTTTCTCTGTGACCGAATCTCAACGACTCGGAGCCGCTGTGTCTAAGGCGCCTTGCCACGGTTCGCGATGTTCCCCCCGTCGGGGGTTCGAGTCCTCCCTCCGGCATCAGTGTGTATGTTGTCCTTAGCGTTAGTTAGTGTATGTTAGATGAAGTAGTGTGTAAGCCTAGGGAACGATGACCTCAGCAGTCTGGTCCCATAGGAACCTACCACAAATTTCCGATTTCCAACGTCTCGAAGACTATTATTTCATCCAGGACACCACTTCTATTCATCTGTCGAATGGTTCGGGTAACAGTGGTAGAAACACTTCCAGAAAAAGATACCGGCGTCCACGCATAGGTTTGGTCAAATTCGGGAACAAGTCGAAGTCTGTTGAGCTCATGTCAGGACTGTAGGGAGGATGGGCAACACTTCTCATTCGTATTTGCGCAGTTTTTGGGCTACAATATTTTCCGTATGGGGGCAGACATTGTGGTGGAGAATGAGTGGCCCAGCCTCGAGCAACTGTGAAACTTGTTTCACATGGGAAACTAGCTGTCATGATGATTCATAGGTGAGCATACGCACCAATAGTCATTTGCTTGAACTTTGACTGAGCACGTGCAAATTTTTCTGGACGTGGAACGTCTGAAACACTCCACTCATTTGACTGTGATTTTAACTCCAGTTCAAAGTCTCTAATCCTCCTATCATCAATAGTGACAATTCGATATAACAATCCTTTACCTTCGCGGTCGAATCGTTGTTTGAGCAAGGTTGCAAGTCCAGGCGTTGCTAGTTCTCTTCAGCAGTGGGATCCACTTCGCAGAATTTTTTTTCTTCTTCAAATCATTTGTCAAAATGCTGAGCACTGATGTTGGGGGAATTCCCGTGGCGCTTGAGATTTTCTCACAAGTCACACTGCGATCTTCTTACAGAGCATCTGCCACAAGTTACACACTTCGTTCATCGGCTGACGTTTTTGGACTTATGGGTCTTTGATTACCGTCTATGCTCATACGCCCGCCAAGAAAACGATTAAACCAACATAAAAGTATATTATGGTCCACTGTCAACTCACCGAAAACTTCAATTATCGTTCCATGGATTTCTGTCGGGTTTTGGCAGCGTGAAGTTTCGATCTTGATGTACGCGACTTCTGGTCTTCAACAGTCAGAGTACTGGGACCGCTGCCTCCAAGCTCCAAACTACATCTGACGTAATTTTCATTGTTGTTGCATCAAACAATCCACAGTAATATCACCTGCGAATTATTTATGAATCATCCATTTATGTATCATCCATACTGAAAATCGAGAATCTAAGAGAGTTTTCTTGTTTCCAGTATAGTTAGTGGCAAGATATCGGTCCTGGAAATTCAAAGACTGCACAAAAATCTCTAAAGTAGTTCCTCAGACTAGCCCGAACGTAAGACAAGTAGCGAGCAGGCGACTTCAGTAATCTATGTCGATTTAGAAGATTTAATAAATAATTGTATTTACTTACTAAAATCAGTCTACAACTTGCATTTTATTTTTGCAGGCAGTAATGTTCGTCTATTATGCTTTTAACGTCTCACATATACAATGTACGTTCAAATGGCAAGAAGTTATTTTATACGTGAATTTTCATATCTGTTTGCTTTACTTGTACAGTGAAACCTTGCTTCTCGCCAAATTTCATGATTCTATGTCAACAGGATCTATCCTCTAAGTACTTTTGAGTGCACTGACTTAGAATCTTAAGATTTGTCCACTACTGAGGGAACGTACATCTTACTGTGTTACATAAATGTGAGCTTGCTACGCCTACCCGTTCCTGAGGAAAAGAGTTCCTAACAGTTGGAGAGTCAGACAGACACAGACGGACAACAAAGCGATAATATAAGGGTTCCGTTTTCACAGACTGAGGCAAGGAAATATAATACCGGAAAAGCCGGTACTTGGGAGTCAATACTAGGGAGAATTCTGCCTTAAAATTTTTTTCTATTATTTGGACTTAAAGGAGCGATCTGCCTCTCGCTACGTTCCGTTGATACAGATATGGCACGCTCACACAAGCCATTTCTCACCTTTCGCTTGTAAATAAACATCAGAAAAGTCACAGAAAACTGGAACGAGTAACAGCAGAATAATTGCACCACCAAACGTACTAACCACTCATACTTGTTAGCGGGGCTTCTAGTAGAGACGTCATATTTTTTCCTCAGCGGGAGGCAAACATTCGCTCTCAGTACCCGAAGAAAAACAGCGGTGCTCCCTGTAAAAACAGTCGGCAGCGGTGCATTAACGAAGCAAATAGTTCTGATGCCTTTGGAAGGAAGTTTTTTGTAAGTACGAGAGACTGTGCAAACACGCGCGGAAGGTGGCCAGAAGCAGAGAGCGAAATGTCACTGAACAATTGCCGCGCTCCTTAATCCGGCGCCAGGTGGCACCTGTGGGCGAGGTTGTTACGCACGGCGGTGGAGGTAGTTACGGCCGTAGCCAGGCAACCGCGAGCTCCGCGCCGGCGTGTTTTCATAGAAAACAGCCGCCTCGGTGCTGCCACCTGCCCGCGGTCCCGCCCGCTGCAGATTAGACAGTTTATTCCGACGCTGGGGCCGGGGCAGAACAAAAAGGAAATTCCTCAGAGGGATCGCACAGCCGCTGTGAAAACAAGCCGGGCTCGCCTGAGGGTCGAGTAGAGTTCGTGCTGCTGGTGTTTCTTTCTTGGCATCAGTTCTACTTGTTTATTTATTAACCTCGTGCTGCGAGATACTCGACGTACTACACATACTGTACTTCGTGACTGACACATTTCCGCCCTGCAACTGTCCGACGTCTTTCACCAGCAACATCTTTTGCCCTAGTCGAATAGTGCAGGAGGCAGATATTACAAATAATTTTCCAAAAATGTAATTTTTCTTGGCAGCTGTTGATTCTTACATTTGCGGTTGAACCTGCTTGCATCATTTGCACAGTAAATAAAGGGACTGAGATCGAGAGCCACAGAAATACAATCAGAATTTCACAAACAGACATGTTTCGGGCGACGCCTATAAATACTATCATAAAATGTTTGACCTCTGTCCTTTACCTCAAAAGTAGGAAAACTTGTAAGACATTTAGCACTTTTTGTAACACAACCTATTATGAATACCTGCTACATGTAATTTCCGTGTATATGGAATTTTATAACCACTTCCACTTAATTTTGATAGCAATAAAGTTTTTTGTGTGTAGTGAGGTGTCTGGAATGTGAAATGTTAATTGTCGCGAAGTCATCCCACACCACAGGGGAATAGTGTGACAAAAAACCAATTCCAGGGAAAGTAAATTCAATTGTCGCAAATATAGGCTGACTTAGTGTTTCTTTATGAAAAATTGTTGTAACTTTGTTGCAAATTTGTTCACTTTTCTGGGTTTTGTTTCATCATTAAACAGAAACAACACTTTCACAAATTTTTTCCTATTTGGTGAAATAATTTTTTCTAATTTTCATAAAATCCAAATAATCATATCCTTCCCTTTAAACAAAAAATGATTGATGAAACTAAACTGCTTTAAGGAAGGTTGTTAAACAAAATTTTTACGCACATATTTATGCATCTGTGGAACTATAAGAGTAAAAAACACGTCAAAACAAGTACAACCTTCAAAAAATGGTATTACTTCAGACCGTTAGAAACTTACTTACTAGTAAAAAAACGACGTCAAAAGACATTAATACAATACTTTGCGTAACTGTATGTTATATTCAGCAAAACAGTTATAATATGTAATAAAAGTTTGTATTCAGAATGAAATCTCCACTCAGCAGAGGAGTGTGCACTGGCAGATTAAAACTGTGTGCCGCACCGGACTCGAACTCGGGACCTTCGCCTTTCGCAGGCAAGTGTTCTACAATCTGAGCTACCCAAGCACAATTCGCGCCACGTCCTCACAGCTTTACTTCTGCCATTACCTCCTCTCCTACCTTCCGAACTTCACAGAAGCTCTCCTCCGACACTTGCAGAACTAGCACTCCTGGAAGAAAGGATATTGCGGAGACATGGATTTGCCACAGCCTGATGGATGTTTCCATACCTCCACAATATGCTGAATGTTGACTTGTGTTACAATATCTAAGAGTAAGAAGCTACAGTGTGATGCTGTCACAAGATAATACCTAAGTTGCAATATCTCTAGTGACATACTTTTAATGAAATGTGTTAGGTATAAAACACAGTGTGTGTGAATTTTTGTGTATGCGTCCAGGATCTCCTCCGAAACACCTGAATCAATATCAACCAAATTCAGCACAGAAACAGCAAGCCTTACTAGTATCAGCAGTGTTGGGCTCATAACCACTTAGCTCCAATAGGAGCAGAGATACAGGCAAAACTGAGTCTTTTTCCAGCACCTGGCATATATACTGAACTGCACAACATACATATCATATGGGAACTGTATTGGCCTGCCAAATCTACCTGCTTTGGAGTAATTCCACTGTCAGTGGCAAGGAATGGTTTTCAGCATTCCAACATGCGGGCTGCCCTGCATGAGACGGGTGTTGTGTTGAAGTATTATGGGCCTGCTTTACGAACTGCTTTGCTAGATGTCTTTTACAGTATGGGCATGTAAATGAGTTTCAAGCCCCTGAGGTGTAGCGCATGTTGCATGTTTTGGGATTAGTATCAGCCTACATTACTGAACAGGACTGCAGAGGCTAAATGTGCCAATGAGCATGGCTGGGGACAGGCTGCAACACAGACAAGAAGAAGAACTTTGTGAAGGGGAGAAGGCAATGGGCAGAGAGGGGCGAGGACGCAGAGGTGCATGAATAAGGTGGATAGTGTATAGGAGTAGTGGGGAGGTGCAAAAGGAAGAGGTGGAGGGGGATATGATCAGAGGGAGGGGAGGAGAAAGATATGGTCAGAGAGAGGGGTGGAGGAAATGGACAAAGAGAGGGAGGAGATAGACAGAAATGGGAGGATGAGGTGGACAGACAGAGGGAGGAAAAGATGGACACAGAGAGGAGGCGTGGGAGGTGCGTTTAATATATGTGTCGAATGCTTACACGAGCGAAGCTGCAGGGGAAGGATAGAAAAATAACGAAATACCCATTGCCAACAAAATAATCTCTCAGCGCCTTTCCCAGTGTTTTAATCATGGCTGCTGGAGGCAAGTGGAACTGGTTTGTGGACTTCGATGGGAGTGCTGTGGTGCAAGCCATTTACCAAACGATGATCAGGTGAAGAGACAACACAGTTGGATGGGCGCTGGGGCTGGCTGCCGAAATCAGGTGGCAGTTGGATGCGGTGGGCGGTTTGAGTCCCCACTGTAATGGTTCCAAGTGAAGTGTGGTCTCAAGTCTAACAGTCAACTGTCCCATTTGCTGTCACAGATCAAGTCCCCCACAATTTGACAATCCATGTCTGTAAGGTCTATGCATCTGATGAGCCAGTTCATTTTCTTTATTAGCCAGTTGAATCATTTTTCAAAGCTTTTCGTAACTGTAGCATACTCCCTCCCCCCTCCACAATTATCATGGTAAACGGCTGGACATAACGCCAAGAAAGTTATTCTATAATGTCCTGTGAGTGCATCCCTTTGGGATTTCTATCCCAGAAAGGCGTTTTTCATGTGCATATGTGTGCTTTTACTTCAGCATAGCGAAATACTTTTGGTTAGCTTCTCTTTTTGGATCTACATTTAAGACTGAAAGAGCGCCATATGTCATCCCTCGGCCTCTGGATCGAAGCGGCACAGGTGCCTTCAGCTCTGGTTCTTGGAGGACACTGTATCTGGATGGCAGGATGAGCATATTTTCAGAAGCCATTTTACAGAAGGAGTAATCCGTCTTTGTTTTTCACTTGATGATTCCTCCAGCATAATTAACAGTCCTCCATTTAGTGTCAAGCGTAGTCCTCTCACTGACACAATTAACTATTTATGAATAACCACAGATTAGAAAATAACCTATAATGCAGACCTACACAGCGTCATCTGAAAATCCAGAAACTTGTTAAAACTATTAACAGGCAACATCTGTAGTCTGTGTCCTTGTGGCACTATCCATGACTCATCTCTCATCCCTCTCATTACAGCCTGTGAAATGTTAGCCAAATCTTTAAATCTTGCAAATCTCCTTTTATCGGAAATAGACAAGACATGTTGTCCAGTGATGCCAGTGAATCCTCTCCAGTGAATCAGAACGCCATATAATTGCGCTTCATAAGTAGTAAATTGTTCGGGAACACTCACTTAAACTGCTGGACAGCTACGGTCGCAGGTTCGAATCCTGCCTCTGGCATGGATGTATGTGATGTCCTTAGGTTGGTTAGGTTTAAGTAGTTCTAAGTCTAGGGGACTAATGGCCTCAGATGTTAAGTCCCATAGTGCTTAGAGCCATTTGAACCATCTGAACATTCTCTTGCTGGGATCCGTCTGTATAAACAACAATAAAGCTGTGGTACATGCTTAAAATGTGTAAAAACATAATCTGGAGTCCAAATTTTCTTGTACTGTGTCCAGCTTAAAATCACCAGGCGCTGAAGCGAAACACACCACATTCCACCGCTGCACCACGTGGTGGTCGCTGAAGCATGCACAGAGCCTACGGTGACTTACCAGTCCCCAGCTCAGGAAAACCGGGGTCGCCAACCCTGTACACATCAGATAAATCTGAGTCCCTGAGGGGCTTTCTCCATGAATTGTGAATTGGCGGATGACGTTCTTCCGCAGTCCATGTATATCGTGTAAATCTTCAATACAGTGCCTCTTAAAACGCATGTCGGCGTACTTGGGTACGGAAACACTCGCCATATGAACTTAAAAAAGCTAAACTCTGCCCAAACAGGTATTGGAAGGCCCAAAGTTACCGACCGGTCGCCGTGTCTTCCTCCCAGCCCAGGGGCGTCACTGGATGCAGATACGGAGGGGTATGTCATCAGCACACCACTCTCGTGGCCGTCGTCGGTTTTCGTGGCCGGAGCCACTATTTCTATGGATGTATGTGTCTGTGTGTGCATGTAGTGTATGGGAAGTTCTATAGGTTGGTTTTATCTGCTAATTCTACACAGTAGCAACCTACAGAACTCCACCCCACCACATGCACACACAGACGCATACATCCATACACACACATAGAACTAAAAGTAAATAAATACATGTAACTATAATAATAATGATAAATCCTCAAACCTACCTACTCCCCCCCCTCCCTTCCTCCCTCCCTCCCTCTCTCTCATACGAACACACACACACACACACACACACACACACACACACACACACACACAAACTCTGAGAAATTCAAAACTACCGCCAAATGACATCTTCAACTGTTCCACTGTCTGCCATCTTGTTTTCACAACTTCTACTGTTCCACTGTCTGCCATCTTGTTATCACAGCTGATAGATAGTGACAGTGATAACTCAAAACACTGAATTTGACAATGAAGAAGATGACGAAAAAAGAAACCGTACGTGAAAAATAGTTCGGAAATCGTAATTTTTGCGTAAATGTTTTGCCTACATTAAGCTGTATATAATTGCAGGTGACAAACTGTAAAGAAAAACAGACTCACTAAAAACTTAATACAGCAGGAAAACCACACCATGTGTTAAGAAGGTATGAATACACAATTTCATGTGCTCCTCAAAACCTGTAATTACGATTTAGAAGCTAATACTTGTATGTATTCAAACAGTAAAGAACATTCCTTATATTTAACAACCATAACAATAAAAAAACCACTGCTGATGCTGCAACTGCATTGCAACATGTCTGGGACAAGAAACAAAATCGTGTTTTGCTAAAGGCGGACCCCACTCATAAATATATGTTATTGTTACACCAATGTATTTGTATGAGCTGACCGATGCGAATTATGACTCATCGATATTCTAGTCATGAGGTCACTAAGTTCTTGCGTTTTGTGAAGTGTTCAACATATTTCTGAACATTTAAAGCAAGTTACCAAACTTAGCATCACTTTGAAATCTTTTCAATACTCGTGTGAATGTTTCTGCAGCACTATTTCACACACTGCTTAATTATAGATAACGACCTGATCAGCCCAAAGTTTGCGGTTACTGTTGTATGGATGGTTATTAACATACCACGTGCAACAGCTGTCCCTACACACTTTTGTGGGGCACACCTGAAGTTAGTACTACATCTGTCGATGACTCTCTATCCAAGGCGACATGCTGCGTCCTTCCAATCGAGATGTCCTCTATCCAGCCACAAGTTTCGCCTGATATCGCACACGATCCCACTTTTGACAGTAAGCTTAGGTATGATACTGGGTCAAATGTTCTTCGGAAGTGAAGGAATACTGCAGCTACTTGAACGGCTGATACATAACTGCAGTAACAAAAGACGAGTGCAGTGCTCATCGCTTTCAAAAATTAGTAAATGGATATCCTTTTATTTGGCCTCTATGCACAAGGACAGTGAAGTACACAAATTGGATACACAACAGGTTATATTTTTTATGCGTCGTATAACAAGGACAAATTAAAGGATCTAAGTCAGGGCTGAGACTAGTAGCTATTTTTTGCAGTGAAGGTTGATGTAGATCACGATCACAATAAAATTCGCGCACAGTGAAGTCCTATGCGAATCAGACCAAATTACAAATGGCTCTGAGCACTATGGGACTTAACAGCTGTGGTCATCAGTCCCCTAGAACTTAGAACTACTTAAACCTAACTAACCTAAGGACATCACACACATCCATGCCCGAGGCAGGATTCGAACCTGCGACCGAAGCAGGTTCCAGACTGCGCGCCTAGAACCGCGAGACCACCGCGGCCGGCGTACCAAATCACAAAATTATGCTAACATAGTTGGGGAGGTACCAAAAGTGTCGAGGACTGTATGGAGTAAGCGCAACGAGATTTGCTTACCGAGGCAGCTCGCGAAATTAAAGTTAATCTTACAACAAGAAGCCATAAATTATAAACAAATTAAGCAACACAAGTTGTATGTGAAGTAAGCAAATAACGAGCTTCATAGGATATGGATTGTGCTATCCCGGTTGTGCACTTACATTCCCATAAAAAGAAAGCGTGTACCGATCAGCACCAGATAGCAGCCAGAAATGATCCACTCACTGCGGCAGCCCAGAGCAGAATACAAGGAATCTAAGATCACATTCCTGCAATGTCTACTTTGTAAAAGCTCTATATGAAGAGGATGACTCCACGCCATTGTCAACGTGACGTGCGAGAACAGTTGTTAAATTCAAGAAATAAACTGGGAGAAGCACAAGTAAGTTCCTTTCTTTTTCGTATAAGATACATTTTTTTAAAACGAAGTTGGTAATGGCCCGAAGCAGTGTCTTCTTGATTGGCCAATTTTATGCACCAAGAACACTGTCCATAACGACAGAATACTACTGGATGAATCAAATATTTAGAGCAAACACAACCGTCTCTGCCACACTGAAAGGATGATGCCGCAGCGTCTGGCGCTTTGAAGGCAAAAATGTCATGTTCAGTTATTCTGTGTGGGCCATAGCCCTCACTGATCACAGCGAATGCAGGCACCCACCCGACTTTCAGTAGCTGCAGAGTGGATGGCTTCCGACTTTTGTGAAACTGCCAGTATCCCCAGAGGAGGCCCTCTTGACTTGTTGGGATTCGCAGACTGCCTTCTGAGCCGTGGCGCCATGGAGTTATTGGCTGTTCTATCAGACGCCACTGGCTCCGGTGTAGTATCGACTATCCCTCTTGCTGCCCCACTGCCACTATCTACGAGGAAGAGAGAGTTGGTACTTGTGAGTTGTGCCCTTAGAAGGTCTTTGCTTGCCGATGTATATACACGGGGTTCGCTGACCAAAGAGAAAGGTCCGAAGTTTGGGGATTGTCGGTAGCGTCGCGACAAGAGGTGGTCACGAGATCTGAGCGGCCGAAGCCACGAACTGCCCAAGGAGGACATGAGCAGAGCGTAGATACCGGAGCACTTCACCGGGGTCAGCGTCGACTACAAGCAGCAGGCCGACATTCCGGCGGTTGGTTGGCAACATTCGTGTCGGACGGCCGGTCGTGGCCTGGCTGCCCTATTCTACCCGGCTTTTATCGGCACCTTTCAGTAACCATTGCGAGGCGTCGTGGATCCATGGAACTGTTTGCTGATAAAGGGGAGTAACATTCTGTAATCTTCGTGGTGATTTGTGTCATTGTCTACCTGTCCTCATTATTTTCTGGTATGTTCTCGACCCACAGTTTTATTCGGTCGGCTCTTTGGTCGTAAATATAGACTGTAGTATTATACACTCCTGGAAATTGAAATAAGAACACCGTGAATTCATTGTCCCAGGAAGGGGAAACTTTATTGACACATTCCTGGGGTCAGATACATCACACGATCACACTGACAGAACCACAGGCACATAGACACAGGCAACAGAGCATGCACAATGTCGGCACTAGTACAGTGTATATCCACCTTTCGCAGCAATGCAGGCTGCTATTCTCCCATGGAGACGATCGTAGAGATGCTGGATGTAGTCCTGTGGAACGGCTTGCCATGCCATTTCCACCTGGCTCCTCAGTTGGACCAGCGTTCGTGCTGGACATGCAGACCGCGTGAGACGACGCTTCATCCAGTCCCAAACATGCTCAATGGGGGACAGATCCGGAGATCTTGCTGGCCAGGGTAGTTGACTTACACCTTCTAGAGCACGTTGGGTGGCACGGGATACATGCGAACGTGCATTGTCCTGTTGGAACAGCAAGTTCCCTTGCCGGTCTAGGAATGGTAGAACGATGGGTTCGATGACGGTTTGGATGTACCATGCACTATTCAGTGTCCCCTCGACGATCACCAGTGGTGTACGGCCAGTGTAGGAGATCGCTCCCCACACCATGATGCCGGGTGTTGGCCCTGTGTGCCTCGGTCGTATGCAGTCCTGATTGTGGCGCTCACCTGCACGGCGCCAAACACGCATACGACCATCATTGGCACCAAGGCAGAAGCGACTCTCATCGCTGAAGACGACACGTCTCCATTCGTGCCTCCATTCACGCCTGTCGCGACACCACTGGAGGCGGGCTGCACGATGTTGGGGCGTGAGCGGAAGACGGCCTAACGGTGTGCGGGACCGTAGCCCAGCTTCATGGAGACGGTTGCGAATGGTCCTCGCCGATACCCCAGGAGCAACAGTGGCCCTAATTTGCTGGGAAGTGGCGGTGCGGTCCCCTACGGCACTGCGTAGGATCCTACGGTCTTGGCGTGCATCCGTGCGTCGCTGCGGTCCGGTCCCAGGTCGACGGGCACGTGCACCTTCCGCCGACCACTGGCGACAACATCGATGTACTGTGGAGACCTCACGCCCCACGTGTTGAGCAATTCGGCGGTACGTCCACCCGGCCTCCCGCATGCCCACTATACGCCCTCGCTCAAAGTCCGTCAACTGCACATACGGTTCACGTCCACGCTGTCGCGGCATGCTACCAGTGTTAAAGACTGCGATGGAGCTCCGTATGCCACGGCAAACTGGCTGACACTGACGGTGGCGGTGCACAAATGCTGCGCAGCTAGCGCCATTCGACGGCCAACACCGCGGTTCCTGGTGTGTCCGCTGTGCCATGCGTGTGATCATTGCTTGTACAGCCCTCTCGCAGTGTCCGGAGCAAGTATGGTGGGTCTGACACACCGGTGTCAATGTGTTCTTTTTTCCATTTCCAGGAGTGTGCTAACAAGGGGAGGCCGCCAATTGTGAGATTCAGATTCGATTCATACTGCGCATAATAAAAGCTCATGGCCAAAGGTGTAATGTGGCAAAGCACCAAGATGCACTTCTCAGCCGTTGTCGAGAAAATCGACAGTTAAAAGAAACCGTTGCGGTGAAATACTCTCTACGATTAATAATTTTCTTCAGCGTCGTGGCGGAGCGGTAAGCGTTTGGGTTCGTAATCCGAAAGTCATCGGATCGAATCTCGCGCCATGCAACCTTTTTTTTTTAGTATTTGTTTTTTGTAATTCAAATATATATATATATATATATATATATATATATATATATATATATATATATAATATTATTAATCGTAGAGAGTATTTCACCGCAACGGTTTCTTTTAACTGTCGATTTTCTCGACAATGGCTGAGAAGTGCATCTTGGTGCTTTGCCACACTACACCTTGGGCCATGAGCTTTTATTATGCGCAGTATGAATCGAATCTGAATTTCACAATTGGCGGCCTCCCCTTGTAAGACACTAGTTGTCGTTTGAAAATTTGTCCCGCTACTATATTGCCTTTCCTTTCTGGTTTGTATCCGATCATACTGTTCTAATGAATCAGTTCCTGGTCGTAAATACAGCCGGAACAGGTAGCTGTTTAAAAAAAAAAAGAAAAAAAAGAAATAGGGACCTTGTGATTAGATTTAGATGTGAACCGATTCAATTCTTTGATTGTAATTACATTTCTCAGTAATGAGAGCAACCTGTTGTACTAATCTGTTCGTTGACGTGTTTGAAAGACCGGGTTATTACTGGTGTGTGTCAGCTGTACCTTGTCGTTCCACCGAGTGAGTTCTCTAGTGATAAGTGTTCACAAGTAATGTTTTAAGACGTTCCTTCAGAGCGGTCTTAACAACTGACAATCAGTTTAACTTTGAAAATAGTAATAGCCATCTGTCACCAGGGTTTAGCCAAAATAAAATTTTCAGAAGGAATCCAGTCGCACTTTGGTTGCCGATTGAAATTAATGGGTTGGTTACTTTGAAGTATGCCTTATCATTGTCGTATTGTTTCCTCATCTGTTCAACCTTTATGCACAGGTGCGCATCGTAACCCCGAAACTTTCGACATACAGCTTTCAAATTAAAAGTTACGCCATCTGTTTTGAGTAACTGAATCACTCTTGTCATCAACGGTGCTTATATAGTTTTCATGTGTTGTAGAAGAGCATTTAATAAGACAGACTGCGTCAAGCGCGGTAGTAAACAACGCAGCTCCGGCGGTCCTGTAATCATTGTCGTACTGTTTGCTGTTTTGATTTCTTTTGCAAAAGCTTATTCAACTTAAGGTTTAAGAGCAAAAGAATTTTGCAAATTTGTTCATTTTGTTGAAGAATATTTTACGGTTATATATATTGTTGAATAAACAGGTTGTGTGGAAAGACAGTTAAATTGGTGGGGCCTCCCTTTCACGTTTTCCTTAATTCCAGTAACTACCACATATCTCTTACTGCTGACAAAAGAAGCCGTAGGCATGTTTCCTGTGGTGTCACCGCCAGACACCACACTTGCTAGGTGGTAGCCTTTAAATCGGCCGCGGTCCGTTAGTATACGTCGGACCCGCGTGTCGCCACTATCAGTGATTGCAGACCGAGCGCCGCCACACGGCAGGTCTAGAGAGACTTCCTAGCACTCGCCCCAGTTGGACAGCCGACTTTGCTAGCGATGGTTCACTGACAAATTACGCTCTCATTTGCCGAGACGATAGTTAGCATAGCCTTCAGCTACGTCATTTGCTACGACCTAGCAAGGCGCCATTATCATTTGCTAGTTATCTTGTGATGCATGTACCGTCAGACCGATGTTCACCAGTTATGAATTAAAGTATTCCAGAAGCTACGTACTTTTTTTACTAGACTCAACTCCTTTAACTGTTCCAGACCTCACGCCAGCCTGCGTGAGCTTAAACGCGTGCCTTTCGGCTACCTCATAGTGGCTTGGCTGTCTTGCCAAGTCACAACATTTCCGGTGTCGCAACACCCCAGCCTGGCGAGTGCGAGACTACCTTTTCCAACGCACCACTCAGGTATCCTGACTAAAATAAACGCAAAATAGCGGCAGAAAATCAATTACGATAGGCATTCAAGAAGTATTGGAACACGTATTTTCTGAAAGCAGGCTGGTTTTATTTAGGATTCCAATACGCCCTGTTATTCCCCAATCTTTTGGGTAAAAAACTGTTTGCCTACATGGTACCAATCTACTGATCGACGTCAGGTATCTCTTCTTGCTGCGTCAGTAACCCTCCCCCCCCCCCTTATCAATGTAATGCTTCCGGTGGAGTGCGTCCTTCATTGGACCAAACAGATGGAAGACGGAAGGTGTAAGATTCGGGCGGTAGGATGGATGAAGAATAACGGTGCAATGAAGTTTTGTGAGCTCTTCTCGGGTGCGTTGTGTTGTCATGGAGAAGGAGAAGTTCGTTTATATTGTTGCGGCAATGTACACGGTTATTACAAATGATTGAAGCGATTTCACAGCTCTACAATAACTTTATTGTTTGAGATATTTTCACAATGCTTTGCACACACATACAAAAACTCAAAAAGTTTTTTTAGGCATTCACAAATCTTCGATATGTGCCCCTTTAGTGATTCGGCAGACATCAAGCCGATAATCAAGTTCCTCCCACACTCGGCGCAGCATGTCCCCATCAATGAGTTCGAAAGCATCGTTGATGCGAGCTCGCAGTTCTGGCACGTTTCTTGGCAGAGGAGGTTGAAACACTGAATCTTTCACATAACCCCACAGAAAGAAATCGCATGGGGTTAAGTCGGGAGAGCGTGGAGGCCATGACATGAATTGCTGATCATGATCTCCACCACGACCGATCCATCGGTTTTCCAATCTCCTGTTTAAGAAATGCCGAACATCATGATGGAAGTGCGGTGGAGCACCATCCTGTTGAAAGATGAAGTCGGCGCTGTCGGTCTCCAGTTGTGGCATGAGCCAATTTTCCAGCATCTCCAGATACACGTGTCCTGTAACGTTTTTTTTTTTGCATAAGAAAAAGGGGCCGTAAACTTTAAACCGTGAGATTGCAGAAAACACGGTAACTTTTGGTGAATTGCGAATTTGAGCATGAATGCGTGAGGATTCTCTAAAAAATGTTGCTTCATCACTGAAAACAAGTTTCGCACTGAACGCATCCTCTTCCATGAGCTGTTGCAACCGCGCCGAAAATTCAAAGCGTTTGACTTTGTTATCGGGTGTCAGGGCTTGTAGCAATTGTAAACGGTAAGGCTTCTGCTTTAGCCTTTTCCGTAAGAGTTTCCAAACCGTCGGCTATGGTACGTTTAGCTCCCTGCTTGCTTTATTCGTCGACTTCCGCGGGCTACGCGTGAAACTTGCCCGCACGCGTTCAACCATTTCTTCCCTCACTGCAGGCCGACCCGTTGATTTCCCCTTACAGAGGCATCCAGAAGCTTTAAACTGCGCATACCATCGCCGAATGGAGTTAGCAGTTGGTGGATCTTTGTTGAACTTCGTCCTGAAGTGTCGTTGCACTGTTATGACTGACTGATGTGAGTGCATTTCAAGCACGACATACGCTTTCTCGGCTCCTGTCGCCATTTTGTCTCACTGCGCTCTCGAGCGCTCTGGCGGCAGAAACCTCAAGAGCGGCTTCAGCCGAACAAAACTTTATGAGTTTTTCTACGTATCTGTAGTGTGTCGTGACCATATGTCAATGAATGGAGCTACAGTGAATTTATGAAATCGCTTCAATCATTTGTAATAGACCTGTACACGCTGAACTCGTTTCTTCCATTTCCCGAGGATATAACAATGCACTACACAGTTGATCGTTGCACCATGAAACAGGACATCAAGTAAAATAACCCATACATGGTCCCAAAAGACCATCGTCATGACTTGAGTGGATGAGGGTATGACTTTGAACTTTTCGTTCGGAAGAGAGGTCATGTGGTGCCACTCCATTGATTGCTGTTTTTTTCCCATTTCAAAGTGATGAACCAGTGGTTTCATCACCTGGGATGCTACTGACAAAATATTGTCACTGTTAGCCTTGTAGCACGCAAGCAGTTCCGCACAGAAGGTCCTTTGTTGTTCTGTATTGTCTTGTGTTAGGAAGTGTGGAAACCAGCGAGCGCCTCTGAGTACCCCAACTGGTGGAGCGTGTGTCAGCACTGTCAACAGAATCGCCGAGTTGAGCATCGAGGTATTTGATTGTGATTCGTCGATCACATGGAATGAGAGTGTCCTCACGTTCTATCACTGCAGGAGTCAACGCTGCGTGTCGCCTGCCGGAACGTCGAACATCGCATAGTTCAGAGCAACGGCGTTGGGATGACGACCCACCGTACTCTTGTTCATTTCCAGGTCTCCGTAGACATTATGCAAGTGCCTACGAATATCTGCGATGCTTTGCATTCCATCGAAAGAAACTCAATGGCAGGTCTCTACTCTGATCGTACCGCAATACAGATGCTATTTTGAAGGCTGTGTATAGCGCCACCACCTGTCGGAACTTCATGGAATTATAGGGATTGAAGGGTGAAAACTCCACGATGTCTTACAATAAATTTCACACTTTTCAACCGAAACTGGCCGAGAAAAAATGTTTTGCATTGCTGATTGAACACCCTTCGTAATATCGCATGGTGATATATGGCATTGACGTCACATCATGACTGTGACGTCACACTTTCAATTTATCATGAGGGAGAGAAGCGAACTGGGTTTCACATGCCCGATATCTTCGGAATCGGGCCCGTCTGGCACCGTGAAAGTCATTCTGTTCGAGCAGCGTCGGTGGAAGGAAACTACGCCCCATTATCTTTTAGAGTTCTCTACTTCGTGCCGAAATAGCGCTGGAGATAGCAGCGGAGCAACATACGTCGCCCTTTAAAGTGAAAGACAAGGGAGAAGCTGAGACGGTGAGCACGTGGAGACAGTTGGAAGACGGCGCGCAGTCGCTTAACAAGGTTCCCGGAGCTAGGTGCCCGCGGCGAAAGTTGCCGCTGCTACTTTACTGGCGCTTCGTTTCCCGCGACCCAGTTATCCGCGCAGCGCTTAGTTACTGCCGGGGCCCGACGGGGGCGGTGCAGGGAGGAGGGGGCGGAATTACCAGCGAGACGTGCCCTGGGCGCCGCCCTAACGACTGCGCCCCGTCGTCTGCACGCGCCGACACGACTGCGCAGACGGCAGTGGCGAAACTCACAGGCGGCAGCTGGCGCTACACAGCCAGCCGTCCTGCTTAATGTTCAGCGGAGGAGGGAAAGAAGGAACGCGTCTTGCTCGAGCAGTACTGCACTGTTGTCAGGCCGGTTAAAGTAGCAAAAGCAGTCCGGAACCAGTCAGTGAACTCTGTGCTGATAATGTCCAGTGGTCGAATTCCGTGATGAATGCTTGTGAGGAGGCGCTCCATTCGAGAAAGTCCGCTTCGGACCACGGTGGGGAAAAAAATATCGGTAGTGGCCGCGCAGAACACCGTAGCTGGGAGGTGCGCAGAGGGCAGGGCAAGAGTTTAGAGAGCAGTAATGATGGAGGTTACGGGGAGACGTTGTAGGACAACTGAGAGGATGTTTCCAGAACGAGATTTTCATTCTGCAGCGGAGTGTGCGCTGAAATGAAACTTCCTGGACCGGGCGTGAGTCGTGCTTCAGTAGCTCAGATGGTAGAGCACTTGCCCGCGAAAGGCAAAGGTCCCGAGTTCGAGTCTCGGTCGGGCACACAGTTTTAATCTGTCAGGAAGTTTCATATCAGCGCACACTCCGCTGCAGAGTGAAAATCTCATTCTGGAAACATCCCACAGGCTGTGGCTAAGCCATGTCTCCGCAGTATCCTTTCTTTCAGGAGTGCTAGTTCTGCAAGGTTCGTAGGAGAGCTTTTGTAAAGTTTGGAAGGTAGGAGACGAGATACTGGCAGCAGTAAAGCTGTGAGCCCCGGGCGTGAGTCGGTAGCTCAGATGGTAGAGAACTTGCCCGCGAAAGGCAAAGGTCCCGAGTTCGAGTCTCGGTCGGGCACAGAGTTTTAATGTGCCAGGAAGTTTCAACTGAGGGGAGCTGGAGGGGAATTTCCGTTCTAAACCGAAGCCTACACTCGCATTTTTTGTAAATTTTAAGTTTCCACGCTCACACGTGCATGGTGACCATTCAAAAAGCTCTGTCAGCTCTGCTTTGATTAGTATCCAACAAGAATTCAGCCGAAAATGCAGCGATTTATTTTCGCCTGGCATTTTAACCATTTGTATCTTTCCGAGAAGCATCGTGAGAGGCAAATTTTGGGTAAAACCTAAATATTTCTCTGGGTGCCATGTTAAAATTTACTTGTTTTTCCAAAACACAGCGGAGTTTACACTGTTGCACCTCACTAGCATGTTTTGCAGACGCAACTGCAAGAGAATCCGGAAACAATAATTTATTAAGTGAGAAACTAAGGAAAAATAAGGTCAGTGGTTTATGAAGAAGCTCATCCTCCATACAAGAAACCTGTAATGTTTTCACCTATGTTGTTCCAAAATCTAAAGCATTTCTCGTTTCACCAATTATCGAGGGTCCCTAAAATTTATTTTTTAATGATTAGTCTGTAGTTTATGGAATAACACGGTAGATAATGAAGTTTTGCATAACAACGGTATGGAAAAATACTATCCTCTTTGAATGCTATCATTTGCTAAAATCACGTTTCGATATCTGAAAGCCGGCCGGGGTGGCTGAGCGGTTCTATGCACTACAGTCTGGAGCCGCGCGACCGATACGGCCCCAGGTTCGAATCCTGCCTCGGGCATGGATGTGTGTGATGTCCTTGGGTTAATTAAGTTTAAGTAGTTCTAAGTTCTAGGGGACTGGTGACCTCACAAGTTAAGTCCCATAGTGCTCAGAGCCATTTGAACCATTTTTGATACCTGAAACTGTTTATGAAATACGATGAATGTTGTGGATCTTTCACCAATAAACACTGCTGCAGATGGGATTCCGCGTGCAGCAATGTAGGGACCACACAGCAACCATCTCCATGCCGTGTTCCATATCTCACTGTTGGCACTCCTTATCATAGTGTACAACGATGTACAGGCACTGGGCAAATCCAATCCCATGTATCAGCTTGTCATAGAGTATAGTGTGTTTCACCACACCAGATCACCCGTTAGAACCGTAACTCTTTACAGCATCTCACGCATCATTTAGCCTTGACTACGGAAATGTCCAGCTTATGAGAAACATATGCGTTGTAAATATTCTTTTTAACTGACGACATACGGTCACCTCGTTAGATGGACTGCTTCATAACTCACAAGTGGTTCCTTCCGCTATTTTCATGCTGCTTTTTTACAGCCACTCTCAGCAATGCTGGAGAGTCCGTGTCTGTCAGTGCAAGCGTTTCTTGTAGTCCTGCTTTAGCTGCTGTAGTTCCTTCGCATTTCCACTTCACAATCGCATCACGAGCAGTAGACTTCGGCGGCTTTACAAAGGTTGGAATGTCTCTGAGGAATTTGTTGCTCAACGTTACGTGGTGTGACTACTTTACTTTCGATGTCACTGAGCTCGCCCGATCGGTCAGTTCTGCTTTCACTTTTTCTCTACTGTCTACACAGTACTCGCCGCCTCCTTTATATTAGCGTATGCACCTCTCGTGAGATCTTGTAACTACTGTATCGTTACATAGGGCTGTCCGGATACATTTGATCAAATAGTGTATCAAGACGCGATTTGTGTGTTCACACTCCTGGGAACTACGTCGTAGAATATGAGTATTACTGTAATTGTATTTTCACCCAGTCGACTCCGGTTGTTTGACCGTTGTGAACGTACTTGGCTACCAGACTGTTCCCACCAGAGCCACACGCATTTATATGGTGTAGATGCAGGAAATCTTACGGATTTTCATGTTGGCGACGCGCTGTGCTGCCGCTACAGTGCCGCGCACACACTTTCCTTTTCGCTGCGATTGCTCGACTCATCTGCTTTCTTTCCCAGCTCACATGTTTTGGAGAGGTTACCATATAATTTCTGTAGCAATTGTATTTATGAGAAATAAGCCACTTGTTACTCTATGTACAAGGGACAAAACAAATTAGCGTTTCTAAACTTTGCGCGCTACAGAATCCGCGTGCATCCTCTTGAGAGTGGTGGATATCAAAATTCTTCCCTTTTTACATCTACATCTTTATCTACATGACTACTCTGCAATTCACATTTAAGTGCTTGGCAGAGGGCTCATCGAACCACAATCATACTGTCTCTCTACCATTCCACTCCTGAACAGCGCGCGGGAAAAACGAACACCTAAACCTTTCTGTTCGAGCTCTGATTTCTCTTATTTTATTTTGATGATCATTCCTACCTATGTAGGTTAGGCTCAAAAAAATATTTTCGCATTCGGAAGAGAAAGTTGGTGACTGAAATTTCGTAAATAGCTCTCGCCGCGACGAAAAACGTCTTTGCTTTAATGACTTACATCCCAACGCGCGTATCATATCTGCCACACTCTCTCCCCTATTACGTGATAATACAAAAAGAGCTGCCCTTTTTTGCACCCTTTCGATGTCCTCCGTCAATCCCACCTGGTAAGGATCCCACACCGCGCAACAATATTCTAACAGAGGACGAACGAGAGTAGTGTAAGCTGTCTCTTTAGTGGACTTGTTGCATCTTCTAAGTGTCCTGCCAATGAAACGCAGCCTTTGGCTCGCCTTCCCCACAATATTATCTATGTGGTCTTTCCAACTGAAGTTGTTCGTAATTTTAACACCCAGGTACTTAGTTGAATTGACAGCCTTGAGAATTGTACTATTTATCGAGTAATCGAATTCCAACGGATTTCTTTTGCAACTCATGTGGATCACCTCACACTTTTCGTTATTTAGCGTCAACTGCCACCTTCCACACCATACAGCAATCTTTCCTAAATCGCTTTGAAACTGATACTGGTCTTCGGATGACCTTACTAGACGGTAAATTACAGCATCATCTGCGAACAACCTAAGAGAACTCCTCAGATTGTCACCCAGGTCATTTATATAGATCAGGAACAGTAGAAGTCCCAGGACGCTTCCCTGGGGAACACCTGATGTCACTTCAGTTTTACTCGATGATTTGCCGTCTATTACTACGAACTGCGACCTTCGTGACAGGAAATCACGAACCCTGTCGAACAACTGAGAAGATACCCCGTAGGCCCGCAGCTTGATTAGAAGTCGCTTGTGAGGAACGGTGTCAAAACCTTTTCGGAAATCTAGAAATACGGAATCAACTTGAGATCCCCTGTCGATAGCGGCCATTACTTCGTACGAATAATGAGTTAGCTGCGTTGCACAAGAACACTGTTGAATGTAAATCAGTCAGCCGTAAACAAGACCCACCACAGGCTGACCTCCACTCTCAGTGTCCTACTCGATGATGTTAACCGCTGTAGCTGAGGACTTGGGCTGCGGCTGAGCTGTTGCATGCTCAGCACTATATTGACCTCAGTGCTGCTCTGCAGCAGTAGAGGTATGGTCTTCAGGAATGCCGCTCATACGTCGCAGTGGACTGTAGCAAACACTCGCTCATGTTTGTGGTATCGGTTCATGTTCCGGTTTGATGTGGCACCGTGACCTCTGCACAGTACCACAAATTTGGCACTAGTTGGGGCTATCCAGATAGATTTGATGAAATAGTGTAGCTAATTACATGTTTTATTGGAGTGTTCGCTCTCCTGGGGTCCCCCATCATAGAACATGATGTTGTTGTGCTTTCAGCCAGTTTCCTCTGGTTGCGTGTCTGTTGTCGCGCGGTTACACAGCAGCAGACTTTTCTCACCAACGCGACACGCATTCACACACTGAAGCGCCAAAGAAATTGGTGTAGGCATGCGTGTTCAAATACAAAGAAATCTAACAGGCAGAATACGGCGCTTGCGGTCGGCAACGTCTATATAAGACAATTAGTGTCTGGCGCAGTTGTTAGATCGGCTACTGCTGCTATAATGGCAGAATTAAGTGAGGTTGAACATGGTGTTACAGTCGGCGCACGAGCGATGGGACACAGCATCTCCGACGTAGCGATGAAGTGGGGATTTTCCCGTACTACAATTTCACGAGTGTACCGTGAATATCAGGAATCCGGTAAAACATCATATCTCCGACATCGCTGCGGCCGGAAAATATCCTGCAAGGAAGGGACCAATGCCGACTGAAGGGAAACGTTCAACGTGACGTAAGTGCAACCCTTCCACAAATTGTTACAGATATCAGTCCTGGGCCATCAACAAGTGTCAGCATGCGAACCATTCAAAGAAAGAGCTACCTGTGTATTCTTGATGATTGCACGAAACAAAGCTTTTCGCCTCGCCTTGGCCCATTCAAAATGGTTCAAATGGCTCTGAGCACTATGGGACTTAACTACTGTGGTCATCAGTCCCCTAGAACTTAGAACTACTTAAACCTAACTAACCTAAGGACATCACACACATCCATGCCCGAGGCAGGATTCGAACCTGCGACCATAGCGATCCCTCGGTTCCAGACTGTAGCACCTAGAACTGCACGGCCGGCCTTGGCCCGTTAACACCGACATTGATGACTGGAAACATGGACAGACGAGCCTCCTTTCAAATTTTATCGAGCGGATTGACTTGTACCGGTATGGAGACAGCCTCATGAGTCAATGGACCTTGCATGACAGCAGGTGACTGTTCAAGCTGGTGGAGGCTTTGGAATGGTGTGGGGTGTGGACAATTTCAATGATATGGGATCCCTGATACGTCTAGATACGACCCCGACAGGTGACATGTACGTAAGCATCCTTCCTGATCACCTGCATCCGTTCGTGTCCATTGTGCATTCCGACTTACTTGGACAATTGCAGCAGGACAATGCGACACCCTACAGATCCAAAATTGCTGCAGAGTGGCTCGAGGAACACTGAGTTTAAACACTTCCGCTGGCCACTAAATTCCCCAAACATGAACATTATTGAGCAAATTTGGTATGTCTAGCAACGTTTGTTCAGTAGAGATTCCCTCCCCCTCGTACTCTTACGGATTTATGGTTCAAATGGCTCTGAGCACTATGGGACTCAACTGCTGAGGTCATTAGTCCCCTAGAACTTAGAACTAGTTAAACCTAACTAACCTAAGGACATCACAAACATCCATGCCCGAGGCAGGATTCGAACCTGCGACCGTAGCGACGGATTTATGGACAGACCAGCAGAGTCCATGGTATCAATTCCCTCCAGCACTACTCGAGACATTAGTCGAGTCCAGGCCACGTCGTGTTGCGGCACTTCTCCGTGCTCGCGGGTACCCTACACCATATCAGGCAGGTGTGCCAGTTTCTTTGGCTCTTCAGTCTCAGATGCAGATGTAGATCCTAGATATCTCACGAATTTTTACGCAGGCGCGGTGCAGTGCCGTCGTAACGGTGTCGCCTGCAGTCTTTCTCTTTCCCGGCGGCTGCTCAACTCATCTGCTAAGGCGGGCCGCATCCGCCGCCCACGCAATGGCTCGTTCATTTTAACGCTCCGCACCGCACCGGTTGGCGGCACAGCCCCCGTCCGCTCCCCCCTGTCTGCCTCGGCGGCTCGTTACGAGGGACGTACCATTAATTAATGATCGTAAAATAACTGGGGCGTGCAAACTGCGCGCCTCTGTGTTTGCGCACTTGCCGCTGCGCGGTGCGGCGGGCGGCCGAAAGATTTATTGTGTAGCGGCGGAAGCCGCGGCGCTGACAATGGCGAGCGCCGCTGCCCGGCCGGCCGGCCGTTTGGATTTCGCGCGCGTTGTGAATAAATCACGCGGAAGAAACCCGTTGCCGCCTAGCCCCGCCTCGCATTAATCAGGACGCGCGCAACTACTGTGCGCTTGGCGTCCGTTGCGCCCCGCGTTTCCATTCGAACGGAGGCGGCGCTGCAGCCGCGGTCGCTCATCGCCTCCTCCGTAAATCAGCACATTCCGTGTCAGCGGTTTTCGCTCGCCGATCCCGCTGCAGCGGCCGTCGCGGCAATGCCGTCACGGTTTGACGCTGGTAACGCGCCGATGAGAAGATGAAACTCAGGTTTACTGCGCTGGAAACGAGCGTGTGCTGTTCTGTTGCTTCTCAGTCCCTACAATCTCCGCGCAGTTTCCGTAACCTATCTTACTAATAAATATCCTGCCTTACTATACTACTGGCCATTAAAATTGTTACACCACGAAGATAACGTGCTACAGACGCGAAATTTAACCGACAGGAAGAAGATGCTGTGATACGCAAATGATTGGCTTTTCAGAGCATTCACACAAGGTTGGCGCCGGTGGCGACACTTACAACGTGCTGACATGGGGAAAGTTCCCAGCCGATTTCTCATACACAAACAGCAGTTGACCGACGTTGCCTGGTGAAGCGTTGTTGTGATGCCTCGTGCAAGGAGGAGAAATGCGTACCACCACGTTTTCGACTTTGATAAAGCCTATCACGTTGCGGTTTATAGTATCGCTACACTGCTGCTCGTGTTGGTCGAGATCCAATGACTTTTAGCAGAATATGGAATCGGTGGGTTCAGGAGGGTAATACAGAACGCCATGCCGGATCCCAACGGCCTCGTATCACTAGCAGTCGAGATGACAGGCATGTTATCCACATGGCTGTAATGGATCGTGCAGCCACGTCTCGATCCATGAGTGAAGAGATGGGGACGTTTGCAAGTCAACAACCATCTGCACGAACAGTTCGACGACGTTTGCAGAAGCATGGACTATCAGCTCGGAGACCATGGCTGCAGTTACCCCTGACGCTGCATCACAGACAGGAGCGCCTGCGATTGTGTACTCAACGACGAACGTGGGTGCACGAATGGCTAAACGTCATTTTTTCGGATGAATCCAGGTTCTGTTTACAGCATCATGATGGTCGCATCCGTGTTTGGCGACATCGCGGTGAACGCACATTGGAAGCGTGTATTCGTCATCGCCATACTGGTATCACCGGCGTGATGGTATGGGGTGCCATTGGTTACACGTCTCGGTCACCTCTTGTTCGCACTGACGGCACTTTGAGCAGTGGACGTTACATTTAAGGTGTGTTACGACCCGTGGCTCTACCCTTCATTCGATCCCTGCGAAACCCTACATTTCAGTAGGATAATGCACGACCGCATGTTGCAGGTCCTGTACGGGCCTTTCTGGATACAGAAAATGTTCGACTGCTGCCCTGGCCAGCACATTCTCCAGATCTCTCACCAATTGAAAACGTCTGGTCAATGGTGGCCGAGAAATTGGCTCGTCACAATACGCCAGTCACTACTCTAGATGAACTGTGGTATCGTGTTGAAGCTGCATGGGCAGCTGTACCTGTACACGCCATCCAAGTTCCGTTTGACTCAATGCCCAGGCGTATCAAGGCCGTTATTACGGCCAGAGGTTATTGTTCTGGGTACTGATTTCTCAGGATCTATGCACCCAAATTGCGTGAAAATGTAATCACATGTCAGTTCTAGTATAATATATTTGTCCAATGAGTACCCGTTTATCATCTGCATTTCTTCTTGGTGTAGCAATTTTAATGGCCAGTAGTTTAATAAATATTCCTTGTGTGGAATACGACTGCCGTTGTGTAACCACCTGCACGAGGTATCGTAGATCGGTGGACTAATATGCGAGAGGAGAGCGAATCACTTTGGAATTGGGGTGGACAACAGATACTCGCTTTCCAACACACTCCAGATTTCATGATGGACCGCAGCGTTCGATACGGTAGCGAGTCTGCTCGAATCGACACGTGACATTTGACTCGCCGGCGCAAGTGCAAGGGATGTGCGAGAAACTACGCTCTAGCCAAAAGCTGAGGGTATGGCTCTGCTTAAAATATGACACAGCGTTGTATTCAGCAGCTACACAAACTCTTATAGCACAGGGTTATTAAAAATGTCTCTGAGTGCTATGGGACTCAACTTCTGAGGTTATCAGTCCCCTATTACTTAGAACTACTTAAACCTAGCTAACCTAAGGACATCACACACATCCATGCCCGAGGCAGGATTCGAACCTGCGACCGTAGCGGTCCCGCGGTTCCGGGCTATAGCTTCTAGAACCGCACGGCCACTCCGGCCGGCACAGGGTTTTTAACAGGCAGTACTGAAAGCGTGGTGGCGGAAGACGATAGTGGTGGGGCAAGTCATTCTCCACACAAGACACCAGTTCAGTTACAATAGAACAGTGGGACTCGCAACATCGTTTGTTGATAGAAGTGGTGAGCCTGTTACAGCTACACGAGCAAATCACAGTCGACACGCAGTTTTTCCTAGTCCTTGTACAATCACCAGATAGGTGGAACACTTTACATCAACTGGGAACATAATGGACAAGATGCGTACAGCTCCGAGACGCAGTTTAATGAAACCAGAATATGTTGCAAGATTGACTAATGCTACAGTCAGAAACCCAGGACGGTCAGCTACACCTCATGTTCGTAAGCCAGCAATCAATCGTGAATCGGCTGCACGAATTTTGCATGAATTAAAATTCGAGCCGTACGAACTTCTTATGGTGTAAAAGTGAAGCCAACTGATTCAGTATATGAGACGACTTTACTTGCAAATTGTATGTGATTTTGAATGACAATGCGATTTTATTGATGAGCGATGAAGCTCATTATCGTTTAAATGAGCCCGTCAATAAACAAAACCTGAGATAATGGGCCCCTGAGGATCCACACCTTATTCACCAGCGTCCTTCACGCTCTGCGTAAGTCACAGTTTGGTATGTCGTTGCGCTTTTGGCATTAGACAGTATTATTCCCAAGCAAATGGGCCTTAGTCACTTTTAATTCGGCTTGATACATTCATATGCTTGAAACTTTCTTGAAACGAGAAGCCGGCCGTAGTGACCGAGCGGTTCTAGACGCTTCAGTCCGGAACCGCGCGACTGCTACGGTCGCAGGTTCGAATCCGGCCCCGGGCATGGATGTGTGTGATGTCCTTATGTTAGTTAGGTTTAAGTAGTTCTAAGTTCTAGGAGACTCATGACCTCAGAAGTTAGGTCCCATAGTGCTCAGAGCCATTTGAACCATTTGAAACGAGAATTGAGAAGACGAAGAATGCCTTTAAAAGTTGTTAGGTTTCAGTAGAATGGCATTACATCACTCACCGCGAACGCTTCAATGGTAGTTCTTCGAGGCATATCTCGTGGACAGAATATTTCACTTTTGGACAATGTTCCTTGGCCTTCCAGACCTTCAGACTTACCAGCTTGTGACCTTTTTTTCTGCCCGCAGCTCGTGGTCGTGCGGTAGCGTTCTCGCTTCCCACGCCCGGGTTCCCGGGTTCGATTCCCGGCAGGGTCAGGGATTTTCTCTGCCTCATGATGGCTGGGTGTTGTGTAATGTCCTTAGGTTAGTTAGGTTTAAGTAGTTCTAAGTTCTAGGGTACTGATGACCATAGATGTTAAGTCCCATAGTGCTGACAGCCATTTTTTGAACCTTTTTTTCTGTGAGGGTACCTCAAGAGCCGTGTTTGGTATGACAAACTGCTATATTTAGACCAGCTGAAGGGCGCAATTATTCAGGAAATTGCTCCCATCCTGCAGAGACATTACCGAGACATGTAATGTAGGCTTTGGAGGAGAAACTAGAATCGTGCATTGAAACTGTTTGACATCACCTCGACGACATTACTCTTGACAAATGATTGTGGGTTACATTAAATGTCAGGTAATCAGCTTTGATTTACCGCCAATAAACATATATTAATTACTTCTGTAATACTAACTGTATTGTGACACAGTCTGCAGGCAGTGTTCACAGATATCACAAAACTATGCTGACCAATGTGCACACATATCTCTGAAATTCGTTAAATATTTGTGAAATATATGTGATATATGCAAAGTCAAGTGTAAAAAGCTCATACCAAACCCCTGGATCGACTTCAAATGAACTTGGTACACATATTACTTACTGTCTGGAAATAAAAACTTTGGGGGTAACAAGCAGAATTTTCCTACTGGGGTGTTGGTGATAACTCGTAGAGAGAAGGGAGGGGGTGGAAGAGGTGAACAGAGAGAGAGGGAGAGAAGGAGAAGATGGGAACAGGTAGGGGAAAATCGGAGTAAAGGGAAAATGGGGAGATGGATAGAGAGAAGAGAGATGGGGAACTTGACAGAGAGAGTGGAAGGAGGAGAAGATGGACCGTGAGAGGGATGAGGAAGAAATGGGCAGAGGGAGGAAAGAGGAAGAAATGGACAGAGAGAGGGTGGGAGGAGAAAATGGATAGAGGTAAGGGGAGGAGTAAATCGATAGTGAAAGGAGGAGGAGATGGACTTCGAAGGGAAGAAGGAGATGGACATAGGGGAAACGAGCAGATGAATACAGAGGGAAGGAGCAGATGGGAGGTGCAGATGGACATAGAAAAGAGGACAGGATGGAAAGAGAGAGAGAGAGAGAGAGAGAGAGAGAGAGAGAGAGAGAGAGAGAGAGAGATACACAGAATGGAAAGAGTAGGAAGTAAGGAGAGAGTAGAGATGACGAGTTGAACAGTGACTGGGGGGGGGGACGAGATGGACAGAGAGAAGAGGAGGAGGAGACGGAGTCCTAGACGGCGAGGAAGAGATAGAGGGGGAGGAGGAGACTTACATAGAGAGGGAAATGGGGAGGTGCAGATGGACTGAGGAAGAAGAAGCAGATGGGTAGCAGGGAATAGGGGGATAGCAGTTGAACGGAGAGAGAAGGGAGGGAAAGATGAGTAGGGAGGGGGTGGACGAGGTGGTCAGGGGGGGGGGGGGGGGGAATTGGAATAAATGCATACCCAAGCAACGCGAGGTACTCGGTACCATTATGTATGGATACACAGATATTTATGTTGATTTTTAAATAAAGGCAATAGGCAAAGTCGACAACGTGGTCCTGCAAAAAATATTGCTTGACTGAATTTAGTACAACATTATACACACATCAAAAAAAGTTTTCTATCACCTCAGTTCTCAGAACTCCTGAAAATGGTCGTTGACCGTGGATACTGTATGACAGACACAGTGCCTTTCACTGTTCAGAGATGTCACTAAACCCGTCCAAAGATGTAAACAACCACACATGAGCAGCGCTTATTAGACGGAGAGGGTCCGACAGCCGATCAGATCCAGTCATTCTACCAGGAAGTACATACACTGCTCGTGTTGTCTGTATTCAACCATGCCTAGACGGTCATTGCCACGGTTCGATCGCGTCCGAATTCTTACTTTGTGCCAGAAAGGGCTTTCAGCTAGGGAAGTGTCCAGGCGTCTCGGAGCGTACCAAAGCGATGTTGTTCAGACATGGAGGAGATACAGAGGGTGATATGAACTTTCGATGACATGCCTCGTTGAGGCCGCCCAAGGGCTACTACTGCAGCGGTTGACCGCTACCTACGGATTACGGCTAGGACGAGCCCTAACAGCAACGCCACCAATTTGAATAATGTTTTCGTGCAGCCACTGGACGTCGTGTCACGACTCAAACAGTGCGAAACAGCCTGCATGATGTGTAACTTCATTTCCGACGTCCATGGCGAGGTCCATCTTTGCAACCACGACACCATGCAGCGCGGTACAGATGGGCCCAACGACATGCCGAATGGACCGCTCAGGAATGGCATCACGTTCTCTTCACCGATGAGTATCGCATATGTCATCAACCATACAATCGTCGGAGACGTGTTTGGAGGTATCCCGGTCAGGCTGAGCCCCTTATACACACTGTCAAGCGAGTGCAGCAAGGTGGAGGTTTCCTGCTGTTTTAGGGCGGCATTATGTGGGGCCGACGTACACCGCTGGTGGAAAATGGAAGGCGCCGTAACGGCTGTATAATATGTGAATGCCATCCTCCGACCGATAATACAACCATACCTGCAGCATATTGGCGAGGCATTCGTTTTCATGGACGAGAACTCGTGTCCCCATCGTGCACATCATGTGAATGAATTCCTTCCGGATAATGATATCGCTCGACTAGAGTGGCCAGCATGTTCTCCAGAGATGAACCCTATCGCCTGGGATAGATTAAAAGGGCTGATTATGGACGACGTGACCCAACAACCACTCTGAGGGATGTACGCCACATCGCCGTTGAGGAGTGGGGCAATCTGGACCAACAGTCCCTCGATGAACTTGTGGATAACGTGCCACGACGAATACAGGCACGCATCAATGCAAGAGGACGTGCTACAGGGTATTAGGTGTGTACAATAATCTGGACCACCACCTCTGAAGGTCTCGCTGTACGGTGGTACAACATGCAATGTGTGGTTTTCATGAGCTATGGAAAGAGCGGAAATGATGTTTATATTGGTCTCTATTCCAATTTTCTGTTTATGTTCCGGAACTCTCGGAACTTAGATGATGCAGATTTTTTTTATGTGTTTATTAGTTTAAGAGAGTCTGTAATAATTCACCCATTGGATTGCAAATGAGCATTTCAACTCGAGTTCACATAGTAGAACAACAGATGAAAAGGCTACCTGGTTTTAATCGATCTGAAAACAAAATGGCAACATTCAGATGAAACAAGGAAGAAAATTACACAAGAACTGAATGCCTGACAAACGAAATACGTTGCGATAAACTGAATGTAATTGCTGTCGAGATGATAAGCTGCAGCGGTAAGACCTATCTTAAAGAGTGTATCATCAAACTTCACGATTCCGGGGGACGTTTGAAAGTGGGAGCATTGGACAAAACCATGACTGACATCTTCTATTTATTAGTTGCCGTTGCTACATATGACCTGCACCCGAGAAGACATTGCGTTGGGTATTTCAATGTTAATTTTGTTATTAAAATACATAGAGTATTAAAAAATCTGAGACAAGTCTTTGTGATACTTCCAATAAAACGTCATTAGATCGTGACAGGCCGAATGTTCAAGCAGAACTCTATTTCTCGCGAGCTGCAACCTGAACTGCTCGAGCAATCCGAGTCGTGCTCAAGCCAAGCACTGAATCCTAGATTTGCCAACTTAATTAAGTGCATAATTGGTATACTGGGAGAGTTCACTGAGAAATTCGAAAATTTTTCGTGGCTGATTCCTAGAAAAATGGTAGTTGTACGTACCAAGAAATAGCAGGGTAAAGTAAGGTACGTTAAAAGCACTGGAGATTACATTTTGTAGAGGTGGAGAAGGAAATCAAGGGGTTTTCACAGAGGAAGCAACAGCTCTTGCTCCAGGATGTGGTGTGTCGACAGCCCTATATTTCACACTTGTATCGCTATTTTAGCGAGAATGAGTCTCTCTGCTCTAAGCGAGGGCAACCAGATGAAGGAGACAGAAGATACAGTTGATGTCAATAGCCTGTCTTTGAGAAGGAGACTACCATCAAAACTAAGGTATCGATTAATTGAATCGATGAAAGACGATAGAAACACAAACACTTTACAGTTATCCCATGTTTCACTATGAAAGTACTGTATGTACTCCAATTTAGTTGCATAAGTTGAACATAAGATTATATATCTTAATGAAAAGATGATGACAGCAATATTTTATGTTATGTGAAGCGATTTTTGTTCAAGTAAGAAATATAATGCATTAGAGAAACATATAACGCACCTTCTTACGTACTCAACATCATCCAAAGCAAATCTCTCTTTCGTGATATTTGAAGGATTACCTATTGAAAAATATTTGAGGCGGAAAAATTGTTGAATCTTTTTAACATTTTCGGGCACACAGGAGGGGTGACAGTTTTAATGATTCTGAACAGAAAAAAGTCAAATAAAGATCTGTTCTCAACTGGTTCCGAGGAAACTAGTGAAAACAATGGAATTCAGAAGAAATGGAGGTGATAGTAAATAAATCATTGTGATCTAATGTTTTCTTTAATTGTGTATATTTCCCTACAAAAGATGTTCAAAAGGTCCACAGTCAACTACAGTCCATTTTGTAGCTCTTGTGGACAGCCGCTGTGTGGCTGATCTAAGCTCACTCGTACGGTCTTCAAGCTTCATCACATGCATGTATGAGGCCCATCCTGCGGGTAAAGAACACATACTACACACGGCGCTGATCCTTCCCCACCGCGATCGCATGGGTGTCAGTCAGTTCCTTCCCACATCTAAGTGTGAGTCGAGGTTTTCTCCAGAGTAGTCACGATTCTAACGTATGTAGCCTTGCACACAGCGCCACCCGCTGACAATCCTGCCAAATTCGTTTTCCGAGAGCACAAAGTGTTCTGCCAATCGAAATTTACTGGCAAACAAAGAATATTTTCGGTGATAGCGCAATTAACTAGTTTCCAGTGACGTGGAATGCTGTCGGCAATAGGGTTTTTGATTAATGAGAATGCGCAGCATTATGCAAAAGCTCGAAAACAGCAAGAAGTTCAACACCTTAAGTGGGATATTTTCGGATGTCGTCCATACAGCTCTAACTTGGTAACCAAGCCAATTTCACATTTTCCCGAAACTAAACGAATTTTTGGGTGGGAACAGTTGAAACGTCCCCTTAGAAAAATTATACACCACTGTGCTTAAACTGACACACAATATTTTTAGCGCAACGCAATCTGACTTTAAAAAATCCCTGCATAAGAATCGCCCTGACTAACATTAACCTATGCGTTTCACAAATCGCTTACCTTACAAAAATCTTGGTTACTCGAACTACTGCAATATAGCGAGCGCCACTACTGCCAGCTAAATAAAAGATTCAAACTACGGAAAGCACTAACTACTGATAGGCATAGTTAGCAAATGAAAGATTTTGATAGAGAGCAAGCAATGTATTTACCTTAATAGTCATAATATATATAGCAGTTCATGACATCCAGTCTTACAAATTTCAAAACTCCGCCATCTCTCTCCCCACATCCACCACTGCTGGCGGCTCACCTCCAACTGCGCAACACTACGCGCTGTTAACAGCCAACTGCCCAACACTACAATGGCAGACAACAATGCAAACTAGCCACAGACTGCACACAGCACAGCCAGTGATTTTCATACAGAGCGCTACGTAATGCTGCCAATAAGAAAACATAAACAGCCTACTTACACAATTCGCAAACGATAAAGACCTCTAACAAGCAGTGACATCATGGCTCAGATCTTCGACAGCTGACGAGTACAAAATGGCAACTCAAAAACTGGTCCCGTGTTAGGCTCATTTTCAGAAAAAGCAGAACACCTTGAACGAGTAGAGATAGGACGTTCGTATTCACAGGACATGAACACTAGTATGTTACGCATAAATGATTAGCATTTGAACCATGTCGGCCCTGGTGTTGAAGATCAACATCGAGTTGGCGGCGCAACACTACCTACCCGTAACATATATCTGCTGCTCTTGTCGCTATAAACCGAAGTGTGACTTGAGCATACGTGCAGGATGCCTCGCAGACGTATGCGCTGCGCATACCTTTAAATCAGTGAGTTTGAAAGAGGGCACAATATTGGCACGAGAGAATGTGATGCATCAGTCTGCGAAACTGCTGCTCGTGTGTGACTAAGCACACAATGGGTGTGTGCAGAATGGTTCAAAGAAGGCCGTAGAACACTTCGAGGTGGGTCAGGTTGCCCGGATCACACCTGTGAAGATGGACACCTCATCCTAATGGCATTGCACGATAGATCTAAGGCCTTCTCGTCTCTGGCATAACAGTGGAACAGTGCAACACATCGCACACTATCAGGGGTGCAGTCCGTCACCGTTTATTACGGCATCGGTTATGTGCCCATCGTCCACTTCTCTGCCTACCTTCGATGACACTGGAGGAACATGCTAGACGGGGGAGAGGAATCGCATCAGATAGTGTTTCTGATCGAATCCAGATTCCGTCTGTCTGAAAATGATGGTCGCATTTTGGTTCACCGCAGACAGGGGGAGCGGCAGCAAAGTGACTGCATTCACATAAGGCATACAGCGACAGCGAAAGGCATTATAGTGTGGGGTGCTATTGGGTACAACCACAAATCACAGTTCTTGTGTGTCCAGGGCGCTGTGACCACTGTAGCCTATGTGCATGACATCCTGCGACCCGTAGCCAAATAAATGACTCTGAGCACTATGGGACTGAACATCTCAGGTCATCAGTCCCCTAGAACTTAGAACTACTTAAACCTAACTAACCTAAGGACATCACACACATCTATGCTCGATACAGGATTCGAACCTGCGACCGTAGCGGTCGCGCAGTTCCAGACTGTAGCGCCTAGAACCGTTCGGCCACTCCGGCCGGCGACCCGTAGCCATACTCTTTCTACACAACAGTGGAGACGCCATTTTTCAGCAAGACAATGCACGACCACAGGTTGCTGCACGAACACGTGCCTCCTTGGTGCCACAAGATGTCACCCTTTTGCACTGGCATGGCAGATCTTTAGACTTGTCGCCAGTCGGAAATATGTGTAATACAGTGAAACGACGGGTGCGGCGCTGTGACCGAATGTCGGCCACCGCAGATAAATTCTGGAATCAGGTGAATGTGGCATGGATGGCTATACCACACAACGCCATTCCCGCCGTATACGCGTCGACGCCATCGCGAATGGAACGAGTTATCACGGCCTCTGGTGGATTCTGTGCCTACTAGGCAACAGCATTCACGCTGAACCGAGTTAACTGAAATGATAATCATTTCTGTGGAACATACTTATGAACACGTCCTGTGAATACGAACGTCGTATTTCTAGTCGTTCAAGGTGTCCTGTTTTTTCTGAACATGAGAGTACATGAAGTTCCTTCACAGTTATAGTGACAACACTGAGAAATAGAGTAAGGTACACTAACTTCATAAATAAAATTTTGTGTTGATAGCTTATGTTTTTTAGTTATGCCGAAACGTTTTTCCGTTCTGGGCGACCCTCCAAAGATATGAGCGAGACGTTCTTCCTCTGTGTTCACTTCGTTCTTAAGCCATCCCCACAAACAATAATATAATGAAACTTCCTGGCAGATTAAAACTGTGTGCCCGACCGAGACTCGAACTCGGGACCTCTGCCTTTCGCGGGCAAGTGCTCTACCATCTGAGCTACCGAAGCACGACTCACGTCCGGTACTCACAGTTTTACTTCTGCCAGTATCTCGTCTCCTACCTTCCAAACTTTACAGAAGCTCTTCTGCGAACCTTGCAGAACTAGCACTCCTGAAAGAAAGGATATAGCGGAGACATGGCTTAGCCACAGCCTGGGGGATGTTTCCAGAATGAGATTTTCACTCTGCAGCGGAGTGTGCGCTGATATGAAACTTCCTGGCAGATTAAAACTGTGTGCCCGACCGAGACTCGAACTCGGGACCTTTGCCTTTCGCGGGAAAGTGCTCTACCATCTGAGCTACCGAAGCACGACTCACGTCCGGTACTCACAGCTTTACTTCTGCCAGTATCTCGTCTCCTACCTTCCTTAACTTTACAGAAGCTCTTCTACGAACCTTGCAGAACTAGCACTCCTGAAAGAAAGGATATAGCGGAGACATGGCTTAGCCACAGCCTGGGGGATGTTTCCAGAATGAGATTTTCACTCTGCAGCGGAGTGTGCGCTGATATGAAACTTCCTGGCAGATTAAAACTGTGTGCCCGACCGAGACTCGCACTCGGGACCTTTGCCTTTAGGTCCCGAGTTCGAGTCTCGGTCGGGCACACAGTTTTAATATGCCAGGAAGTTTCATATCAGCGCACACTCCGCTGCAGAGTGAAAATCTCATTCTGGAATAATATAATGATGTGAGATCGGGTGACCTCTGGAACCGGTCCAACGCCCAGGATACCTTTCGGTGAGGTACTGTGGCACTGGCCGTACGGAATGGGTAGGAGCTCCGTCGTACTGAAAGAACATGCGATATGGAGTTGTCCATGGAATATCCTCCTAGTATTCTGTTTACATATTTTGAAGGGAATCTAGATACCGCACTCCATTAAGACGACTGTCTAAAACAACTTTACCGATGACTTTTGTCATCAATAATACCGCACTAAAATGATCAGCAAAGACAACTCTACATTAATTTTATGTGCATATGAGGGCTTATAAGGAAGGACATGGGCCGGTCGGGGTGGCCGAGCGGTTCTAGGCGCTACAGTCTGGAACCGCGCGATCGCTACGGTCGCAGGTTCGAATCCTGCCTCGGGCATGGATGTGTGTGATGTCCTTAGGTTAGTTAGCTTTAAATAGTTCCAAGTTCTAGGGGACTTATGACCTTAGAAGATAAGTCCCATAGGCTCAGGGCCATTTGAACCATTTTGAAGGACATGCGACTGACGTCTTTGATTTTTACACAGTTATATGACGGAAACTGTTAAGAAAAGGGCAAATACACGTTTGGGATTTTTTGTTCGTAATCAACAATGCTATAGCCGTTCAAAGCAACTGCCTTGCCTCCAGACTCACCCTGGACACAGTAGAAATAAGACGAGGTAACACAAGAGCAGACTGCGCCCTCTATATACTCCACCACACAAGTATCCTCTAAAACACCTTAAAATTCTGAGATTCTACGTAAAATATCGAACTTTAAAATGTGTTTAACATTTAATTGCTGTACATGCTTTCGAGCATCATTCAATTGTGTTTTATTTTTTACTTTTAGGCAATTCGTTTCACAAAACATATCACGTTTTTCTTTTTTTTCAGTTTTTCTCAATTCGTCGGTAAGTGTGTGAATAACGAAAAATCAAAATTCTTTGCCGCGGAAAGCTGTTAGATAGGCAACCTGCAACTGAGATTTGGTGATAGTTTTTGGCTCGTTTTACTCGGGCGCCATTCTGCTCAAAAGGCAACTGCTCACATTTCGCGTCCGCGTGCAGATCAGCAGCCAACCGTGTTGCGTTTGTGTCTATGGCGTCATTGGTCTAAAGATTGCACCGAGTATGGAGTTCTACGTTACCAAGAACACTGCACTCCGTGCGTGCACCGAAACAGGCGACTGCGACGTCTGAAAACTGTTAACCTATTCTGGCCGAGTTCAATACTATTAACGAAATTGATTTTGCGCTTTGGTATCTTCTTACTATTTACTGTGTTAGCTTTATTTCCGTGACATATCGGAACGAAAGCACGAAGCGCTGGCAGTTTTCCTACTAGTGCTCTCCTGCAAGGGAGACGAAATATGTAAAAGCAAAAGGATATTAACGCTTTACAAAGGAAAAGTCTGCACTATGCACAAGCAGTGTAAATAAATAACACTTTTTAACGAAAATTATTTCGAAAATGAATAAACATGAATTATTTTTCGAGATAAACATTTTACGAAGCTACTTGGGACATGGTAAGAAAATAAGTTGCAAGGGATAAAGTAAGAACGTGCTATTTACTACGTGTTAGATACTGTTTGGTGTGTTTTCAAGTACTTACACTCTAGGGGAAAGAAAATAACGACACACCACGAAGGAATAATCCATATGAGAAGGAAATCCGTAGAGGTGACATAAATGTTTCGACAAACAAATGACTACAATTTCAGAAGAATTGGATTATTTATTCAATGGAAAGAGCTTCATCATTTGAGCAAGTCAGTAACTAGCTGGTCCACCTCTGGTCCTTTAGCAAGAATTATTTCGCTTGGCATTCATTGATAAAATTGTTAGATAACCTCCTGATGGATATAGTATCAAATTCTTTCGAACTGGGCCTGTAGATCTTCAAAATCCTAATTTTCTTGGTGGGTCCTGCCTATAATGTTCCAAATGTTCTTTATTGGTGAGATGTCCGTCGATCTTGTGGGCCAAGGTAAGGTTTGGAAACGAATATAAGCAGTAGAAACTCTTGCTGTGTACGGGCGGGCACTATCTTGCTGTAATGTAATCTCAGGATGGCTTGTTATGAAGAGCAACAAAACTGGGCGTAAAATATCGTCGATGTACCCCTGTGTCTTAAGGGCACCGCGGATGACAACCAAAGGGGTCCTCCTGGTCAGAATGCCGAATCAAAACACCTTTCAACCGTCTACATTTCAAATTGTTATTTTATTGAGCGACCAATTTCAACGATGTATTACGCCATCTTCAGACCCCGTAATCAACATGTACGAAGACTCCCACCACTGGTCCAGTCAAAACAGGGACCAGCATTCACCTATAGCACCACATCTCAAATGCTTCGATTCTCTTCTGTTCTGGTTTTCCCACAATCCATGTTTCACTACCATACAATGCTGTACTCCAGACGTACATCCTCAGAAATTTCTTCCTCAAATTAAGGCCGGTATTTGATATTAGTAGACTTCTCTTGGCCAGAAACGCCTTTTTTGCCATAGCGAGTCTGCTTTTGATGTCCTCCTTGCTCCGTCCGTCATTGGTTATTTTACTGCCTAGGTAGCAGAATTCCTTAACTTCATTGACTTCGTGACCATCAATCCTGATGTTAAGTTTCTCGCTGTTCTCATTTCTACTGCTTCTCATTACCTTCGTCTTTCTCCGATTTACTCTCAAACCATACTGTATACTCATTAGACTGTTCATTCCGTTCAGCAGATCATTTAATTCTTCTTCACTTTCACTCAGGATAGCAATGTCATCAGCGAATCGTATCATTGATATCCTTTCACCTTGTATTTTAATTCCACTCCTGAACCTTTCTTTTATTTCCATCACTGCTTCCTCGATGTACAGGTTGAGGAGTAGGGGTGAAAGGCTGCAGCCTTGTCTTACACCCTTCTTAATACGAGCACTTCGTTCTTGATCGTCCACTCTTATTATTCCCTCTTGGTTGTTGTACATATTGTATATGACCCGTCTCTTCCTATAGCTTACCCCTACTTTTTTCAGAATCTCGAACAGCTTGCACCATTTTATATTGTCGAACGCTTTCTCCAGGTCAACAAATCCTATGGAAGTGTCTTGATTTTTCTTTAGCCTTGCTTCCATTATTAGCCGTAACGTCAGAATTGCCTCTCTCGTCCCTTTACTTTTCCTAAAGCCAAACTGATCGTCACTTAGCGCATTCTCAATTTTCTTTTCCATTCTTCTGTATATTATTCTTGTAAGCAGCTTCGATGCATGAGCTGTTAAGCTGATTGTGCGATAATTCTCGCACTTGTCAGCTCTTGCCGTCTTCGGAATTGTGTGGATGATGCTTTTCCGAAAGTCAGATGGTATGTCGCCAGACTCATATATTCTACACACCAACGTGAATAGTCGTTTTGTTGCCACTTCCCCCAATGATTTTAGAAATTCTGATGGAATGTTATCTATCCCTTCTGCCTTATTTGACCGTATGTCCTCCAAAGCTCTCTTAAATTCCGATTCTAATACTGTATCCCCTATCTCTTCTAAATCGACTCCTGTTTCTTCTTCTATCACATCAGACAAATCTTCACCCTCATAGAGGCTTTCAATGTATTCTTTCCACCTATCTGCTCTCTCCTCTGCATTTAACAGTGGAATTCCCGTTGCACTCTTAATGTTACCACCGTTGCTTTTAATGTCACCAAAGGTTGTTTTGACTTTCCTGTATGCTGAGTCTGTCCTTCCGACAATCATATCTTTTTCGATGTCTTCACATTTTTCCTGCAGCCATTTCGTCTTAGCTTCCCTGCACTTCCAATTTATTTCATTCCTCAGCGACTTGTATTTCTGTATTCCTGATTTTCCCGGAACATGTTTGTACTTCCTCCTTCCATCAATCAAATGAAGTATTTCTTCTGTTACCCATGGTTTCTTCGCAGTTGCCTTCTCTGTACCTATGTTTTCCTTCCCAACTTCTGTGATGGCCCTTTTTAGAGATGTCCATTCCTCTTCAACTGTACTGCCTACTGAGCTATTCCTTATTGCTGTATCTATAGCGTTAGAGAACTTCAAACGTATCTCGTCATTCCTTAGTACTTCCGTATCCCACTTCTTTGCATATTGATTCTTCCTGACTAATGTCTTGAACTTCAGCCTACTCTTCATCACTACTATATTGTGATCTGAATCTATATCTGCTCCTGGGTACACCTTGCAATCCAGTATCTGATTTCGGAATCTCTGTCTGACCATGATGTAATCTAATTGAAATCTTCCCGTATCTCCCGGCCTTTTCCAAGTATACCTCCTCCTCTTGTGATTCTTGAACAGGGTATTCGCTATTACTAGCTGAAACTTGTTACAGAACTCAATTAGTCTTTCTCCTCTTTCATTCCTTGTCCCAAGCCCATATTCTCCTGTAACCTTTTCTTCTACTCCTTCCCCTACAACTGCATTCCAGTCGCCCATGACTATTAGATTTTCGTCCCCCTTTACATACTGCATTACCCTTTCAATATCCTCATACACTTTCTCTATCTGTTCATCTTCAGCTTGCGACGTCGGCATGTGTACCTGAACTATCGTTGTCGGTGTTGGTCTGCTGTCGATTCTGATTAGAACAACCCGGTCACTGAACTGGTCACAGTAACACACCCTCTGCCCTACCTTCCTATTCATAACGAATCCTACACCTGTTATACCATTTTCTGCTGCTGTTGATATTACCCGATACTCATCTGACCAGAAATCCTTGTCTTCCTTCCACTTCACTTCACTGACCCCTACTATATGTAGATTGAGCCTTTGCATTTCCCTTTTCAGATTTTCTAGTTTCCCTACCACGTTCAAGCTTCTGACATTCCACGCCCCGACTCGTAGAAGGTTATCCTTTCGTTGATTATTCAATCTTTTTCTCATGGTAACCTCCCCCTTGGCAGTCCCCTCCCGGAGATCCGAATGGGGGACTATTCCGGAATCTTTTGCCAATGGAGAGATCATCATGACACTTCTTCAATTACAGGCCACATGTCCTCTGGATACACGTTACGTGTCTTTAATGCAGTGGTTTCCATTGCCTTCTGCATCCTCATGTCGTTGATCATTGCTGATTCTTCCGCCTTTAGGGGCAATTTCCCACCCCTATGACAAGAGAGTGCCCTGAACCTCTATTCGCTCCTCCGCCCTCTTTGACAAGGCCGCTGGCAGAATGAGGCTTACATACCAGCAAGGTAATACCATATACAAACGATGAGAGTTTCTACTGCTTGACTTCGTGCTTCCCAAACGCTACCTTGGCCAGTAAGTTCGCCCAAATCTATCGCCAATTGAGAATATTTGGAGTATTGTGGCCGTGTGCTCCAACCAACTGGGGATCTCGATGATCTAACGCACCAGATGGACAGAATTTGGCACGATATCCTGCAGGAGGACATCTCTATCAATCAGTGCTAGGTCTTGTAACTACTTGCATAAGGGCCAGATTTGGGACAACGCACTGTTGCCCTGTTCAATGTGTCTTTCTCTTCAACAAATCATCGAATTTTTTCTGAAATTGTGATTATTTGTTTGTCTATACGTGTACGCCACATTTATCGATTTCCGTCCTATTCGGATAATTCCTTTGCAGTACTTCGTTTTTGGTTTTGTTCCTTTTTTCCGTTAGAGAATAAGGTATATGTTTTGAAAAGTTTGGATGACAATTGTACCATTCGTTCAGCTCTCAAAAGTATCTACATCTACATATATACTCCGCTAGCCACCAAGCGGTGTGTGGCGGACGGAACAATTCGCGTCAAAGTCATATCCCCCCGTTCCACTCGCGGATCGCGCGAGCAAGAAACGACCGTCTGAACGCCTCAGTACGAGCTCTAATTTCCATTATCTATGAATGGTAATCATTGCGCGATTTCAGAGTTGGTAGTAATAACCCATACTCTACAACCTCGGTGAAGATCGGATTTCGAAATTTAGTGAGCAGCCCCTTCCGTTTAGTACGTCGTCTATCTGCAAGTGTGTCCCACTTCAAACTTTCAATTAGATTTGTAACGCTCTCGCGATGACTAAATGTACCAGTCACAAATATGGCCGCTCTTCTTTGAACTTTCTCAATTTCTTGAATCAGACCCAACTGTTAAGGGTCCCGTACAGACGAACAATACTATAAGACGGGACGAACTAACGTGTTGTGAGAAATTTCCTTTGTTGAAGGACTGCATCGCTTCAGGATTCTACCAACAAACCGCAATCTAGAGTTCACCTTACCCATGACATATGTAATCTGATCATTCCATTTGAGATCATTTTGAATAGTCACACCCAGATACTTGACGCATGTTACCGCTTCCAAAGGATGGGCATTTATTTTGTACTCGTACATTAATGGGGATTTTCGACTTGTTATACGCAGTAGGTTACACTTACTTATATTGAGAGATAACTGCCAGTCATTACAGTACGCATTTATTTTCTGCAAATCCTCATTGATTTGTTCACAACTTTCGTGTGATACTACTTTCTTGTAGACTAAAGCATCATCGGCAAACAGCCTAATGCCGCTGTCAATACCATCAACCAGATCGTTTATGTAAATCGTAAAAAGCGGCGAACCTATTACGCTGCCCTGAGGCACACCTTAAGTTACGCTTGTTTCTGTTGAATTCACCCCGTTCAGGACGACATACTGCTCTCTGTCTGTTAGAAAACTTTCTATCCAACCGCATATGTAATCGAATAGACCGTAAGCACGCAATTTTTGGAGCGAACGATAGTGAGGAACTGAGTCGAACGCCTTTCGAAAGTCAAGAAATATGGTATCAACCTGGGAGCCGGTATCTAGAGCCTGCTCTATATCATGCACAAAGAGGGCCAGCTGCGTCTCGCATGACCGCTGTTTCCTAAAACAGTGCTGTTTTCTGGAGTATAGAGAATTCAATACACGATTTTAGACAAGAGCATCCACTATGAATTTTGCTTTGGTCACTAATAAGAGCTATTATCCTTCTTTGTTCCAACAGTTTGCTAGTATATTTCGATTTTTTCGCAATACCTTTGGCTGTTCAGGTGCCAAACTCCACAGTAGACATCTGGCACTACACAGGCAATTTTTGGCGTTGACGTATACACGGAAACAACCACTCGAATCAGACGAGATTCAGTACAGAAATAAAAAGCCACGGGCGCTGCAGCAGACTCATTTGTCTCGAATAGTCAATTGTGACAAAGTCGATCGCTTAAAATGGATTTTAGCCGTTTCGTAATACGGAATCAGCTCTACGTTGGCTTAACTGGATCGCTGGTTTGTGCTTCTGCGCAGTTCCGTCGTTCTCAAAAAGATTCGAGGATTTTGCGGTTTCGTCACTCACGGTAAGGACGCCGACATTGGTATACGGAATCCCGTAATGTGATGTCTACCGATGTGACTGGGACGCCGACAGGGGGACCCGATCACAGAAATCAAGGGGATGACGACGCCGGCCGAGTCAGCTCGCGGCATCTACATGAGGATCACGATCGCCGCGCCCCCACTCAGGTGCGGCGTCCGCCGGAATCAGCGGGCCAGCCACTTGATTAGAGGAAGGGCTGCAGCCATGGCTCGTGTCTGCCTCCCTGCCTGGCCCCAGGAAACTGCCGACCGCGCGACCTTTGAGGGTCGCCGCCGTCTCGCCGTCTCTCTCTCTCTCTCTCTCTCTCTCTCTCTCTCTCTCTCTCTCTCTCGTCCGGCTCGCGGGAACCGACGTGACCAGCGGCAGCAAAATATAGCGTGTCGCCTTCAATCAGCATATCAAAGAGAACTATCGACGTTTAAAGTCTGTAATTCCGAAATAGATAGTGTGCTATAGATTACGCAGTTTTTAATCCTTTGACTACCAGTGTGTTATGCCACAAACCACCATATTATTATTTGTTTTTGAAGTATCAGAGCCTTTCGTATGAAACTCCCAATGCTTCTGCAAGACAGATGTATCTAATGGTACACTTCGGTACTTTTACGAATGTGGTACATTGCAGCAGTCATTTAAAGCGTTCAAAGCAACAGTCGGCACGGACATTGTTCGTTGTTATAAGTCATTGCAGGATATATATATGTGTGTGTGTTTCATTTTTATTAATAGAAAAGGAAGATAAAATAACGAAAGACATTTATTTGGCTTACAATTTCCATATTTACATTTATTTATATGTAACAGAGAAGTAGTTGTGCCCATATATACACATACATACCGGGTGATCAAAAAGTCAGTATAAATTTGGAAACTGAATAAATCACGGAATAATGTAGATATAGAGGTACAAATTGACACACATGCTTGGAATGGCATGGGGTTTTATTAGAACCGAAGAAATACAAACGTTCAAAAAATGTCCGATAGATGGCGCTTCATTTGATCAGAATAGCAATAATTAGCATAACAAAGTAAGACAAAGCAAAGATGATGTTCTTTGCAGGTAATGCTCAATATGTCCACCATCATTCCTCAACAATAGCTGTAGTAGAGGAATAATGTAGTTCAAATGGTTCTGAGCACTATGAGACTTAACTTCTGTGGTCATCAGTCCCCTAGAACTTAGAACTACTTAAACATAACTAACCTAAGGACATCGCACACATCCATGCCCGAGGCAGGATTCGAACCTGCGACCGTAGCAGTCGCGCGGAATAATGTTGTGAACAGTACTGTAAAGCATGTCCGGAGTTATGGTGGGGCATTGGCGTCGGATGTTGTCTTTCAGCATCCCTAGAGATGTCGGTCGATCACGATACACTTGCGACTTCAGGTAACCCCAAAGCCAATAATCGCACGGACTGAGGTCTGGGGAACTGGGAAGCCAAGCATGACGATAGTGGCGGCTGAGCACACGATCATACCTAACGACGCGCCCAAGAGATCTTTCACGCGTCTAGGAATATGGGGTGGTTTCAATAAAACCCCATGTTATTCCAAGCATGTGTGTCAATTTTTACCTCTCTATCTACATTATTCAGTGGTTTATTAAGTTTTCAAATTTATGCTGACTTTTTGATCACCAGGTTATATTAAGTGGTATATTAAGAGGTATATTAACGGTGGTTCAGGTAGAAAAAAATCGATTTTCAGTTTTCATCATATTTCGATAGATTAAGGCTTTATTCAAGTACTCGGGAAAGGATTTTGCTGAAAAAATTTTTTTTCGCGCATTTAAAGAACACTTTCCTACCACATGTGTTTATGTGCCACGCCCACTTTTCCGCATATACTTTAGATCTTTATATCCCGTACATTGCACGTTAGGGTTTTTTTTTTACTCCCGAGTGTGTTGGCTATCCTTGGAATGCAACGTCGGTATTCTTTTGTTTCTGCTGTTTGTAAACAACACGCTTTCAAACACGCGTTTAGTTTTGTTTAAGTGTGATTGCGAGTAGTTGTTACACTTACGTTTGGAGCGCTCGTTTACGTGTGTTTTGTTGTGTTTATTGAAGATGACGAAACGTAAGGCATTTTCAAGAAACGACAATTTAGAGGAAACAAGTTTAGAAAGCTTTCTGTACAAGAGGTTATGTCGCCTGGCAATGATGTTTCTAATTGTAATTCTTAAACAAGTGCATCATCAAAGAAGCTCTCGCCATTTCAAGAGACTTACAACAAATTTACTGTAAGTGACAAGGGGTGCAGTAACATTATTATAAATTTCAGAATATTATCAGATACAATTTCTAAATTTGTACAATGTAGACAGTGTGGTGATCACAGAATGTGAAAATTTGTGACAGTGCCAGTGGGAGAAAAGGCCTAGGGATTGCTTTGGATTTGATTTGCACTAAATGCTCATCTGTGATTTCAATTATGAGTTCTTCAAAACTAGATGCAAGTGGCCCTTATGAAATCAATATTAGATTAGTTTATGCCTTACAATCCATTGGCAAGGGCATGGCTGCAGGGAGAACATTTTGTGCAGTGATGAACTTGCATCAACCACCAAATAAATTTGAAAAACTGACTGCAATATTAGAGAAAGCTGTGTGTGAGGTCAGTGAGGAAAGCATGAAACTGGCTGCTAGGGAAGCAGTGGAAGAAAATGATGGATGTTCGGATATTGCAGTTGCACTTGATGGAACTTGGTAGAAAAGAGGACTTACTTCTCTGGATGGAGTGGTGACCGCCATGAGTATAGACACCTGTAAAGTGTTAGATGTGGAGATTATGTCTAAATATTGCAAATGTTGTAAAGTCAATGAACATAAAGAACACAACTGTGTGCCTAATTTTAGAGGAACAAGTGGTGGTATGGAAGTTCATGGAGTACAACAAATATTTCATCGCTCCGTAGAAACAAGACGCGTACGGTACACCAAATATTTGTGCGATGGTGACAGTAAGGCATACAACAGTGTGGTGAACTCTAAGCCATATGGAGATGCCATTATTAGCAAAATAGAATGTGTAGGCCATGTTCAAAAACGTTTGGGAACAAGGCTGAGAAAAGTAACTGTTTGTATGAGAGGAAAATAATTAGATGATGGAAAATTGTGGACCGGACAGGGTCAGTTAACTAAAACTGAAATAGAAAACTTGCAGGAATACTATGGGCAGGCAAAGAAAATCTGGAGGCAATGAAGAGAAATGTTTGGGCCATTTTGCGCGGTCACGCTTGCGAAATTGAGTACTCGCTCTCCTATCTGACCGACAATAGACGCAGGTGTCACGTAGGCGGCGGCGGACACTCACGAGTTAACACCCCTACAGTAAGAGGTGCCTTATACATGTTGCTAGAGTCGCTATATTGAATGCGGACAAGTAACTGCAGTAAGCAATACGCCTACCCAATTGGACCTCTTTGATGCAATAAAACAAATTTCGAAAATTTTGGACGTGTTTCTATTACGTACTGGGCAATCCACATTCAAACTCAGCAAGGCGCCCTACGCTCCATGGCGGAGGATATCTGTACCACTACTTCGTTATTCCCAACCCTGTTCCACTCGCAAACGGAACGAGGAATGTACGACTGCCTGTATGCCACCGCGAGCGTCCTAATTCTCTCACCTTGTCTTATCTTCGTCGTCCTTACGCGAAATATACGTTGTTCTAAAGTCAGCCGAAAATGCCCGTTTTCTATCTTTTCTCAATGGCGTTTCGCGAAAAGAAAGTTGCCTTCCCTGCAGGGACAACCAATAGAGTTCTCGGAAGGTTTCCGTAATACTCGAGTATTGAACGAACCTACCGGTAACAAATCTACCAACATGGCACTTAATTGCATTGATGCTGTAGTGTCCTGCGGTCGGCAGGAAACGACTAACAGTCAATTTGAACACACTTTATTATAATTAAGGAAAAACATCTTCTTGGCATACATTACGTGTTAAATGCAGGAACATACAGAAAAACCCACAAATTTAGTGGTGGCAAATCCGATAAGGAAACAAGACACTATAAGAAAATACTGATCAAAATATACTCTACAAATCACAAAATACAACTTCCTACTACAACGCAACGGCGAGTGAATACAATGCTAGGGCCGGCGTAAGTAGCGGTTGGTAAACACTGTCGGTCTGACGGTCTAGGCGTGCTTATAAAGCCGGGTCGGCAGAGTGCTACATGAGTCATATTAGTTCCGATTGCGGGAACACTGTCACATGTTGTCTGGCTAAGTAATTCCATGTTTATTTGGAAAGTCTGTTATTGTTTCTGTCCGCTGGCGATGTTTCTCTCCGCACTCCTAAAAGGGGGTCAGCAACCCATCTTGAGTGTCGGTTGCGCGGACCCTCTAAAAATAAGGGGCCGGTATGACAGATGCCATCCTTTAATCCAACGTGGTAGTGATCCCAAAAATTAGAGCAATACTCAAGGGCGCTTGGCATTAGTGTTCTACACACAAGATGTCCTTTACATGAACTACGCTTTCCTGAAACTCTCCAGTAAAGCGTGTTCAACCATTTCACATCACTGTGTAATATTACTCCTACATATCTAATCGAAGGGACTTTGTCCAGCAGTACATCACTAAAACGGTATTCGAACATTACAAGATGGTTTTTCCTAATCATCTGCAGTGATCTACCTTTTTGTTCTACATTTAGAGCAAGGTGCCATTCATCACATCAAAATAAATATTCTGCTTAAGTCATCCTGTACCTTCCTGTTGTCCCTTAAAGATGACACATCCCCGTACACTACATCAGCATCAGCAAACCGTCGCAGATTGATCCTCACCCTATCTGTCAGTTTGCTTATGTATACAGAGAATAGGAGCGGTGCGAAAATTCTCTGACTTGGTGATTCTCACCCTATCTGTCACACTGCTTATGTATACAGAACACAGGAGCAGTGCCATTATTCTCTGGAGGCACTGCTGACAGTAACCATGTTTCTGATGATTACATGCCACCCAGAACCACATAGAAGGTTCTGTTACTTAAGGAGTCCTAGAGTCACTCATGTATCTGAGAACTTATTCCGTATGCTCCGACTTCGGTAATAGCATGCGATGAAGCGCTATGTCAAATCATTTCTGGAATTCTACGAAATTCATGCAAGGTGAGAATGTGGGTCTCGCGGGAGGCATGCGTGAGATAGTCCCTACAGTCACTATATCCTCTGTGCCCTCAGTGGCTCAGATGGATAGAGCATCTGCCATGTACGCAGGAGATCCTGGGTTCGAGTCCCGGTCGGAGCACACATTTTCACCTGTCTCCGTTGATATATATCAACGCCCGTCAGCAGCTGAATGTATTAACATAATTCTAATTTCATTCTAGACGGCTACAGGTCGTATTCACGTAAGAATACAAGTTTTTCTATCTCAAGGGAATTTACTGCATTAGAACTTAGAATATGCCGAAGAATCCTGCAGCAAATGGACATTATGGATACTGGTATGTAATTCTGCGGGTCCGTCCACTCACCTTTCTTATGTACAGGACTCAAGTGCGCTTTTTCAATGCCCTTGGTCTGTTTCCCGTATGCGGTCAGCAGCATTCTCCTGTTATTCGCTAGTCGTGCAACGTTCTACATGCACGTATCGTCCCTGATACAATTTAAAACTGCTTATACAGAGAGAGCAAACCGTACGACCCAGCGATTTCGATTCTTCGCCGTATTACATGAGCGCTGCTTCAAAGTAGGTCCTCTGAAAGTTTTGAAGTACTTGTTATTTGACAGCATGCAGGCAGGACTGTTCCCACCAGCAATCCACTCACGGGAGATGTAGTAACTTTGTCGGGTAACGACTACGTTGCCACTTACGCTGCGCGAAATGCAATGTGCAGAACTTCCGGACGAAAGTAAACATCGCATCATACGTCACTGCCAAGGAACAAAGCTCCATGAAACTTGGACCACACATAGATAGAACTGTCACAGTGTTGTATAGAAAATCACTTAAAGACAGACAATTACGTGAACATGAATGACACTTCTATTCAAAAGCAATAATTACGCAGAAGTCGCCCCTGTAAATTGCAAAAGGCAGAACATGGTTATTAATAGGGTGTAATATCACCACGGACGGCAGTGGATGCCCTGCAACGTGCTGCCATGTTTCCCAGAAGGCTGATAAGGAGTTCTTGCGGTAGGGCTCTCCATTCCTCCACAACTGCTGGATGTTCGTTGGTACATGTGGGCGTGCCGCAGTACGTCTCCTTAATGCATCCCACATGCGCTCGATCGGGTTTAACTCAGTGGAGCGAGCAAGAGAGTCCATTCGCCGAAAACGCTCTCATTCCAAGAGATCCTCCAGCTGCGCTCCTCTCTGCAGTCGCTCATTGCCATCCATGGAAATGAAAGCAGGATAGAATGCAGCCCTGAAAAGACGCACACGGCAAAGGACTATTGTGTCGCATTAACGCTGACTGGTGAATGTACCGTGTTTAAGAAATTGTATGTTAATAGGCATGTGAAACATTATACCTCCCAATATCATAGCACCTGGGCCACGAAAACCATCGTGTTAGATGATGTTCCCAGACTGCATAAGGTACCCTCAGATGGCAAGGTTGGTATCACTAAGAGTTTACCGAAGAAATCGTAAGAGGAGTCTTGTGTCACCCACTGCGAAAGAGTTTGAATAAGATCCCTAACATTTCAGTGGGCTGGAAGCCAGATCGATCTCTCGAACATTCTAATGCAATTGGCTCTACGTAGATGATACCTTGGGAAGGACGGTTTCATAGTATTGCCTAAGAAAAAACCTGAAAACTGTAATTTTGTAATTATATCACAAAAAACTTTTTTGTCATTTCTGTCTGTTCGTCCGTCTGTTAACGTCTTAGAAGCAGGCGATCGTGTCGTATATTAATGCCAATGACCCCTGGGCGGTGCAACAAATTGAAGCTTCTACGTCAATGCAGACAGAAGGTATGGTCATTTACGTCACGTATTTTGATACTCGCCAACTCACTCACAACAACCTATAGAGAAGTTTCTGTGGATATTAAGTGATGAAATTTGGCAACAACCAAGGTTTCACAGTGAAAGTAAAGGAAAAATCCGAAAATTATTAATTCGTAACCGAATCACTGAAAAAATATTTCTTTTGTCATTTTTTGCCCTAAGTCAGACTTGAAATTAAAAGAATTAGTATTTCTGCATTCTGGATGTCTGGGTCGCAATGGTAAAAGTCACACATTAGGCAAAGACTGATTTTATTGCTCATATGATACGTTTTGGAATTTATTCGTCATCAGATATCCTGAAACAACTACTGCATGTACATAGGGCGTTTCAAGTTGTACATGAGACTAGTGATCGTAGACTAGTGTGCGATCATTCACATACAATGTCAAACACCATACCTGCGTGCAGTAGTCGTTACTGTATATGTGATAATAGATAAATTCCGAAACGCGTCATGTAAGCAGAAACGTTATTCCTTGCCTGATGTTTGACTTTTACCATTGCGACCTGGTCAGCCCGAATAGAGAACTACCAATTTTTATAATTATGCCTCCTGCATGACTTTATTCCACGTTTATATTATTGAAATTACAACATTCAAGAAAACCTTGGAATCCTTGGGACAGCTATCTTGCCAGTATTAGTACCAGCGAAAGTGATGGAGATTTCCAGAATGGATGTACTGTCTGTATGCACAATTAAGTTTTTACTGAACCTTGATCACGTAAGTTATAATCGCACCTGGCAAATGTTTTGTAAATGTTAAATGCTGGACATTGTCAATGTTGATGCCTAAGTGGTGTACCCATGATACACGTGTAGTATCACGTATGTATACGTGTGTATATGTCCAGAATACTCTCCTACACCCGTTAATCGATTTCATCCATACTTTGCAGACAAACAACAAACTTCACAAGTTCCCTGGGCTGTGGGATTTATATCCTTTTGGCTCCAATAGGAGCAGGAACATTTGTCTTCAGACTCTGCTGTATAGCCTGCTCTGCACGACAGGGATATTGTGCTGCAACAGTACTGGCATGCCTTATCGACTTCCTTTGCAGGATAGCATACATGTCAGGGTTAGGAAACAGTTTTCCAGAGTCTTATCTGCAGGGTGCCTGTTGAGTAATATCAGCATGGCAGCCAATATGACAGGACCAAAAACGTATTTTTAGTCTCTGAAATGCAGGTTGCCTTGCACAACAGGCATGTTATGTTGGATCAGTTTATCAGAGGCTAATGTGCAGAAGAGCAAAGTTGGTGAAGATTGAGAGTGATAAAAGAGGAGATGGACAGAGAGAGGGTGAGGAGGATATGGATAGAGGGAGGGGGAGGAGATTAAGGTCAACAAGAAGAGGTGGGGATGCTGAAGTTGGCAGATAGAGTGAGAGGGAGGAGGAGATGGACAGAGAGGTGGAGAGGAGAAGTTTTGTTGTGTGAATAGTATCGCCATGTCTTTCAGGGGCTACACATGCAGATGGGTGTCGCTGAGCAGAGAGAAAGGAGGGAGAAAATAGCGAAATGATAAGGTGGACAGTGAAAGGAGAAGCAGAAGATGTACAGAAGAGAGTGGAAGTGAGTGATAGTTAGAGAGAGGAAGGAGAGGGGACTGGCTGAGAGATAGGGGGAGAATGAGACAGACAAAAATAGTGGGCAGATGAAAAAGGAAGAAGGGGAGGAAGAGAAGGAGAGACAGAGAGTGTCTGAAGGAGGAGCTGGATGGATAGATGTCGGAAGATGAGGTGGTCAGTGAGATGGAGGGAAGGAGAGGTGGACACAGAGAGGAGACAGGAAGATGTGTGTGCTGTATATGCATATGTGAGCGAAGCTATGGGGGGAAAAGCTAGCAAGCAAATAAATGAAAAAAATACTAAAACAGTCAACAGATCAAGCAGCCTTATACACAGTGTGGGCATGGCCACGTGCATACTAGAAAGCTTCATTTTGCCATTCTGTCACCTCTCCAAGTCAATCCACATTACTGCTCTGATTACGCTTGCTGCACACATACAGGGTGGTCCATTGATCGTGACCGGGCCAAATATCTCAAAAAATAAGCGTCAAACGAAAAAACTACAAAGAACGAAACTCGTCTAGCTTGAAGGGGGAAACCAGATGGCGCTATGGCTGGCCCGCTAGATGGCGCTGCCATAGGTCAAACGGATATCAACTGCGTTTTTTAAATAGTACCCTCCATTTTTATTACATATTCGTGCAGTACGTAAAGAAATATGAATGTTTTAATTGGACCACTTGTTTCGCTTTGTGATAGAAGGCGCTGTAATAGTCACAAACATTTGGCTCACAATTTTAGACGAACAGATGGCAACAGGTTGGTTTTTTAAATTAAAATACGGAACTTAGGTACGTTTGAACATTTTATTTCGGTTGTTCCAATGTGATACATGTACCTTTGTGAACTTACCATTTCTGAGACCGCATGCTGTTACAGCTTGAGTATCTGTAAATACCACATTAATGCAATAAATGCTCAAAATGATGTCCGTCAACCTCAATGCATTTGGCATGACGTGTAACGACATTCCTCTCAACAGCGAGTAGTTCGCCTTCCGTAATGTTAGCACATGCATTGACAATGCGCTGACGCATGTTGCCAGGCGTTGTCGGTGGATCACGATAGCAAATATCCTTCAACTTTCCCCACAGAAAGAAATCCGGGGACGTCAGATCTGGTGAACGTGCGGGCCATGGTACGGTGCTTCGACGACCAATCCACCTGTCATCCATCACGTTGGAAGTACATGGCCATTCTGTCATGCAGTGAAACATCTTGTAGTAACATCGGTAGAACATTACGTAGGAAATCAGCATACATTGCACCATTTAGATTGCCATCAATAAAATGGGGGCCAATTATTCTTCCTCCTATAATGCCGCACCATACATTAACCCGCCAAGCCCGCTGATGTCCCACTTGTTGCAGCCATCGTGGATTTTCCGTTGCCCAATAGTGCATATTATGCCGGTTTACGTTACCGCTGTTGGTGAATGACGCTTCGTCGATAAATAGAACGCGCGCAAAAAATCTGTCATCGTCCCGTAATTTCTATTCTGCCCAGTGGCAGAACTATACACGACGTTCAAAGTCGTCGCCATGATACTCCTGGTGCATAGAAATATGGTACGGTGCAATCGATGATGGCCGGCCGCGGTGGTCTAGCGGTTCAGGCGCTCAGTCCGGAACCGCGCGACTGCTACGGTCGCAGGTTCGAATCCTGCCTCGGGCATGGATGTGTGTGATGTCCTTAGGTTAGTTAGGTTTAAGTAGTTATAAGTTCTAGGGGACTGATGACCACAGATGTTAAGTCCCATAGTGCTCAGAGCCATTTGATCCATTTTGAACCAATCGATGATGATGTAGCACTCTCAACACCGACGTTTTTGAGATTCCCGATTCTCGAGCGATTTGTCTGCTACTGATGTGCGGATTAGCCGCGACAGCAGCTAAAGCACCTACTTGTGCAGCTTCATTTGTTGCAGTCGTGGTTGACGTTTCACATGTGGCTGAACATTTCCTGTTTCCTTAAATAACGTAACTATCCGGCGAACGGTCCGGACACTTGGATGATGTCGTCCAGGATACCGAGCAGCATACATAGCACACGCCCGTTGGGCATTTTGATCACAATAGCCATACATCAACACCATATCGACCTTTTCCGCAATTGGTAAACATTCCAATTTAACACGGGTAATGTATCACGAAGCAAATGCCGTTCACACTGGTGGAATGTTACGTGGTACCACGTACTTATACGTTTGTGACTATTACGGCACCATCTATCACAAAGCGAAAAAAGTGGTCCAACTAAAAAATTCATATTTCCTTACGTACTACACGACTATGTAATAAAAAATGGGGGTTCCTATTATAAAAAAAACGCTATTGATATCCGTTTGACCTATGGCAGCGCCTTCTAGCGGGCCAATCATAGCGCCATCTGGTTTCCCCCTCAAGCAACACAAGTTTCGCTCTTTGTAGGTTTTTCGTTTGACGCCTATTTCGTGAGATATTTGGCCCGGTCACGATCAATGGACCACCCTGTGTACTTCCTTGACTTACGGCAGCCGCGGAGGTTCAGATGATTCCCTGGTAGTAGTTCTACACCAGTGCGTCCAGTGTGCTGTTTTAAACTGGTGACTGATACATTGCTCGGTGGAATTTACGAAGCTTTTCAGAATAATTGCCCTAGGTAAACTGGATTGCGTGTATTTCTATAGAGTGTGTGAGGAAGTAAGCCCGACTAGTTTCCGGATGAGACAAGGCAGCAAGAGGGACGCTGGCTCGCGAGCAAGGGAGCGGGGAGGGCGTCGAGGGGCAGCAGGGGCGCGGCCGGTGGGCGTCGTCAGAGCTGGCTGGCCGGAGTGGCGCCGCCCGATAACCGTCCCCTGATTGCATTCCTCAGCGTCGGATTACGCCCGCCGCCGCCAGCCACCTACCTCCGCCTCCTCCTCTGGAGACCACTTCTCCTGCCCGTGGAGACCAGCCACGTGCGAAGGTTGTGCACCACGGCTATGCCTACCGGCAGCGGCGCTCCAGCCAAATAAATGAATTTGAGAGCCTATACCGAAGCTCAGCCAATGACAATGCAAAGCAACCCTAGAAATCTTTTAACGCTTCTCGAGTTTACAAGCCTTTATCATTAGAATATCTTCGCACGAAGACCTTCACTTGCACTATTTAATGTCAACGACTATGGATGTCCAGTAACGGTTATTAAGTCTTTTACAGTAATAGTTGATAGTACTGCAGCCTTCACAAACCTCATCAACGCGTTTCTAGAGACAATACTCTCCATCATCAGGTTGTAAAACTTAGCTCACGAAAAATCTATCAGCAAGAAGGGATAAATGCAGCGTTCGTGACATGAAATACACTCCTGGAAATTGAAATAAGAACACCGTGAATTCATTGTCTCAGGAAGGGGAAACTTTATTGACACATTCCTGGGGTCAGATACATCACATGATCACACTGACAGAACCACAGGGACATAGACACAGGCAACAGAGCATGCACAATGTCGGCACTAGTACTGTGTATATCCACCTTTCGCAGCAATGCAGGCTGCTATTCTCCCATGGAGACGATCGTAGAGATGCTGGATGTAGTCCTGTGGAACGGCTTGCCATGCCATTTCCACCTGGCGCCTCAGTTGGACCAGCGTTCGTGCTGGACGTGCAGACCGCGTGAGACGACGCTTCATCCAGTCCCAAACATGCTCAATGGGGGACAGATCCGGAGATCTTGCTGGCCAGGGTAGTTGACTTACACCTTCTAGAGCACGTTGGGTGGCACGGGATACATGCGGACGTGCATTGTCCTGTTGGAACAGCAAGTTCCCTTGCCGGTCTAGGAATGGTAGAACGATGGGTTCGATGACGGTTTGGATGTACCGTGCACTATTCAGTGTCCCCTCGACGATCACCAGTGGTGTACGGCCAGTGTAGGAGATCGCTCCCCACACCATGATGCCGGGTGTTGGCCCTGTGTGCCTCGGTCGTATGCAGTCCTGATTGTGGCGCTCACCTGCACGGCGCCAAACATGCATACGACCATCATTGGCTCCAAAGCAGAAGCGACTCTCATCGCTGAAGACGACACGTCTCCATTTGTCCCTCCATTCACGCCTGTCGCGACACCACTGGAGGCGGGCTGCACGATGTTGGGGCGTGAGCGGAAGACGGCCTAACGGTGTGCGGGACCGTAGCCCAGCTTCATGGAGACGGTTGCGAATGGTCCTCGCCGATACCCCAGGAGCAACAATGTCCCTAATTTGCTGGGAAGTGGCGGTGCAGTCCCCTACGGCACTGCGTAGGATCCTACGGTCATGGCGTGCATCCGTGCGTCGCTGCGGTCCGGTCCCAGGTTGACGGGCACGTGCACCTTCCGCCGACCACTGGCGACAACATCGATGCACTGTGGAGACCTCACGCCCCACGTGTTGAGCAATTCGACGGTACGTCCACCCGGCCTCCCGCATGCCCACTATACGCCCTCGCTCAAAGTCCGTCAACTGCACATACGGTTCACGTCCACGCTGTCGCGGCATGCTACCAGTGTTAAAGACTGCGATGGAGCTCCGTATGCCACGGCAAACTGGCTGACACTGACGGCGGCGGTGCACAAATGCTGCGCAGCTAGCGCCATTCGACGGCCAACACCGCGGTTCCTGGTGTGTCCGCTGTGCCGTGCGTGTGATCATTGCTTGTACAGCCCTCTCGCAGTGTCCGGAGCAAGTATGGTGGGTCTGACACACCGGTGTCAATGTGTTCTTTTTTCCATTTCCAGGAGTGTAGATTGACAATCTGCCTATTGGCTTCTGTCTCGGGTTCTTCGGCCGACGTTCATCTAATGATTTTTCTCACGTTTCGCCAGCACGAGTGGCTGGCATTGTCAAAGCGTCACCCTCCATTGCCGGCGGTGAACTGGAGCCGAGCTCGCGGGAGCAGACTATATATACCTGGCGCGCCAACGTCCGAGGGCTTCTCCGCGGTCATTTCCGGTGCTGTTCTCCTCTTGCTACCTGCGACGGTCGTTCGCTGCAGTACGGGAAGCCAGGATCCGTTTACCTTAAGGCTTTCCTCTTTCTTGTTGAAACTGTTCGCCTGTTTTTGGATTTCTACAGCTTCTCTGAACAAGCGCGTGTGATAGTGCTTCTCTACAGCCAGAACTTCAGTGTCGGCGAATTTTATTACGTGGTCGGTCTCATTCAGTGCGTGCTCTGCCACGGCCGATTTCTCCACCTGCCCCAACCTGCAATGTCGCTTATGCTCTTTGATCCTGGTGTTAATTGATCGTCCAGTCATTCCGACATAAACTTTTCCGCATGTGCATGGTATACGGTATATTCCCGACATTGAAAGTGAGTCTCTTTTCTCCTTCGCCGATCTAAGACACACTTTGATCTTCCTGCCATGTTTGCGCAATATACGGCCGATTCTGTCCGTCACTCTAGGAACGTATGGCAGAAAGGCCGTACCCGACATTTCCTTTTCTGGTTCCTTACTTCGCCGAGTGTTTGGCTCTGTTACACTTCTGATATGATTTGTGGAGTACCCATTGCTCCTCAGAACAGTTTCCAGGAGATGTATTTCTCGTTTGAGGTTTTGCGGCTCACATATTCGTCCTGCTCTCGCTACGAGCGTACTAATCGTGCCTCTTTTCTGGCTCGGGTGGTGGTTTGACAGTTGGTGCAGGTATCGGTCCGTGTGTCGGTTTTCGATACACGCTGTGTCACAGGTTTTCGCCGTCCCTTGTGACCAGCACATCTAGAAATGGCACTTTCATGTCCTTTTCTACTTACATGGTAAATGTTATGTTGGCATGGAGGCTGTTCAAGTGTCTTAGGAAGTCACCGAGCTGTTCTTCACCATGGCTCCACACCACGAACGTATCATCGACGTACCTGTACCACACCTTAGGTTTGCAAGTCGCCGAGCCCAGTGCCTGTGCTTCGAATTGTTCCGTGAACTAGTTGGCCACCACAGGATTGAGAGGACTACCCATTGCGACGCCTTCCAGCTGTTCGTAGAAATCGCCATTCCACGTGAAATAGCACGCGGTGAGACATGCATGGAAGAGCTTTTTGATGTCTTGCGGGAAAATGGAACCGGTGTGCTCCAGAGCGTCACTGAGTGACACTTTCGTAAATAACGAAACAACATCAAAGCTGACCAGGATGTAGTTTGGTGCAAGTTTCAGTTTCTTCAGCTTCTCAATGAAATGTCCTGAGTCCTTAATGTATGTGTCGGTCTTCCCCACGTGTGGCTGGGGCTGAGAGGCCAAGGGTTTTGCCAGTTTATACAACGTTCCACTGAGACCGATCGTTAGCGCTCCTGGCTCACCGACGTATAAATATCAGAAGTGTAACAGACCTAAACACTCGGCGAGTAAGGAACCAGAAAAAGAAATGTCGGGTACGGCCTTTCTGCCATACGTTCCCAGGGTGACGGGCAGAATCGGTCGTATATTGCGCAAACATGGCGTAAAGACGATTTTCAAACCGACAAGGAAGATCAAAGTGTGTCTTAGATCGGCGAAGAAGAAAAGAGACCCACTTGCAATGTCGGGAATATACCGTATACCATGCACACGCGGAAAAGTTTATGTCGGAATGACTGGACGATCAATTAACACCAGGATCAAAGAGCATAAGCGACATTGCAGGTTGGGGCAGGTGGAGAAATCGGCCGTGGCAGAGCACACACTGAATGAGACCGACCACGTAATAAAATTCGCCGACACGGAAGTTCTGGCTGCAGAGAAGCACTGTCACACGCGTTTGTTCAGAGAAGCTGTAGAAATACAAAAACACGCGAACAGTTTCAACAAGAAAGAGGAAAGCCTTAAGGTAAACGGATCCTGGCTTCCCGTACTGCAGCGAACGACCGTCGCAGGTAGCAAGAGGAGATCCGCACCGGAAATGACCGCGGAGAAGCCCTCGGACGTTGGCGCGCCAGGTACATATAGTCTGCGGCCACGAGCTCGGCTCCAGTTCACCGCCGGCAATGGAGGGTGAAGATTTGACAATGCCAGCCACTCGTGCTGGCGAAACGGCAGAAAAATCATTAGATGAACGTCGGCTGAAGAACCCGAGACAGAAGCCATGAGTTTGTCAACAAGTGGCCACGATGGCCTTACCAATTTTGTATGAAATAGATTAAAAACACATTGGACTCACGTACCCTCACAGTCAGCTCCCACCCCACCCCACACAGTGCACTGCAGCAAGTTCGAGTCCCAATGCTCTGCTGTGTCGATCTGACACTTGAGCACAGGTCCTGACGTTGTTGTGGACTAACAGTCTGCTGCACTACTGTGTAAATGGCTCTGAGCACTATGGGACTTAACATCTATGGTCATCAGTCCCCTAGAACTTAGAACTACTTAAGCCTAACTAACCTAAGGACAGCACACAACACCCAGCCATCACGAGGCAGAGAAAATCCCTGACCCCGCCGGGAATCGAACCCGGGAACCCGGGCGTGGGAAGCGAGAACGCTACCGCACGACCACGAGATGCGGGCACACTACTGTGTAACTCCAGCTATGGGCTCAACTGTAAAGCTGTGCTATTGCTCCCTAATTTTCTTCATTTGCTAAGCCAACGATCGTCAGGCCATAGCTAATCCGACAAAGATGTATTACAAATTCCAAATCTTGCATCTGCCCTAAAATAACTCTACACAGCCGCTAATAAAACTCATTTCGTTGTGTGTCACCTGTGCATTCCGAAACTTCCTTTCTTGACTGGCGATCTCCAGTTCTTCCAGACAACCAAGTTTCCTCAAAAATGGTTTAAATGGCTCTGAGCACTTTGCGACTTAACTTCTGATGCCATCAGTCGCCTAGAACTAATTAAACCTAACTAACCTAAGGAGATCACACACATCCATGCCCGAGGCAGGATTCGAAACTGCGACCGCGAGTTTCCTCCCTTTGCTCTCTATGGGCAATATTTCTAAGCATTCTTCTGTAGCTTTGAGGGGACGGCCTATCTTATAGAGAGACAGAAAGAAAAATCAATAAGAAATAATTCAATACCTTCTCTTGCTGACAGTACGAGTAAAGGATGATGATAAACAGAAGGCCGAAATTCTAAACCCAGCTTAAAAAACTCATTTACGGTTGAGGACTGCACCACCATTCCCCCATTTAATTATCGAACAAACGCAAGGATGGCTGACATAGTGTTTAGTGTATCTAGGATTGTAAAGCACTTAAGATCCTTAGACGCTAGGAAGTCATCTGGCCCAGAAAGTATCCCCGTAAGATTGTATGTTGACTATGCTACAAATATAGCACCATTCTTATCCATCACCTATCAGAGATCATTGGAACAGGGGAAAGTTCCAAGGGACTGGAAGAAGGCCCAGGTCATAGCAATCTATAAAAATGATAGAAAATCGGATGCACATAATTACCAGGCAATTTCATTGATATCGATTTGTTGTAGAATCATGGAACATATTTTGTGTTCTGACATAATGACCTTTCCAGACGCTGAGAAGCTCATCTGCAGAAACCAGCACGGTTATAGGAAACAGCTATCATGCGAGACACAGCTGGCTCTCTTTGTGCATGACATACAACAGACTCTAGATACCGGCTCCCATGTTGAAGCCATATTTCTCGATTTTCGAAAGGTGTTCGACCCAGTTCCGTACAGTCGATTGCTCCAAAAAGTGCGCTCTTACGGTCTATCTGATGACATATGCGGTTCGACAGAAAGTTTTCTAACAGGCAGAGAGCAGTTTGTTGTCCCGAATGGGGTGACTTCAACAGAAAGAAGCGTAGCTTCAGGCGTGCCACAGGGCAGCGTAGTAGGTCCGCTGCTTTTAACGATTTACATAAACGATCTGGTTGATGGTATTGACAGCGGCATTAGACTGTTTGCCGATGATGCTGTAGTCTACAGGAAAGTAGTATCACACGAAATTTGTAAACAAATCAATGGGGATTTACGGAAACTAAATGCGCGGTGTAATGACGGGGAGTTATCTCTCAATATTATAAGTGTAACCTACTGCGTATAACAAGGCGAAAATCCCCATTAATGTACGAGTACAAAATAAATGCCCAGGCTTTGGAAGCGGTAACATGCGTCAAGTATTTGGGTGTGACTATTCAAAATGATCTCAAATTGACTTATCAGATTACACGAGTAACGGGAAAGGCGAACTCTAGATTGCGGTTTATTGGTAGAATCCTGAGGCGATGCAGTCCTTCAGCAAAGCAGACTGTTCACAATACGTTAGTTCGTCCCGTCTTAATTTTTCGTCTGTACGGGACCCTTGCCAGTTGGGTCTGATTCAAGAGATTGAGAAGGTCCAAAGAAGAACGGCAAGATTCGTGACTGGTGCATTTAGCCATCACGAGAGCGTTACAAATCTCATTGAAAGTTTGAAGTGGGACGCACTTGCAGATAGACGACGCGCTAAACGGAAGGGGCTGCTCACTAAATTCCGAAATCCGATCTTCGCCGAGGATGTAGAGCATAAGTTATTACCACCAACTCTAAAATCGCGCAGTGATCACCATTCAAAGATAATGGAAATTAGAGCTCGTACTGAGGCGTTAAGACGGTCATTTTTTGCTCGCGCGGTCCGCGTGTGGAACAGAGGGAGGGGAAATTTGACTTTTGCGCGAATTGTGCCCTCCGCCACACACCGTTAGGTATCTGACAGAGCATGTATGTAGATGTAGATAACGGTTAATAACGGCTACAAGGTAGATTTGTTAATAAAGTGCTGCGTAAATGTAATAAGCACAGAAACTTAACGGATATAAAATGAAGTGGTCAGGATGACGTACTAGGGGACAGACTCGCAAAAGGGTCTTTAATATTTTTAAACTGTACGTTGTGAAAATACGGTTCCAGAAAAATGATCTAGTAAAATACAGTCTGAAATACAATGTCGGTAAAAAGTCAAGTAAGTCCGATAGATGTGGAGTTTATATAATCAATGTGCATCCTATGATACAAAATATGTTGGACAGTTAGGAAGACAATTCTCAGTCAGGTACAAAGAACGTTAAGATCCACTCAAACTAAGTAATTGTGACAAGTGAGCTGTTGCGAGCCATCTCCTTAAAAGAACAAAAAAATGCGTAGAACTTTTGCACTTGGAATAAACAGGAAGGAAACTCGACATTCTAGAGGAAGCTGAGATTGCCTTTCATGAAAAGACACATAGCAGTATTCTGAACGCACAAGGGAAAGACAACGAAAAGAGATTTCGTAGCGGCTTTGTAGAATTATCTGAGGACAGGATTACAAATTTATAATACTCTTTGACGGAATAGCTATAGGCTGGCGATTGTATGCTTTGGAAATGATGAAAAGTAGGCGAGCAGAGAAAAGCATTGTGGATAAGCCAATAGCTGCAGTTACACATTTATACCGCGCACATGGCAGTTCACAACCCCCGGACCTCTGCAGAAGCGTCACCCTGACATTCTTGGAGCCGGCGGCGGTGCAATAGTACTCGGCCTAGTGCATTGTGTGATGGGACGGCTGCTGAGAAATCGACGTTTTTAATATAAGATGAAGATCCACAGTACAATGTGTCTTTTTATTCTATGTTACGAATGCCGCAATAATGTTCGCTGTGCAAGCTGCGACATACTCGCGAATAAAAACAGTGGTCCAAGAGCAAGTGTAGAATTTGTTTCTTTTATTCCAGTCTCTAACCACAAAATATTTTCCTTTTGATACTGTCGACCTCTGTCGGCGATGTCCAGCTTCATATCTGCAGAAAAAAGGGGAACAAAATACAACTATTGAACAATTCACGCCTTGTGAACGATAAAGTATGCCATTCTGAAAAATTTTACTTTCATACTTACGGAAAAGGTGATCTTAAAAATGTGTCGATCTTGCAGATTAGGGAGAATAGTTTTGTCATGAGTGACTTCAAAGGATCTCAAAAACTCGAAGGAATGTCGTCTACCCCAGTGTCCTTGTTTGTACTGCCAACAGTAAAATTCTGAGGCGGAGGTCTGCTCGTGTTTTTCATAGAGGAGGCTTGCACCCCTAGTCGTTTTGCGTGGCACTATCGCAGCACAGGCCTGCATTGATGTTCTAAGCACCTTCTTGCTTTCCACTCTTGAAGAGCAATTCGGTGACGGCGATTGCATCTTTCAACACGATAGAGCACCCGTTCAGAATGTACGGCCTGTAGCGTAGTGGTTACACGACAACAACATCCCTGTAATGGACTGCCCTGCACCTTTGGGATGATTTGGAACGCCGACTTCGTGCCAGGCCTCACCGACCGACATCGATAGCTCGCCTCAGTGCAGCGCTCCGTGAAGAATGGATTGCTAATCCCCAAGAAACCTTCAGGAATCTGATTGAACATATGCCTGCGACAGTGGAAGAAGTCACGCTCGCCAAAGGTGGGCCACCACCATGCTGAATTCCAGCGTTACCAATGGAGGCCGCCAGATATCCGGATACTTTTGTTGATAAATTTTATTTTAAGCACTCTCTGTGTGCTGACCATCATTCGTATCGCGATAACTTAATTCATTAATTCTGCTGAGCCGAAATGAACGGCAACCTTTTCTTCATCCAACGACGCATCGAGTTTCTGGGAACGAACTAAGCAATGAGGCATTTAAGCGTTCAGGCATTTAAGCGTTCAATAACTTCATTATTGCTATCACATATCTTGGCTCTTCCGCTGCGTGGTGCATGTGTCACAAACCCAGTTGCAAAGGTCTTTCTTTGCAATTTGCGAAGAACAGCCTCCGTTGCAGCTTCCTTTTTTTAGCGATTAAAAACATTTTCCCTAATGTCATCGTATGTCTCAGGCACCAATACGCAAAGACGACGATGTTCTTAACTGTGAATCCGTTTGTGTCCACTAATATGTGACAAATGTTTACAAAAGAAACACTTTCGTAGCAAAACTGTAAACTATTCCTTGCCGTAGGATTCGCTAGAACCACAAGCAAAACACCACAAGCCAGTGCCTTTTTTTCCATGGAGTGACGCCTTCATTGTTGTAATTTGATGCGTACCAGTTATCGCCTACATTCTTGTAAGCTGAGTAACCTCTACCAGAAGATAGATGTACTACGGCCAGGGAACACTATTTTCAACCTAGAATACATTTCCAAATCCATCTGCGTAACTTCATTGATGGGCAAAAATCGTAACATCGAGAAGGAGTTGTGCGACATAAACGAAAGTTGGTAAGCGTGCTTTTACATCTGGAAGATGATTTCTACTCAGATCTCGTGCCAGTCACATAAGAGTGGTCCTAGCAGCGCCACTACGAGAATGCAAGTCAAGTTTGCTTTAAATACACTCTGTTAACGGCCGACAGCGATAGTTAACTTTGAGAAAGGGCGTGGTGAGTTGATGATAGTAAAAAATACCTTAAGGCGACAAAGACGTCATTATCAGCACCTCACTCAGTTTTCAATGAGAAGCTGGATATTCCTAGTGCGGTACTGCAAAAAGACATGGCAGGAATTTAGCCAGCGAACATAATGGCTGGCAGCGGTGGTCACGAAGATGTACTGTCACAAGAAGAACAGGCACTAGACCTCCACGTGCCACTACCGAGAGTTTAAACCGTCGAGTTTGGCGTTTGGCTCGGCTGCATCGTAATGCATTTGCAGCAGAAATTTCAGCACCAGTTACGAATCGGTTACTTCAAAGACAGCTTAGAGCCAGACGCCCTTTAGTGTACATTCCACTGACCCACACCGCCATCAGACACATCAGTGGTACATGGAAATGAGTGTTTGGCGTCATTGGCCGGGAGGTCCCCTACAGGGCAGGTCCGGCCGCCTTGGTGCAGGTCTTATTACATTCGACGATACACTGGGCGACCTGTGCGCCGGATGGGCATGAAATGATGATGAAGGCAACACAACACCCAGTCCCTGAGCGGAGAAAATCCCCGACCCAGCCGGGAATCGAACCTAGGCCCCTTAGGACGGCAGACCCTCACGCTGACCATTCAGCTATCAGGGCGGACGTACATCAGTGTTCACAAGCGAGTACTCACTGGAGGGCAACATGGAGATCTCTTGCGTTTTCTCATGTACGCTGGTTCTGCCTCGGTGCCAATGATGGCCGTGTGTTGATCAGAAGGAGCCAGTTGAGGGCCTGCAGAAAACCTGTCTGCTTGGTAGACACACTGGCCTTATATCTGGAGTTATGAACTGGGGTGCGATTTTGTATAAGGGCAGGAGCACTCTCGCGGTTATCCCACACATCATGACTGAAAATTTGTACGTCAGTCTGGGGATTCGATCTGTCGTGCTGCCATTCATATACATCATCATACCAGGAGGCGTTTTCCAACAGGGTAGCACTCGCTCACATACCGCTGTTGTAACCCAACATGTAATACAGAGTGCCAACAAATTTTTTTGGCTTGCTCGATCACCAGATCTGTCTCCAGACAAGCATATATGTGGAATCATCGGACGACAACTACAGTGTCATACACAATCAGCATTAAGCGACCCAGTACTGACCGACCAAACGCAACAGGGACGGAACACCATCCCAAAAACTGTCATCCGGCACCTGTTCATCACGTGTGCCTGCTTGCATTCATCATTATGGCGGCTACAGCGTTTATTAATGTAACAGTATTTCACATTTGCAATGGCCTCAATTGCACTTACATTAAACTATTATTTTGCAATATTAATCATTTAAATATGTTACCCAGACATCTACATCTACATGATTACTCTGCAATTCACATTTAAGTGCTTGGCAGAGGGCTCATCGAACCACAATCATACTCTCTCTCTACCATTCCACTCCCGAACAGCGCGCGGGAAACACGAAAACCTAAACCTTTCTGTTCGAGCTCTGATTTCTCTTATTTTATTTTGATGATCATTCCTACCTATGTAGGTTGGGCTCAACAAAATATTTTCGCATTCGGAAGAGAAAGTTGGTGACTGAAATTTCGTAAATAGATCTCGCCGCGACGAAAAAAGTCTTTCCTTTAATGACTTACATCCCAACTCGCGTATCATATCTGCCACACTCTCTCCCCTATTGCGTGATAATACAAAACGAGTTTCCCTTTTTTGCACCCTTTCGATGTCCTCCGTCAATCCCACCCGGTAAGGATCCCACACCGCGCAACAATATTCTAACAGAGGACGAACGAGAGTAGTGTAAGCTGTCTCTTTAGTGGACTTGTTGCATCTTCTAAGTGTCCTACCAATGAAACGCAGCCTTTGGCTCGCCTTCCCCACAATATTATCTATGTGGTCTTTCCAACTGAAGTTGTTCGTAATTGTAACACCCAGGTACTTAGTTGAATTGACAGCCTTGAGATTTGTACTATTTATCGAGTAATCGAATTCCAACGGATTTCTTTTGCAACTCATGTGGATCACCTCACACTTTTCGTTATTTAGCGTCAACTGCCACCTGCCACACCATACAGCAATCTTTTCTAAATCGCTTTGCAACTGATACTGGTCTTCGGATGACCTTACTAGACTATAAATTACAGCATCATCTGCGAACAACCTAAGAGGACTGCTCAGATTGTCACCCAGGTCATTTATATAGATCAGGAGCAGCATAGGTCCCAGGACGCTTCCCTGGGGAACACCTGATACCACTTCAGTTTTACTCGATGATTTGCCGTCTATTACTACGAACTGCTACCTTCCTGACAGGAAATCACGGATCCAGTCGCACAAGTGAGACGTTACCCCATAGGCCCGCAGCTTGATTAGAAGTCGCTTGTGAGGAAAGGTGTCAAAAGCTTTCCGGAAATCTAGAAATACGGAATCAACTTGAGATGTCCTGTCGATAGCGGCCATTACTTCGTGCGAATAAAGAGCTAGCTGCTTTGCACAAGAACGAAGTTTTCTGAAACCTCGCTGATTACGTATCAATAGATCTTTCCCTTCGAGGTAATTCATAATGTTTGAATACAGTATATGCTCCAAAACCCTACTGCAAACCGACGTATTCCCGAAATATTATTACTCAACGTTAATAATTTTTGGTGTTGCAGGATTTAACGTCACTGTGTATGTTAAGTTACTTCAGTGCTTCGCGGTCGTCACTTCTACCCCACCCCGTACGTGGCTGTTGTAGTTGATGCTGGTATGTGTCCATTGTCACCATAAAAACAGCGATAGTTGCCAAACCTGTAGACGTTCAACGATTTTCTGTGGTGTTGGTCACGTATCCTGCCTCCTATTTAGCTGGGAGGGGCGACAGCGCCCTTCTCGAAAGGAAACAGCGAAGTATCGCCTACGGAGCCAGCATTCTTGCTCCATAAATTTAAACTGTGTCCTGGTCGGGGTAAAGTGGAGCGAGGTGGGTGGTAGGACGCCATGAGGGGAGAAGAGATTCGCCGGTAAGGGCACGCCGGGGGGCGGCATCCCTCCGCGAATGAATTATCTTCGACCTCGGCAGCCACGATAAATGCCATCCTTAACCGCATCACAGAAAGTTGCCGCTTGAAATATTAGCTGGAAAATAAATTTAAGATTACGGGCCTCGAGGATAAATAGCATTTTTCCCCCTCTCCCTGGAGCATTAATGCGGCCGTGGGCGGCGGTCAGCGTTATCTGCGTGGGCGGCGGCGGCCCGTGGGGCGGCATCTCCAGTCCCCGGTCCAGGTCCGGCGCTTGTTTACGCCGGCCCCACGCTCCAATGGATGGCGTCCGCGATATGCAAATACGGGGACACGGGCCGGCAGAGCCAGGCTGCAGCTGGCCACCACCACACGGCCTCGAGTACGCCGCGGTGAGTCGCCGTACGTAAAGAGCCGAATAAGCTGCGGGATGGTCGCCAGTCCTCTATCCGCGAGATCTGTAAATGCGTGTCTCCACGTTTAGACAGACATCCCCAGAGCCTTAGGTAAAAGTAGGAGATCAAGCATACAGTGCTCCTGCACACTTGGAAAGTCAAGGCGCTAACTAGCCCGGTCAACAAAGATCAAAAAAAGTTGACTATGGGAAATTTTTTCGATAATATTTCTTTGTTGAATGTACTAAACCTGTCCTTTGTACGAGGTAGTGCTGAAAAGTAGCGGCTCCCAACTTTTTATGCGAAAACTCTTGAAGTTTTTAAGGAAAAGATACTTAATTGTATATATATATATATATATATATATATATATGGTTCATGTCTACATATTTGTTTCAAATTACAGTAACTATAGTGACAAACACAATTTTTCTCAACGAGAGGCGACTTTGTTGACATCGGCACTGTTGAATACTTGCCTTTTTTGACGGAGCCACTGTAAGTAGGCTGTTCCGGTTTTTAAGTTGGTAACACCATGTAGCGCTCTATATGAAAATCACTGACTCTGCTGTGTCCAGTCTGTGGCTGGTTGGACTCATTGTTGGAATATTCGCTTGTGTAGTGTTGGGCAGTTGGATGTGAACAGTGCGTAGCGTTGGGCAGATGAGAGAGATGCCAGAGTTTTGAGAGGTTACTATAAGCGCACGATCTTGACGTGTGTCCGAGAGAAAAAGGAAATTTGTTAAGATGGAGGTCATGAATTGTTATATATACGATGACTTTTGAACAATATTAAGGTAAATACATTGTTTGTCCCCCCCCCCCCCCCCCCCATGAACCATGGACCTTGCCGTTGGTGGGGAGGCTTGCGTGTCTCAGCGATACAGATAGCCGTACCGTAGGTGCAACCACAACGGAGGGGTATCTGTTGAGAGGCCAGACAAACGTGTGGTTCCTGAAGAGGGGCAGCAGCCTTTTCAGTAGTTGCAAGGGCAACAGTCTGGATGATTGACTGATCTGGCCTTGTAACAATAACCAAAACGGCCTTGCTGTGCTGGTACTGCGAACGGCTGAAAGCAAGGGGAAACTACAGCCGTAATTTTTCCCGAGGGCATGCAGCTTTACTGTATGATAAATTGATGATGGCGTCCTCTTGGGTAAAATATTCCGGAGGTAAAATAGTCCCCCATTCGGATCTCCGGGCGGGGACTACTCAAGAGGATGTCGTTATCAGGAGAAAGAAAACTGGCGTTCTACGGATCGGAGCGTGGAATGTCAGATCCCTTAATCGGACAGGTAGGTTAGAAAATTTAAAAAGGGAAATGGATAGGTTAAAGTTAGATATAGTGGGAATTAGTGAAGTTCGGTGGCAGGAGGAACAAGACTTCTGGTCAGGTGACTACAGGGTTATAAACACAAAATCAAATAGGGGTAAAGCAGGAGTAGGTTTAATAATGAATAGGAAAATAAGAGTGCGGGTAAGCTACTACAAACAGCATAGTGAACGCATTATTGTGGCCAAGATAGAACCGAAGCCCACACCTACTACAGCAGTACAAGTTTATATGCCAACTAGCTCTGCAGATGACGAAGAAATTGAAGAAATGTATGATGAAATAAAAGAAATTATTCAGATTGTGAAGGGAGACAAAAATTTAATAGTCATGGGTGACTGGAATTCGAGTGTAGGAAAAGGGAGAAAAGGAAACACAGTAGGTGAATATGGATTGGGGCTAAGAAATGAAAGAGGAAGCCGCCTGGTAGAATTTTGCACAGAGCACAACATAATCATAGCTAACACTTGGTTTAAGAATCATGAAATAAGGTTGTATACATGGAAGAACCCTGGAGATACTAAAAGGTATCAGATAGATTATATAATGGTAAGACAGAGATTTAGGAACCAGGTTTTAAATTGTAAGACATTTCCAGGGGCAGATGTGGACTCTGACCACAATCTATTGGTTATGACCTGTAGATTAAAACTGAAGAAACTGCAAAAAGGTGGGAATTTAAGGAGATGGGACCTGGATAAACTGAAAGAACCAGAGGTTGTACAGAGTTTCAGGGAGAGCATAAGGGAACACCTGACAGGAATGGGGGAAAGAAATACAGTAGAAGAAGAATGGGTAGCTTTGAGGGATAAAGTAGCGAAGGCAGCAGAGGATCAAGTAGGTAAAAAGACGAGGGCTAGTAGAAATCCTTGGGTAACAGAAGAAATATTATATTTAATTGATGAAAGGAGAAAATATAAAAATGCAGTAAATGAAGCTGGCAAAAGGGAATACAAACGTCTCGAAAATTAGATCGACAGGAAGAGCAAAATGGCTAAGCAGGGATGGCTAGAGGACAAATGTAAGGATGTAGAGGCCTATCTCACTAGGGGTAAGATAGATACTGCCTACAGGAAAATTAGAGAGACCTTTGGAGATAAGAGAACGACTTGTATGAATATCAAGAGCTCAGATGGAAACCAAGTTCTAAGCAAAGAAGGGAAAGCAGAAAGGTGGAAGGTGTATATAGAGGGTCTATACAAGGGCGATGTACTTGAGGACAATATTATGGAAATGGAAGAGGATGTAGATGAAGATGAAATGGGAGATATGATACTGCGTGAAGAGTTTGACAGAGCACTGAAAGACCTGAGTCGAAACAAGGCCCCCGGAGTAGACAACATTCCATTAGAACTACTGACGGTCTTGGGAGAGCCAGTCCTGACAAAACTCTACCATCTGGTGAGCAAGATGTATGAAACAGGCGAAATACCCTCAGACTTCAAGAAAAATATAATAATTCCAATCCCAAAGAAAGCAGGTGTTGACAGATGTGAAAATTACCGAACTATCAGTTTAATAAGTCACAGCTGCAAAATACTAACACGAATTCTTTACAGACGAATGGAAAAACTAGTAGAAGCCGACCTCGGGGAAGATCAGTTTGGATTCCGTAGAAACACTGGAACACGTGAGGCAATACTCACCTTACGACTAATCTTAGAAGAAAGATTAAGGAAAGGCAAACCTACGTTTCTAGCATTTGTAGACTTAGAGAAAGCTTTTGACAATGTTGACTGGAATACTCTCTTTCAAATTCTAAAGGTGGCAGGGGTAAAATACAGGCAGCGAAAGGCTATTTACAATTTGTACAGAAACCAGATGGCAGTTATAAGAGTCGAGGGACATGAAAGGGAAGCAGTGGTTGGGAAGGGAGTAAGACAGGGTTGTAGCCTCTCCCCGATGTTGTTCAATCTGTATATTGAGCAAGCAGTAAAGGAAACAAAAGAAAAATTTGGAGTAGGTATTAAAATTCATGGAGAAGAAATAAAAACTTTGAGGTTCGCCGATGACATTGTAATTCTGTCAGAGACAGCAAAGGACTTGGAAGAGCAGTTGAATGGAATGGACAGTGTCTTGAAAGGAGGATATAAGATGAACATCAAAAAAAGCAAAACAAGGATAATGGAATGTAATCTAATTAAGTCGGGTGATGCTGAGGGAATTACATTAGGAAATGAGACACTTAAAGTAGTAAAGGTGTTTTGCTATTTGGGGAGCAAAATAACTGATGATGGTCGAAGTAGAGAGGATATAAAATGTAGACTGGCAATGGCAAGGAAAGCGTTTCTGAAGAAGAGAAATTTGTTAACATCGAGTATAGATTTAAGTGTCAGGAAGTCGTTTCTGAAGGTATTTGTATGGAGTGTAGCCATGTATGGAAGTGAAACATGGACGATAAATAGTTTGGACAAGAAGAGAATAGAAGCTTTCGAAATGTGGTGCTACAGAAGAATGCTGAAGATTAGATGGGTAGATCACATAACTAATGAGGAGTTGTTGAATAGAATTGGGGAGAAGAGGAGTTTGTGGCACAACTTGACAAGGAGAAGGGACCGTTTGGTAGGACATGTTCTGAGGCATCAAGGGATCACAAATTTAGCATTGGATCGCAGCGTGGAGGGTAAAAATCGTAGAGGGAGACCAAGAGATGAATACACTAAGCAGATTCGGAAGGCTGTAGGTTGCAGTAGGTACTGGGAGATGAAAAAGCTTGCACAGGATAGAGTAGCATGGAGAGCTGCATCAAACCAGTCTCAGGACTGAAGACCACATCACCAACAACAACATTGTTTGTTCTCTGTCAAAATCTTTCATATGCTAACTATGCCTATCGGTAGTTAGTGCCTTCAAAGTTACAATCCTTTATTTGGCTGGCAGTATTGGCGCTCGCTGTATGGCAGTAGTTCGAGTAACGAAGATTTTTGGGAGGTAGGCGATTCATGAAATGTATAGGTTATTATTAGTCAGGGCCATTCTTTTGTAGGGATTAGTCGAAACAAGACCCCGGGAGTAGACAACATTCCATTAGAACTACTGACAGCCTTGGGAGAGCCAGGCCTAACAAAACTCTACTACCTAGTGAGCAAGATGTATGAGACAGGCGAAATACATCAGACTTCAAGAAGAATATAATAATTCCAATCGCAAAGAAAGCAGGTGTAGACATATGTGAAAATTACCGAACCATCAGTTTAATAAGCCATGGCTGCAAAATACTAACGCGAATTCTTTACAGATGGATAGAAAAACTGCTAGAAGCCGACCTCGGGGAAGATCAGTTTGGATTACGTAGAAATGTTGGAACACGTGAGGCAATACTGACCCTACGACTTATCTTAGAAGAAAGATTAATGAAAGGCAATCCCACGTTTCTAGCATTTGTAGACTTAGAGAAAGCTTTTGACAATGTTGACTGGAATACTCTCTTTCAAATTCTGAAGGTGGCAGGGGTAAAATACAGGGAGAGAAAGGCTATTTACGCCGCGCGGGATTGTCCGAGCGGCCTCAGGCGCTGCAGTCATGGACTGTGCGGCTGGTCCCGGCGGAGGTTTGAGTCCTCCCTCGGACATGGGTGTGTGTGTTTGTCCTTAGGATAATATAGGTTAGGTAGTGTGTAAGCTTAGGGACAAATAACCTTAGCAGTTAAGTCCCATCACATTTCACACACACATTTGAAAGGCTATTTACAATTTGTACAGAAACCAGATGGCAGTTATAAGAGTCGAGGGGCATGAAACGGAAGCAGTGGTTGGGAAGGGAGTGAGATAGGGTTGTAGCCTATCCCCGATGTTATTCAATCTCTGTATCAAGCAAGCAGTAAATGTAACAAAAGAAAAATTCGGACTGGGAATTAAAATCCATGGAGAAGAAATAAAAACTTTGAGGTTTGCCGATGACATTGTAATTCTGTCAGAGACAGCAAAGGACCTGGAAGAGCAGCTGAACGGAATGGACAGTATCTTGAAAGGAGGATATAAGATGAACATCAACAAAAGCAAAACGAGGATAATGGAATGTAGTCGAATTACATAGGGTGATGCTGCGGGAATAAGATAAGGAAATGAGACACTTGAAGTAGTAGATGAGTTTTGCTATTTGGATAGCAAAATACCTGATGAGGGTCGGAGTAGAGAAGATATAAAATGTAGGCTGGCAATGGCAAGGAAAGCATTTCTGAAAAAGAGAAATTTGTTAACTTCGAGTATATATTTAAGTGTCAGGAAGTCGTTTATGAAAGTATTTGTATGGAGTGTAGCCATGTATGGAAGTGAAACGTGGACGATAAATAGTTTGGACAAGAAGAGAATAGAAGGTTTCGAAATGTGGTGCTACAGAAGAATGCTGAAGATTAGATGGGTACATCACATAACTAATGAGGAGGTATTGAACAGAATCGGGAAGAAGAGAAACTTGTAGCACAACTTGACTAGAAGAAGGGATCGCTTGGTAGGGCATATTCTGAGGCATCAAGGGATCACCAATTTAGTATTGGAGGGCAGCGTGGAGGGTAAAAATTGTAGAGGGAGACTAGGAGATGAATAAACTAAACAGATTCAGAAGGATGTAGGTTGCAGTAGGTACTTGGAGATGATGAACCTTGCACAGAATAGAGGAGCATGGAGAGCTGCATCAAACCAGTCTCTGGACTGAAGACCACAACAACAACATTGAAAGTCAGACTGCGTTGCGTTGAAAATAGTGTGTGTCAGTTTAGTGATGACCAGAATAAGTAAAGAGAGAAATGTCTGAGTACGTTCAGTTTTGCTCAGCTGTTCGAAAATCAAATAACGTATGAGGTTTTCCAGCACTGTCATTTTTAATTTTTTCTAAGGGGTTTGTTTCACCACAACCTCACATCCGCTTGCACCGTTTGACCACTATGAAAGTTAAGTACTCCGAGTTGTCCCTTAAAATTTTGAAACACAAGAAAATCGGACGTGGTCAAGTAGGAAAACGCCATGGTGGAATGGAAACTGCGACACGGTATGCTGCTGCTTCATGATAATGCACATTCCCGTATCGCAAATGTCGTAACGCAGAAGTTACGACAACTCAAGTGGGAGACACTCGAGCACCCAGCCTATACTCCTGAACTCCATGTACTCCTGATCTCTCCCGATGCGATTATGACGCCTTAAGTGAATAAAAAGAAGGCCCCGATTGGTAGACGATTCCCGTTGGGTGAGGGTATGCAGCAGACACATGTGAACTTCTTCATACATGGAGTTTTATCAAATGGGTATATTCAACCTGGTGCGTAAGTGGTTGCCTCAGGCCACATGACGATTTTGCCTCATCGGCATACAGATTACGAACTGTTAGGCATTCGAACATGAATTTTTTGATAGCCTCTTACAATTATGTTACACCTCGCCATGTTACGCGCTACAACCCAGAGCCCTCTAGTGGCAGAAGATTGCAACTTCCGAAGCGGGGGAAGACGCATGACATGTAATATGCAACAGGTAATGAGAACAGAATAAAATATTCGCAGGCATTAATTTTCAGCACGCTTTCGTACATCCGGTATTACAGGCTAGCACTACGGAAGTACACATAACCTGTTATCACAAGTGTTGGCAAAAATCTGTCCGAAAACAAGGAGTCATGGCCACGTTCTTTTTGAACCTGAGGCGATAAGCGCCAAAGTGCAAAAATTGGCATACCGAAGAAAGAAATCAGTCATTTCCAGGCGACGTCAAGCTAGTAACGTGTAACACGACCTGTAGCTGTGATATGGCATCAGTTTGGCGAGGAAGAGAGTGTGCAAGCTTCTTCAGGTATCCCATATCCCACAGAAACTATTTCCTTACGATTAGATCCAGAAAAAATACCAGCTTGCGGAGATGTTGACTGCTGCGTTTTAATTGTTTACAAAACTTCGCAGATTTTTCAGCGAGATTAATACGTTCGGCATCCCGCGCCGCTGACGGTGGTAACACGGGGAATGGCAGGTGATCGACGTCACGGCCATCATGTTCTGACTATGGGCGCCGTGCAGCCTATGTTTTGTTTACTGTGCAGGTCGGACTTGCCTCAGTCCGTGCTCGGGCGCTCTGCAGTGAACGTTGGACAAAAAGTAGCGCAAGTTTAATATTTTTACGTTCATTTTCGGTCCAACAAGTAGAATGATAGTTCGTGGTGTAATACGAGAAGACACATCCTCGCTTACAACTGGACAAAAAATGTTAATTGTCAGAGATGAAGTGGAGAGTAAGGAATGCTAAGAACATTGCATACATTCCTTGTCAGATAATCTCAAAATGTTCACTGAGGAAAAAAAAAATAATTTATTAACACGTAGTGAAAATTCTATAATAAACTTATAATATCGAGTATTATATATTTATGCAAAGCATGCAGTGAACGAAGATAATGAAAGACAAGACAAAATGCGAAGGTCACATATTTTAATTTATACTTATTACAAATTTAGCTTGAACAGGAAATAATTCTCTCTTACGTCCACGCCTGTCCTGAGACTTGTCTATAAAAATAAAATTTGTGTGTAATCACTCTGAAAATAATTACTTTATCGGTAAAGAACGATAAATTGGTAACAAGTGCCCTTTCATGCAAAAGTATTATCACAGAATGGTGGAGAGATACAGAAAGCGGCCCGCGGTGGAAGAGGGGTTCTAGGCGCTTCAGTCTGGAACCGCGCGACTGCTACGGTCGCAGGTTCGAATCCTGCCTTGGGCATGGATGTGTGTGATGTCCTTAGGTTAGTTAGGTTTCAGTAGTTCTAAGTTCTAGGGGACTGATGACCTAAGATGTTAAGTCACATAGTGCTCAGAGCCATTTGAACCATTTTATATAAACAAACAGCTAAATCGCAGCCAACTTTCACTACAGAGTGCCCGGGCACGGAATGAGGCAAATCTGATCCGCACAGTAAACCAAACATAGGCTAGACTGCTCAGATAGCCAAAACAGGCTAGGCGTGGCATCTGCCATCTGCCGTTCCCCGAGCCACCACGCCTGGCGGAGCGGGGACACCGAACGTGTTAAGAACGGGTGATTTAGCGGAGCAGTCGACGGATTAGAGAGCGCCTAAATGTTCGTCAGATCACGAATGTATGCGTGCAGCCGTGGAAATATGACTTTCCTCATCTTGGAAGACGGCAATGACTACTACATACTCGTCACTAAGATGTAGAGGAACGGCCAACACTTAGTCGCAGAGCATGTCAAAATGAACATCCTGGTTAATGTTCTGAATGAGTGAATGACTAGTTTTTTGCGCAGGTGTGCTGATTTATGGACTTTGGCGCTTACTGCTTCAGACTCGTAAAGCACGTGGCCTTCACACCCCCTTTTCTTGGAATGAGTTTTTGCCAACACATGCAAAGTCAGCGAATAGAAACTGTGGTATCGTCCACAGATCGCGGTGCCACACAAACTCGGCAACGTGAATCGATACCACAGACATTAGCCAAGGCTCGCTGCAATCTACGACAACCAATGGGAGCCAATCCAAAATTTATGACCCCCTCCCTCTCTGAGCATTCCAGAACCCTCGCTGTGTCGAGCATGCAAGATATCTGTCCAGTTAGAGACCTCAGCTGTAGCAGTCAGCATCATCGTGAGGGACTGTGAGAGTTGTTAAAGTTTCCGATGAAATGTGCTTTCGTAAATGCTGCACTTTGTACTGCAAGAGAGCAGTTTGTTAAAAAGTGCATGAAGTGATACTTGTCTAGTCGATGACAGTTTTTAATTATCCAGTACTCCTATGGCAAGGAAATGAGTCTAAGTTAAGTAAATCTTTTATTCATTTATTTAATAAAGTCAATTAATATTTTATGTGTCCTAGTTTGATGAGCCTCTTCCAAAAGCAATCAAAGAACCCACAGTTTTGGCCGGAGGAATATAGTTTCATCTGAGGGGCATCAGAAACCGACCAACGAAGAATCACAAAACTATCTGTGGCCACTCCACATCTTCCACACACTCCGGGTTAGCAACCTCGTTGTCCTAGCAGTGCAGTCGACACCTTGCCTCACTTGAAAAGAAACAAATACGTGCCTCGTCTGACCGTACTACACGTCCCTACTGTTCAGTTTCCTGCATTTTTTGGCCCTCTGAGGTCCTGCAGCTTTGCGTGTCTCTGTGAACAACGGCCTTTTGCGAGGTAACCGACTCCAAATCCTCATTGTACGCAGCTGCCTTCTGAAAGTTCGCTAAGAAACTGGTTAAGATGGATCTGTATCCACTGATGGCAGCAATTCTCGCCGTCCTTGATGCCTATTGTCATTGAGAAGGCATGACACTACCCTCCATTCCCTGTCCGTGAAGCCATTTTTGCGACAAACGTGTTTACGCTGTGTCGCATGGCTGCGAATGGAATGTCATTCCATGTGGACATGGTGGTCAGTTCGCACTGCTAGACCAACAGATCCGTCAGATTCTTTCACGGTGCGGTCAGCGTCAGGTCCAAACGTGATATCTACTTTCTGCCATTCTGTCACGGATTTGCGTCGACCGACCCAGCTTACTGCACTGATTACAAACAACCGACTGATGCGTTCACACCACTTCGCTTCCATGAGTTACGTCTGCACAGTCGTACCATTTCCACATCATGTAGAGCGTTCCAAAGTGACCAGTGTACTCTTTAATGGGGTGACGAGTATTTTGTTTGACGATCTTAATATCTTAACGATAGTGGCATGAGGCTCCTAGATAGGTTAAAAATAAATAATGGCACTTGAACAGGGTAGTCCGTAAGCCCAAAACGTGTCGATGTGTATAGATACTTCCCAAACTTACACCATGTGCCCAACCGTTCTGCCTGAGAACTTGTTTTAATACGAAAATCTACGATGTTTAAAGGATTTCGGCGGCGCATTGTTTCCCTACGTAGTCGGCCAGCCAAACCACCGGTACTTTACAGGCATCGGCCAATGTAAAGCGTGGCTCTGCACTTCCATGGCCTTTACGCTAAAAAAACTGCATGTTTGGTAGCAATATCACTCAGCTGAAACTAAACGTTACTGCTCTTTCACGTATGGCTGCCAACAACTGTTTTACGTTGCTGTGTTCCTACCTAAGGGTAGAGACTTCTCCCTCGGGAGTGGGAACCGCTGTTCAGCTGTTTTATCTATTTTTATTCTCACTCTAACCTGTGTAAATCCACTGACGCTGCTATTCTCAGGAGCAAGGATCATGCTTTCTGTATATTCTAAGACACCCATGTTTGCGTAAAACTTCTAGAGTGGCACATTATAGCAGCGTCCAGGTGGTGTGTGGAGTTACTATTTAATTCTCTGAATGAAACTTCTACCCTAGGACATTTTGAAACCATTTGTGGCAGCGCTATTGGAGAAGGATAAGAGCTACAGTTACTTCCAATAGGATGGAACAACTACTCATACAGCTGGCGGAAACTTGGAGCACGTTTACTCAATCTTCACGCCTTACGGAGCTCGTAGAAAAGGTCAGTCTGGTCGCGGCTGTAGCTGGCCACCTAGATCACCTGTTCTGTCGGTGTGCGATTGCTTTGTGTGGGGAGCTCTGTAGTCTAAGGTGAATCGCAACAACCCTCATAGTCTTCAAGAACTCCAGCAGAATATTTGGGATGAGACTGCAGCAATTCCAGCAGTCGGGCTTCGATTTGCCTTCAGCAACTTGCTGACCAGGGCCCAGAAATGCTAATACATGAATGATGGTCACTTTCAACATCTGCTATAGTCAGGTTAGTACTGCATTTCCTTCCCCCTGCTGTGTTTCTTTGTACCCTGGAATTCTGTTCTCCAGGTCACCCTGTATTACTCATCACATAGACCTGATGACCGGCCTATTCTGGAGTGCATTCGACCACGACACTCATATCCCAGCACAGGTTTGATGGTGTGTGGGACGATAAGCTTTATGTAGTGGTCACAGTTGGTGTTTCTGCAGGGTAAAGAAACCTGTGTCCGTTGAGTTTCAGGGGCTGTTATCCTCGTGCTACTGCCATTTTTTTTGACAACAAGGTGACGTGCTTTATCAACAGGACAGTGCACGGCCACATACGCCTGTCGCGACGCAGCATGCCCTTTGCAGTCTAGACGAACAGCCCTGGTGACAAATCAGCAGATTTGTCTCCAATTAAAAAATAATGTGATATGGAGAAGCGGGAACTTGTCCCTTCTCCTGCAAATATCTTTGCCAAACTGCATCAAAAGATGCAAGATGCCTGGGACGATATATCGCAGGATGCCATTTGGCACCTTTATGGCCAAAATACACACCTACAGAGGGTAGGCTGTTTATGGCAGCTGCTGTTTGGGCATCCTTTACTGTAACATGTGTGTTTCTTTCGGTATGAATTTCTTATTGCATACTCCTACCATGATGAACTACGTGTCACCTCGCTTGCCAGTGAAATGATCCTGTCCTTGACGGTGTTGCAATTTATTTCCGGTAATGAAATTATCTCTTGTAGGGCTGTGTGACTTTTTTTAAACACCCTGTGTATACACTGTGAGGTAGTTAAGGCAGACAGCCTTGGATATAACCAGAGTGAATAAATACATCGCGGTGCCGTTTTCGCCACGTTATAGCAGACGATGTGGTGAATTTGCCGGCCGCTGTGGCCGAGCGGTTCTAGGAGCTTCAGTCCGAAACCGCGCAGCTGCTACGGTCGCAGGTTCGAATCCTGCCTCGGGCATGGATATGGGTGATGTCCTTAGGTTAGTTAGGTTTAAGTATTTCTAAGTCTAGGGGACTGATGACCTCAGATGTTAAGTCCCATAGTGCTTAGAGCCATTTGAATTATTTGTGGTGAATTTATTGACGGTCGCGATTAAAATTTCAACAACATAACACATATGGGACTCGATCAAACAGTATCAAGACAATAGGGCCGCAAACTGCTATCTCGCCGTCAGGAGAAGAGGTGCCAAAAACATCTGCCCTGTTGTACTGAACATAAGCAAACATGTAACTCACGTATGATTTTGTGCTTATGAGTGCGCGAGAAGCTCATAAGTATGGGTTCTGCCGTTCGAGCAATCAGATAACTTGTTTGTAAACCTACTGAGACATATACACTCCTGGAAATGGAAAAAAGAACACATTGACACCGGTGTGTCAGACCCACCATACTTGCTCCGGACACTGCGAGAGGGCTGTACAAGCAATGATCACACGCACGGCACAGCGGACACACCAGGAACCGCGGTGTTGGCCGTCGAATGGCGCTAGCTGCGCAGCATTTGTGCACCGCCGCCGTCAGTGTCAGCCAGTTTGCCGTGGCACACGGAGCTCCATCGCAGTCTTTAACACTGGTAGCATGCCGCGACAGCGTGGACGTGAACCGTATGTGCAGTTGACGGACTTTGAGCGAGGGCGTATACTGGGCATGCGGGAGGCCGGGAGGACGTACCGCCGAATTGCTCAACACGTGGGGCGTGAGGTCTCCACAGTACATCGATGTTGTCGCCAGTGGTCGGCGGAAGGTGCACGTGCCCGTCGACCTGGGAGCGGACCGCAGCGACGCACGGATGCACGCCAAGACCGTAGGATCCTACGCAGTGCCGTAGGGGACCGCACCGCCACTTCCCAGCAAATTAGGGACACTGTTGCTCCTGGGGTATCGGCGAGGACCATTCGCAACCGTCTCCATGAAGCTGGGCTACGGTCCCGCACACCGTTAGGCCGTCTTCCGCTCACGCCCCAACATCGTGCAGCCCGCCTCCAGTGGTGTCGCGACAGGCGTGAATGGAGGGACGAATGGAGACGTGTCGTCTTCAGCGATGAGACTCGCTTCTGCCTTGGTGCCAATGATGGTCGTATGCGTGTTTGGCGCCGTGCAGGTGAGCGCCACAATCAGGACTGCATACGACCGAGGCACACAGGGCCAACACCCGGCATCATGGTGTGGGGAGCGATCTCCTACACTGGCCGTACACCACTGGTGATCGTCGAGGGGACACTGAATAGTGCACGGTACATCCAAACCGTCATCGAACCCATCGTTCTACCATTCCTAGACCGGCAAGCGAACTTGCTGTTCCAACAGGACAATGCACTTCAGCATGTATCCCGTGCCACCCAACGTGCTCTAGAAGGTGTAAGTCAACTACCCTGGCCAGCAAGATCGCCGGATCTGTCCCCCATTGAGCATGTTTGGGACTGGATGAAGCGTCGTCTCACGCGGTCTGCACGTCCAGCACGAACGCTGGTCCAACTGAGGCGCCAGGTGGAAATGGCATGGCAAGCCGTTCCACAGGACTACATCCAGCATCTCTACGATCGTCTCCATGGGAGAATAGCAGCCTGCATTGCTGCGAAAGGTGGATATACACTGTACTAGTGCCGACATTGTGCATGCTCTGTTGCCGGTGTCTATGTGCCTGTGGTTCTGTCAGTGTGATCATGTGATGTATCTGACCCCAGGAATGTGTCAATAAAGTTTCCCCTTCCTGAGACACTGAATTCACGGTGTTCTTATTTCAATTTCCAGGAGTGTACAATGTATACGACTGCCGAAGAAGAGAATATCGCTTATGGCGAACGTCGCCAAACTATTACAATACCGGCGCGGTTGTATGCTGAAGAGTATCCAGATGTGCGAAGCGCTCACGGTCCGTATTTGCAAACGTGATGAAGAAAAGTTCTAGAAACTGGATGTGTGAATAGTAAAACACGTCAAGAAAAAAACAGCGCTACTGGTGAAAGAGGTGAGACTAACATTTTAGCAGCAGTAACGCACCATGGAAGTGTTACTAAGAGGCATCTCGGAAGTATGAGAGGGCCGCACCAAACGAGTGTTCTGCAAACACTACGTTCCACCGCATTTCATCCTCTTCAAATTTCAAAGCATCTGAAGTTTCATGGAATGACTTCTCCGAATGTTATTTATGAAAAGTGAAAAGTGATGCGACATATCTGTGCAAAATTTTAAGGAATAAGCACCGTTTATAACCCACGGAGAAGTCAATCTTCAAATGGCTCTAAGAACTATGGGATTTAATGTCTGAGGTCATCAGTCCCCTAAACTTAGAACTACTTAAACCTAAATAACCTAATGACATCACACACATCCATGCCCGAGGCAGGATTCGAACCTGCGACCGTAGCAACCGCGTGGTTCCGGACTGAAGCGCCTAGAGGCGCTCGGCCACTGCGGCCGGCAAGTCAATCTTCGTAATATGCACTAATTGTCAGTTGAAAATCCACGCAGATATAAATAAGTGAATAAAAACGATGCTGTAAGTCTCTCATCGTATGGTTCATGTTTTTCAAGACCCGCATCATCGGTCCCTGTTTTGTTGATGAGAATCTAAATACACTCAAGTATCTCGTGTTCGTAAGATACGTTGCACCCCCAGTTATTGTAAGACATCTCACTGGACGTAAGGCAGTCAGGGTGGTACTAATATGACGGATATCCCTCTCATTCCTCATATGTCATGACAGACTCTCGTAATAGAACGTTTGGAGATAATTGGAACGGTCGTTGAGGAAACACAAAATGGTCTGCACTCTCACCACAATAAACGTTTCTATACGTTTATCTGTGTTGTCAATTGAACCAAGAGGTCTATTTAGAAACAATGACGACTCCCGAAGTCATGAAATGTGTTACAAAACTGGTATGTGTTGCCGTTAACTTCAGGTGAAATTCAACGTGCAGTATTGTTTCTTCAGAATCACTTCAAAGCGTGTAGCAACGTTAAAGGTCAACATTTTTGGCATTAGTATGCAAGCCGTGATGGTGAACACACGAACCGTACATCAATTATGCGTTTGCTTAAATTTGGTATAACAGGACAGACGTTTGTGGAACCTATTCCTCTGACGGCAGGACAGTGGTTTGGGGTGCTTTTGTTTTGATACTATTTGATGAGGTCCCATATATGTTATGTCGTTGAAGTTCTCTTAGAAGCTTCTTTCAAATGCCACAGAAAAAATTATATAGTTACCTTAGAAAATGCGAAATCGGCATCGTAATTAGGCAAGTGTAAAAGAGAAATATTAGTTTCGAACGGCAGGAAATTCTTCAAATTACCTGCTATACGTTTTCGAAAACCGCATCTCGGTACAGACTCTAAGACTAGAAAAACCAAGAAGCACGGAGGAATTATCCAAATGGACCAGAAATCGATAGACATAATGTGTGCGAACAGAAAAAAATGGTAATAATTTCAGGAAAATTAGGTGAGTTATTCGCAGGAAAGAGCATCGCAAATTGAGCAAGTAAATATCGCACTGATGTACCTCTGCCTCATATGCAAGCAATTATTCGGCAACCATTTCGATGTCAACCTGAAGAGTATTGTGCCAAATTCTGTCCAATTTGCGTGGTACGTGGTCAAAATTGCGAGCTCGTTGGAGGGCCCTAGACATGTTGCTCAAAACGTTCTCAGTTCAGAAGAGTTGCGGCGACTTCGCTGGCCAAAGTAGGGTCAGTCAAACACGAATACAAGCAATAAAAACTCTCGCCTTGAGCAGGCGGCCATAATCTTGCTGAAATGTAAGCCTACGATTGCTTGCCATGAAGGCAACGGAGCAGGGCGCAAAACAACGTCGACGTACCGCTTTGGTGTATGGGTGCCGCGACTGACAACCAAATGGGTCCTAACTCTAAACTCCATCCGAAATGGCCATGAAGGCCCTACGGTACCGATCGGCCGCCGTGCCATCCTCAGCCCACAGGCGTCACCGGATGCTGATATGAAGGGGCATGTGGTCAGCATATCGCTATCCCTGCCGTATGTCAGTTTCCGAGACTGGAGCCGCTGCTTCTCAATCAAGTATCTCCTCAGTTTGCCTCATAAGGGCTGAGTGCACCCAGCTTGCCAACAGCGCTCGGCAGACCGGATGGTCACCCATCCAAGTGCTAGCCCAGACCGACAGCGCTTAACTTCGGTGATCTGACGGGATCAGGTGATACCACTGCGGCAAGGCCAATGGCCAAATGGGTCCTGCTGTGAAATAAAATAGGGCACAAGACCATCAGTCCCTGTTGTCGGACCTATGGCAGGCGATAGACAGGTTGGTATTCTGCAGCTGTCTGGGTCATCTCCAGACACGGTTTCGCTTGTCACCGGGACTCAGTTAGAAGCGGGGCTCATCGCTGAAGACAACTCCACTCCAGCCTCTGGAGACGCCTAGGAGAGCGGTGGGACAACAACCCGTCTGTCGCCTTACGACCCGACAGCCAAAAGTGATGGTCTGCCGTGCCATTTCACTTCATAGCAGGACTCCTTTGGTTGTAATCGGCGGTATCCTTACAGCACAGCGGTACGTGGGCAATATTTTACGCCCCGTTTTACTGCTCTTCATGTCTAGCCATACTGGGCTTACAATTCAGCGAGATGAAGCCCAGCTGCACATCGAGAGTTTCTATTACTTGTCTTCGTGCTTTCCAAACCCTACTTTGTCCAGTAAGGTCGCCGGATTTCTCCCCAACTAAGAATGTTCGGAGCTATATGGAGACGGTCCCTCGCGCCAGCTGCACAGAATTTCATCTACATCTACATGCATACTCCGAGATCCGCCATACGGTGCGTGGCGGAGGGTACGTCGTACCACAACTAGAATCTTCTCTCCCTGTTCCACTCCCAAACAGAACGAGGGAAAAATGACTGTCTATATGCCTCTGTACGAGCCCTAATCTCTCTTATCTTATCTTTGTGGCCTTTCCGCGAAATGTAAGTTGGCGGCAGTAAAACTGTACTGCAGTCAGCCTCAAATGCTGGTTCTTTAAATTTCCTCAGTAGCGATTCACGAAAAGAACGCCTCCTTTCCTCTAGAGACTCCCACCCGAGTTCCTGAAGCATTTCCGTAACAGTCGCGTGATGATCAAACCTACCAGTAACAAATCTAGCAGCCCGCCTCTGAATTGCTTCTATGTCCTCCCTCAATCCGACGTGATAGGGATCCCAAACGCTCGAGCAGTACTCAAGAATAGGTCGAATTAATGTTTTATAACCGGTCTCCTTTACAGATGAACCACATCTCAGCCATTATATGCTTGTCCCACTTCATATCGCTCTGCAATGTCACGCCCAAATATTTAATCGACGTGACTGTGTTAAGCGCTACACTAGTAATGGAGTATTCAAAAATTATGGAATTCTTTTTCCTATTTATCTGCATTAATTTACATTTATCTATATTTAGAGTTAGCTGCCATTCTTTACTCCAATGACAAATCCTGTCCAAGTCATCTTGTATGCTCCTACAGTTACTCAACGATGACACCTTCCCGTACACCACAGCATCATCAGCAAACAGCCGCACATCGCTATCCACCCTATCTAAAAGATCATTTATGTAGATATAAAACAGCAGCGGACCTACCACACTTCCTTGGGGCACTCAAGATGATACCCTCACCTCCGATGAACACTCACCGTCGAGGACAACGTACTGGGTTCTATTAATTAAGAAGTCTTCGAGTCACTCACATACTTGGGAACCAATCCCATATGCTCGTACCTTAGGAGTCTGCAGTGGGGCACCGAGTCAACACTTTCCGGAAGCACGATATTCGTCAGGAGGACCTCTAAGAGCTCTGTCAGTCAGTGCCACACCGAACAATAGTTTGCACAAACTCTTCTCTTGAATAAATCATCCAATTTTTACGTTTGTGTTTATGTTTTATATTGCTTGTCTACATGCACATGACATCTACCAATTTGCGTTCGTTTCGGTAAGGCCTCCATGGTGCGTCGTTCTTTGTATTTTTAATTTTTCTTTGATCTCAGAGTGTATTTTTTTATGGATATATTTGGTGTGGCCTGTCATAGTTGCCTCACCCTGTATAAATATAATATTATAGTGCTGCTATCATCTGCAAACAAGGCTATTTCTGCAGACAGTTCGTGACGGCTGGACCTAAGGAGTTCTGAGCTGGCTCGCACGAGGGTCTCGGAACAGCAAGCGCGTCAGCTGTAGGCTGTGTATGTAACCAGGCTGCCGACCTCCTTCAGTCACCCTTGCTTCTCCTAAGACGACGGCTGTAGCCCCCTGGGCGACAAAAGGAACGCCGGCTGCAGAGAAACAAGAGCAGAGCCGTGACTCCACTGAGTACAGCGACGAGGTCCTCGGGATAAACGGGCTCGCCCGGCGACGGAAGGGCACGGCAGGACGGGACTGCAATGCCCTGGCGTCACTCGATAGGGCCCGCACAATGCCGGCCGCCGTGGTAAGCGTATATCTGCCGGCCCGGCCGACTTATCTGCAGTCTTAATTAGCGGTATAAAAGCAACGCCGGCGACGACACGGCCGCTAGCTTCCCCTGCACGGCTTTGTGCGCGTCCCCGCCCCCACCCTACACCGCCCCCGCGGGCTCAACCCTTCCCGCCGGCCGCCGCTGTTAACATGGCCGACAGGCCCAGCGGGGATTGCCCAAATAAAAAAATGTAAATGAACGCCGCCGCGGGGGTGGCTGCTGCTGCTGCTGTGTGCTGCTGCTGTAATGGTGAGGTGGTGGGTGGAGAGGGGGGAAGGGGGAGGTACTGGTGGGGGGTTAGGAGGTGGTGTGGGGGGCGCGGGTGGAAGAAATGGAGCGAGCATAAAGGGTGGCCGCGCGGGCAAAGATAGAAGAGCAATATTCCGCTCCTAATGCTACAGGAGAGCTAATGAGTTTTAAGATGGTAATGAGCTCAGAAATAAAATACAAAAGCTCGGACCGGCGCGTACTTGAGCCTTTCAAAGCCCAGCGTGCGCAAATCCAAAGCAGCGGGCGAGGCAAAGGAGGGTTCGGGGGGGAGGGAGGAGAAAAGAGAGAGGTAGGGGAAAGACAAGTTAGGCTGAAATAAATGTCAGCATATTGCAATTTACTCGCCACAAATACGGGGCCTTGCGCGGTGCGGGCGGCGAGGGAAAGGGACGGGATTTGGGCGCAGTGGAAGTGGAAGTAATTACTTTTTTCATTTCGTCAGCTCCCGGCCGCTCCTTCCCGCGCCCCTCTAGGGCTCCTTAGCCGCGGCGCGCCTTCATATTTCACGTGCGCCTTCACACCTCAGGTTTGCGGTCCCGGTAACTGCTCCGAAGACGACTGCCGCACAAGGGCCGACTTCGTTGTAGAGGGGCGAACACAGCCACCAAAGCGAGCTGCTCGTACCTCTGAGTGAGACAAATTTGAGGTACGAACAAATGGAATTACGGGAGGAATTCAGGTCGTACAGTTAAGAAACTGTGGAAAACATTTCAAGGTACCACTAAGAGCCGCAAATGCTGCGACGTAGGCCTACAACTTATGCATTTAGTTTCGTGACGGTTCCCCCCGTGTTAGTCTCAGTACAGTGTCTTTTTTATATATTCGTCATTGTTTCATGAATCTTTCCGAGAAGCGCCGCGGGGGATTAGCCGAGCGGTCTGGGGTGCTGCAGACAAAGATTGTGCGGCTGGTCCCGGCGGAGGTTCGAGTCCTCCCTCGGGCATTGGTGTGTGTGGATAATTTAGGTTAAGCAGTGTGTAACCTTAGGGACTGATGACCTTATCCCGCAACTCGTGGTCTGCGGTAGCGTTCTCGCTTCCCGCGCCCGGGTTCGATTACCGGTGGGGTCAGGGATTTTCTCTGCCTCGTGATGACTGGGTGTTGTGTGATGTCCTTAGGTTAGTTAGGTTTAAGTAGTTCTAAGTTCTAGGGGACTGATGGCCATATATGTTAAGTCCCATAGTACTCAGAGCCATTGAACCATTTTTTTGATGACCTTAGAAGTCCCATAACATGTCACACACATTTGAACAATTCCGAGAAGTGGCTAAACTGGGCTGACCATATTTATGTGGAGCTTTATCCTGCTGTTTGTGGACAGTGCAAGGTTGTAGCATTGTTCGAGATACGGAGGTAATAGGGTACGAGCACATTTCAGATTTATAGCGCCGCTACTGTTTAGAGATTATTTTAATGATCTAATGTGAGGATGGCCTAGGTGTTCCAAATAGCACAGGAGTCCGATGTGCGGGCCGCGTTCAGGTCGAGGCTCGGCCTGGTTTGCATTCGTTCGGTCCTTTTTGGAAGTACCCGTTACAGCGCGACATATTAGTTCTAGATGAATACTCAGCGTTGCTCGGATAAGTATTTATTCTAGTCTTCTATTAGTCTATCTCCTCTTTACCCTCCCTCTATTCTCCTCCTTCGTCTCTTCTCTGTCCATTATCCCCTCTCTCTGTCCACCTCCTGCACCCTCTCTGTCCATCTCCTCCTTCTCCGACTGTCCATCTAATTCTTGCTCCACTGTCGATCTTCTCCTTCCCCCATTGTACATCCCCCCCATCACTCCTCGAATTCCATCTCCTCTTCCCTCTCTCTTTGTGCAGCTCCTCCTCCCGCGACCTTTGCGCCCATCTCCTCCCTCCTGTTTCTGTACTGCGGCGGAGCTTTCGTGAGCACACGACGTGTTTCGCGTATTATTTCTTTTGCAGCATCACTGGGAAGAGGCTTAACAGTTTCGTCAACAGCACTAATAAAACCAGTTAGACACTGGGTTCTCGGTGTAGGGGCGAAGTTTAAGCCTTTCTCAAGCACAGACAGCGTTAGCTTGTCGAGAACCTTATCCATTAAATTGAACACGGAGCTTCTAGAAGTATCTTCTTGCGGTAACGTTGCTGACAGGCGGCCGAACTTAGAAGACTGTCTTGAAGCAGACTCCTTATGGACCCAGTCCAACTTTCCCCCGGTCACGCCGTTGACCCACACCCAGCAAAGTGATGATGGGTTGGATGACATCTCCATATTCTTTGTTTCGTTGTTTGTGTGGTAACTTGTTCTGACTTTGAGTGGTTTCAAAAGTCTTGCAAGTTGGTGGGAGATGTTACCAAGTGATGGCATGGAGATATATTTAATTTCTTCTGCTATTGTGGTAGTACTGTTGCTGATGTATGGTTGGATTTTATCTTTTCATCTAATTTGTCAGTTATGGATGGGTGATTGTTTTTAAAGAGTCTAATTCCTTAGTTTTTACATCAGGTTCAGGATTAGTTTTCTTTACACGATTGATTACTGATCTAAATTCCTAATTTGTGTTGATTTTGATGGCATGACATCTGGCATGTCCTTAGGTTAGTTAGGTTTAAGTAGTTCTAAGTTCTAGGGGACTGATGACCACAGCAGCTAAGTCCCATAGTGCTCAGAGCAATTTGAACCATTTGAACTAACAAATTTCTTGAAATTCTTAGAAAATCATACAAGTTTACAACAAACTACTCCATAAAAAACACTTACGAATTGATTGGCAACTTAAAAGATATCGCCATTCCAAGTACAGGAAAGTTTACATCCCTTGACATAGGTGATCTCTACACCAATATACCTACAACAGAAACATTCCTTATTATCAAAGACAACTTGTTCCAACACAAAAATCTAAACAACGTAGAAATCTATGAACTAATGAATCTGTTTGAATTATTGTTGTCTTATAATTACTTTTCCTTCACTAACAAACTAACAACACGAAGGAAGGTCCATAAGCAGCGAATTTAAGATGGATCTCGAATTTCGCAATACTATTATCACTGATTCATGTGCGCGTAACAGGTAAAAATGGTGCCGAAGCCATAGATCCTGGGCTGTAGAGCAGTGAAACAAAACCATTTTGTCACATGAGTCTTGTTTCACACTGTTTCCAGCTCCTCGTCGAGTTTACATTGCTGGAATTGGCTGATGATTTGGGCAGCTGTATCTTAGTATTCCATGGCTCCCATGTGTACTCTAAAGGATCTCATTACTGCCAAGGATTGTGTGTCCATTTTGCTTGATCAAATCAACCCCATCGCACAATCTTTGTTCCCAAACTGTGATGCTGTGTTTCAAGACAAAGGGGCCGCTGTTCATGCAGCTCGCAGTCGCCCAGGACTGGTTTGTGAGCACGAGGATGAGTTGTCGCATCTCCTCTGGCTGCCACCAGTCAGCAGATCTTAAATGGAGGCTGAGCCTTTGCGGTGAACTTTGGAGAGGAGGCTGACTCATCGCTGTCCACCTCCATCATCGTTATCTCAACTTAGCACTGGTCTGTAGGAATAATGTTATAAGATTCCTTTTCAAACAACAAAGCACGTGTAGCAATCTATTCCGAGAGGATTGGAAGCTGTTTTGAATACCAACGGTTTTCTGCGTGGTGTTGGGCATGGAAATGTGTTATATTTTTCGTGTCTCCGTATTTTTGTCCACCTTTCGTAACATTTCGTTAGAAACAAATGAAAAAATTGGATGTTGTCTCTCACAAGCGCAAGTTTCAGAACTGACTATTCTTTCGCGTATTCTAAACTACAAGGGATCTGTAAAGATGTTTCTGTAGCGCGAAGTCCGTCTCTGAATGCATAATTGTCTTTGACAAAGTCAGTAGGAGAAACCTATACGAGGAAATGCTTTGGAGAGCTGTTACGACGTCCTACTGGAGGCGACTGCGACGCATTACCTACTGTGAGAATGTCTAAACTGACCAAGGGTGTTGTAGACGGAAGCTGTCTTTCTTGGGATTCCACTGCGCATGCGTACGTGTGGCTAGACGCTGCTATGGTTGAGTACGTCGTAAGTTGAGCAAAAATCAGTTTCTGTTGTTAGTTCTTAGATCTCCGTCTATAAAAATTTGCCCAGGATCTGCCTTGCATTGCAAGGCTTGGTGTAATGGTATTTACAGCATTTCCAAATCTTTAATAAGCACTTGTCAAAATCCAGCGATACGTTCGTTGTTTGGTTAGATGGCCAAGTTTCAAAGCTCGGTACGGAATATGGCTGACATTAGTCCATCCCAGTACTAGGGAGGTTTAATTTATCACATCCTCGTTCAGTCGGCCATTTTCAGCAGTTCACAATGTATATGGAATCCTTTTTGCTTAAATCTGTCATTTGTGGTGATTTATTGTACCACATGTTCCGCACGCAGATGTGTCCATAATTGCAACCATAATTGTGATTTATTGCACAAAGTGTTCCACACGCAGATGTGTCCATAATTGTAACCATAGTTAAATCGAGGGTGTCCAACGTTTTGGCTTACTTGGGTCATATTGGTAGAAGACGAGTGTTTGGAAGCCGCACATAATATGCTTAACACTTAACAATACTCGCTGAGCAGAAGGAAATAAAAAAAGTAAGAGGGGAGGACAGAGAGAGAGAGAGAGAGAGAGAGAGAGAGAGAGAGAGAATGCAAAAATGTTCAATTTATCGTTTTACCGATCGCGTGATGGATGCTAACTACTTGGGCAGCACTGTTACTAACTTTGGGCTGAATGCCACCAGCGGGCCGCGAGTGGACACCCCTGCGTTTAATGCAATTACATTTTCTTGATCAAAAATTCTGAAGTTTATACGTGATCCCTTGTCACTCTTAACACTTTAATATCTCTTCGATTGATAGAGTTCTTTCTAATCGGTCTCTAGATGTTTCACGGAATGTTCAGTTCCTCAGGCGTCACCTGCGAGACCGATTTTCCTGAACTGTTATCACACCCAGTATATACATTTCTCAAAACTGTAGCCAGCAGTACGCTTCGTCTATTTCTTTGCATGTTTTACGGGCTAGTAGGTAAGTCAGAGACCTGGTGGATCATCACTTTATATACGACATGACTGCTTTTTGTGTTCAAATTTCAGACTTATAAATAGAAAAGCTAGATTAACTGACTGAGTCAAGCATACCCACTGCACATGACTTGACTGTAAACTGGGCTACTTTCACACGTTACTGATACCAAGCCACGATTTAGTACGCTCATAAAATTCAGTGAAGCGTTATTTATGTCCATTGTTATTACATTGCGCAAAGTAACGAACTCTTTTTCTCTTGCTCTATTCCTCTAAAAAATGGTGGCAGATGACGGTTGTCATATCTTTTTCATTGATCTCCACTTAAAGGGAAGGTGGTATTTTATTCAGGGCAGTTTCAGGATACATGTTTATAAGTAATCTGAATTTAAATCAGAAAGTAAGACACTTACAGAATGCTGACAGAATATTTCTCACCGGTGGTGTCCTGTCGAAAAGGCAAATGCCCGGATGGTTCCTTTGAAAGGGCACGGCCGATTTCCTTCCCCATCCTTCCCTCACCCGAGCTTGCGCTCCGTCTCTAATGACCTCGTTGTCGACGGGACGTTAAACACTAATCTCCTCCTCCTCCTCCTGTCGAAACACAACCGTGCTGGTCCCGACAGTTATGCGACCACTCACCAAGGCGCTGCCTAATCCCTTTGGGTGCAGTTCACCGAGAGGGGTTCCACGCTTGCGAAACAAGGACAACTTTCTCTTGGTATTAATCAAGCAGCGCATCAGACTTACGGAGAGCTGTGTGACGAGGGCCTCTCCAACCCGGTAAGAATACTCCGGTGGATGGGCGCCTGGAAGTGGCGTCGCTTTAATCCAGAAAACTTGCATAGTGGCGTTGCCAGGAGGCGGCACAACCCGGACGTCTCAGCCAAAGTATCACGAATCGTCAGAGCAACAAAAGGCACACCTCGTCCCACAGCATGAAGCAGTTAACTGAAAGGAAAGCTACCGTATAGTAGAAAAAAATAACGCCAAAGAATGAAGACGCAACTAACTTGAGTAAATGTTTCCTACTTTCTTTGCACCTCAGGTTTGTTTTCAAACTGCTATCGTCGTCACTGTCAGGTGTTAACTGTGTTACTAATAGCCCGTTTGAGAGTTCCGTATCCAGTTGGCCAATTATGTCAAGGGGATGCCACGAATTCAGGGAAATTCCTATGCTACAAAGATGATGCCGATGTCTGTTATGAACAAGTATGAGTAGCGATGTTGATTCCGTTGCATGATACATAACTTATTTCAGTATGGTATTTCATATGGGGTGCCATAGCCACAAATTTATTAAAAGGTAATTCCGTTTAAGAACTTGCGTGTTAAATAACCACCGCCGTTTACGTCATAATCTGCTGATTTCGTTCCTGTGCCGCTTGCAGTGCTACTCCTATGGCCGTAATTTTACACTATCACCGTGAGTGGGTGTATACCAATGTACAGTGCGGAGCATAAATCAGTTGCCAAATCTTCGTTCGGCCCAGAAATACTAAACAATTGAAAATAAAAATTTATTATCAACGCAAAATTACACGCAGAGTACATTCAACCGACAAAAGATGATCGAAGAGATTCCCAAAGGCATTCTAAGCAAACATTGCATCTTTTCAATTCTGATTTACAAATTTTGTCGCAAATTTTCCGACACGGTAGGTTTTTGAATTATGATTGGATTCGTTCCTTCAAATGCTCAACAGCACTAATCCTGACGGCATAAACCTCAATTCTTTAGTGCTCCCAAGACTGAAAAATCCAAGGCGTGTAATATGAGGGAATCATGGAGGCCATTCAGCAGCATCCCGTTTGCCATTCCATTCATTAAAGTTTATGTTCAGACAATGTCTCTCAATAACTCCGTACTGCGGGGTAGTACCATCTTGTTGTCATACTTAACGGGCTGCAGATGTTCAAAAAGTGGACTATTTTCCAGTTCTAGCAACACTTCTTGTAGCACAGAACTGACAGTACCGTTAAAAAATAATGCCCGATTAGCCCACTGCTGAGAATCCTTGTCCAAAAACACCTTGAGAGTTTATATCTATCTATGTCGTCACGTGGGTATTCATAGAATCCCAGAAGACGCAGTTGTGTTTGTTCACTCTCTCATTCACATTTAAAGTCACTTCGTCGCCACAAAGAATGCTTTTGTAAGGCTTGGGCTCGGCTTCTTGGCGGATGGCGTACAACTCACAGAACTTCATGTACCTATCCGGATCAGCTTCATTTAGTTCTTAAAGTGAATTAATTCTATACACTAACAACTTCAGCTTTTCAAGAATGCTGCACAGGCTTATTCTTGCTATTCCGTGCTGGTTAGATGCTTTTATTTGATATTTAGTCAGTGATTGCACAAAACATTCCACGACATATTAAGATACTGTTCTGTAGTAACAGACTGGTTTACCTGAACGAATAAGCTACGCTACCCGCTCAGTCTTTTAAAATCTTAAATTAAATTTGCGAAGATCATGTCGAGATGGAGGCTGTATGTATGGAAAAACACCACAAACAAATCAGAAACATCACTATAATTACGGATAAGATTTCACTCCGTTAGCGAAAAAAACATACAGTTATGTAATTAAATTTCTGTTTATTGACTGAAATTCGACCTACGCGGAGGTATACCAACAATTGTTCTACCAGCGGACTATACGCGACTGGAACAGGAAAATAGGGACGTGACTGGAACACAAAGTAACCTCTGCCACACACCGTATGGTGGCTTGCGGAGTATAGATGTAGGTGGGAAATTGTTTCTCGGGTCACAGTCAACATAATCTTAAACTGCTAACGTCAACTGACTTATGGGTACTGCCCACTAGTATAATTCACTAGCGACTACCACTACAGAAGGCGAAACAAAGTCTAAGGATTGTTAGTCACAATCGAATTATTGCCCAAAGCGTATATCTGTCTTTTAATGTGTAATCACTGTCGTAGTAGATAAAACGAAGTGACAACATTCCATGCTCGTCAACACTTTAAAGTAGTTTTGCTGCCGTGTGACAAAAGTACATAAAATAACTGATAATCTACCGCACAGCACATTGGTTGGTTGGTTGGTTTGGGGGATTAAAGGGACCAGACTGCCATGGTCATCGGTCCCACAGCACATTGATCTTCACATTAATTCCCTCAGTCCGTAAGCAACGAATACCAGTTTCTAGCATCCTGAATTAAAGATGGTGTTGCACATTGCCATCTCACCGGCTTTCTTAATGAAAGGATCGAAGTAGGCAGATGCATCTGATTACATTTTTGTTTCATCAAAGACAATTGTATGATTCTTTTTTGAGGCTTTATTCAGCAATAACAGATCTGACAAATCCGTGATATTTAATGTACCGTCGGTACTCTGTGTAGCGTTCTAGGAATCTTAACTATACAGGACGAGTCCTAACTATTGCCACCTAGATAGCTCCGAAAGTATGACAGTAGCTGAAAAGTTTGTAGAACAAAATTTGCATGCGACAACGGGGGCTATAATATGTCGTTGCTTTTTTGTTGGTAGGTGGGGTCGCGTCAGAGATATGAAGGTCAACCTTGTTTTTCTAAATGGTATACTGTAGTTTGGTACTTATTTTCTGATAGCGGCTATCGAGACGACTCCAATGATGCGTAACAGTAAGGTCTTTGAAGGTCAACGAAGGTCAAAATGGTGGCATGAACGTCCATTTACAAAGGTGTTCGAAGTGATTGCTGCAATCTTCTTATCATGGATTGAATGGTATTCCTCATTACTTCGGCACTTATCGAAGCACATGCTTTGACAATTCTCTCTCGTATATCGTGCAAATAGTAAATATTCGCCGAATACGGGGTATCCATCTAACGTGCCACTGACATGTAAACACCGTTAGACGGTTTCGCAATACGATATAACGGGAACGGTAAGACTAGTATTGCCGAATCAAGCGAATGTGAATGGTGTATTCCTTCGAAGAACAAGTCTATATGCTTCTCATTTACGGAGAATGCCAATGAAATTCAGTGAGAGCTAGAGACTTATACGCTGAAAAATATCCTCAATGTACTCACGCTGTACGTCGTACTTTTAAATGCGTGTATGATAAATTGAGGTATCCGGCAAAGGAAAGTTACTAACGAGGAAACGGAAATTGGTACTCTTACCACTGCCATTCGAGATCCTTGTGTTAGTTCGCGTGAAATCGCAAGGGAATCTGGCATCAGCCAGAGCAGTGTTGTTCGTGTTCTGCATCGCCATAAATATCATCCTTACCATATCAGTCTCCACCAAGAATTAACTGGCACGGATTGTATGCGTCTGCCGGTGGGCTCAACTACAGGTTCAGAAGGATGACACATTTATTAATTTGATTTTATTTACTGACGATGCTTCGTTCACAAACAATGGAAATTTGGATAACATGCATTATTGGGCAACTGAAAATCCAAGTTGGCTGCGGCAAGTTGCATACCAAATACCGTGGTCGGTGAATGTATGGTACGGGATTCTGAAGGATCGAATTATAGGCCCCTATTTCATCGAAAGAAATTTTAATGCTAGGAAGTACACGACATTCCTGCAAGAAACATTAGGTCTGTTATTGGAAGATATACCTTTAGGAAAAAGGAACAGAATCCGGTATCAACACAATGGGTGTCCGACATATTTTTCGCTGATAACTAGAAATGAGTTGCAGAGACAGTTCCCAAATCGTATGACGGGACGCGGAGGAGATGTGTCGTGCCCGGTTCTTTCACCAGACTTGACGACTCTGGGTTATTTCTTGTGGGGATTCGTAAAAGACATTTTTTATAAGGACGTTCCAATTACACCTGAAGATACGCCGCGAGAGAGAATTGTAAGATGGCTCTGGCTCTGAGCACTATGGGACTTAACAGCTATGGTCATCAGTCCCCTAGAACTTAGAACTACTTAAACCTAACTAACCTAAGGACATCACACAACACCCAGGCATCACGAGGCGGAGAAAAATCCTGAACCCGCCGGGAATCGAACCCGGGAACCCGGGCGTGGGAAGCGAGAACGCTACCGCACGACCACGAGCTGCGGCCAGAATTGTAAGAGCATGTGCTTCGATAAGTGCCGAACTGATAAGGAATACCACTCAGTCCATGATAAGAAGACTGCAGCACTGCATTGATATCAATGATCATCACTTCAAACACCTTCTGCAAATGGACGTTAATGCCACCTTTGTGACCTTAGTTGGCCTTCAAAGACCTTACTGTTACACATCATTGGATTCGTCTAGATAGCTGCTGCCAGAAAATAAGTACCACACTATAGCATCCCAATTAGAAAAGCAAAGTTGACCTTCATATCTCTGAAGCGACCCCACCTAGCAACAAAAAACCAACGTCATATTATGGCCCCCATTGTCCCATGCAACTTCTGTCTCACAAACTTTTCAGCTCCTATCATGCTTTCTGAGTTATTATTGGTGGCAATAGGCAGTGGCTCACCCTGTAGGTTGACCAATGTAACTCCTCCCGCATTCACAAAGGGTTTTGTAAATTCGAGAAACTCTTAGGCCAAGCCTACCTTTCACTAGTCTCAGCAATTCTTTCATTTTAGTGAGTGATCGGAAAATGAATTGCATACCCTGTCTGTGTTGGATACAGCCTACATTATTTTATGTAGCACTGTAGTTAGGAAAGATCATCTTGGCATGATTAGGTATCTGCAAGTTTTCGTTTCTTCTCTAATGCTAACTTAAAATTTGGTTCGCTCTAGTAGTTCTTCCGGAACATATTTTTCTAATCCACGAAGTCAGGTAGTCCTTTTTAAGAACAGGTGTTTCGGATAAGCGGCTATAGTGATGGAGGTATTAAGTTAGCCATCTCTAAGAAACCCAACACAAAGGTATTCAATCATCAGAAGATGTTTCCATGATATAATTTGTCCAACCACGTACGGAATTACCCCACAGTGTATTAGTTCCACTGTTAGCTTCTGAAGATGACGTGGGAGGAAATCGTTGAAGCTCGAGCATATAAACAAATCTGACGTGGTAAGAAAATATTTATACAATTGAAAAGAATGTTGGTTTTCCTAGCAGAAATCCTTAGCAGGAAAATAGCAAGAAACAGGTGAAGACGGAACATTACGGATTAACACGTAATTGACAAAGAGGTAATTAGAGGCGGAGAATAATGCAAAACGAAATACGCCATGTCATTTTCTAAGGAATTACCGCAGCATTTGTCTCAGGCGATTTAGGATACAACGAAATATCTAAATCTGAATGGTTCCAGGGGGTCTTGAATCTCTATCCTCCCAAATGCGAAGCCAGCTTCTTGGCACTGCATGACGTTACTCGGTAAAGGTAGTTGTGTGCATCACTATTGTTTTTGTACACCCTGTGGAAAAAAGGCAGTTTAAGGTGAGAATTTTAACTTCAGTAAATTAACTGTGTCCATGTCATATGAGGGCTGGCGAGTTCGGCTGGTATGTGTTGGCAACACCGGATTACGATGCACACCGAAATATCTCTCCAGTACGCTGCCAGCTAGCATTGAGTTAGCGGTACTGGGTGTATCTGCTAGTTTTTTCCCAGCAAAACTACTGTCCGCTGCCATATCCATCGGAATTAAACTCTGCCTATGCTGAGAGTTGAACGAGCATTCAAATTTTTCATGTTGTCGAGTGCAGTTTGTGGATGTGCGCGAAGATCTGCATGATGAAGAGCGCACAAGGAGGCCCACTACAGTGACGTGTGATGATGCCATTGCTGCAATTCGCAATATTTCGGAAGAAAATCGTCGTGTTACCATGGACAACAATCTAATGCGGCTACCTCTTGTGGCTACAATTTGGCGCTCATCCATTGCAAAAATTCTGACGTGCCATATTCACTACCGCAAAATCTGTGCAAGATGGGTGCCACGTATGCCCAGTGATGTCCACAAGCAGCAAATGATGGGTTAGTCTAGAATATTTCTTGAAATGCATTAAGAGAGGGAGATCTGCTCTTCAAACGGCTTTTCACTTGGCATGGGACCTCAGTCCATCATTAGTTTCCCGATACTAAACGTCAGGTCATGGTGTGGAAGAAACATGGTGAAAGTGGCCCCAAAAAGGGCAAAGGTAACATATTCGGCAGGGAAACTTAGGGCAACCATCTTCTGATACCCTATCGGGGGGTTTTGGTCGTTCAATACCTGGATTGCATCGCCACAGTAACGCAGAGAGGCACTGGAACGTCTTTGAGAATCGCTGTCATCAAAACAAAACTTCCTGGACTTTTGTCTCTTGAAGTTTTCTGTCTTCATGACAATGCTCGATTTTGTGCAGCTCGAATGACCCAGGAAGATTCAGCTGAGGCTGTTTCCGCATCCTCCATGTACACCCGATTTTGCCCCAACTGATTACCACATATTCCCTGAACTGAAAGGTCTTATTGGAGGTAAGCACTTCAATACCGGTGTCGAAGTGACATCAACAGTGTACAGCTGGTTAAGAGCACGGGATCAGACCTGGTATAATGTGGTTTGTAAAAACTTGTTTCACGTTACCAAAAATAAAACGAAAACATAGCGACTACGTAGAAATGTAAGAGAAGCATTGTACATAGTCAATAAAAGTATTTCAACAAGACGAATTTTTTATAAAATTGGGAAATTTGCTTATCGTACGTCCTTCGTATTACGGATCTGTTGTTTTTACGTAACTGCGAGAACAAATTGATAATTTTATTTTCCAACGGTACGGAGCATCACTGCACTGGTACCTGCGTGTGAGATTATTACTGGACAGTGAACTACTTAGACGATGGATCGGCAATAGATGGCATATGAAAGTCGCCGTGCAACACTGGCCTCCCCTGCCGCAAGATCACACGGTAAGGACTCAGTCTATCTACTTCTCCTCACAACAACCGTCAGTTAAATGTGGAGCCACACATCATCAGCTTCCAACGCAGGAAATCCAGACGTGCTCCCAGAAGTATTGACGAGGCTGAATAGGGCCTGACCACCTGTCTTGCATTTGGTGCACAATGAACATTTGTGAAAAATAAATGGAAGCTTCGATCCTAAACGTAAGTGTGAAACGTACTCAGAGGCTATACGTGTACTGAAGTAAAATATGTACCTTGGGAAGTATAGTGATTCTTTAAAAGTAATACCTCTGTAGTGTAATGTGCAAGTTAAAATCCACCCCAGGTTTCTATCCCAATTCGTATAGATGATGTAAATTTGATGGAGGATGAACCGTTTTTAAAAACCCCTAAATATTTATTATCATCTTACCATTTTAATGAGGACACGGATCTCTCCAGGAATTTTGAGCTGGGGAAGCGTTCTGCTTCTCATCAAAAGCGACCGTCTTAATCGAGTGGCATGTTCTACGTGTCTGGACTAATTGGCAAGTATCCATGTTCAGGGCACAGAAACGGAAAAGTGAGGTAGAGCGAGCGAAATACGGTACAGATGTATTATACTCTGTGAAAAGTGAAGTAACCCATTCTGCTCTGTCGCCATGCGAGTCTATCCGACGTTTATCCAAAGTTGTGGAAATGTCCTTTACATAAGGGATGTAAAATTATTAAATTTTGATTCCATTCGGAACTGATGCCAAACATCAGCTGTGTAAGATAAGAACTTAAAAAAAAATGTTGAAATGGTTGTTGCCCGCATCTCGCGGTCGTGCGGTGGCGTTCTCGCTTCCCACGCCCGGGTTCCCGGGTTCGATTCCCGGCGGGGTCAGGGATTTTCTCTGCCTCGTGATGGCTGGGTGTTGTGTGCTGTCCTTAGGTTAGTTAGGTTTAAGTAGTTCTAAGTTCTAGGGGACTGATGACCATAGATGTTAAGTCCCATAGTGCTCAGAGCCAAATGGTTGTTAAGTCCCCTAGACGTAGAACTACTTAAACCTAACTAACCTAAGGACATAACACACATCCATGACCGAGGCAGGATTCGAACATGCGACCGTAGCAGCCGCGCGGTTCCGGACTGAAGCACCTAGAACCGCTCGGCCACAGCGGCCGGCTAAGGTGTGAGCTTCATGAGCAGAAAATGAACACTTCTATTCGTTGTGGTATACAAGTAAATGTCATCTTGTGGTATCTCTTACAATGCCCGAAACACATTCTGTATCAGAGCGACAACCATATCGCAGCTCTTTTATATCTGTACATAGGCACGTACGAGAAACCTAATTCATGGTCCGTGTAGTAAGTTCTGATAACTGCATGTTACAGGCTCCTGCACTATTTTGTAAGAATTTTCACAGAAGGAAAGGTATTTCTGGCAACAAATGGAATAAATCACAATTACCTTTTACTCTGTATAGAACCATCGGAAATCACGGGTCTCTTACACCAAAATGTTCTGAACAGTTTCCCAAATCTTGACAGTGGGATTTGGGTTCGCTCTAAATTTTTTTTGTGATTGTTTTGCTTGTTACTGCTTTGCACTGATCAGCAGTGAAACAATGAAAAATTAATCATGTTATTTTTGCAAGGAATGCGACTTTGAACTGTGCGTTTTGCGCGTTTTGATTTGCACAAGAAAAAAAAACAACAGAATTCACGAAATGTGTACCTTTTAGTTCCTTATAAAATTGTGCTTATCTCAAGAAACAAATTAGATTAAAAAAATACATCAAACGGGAGGGGGGGGAGGGTGGTTCGGACTGGTGGAAGATACCCACTTGTGTCACTGGTTGGAACTGTAGAGAGAATAAATCTGGCACATTTAATGTGAGATATAGTGTTAATTTAGATAATAATTTAGCTTAGGACAAAACGCCACCGCACTTGAATGTCAGTCATATTATTTCACACAAAGCTCAAAATTTGGACTGTAGCAGTCGATACTGATTTCGTTAATACTGGACTATAATGACTTAATAAATAAATAAAACTGTAAAACCGTCACTCTATATAGTGTAGTTAAAGGGACGCAGAAATCAAATAAGAGATAAAAAAAAACAGTATCATATTTGGTTCTATACTTAATATTCAATATTTGTTTGAAGAAGTTAACGTGGGCTACCGACTGACAAATACTTAGCTATATGTCAGGTGACGTTGCTTTGTAAGCTATCCTTTGACAGTGCATGAAGTGATTTGCGAAGACATTTTAAAGGGAGTATAGCTGTAGGTCTGCTGGATTAAGTAGCATATTCCAGCAGGGTTTTCGTCCCTCTCTGTAATAATCTACGGTGTTTAATTAGCCCCACATTATTTTTTTGGCGGCTATCCGAGGGCAAAGTACTTTCTCGGAATTTGAACGTAGTTGGGGGGGGGGGGAGGGGGGAGGAGGTCAGGAGAGTGGTGGGCGACAGGATGGACCGTTGGGGGCGGGGTAGGGGGAGTGAGCAGGGAAGAGCGAAGAGAAAGGCGAAGTTCCTTCACGGCTAGTTGAATTATAAAAGATGAGTGACAAAAACTTTTAATAACTCTGGATCAAAGTTTCGTCTTAGGGATGGAGCGAGATAAAACATTCCCCTTGATTGAAAAGTTTTGTTCAGGGGTTGCGGAAACGCGAATGAACGGGCGATTTGGCAGACGACCGCTTCAGATCAAAAGTTCACTTTCTGCTGGCCGGTTGCTTAACAAAGTAAGAAATTGCGTTTGGCGGATATGGGCCAACGTGAGATGTACTGGCTCCAATCCAGTGAGCTGCAACCCCTCTTTGTGCACTGCCACGGCAAGCGACTGGAACCAAAACTTGGCAGTGAAGCAGCTAGATAGCGAAAGTTCTCTCCTCTTCCAAGTGCGGCTAAAAGCGTAGTCTTTCACGACTGGTTGACGAGAAGGAAGATCTGATGCCAAAGAGAGCAAACGATAAATTTTAGATGTATTTTAAAAATATGTTTTAGACATTTCTTAGGTATAGTGTCCATTAGAGTAAATTTGTCGTTTACACATTTGTTAATAAAAAATAATATCGGAGGGTATGTACTTTTTAATTACATCGTAGCTGATCACACGTCTGAATGGTCGTTCCACCATGGACAAGGGATGAAAAGCTGTGTCTCAGTAAGAATATAGTACTGTAGAATGTAATCTTTCGCAGACGAATAGGCCTCTTGACTTTTTCTCTCTTTAGTGTTCAACCGCGAGATTGTTTTGCAGCAGTACGCCAGTCTCCTCTACTGTGAGTTTTCATTACCGCGTTTGTGTTGCACCTCGCATCATTCATAATCTGCTGCATGTTTGACAACCTTGGTCATCCCTGGCGATTCTTTCCCTCTATAGCTCCTTCTGCTGTTGTTCCATTGATGTTGTTGTGTCTTCAAATCTGTGTTTTCTTGTTTTTTTTTTTTTTTTTTTTTTTGTTCTCCGTACTCTTCTAACCACATCTTCACTTGTAACTCGGTCTCTCCAGCTGATCTTCATCACTCTTCTGTAGAATGAAATCTCAGGAGCTTCTAGCCGTCTTCTCTTTGTTTCCCTACTGTCCAAGTTTCGCACCCATGTAGGTCTACACTCCAAACAAATGCTTTATTACCTTTAGTTATTTCCAGACTGACGTCCTTGCTCCTGATTAAGTTCTTTGTCAAATAAAATGCAATTTTGGACTGCAGTATTCTGCTCACAATTTTTTCAGGGTTCTGCCATAATTTCTGATCCTGCTTCCCAAACAGTTAAATTTCACTGTCGCTTGTAACTAGTCTCTTCCAGTTTATAGTCTTAAACGTTCATATCCTTTTTCAGTACTGTATAACATCACTTTAGTCTTTCGCTTGCTTATTCTCAGTCCAAAAGATTAGAGAAATTCCTTTTCTTTGGTCTGAGGACCTTCCCCAGAGGATCTTTCGTCTTCGTGACAGCAAAAATATCATCTTCGTAGCGCAGCATATCTATCTTCTGCTCAATAATTTTGATCCCTACCACAACATTTTGCAAACTTAGTCCATAACTTCCTCCATGTAAGCACTGAATGTAAGAGGAGGAGAAGGAGTACGTCCGTGTCTCCGGCCTTTTCTGATTTTTGCATTATGTTCCTAACGAAAATTTGTGATCATAGCCACTTCGCTTTTATGGAAACTGAGTATCATTCGCATGTCTTTGCATTTTAGTCCTGCTTTCTTCAGCACTATTGTAAGATAACATTATCAAATGCCTTTTCCAGGTCAACAACGGCAATACAATTTGGTTTATTTTTCTGTATTTGCTTTTACACAACAAGCCTCAGAGCCGGAATCGCCTCTTTCGTTTCTAATCCTCTTTTAAATCCAAACAGATCCGCACTCAGCAAATTTTACACATTCTCTTGAAGTTTTCTGAGGATAATCTTCATGAGAATTTTCGATGCAAGCGATTGTAGGCTTAAGTTTCAGTGCTGTTCACATTCTGTAGCTGTCTCCTTCCGCGCTATAGGAACCATGATACATTTCTCAAACTCTGTTGGCGTCTCCTATGTTGTAGACGGACCTCAGCAGTTTCAGCAGCATCGTTTTCACACTGTCACCCTTACTTAAAATACTGCGGGCTACTATGACGTGATCGAGTAAATTTCTTGCCTATGGAGTCCTTCGACAAAAAATTTTTAGTAAATTTGTTGCATTAGGTTTGGATAAATTTCGATGACTACCTCCATAATCGCCGTCAGGGACTACATATGACAGTCTCGAAACTTGTGGGGCTACCACTTTCATATCGAAAGATCGGCATGTGATTGGCTGGATTACGTTATTATGACAACACGAAGATGGAATGTACTGAGGTGGCCCCTTCTTTGTCCATAGACTATGTCTGCATGATGAAGACAAAGCGCGCAGTGATTCTTCCCGTAGTTTACGGCCTGATGCGAGTGATGGTCTTGCAAGCACCGCTGGTTATAGAGTGCGAACATAGTCTATGGACGTAGAACGCGCCAAACCATCTCCGTGATGTCATCACCACATAATCCAGCCAATCAGTTACCATCGATTATATCTAAACGTGGGAGCCTCGGCAGTTTACCGACAATCAGACATAGCCTCTGACGACGACGATGGAGGTAGCCATCGAACGCTCGGGATTTCATCCAAATTTGAAGTTCACCGACATTATCCCAGTGAATATCTCGAACAAAACCAAAGATTCGTTTCTATCTGCAGAGGACGTCTTCGAGGGGGTCGTAGCTTCTATGAAGGACCAAATATCTCCCCAATCTGCTACTGACAGATGTAAAATTTTGTTTCGTATGCTCCCACGCAGAGGCGTGAAGTCTCATGGCTTCAGATTTGAAGCGCAGTTAGCCGTAATCGGTTTCTCTGGTCTGTTATTACTGTGGCCCACTGTGGAAGGCTCATACACGTCTCCTATAGCATCGCGATTCAGATACCATTCAGATTCATCCCTTCCTCTTTCAGATTAAAATTACTGACTTTTAATAATCTAGATCGCCTCTTTTTATAGAACGTTACAGTACCTATTCGTGCAAGCCAGGGCCTGAGGCTTACGAAATCGAATCTGATACTCATGGCTGCAAAGTGTATTTACCGCAACACCTGATCTATCTCTTTTTCCTCTTCTACTCTTGTACACCTATTCTCCTCTTCGTTTTTCCGCGGCTCTTTTTGTAGTAGTCTTGTACACGTCTCTGCACCTACATGATATCCTGTAAATTTCTTTCATTTTTCCAGCGACTTGTGTGCATACTTGGCCGACCTTAGGTTTTCTAAATATTTTACGTGTCTTTGTACATTACGGCAATATTCCGTTTCTTCAGGATCTTGCGTCTGTCAAATAAATTCATTCCAGCTTGGAATAATAGGCCGGAATATTGTAGTAAGTGTGGAATATGTTAACTTACGCTTATACGCAACGTGATGGCTGGGTGTTGTGTGCTGTCCTTAGGTTAGTTAGGTTTAAGTAGTTCTAAGTTCTAGGGGACTGATGACCATAGATGTTAAGTCCCATAGTGCTCAGAGCCATTCACGCTTATACGCAAACTTGCACCTCGCACTCAAGAAATAGCAACACCGAAGAGGTTTCTTGAATAGACGTTTTGTCGAATTCATGTCTTAAATAGAATGGGTCTGGGAAAGACACAGAGGACGGGTCAACGGGAAGCAACGACTATGGTAGCAACCGACATATTCTGGGAGAGGGAATGCTAATGGGGATAAGTAATTTATGTACAGAAAATTATGAAGAATGTGGGCTGTACCTAAATAACAATACAATCCGAATTCTTCCCAACTTCCGCAAAATATTACATGAAACTGTCATATAATCGAAGGCTACAGTAGCAATTAACATGTATCTTACGGAAAAAATTTTAGTATATTTACAAAAAGTAGACGGCCGGGTAATGCTGCTAGCAGCAATAGAATTTCGGTCAATGCCAAAAAATCAGTTTCATATAATACAACATTTTATACAAAACTCTGAACCCAGTGTGTCATAGAAAATGGCACTGGGCGTGTTGTGTTGCCAAGTGCAGCTGTACATGCTGATACTACGTGCAAATGTGAAAACTGTCTGTTAGAAATCTCTTTCATATTATTTATCATTCGCAGGTTGAGAGTCGGTTGCACGATGCAAAGACTTCGTTGTCCATACTTTTGTTTACTGGCACCATCTCATTTTTAGTTACGCGGGGTATCTGCAGGCAATACTGTGAAGACAGAGCATTATTAACTAGTCAGGTCGCTATGAAGTTAGATTCGAGTTCGCATGTCCCTCGGGTATACGAACAAAGCGTTCTTACTTGTTCTTCCTTCCACTCTACACGTGGAGCTGGAGATGGTGTTTACGTCGCTTTGCCCGCCGACGAGCTGGGAGAACTTCAGACATGTTGTCTTGTGAATGATTTGAGGTGAGCTTTACTCAACTACAGCTTCCAGTATGTTTGATGAGAATGTGGCATGCTTCCGCAGCGTTGACTTCAATAAATTTTATATGTTTTTTGAGGTGCAGACGTGTATACGTGGGGTAAGATTAGGTCTTTTGTTCCGAATATGACAGGATAAATATCAGTCTATCATTAAGCCATCTGTGGACATAGGTGGAATCTCACGTCAGTTTCTTACTCATTGAGCGGTATTCCCGGGGTCTGAAAGTATATTGGTTTCTTTGCAGCTTTAGTAAATGTGTGGTATTTCTATAACCACGTTCTCCGATTGTCGATAAGAAATTTCCACGTAACTGAAATGAACATGAATTCTCTAGAGGATTATTTTCTCAAAAAATCCTTTTTTAACTTCATGAACTATTATTCACTGACACGTGTGCTTGTCTAGTCTTTGTTCTGACTATTACCTTGTGTGAGCACAACTTACTACACTGGTCTGCAAAACTTAAGGACGAGATAGGTAAGGTGACATAATGCATTAACAACTCGACGGAAAAGAATGAAAGTGCTGGAGCGTGGCGACACAGAAGCCTAGACGTCACTCGACATGAGGCGAGCGTGACTACATCACCATACAGAGCTAGCCCCGCAAGAAACGGTAGTTGAAAGAATGGGAATAGCGTGTCAATTAGCGAACAGTTGCGGTGCACGGTGATGGTGTTCTTCAATACAACATCGCCCGGAGACAACGTTTGGATGTCCGTCCGCGGCAGCTGAGTGGTGGTGCTTGGGTAGCTCAGATGGTCCCGAGTTCGAGTCTCGGTCCGGCACAGAGTTTTAATCTTCCAGGAAGTTTCATATCAGCGCACACTCTACTGCAAAGTTAAAATCTCATTATAGCCGGCACGGTAGCTCAGCGTGGTCGGTCAGAGAGCTGGTTGGCCTCTGTAATATATATAAAAAAAAAAAAAAAACTGAGTGTAAGGATCAACATACCAACTTAAACGGATGTCATATGACCTCCGCAATGACCAAACACAATGAACAAAATGAGAAAGAAGGGTAACTAGTTAAAAAAATAAATAAATAGAAAAAAAGTTGTCAGCGCAACAGACTGTCAATCTTAAGGGCCCGGGTTCGATTCCCGGCTGGGTCGGAGATTTTCTCCGCTAAGGGACTGGATGTTGTGTTGCCCTAATCATCATCATTTCATCCCCATCGACGCGCAAGTCGCCGAAGTGGCGTCAACTCGATAGACTTGCACCCGGTGAACGGTCTACCCGACGGGAGGCCCTAGTCACACGACATTTATTTATTTAACGTTTGGATGACTTCACATGGGGAGGGAGGAATGATCTGGAAACTGGAAGGTGATGAGTGTAGTTCAGGAGTCTGCTATTGTTCACAACTTTTGTTTCATGCGCATGGGGAGCGTTCCGAACCAAAAGAAGGGACCCACGCCAAACAGCCACTGCCATTGCAACTACATTGAACAAGACTCCAAGGCCCGCAATCCCATGATACACACTGGCACAGCGACTCCTTGGTGGGTGGTCTCTTTGTCCAACGACCAGTACGTTGTGTTCCGTTGACACACGCGCATTGGCGGTACAGTTTGCGGTGGTGCCAAAGGCTGGACCAACGATGAGTGGGGGGCTCCTGCTCTTCTCAGATGAGGGTGAGTTCAGTATGAGTAGTGATTCTGTACGAAGTCTCATATGGTGAACAGGTTAGGCGGGAACATTGTCGAAAATTATGGTTTCGGTGGTCCAGATGTTAAGGCGATGGGAGTCATAATATTGCCTGCATGTACTGACCGCAGACTCTCTGGACACGGTACACGCAACGGTCAACATTGTGTGAGGCGGTAGAACTTGCCCACGTGCATATTTTCAGTAATGCATTTTCCCTAACTCCATTTTCATGGGTGACAATGTCCGATTGCATGAAACAGGGCGGGTAGAGGATCTCTTGGAAGGAGAAGGCAATCAATGTGTAATGCGTCGTTGGATTTGTTAATTTCGAATGTGGCAAAGGATAAAGTTCTGACTGTCTTCTCAAGCCCAGGGTGGAAACAGACATTCCACATAGCTATTAATTTTGGTCCTGAAAGTAATCAAAAATGCTATTGTGACATTCCAAGAAGACATAAATTAATATCAATGACAAGTTTGGGATGTAACCTAAAATGATAAAACAATCTCTCCCTTTTCCATATTACATTTAATTTACCAAAGCTCTCAAGAATCAAGCTATAATCAATAAGCAAGTGTAATTATTTCTTCCCTCAACAAATCAAAAAAATGGCTCTGAGCACTATGGGACTTAATATCGGAGGTCATCAGTCCCCTAGAACTTAGAACTACTTAAACCTAACTAACCTAAGGACACCACACACATCCATGCCCGAGGCAGGATTCGAACCTGCGACCGTAGCGGTCACGCGGTTCCAGGCTGAAGCGCCTAGAACCGCTTGGCCACAACGGCCGGCTCTCAACAAATCAATTAATATTTAAACACTGAATATGTAATTAATCAAACTATATATCTGTATGTGATAATGTTATCAGCTGATACAAGTAAATCGTTAGCAGTGAAAATTACACCTACGTCGTAGCTGTACAACGAATTAAGTTGGGGGAGGATGACTTTAATCTATTCTCATGTACTCATCGGAGGGTAGGTTAGTAATTAGCTCCTGAATTTCTCTATTCAAAGTGTACGCATGTTGGAGTATGCAACTCTCGCCAAATTGGACTCAACATTTAATTTCACCAAAAGCGCTTCGTACATTTCCAAACGGCGACTGCGGCGGCGTTGTCTCCGTGCTGGATCTGAATTCGCTAATTCCCTACTCTAGCCTTGACTGAAAGTAATCAGTCTCAAACGCTATGCGTTCCGTGGAACATTAAAATTTCCCTAGTCGAAAATAATGGCAATTGCACACTCGCTCTGGGTTGAAGCGATGTGTGCAAAATTCGGCCAGAAAATATTCCCACAGGAATATGTAACTATCACTTTACGTTTGTCGCCACGATACGTGAAGCGTATAGCCCTCACTTCGCAAACGTAAAGTAGAGTCAGAATCGCGCCTTTACCACACACAGGTGTGTGGCTCGCCACTAGACGTGAACGCCCGCTCTTTCTGTCACTGTGTCTTAATTGAGTTCTCGAAGTGCTTTTATATGACGTTATCATCCCCACCTTGATTCTGCTACGTCACACGTCTGGCTTCAGCCGACCGCTCCCACGTTAAAGGTAAATTCTTATATTAACGGAATCTTCCATCGGTTCTTGGTAGAACAACATTATAATAATGAATGAGAAGCACCAGTTTGTTTTTGTTCTACAATATTACTTTTATTTTTTACCGGTTTTCGGCTTACAAGGCCATCTTCAGACATTTACTGAGTATTATCAACAAATAAGTTAAATGTTAGCAGACAACATTGGAAGAGAAGTAACACATCTAGACTGAAGTAGAAACATACAGTAAGTAACATCTTTACAATGAAAAAGTAAAAACTGAACAGTACATAAATAACAACGGAGTAGACAGAAAAACCTTTATCACAAAATAGGAATAGCATGCCTACATGACAGTTTCTATTAATAAACAAAACAAATAAAATAAAATAAAATTAGTACTAGACAAGGCTGCATCAAGAGGCATGAAACATGGAGAGTGATACACAGCCAATTTAAAGAAGAGACTGTTGCCGGCCATAGTGGCTGTGCGGTTCTAGGCGCTACAGTCTGGAGCCGAGCGACCGCTACAGTCACAGGTTCGAATCCTGCCTCAGGCATGGATGTGTGTGATGTCCTTAGGTTTGTTAGGTTTAATTAGTTCTAAGTTCTAGGCGACTGATGACCTCAGAAGTTAAGTCGCATAGTGCTCAGAGCCATTTTTGAAGGACGGTTATCAATGTAAATACAGAATACATAAGGTTTTTGCTTAAGTTCCTTATGTATTCTGTACTTAACATTGATAACTGTCTCTTCTTTTAATTGGTTGTTTATCACTCTCCATGTTTCGTAACTCTTGATGTGGCCTTGTCTAGTACTAATTTTATTTTATTTTATTTGTTTTGTTTTGTTTATTAATAGAAACTGCTATGTAGGCATGCTATTCCTATTTTGTGCTAAAGGTTTTCCTGTCTACTCCGTTGTTCCAGAATGAGATTTTCACTCTGCAGCGGAGTGTGCGCTGATATGAAATTTCCTGGCAGATTAAAACTGTGTGCCCGACCGAGACTCGAACTCGGGACCTTTGCCTTTCGCGGCCAAGTGCTCTACCAACTGAGCTACCGAAGCACGACTCACGCCCGGTACTCACAGGCAAAGGTCCTGAGTTCGAGTCTCGGTCGGGCACACCGTTTTAATCTGCCAGGAAGTTTCATACTCCGTTGTTATTTATATACTGTTCAGTTTTTACTTTTCATTGCAAAGATGTTACTGTTTCTACTTCAGTCTAGATGTGTTACTTCTCTTCCAATGTTGTCTGCTAAATTTAACTTCTTTGGTGATAATACTCAGTAAATGTCTGAAAATGGCCTTGTAAGCCGAAAACCGGTTAACGATAAAAGTAATATTGTAGAACAAAAGCAAAATGGTGCTTTCCATACATTATGGTAAATTCTTATTTTTCTTGCCTGGGTCTCCACTCGTTAATGTACTCTACCCACTTGCTTGGGTCTCAGCCGTGTTTATTCTGATAGGTATTATATTGATGTTCCCTTATTTCTTTCTGCAGCGCACCTGGGCTTCCTTTTGTTAAAGCTAATTGAGTCGTTCCAATGTCATTATCCACCTGCCCTGTCCGTCTCCAAGTTGCGTTCAGTTTGTTACATTACTCAGGCCCCTGTCGTTAAAAGGGTAAATCGTTTGTTATTCCGTACATGAGATGGCCCTAAGTATTTCCTGTTGTCAATAATATCGTTATTTGCTGGGGATTTTATTCGGTATCGTCGTTATGCAGCTTATTTAAGGCCCGAAAATGTGGCCACCTTACAAGTGAATGGATTACACTGCCCGGTTCCTCAGACGTAAGTCCGATCGAGCACGTTGGGGATGCGTTGGGGAGATGCGCTGCAGCACGTCCAAATGCACCAACGTCCATTTAGCAGTTGTCAACCGCGCTTTTAGAGAGATGGATTGCCCTACCCTAAGGACTTCCTACCAGACTTGTAACCATCATGGCCACACATTGCAGTGCAAGAATTGCCGCCCGCAGTGGTCACACACACCCTATGAAGAACAACGTCCCACCTTCTGTAGTGTCCACGGTTTCGTCATAAACAGATAGACCGATATTCAGCGATCACAGGCCCTGCGGATCACACGCTGCTTCCACAAACTGCCTCTATTCCTTTCTGTTTTGTGTCTGGTTCTTCCAGGTTCTTCAATTCCCAGGGCTGCTAGGTCCTTCGCCAGGTTAAAAAATGGTTCAAATGGCTCTGAGCACTATGGGACTTAACAGCTGAGGTCATCAATCCCCTATAACTTAGAACTACTCAAACCTAACTAACCTAAAGACACGACACACATCCATGCCCGACGCAGGATTAGAACCTGCGACCGTAGCGGTCGCGCGGTTCCAGACTGAAGCGCCTTCGCCAGGTCGTCCATCCAGTGCTGCCTTGGTCATCCAACGGGGCGTTTGGTGTTTGGTTTCCCCACTAGTGCCATCTTCGCCTGTCTTCCATCTGGCATACGGGCTACATGGCCCACCCATTATTCTTTTGCTCTTTATCTTCTGTAGGATAGTTGGTTGTCGCATCAGAAAGTAGATTTCCTCGTTTTCATTTCTCCTCCATTCTCCGTTACATAAAACTGGTCCCCATATCTTCCTCATTACTCTTCTTTCAAATATTAATAGCTTTTACCTTTCTCGATTAGTCATACTCCATGTTTCTGAACCGTACATCACTTCTGGGCATATCACTCTGTCGCAGATTTTCATTTAGTGTTCACTGAGATCGATTTAGAGCCGAGCGTCTCTTTGAGGGAATGCATGCCTTTCATTCCCATTGCTATTCTTTCCTTAACGTCCATTTTTATGTTGTTGTCCGTGGTAATCCAAGATCCCAAGTACTTGAAGCGGTGCACTCTCTCGAACGTCTTGCCATCCATCTCAAGAAATTCTTCCTGCTCTTGTCTTCTATTGCATTAACTCTGTTTCGTCTCGATTCACTTTGAGCCGTACCTTCGTCATAAATAGCGGTGACTTATTGTCTTTGAATAAATGTGTCATTTCTGTTCTACTCGTTGCGTATTTTTTCAGTTATCTTCTCTATTGTACTGTACTGTAGCCAAGGTTCATCGAGCTATGATACTTGGCCGTGAAACATTATGCGAAAGCTACTTTCGTCTTTAAGCTTTGCAAACCAGTGTAGTAATGTAACAAATGCTATCAGACGCATTCTGCTCCCATCTGACGTCTGTACCTTTTACAGAGAGTGTAAATTGAAATAACCTTTATTACCATTGTTGCCTGCGTTATAAGGAAGGCATAAATTTCTCTCTCCTATGTCTACCACCAAGGAAGTGGCTAAAAGTCTTGATAAAGCTACTACTATTTTCGACAACTTATATCATAGTGGGAAATAAAATAATGTATCCAGCAAGTCCATTACTGTAAAATGTAATACGTACTGCTGAAAGGCTAAAACATTACACGTTCCCATCTGCGGATTGTCTATCTAACAGCCTCCAGACGCACCAAAAATTTGATTTTCAGCTTTTCATATAACTACTGACCAAATTTAAAAACATAAGGTGCTGTCTTCATTTACGAATTAAGAATTGCAATCTTAAAATAAAACTTTAACACAGTAAGTCATTATTTTAGTTAGAAACGGTGCACATGCCTTGAGCCAGCGGAAGTAACGAAGCACCAGTCGCCCAAACTGTATCCACCCAGTGTGTGAGAACGGGAGCGCTTAGCGATTTCCAGCAAACTTTAAACATTTTTTCAAACCTTTCCGAAACTTTTCCTCACCCCCCCCCCCCCCCAAAAAAAAAACAACAATGGAAACCGAAAGTTTACCGCTTACTACGTTTTCGTCGTTCATACAGTAAAAGTTTAGTGCCAGGTATACGTTTTAATTTATGACTTCTGTACTGCTGACTCTGATCGCCAACATTTTGCAGACGTTATCCATACACACCACTATTTCTATGTGGAAAATTATGTAGCTATTCGACACGTGGTCAGGTAATATCAGATAATAAACACTGAGATGTATGCAGAACTTTGCTTTTCTTAAAACGGAAAATTCAAAATTCCCCCGACTATTGTATTGTATTGAACTGAGGACCTAGAAACGACGGAGAGGCTTCGTCCCCGCCGTAGCCCTCCGTGGTTCACAACCCAACAACAGGCTACAGCAGTCCACTCACCCCACCGCCGCCTCACACCGAACCCAGGGTTATTGTGCGGCTCGGGCCCCAGTGGATCCCCCCCCCCCCCCCCTCTCCCGCCAAGGAACGTCTTACACTAGACTAGTGTAACCCCAGTTGTTTGTTTGGTTAGCTTTTAGCGACTTTTGACAAAATTTAAAAATAATTTCACCATAATGAAACATGTTCCCATAATAGTATAAAATGGACCAATTTGTCCTGAAAGAGTTAGGGGTGTAACAGAATGCAACTAGCTTTTCCACAAGACATTCAAATCAGAACATCTTGGCACAATCGCGCTTTTTTACTTGTTAGGATTAGTAGCCATTTAATGTGATATAACGTATCGTGTTCAAGTAAAATAACTTGATACCTAGTGTCATACCCCCAGGAACAAATCCATCCCCAGAAATTTCGTTACTTCAGAAAAAGCTTTTTCCTCTGTTAAATGTATGCTCTAGCCATATGATGATATATGTTGCTTACTATTCAGGACTCTGGGTGCAGGATCAGCTTATAAATTGCAAGATGCAGTTGTGCCAGCACCTTACAGCTAAGAGAGCTCACTGTGCTGGGGAAGTAGGGTTAACTCGTAAAAAAGCGCAAATATGTCAAGATGTTTTGATTTAAATGTCTTTGAAGCTGCCAGGTAAGTAGAAAAGCTAGTTCCCTTCTTTTAAATCCGTTACTGAACCCAGGACATACCTGCCTTTTTTGTACTACGATAGGAACACTTTGCATTGTGATTCCCTACATTTTCTCTGCCGCCATTTTGACATGGCAACTAATTCTCATGTATACTGACTGGGGCAACAATTGATCAGGTACAGATTCTTTATTGTCTTTCGAACCAAGTTGCTTATATCGTGGGAATGGGTAAATCTTTCGGAAAACAACAGTATGACCATTAATTACACCTATTTGTCTTCCTTTTTGCAAAATTTTGACCATTCGCACAACTCTGAAATACGGAAGTGGTGCACGTTAATAAAAGAACCTCGTAAAACCGTGTTTTTTGCACGTGAAATCCGGATGAGGAACGATTTTTGAAATATAGTTTTCAATTTTATCCTAAGAATGAATTCTTTTATTTACTTGGTTCTCTTAATACCGTTTCCGGGCATTCAGTTCACGTAGTAATGAATTCTAGGTGCTATATTTTACTCGGTTTTACGTTGTTGCTTCTCGACAACAGGTGTTGGATACAAAAAATGTAAAATGAAATAGTAAGCAAACAGTTACAAAAAATAAATTTATTTACTGGTTTCGGGCAGTTAGTACCCTTCTTCAAAAGGACGATGACATTTTGTTGTATGCATCTTATTGTTAACACTCGCAGATAATGCGGTAGATATAACCTTCTGAAGAAGGGCACCGAGTGCCCGAAACCGGTAAAGAAGTTGAATTTCTTTTATGCATCTGGTTCCTTATTATTTCGTTATATAAGACTATAGTTTGTGAGGATAGATAAAGTACTAAAATAATTAGTTTTGACTTATCCATTTATGTACTTTAGTCCAAAGTTTGAATCGATTCGTATAAGTTTATACTACAGAAGTGGCGCGCCTCGAAAAGGTCCCAGAGAAACATATTTTTCACGTATTTGCACTTCACATTCGAACGGAGCACATACAGGTGGTGCCGTTAGCTAATCGTTAATTTCAGCCCAGTTAACACATTTTGCAAAATTAAATGATCGATTCGTGCAATTTGCCTTGGCAACAGCACCGGTTCGTCGCTCAAAACTTGGTTAATATACTTTCAAATTACTGCAGTAAGACAAATGTTCGAATGGCTATACTAATGGCCGCTGATCCATGCTAGACCAAAAACATTTTGCCCCATGTTCCTAGAGTAAATGGTAACCGAGTACCAAGAGCCCCTCACCCCCTCCCCTTTCGCGCTGTAAAGATACGTTCCTACAATTTACCCGCTTGGAAATGTAATCATACTGCTAAGAAATCGTATCACAAAAATGGAATTATGCAAAGATACAAGGTTGCTTGTCGAAGATTTGAAAGACGACGTGATCCAGGTAGAACTTCTTATTGGATCTCATACAGGAGAAATTGTTTTAATTGCGAGAATCGTCTTGTTGAGTTTGAGTTGTTTTACACATGGGCGTGCTATTCACTAAAAAATGGGTTTGGGGGCTCACTTCTGCACATCAAGTAGTGTTGGACCTGGTGCATGCTACGACATCTTTTACCCCACAACACAGGCAGTGTTATTGTTAGTTAGAAGGGCAAAAAACTTCAGAGAGCTATTTGGATGTGAATCACACTTTACGGTAATGCATCTGAGGTATACACCATTGTAAACTTTAACATCTGCCCGAGGCTTTCATAAATTGTCGCAACTGGATGCATCATATTTTGGTACTGCACATAAAATTACATTTTGTTAAAGCTTTGGTGCACAACATAAAGAATATTTCTCCTTTTATTAAACTCATTTCTTGCTTTCGACCTAACGCAGCAAGTAATTTGTTTCAATTAACCTTTAAGAGATGAATGAATACAGATACTGATAACACCGTTCTTGATTTTGCATCTTACAGGTGAAAAGCAATAAACAGAAATGAAGTAATTTCAAAGAGAGAATGTTATCAACGCTAAACAGAGCGCAATTCTTATATTTTATGCAATAATTTGAAGCGCTGTACAAAATTTCCATTGTTTTTAGCGTTAACCGAAAACACATCTACGGCCTATTATGACTCCGGAATGGCTATCATCACATGTTAAAGTGCAAGAGCGCTTCATTAGGAGCAATACGGCAATTCCCTCAACTTCATCAACTAGTTCGTAGCGTGGGGTCCTTTAACAGACGAGAGGTGACGAATGCAAGGGTACAAGTTCATTCCCGTCAGGTGTGCTACACATGTAAAAGTTTCCTGTAAGTCAAAATTTATACATACAGGGTCTTTCAGAAAGATTCACAAGATTTCACAAGAACCTACCTGCTGCGCGAGTGAAGATAGAAACCTAAGGAAAATTCACGTCCTTGGTATCAAAAATGTGGACACAACAGACATGTTATGGTTGCAGTAGAATGACCTGTGTTTAACGAAGAAGATTCCGGCAACATCTCTACCGCCTCACCTTCTTCACGTGTAAGGACAGTGAGGAAGTGCTTAACGACATTTTCTTCTGCTGAGAGAGAAGGCACCAAGAGGCCACGATATTACTGCAAGGTCTGATGCCCTCCGTCAGTACATTACCAACGAACCGTCAGAATCTTTTAGCGACAGAAGATGTAGAAGCGTACAAAGTCCTATGCGATTTCGTAGGAAAGGGATCGCGAAATAGCGGTGATAGTGCCACAGACATGACACGTAAACTGGAGTGGCAATCATTAAAACAAAGGCGTTTTTCGTAGCGACGGGATCTTCTCATGAAATTTCAATCACCAGTTTTCTCCTCCGATTGCGAAAACATTTTGTTGGCATCCGCCTACTTAGGGAGAAGTGATCATCACGACAAAATAAGAGAAATCAGGGCTCGCACAGAAAAATTTAAGTGCTCGTTTTTCCCGCGCGCCGTTCGAGAGTGGAACGGTAGAGAAACAACTTGAAGGTGGTTCATTGAACCCTCTGCCAGGCACTTAATTGTGAATAGCAGACTAATCACGTATCTGTAAATGTTGGTGACCTGTTATTTTCAACAGTTTCAGCTTTTCACACATTTAAATGATAAAAAAAGGTTTCTACGGCTGGTTGTACGGGTGGTGTCAAACAGCCATTGATAATTTTAGAAAAAGACATGCGTATAACAACAAAGTTTCTGTTTTCAAAAGAAACATGTGATTTTCAAAGAGTATAGGCCTATCCTTTTGATGCACGTAAATACTACAACAGAGTGCGTCGTACAGCTGTGTGTAAGGTGAAAGTTTCCTTTTTCCTTTCATAAATGCTTAACGTGCCCTTCACCAGAAGCACGACAAACATCCTGAGGATGGGCAAACTTATCCCATATTTTTGCCAGCGCGTCTACAGTTAACTGTGTTAGCAGCTGGTGCCATGCGACGTCGCGGCTGTTGGAATGGGAGGCACATAGGCTAAGTGTTTCGCTGGGAGAAAAGTATGTGAGATTAGATGGCTTGGGAGACCGACGATGCAAAGTGAAAAGTGTACGTCTCTTCATTATTGTTAATTAACGCTGTTATGTGCAGGTGCCACCTCGGCAATGACCTGTGCTATTGTAAAATGAATTACTGGCACGTCCTCGTAATTCTGGGAGAAGCCAGATCTCCAAGATAGCATACAATCAAAAGTACGATACTATGGGTTATCAAGCGGAATATGTAACTGGACTGAGGAGTTTTTAGTAGGGAGTACACAGCAAGTTATCTTGGATTAACACATGTGGAAGTAACTTTTGGTGTACTGGGATACTTGCTGTTCAATATTAGTAGTTACGTTAGTCTTTTCGCAGACGACGCATTCATCTATAATAAAGTACTGTATGATACGAGATGCATTAATGTAGAGTCAGATCTTGATAAGCTTTCTAAATGGTGCAAAGATATGAGGCTTGCTTTACATGTTCCGAAGAGTAAAACTGTGAGCTTCACAAATCGAAGAAACGTAGTATCCCATGACTACAATATCAATGAGTCATAGTTGGAATCGGTAACGCATACAATTATCTACCTGGGTAACACATTGTAGGGATGTGGCAATGAATGAGCACATAAGCTCAGTTCTGGGTATAGCAAGTGGTGCAATACGGTTTATTGGCAGGATACTGGGAAAATGCAATCAATCGCCGGCCGGAGTGGCCAAGCGGTTCTAGGCGCTACAGTCCGGAACCGCGCGGCCGCTACGGTCGCAGGTTCGAAACCTGCCTTGGGCATGGATGTGTGTGATGTCCTTAAGTTGGTTAGGTTTAAGTATTTCTAAGTTGTAGGGGACTGATGACCTCAGATGTTAAGTCCCATAGTGCCCAGAGCCATTTTTTTGCAATCAATCTACGAAGGAGACTGCTTACAAATCTCTAGTGCGACCCATTTTAGAATACTGCTGGAATGTGAGGGACTCGTACCAAACAGTACTAAGGGGTAAGGGGGGATCCTCAATGCATACAGAGAAGGGCAGTACGAATGGTCAGATTTGTCTGACCAGTGGGAGAAACGCTTGAAGGTCCCGAGAAAGCCTAGCTACAAAGATTCAAGAACCAGCTTTAAATGGTGGGCGTAGGAATATATTACAACCGCCCATAGGACCGCTGTATAGCTCCCATAAGAATCGTGATGACAATATTAGATTAATCACAGCACACACGAAGGTATTTAAACAATCATTGTTCCGGCACTGCATAGAAGAATGGAACGGGAGAAACCCCAATAACACGTACAAAGTCACGTACCCTCTGCCATGCACTTCACAGTGGTTTGCACAGTGTAGACATGGATGTATAACGATCTAGCTAGTGACACCACTCTGGCAAACACCTGTACTGGCAACATACAATTGGTACACAAATAAAATTTTGATTTCTGTTAAAAAGTTAAAATTCACACCACGTTTCATTCTTTATTCACCCAGGAGACATTTTCTTATGAAACTGGATGACTTTTTGGAGCACCCTGTGCTTCTGTTCTACAAACACTTGAAAATAGCTCAAAATTATGTTGCGGCATGTGCTTGAGACCGCTCTTTGCAATCAGCTAAGGGATACACAGTCCAGCCATGAACACAATTCTTCGGTCGGGGGAACCTCCGCGTAAGTAATCGGTCAAATGTATAGTTTAGCTACTCCTACCTAATCGAGCAGCGTCAACAATTGGGTCAATTCAGTTATCAACGAGCCAGGATTCTAGCAGGGCCTGTCAAGGCCACACGTTGCATATCATCGTCCAGTTAGTTACTCAATTACATACGTGTTCCATAGACCAACTGAACAATTCGTGTATCGAAAGCATGTGGGACCTGTCACTTTACGGGATATGTATACATGATTAGTGTTGACATTAATAAACACGTTTTTTTAGTCATACTGATGCAACAACAATTATGATCAAAAACTTGCTTGCCGTGTAACTCCATTCTGAGCCACTGATCGCTTTCATAGAAGATAACAGGGGTCATTTTACCATTTAGGATGTTTGGACACAACTCTTCTTCTCAGATAATGACGGATTATTTATGATGAATTTCGTTAGCGAATGCGAACTGCCGGAAAAAAATGTATGCCTGGAAAACCGTCGTTGTTGATCCGATGACGGGAGATGCCATCTGGGATAGTACACATACTGATAATGGTTTCTTCCGCCAAAAGATAGCGCTGTGGTATAGCTACCAGAGCGCCATCTGTGTCTACCTTTCACAGGGAATATTCACAGCAAGGAGCCTCAGTGTGGTGCAAACATGTGAAGACATCAGTCAACCATACCACGGAGAGGCACTCGTGCTACCTACAGCCAACTGAACTAGTCAGAAAGGGGTCAGTTTGTGGCCTTCCCAGAGGCGATATGGTCCTTTTGGATAACCGCTGCTTACGATGGACGTGATGGGTCATTTTCTCAACGATACTGGTATCAGCGGTGACGTGAACATTCTCACAGCCGGAGACGCGATTCTGGACGTACACGCATCACAGACGCCCATCAGGATTTTCGTAGTGGAACAGCAGCAGTGGTAGATCGCACAGCTACCACACCACAGATATGAGGATTTGTGGGCCCAGACGTGTCAACACCAACTGTTGCCAACTGGTTGATATCACTGGAACTAAGGGCAATCACGCCTCCAGCCCGTCTTCCACTCAGACCACAACGTCGACGTGCACAGCTAGACAGCCGTCAGAGGATCACTTGGAAAATGAGATGACGCGCTGTGATCTTCAGCGATGAAAGCAAACTCTGCCTGCATGCAAGTGGTGAGCGCTGTCTCGTAGAGTGCATTAGCCCAAAACACACTGGTCCAAATGGTTCAAGTGGATCTAAGCACTATGGGACTTAACATCTGAGATCATCAGTCCCCTAGACTTAAAACTACTTAAACCTAACTAACCTAAGGACATCACACACATCCATGACCGAGGCAGGATTCGAACCTGTCATCGTAGCAGCAGCGCGGTTCCGGACTGAAGCGCCTAGAACCGCTCTGTCACAACGGCCGGCATACACTGGTCCCATGACAGGCCTTATGGTCTGGGGTACGATAACCTGCAATTCTCGTTTACCTTTGATGATTCTGTAGGGGACACTAACCAGCACTCGGTACACGCAGAATGTTGTTAGACCCATTATTTTGCCATTCTTGTAACTGGAAGGTAATGCATTGTTCAAACAGGATAATACTCATCCACACACTGACCGTGAAACTCAAACCGCTCTGTAAGACCTATAGCAACTTCCCTGGGCAGCACGATCTCCGAACTTGGCTCCAATCGAGCAAGTGTGATATATGATGGGACGAGAAGTGACTCATGCGACGTGTCAACCAACAATCCTTACAGAACTTACAGAAACAGGTAGAGCAGGCGTAGCATAAAATATTCCAGGACAGCATTCCCACCTGTACGATCAACTGGATGCCAGAGTCAGCAGCTGCATTGCTGTCTGTGGAGGCTGCTCCACGCACTCATATGGGTGTTTTAGCATGGGTCGATACCTCGTGCCTCAGAATGGCTTGTGTTATTGATCTGTAAATGTAATAGTGTCATGTGTTCCATATTCACTGTTGCAACAACAAATCTTGAGTGAAATGGGAACCTCTAAAAGGGTGTATTTAGTATTGCGGCGCAATTAAAATTTTTATTTCCTTGACATGGCGACAGCCACCCACGACCCAGGGCAAAGGGCGTCATCGCTGCCATCGGAGAATCGGCGCGTACTGCGACCAACTGCGCTTGCATCTCGCGCAGGGTGGCATAGAGGACGGCCGTCGGGCTGTACGCTGCTGCTGTACCTGACGTCGTGTTAAATGTGCTGTCATTGTTCCATTGTTTAACCCCCAGTAAATCAGCCCTCTTCCACACCATTTCTATCGCTCATCCTGACTCGTAGAGGCCTTGAATACGCCGGGTCGCTTCGATACTTCTCATGACGTTCCGCGTTTCTAATGTAGTCGAGACAGGAACTGCAATGTTGACGGCATGGTCTAATACTGCGGCGGCATCTACGTCGATGTGACGCTTGAGCAGTGATCGATCTCGGAAATGTCTTCGTCTGTCATAATCGGCGTTGCACACACCTCGTCATTACTGCAAGAAAGTCCTTCACTAATAGTGTAATACTATGTAATAAGGTAGAAACATTCACAAAAATTTAATGCGTTGTCGGCTCACTTTCAATGTCCGCCAGTGGTTGAGGCGCCAAAGACTTTCATAGAATCTGGTCTACGTGATTACTCTGCTATTCACAATAAAGTGCCTGGCTGAGGGTTCAATGACCTACCTTCAAGCTGCTTCTCTACCGTTCCACTCTCGAACGGGGCGTGGGAAAAACGAGCACTTAAATTTTTCTGTGCGAGCTCTGATTTCTCTTTTTTTATCATGATGATCATTTCTCCCTATGTAGGTGGGTGCCAATAGAACGTTTTCGCAGTCAGAGGAGAAAACTGGTGACTGAAATTTCATGAGAAGACCCCGTCGCAACGAAAAACGCCTTTGTTTTAATGATTGTCACTGCAACTCAAGTATCATCTCTTAGGCACTATCTCCCCTGATTCACGATAATACAAAACGAGCCGCCCTTCTTTGAACTTTTTCAACATAATCCGTCAGTCCCACCTGATACGGATGCCACACCGCACAGCAATACTTCAGAATAGGGCGGACAAGTGTAGTGTAACAAGTGTCTTTAGTAGACCTGTAGCACCTTCTAAGTGTTCTCCGAATGAATCACAGTCTTTGGTTTGCTCAACACACAACAATCGTTCCAATTTACGTTATTTGTAACTGTAATTGTATTTAATTGAATTTACATGTTTCAGAACTGTGTGACTTATAGCGTAATCGAAATTCAGTGGATTGCTTTTAGTACTCATGCGAATAACTTCAAACTTTTCTTTATTCAGGGTCAATTGCCACTTTTTGCACCATACAGACATCTTATCTAAAGCATTTTGCGATTCGTTTTGGTCGTCTGATGACTTTACAAGACGGCAAATGACAGTATCATCTGCAAACAATCTAAGAAGGCTACTCGGATTGTCTCCTATGTCGTTAATATAGATCAGGAACAATAGAGAGCCTATAACAGTACCTTGGGGAACCCTGGATATTTCTTCTGTTTTACTCGATGACTTTCCGTCTATTACTACGAACTGTGACCTTTCTCACAGGATTTCACGAATCTAGTCGCACAACTGAGGCGATATTCCATAGGCACGCAGTTTGCTTAGAAGACGCTTGTGAGGAACGGTGTCGAAAGCCTTCTGGAAATCTAAAAATATGAGATGAATTTGACATCCCCTGTCGATATCACTCATTACTTCATGAGCATAAAAAGGTAGTTGTGTTTCACAAGAACGATATTTTCTGAATCCATGCTGACTATGTGTCAATAAAACGTTTTCTTCGAGGTACTTCATAATGTTGGAATACAGTATATGTTCCAAAACTCTACTGAAAATCGACGTTAGTTATAGGCGGCTGTAATTCAGCGTATTACTCCTACTGGTAATTTGGAGAACGTGGCGGCCGGCCGAAGTGGCCGTGCGGTTAAAGGCGCTGCAGTCTGGAACCGCAAGACCGCTACGGTCGCAGGTTCGAATCCTGCCTCGGGCATGGTTGTTTGTGATGTTCCTAGGTTAGTTAGGTTTAACTAGTTCTAAGTTCTAGGGGACTAATGACCTCAGCAGTTGAGTCCCATAGTGCTCAGAGCCATTTGAACCATTTTTTAGAACGTGGCGTAAACAACTGCGAGTAAATATTGGGGAGAATTTTTCTGTCGATAGTAAACTTTCAAGCATGCTTTCTTTGATCATATAGTTGTAAAACGTTAGTTATTTTCGAAGGTAGCGACATAAACTTAACAGCTTTGGATTTAACATCGAGGTCTGCCGGACAGCTATCAACAGTGGTTCCGACTTCACATTTTTCCTACAAAATTTTAGAATCAACAGTCACCATCCACGCCTGTTGTTTGTCATGTATCCACTGGTTATGTTCCTGCATTTTTAAAATACCTTGTTTTTAAAGTTTTCTTAATCTCAATTAACAGTTCCTTTTTAGGATCCATCACAGTGCACCCTGATTTCAACGTAATTCTGTCCTCTGAAATTTTATGCTGTGACTATTATTCTCCCTTACGCGATAAAGTTCTGTTGGGTAAACAAACAAGCCAGTTTCGCTGTGCTGTCGCTGAAGACGTCATTTAGGTCATATTGTTCAAGTGCTCAGGGGATTATAGACCACAACAAGTATACAGTCATTGCTCGTAAAATGTGATTATCTTGATAGCACATTTCTTCAACATTGCGCAGTTTCTTTCCTTCAAAATTTCCAACCAGCTTGGATTTACAGTAAATTTAATAACAATTAGAGTTGTAAATCATCAACTCTTTCCAGCAACGAAGGCTCCGATGGGGGAACATTATGAAACTTAACAAGGCTTGCTCGAAAGTAATGCACAGAATTTTTTTCTTTAACAGTTCTTTGTTGAACATAATGAGAATTACACTCACGAAAGATGGTGTAGCTATACACCCTATTTTCGTTCTATGACCTTCCTCCAGCGCGAAGCAAGGCCGTGTATGCCCTGCCGGTACCAATCCTTGTCCTGGTGGTGGAGCCAGTGTTTCACTGTGTGAATCACCTCCTCATCGTCCTCAAAATGTCTTCCACGTATGGCATCCTTTAATGGCCCACACAAGTGGAAGTCCGAGATGGCTAGGTCGCTTCAAATAGCGGAGCTCCGCCGAACGACCTTCTGATGACCTCATCCTCCGTGCCCAGAGGCTAACTGTACTTCTGTCGACAGCAGATGCTCCATAGACTTTGCACAAGCGTTTATGAGTAATCACCACAGTTTCTTTCTCTGCAGTGAGAAGTTCAATGACGTCACGTTGCTTGTAACGTACATCGCGACAGACGCCGTTTTTGAAACTGTCCTGCAGCTACGCTATCTGTCAGAAGTGGCGGAAACTTGGCGCACTCCCACAGGAGACATGAAATAATGTATAAGTAACGTTTCGCATTCGTAGCATTGTTTTCGGCTGAGAAAAAAAATGCGGTGCTATGATTTCTGGGCAACCCTCGTATCTTGTCTGAAGCAAACAAGCAATGCAGTTTCTACAATTTAGTACGTAGACGATCTCATTTGCTTTCTATTTAACTCGAACTTACTGCGCTTAAACGCTGTGGTAATTTAAACTCTATTTCCAGTCGTCGATAGCAGGCCTTCAAGTACACAGGTAACGACTCCAAACTCTGTACAGATATTCCCTTTTATACATGTATTTTTCATTTATTGTCTTAAGAACTCCATGTTTATTTTAAGCGACATGGTGATTTGTTTTATATATAAAAAGAAACACGAAATACTTTTAAGAAAACTCACTGATTTCGATACACTGCTGTCAATTAATACGAAAACCGAATAATGTATTTAATACGTCTGTCAGTTTTCATAGTAGGTGAAAAGTGTGCCAAAGACTTGGAATAGTGCGCCTAACTCAGTGGATTTTTTTGTAATAACAGTGGAGTCCTAGTAGCAAGGTTTATTTCTTTTGATGTAATGATGGACAGATAAGTTAATAATCCTGGGTAAGGCTGCTATGGCAGGAAGCTGATATTCGTTTGTCCAAGAGGTGAAATCTTTTGTTTTTTTGTGTAAAAGACAAAAAATTGAGTAAAAATTACGCAGTGTTTCGTTGTGACTTCAGTATTATTTCGTGTTAAGCGTTCACATGTAACGCGGTTCTTGCTGTAAACGGTCTCTTAATAACGTCAAAAGTACTCTCGTTTTGCTCTCTGATGACGATGCTGCCTTCCACAGGAAAGCATTGGTTTCAATGATGACGTCTCTTTTTCACTGTGGCAAAATGCAAGATTACACACTAAATTGCGAGATAGAACCAGACGTCATCCAATTCCAAAAGATAAGTAGAAAACTTACTTAGTCTGTCAAATACCTTAAAGTAAATTCAGGGTGGTTCTAAGTAAAGTTTCGCTACCTGACAAATCCCCTTGCAAAAAGAGTGATTGTGGGACAGTGAAACTTTATGTAAACATATGTTAGGACACTCGGAAAACAAATAACAAATAAACTGTCGAAAGAAACACGTTTTAATTGGCATATAGTTGAGTAACATTCGTTATTTGCGTACCATGTTTACGTTCCACGTTATAAGCGTTACTCAATGTGACAATCGTTTGTATTGTCGACATACCAAAACCGCACTAGAGATTGCAGGACGATTGTCTGCAGCGCTTTTAGAGCGTTGGACCACGAAATGTTATACTATCGAGACAAAGATCGTGCACTGCTTGGAGATCTCGTACTTTCTACCACTCTGAGCCAAGGCAACAGTAAATTTAACAATCTGTGTCGCCACTGGCCGTTGGTCTCTCGCAGGAGCAATTGCCAGTTAACTGGACTTCCGAATCACAGGAGTAGTGGTAAAACAGCTTTACGCGTTGTCCTCTGCTCCTCTTGTCGTACCCGTGTTGACTGTAGGCAACTGCAATGCATACTGATGCTTGAGTTCCCGCTACAGTTGTAAAACGACCATATGTTGTCGCAAGCAAGCGTGGACTACTGTAGTTATCCTAGTAGCTATGGTCCTTAAAGATCGTAACAGCGTTAGCTGTACGCTGTGTTACGGTCGCAGGTTCGAATCTTGCCTCGGGCATGGATGTGTGTGCTGTCCTTAGGTTAGTTGGGTTTAATTAGTTCTAAGTTCTAGGCGACTGATGACCTCAGAAGTTAAGTCGCATAGTGCTCAGAGCCATTTGAACCATTTTTTTGTACGTTGTGTTGCAAACCTATCGGACGTTACCTCATTTTGATCTCTTTATTTGCGTGTGCTATAGTGTCTTACTAGATTCCCCTAGAAACCGGAATCGGTGATCCGTCTAAAAACTGACTGAGTATATGGAAGGGGCGGCGTAACCTAGGGAATATTTTTGTTCTGCTTAGTTTTCCTCCCGCCTGTTACTCAAAGGTAAACAATTTTTATAGCAACACTGAAATTTTGAAACTGTACCTGAGTTTGTATTCGAAAGCTGTTTATTTCAAACGTTAAACATTGGGATGTTGTTGTAAGGATAAAGAAAACAATACAGGTTTTTCACATAGCGCTAAAAAACCCAATTTCCTCGACAAAGGGTACAATAAAAGGAAGAACAAAACAAAAATATGTCACTCACTGTTTCAATAATTTTTCGAACTTATGTTGTCATCGATGGTGAGTGTTCATCGGAGGTGAGGTATCATTTGGAGTTCCCCAGGGAAGTGTGGTAGGTCCGCTATTGTTTTCTATCTACATAAACGATCTTTTGGATAGGGTGGATAGCAATGTGCGGCTGTTTGCTGATGATGCTGTGGTGTACGGGAAGGTGTCGTCGTTGAGTGACTGTAGGAGGATACAAGATGACTTGGACAGGATTTGTGATTGGTGTAACGAATGGCAGCTAACTCTAAATATAGATAAATGTAAATTAATGCAGATAAATAGGAAAAAGAATCCCATAATTTTTGAATACTCCATTACTAGTGTAGCGCTTAACACAGTCACGTCGATTAAATATTTGGGCGTGACATTGCAGAGCGATATGAAGTGGGACAAGCATGTAATGGCAGTTGTGGGGAAGGCGGATAGTCATCTATACATATGTGGTTCATCTGTAAAGGAGACCGCTTATAAAACACTAATACGACCTATTCTTGAGTACTGCTCGAGCGTTTGGGATCCCTATCACGTCGGATTGAGGGAGGACATAGAAGCAATTCAGAGGCGGGCTGCTAGATTTGTTACTGGTAGGTTTGATCATCACGCGAGTGTTACGGAAATGCTTCAGGAACTCGGGTGGGAGTCTCTGGAAGAAAGGAGGCGTTCTTTTCGTGAAACGCTACTGAGGAAATTTAGAGAACCAGCATTTTAGGCTGACTGCAGTACATTTTTACTGCTGCCAACTTACATTTCGCGGAAAGGCCACAAAGATAAGGGCTCGTACAGAGGCATATAGGCAGTCATTTTTCCCTCGTTCTGTTTTGGAGTGGAACAGGGAGAGAAGATTCTAGTTGTGGTACGAGGTACCCTCCGCCACGCACCGTATGGTGGATTGCGGAGTATGTATGTAGAGGTAGATGTAGATGTTTCTGTTATTCGTAAACAGCTTTCGAATTTATAAGTAATAGTAGGAAGCTCTTGCCTTTGATCATGACGAAGGACGTTTTATTGGAGTACAAAACACAGCAACAATAATACTTTTTTATATCTGTGCATGCGAAGTATAGTTGCATGAAAACTATTTGTTTTGGTTGCGATCAGTTAATTTTTATTACTTATAAAATGCTGTTTACGTTTTGTAGAGATATAGAATACACAATGGACTAACAATGAATGATGTGCGGTTCTAATGATGTGCAAAACAAACGAGGAAGTCTTCAGTTCCCAGCTTGCCTCACGCATTCATTTACGTTTCTTTCGCTACGAACGCTACCTATACTGCCAGTAATCTGAACATTTAGTAAGTCATTTACGTACTGTACCAAAACAACCGAACCGTAGTTATGGCAGAGCGCAGTTTTAGTTTCAGCCCTACGCCGCCGTACTAGTACCGGTGCCTAACGTCAGGCTATGATGTAAACGCTACTATCAAAGCAAATCCTGCAGCGCACAGTATGAACAACATTCTTATAAAGTTGGGTACCCAAATTCTAAATTCAGATGGCTCTGAGCATTATGGGACTTAAGATCTGAGGTCATCAGTCCCCTAGACTTAGAACTACTTAAACCTGACTAACCTAAGTACATGACACACATCCATGCCCGAGGCAGTATTCGAACCTGCGACCGTTGCAGCAGCAGCGGTTCCGGACTCAAGCGCCTTGAACTGCTCGGCCACAGCGGCCAGCTCTGGGTAGGGAAAGTTTCGTTACAACCACCCCGTTCATAGCTGCAACTTTACGAAGCGACAGGGTGACAATTATTGAACTATGTGAAATAAAATCGTCATAACTTCTGAAGGCTTTGCGTTGGGACGTTCAAACAGCACTTTGGCCACGGAGCATGATGGTAATTGTATGCTTTGGTTTAGCGATAAAGCCGACTTTCATTTCGATTGGTTAGTCAATTAACAAAATTGGCGCATTTGAGGGACTGAGATTCCGCATTTCGCGATCGAGAAATCTCTTCACCCTCAAAGGGTGTCTGTGTCGGGTGCAGTGTCCAGTCACGGAATAATCGGTGCGATATTCCTTGATGGCACGGAGACTACCGCAAGGTACGTGAATGTTTTGGAAGATGATTTCATCTCCATTATCCAAAGTGACCCTGATTTTGACAAGATGTGGTTCATGCAAGATGGAACTCGACCCCATCGAAGCAGGAGAGGGCTTGATGTCCTGGAGGAGCACTTTGTGGGCGGCATTCTGGCTCTGGGGTACCCAGAGGCCACTGGCATTGCCCTCAATTGGCCACCATATTCTCTAGATCTGAACATATGTGACTTCTTCTTGTGGGGCTATATTAAAGACAAAGTGTACAGCAACAACCCCAAAACCATTTCCGAGCTGAAAACAGCCGTTCAGGTCATCGACAGCATCGATGTTCCGACATTTGAGCGGGTCTTGCCGAATTACACCATTCGTCAGCGCCACATCATCGCCAATGATGGCAGGCATATCGGACATGTCATAACCTAAATATGAATATCCGCAGTGACATTTATATATTGAATAAAGTGTGTGCACGCCGTAGTTTGTAAAAAAATTTACGTTTTTGTCATTTAACCCAATAATTGTCGCCCTGCATATGAAATGGGACGAACAACTGAAATTCTCTGGCAGTGCTATTGTCCGCATGAAAGTGTCATTCTACTGTTATGGTAATGAAATGAAGAACGACTACCTACTTAACCTGAGGTACAAAATGGTGGTGCTCGGTAATAATGAGGATAAATGTGATATTTATTAGTATTATTTATTAGTATAAATGTGTTAGATTTATCAAAAAAAGGAAATGCCTCACCATCATTCCCCAAATCCCTCAACATACAAACTAACGTTACATCCGCCTCAAGAACTTCAGTCCACCATCTAAAAACTGATCCCCAATTTATAACCCTACCTGCTGATGGAGGCTCCACCACTGTTGTTCTGAACCCTAAGGATTACCTTGCAGAAGGACTCCGCCAGCTGTCAGATACTTCCACCTACAAACCTTGTACAGTGACCTCATTCTAGGAATCCAGCAGGATCTCCAGTAACTACTCAAATCCTCAGTCCCATCTCAGGACCTCTCCCTCGAGTCCATCTCTCTACTCACCCTTATCACTCCCCACATTCCTGCCTTCTACATGCTTCCAAAAGTCCACAAACCTAAGCACCCAGGATGTCCCATTATGACCGGTTACTGTGGCTCCACTGAGAGAATTTCTGCTCTCACAGACCAACACCTTCAGCCTATTACCCGGAACCTACCTTCCTACATAAAAATACCAACCATTTCCTCCACTGACTCTCCACAGTTCCTGTTCCTTTCCCACACGGTGCCCTCCTTGCCACTCCCTGTACACTAACATTCCTAATGCCCATGACCTTACCGCTATTGAACATTACCTTTCCCAACGCCTGATGGATTTCAAACTAACAACCTCCTTCCTAGTCGCCATAACCCACTATATCATCATCCAAAATTACTTCTCCTTTGAAGGCATTACCTACAAACAAATCTGGGCTACAGCTATGGGCACCTGCATGGCACCATCCTATGCCAAGCTATTCATTGGCCATATAGAGGAATCCTTCCTAAAAACCCAGAATCCTGAAGCCCTCATCTGTTTCAGATTCATTGGTGACATCTTTGCTATCTGGATCAAAGGTGAAGACACCCTATCCACTTTCCTCCAGAACCTCGATAACGTCTCCCTCATTTGATTGACCTAGTCCTATGCAACTCAACAAGCCACCTTCCTAGATGTTGACCTCCACATCGAAGATGGTTATGGCAATACCTCTGTCCATATCAAACTTACTAACCACCAGAAATACCTGCACTTTGACAGCTTCCACCCATTCCATACCAAAAAGTCCCTTCCATACCATCTAGCCACCTGTGGTCATCACATCTGCAGTGACAAGCAGTCCCTCTTAAAATATACCGAGGTCTCACTGAAGCCTTCACTGATCGTATTACCATCCCAACCTCACACAAAAACGAATCTCCCTTGCCCCATCTTTCCAGTCTCCCACCACCTTCCAAAGTCCCACTGTCTGGCTACAGAGGAGCATTCCCCTCATAACTCAGGACCACTCAGGACTGGAGCAACTGAATTACATTCTCCACCAGGGTTTCGATTACCTCTCGTTGTGCTCTGAAATGAGAAATGTCCTGCCCATTATCCTTCCCATCCCCCCCCCCCCCCCCCCCGACTGCGGTATTCTGCCATCTACCAAACCAACACAATATACTTGTCTATCTTTACACAACCCCTGCTCCCAATCCCTTACCTCACAGCTCATACCCCTGTAACAGACATAGATGCAAGACTTGTCCCATACATCCTCCCACCACCACCTACTCCAGTCCAGCCACTAACATCATCTATCCCATCAAAGGCAGGGCTGCCTTTGAAACTAATCATGTGGTCTAAAAGCTAAGCTGCAAGCACTGTGCTGCATTCTATGTAGGCATGACATCCAACATGCTGTCTGTCTGCATGAATGGCCACTGACAAACTGTGGTCAAGGAACAAGTGGATCCCCCCCCCCCCCCCCCCAGTTGCTGAACACACTGCCAAACATGATATCCTTCATTTTTGTGCCATATGGATCCTTCCCACCAACAGCAGCTTTCTGAATTGCGTAGGTGGGAACTTTCCATGCAATAGATCATATGTTCCCGTAACCCTCCTGGCCTCAACCTTCGTTAGTCGCTGTCCTCGCATATCCAGTCCCTTCCTGCACCCATTCCAGCACTGCACAGCCATCATTCCACCACCACACCCAGTCTTTTTATTTATTTCTCTCCACTTCTCTCCTTTTCCACTACTTCCCCCATCACCATCTCTCCCATGCCCTCCATCTAACCTGCATCTCTTTACTGTCTGCCATCTCCACCATGTTATCCCTCCCCCTCCCCCCCCCAGCCTCCTCCTTACCCCCACCCAGTCGCCACCCCTACCATGCACTGGTGCTTTCACTCGCAGTGTGGTTTTAGTTGCTGGAGACTGCAGTCGTGTGTGTGAGTTACGTTCGGTGTGTGTGTGTGTGTGTGTGTGTGTGTGTGTGTGTGTGTGTGTGTATTGTTGATGAAGGTCAGTGGCCGAAAGCTTTAAGTGTGAAAGTCTTTTTGTTGTGCATATCTTCGACTCAGCATCTCCGCTATATGGTGAGTAGCAACTTTCCTTGTCATAATAGTGTTAGATTTAAGTATTTCGGTTTTACTCGGTTTTATTTCCGAGACGTGTTTCATAGTGAACGTTTCGTCAACACAGTTTCCAAGATACATTCGAGGTATTTCATCTAGATCTGGTCAAGTAGAAGCACCAGAATATGTTCAAAGTCTGCTTCACTGGTGGTCCACGTTGAAATTTTTCTAAGGCTCTTGCATTTTATTGCACAAAGTTTTAAAAAATGTATTCCATATTTTGAGAGGAGGTAGTACGGAACAAACCAAGACAAAATTATCCACTAATCAGAAGCTCTAAAATGAAAAAAGAGTCAGAGCACTTATCCATTTCCACTACTGTGAAACTCATTTCTCCTAGTGCAAGGCCTTTGCAACTCGTATTAATAATGAGTCACGGAAAACCATAAACAAATGAGAATACATTCATTTGTTTGTTCAAATGGATCAAATGGCTCTAAGCACTAGGGCACTTAACATCTGAGACCATCAGTGCGCTACACTTAAAACTACTTAAACCTAACTAACTTAAGGACATCATACACATCCATGCCTCAGGCAGGATTCGAAGCTGCGACTGTAGCAGCAGCGCGGTTCCAGACTGAAGCAGCGAGATTTGCTCGGCCACAGCAGCCTGCCGTTTGTTGTTCTCTATGGTTACAGCATGCAGTGAACGTCTGTTGGTGTTGTTACTGTAAACCACATTCGCAGCTATGGGTAAGTGCAGTTCATACATTAGTTCTAATGAAACCAATGTGTGAAATGCTTAAACATTTTCTCCTTGCACTTACCAGCATAATGGAAGCCTCTTATTCTACAGAATAAATGGAAAACATGATCCCCCAGCTACAGTCTAGAAATGCAGGTCTTACATGTTCTGCCTGCCGGCCGAGGTGACCGATTGGTTTTAGGCACTACAGCCTGGAACCGCGCGATCGCTACAGTCGCAGGTTCGAATTCTGCCTCGGGCATGGATGTGTGTGACGTCCTTAGGTTAGTTAGGTTTAAGTAGTTCTAAGTTCTAGGGGACTGATGACCTCAGAAGTTAAGTCCCATAGTGCTCAGAGCCATTTGAACCCTTTTTATGTTCTGCTATTTCACAATAACAGAATTAAAAATGTTGTCATCTATTTACTACATTCTGTAGGTCGTTCTTAACAGCAAAGAGCTTGCAGTAGAAGATATGTGTTTCACAACAACAAAGATGAATAAGTACTCTTAGGTTTTAAGGTACGCATTTTATATACTGTGTTCAATGGGCATTTTTTCTTGTTTTGGTACATATTACCGCTTCTCAAAACATGGATAGTTTTTTTAACACCTTGTATATTGTTAACAAACAGAAATTATAAAACATTGAGAATGAAATCCCGTGCATGCAGAGACCATTGAATATCTTCTGTCTCTGAACACCAAAGACCATTGAATATCTTTGCTCAGAGAAGGTCTTTGTCTCAACGTTTTCATCATGTAGGTGTACTAAGTGGAGTTGTCATGATGTCACAAACTTTAAGCCAATGTCAACCATGATAGCTGTCTCCGGCATTAGCTTCTGCTGGGATGTTTTGATAAAAAATGAAAGCTTGCGTCATCTACGAGTGTACTAATCGTTCTGACCATAGTCTAGAGTGGAAGACAATCACATTTCATCCCTAATGGCCTCACTGAAGAGACATTTTCTTTGAAATACATGAATTTTGTTTGTTCTTTACATTTTTACTGTAGTACTTTTCCTTTCATTTGACTTCAGATTTCCTGTCACTCCATATCAGAAAGCTCTCTGGATGAACGCCATGAGAAGGAAAGAATGGAAACCAATCAAACGTAGCAAAATACATTCTCAGTATTTTCGGGACGAAAACATAGATCGAACATCAGTTTCGTCAGTCCTTATAAAGGAAAACTGATGACGGAAGCAGCCTTTTCACATCACATGCTTCTGTTCTTTGTTATCTGAAACGTCTGACAAAAAGAAAGTAGATAGTGTCGGAAGTTCCATGCAGCTTTTCGCGGATGATGCTGTAGTATACAGAGAAGTTGCAGCATTAGAAAATTGCAGCGAAATGCAGGAAGATCTGCAGCGGATAGGCACTTGGTGCGGGGAGTGGCAACTGACCCTTAACATAGACAAATGTAATATATTTCGTATACATAGAAAGAAGGATCCTTTATTGTATGATAACATGTTAACGGAACCAACACTGGTAGCAGTTACTTCTGTAAAATATCTGGGAGTATGGGTATTGAACGATTTGAAGTGGAATGATCATATATAATTAATTGTTGGTAAGGCGGGTGCCAGGTTGAGATTCATTGGGAGAGTCCTTAGAAAATGTGGTCCATCAACAAAGGAGGTGGCTTACAAAACACTCTTTCGACCTATACTTGAGTATTGCTCATCAGTGTGGGATCCGTACCAGGTCGGGTTGACAGAGGAGATAGAGAAGATCCAAAGAAGAGCGGCGCGCTTCGCCACAGGGTTATTTGGTAAGCGTGACGGCGTTACGGAGATGTTTAGCAAACTCAAGTGGCAGACTGTTAGAGAGGCACCCTGCATCGCGGTGTAGCTTGCTGTCCAGGTTTCGAGAGGGTGCGTTTCTGGATGAGGTATCGAATATATTGTTTCCCCCTACTTATACCTCCCGAGGAGATAACGAATGTAAAATTAGAGAGATTCGAGCCCGCACGGAGGCTTTCCGGCAATCGTTCTTCCCGCGAACCATACACGACTGCAACAGGAAAGGGAGGTAATGACAGTGGCACGTAAAGTGTCCTCCGCCACACACCGATGGGTGGCTTGCGGGGTATAAATGTAGATGTAGATGCAAAATAGGTCTTATTACTGTGTCAGATAAGCAAATAAAATTAGAAAAAGTGTCTCAAAATGCGTTCCTGATGCGGTGTTGTCCACAAAAGCACTGGGATATTTTCTATTTAAAGCAAATGTTGCGTATACATGACAGAAATGAAGAACAAAAAGCATTCATAAAGAGTAGGCTGCTAATGTTTAGGGGCTACTAACATGGCGGTGTCGCATTGATTGCAACGTACAGCGTAACTCTGTAGCGCCTTCTCCCATTATTATACCTCCAAGTTTTTATGCTTCTGACTGTTAACGATGTATTAATTTTTGTGATGAAAAGGAAACTTCCAGTCAGAGTTTCAAAATGTATGTCACTACTGAAGCACGATCTGGAAACAACGGTGAACAGACTTTTATTTGTGAAATATGTAAACTAATTCAGAACTACTTTTACACAAAAATCATTCCGAAAACCAAGAACTACGCTCCAGAAAGTCCAAACCAAATAATTTAGACGGCTCCTGTGCACAGAACTGGCGCTACGAAAATAAAATTTTCCTGTTTTAAAAATCGCAAAGTTTGTACTGTGGAAGAAGTTGCGACGGCGACTGAGCCACGCGGTCTGTGTAGCCCAGGGCGGCACGGTGCGGCGGCCTCAAAGCTAAGCAGTGCTGCTGACTGGTTAAAGCGGCCGCTGTCGCTGCCTCGGGCGCTGCCTTTGCGGTCCGAGTCCCACGCGGACGACAAAGCCCGCGGGGACGCCGCCATGTTGGACAGGCGGGTGGATTTAGTTGCGGCCGCCGCCACGGGCGCGCTGCGCTCGCTCGTCGGCTACAGAAACAATTGTGTAGCGGCGGCCACATTATTTCGCGCGTCCGGAAGGGGATAATTGCAAAGCCGAAGCCGGCTTTCACGAGACCGTGGCGTTACCTAAAGAAAACAAGTCTCCGCTGCGGAGTTTGTGTCTCACTGTTAGTGCACTGCGCCTTAGAAATTACTTTTGTGGGAAACAAAAGGGAGAACGAACAGGGCAATATTTTCTTTACAGCTTCCCGCTGGGCTGAGTTACATTCAAAGGGCAGCATTAGCTTTGCAGTAAACTGGTAGTTTCTCTTGAATTACGCCAAAGGGATTGAAGCAGTTTTGTGAGTTTTAGTGTGGCTTCAAAGGGAAACTGCAGACTGATATCGGAGAGAAAAATAGTGACTCGATAAATTCAACGTCATTGTTTTCGGAACGGTAGCGATAAAAATTATAACTTTTCTTGAAAGAGACAACAGCCCGAAAGAGTAATGTTTTAAAATTATGTACTGCAATACACCTACTGCTATATTTATGTATTCTTCCAAATCTGCCGTGCTGGTTGCTCAATGCTGAATGCAGGCTATCATTAATGACGAAGTAACGCGAATTTCATCTTGAATTCGCAGTTTCATTTCGTTTTTCGTCCCTTGCCATATCTTGTAGAACCCTCTAGGTATCTCCATCAGAAAAACAGCACGAACACACTATCCTGTGATTTAATTGCAGGCCGTATCGTCCCCTTGCAGATATGCAGGTTGATTCTCTGATGATCTTACAAAGTTTCAGGGTCGATGGAGAAGCGTAAATGTATCAATCTGAGTTAAGAGACCATGGTCCGGAAACGACCTAGTCAAAAGCCATAAGAGAAAAACATTGTGATACCCTGACTGAGGAATGTATGTACCGTTACTGTTGTGCTAAGATTGTAGGATAGAAAACTTTCGTAGGTGGTAGCATGGACCAAAACAAGAAAAAATGGCTGGTTAACATGGATCTAAAGCGCATAAAAATGGTTCAAATGGCTCTGAGCACTGTGGGACTTAACATCTGAGGTCGTCAGACCCCTAGGACTTAGAACTACTTAAACCTAACTAACCTAAGGACATCACACACACCCATGCCCGCGGCAGGATTCGAACCTGCCACAGTAGCGGTCACGCGGTTCCAGACTGTAGCGCCTATAACCGCTCGGTCACTCCGGCCGGCCTCTAAAGCGCATACCTTAAGAGAACTTGTTCACCTTCGATACACCTCTCTTGTGCTGGGAGCATTTTGTTTCCACAGTTTTGTAGTAGGCAGTATGGACCAAAACAAGAAAAAGAGCATTCAGTAAATATGGGCTCTAAAATCCATATCTTAAGAGGTGTGGGTGCTTGTTAGATGTGTTTCATAGTATCAACGATACGTAAGCGCTCTTAAATTTTTACGAGTGCATTTTGAAGCCCATGTTAACTACTCATGTTTTTCTTGTTTTGTTTTTTTTTCTTTTTCTTTCTATCACCTCTGAATGTTGCCTACTCTAAACTCTTAGCAACAGTACCGGTATATGTATTTCACTGTCAGGGGTGTCAGAAAGATTTTCACTTATATCTTTCGACACTGTCGCTTACAGACCAGAGGCCCTTACTTCAAAATGACACATTTATCCTTCTCCATCATGTCCGGAAGATTGTAGAACCATGACTGAATCACCCTGTGTAAAGAGCTACCACAAAGTGCTTTAGGACTGTTGTCTGCACATTAACAATAATTCCTTGTTAATTAACCTGCCCGAGGAAAAGTGGCGTTGACGCGTTCTTAACTTGACCAGTAAGAGGTTGTTTTCGTTCCAAGTACCTTGTGCTTGTTGGCAGAATGATAATCGCAACTGATAATCGCCTCTTGTACGAAATGCAGTTACTATATTATATTTTTATTATCATTGCCGTCACATCTTAATAGACAACGCATTAGATTTACAACAGCATGCCATTTATCTCTGATAACATGGGTGAAGAAGACTACTACCTCTTGTGACTGTCACTTTATCACTATTAATGCATACACACCTGTTTACAGCAACATCACTGTGAGGATAAAAACCGCTTCGGTATCAGTTCCTTTGCCACGTAATTGTGTTCTTACGCTATGTGATTAATTTTTATTGGTTTTTTACAGAAGATTATTCATTAGTTACTAAAATAATGGATGTTACTTCTGCTTTTAGGCATCTCGCGTTATAAGTAATAATATTTTCTGTTCTTTCTTTGGGAGGTGTTCGGCTTTCAGTTCTTTTCTTAGGAATTTGCAAATAACGGCAACAGATAAACAGTTGATGAAACGTAGTACAGTGACTTAAGAAAACTTGTCCGTGATAAACAAAGTTCTATGCTTTAATAGGAACAAAAACTTTACTAATACAGCTCATTTTTCCACCTTCCTGTTTCCAATATTGTGACCGTCAATTGTCGGGTTGTGTAGTTACTAATGTTATTAAAATTTCGGAACGGACAATCATTTCCGACAAAAGTGGCATAGCTGTGCTCATGAACAATTTGAGATGGCGTTCCGAAACTAAGGAAAAAGAAAGAAACGATAAAAAAAATGAACAGCAGTTCTAAAGTGATTGCCCTTTAGAAGTTTTTGTTGCGTGAATGACAAACAGTTTTTTTTTCTTGGCAGCTGACGTCAGGTGAGACTAAGTTTCAGGAATAAACAGTGTCAACTACTCTACGTTTAGTTAGCCAATGCATCACGCCCTACACCAGTTTTACAATGCCAGAAGTAGCGTCAAAGTGTGTGATGTGCTTTATGAAACATGACATGCATTCTTCCGTCCTTCCAAATTGTAGTTTCACCTTCGAAATCGCACCCCCTTTGCCTAATCGGTCATTTGCTGTATCTGTGGGGAGAAACATTCTGATATCTCTGACAAATACAGAAGATGATCAGGACACTTCCCATGAAGTGAGAAATTTATTATATCATTGCAGTTCGTTCTATAGCCGTCACAAAATGATGGGTGGTACTGTTTATCTACCCCGCCGTGTTTAAAGTGGGCTCGTGCACGAGGCAGCGCAGAGAAAATAGGTTTTAACTTACAATATAAAATTTAGTAAAGAAACAAATCCTGTCACACTACAGGACTACTGTTGCTCAGTCTTCGTAAACATCAGATTATACATCACTGAACACATCATGTGACGAGAGACCTTAGGAATCAGGCAGCTATCGTGCCGGGAACCGACCAGCAGTTCTTTTCCTTGTTAGCTCACCGCGACAGCGACTTACCTGTAACAGAGAGGAAAAGTCGTAATGAGTACACGAGTTTTAGCCAAAGTAATATACATTAGGAATAGCAGTAAAACTGCTACATGTAGGAAGTACCGTACAAGAGGCTACAATTTTTAACATAAGTTGTGCTAACAAAGCTCACAATTGGACTCTTAAAATTTTATGAGTTGTGGGTTTAAAATTTTATCAGATGTGGGCGACATGAGTTAACCCTTTCCCAATCAACATTTTTCGGAGTGAAAGGCATTAATGTATGGATATTTTAATTAGGGTTTTACTCATAAGTAACTCCATGAGAAACTGTTTCCTATCGTTTCGTTTTGCAATGTCGGGAGGGATGAGGCATCGAGACCTCCGTTGTTTCACAAGATGGCTGCACAAAAACTAAAAGACATACAGAAATCGGAGACACATCAGCGAACTGGGCACCTCTGCAGGTTTGTAACTCACATTACAGGTGCTCTCTGCAGACGTCAACGTATGGCAGCAGTTCAATGATTAGAATTGTAAAGGGAGGCACGACAAGAACCCGCGTTCCAACTCTGTATACTGGGTTGCCTGTCCGCAGGCGGAAGTTTAACAAAGAAACTCGAAGGCAGCACAAATTTCAGGTACAGTCTGTAATTATTAAAATTCGCTTTACCGATGAGAGATCGATATGTAGCAAAAACATGCGGCATATTCCCACTGGTTCTCAGATAGCCTAACCCGGGCAGCATACGTCCTAACAGTAGTGGAACGGTTAAAACACGTTACGGGAGGTATTTTATGTTATCAAATGTTTGGGTGTTTACGTATTAAAGAGATGTATTTGAATGACTGAGTAGCTCAATTTTCTAATACACTACTTTTCTTTTTGTCCAGACAAGTTTTAGTAGCTAACCGAAAATTTATTATTTCATGTTTTACTTTCAAACATACAACGTCCAGTCAGAATAATGTGACCACCTGTCAGAAGCCTGAATAATCACGTTCTGCAGCGCGAGACGTGCAACAAGACAATGAAGTTCTGACAAGTACCGACAGCGATATGGAGTGTAATCGCTCCTCTTAAGATATATTGGAAATGTTCGTTGATGAAATTCGTTCTCCATCTAACTAGCGGTAATATTGTCATATGAGGAACATTACACAAAAAAATCTGTTCTGCTGCATTGTATTCACGCCGAGTGCGTATCAATAATACCGATCAGTTCAAATAATTACGAGGGCAGTTCAATAAGTAATGCAACACATTTTTTTCTGAAACAGGGGTTGTTTTATTCAGCATTGAAATACACCAGGTTATTCCCCAATCTTTTAGCTACACAACACTATTTTTCAACGTAATCTCCATTCAATGCTACGGCCTTACGCCACCTTGAAATGAGGGCCTGTATGCCTGCACGGTACCATTCCACTGGTCGATGTCGGAGCCAACGTCGTACTGCATCAATAACTTCTTCATCATCCGCGTAGTGCCTACCACGGATTGCGTCCTTCATTGGGCCAAACATATGGAAATCCGACGGTGCGAGATCGGGGCTGTAGGGTGCCTGAGGAAGAACAGTCCATTGAAGTTTTGTGAGCTCCTCCCGGGTGCGAAGACTTGTGTGAGGTCTTGCGTTGTCATGAAGAAGGAGAAGTTCGTTCAAATTTTTGTGCCTACGAACACGCTGAAGTCGTTTCTTCAATTTCTGAAGAGTAGCACAATACACTTCAGAGTTGATCGTTTGACCATGGGGGAGGACATAGAACAGAATAACCCCTTCAGCGTCCCAGAAGACTGTAACCATGACTTTACCGGCTGAGGGTATGGCTTTAAACTTTTTCTTGGTAGGGGAGTGGGTGTGGTGCCACTCCATTGATTGCCGTTTTGTTTCAGGTTCGATGTGATGAACCCATGTTTCATCGCCTGTAACAATCTTTGACAAGAAATTGTCACCCTCAGCCACATGACGAGCAAGCAATTCCGCACAGATGATTCTCCTTTGCCCTTTATGGTGTTCGGTTAGACAACGAGGGACCCAGCGGGAACAAACCTTTGAATATCCCAACTGGTGAACAATTGTGACAGCACTACCAACAGAGATGTCAAGTTGAGCACTGAGTTGTTTGATGGTGGTCCGTCGATCATCTCGAACGAGTGTGTTCGCACGCTCCGCCATTGCAGGAGTCACAGCTGTGCACGGCCGGCCCGCACGCGGGAGATCAGACAGTCTTGCTTGACCTTGCGGCGATGATGACACACGCTTTGCCCAACGACTCACCGTGCTTTTGTCCACTGCCAGATCACCGTAGACATTCTGCAAGCGCCTATGAATATCTGAGATGCCCTGGTTTTCCGCCAAAAGAAACTCGATCACTGCCCATTGTTTGCAACGCACATCCGTTACAGACGCCATTTTAACAGCTCCGTACAGCGCTGCCACCTGTCGGAAGTCAATGAAACTATACGAGACGAAGCGGGAATGTTTGAAAATATTGCACAAGAAATTTCCGGTTTTTTCAACCAAAATTGGCCGAGAAAAAAAATGTGTTGCATTACTTATTGAACTGCCCTCGTATATGCTCCCCGATCCGTACGAGCACAGCTACACGTAGTTCCACACCAATGGCTATCCTTATACTAAAAATGGCTGCAGACCATGTACGGCAATAGTTTCTTGCCTAAAGTTTTCAGTTTACGTAAGCTTAATAATTCGAATCGGTACAATAACTGTGTAACGCGGTAAAAAATATTTATCCATGCTGCGCTCTGTTATTAATCTATGTCGTCGCACAAATAAATATTTCATAAACCCACAATATTAAATGGTTTGAAAGAAATGTCACACAGTAAATTCACTTTATGCTGATTTATTCTACACTACCCACGTGCTATCATTGTATTAAGGAACCTAGGCTAGGTGGAATTAGTTACGTAAGTTTCCGTTAAAGCGTTTGTAACAAGATCTAGATTTCATTTTCTACTTTAACGAAACTTCAGTACTTTCTCACAGTTCAATACTGTTGTTCACTTCCTATGTCGGTAAATTGCCAACAGTTTATTACTTTGGGCCAGAGTTCAGTATACCCTGTATGATAATCAATTTAAGACAAGTTCGGATCTTTTTCTCCCTTGGATTTAGGTAATGATATATTCGAGGTTCCTGATCTACCTACTTCAAGTTTAATGATTCCTAGCAGATCGCAAAATTTCCAAAACGCCCAAAAACAATCGCGTCGCGCCTACGTACAACAGCATACGCTGAGATACGACCTGATACAGCAAGCGCTAGCAGCACATTAACAATGTACTCTACTGGCCATTAAAATTGCTACACCAAGAAGAAATGCAGATGATAAACGGGTATTCATTGGACAAATATATAATACTAGAACTGACATGTGATTACATTTTCACGCAATTTTGGTGCATAGATCCTGAGAAATCAGTATCCAGAACAACCACCTCTGGCTGTAATAACGGCCTTGATACGCCTAGGCATTGAGTCCAACAGAGCTTGGATGGCGTATAGAAGTACAGCTGCCCATGCAGCTTGAACAAGATACCACGGTTGATCAAGATTAGTGACTGGCGTATTTTGACGAGCCAGTTGCTCGGCCACCATTGACCAGACGTTTTCAGTTGGTGAGAGATCTGGAGACAGTGCTGGCCAGGGCAGCATGCGGTCGTGCGTTATCCTGCTGAAATGTAGAGTTTCACAGGGATCGAATGAAGGGTAGATCCACGGGTCGTAACACATCTGAAATGTAACGTACACTGTTCAAAGTACCGTCAATGCGAGCAAGAGGTGACCGAGAGGTGTAACAAATGGCACCCTATACCATCACGCCGGGTGATACGCCAGTATGGCGATGAAGAATACACGCATCCAATGTGCGTTCGGCGCGATGTCGCCAAACAAGGATGCGACCATCGTGGTTCTGTAAACAGAACCTGGATTCATCCAAAAAAATGACGTTTTGCGATTCGTGCACCCACGTTCGTCGTTGAGTACACCATCGCAGGCGCTCCTGTCTGTGATGCAGCGTCACTGGTAACCGCAGCCATGGTCTCCGAGCTGATAGTCCATGATGCTGTAAACTTTGTCGAACTGTTCGTGCAGATGGTTGTTGTCTTGCAAACGTCCCCATCTGTTGACTCAGGGATCGAGACGTGGCTGCACGATCCGTTACAGCCATGCGGATAACATGCCTATCATCTCGACTGCTAGTGATACAAGGCCGTTTGGATCCGGCACGACGTTCCGTATCATCCTCCTGAACCCACCGATTCCATATGCTGCTAACAGTCATTGGATCTCGACCAACGGGAGCAGCAATGTCGCGATACGATAAACCGCTATCACGACTGGCTACAATCCGACCTTTATCAAAGTCGGAAACGTGATGGTACGCATTTATCCTCCATACAGGAGGCATCACAACAACGTTTCACCAGGCAACGCCAGTCAACTGCTGTTTGTGTATGAGAAATCAGTTGGAAACGTTCCTGATGTCAGCACGTTGTAAGTGTCGCCACCGGCGCCAACCTTGTGTGAATGCTCTGAAAAGCTAATCATTTGCATACCACAGCGTCTTCTTCCTGTCGGTTAAATTTCGCATCTGTAGCACGTCATCTTTGTGGTGTAGCAATTTTAATGGCCAGTAGTGTATGATTTTTTTCTTCTGTATTACGCAGTGTCCTCAAAGAGTACTCACAAGGAGTATTCTTAGAATTCACTCGTTCTATTCAGTGATCTATACGTACACTACTTTGCGATCTACTATTATTTTAATTTGAAACTAATGGATTCTATTTGTTTTCTTTCCCTTTTCAAAACATGAAGTCACTTTATACTGGATTTATTTTCTATATACACTCCTGGAAATTGAAATAAGAACACCGTGAATTCATTGTCCCAGGAAGGGGAAACTTTATTGACACATTCCTGGGGTCAGATACATCACATGATCACACTGACAGAACCACAGGCACATAGACACAGGCAACAGAGCATGCACAATGTCGGCACTAGTACAGTGTATATCCACCTTTCGCAGCAATGCAGGCTGCTATTCTCCCATGGAGACGATCGTAGAGATGCTGGATGTAGTCCTGTGGAACGGCTTTCCATGCCATTTCCACCTGGCGCCTCAGTTGGACCAGCGTTCGTGCTGGACGTACAGACCGCGTGAGACGATGCTTCATCCAGTCCCAAACATGCTCAATGGGGGACAGATCCGGAGATCTTGCTGGCCAGGGTAGTTGACTTACACCTTCTAGAGCACGTTGGGTGGCACGGGATACATGCGGATGTGCATTGTCCTGTTGGAACAGCATGTTCCCTTGCCGGTCTAGGAATGGTAGAACGATGGGTTCGATGACGGTTTGGATGTACCGTGCACTATTCAGTGTCCCCTCGACGATCACCAGTGGTGTACGGCCAGTGTAGGAGATCGCTCCCCACACCATGATGCCGGGTGTTGGCCCTGTGTGCCTCGGTCGTATGCAGTCCTGATTGTGGCGCTCACCTGCACGGCGCCAAACACGCATACGACCATCATTGGCACCAAGGCAGAAGCGACTCTCATCGCTGAAGATGACACGTCTCCATTCGTCCCTCCATTCACGCCTGTCGCGACACCACTGGAGGCGGGCTGCACGATGTTGGGGTGTGAGCGGAAGACGGCCTAACGTGTGTGGGACCGTAGCCCAGCTTCATGGAGACGGTTGCGAATGGTCCTCGCCGATACCCCAGGAGCAACAGTGTCCCTAATTTGCTGGGAAGTGGCGGTGCGGTCCCCTACGGCACTGCGTAGGATCCTACGGTCATGGCGTGCATCCGTGCGTCGCTGCGGTCCGGTCCCAGGTCGACGGGCACGTGCACCTTCCGCCGACCACTGGCGACAACATCGATGTACTGTGGAGACCTCACCCCCCACGTGTTGAGCAATTCGGCGGTACGTCCACCCGGCCTCCCGCATTCCCACTATACGCCCTCGCTCAAAGTCCGTCAACTGCACATACGGTTCACGTCCACGCTGTCGCGGCATGCTACCAGTGTTAAAGACTGCGATGGAGCTCCGTATGCCACGGCAAACTGGCTGACACTGACGTCGGCGGTGCACAAATGCTGCGCAGCTAGCGCCATTCGAAGGCCAACACCGCGGTTCCTGGTGTGTCCGCTGTGCCGTGCGTGTGATCATTGCTTGTACAGCCCTCTCGCAGTGTCCGGAGCAAGTATGGTGGGTCTGACACACCGGTGTCAATGTGTTCTTTTTTCCATTTCCAGGAGTGTACATGCTTCTATAGAAGTGATGCTATTCCAGTGGGACTTGAAATTTGAATCTTGGATTTTGGGACTTTTGATGGGTTTTAAGGTACTATTTTATATTTTCAATTCAGGGTCCAAAGGAAGTGGCGTTACAGGAGCCACGCCTACTCCGGTGCTGTGGCCAGCTCGCTGGGTTTCTCGGATGCGGATAGACGATGCGAATAGCCTGATCGAGGTTGCATTTAAATCCGGAAAGTTTGGTGGCGAGAAGAGTACAGTAAACACGTCGTGGGGTTCGTCGAACCACGCACGTACACTAAGGGCTGTGTGACACATGGCGTTGTCCTGCTGGTAGATGCAATCACGCCGAGGAAAAACCAAATTGCATGCTGGAGTAGACATCGTTCCCAAGGACAGACGCATCCTTGTCTTGATCCATTGTGCCTTGCAGAATGACGATATCACTAAAGGAATTCAACTAAAACATTCCCCAGACTACAGTGGTCCATCTTCCAGTCTGAGCCTTTCCGGCGATTGTTGCGAGATCGTAGACGTCAATGGCCATCTGTCCGATAGAGCATAAAATGCGATTCATTTGTAAAGGCCATCTCTCGTCGCTCTGTGGACGTCCGGCTGAGGTACCAGCGTGCAGATTCCAGCCTTCGTCGTTGACGAACAGCAGTCGACATGAGTGCATAACCCAGGCACCTGCTGCGGAGGCTCATATGCAGCGATGTCCGCTGAACGGTCATTGAAGAGACGCTGTTGGTAGCGACTTGGTTCGTCTGGGTGGTCAGTTGCTCAACAGTTGCACGTTTCTTTGCGCGTACACATCTTCGCAGCTGTCATTCACGCTTTTCATCTATGGCCTGTGGTGCACCACAGTTACTTCGGTGCAGGTTTTGGGTAGCGCCACAGAGAATACATTAAGAACGGAGGCATGCGAACAGTTCACAAATTTAGCCGCTTCGGGAATGCTTCCACCCTTGGCCCGAAAACCAATGATCATGCTCTTTTGGATGTACGATAAACCGTTCAGTTTCAGTATTATGTCGAATGAGTGCTTTTTTTTGTTGTTTTTTTTTCTTCGCTTCTCCCGACGCACTTTATGTACCCTCCATCGCTAGTGCTACCACCTTCCGTCTGTGAATGATAACTGGACGTTGACAACGAACATAGGTGGTGGTCACATTAATGTAACTGGACCGTGTACATACATGTCTTGTCCTTTAAGGACACATTGCGTAAGTATTAAATAAATTACACTTATGCTAAACGGAGCGAGGTGGCGCAATGGTTAGCACACTGGACGACGGTTGAAGCCTCCGGCCATCCTGGTTTAGATTTTCCGTGATTTTCCTAAATCGCTTCAGGCAAATGTCGGGATGGTTCCTTTGATAGGGAACGGCCGACTTCCTTCCCCATCCTTTCCTAATCCGATGGGACCGATGACCTCGCTGTTTGGTCCCCCCCCCCAAATCAAAGAACGAACGAACGAACTTATACTAAACAGTCTAGGACAAACAGAGCGAATGAATATGAATAAAAATTAAGTGACCATATTTTAAAATTGTCTCTTAACGTAACTAAAGTATGCCAGTGATTTTGTTTTGTTTCTGTTATCACAATGAAACCACCCGAGATAAGTGTCCGGCCAACGTACGCAGTGTTTCACTAAAGAATGTATTATACATGTTGTTGTTGTGGTCTTCAGCCCTGAGATTGGTTTGATGCAGCTCTCCATGCTACTCTATCCTGTGCAAGCTTCTTCATTCCCCAGTACCTACTGCAACCTACGCCCTTCCAAATCTGTTTAGTGTATTCATCTCTTGGTCTCCCTCTACGATTTTCACCCTCCACGCTGCCATCCAGTACCAAATTGGTGATCCCTTGATGTCTCAGAACATGTCCTACAACCGATCTCTTCTTCTAGTCAAGTTGTGCCACAAATTTCTCTTCTCCCCAATTCTATTCAATACATCCTCATTAGCTATGTGATCTACTCATCTAATCTTCAGCAATCTTCTGTAGCACCGCATTTCGAAAGCTTCTATTCTCTTCTTCTCCAAGCTATTTATCGTCCACGTTTCACTCCCATACATGGCTACACTCCATACAAAATACTTTCAGAAACGACTTCCTGACATTTAAAACAAAACTTGATGATAATTTCTCTTCATCAGAAACGCTTTCCTTGCCATTGCCAGTCTACATTTTATATCCTCTCTACTTGGACCATCATCAGTTTTTTGCTCCCCAAATAGCAAAACTCCTTTACTACTTTAAGTGTCTCATTTCCTAATCTAATTCCCTCAGCATCTCCTGATTTAATTAGACTAAATTCCATTATCCTCGTTTTGATTTTGTTGATGTTCATCTTATATCCTTCTTTCAAGACACTGTCCATTTCGTTTAACTGCTCTTCCAGGTCCTTTGCTGTCTCTGACAGATCTTCAATGTCATCGGCAAACATCAAGGTTTTTATTTCTTCTTCATGGATTTTAATTCCTACTACAAATTTTTCTTTTGTTTCCTTTACTGCTTGCTCGTTATAAAGATTGAATAACATCGGGGATAGGCTACAACCCTGTCTCACTTCCTTCCTTTCATACCCCTCGACTCTTATAACTGCCATCTGCTTTCTGTACAAATTGTAAATAGCCTTTCGCTCCCTGTATTTTACCTCTGCCACCTTCAGAATTTTAAAGAGAGTATTCCAGTCAACATTGTAAAAAGCTTACTCTAAGTCTACAAATGCTAGAAACGTGGGTTTGCCTTTCATTAATCTTTCTTCTAAGATAAGTCGTAGGGTCAGTATTGCCTCACGTGTTCCAACATTTCTACGTAATCCAAACTGATCTTCCCCGAGGTCGGCTTCTACCAGTTTTTCCATCCGTCTGTAAAGAATTCGCGTTAGTGTTTTGCAGCCGTGACTTATTAAACTGATAGTTCGGTATTTTCACATCTGTCAACACCTGCTTTCTTTGGGATTGGAATTATTATATTCTTCTTGAAGTCTGAGGGTATCTCGCCTGTCTCATACATCTTGCTCACCAGATGGTAGAGTTTTGTCAGGACCGGCTCTCCCAAGGCTGTCAGTAGTTCTAATAGAATGTTGTCTACTCCCGGGGCGTTGTTTCGACCCAGGTCTTTCAGTGCTCTGTCAAACTCTTCACGCAGTATTATATCTCCCATTTCATCTTCATCTACATCCTCTTCCATTTCCATAATATTGTCGTCAAGTACATCGCCCTTGTATAGACCCTCTATATACTCCTTCCATCTTTCTGCTTTCCCTTCTTTGGTTAGAACTGGGTTTCCATCTGAGCTCTTGATATTCACACAAGTGGCTCTCTTTTCTCCAAAGGTCTCTTTAATTTTCCTGTAGGCCGTATATATCTTATCCCTAGTGAGATAAGCCTCTACAGCCTTACATTTGTCCTCCAGCCATTTCTGCTTAGCCATTTTGTACTTCCTGTCGGCAGTTAATAACATAAAAACAATTAATCCCTGTCGTACGGAAGAGGGTCTTAAAAGGAATGAAATTAAAATATACCTAAAGTTAAATACGTAATCACGATAGAATGAACATATTAAGAATATTTAAACATCATTTCATCTGTATATATATATTCCTATTACTTCTCAGACTTGCAGTCATAATAAAACATTCGTAATATTGCGTTTTAATTGTGTTGTCATTCGCAAAATTTGATCATGTTAATTAGAATTAAAAGAACTAAACAAACTGAAGTTAAAAATGTTCGAAACGAACATTTTCAATTATTTTCAAAAGAAAAACGAGCTATTTCTTTGCAGTGCCCGAAGCTTCGAGACGTGGTTTACTGTGCACATGCGTACATCAATTATGAATGAAATTGGACTGAGAATATTTGAGTTTGGACATGCCATGGTAAATTTATTTATAATATACAGTAGTAGCACAATGTCATCAGTTTCATATACTGTACACTTACAAAACGTTAACAGGAAGCGGAGCAAACATTGACCGTTGTAAACGACAGAGACAAACTGATAAACAAGTGTACTTAATCAGAGTTATAAAAGGACGATAGCGAATTCGTAATGACATTCTGTCATATTAAGGGGGCACAAGTCGAAAAGAAATATTTGAGAGCCTCAGGGTTGCTACTTCAGTCTCACCTGCGTATATCGTGTACTCTTCTACTCTTTAACTTTGTACTAATGACAGAACTCATTCTTAGAGAAAGAGAGAAATTTGGATCGTTCCTGGATATTTTTGTTTCTTGATTCAGGTATGTACTATGTGTATATATACTGGCAGAAGAGAAGAAACTTGCATTACTGGCTTCGGTATGTTTTCAGGTTCCAGACAGTACGACGAATTGATATTTTTCCGTATGACTTAGACGATTGATAAAGTAGTATTCTTCAGGTACTACAGACGGTGAGATATACAATTACCTAAATCCTTTTCTATAGATTCCACCCATAGGCAAATTTTTCAAGGATGTAAAACTATTCAACGAACTCAAAAATTAAATACACTGCTGGCCATTAAAATTGCTACACCACAAAGATGACGTGCTTCAGACGCGAAATTTAACCGACAGAAGGAAGATGTTATGATATGCAAATGATTATCTTTTCAGAGCATTCACACAAGGCTGGCGCCGGTGGCGACACCTACAACGTGCTGACATGAGGAAAGTTTCCAACCAATTTCTCATACACAAGCAGCAGTTGACCGGCGTTACCTGGTGAAACGTTGTTGTGATATCTCGTGTAAGGAGGAGAAATGCGTGCCATCACGTTTCCGACTTTGATAAAGGTCGGATTGTAGCCTATCGCGATTGCGGTTTATCGTATCGCGACATTGCTGCTCCCGTTGGTCGAGATGCAATGACTGTTAGCAGAATATGGAATCGGTGGGTTCAGGACGGTAATACGGAACGCCGTGCTGGATCCCAACGGCCTCGTATCACTAGCAGTCGAGATGACAGGCATGTTATCCGCATGGCTGTAACGGATCGTGCAGCCACGTCTCGATCCATGAGTGAAGAGATGGGAACGTTTGCAAGACAACAACCATCTGCACGAACAGTTCGACGACGTTTGCAGAAGCATGGACCATTAGCTCCGAGACAATGGCTGCGGTTACCCTTGACCCTGCATCACAGATAGGAGCACCTGCGATGGTGTACTCAACGATGAAACTGGGTGCACAAATGGCAAAACGTCATTTTTTCGGATGAATCCAGGTTCTGTTTACATCATCATGATGGTCGCATCCGTCTTTGGCGACAATGCGGTGAACGCACATTGGAAGCGTGTATTCGTCATCACCATACTGGCGTATCACCCGGCTTGATGGTATGGGGTGCCGTTGGTTACACGTCTCGGTCACCTCTTGTTGGCACTGACTGCACTTTGAACAGTGGACGTTACATTTCATTTCAGATGTGTTACGACCCGTGGCTCTACCCTTCATTCGATACCTGCGAAACCCTACATTTCAGCAGGATAATGCACGACCGCATGTTGCAGGTCCTGTACGGGCGTTTCTGGATACAGAAAATGTTCGACTGCTGCCCTGGCCAGCACATTCTCCAGATCTCTCACCAACTGAAAACGTCTGGTCAACGGTGGCCGAGCAACTGACTCGTCACAATACGCCAGTCACTACTCTTGATGAACTGTGGTATCGTGTTGAAGCTGCATGGGCAGCTGTACCTGTACACATCATCCAAGCTCTGTTTGACTCGATGCCCAGGCGTATCAAGGCCGTTATTACGGCCAGAGGTGGTTGTTCTGGGTACTTATTTCTCAGGATCTATGACCCCAAATTGCGTGAAAATGTAATCACATGTCAGTCCTGGTATAATATATTTGTCCAATGAATATCCGTTTATCATCTGCAATTCTTCTTGGTGTAGCAATTTTAATGTCCAGTTGTGTAGTTAGTCTGTGAGCGCTATAACATTTACATATATTACGGTACAGCGACAATGTACCATTAATTCACAATTAAATACTAGGACAAAAACAACGTTTTACTTTAAGGGGATGTTATAGTCCAAATGTAATTTTATTTCACATTTTTTCAGCTGTTCTGAAACGTAAATACCCATTCTCTCGCAATATTGTCAATAAATGTTTAAAAGTAATTCATTTATATTTGTATAATGTCTCGAATTTTACATAAAATTTCATTTAACTATGTATTTGTGAACTGTTGCTGCTGTTGTCCTCAGTAGACTGGTTTCAATGCTTGTCTAGCTTGTCCAAGTCTCCATGGAACTATTGCAACCATTTCAACCAGCTTAGTCGATCCAAGCTTTGGTCGGTCTGTCTGCCTCTCTCTCACTCTCTCTGTCTCGCTCTCTCTCTATAATTGTTACCCCACTCAACACACATTACCCTCTGTTAGCAAAAGATCTAGACTTTGATACCTGAGCAACATGTCCGTCATTTCTGTCAAGTTGTGCTAGAAAGCTCATTTATGCCAGATTATGTTTAGTGATTCATCGTTAGAACTCTGTTTATCCACTAGAGCTTCACTATTCTTCTGCAGCATATCATTCAGTTCTGTCCATTCTAGCCTTGTGTACACCAGCTTCGCTACCATATTAAGCTACTAGCCACTATTTCCTAAAACCGCTGCCGAAAACTTAAATTTTCCTTGATCTTAGAAATTAAATTTGTACTATGAAAACTGTATTAGTCATCGGCCATGAAAGAACATAACTTTTATATTTCTACAAAATAATATCTACTGTAATAGTCACTTGTTACTAATATTTTATTGGCACGAAGCATTTCGGCAGCATCGTCAGGTGCATTGTGGTTACTTTTTCATTATAATGGGTATGAAGTGAGGTTAGTTTCCTTTGCTGCATGTGCCAGTAATGTTATTTGTCTAAACAGACGTCTTTTCAGAAAGATTCACGATTATAAACATAATGGTAGAATATGAAAACATCGATATTACCAATTTCCTAGACTTTAATACAAGTGAAGACAACAGTTCACACATCTTCAAAGTTAAGTGAGAGACAACAGCGAAGGATACCACCATACACAGCTCAACTTGATGCTGCACGACACAAAAGCATGCTGCATACAGAGCATTCGTTAGCATAACTAGCGGGATACCAATGAGATAAGTACAATCAAACGAACAGCTATGGCAAATGGCTATGATGACACACAGGTAACCTCACACAAAAAAGGAAAAAAGGTATGTTAAAACAAGTTCTACACAGAAAATGAAAAAGAAACTAACTTCTTGCATTACTTTCACAGGCGAACTCTCGTACAAAACAACAAACATTATCAGATCGTAAAGCATTGACATTGTCTTCACACATAACAAACTACAAAACACACTAAGATACAATATTAACAAACAAACACACAAACACACACACACACACACACACACACACACACACACACACACACACACCGATGAACACTCACAACCAGGCATTTATAAAGTAGTACGTAGTACCTGCAAAGCCTTCTATGTAGGCCAAACTGAACGAGGCTCCCAAAAAGGATACAACGAACACACACACATCAAAAAAAGTTTTTCATCACCCGCATCCAGAAGTCCTGAAGATAGACGTTGACTGTAGGTATTGTCTCCCAGACAGTCCTTTTGACTGTTCAGAAATGTCACTAAACCCACCCAATGATGTAAACAACCAAGCATGAGCAGCGCCTATTAGACGGTGGGGTGCGATAGCCCATCAGTTCCAGTCATTCCACCAGGAAGGAGGTACATGGCTCGTGTTGGCTGTAGTTCAACTATTCCTAGATGGTCAGTACCGCGGTTCGATCGCTTCCGCATTGTTACTTTGTGCCAGGAAAGGCTCTCAACAAGGGAAGTGTCCAGGCGTCTCGGAGTGAACCAAGACGATGTTGTCCGGACATGGAGGAAATACAGAGGACAGAAATTGTCGATACCATGCCTCGCTCAGGCCGCCAAAGTGCTACTACTGCAGTGGATGATCGCAAGCTATGGATTATGGCTAGGAGGAACCCTGACAGCAACGCCACCATGTTAAATAACGCTATCCGATGCAGCCACAGGACGTCGTGTACGACTAAAAATGCGCGCAATAGGCTGCATGATGCGCAATGCGCAACTTCACTCGCGACGTCCATGTCGGGGTCCATCTTTGCAACTACGACACCATGCAACGCGGTACAGATGGGCCCAAAAACATGCCGAATGGACCGCTCAGGATTGGCATCACGTTCTCTTCACCGATGAGTGTCGCATATGCCTTCAACCAAACAATCGTCGAAGACGTGTTTGGAGGCAACTCGGTCAGGCTGAGCGCCTTAGACACACTGTCCAGCGAGTGCACCAAGGTGGAGGTTCCCCGCTGTTTTGGGGTGGTATTATGTGAGGCCGACGTTCGCCGTTCATGAAAGGCGCTCTAACGGCTATACGATACGTGAATACCATCCTCCGACCGATAGTGCAGCCGCATCGGCAGCATATTGGCGAGGCATTCGTGTTCATGGAGGACAATTCATGCCTCCATCGTGCACATCTTGTGAATGGCTTCCTTCAGGATACCGACATCACTCGACTAGAGTGGCGAGCATGTTCTCCAGACATGAACCCTATTGAACATGCATACGATAGATTTAAATGGGCTTTTTATGGACGACGTGACCCACCAACCACTCTGAGGGCTCAACGACGAATCGCCGTTCAGGAGTGGGACAATCTGGATCAACAGTGCCTTGATGAACTTGTGAATAGTACGCCATGACATATACAGGCATGCATTAATGCAAGAGGACGTACTTCTGGGTGTGAAGGTACCGGTGTGTATAGCAATCAGAACCACCACATCTGAAGGTCTCGCTTTGTGGTAGTACAACATGCAATGTGTGGTTTACATGAGCAATAAAAAGGGCGGAAATGATGGTTATGTTGATCTATATTCCAATTTTCTGTACAGGTTCCGGAACTTTCGGAACCGACGTGATGAAAAACATTTTTTTGACCACTTTAACAGCTATAAAAAAATCAGCAGTAGCTACCCAAATAAAAAACTCAAGTCATCCATTCCATAATATTGTGCATGATCCTCATATATAAATTGGTTTATACGAGGAATCGAAACTATTCATTCATGCTGCATTACATGGAGACGTGTTACTAAATGATAAGCTTGACAGTAATAATATGAACTTCTTTAAAAACTTCTCCAATGTTGGATGTCTATTCCATGGAAAAAAAACAGTCTTAACCAACTACTCGCGTAATATCTGCCAAGACATAAATACATCTACGTTTACATGTTTCATCTGCACTGTATACTACTGTTTTACCAATAAAAACTAGTGTACTTTAGCTTCTAAGCCTCTTGAATTGCAGTAGGCAAATTTTTATGAAAGTGTCAAGTCGTGATGTATTTTTTAGTCTGCTCTGTATTCCAGATAAAGAAATTACCAACAGAATTGTAAGTATATGCGCAAACAAACTGACATAATCGTGCTTGTCACATAATGAACACTGTAACATATTTATCTTTCAGAACAGGCGTCTTTTTCGACACATAATCTCACTGGCACACACAACAAAGGAAATTCACCTCGCTGTAAATGCACGTGATGATGGCAGCTTGCTACCAAGACGCATCAGGCTTATACAATATTTCCAACAAGTGATTTTCAGTATATATTATTCGATAAAAATCTTACTTTACGGTCGCAGTCCTCAAGTTACATCCATATAATATCGATTAATTTAAATTTTATTTTTATAGTATATTCATACGGTTGTTATCGCCATTTTTATATAATATCGATAAATTTAAGTTTAATTGTTATAGTAGTCATAGGGTTTCTATTGCCTAAAGTAGCAGAACAGATCTATATTGTGCGTTTGCTACGCCATGCTTTATTGGAGTGCTGGAGGTCAGAAATGTCTGAGACAACTCCCGAACAGGTCATAAATTAACGCTAGAACAATCTGTCACTTGAATGCTGGATGGCCTACTTTAGCAAATTAGCGTAGCTCGGTTAGGATCAGCTTATTTGAAGTTATCGTAGATGAACGTCTAGCGCGAACAAGAAAGCTATAAAAGAACGCAACATACCCACCAATAAAGAGAACAGCTAGCAAAGCCTTCGCAATCGCAGCCGCCGCTACCACTAAGAAAATAAATATTAATTAAAAGTAACAGCTACGTTGAGCTTGCGGATAGGAGTGGGGAGTAAGCCACTTTAATGTTCTCAGATGTTAATTAAATGGCAAGGAATTAATTACAACTCGTAGCAGTTTTAGGTGCAAGCATTCAGATATTAGAGTCGCACAAAAGGACAAACGGAACAAGGATCTTAAAAAAGAAAATACCGAAATTAAAAGTAACTGCTTGTTTCGCTCGTTTAGGAGGCGCTTTTTCCCGGGATTTCGCAATAGCCGTTAGTGGAAGCATGAGCCGTGCAAAGAAACGAGCGTTACTGCAGTAATGCAGGCTGGCCGCGCACTCGGATTGGCGATAAAGCTGATGATACCGTGGGTTCAGCTTCGACCCATTCTCACCCCGTATGACGAGTCTTCCTCTGATTTCGGCACAGGTGGCGGAGCGCATGGACGACGAACAACAACGTACGAAAGGCAAATAAGGCACTCGTTTTCAGTTTCTTGTTGACTAGCTATCGTGTCCAAGTTAACAGAATGAAATAATCCAGTTTGCGCAGCAATCGCCGACATAGTGTTGCTGAGGCGGAATAAGGTGAACCAGCCCGCATTCGCCGAGGCAGATGGAAAACCGCCTGAAACCCATCCACAGACTGGCCGGTTCACTGGACCTCGATACAAGTACGCCGGGCGGATTCGTACCGGGGACCAGGCGCTCCTTCCCAGTCCGGAAAAGCCGTGCGTTAGACCACACGGCTAACCGGGCGGGCTTATTGTTATTACTTCCAGTAGTAAACATAGACTTCGAACAAAGACTGAAAAATTCTGATCCTTCAGAATCTGAATAAAATGGTTCAAATGGCTCTGAGCAGTATAGGACTTAACATCTGAGGTCATCAGTCTCCTAGAACTTAGAACTACTTAAACCTAACCAACCTAAGGATATCACGCACATCCATGCCCGAAGCAGGTTTCGAACCTGCGACCATAGCGGTCGCGCGGTTCCTAACTGAAGCGCCTAGAACCACTCGGCCACACCGGCCGGCAGAATCTGAATAATGAAGTCTCATCGGCGGGGGTCAGTTACCAGTTGCGACTCAGCTAAAGAAGTTGAAGACTCTGCTGCAAGCCTGTAGGACAATTTACTGCAGTCCGCTGAGGGCACTTCTCTGCACTTGTCTGGAGGCCCCTTGCTGTGCAGACCATATCCTCCCGATTGCCACCCTCTGCATAAAAGCAGCGACCGAATCTCACGAGCTTCGTCGATATACCTGAGTCCTTCATCCCTTCCATGTTCCCCGAATTCAAATAATTAAAAAGGCCTCTTCGCTATCTACAGCAGCCATCTTCCCCTCGCCCAGTTGCGCCCAAAACTGTCCAACAAAACATTCTACCAAAATCAAACTCAATCATGTCATCTCAAATTACCCTGTGGAAATAGGTACCAATGAACTCAGCACCAAACAATGTCAGCCCTTTTGAATCATTATCATATTGGTCACTGTGGCTTCATAATTAGATACAGGTCCCCTAATTACATGCGTCACATTATCTGAATACTGTAATTAAAGCGAAACACAGGGGAGCCGAAAGTTGCTGTTCTTCAATTTCCTGCTCAGACATAAAAAGAGGAGTATGCATATATATTTCAAACATTTTAGCGATCGATGGAGGTGTTCAGAATATAATCATCATGAAGGTGAGGAAAGAAGCGTAACGATAGTTCACAGAGAATGATTAAATGAGCATTGAGGTTCATATTCACAGTAATGTGAATGAGTGGCTCCAAGTCATGGGAAGAGAAACACGCACAAAATACCACAGAACCACCTCTGGTCTGAGTTTCACCCACTACACTCTTCCAGTTTAATGCATCATATGGTCCTCGGTGCACGCAGTGACTTGCATTACGTGAAAAGAGGGAAAGAGCGACTAGCGGCAGCACGCTACACGCCTTCCATCAGCTATTCCGCTGTTTAAATTCCATGTGCTTATAATTAAAACTGACAGTGTTTTGTCGTGCGGGCTGTATACATCTCAGGATGCTTACATATCGTAGGTACGTTCATTAACTGGTGCGGTCGCAGAGTATGATGATAATAATCGAAGCTCCACTTTCTGCAGTTAGGTGAAAATATTGCGCTCCAAGCAGTCAGAATGTGTTGAGGGTGCGGGAAAAGGGGATGAACGATAATCACTTGATAACAGTAATTATGGCACGTTTATTGGGATATGGTCGCAAGTTACAACATGTGTTCAATATTGTCTCCAGTCTCAGCAATATGCTGCGTCTGCAGCACGGCACGGTCGACAATTACTCACAGCATATCCAGTATCATCAGAATGATATGTTGTACGCAATCCTTCCGAGCAGGGAGAGTCCGGATACATCCGTGATAGACATTTTTCTGATATCACAACAACCAGACGTCACATCGATTTAGGTAGGGGGATCTGGAAGGCCACACATCTTTAAATTTCCTAGAGATGAAGCGATCGTTACTAAATGTTTCTCGAAGTAAATCTTTCACATAGCAAGCGACATGTAGTGTCACCCTACCCTGTATGAAAATAGTACTGTGGACACAGTTGCGATCTTGCGAAGCTAGTATCACGTGTTCCACAACGAGGTCCTTGAAACGAGCAGCTGTCATGTACATCTAAGAGGCCTGCGAGGTGTCACCTCCTCGAAGAAAAATGGACTGAGAATGAGGGAGTTTGTGAAACCACACCACACAGTCATATATGCTAAGCGCACTGGGTGTTCCTGCACAACATGGGGTGGAGTATAACCCCACTGTGTAGAGTAACACGTGCCTCGTCCAACCAAAGGATATCCCCGACCACATATCATCCATTCTCATGCTTGTCAAAATACGAAGGGCAAAGTCACGGCATTGTAAACTAACCTGGGGCTTCAGTTGGTGCACATTCTGAATCTTGAAGTGATACAAGTGTAAAACGTGCCGCAAAATCTTTTAAACTTTGACCTGGAGAAAGACAGTTCCCGTGATACAGCTAGGACACTGGTTGCAGAATCTGAGGAATGTGCTGCACGGTTGGCTGTACCTACAGCAGCTTTATCAATAACTGCCATGGGAATGGCCCGCCTCCCCCCCCCCCCTCTCTCCCTCCCTCCCTTTCTCTCTCTCTCTCTCTCTCTCTCTCTCTCTCTCTCCATACTGAACCACCTAACGCATCTTTTTATTCAAAATTCTTTATCATATTCTTTAACTCATTTATTGAGATGTGTCCTCTTTGCAGCCACTTCTGTCGTTGACATTCCTTCAGTGCATTCGTATCGAAAACTTCTTCAACCTTCACAACCCTTTATATCTTCAAAAAATCTATCAACATGCTTCGCCGAGCGGAAGCATTTCAAATTCTGACCTCTTACAACGCCATATTTTCATCTAGTGGCAGAAAGTGGATCTACCATTTTCTTCAGCGTGTTCTGCTAGCATTCATACAATGTTTCAGAGTCCTGCGAGGTATACAGCCCTCGGTGCAGCTCTCGAAACATCGTTAGTTTAATTGTAGCCACCATCTGGTGTGAGAGTTTTTGAAACGTATAAAGTATCTGTGTTCTGCACGCCGATGAAATGAAGTCTGATATGGCGCCGTGAGCAATGGCGTTCTGTGAAGTGTCTAACTGCGAATGATAACTGAATTCCATTCCCTTCACAGTCAGTGCACAAAAACTGGTAGAAATAGACCTGTGTTCACTGACAGCAGCACTTGATGTCCAGTTTGAAACCGATTATCAATGACGGACGAAATGTGTCCATTGCATGCAGCTCCGTTCGTAATGTTCTGTCGTAGTCTGGTTAACACTGGCCTTCTTCATCTGACCAACACAGTTTCTATCGGGTTTAAAGCAGAGTGATATCGATAGCACTTGGCACTCGCTTTATGTCCCAGCCGGTTACCGTCTTTTCTTCGACCAGAGTCCCCATGCCGTGTTAAAAGACTACTAGTGACGCAGAATTTGTTATTTGTACGTTGGACAGTTTGTGCTGATACACCCACTAATCGGGCAACTTCATTCAAGGTGTGGCCATGGTAACGTTTAATTATGATAAATCCTTTTGGCATTCTGTCAGGTCTCCACGACAGCCCATCTTACTTCTCTCTTCCATTCGACTGACTAGCATATACAATCCAGTTCACTGCCGTGACTTACATCAGGTGTAAGCGTCACAGGACGACCTGGTACTGTAGCCTTCCCACATCATTCAGCTGAGATAATTTGACCTTCATTTCGTGTATTTAATGAAAAGATACATCAGTTGCGAAGTGTTGTAATCAAACCTATGTGGGAATATGCACAACTAATAGTCAGAAAAGTACTTTTTTTTAAATTTATTGTCTCAGCAAAGTCAAACACCAATAGTTTCATTTCATGCCTACTTCTTTCTTTGCATATTGACTATATTACTGTAGCGCAGTATTAACTAGTTGCAAATGACAAACAATAGCGAAATTAGATAAAAGACGACATACCACGAAGGAATTATCCGAATGAGACGGAAATCGGTAAATGCGATGTACATGTATAGACAAACAAATAATTACAATTTCATAGAAAATGGATTAGTTATCCAAGAGAAAGAGCATCACAAATTGAGCAAGTCAGTAACGCGTTGATCAATATCTGGCCCTTATGCAAGCTGTTGTTCAGCCTTCCACTGGTTGATAGTGTTGTTGGATGTCCTCCTGACGGATATCGCGACAAACTCTGTCCAGTTGGGGCGATAAATCTTCAAAATCCCGAACTGGTAGAGGCCCTGCCAATAGTGCTCCAAACGTTCTCAAATGGTGAGAGATTCAGCGACCTTGCTGACCAAGGTAGTATTTGGAAAGTTTGAAGATGAGCAGTAGAAGCTCTCACCCTGTGCGGGCTGGTATAATCTTGTTGAAATATAAGACCAAGGTGACATGAAGGGCAACAAAAGGGCGCGTAGAATATTGTCGACGAACCACTGTGCTCAAAGGGTGCCGCGGATGTTAGCCAAAGGGGTACTGCTATGAAAATAAATCGCACCCCATACGACCACTACTGGCCATCGGCCCGAACGGCGGGCGGCAGTCAAGTTGGTATCGTATTGCTATCGGGGTTCAGTTCGAAGCGGGGCTCATTACTGAAGCCAATTCTATTCCAGTCAATGAGATTTCAGGCAGAAGATGTGTCTGGAGACGCCCCGGATAGCGGTGGGATACCAACTCGCTCTCGCCCACCTTACAGCCCGAGAACCGGGCGTGGTGGTATGGGGTGCCATTTCTTTTCCCAGCATGGCTCCATTTGTTTGTCTTCCGTGTCACCTTTACAGTACAGTGGTTCGTCGACGATATACCGGGTGATCAAAAAGTCGGTATAAATTTGAAAACTTAATAAATCACGGAATAATGTAGATAGAGGTGTACAAATTGACACACATGCTTCGAATGAGATGGGATTTTATTATAACCAAAAAAATACAAACCTTCAAAAAATGTCCCACAGATGGCGCTTCATCTGATCAGAATAGCAGTAATTAGCATAACAAAGTAAGACAAAGCAAAGATGATGTTCTTTACAGGAAATGCTCAATATGTCCACCATCATTCCTCAACAATAGCTGCAGTCGAGGAATAATGTTGTCAACAGCACTGTAAAGCATGTCCGGAGTTATGGTGAGGCATTGGCGTCGGATGTTGTCTTTCAGAATCCCTAGAGATGTCGGTCGATCCCGATACACTTGCGACTTCAGGTAACCCCAAAGCCAATAATCAGGACTGAGGACTGGGGACCTGGAGGGCAAGCATGACGAAAGTGGCGGTTGCGCACACGATCATCAACAGACGACGCGCGCAAGAGATCATTCACGCGTCTAGCAATACTTTTTTTTTGTTCTAATAAAACCCCATGTCATTCCAAGCGTGTCAATTTTTACCTCTCTATCTACATTATTCCGTGCTTTATTAAGTTTCCAAGTTTGTACTGACTTTTTGATCACACGGTACTGCGCCCGATTTTGATGTCGTTAATGGCAAGCCATCCTGGGCTTACATTTCAGCAAGATGAAGCCCCGGCGAGAGTTTCTACTACTTGTCTTCGTGTCTGCCAAACCGTATCGTGTCCAACAAGGTTCTTGGGTTTCTGCCCACTGGAGAACGTTTGGAGCATTATGGGCAAGGCCCTTATCAGTTCGTAATTTTGACGATCTAAAGCGCCAATTGGATAGAATTTGTTATGATATCCATCAGGAGAACATCCAACAGTTATAGTAATCAATGCCAAGAGAATAACTGCCTGCATGAGGGCCAGAGGTGGACCAGTGCGTTATTGGAAATGGAAATGCCGTGCGGCTAGGGCCTCCCGTCGCTTAGACCGTTCGCCTTGTGCAAGTCTTTCGAGCTGACACCACTTCGGCGACTTGCGTATCGATTGAGATGAAATGAGGATGATAAGGACAACACAATGCCCATTCCCTGCAGGGAGAAAATCTTCGACCCAGCCGGGAATCGAACCCGGGCCGTTAGGTACGACATTTCGTCGCGCTGATCACTCAGCTACCAGGAATAGACAACGCGTTATTGATCTGCTCAATTTGTGCAGCTCTTTATCTCGAATAAATCATACATTCTTCCTAAACTTATATTAATTTGTTTTTCTGTACAGATGCATCAGATCTACAGTTTTTTGTTGCATTCGGTTAATTCCTTCATGGTGGTCTTTTTTCTTGGAGTGTTTAAAAGAAAGCTACACCAATTAACGAATATGGCTGGTTCAAATGGCTCTGAACACTATGGGACTCAAATTCTGAGTTCATCAGTCCCCTAGAACCTAGAACTACTTAAACCTAACTAAGAACATCACACACATCCATGCTCGAGGTAGGATTCGAACCCGCGACCGTAGCGGTCTCGCTGCTCCAGACTGTAGCGCCTAGAACCGCACGGGCACTCCGGCCAGCAATTAACGAATATATTTTATTATATGTTTTAAGTACAATGACCATAAATCAGAAAATTACATGTAATCTCATGTGATGTCTTACTTCTTATTTAGGAGAAAATTGAAGGAAGCCCATTCATGACTGTGAGTCTTCAGTGAAATAGGTTTTGTATTGCGTGAAAAAAATATAAGACTGTGGAATCTGTCTAAGAATTCTTACAAAACATATTTAACAAGGCACCCCCCATAATGTGAAAATTCCTTCCTTTATGCAAGTTACGAATTGTACCATCTATTTTATGTAACAAAAACTTAAGTACTCCAGACCTAGATCGCATGCTTAGTATCTTGTTGTATATATCATTTATGCAACCCATAAGTATTTGCGACACTATTCCCGAAGCCTGTTGTCATCTTTCTTGTGCCTATATGTCTGTTGTCAAAACAGACCACATGTTCCACACAGACAATCTTCCTGAAACCTAGATAAGTGATGTTTAAGGAGAAACTCATCGCAGTGTTTGTAGCACATCTGTCTGCGACATTGAGTGGCAACATAAATTCATCTCTAAAGGTATCGCGTTTGTAAAAACGTATCTCGGCTTAAATGGAACCGTAGATGCCTTTGCTACTATTAACGTAAATCGAATTTATTCCTAATTTTTATCATCAGCCGTGATATGTCTGAGCAAACGCTATCATCTTTGCTCAAGAGGATCTGGACTGTTTACGACAGCTGAATTTTCGTGAAACAGTTGCTTAAGGATTTCGCTAAATTAGCACCTAATGTATCAGCTTCTACTGCGTCTCTTGTGGTAATTTTGAGCGACAGAGCAATTTGATACTGCAGCCTAATTACCCGATCATACTATCAATTTTCGGATCATGTTACAGTTTACAAATGATACAGCAGAACTGTCACCGAATTATGCACTAATTTCCAAACCGTTCATTCTGTTCTTCTCTAGAAATGTACAACGTCCGATATGACGCTCTTGTGAGCGTAGGGTCGAAAAGTAAGCTCTTTAGCGTTCTACTCACGCTTTGTGGCCGCCAAGTAGTATTCATAATACGAGGAGCGTTCAGTAAGTGATGCATCACTTTTTTTTCTGAAAGCAGGTTGGTTTTATTCAAGATTCCAATACACCTATTATTCCCCACTCTTTTGGCTACAAAAACCTATTTTTCAACATAATCTCCATTGAACGCGACAGCCTTACTCTACCTTACTGGGATCCTGTATGCTTCGATGGTTCAACGTCACTGGTCAAAGTCGGAGTCTGTATTGCTGCATCAATATCGTCCCCATCACCCACGTATTGCTTCCCGCGGGATGTATCATTTTTTGGGCCAAACGGATAGAAGTTGAAAAGTGTGAGATCCAGGCCGTACGGTGGTTGAGAAAGAACAGTCCTATGAAGTTTTGTGATCTCCTGTTTCTCAATCAGACAGAAAAACAAATCTTTCACAAAATAGTAATACCAAAACAGTAAAAAATAATATATTGGTACAGATATGTAGCTGACATAATTTGAACCACAGCCTCGCAAAAAAAGAACTTCATGACAACATAAACTCCATCCACACACAAATTGAAAAACCAACAGATGAAAAACTTAATTTCGTAGATCTCACCATTCACAAGAGAAACAACAAACATGAATTCACAATCTACAGAAAACCCACAATCACCAGCACCATTATTCATAACCAATCCAGTCACCCCATAACTCACAGACAAGCCAGCTTTAGATATTTACTAAACAGACTGAACAAAATACCCACGAACGAACATGATTACACACAAGAAATGAAAACAATAAAAAAAAAATTGCACAGGAAAATGGATATGATGCAAAGAGAGTAGACAAATTAAACCACAAAATACAAAAACAAATAACACGTAACCATGAAACACACTCACACATGAACAAACACAACACATCACACAACAAATCAGCAGAGTGTAAGCAACAAATGGCACAAAATGACTTGCAAGAACAAAGTCACACACACGCTGGGTAATAAACTAAAGAAACAAGGACTCAACATAGCATAAAGAAGCAACAACACAATACAAACCAGACTTGGAAGAAATACCACCAACACTGACAAATACAGCCAGTCTGATATATAGCAACTTACTCGCAACTGCTGTCAATCTATATATGTGCGCCAAACATACAGGAATTTCAGAACCAGGTATACAGAACACCTCAGAGCAATGAAAAGGAATAGCTCACACTCAACATTTGCAGATCACCTGATAGCACGCAATTACCACCCAACTAACATTGGAACTGACTCGCACATCCTTAAAACTAGAAGCAGCTTATCCCAAAAAATTAACTGTAGATGAAAAATTTCACACCCAAAAATGAATAGCTCAAGGATAGAAAGTACTCAATGGATACACATCACTGCGCAATAAAACTCTCTTCGCCACAACAGAAGAACTATACAAGTAACACCCACACCAAAACTTCTAATGGGACAAAATTTAAATATTTTGAACATTTCGTAGCCCTGTCGGCAAGTGTATAAATATTAACTTTAATTTTAAAAACGAACAGCCTCAGTTGCAAAGTTTACCTAGATTCACCTAGGTTTCAATCGGGATAACCCAACCTTCTTCAGAATTAAAGTAACTACCGTTTGTCCATAGTGGACATCGTCAAGCTAAAACTACAAATCCATAAATTATCGTGAGACTGTAAAAACTTATCTGAAACTGCCTCGGCCCCACTTCGCGACCACGATGCGGCAGCCACGAGTGCTGTACTGGAACTTTGCAACTGAGGCTGTTGGTTTTTAAAATTAAAATTAATGCAAAAAGATTTCTGTCTCAGTCCCTCTCTCTCTCTCTCTCTCTCTCTCTCTGCTGGCGGAAGGCGAACTCCTCGCTGTTGAGAGGATGTCGTTACACGTATTGCCAAATGCATTGAGGTTGACGGACATCAGTTTGAGCGTTTATTGCATTAATGTGGTATTTACAGGTAATGAGGCTGTAACAGCATTCGTTCTCAGAAATGATAAGTTCATAGAGGACATGTATCACATTGGAACAACCGAAATAAAATGTTCAAACGTACCTATGTTCTGTATTTTAATTTAAAGAACCTACCTGTTCCCAGCTGTTCGTCTAAAATGGTGAGCCATATGTTTATGACTATTACAGCGCCATGTATCGCAAATCGAAAAAAGTGGTCCAACTAAAACATTCATATTTCTTTACGCACAACACCAATATGTAACAAAAAATAGGGTTCCTATTTTTTAAAAAAAAAGTTGATATCCGTTTGACCTATGGCAGCGCCATCTAGCGGGCCAACCATAGCGCCATCTGGTTTCCCCCTTCAAGCTAGAAGAGTTTCGTTCTTTGTAGTTTATTCGTTTGATGCTTATTTTGTGAGATATTTGGCCCGGTCACTATCAATGGATCACCCTGTATATTCGACATCTCCTCGTAAACTATTGGATCGATTTTAACTAAACTTGGTACACACATCACTTAGTGTCTGCAAAGTATCCCTATGGGGGAAAGAATCATCCACCTATCAAAGGGGGGGGGGAGTGGGTAGGTGAAAAAGTAGTGTAACCCATGGCGCGATTACTCAGGCTTAATTGATCCACTATTTGAGGAGGACAGCACTTAATGACTCGCAACAAACTTTATAGTTAATTTTAAATCTTACCGAAACTTTTCTGTTTGTTTGTTTTGTTTTCCTTCACGAAATGATGAAAGGAAAAGAAAGTTTATAGCTTACCACGTTTTTGATGTTCATCTATCGCACAAGGCATGACATTTTACTTTATTAATACTTTTCTACTAATTGTACCCCGACACATTTGGCAGAGTTTTCGCCTATTAATATAAATCTGCCTAGAAAAATTATATCTATATACGACACATGGATCAGCAGATGTGACGTCACAATTACTGAGGTGAGTGAAAACTATATTGCTGGGCATAATTTGCTAGAGATACAGGTGTAATATTTGTACAAATGTGTGTGAAATATATTAAATATATGTGAAAAACATGTGAGCTGTGGTACGTGGACAAAGTTGGGGTAAGCAACTCTAAAAATGTTCAGCTGTGTGTGAAATCTTATGGGACTTACCTGCTAAGGTCATCAGGCCCTGAGCTTACACACTACTTAACCTAAATTATCCTAAGGACAAACAGACACGCCCATGCCCGAGGGAGGACTCTAACTTCTGCCGTGACCAGCCACACAGCCCATGACTGCAGCGCCCAAGACCGCTCGGCTAATCCCGCGTGGCTAAGCAAATACTCCTAAACCCCTGGATCGGTTTCAACCAATGTTCGTATACATATTAGTTACTACCTGAAAAGAATACTGTAGGGGTAAGAAATGAGATGGATAGACGGAGTGTGGGAAAACGATATAGACACAGAAATGAGATAGGAACAAATGACCAGAGAGAAAGGGTGTAACTTTACAAGAGTAACGTTCTTTTTTAAAAAAAATGAAATAACAAAGCTTTACGATTACGTTGCATGAAGTCTGATCTGTGGAATGAAAACAGAACTCGAACTGTCGTGTTGCGTGATGTAACTGCAAGTGGTGTGCTTACTCTGTGTTATTGTTAGCAAAACTTTACGAATCGATTGGTCAATGCAACTCCCAATACCAATAAAGAAATACAGTCACTGCAAAATACATTCAGTCCCTTAAGTACTTAATCCTAAGGCCCTGTTCACAAAACAAATAAATTAAATTGTCTTACCTCTAAAGCAGCAACGGAGTAACGCGATATATTCTGGTCTCTCATAAAAAATATGAATACTAGCTACAGGCTCAGCATTGTGCAATGTTGGCCATAATATTTGAAATGCACATGAAATTCATTTGGCTGATAAACGAGAACATTTAAGAAAATTCAACTTCTTTAAAAAGTATATGACCTGGACTGGGAGGCCGTGCTGATTATGGTGAATTATTAACACTGAGTCTTTTTTAAGAAAATTATATTGCAAATTAAGTTTGGCTTTACAAAAACGTCTGCCAATTGAAGGTACATTACTCCCAATTGACTCACAAACAATGAGATTTAAACAGGAAGTATTATCAACTTCATTAATCAAACATAAATGATAATCATCAAATTACACATATCACTGTTAACAAATCTTAAAAGCATTAGAAAAATGAAATATTTAACTAGACCTTTTCTCGAAACAGTTTACGCATATTCTGGGGTTACTCAACAATTACAAATATCAGCCAACTCATCTACACTAACGTGCTGGCAAGAACAGAAATCATAATTATATAATAATTTTTACCTTATTTCCGTGAAGACTTCTGCTTCTATGTTCAACAATAGTGACATGCCTACATTAATCTAACACTTGGTGGTCTCACACAGCACATCACAGAATCTGCCTACTCCATCGTCTTTCCCTCACAGACAGCTACCTACGACTGAGCACCAAGCGCTCTCTTACTCCAATACTAGCAGTACAGTATCTTTGGCTCTGCAATCGTGCACAGTCAGCGACCCACATTATCGAGTCTATCAGAGACATTCATTTATTATAGTACACTAGTTTCATTTTAATTTGTTAATATTCTTATCTTATTCTGTTGTCACATAAAGTGCGCCCAGTATACTCCTTTCAAGCATGGGGAAAAATTGACAGAGAATTGGACGAGGAGGAGATGGATAGAGAGGGGGGAGGAGATGTACAGAGAGTGGGGGGGAGGGGGGAAAGGTGATGGACATAGAGAGAGAGAGAGAGAGAGAGAGAGAGAGAGAGGAGGGGAGAAGGACAGAAACGGGGAAAGGGAGAATGGACTAATGGAACTGGAATAAATGCATACATGGGCAATGCAAGGTACTCAGCTAACATAGCCTATAAGCTACCACTGGTATCTACGATCTGCACGCTCACACCGCTCCAGGTCGACATACAGCTTAAGCGAAGATCACTGGGACATAGTCTCTTTGCATGCAACGACACAAAGTCGAGCGCCATGCTGTCAGAAAAACTCCATGTTGACGTAATGCAGTCGTGCACGGCGTAAGTTCTTCCTGAGATGGAGGAGGGAAGATCAAGGATTAAGGTCCCGTCGACGACGGTATCATTATAGGCACAGTACAAGCTCGGAATGGAGAGGGACGGGCTTGGAAATAGGCCGTACCATTTTAAAAGAGCGTACCTGGCTTTTACATTAAGTCATTTAGAAAGCTCACAGAAAACCAAATTATGGACTGTCAGACGGGGATATGAACCACCGTCAACTCGAATATGCATCCAGTGTCTTACTACTGCGCCATCTTAGTCGGTTTTACTGATACGAATCTCAGAATCTCAGCTGACCAACCGTGAGAGCTCTCGGAAACTGTTACCTAATCTCGAGTTGGCAGTATTCGCAACCCGATAAAGAACTCAACATTATGTATGTACAACATTTAAATAATTTCCTAGGCACTGACAGCTACAAGTTATGGAAACAATATTACCTGACCTGCGCAGATCTGCTGAGTTCATTATGGGATGCCACAACGTATTTACAATCTAGAGCGTCCGTTGCTCGGAGACGTAACAACAGTCAGACCCAAAGAGACTAAGAACGTGATAGTTTCCCATCGCACACAGCGACAGACAAAAGTTTGCACAATAGCTTTAATTTGATGAAGGAGGTTACAAGGTACCCCTTACAAATCCTGGTAACCGCTGATGATGTGAGAAGACATTGACACTTCCCTATTGCGTAATTTATGCTGCTTTGGATACATCGTTCATCCAAAGCATTATGACCACAGCCCGAGAAAGATTGAATGCTGCCTGGTGGCGTTTCGGCCACATGATGCGGTAGGAAAGCTGGATATATGGGGTGTCCCAGAAATGTTCCCACGAACTTCGAGTTGCTGTAGAGGGTGTCGGGGGATAGAAAAGTGTGTCCGGAAACGTCATCCAGCGACACTACAGAGCGTCGAACTTACAGGCTCTGGCGCCTGCCTTCGGCAGCAAACGTGACTTCTTAGGCTGGAGGACCGTGGGCGGAGCGTCTCGCAATGTTGTTTGCTATTCAGTGATCGCGACTGATTGTCACCATAGCCAGTGGAGAACTTGGAGCTAGCTGCCGCCTAGAAAGGCCTCGTATCCTATGAATGCGATGCTGTCTTGCCTAGGTGGATGATGATTTCTATTCGCAGTCTATTTTTCTCCTTCAAGGCTCTAAAATCTCCATTTTTTTTGGCATACAGGAGAAAAATAAACTCCAGAAACAAGTGTCAGAAACCTTTATCTACCAAGATAACAGAACATCGTATTCACAGGAGACAAGGGCGGTCCACGCAGCGGCTAGCTCAGTCTGCTGCACTGGCGATCACGGCGATCAGTCGCGATCACTGAATAACGAAGAACATTGCGAAACGTTGTAGCTCGTCGCTTTAGTTTTGGAGCATTCCTTGCTTGGCATATGTGTAAGTTGAACATTAAAACGTTATTCCTGCCTAATCTCTTGATGTGGTGTTATGTTTTGCCTGACATTCTGGATTGGCCTTATGTAAGGGTCAGATGATTGTCCTCGTTCTGCTATCGAGAATATTATATAATGTGAGGGTAAGTTTAGCCCAGGCTGCTGCGGAGAAAATTATTCTCATAGCAGGTCAAGCCAACGTGCAGTCGGCCAGCCGGGTGGCCTAGCGGTTCTAGGCTCTACAGTCTGGAACCGCGCAACCTCTACGGTCGCAGGTTCGAATCCTGCCTCGGGCATGGATGTGTGTGATGTCCTTAGGTTGGTTAGGTTTAAGTAGTTCTAAGTTCTAGGGGACTGATGACAACGTGCAGTCGGCCTGTAATATGGTTGTGGGTTCCATTTCGAGACTATCCGCGTTCGGTCCGTCAACATAGAAAGTCACGTTGCTCCAGAAGGTTTGGTCCAGTGGCAGGGGCCGGCGCCTGTAACACGCTCTTTAGTGTCGTTGGATGACGTTTCCGGACTTGCGTTCCTGTCCTCGATATATTCCTCAAGACACCCACTACAACGCCTCGAAGCTTGTCAGAAGATTTCTTGGACGCCTTGTATAGAGTACAGACAAATGGGGAATCTGTTCTACAGTCGACATGGGCCTCGAACAGGGAATCCACTGACATAACCGACTTTGAGGAAGATAAGATTGTTACCGTCCAGCGCTCGGGAGTGGCGAAACTCCATGACTACTAGTGAGCCCTTGTGAAGCAGGACAGGCATAGATCTGCTGCAGATATGACGAGAGAGTACAATGCTGGAGGGGGTATAGGTTCACCCCACGTCGCTGAACATAGAGCTCCGCAGCGGACGGCCATTGTGTGTTCCCATATTGACCCACAACATGGTCAGTTAGCACTGCACTGGACACATAAAGATCGACATTGCGCCGTAGTTTGATGGAAATGTATCGCCTGGTCAAGTGGATCACGTTTCTTCTTACGTCAGACCAATGATTGTGTTTGGATACGCTGTCATCCAGGGGAAAGGCTACTCGAACCGTGAGCCGTACCACGGACATTTGCCAATGGGGGCGGTATTATGCTATGGGGGACATTCACTTAGGCTACAATGGGATCTGTCTCAGCAATCGAAGGCAATAAGAAAGCCGAGGACCACGTGAACATTATTGCAGACCTCCTGTGTCCCTTCATGTATGACATCTTCCGTGACTGCCATGGCATCTCGCAGGTGGACAAACGACCATGTCACATGCTCAGAGTCATGCTACAGTAGTTTGTGGACAATTATAATGAATTCAAATTGAAGTCATGGCCGCCAAATACGTCTCATTTGATCACAACATCTGGGACGCAATCGGGATCCAGCTCCGCGACCCGAATCACCAAACCGTAATAAATGGGAATTACGTGATCTTTTTGTGGTCATCTGGTGCCATATATCTCCGGAAAGCTACCAAGGACTTGTTGAAGGCGTACCAAGGGAAGTCGCTTCTGCATTGTGTTGCAAAGGTGGACCAACATGCTTTTAAGAAGACGCTGTTAATTTTGTAAGTCAGCTCAGTAGGTTGCTGAATTTACCTTTAGTGCCCCTAAATACACAACAGAAACAGCTGTTACCTTCATCGTGGCAATCAGATACCAGTGAAGGTATTTTGACGTATTTAAAATATGGTATATTTTAAATACGACAGGCACTGTATAACATTAAAACACTTGATAATGGCAACTTAAAGTCGAAATCATGATCGTGTAAATGTAACACCGCAAATTAAAAAATGGTCTAGTGGCGGTACTGACTTTAAAGGAACTGTCTAGAAGTTCCAAACCAACACGAACTTTCTTGGTTCACTTGGTTCAAATGGCTCTGAGCACTATGGGACTTAACATCTGTGGTCATCAGTCCCCTAGAACTTAGAACTACTTAAACCTAACTAACCTAAGGACATCACACACATCCATGCCCGAGGCAGGATTCGAACTTGCGACCGTAGCGGTCACACGGTTCCAGACTGAAGCGCCTAGAACCGCAAAGCCACACCAGCTGGCTTCTTGGTTCACTGAAAAATCCAGTAAATATAAAGATTTTCTCACTGCTAAATGCAATTTATTCTCTCTCAGCTTAAAATATAGTTAAAGGCCAATGTAGTTCTCAAGTAAACACATGTGGGGTTAGAGAATAAAGCTAAAAGGTGTGAAAAATAAGTTCAAATGGTTCAAATGGCTCTAAGCACTATGGGACTTAACATCTGAGGTCATCAGTCCGCTAGATTTAGAGCTACGAAACCTAACTAACCTAAGGACGTCACACACATCCATGCCCGAGGCAGGATTCGAACCTGCGACCGTAGCAGCTGCGTGGTTCCGGACTGAAGCGCCTAGAACCGCACGGCCACAGCGGCCGTCTGAAAACTAAGTTCCTGAATGTCTCCAGGATAGTTAATATGTTGTTCAGAGGTTTAGTACACAATCTCATGTTTCATGCACAAATGCCATTCAACAGACCAGATGCCTTTACATGGCCATTCATATATAAAAGATAAAAGAAGTCACCCTATACATGGTGTTGGAGTATAGGTACAGATATTTCGATCATTCATTAAATATGTACCCACTTCAGTGTGTTAGTTGTTTTTTCTCTGTGTCTAATAGTCTTCCCGCGAACACATCGCATAATTTACTACCAGATTTTTTCTGTACTGTAGTAACTCTGCTGCGAAGTGTACTGCCCTGCCAGCATAGCCTATCTGTTCCGCATCACATGTTTACACTTCTACACCTGACCTGCTGCACAGGGGAAAATAAACGTTAGTGACTCGCTTGTGCCGAGTGTACTTGGCGCTACTAACCAACCAAAAAACACACTATTCGTAGGGGTTATAATTATTAGTCTGAAAAAAAAAATGTTCCTATGTGTGTGAAATCTTATGGGACTTAACTGCTAAGGTAATCAGTCCCTAAACTTACACACTACTTAACCTAAATTAACCTAAGGACAAACACACATACACATGCCCGAGGGAGGACTCTAATCTCCGCCGGGACCAGCCTCACAGTCCATACTGCAGCGCCTAGACCGCTCGGCTAATCCCACGCGGTATTAGTCTGCAAAGGAACTAAATACTGATGTAGTGTTGTTCAGTGCAATAGCCTCAGTCATCAGAAGAAGTATCTGCACTTATACCCATTACAGTCTGTATATTAGCACTAACACCCAGTTGTATATTGATTGCCAAGAGTTCTGACGAGTGTAAACTCAAACAAATACGTAACATTCCCCATGTTAAATATGACTGCTGAGTAGCTCACTTTAAAAAAAATCTGATGGGGCATATCGCCTACGCTCACTACTCATCAATTTACTTGCTACGGTAATACATTCTTACCACATGACTCATATTCTGTAGCCAATGTATAGTATGACAGTTGCCAGGAGTACGGAAGGAAGACATACACGTCAAAGACCGGAGGGATAGCTCATAATTCTGCGAAAAAAAAGGGGGCACGACGAAGATTTGAACAAAGACCTCCCGCTTTGCGGTCCACCCCTTGACACAGCATCCACGTTGTGTGGTTCTTCCAATTCGCTCAAGGTTGCACATCTTGAACTTGGACCGTTCACTGTTTCTATTTTGCTTCTTTTGCAGTTTAGTACACCTTTTTCCCGATTTCATGTTTGATCTATGTTCAGCGTTCAGCTGGCTATCCATTGGGTCATCTCACCACTAAATTTGAGGGGGATGACACGGGGAGTTTCCCTTGTTAGTACTTTCCCATTATCAGAGTATTAACCTGAAAAACGTTTTGGTGCAGATTTGCACCAAAATATCCTATTTAAAAATTGTGAAACCGATTGTGAAGTCTCTAATCGAATTAAATAAATACAGCTACAGCGGGCTGTTGAACTTCACATTCAGTTTTATGTTTCAATAGTTCTAACACCTGTATGTAAACAACTGTTATACTGTACGAACTAGTAAATCAATTACGAGAAATGGACTTTCGTTATTTTCCAACCTGAGTGGTGTTGCAAGTCTAGTGGGCAGCCGTGTAAACTGCAAACTACAGGGACTTCGACCGAGAGTTGGCGGCAGTCTGCAGCGAGGAATGCCGTTCAGCGGTAGCGATCGCCGGTCGCAACTTGTTGGTAAGCTGGGCGCAGCTCCGGTATAATTAATTGGCGGTGGGCGGCGCTGGCCAGCCGCCGCCTTTGAGGGGCGCCGCGGCTGATTGTGTTGTCTCGCGACCGCCGGCCCCACGATGGCCCTCGAGCGGGCTCGGCCGTTGCTAGGCGACGCGCCACTCCACGCCTCAACTGCACTCTGCCCGCACACGCGTTTACCCTCTCCCTCGCCGCCGCCCTCGCAGCGACGCCTCTCCCTGCTGCCCCTCCTGCAGTCATCTCGCAAACCCACTTCTGCCCTTTCCGTACTCAAATCACTCTTTTTATCTCTCCCCTTCATTGCTTCGTATAAGTACTAAATGCTTTCTAACTATTAAAACAGTTGTCTAAAGGAGTTATTTGCTTATCACGGTACGTGCTAGAGTTCTAAACTGCATCAGCTGTCATCTACATCTACATCTACATACATACTCCGGAATCCACCATACGGTGCGTGGCGGAGGGTACCTCGTACCACAACTAGCATCTTCTCTCCCTGTTCCACTCCCAAACAGAACGAGGGAAAAATGACTGCCTATATGCCTCTGTAAGAGCTCTAATCTCTCTTGTCTTATCTTTGTGGTCTATCCGCGAAATATAAGTTGGCGGAAGTAAAATTGTACTGTAGCCAGCCTCAAATGCTGTTAGCAATAGCGATTCGCGAAAAGAACGCCTCCTTTCCTCTAGAGAATCCCACCCGAGTTCCTGAAGCATTTCCGTAACATTAGCGTGATGATCAAACCTACCAGTAACAAATCTAGCAGCCCGGCTCTGAATTGCTTCTATATCCTCCCTCAATCCGACCTGATAGGGATCCCAAACGCTCGAGCAGTACTCAAGAATAGGTCGTATTAGTGTTTTCTAAGCGGTCTCCTTTACAGATGAACTACATCTTCCCAAAATTCTACCAATGAACCGAAGACGACTATCCGCCTTCCCCACAACTGCCATTACATGCTTGTCCCACTTCATATCGCTCTGCAATGTTACGCCCAAACATTCAATCGACGTGACTGTGTCAAGCGCTACACTACTAATGGAGTATTCAGACATTACGGGATTATTTTTCCTATTCATCTGCATTAATTTACATTTATCTATATTTAGAGTTAGCTGCTATTCTTTACACCAATCACAAATCCTGTCCAAGTCATCTTGTATCCTCCTACAGTCACTCAACGACGACACCTTCCCGTACACCACAGCATCATCAGCAAACAGCCGCACATTGCTATCCACCCCATCCAAAAGATCATTTATGTAGATAGAAAACAACAGCTGACCTACCACACTTCCATGAGGGACTCCAGATGATACCCTCACCTCCGATGAACTCTCACCATCGAGAACAACGTACTAAGTTCTATTACTTAAGAAATCTTCGAGCCACTCACATATTTGGGAACCAATCCCGTATGCTCGTACCTGAGTTAGGAGTCTGCAGTGCGGCACCGAGTCAAACGCTTTCCGGAAGTCAAGGAATATGGCATCCGTCTGATACCCTTCATCCATGGTTCGCAAGATATCATGTGAAAAAGGGCGAGTTGTGTTTCGCAGGAGCGGTGTTTTCTAAAGCCGTGCTGATGCATGGACAGCAACTTCTCTGTCTCAAGGAAATTCATTACATATTGACGGTATAATGACTTGTTCGTTGCCGGCCGGAGTGGCCGAGCGGTTTAGGCGCTACAGTCTGGAACCACGCGACCGCTACGGTCGCAGGTTCGAATCCTGCCTCCGGCATGGATGTATGTGATGTCGTTAGGTTAGTTAGGTTTAAGTAGTTCCAAGTTCTAGGGGACTGATGAGCTCAGATGTTAAGTCCCATAGTGCTCAGAGCCATTTGAACCATTTTTTTTTAACTTGTTAGTTGTTACGCTTAAGGCTACTTGGAGACATTAAGAGCACTCCAAGGTAGGAAACCAGAGAGACAATGCAGAGAGAAGGCAAAAGTGGCACCATTTAGGTTATCGGAGATAAATAGTAACACTAGAGTCGTGCAAATTGCAGACGCTCTAGGCAGCTGTACAAGGGGAGTTCACTTCTGAGAATTAACTGGTAACTTCATCCTCGATATATACGCTGTCGTAAGGTGTCACTGTAGAAGATGGCCACGAAAAGGCGCGTCTTAGCAGAGGCAGCAAGCTTGATACTCGCTCCTGAGAACTGCCAACGTTAGTGGGTTAACACAGAGTTCAAAAATGGCTCTGAGCACTATGGGCCTTAACTTCTGAGGTCATCAGTCCCCTAGAACTTAGAACTACTTAAACCTAACTAATCTAAGGACATCACACACATTCATGTCCGAGGCAATGTTCGAACCTACGACCGTAGCGGTCGAACGGTTCCAGACTGTAGCGCCTAGAAACGCTCGGCCACTCCGGCCGGCCAGGTTAGAGTGCTCCTAACAGCAGTCCCCACTCTCAGGACGGCAGAGTAGGGGTCCGAGTGACGTAAAACACTGTTGCTGCTGGTCATAACAAGAGTGGCAGTGACGTTTAGCTTTCAGCTGAACGCTTTTGATACCGAACTTGGAGTTTGTTAATGTAAAATCCAGAAGCATCCCTACCCACTGAGTAGCGGAGGTACCTAAATGTGGCTGGCCAGAGGCGCCCTGGAGGTGCAGAACATCTCGCCAGACTGGCTGAAGATTGTTACGTGCCAGTGGCTTAGTGAGTCCACTAAAGGAAGGGAGAAAAAATGGTTCAAATGGCTCTAAGCACCATGGGACCTAACATCTGAGGTCATCAGTCCCCTAGACTTAAACTGCTTGAACCTAACTAACCTAAGGACATCACACACATCCATGCCCGGGGCAGGATCGAACCTGCGACCGTAGCAGCCGCGTGGTTCCGGACTGAAGCGCCTAGAACCGCTCGGCCACCCCGTTCGGCCACTACCATCCCATGTACAATTTTTGTATCGCTCTCTTGTTCCGATTTAGGAAACTAAAAGAAGAGCACATTTAACAACACTGCTTCTGGTGGGCCGATTGAAATTGCGGCCAACAACCTGGTTGGCTAACTTCGATGATAATTAACTAGAAAACGGCGCAACCTATATTTCTGTTTGCCTACCGGACAACATAGTGTCATTAGTTTCATTCTAACTAACATTAGTAATAAATTACTCAAATGTGACCACAATTAACCCTTATTTTGTCAAGGTGCGTAAATGATTTAATTATTTGTATCACTTATTTTAGCGTACGATCATTAAACATTAAAGCTATAATAGAAAGTCAGGTAATGAACAAGACCGAAGTCTGAAAGCTATAGTTCTAATACGATGAGTGAGAGAATTTCTTTTTTTCTTTATTTACCTAAAATGCTGACAACTGAATGATGTTACCTTTTCCTACTTGACTAGTTCTTCGTCGATACGCACCGTCTGTTCAACAAATCACCAAACTTATTTTAATATTATTATTGACACAACATTTCTGAAATTAATTTGTATCTTGAAGCAGCAGGTTTATACAACAACGGGCGTAGCGTTTGATGGTTTGTGTATGCAACGGAAGTCTCATTGCATGACAAGATTCCGTAAGCAAGTTGTAGAGTTTCCTTTAGAATGAAAAGAGAGAAAGGTCCACCGACGAATTTATGGCTTGCCATGCAGTGTGCACCATTCCAGAACAGACGAGTACTGTGCTATAGCACGAGAGCAACGGGCCCGTATTTCCTGAATAACAGCACCAAGGGAATGGTCTTGTAGAAAGGCAATATTGAGCATCCAGGGAAAACGATACAATTTCAGCGCCTGCTGCAAATAATTAAGTGTCTGGGTTATAGCACAAAGACCAGTAAAACGTGCGGGTATCACGCCAACGTCCGAAAGCTCCCCGAACAAGGAATCAGAAAGGTAAAAGCGATCAGGTCGACTACTGGAGTAAAATAAATGTATCACAAAATGTAGGATACCGACAAACCCATGTGTCACGTAGGTGCAAGTAGCGTGCAATGTCATCGAGTTCTTTACTAAAACTATAATTAGGAAACTGATTCCCCGGCCAGAGAAAACAATTATAATCGCAACCCAACTGTATCTCTGTAGGGGATTCACGAAATAGGTAAATGATTTCCTCTTTGTATATACGCGATCGTTCCATGGAACGACCAGAGCCAGAAGGGGCATAAAAAAGAAGTAAAATGAGTACACAAAAGATTCATCCCATACCCCTCCGATGATCGAGAACTTCGAAATGTCATAATGCAATTACATCCCTATAAAACAAGGTAGTGCCCGTAGAAAATTAGGAAACCACATTAAGAACGATCGAATCCCGGGAATTGAAAACTGATGAAATAATACTTCCTGTGAACAAAAAGTATGCAACAGAGGTATACATAAACTGTAGCAAAGCAGTGAGCCGGAGGTCATAACCACTCCTGTTAACATTCAAAGTAAGGAAATTATATGCTTACGTAGACAACTGAACTGGATCAAAAGCTACAAAATTACATCATCATCGAACGGAGCTGTGTTCTAATATTAATGACAGAATGAATGGGCGGAACAGAGGGAGAAGAAGTGAGAAAATTTCTCCCATCTTCCAACTGTTTTTCCTTCGCCCGTGACCTGACTCTCTCAGGCTGGATACGTTGATTAACGCGGCCCCTGGGAATTGTGGTTGTGTGGGTGGATCATGCAGAAAATCCGCGGCAGACTGAGAGAACTGTGGACTCCACTAGCCGATGGATAGGGGCTCACACACAGAGAGTTGTTTGGTAATGACGGGTTCTCCTACCGTTGGGAATCAATCAAGTTTTGCCGATCAGAGGGTTGTGACATGGAGGCAGCGACAGAAGTCTCAGAGGTCGTTTGGGAAGCTGAGACAACCGGAGAGGTATCCGGTAGAACTGGGAGGGACAAGTGGGCTCCTGAAACAGATTCCCGAACAGATGGCGCCGACGAGGCTTCCTGTGTGGTGGGGGAATCGCCAGATGACTTACCACTAACCATCAGACCAGGTGCAGTAGCACTTATGGCTTTCTGGTCCACAAACTGAGGCCAGATGAGAGAGTCCTTCATAAGACAGCTATCCGAAAGGCGAGCCAAAAGAAAAGGCTCCTGAGCTGTATCATAGTCTTGTGTTTTGCGACGCTTGTTTCCAGCGCCGCCACCGCGGGAGTGACGGAGGTTATGTCCGTACGCGCGGGCAACGGGAGAAAATAATTACCACTATCTCTCAAAGATCCACTTTGATCCTTAATCACCAGGGTGGGCTCAGCTGCAGAATCTTCTAAGAGACGATCCGTTGCAGTCATTTTTTTTTACCCTGTTTGTCACTACGTTTTAATATACCACACGACTCGGACAATTGGTACTGAGGTTATCGCTCCGATTGCAAATAAAGCAGGTTTCTTTTCGGTTGGTGTAAGTAATACGAACCCGATAACCACATACCTGCAAGTGAGAGGCAATATTTCTTTCAGTCACCATTTCTACCGATCGAAAACTACAATAGGCCTTTAAGTGGTGCTGAGAAGACAAGCGTTCTGTTCGAATGTGTAGTGCATCCCCATAAGCGAGCAGGATGGACGCCAAAAAACTGTCATCTCCCTTGGGCGGAGGATTAAAAACCCGAACATTTTTTTAGACCACTTCTGCAAAGAAATTTAACAAATAACACATATAATATCTAATCAAAATTCGCAGTATGCAACTGAACTGTAGTAGCCTTGATCTTGTCCTCCAAAGAGTCATATATTTCTCAAGAGCCGGGCTGCACATATGACATGGACTTATCAAAACTGAAGCTGACAGTACCTGTACGTCGAATAGACTTAGGAAAAATGTGGGACATCATCACGGCGCGAGACAACGCAGCGTCAGGAATGGCTGCACAAGCACTGACACTATACGACAAACAGCAATGCGAAGTGCAGGAGATCTCACACAACACTAAACGGAAAACAAATACGACACGCGGCGCTAACGGTAAGAGACGGAACAACAACAACAACCTACAACCTTTGCGCCCGAAGGCCTACGCTAGCACGACTCATGACCCGTCCTCACAGTTTTAATTCCGCGTGTACCTCGTCTCCTACCTTCCATTCTTCAGAGAATCGCTCCTGTGTCCGCAATATTCTTTCCTCCAGAAGTGCTAGTCTTGCAAGTTTCGCAGGAAAGCTTCTGTAACGTGTGGAAGCGAGGAGACAAGGTACTAGCGTAAGTAAATCTGTGAGGAAGGGTCGTGAGTCATGCCGGGGTAGGTCGGTCGGTAGAGAAGTTGCCTGTGAAAGGAAAAGTCCGCCAGTTCGACTCTCGCTCAACCCTACAGTTTTAATCTGCCAGGAAGTTTCATCTACATTCTTTCTTGTTGTTCTCCAGTACTAAAGACTTTCTCGAAGTAGGCAGGATACTGTTTTACTTGAGCAGAATTGGAATTAGCTTTGTGGCACTTGTGCAGTCACTGAACCGGAGAAGATATGATAGGTTCAAATAGTTCAAATGGCTCTGAGCACTATGGGACTTAACATCTGAGGTCATCAGTCCCCCAGAACTTAGAACTACTTAAACCTAACTAACCTAAGGACATCAAATATATCCATGCCCGAGGCAGGATTCGAACCTTCTACCGTAGCTGTCGCGTGGGTCCAGACTGAAGCGCCTAGAACCGCGCGGCCACACCAGCCGGCAGATATGATAGGTTTCGCTCCATTCGTAACATGCACACAGCAAGAATAGCGGAAGACCAATGCGGTGCACGTATTCCTTCAAACAACTACGGCTCAAATTACACATGCAATGGTGGTTCTAACGATCCAAAGACATCAGTAGTCATCGCACCAGCGACGCATTATTATGTAAGTTTATATCCATAGTGGTTGTAAAACTACTGGGGATGTTTTCGTAAAGTGTGGCACAATGAATGGAAGTAGTCGTCCAGAAATATCTAGACCAAATACTTCCTTACTTGTCACTGAAGGAATAACAGCAACCAGGCACACTATCAAAATGAATGATTTATTTCGTCGTAACCCGTTTCGTGCAAGAGCCCATTGTAACAAATTGTCGTACTAACGATACATTTTGTTGAAGGCACTCCTGAATGACTGCTGTCATCCATTGTTACATATTTCCTTGGGTGCAATTGGAGCCCTTCGTAGCAAATCGGTGGCTAGGCCTCCTAAGTGAAAAATTTACTTACTGTTATCTGGAATCCTTAGCCAAAACATCCGCTGTTTCTCTCCTTTTGGTTGCACAATGTAAATTCATTCGACCTTCTGTTGCGGCAGTAGAATGATGTTAGCAGTTCCTGTACGTCGCACACGACGAGTTTATTACCTCCTCCACAGTGTAGATGCGTTATCAGAGTAAGTGATGCTCTGGAATTCGATAGTATGATAATCGATCAGTTCGTCTAATTTTCTTACATACAATAAAGACTGTGTAAGATGGCTATTACTATTGCTGTTGGAATGCTGGACTAGTGGAAGTATAAATTTTTCCTTCTTGTTGCTGATACTAGGATATCATTAACGTTCTCCGCATTCATTCGTTCTCTCATTGTGTTCATAGATACTATCGAAAAGCCGACCGATGTGGCCGAGCGGTTCTAGGCGCTTCAGTCCCGAACCGCGCTGCTGCTACCGTCGCAGGTTCGAATCCTGCCTTGGGCATGGATGTGTGTGATGTCCTTAGGTTAGTTAGGTTTAAGTAGTTCTAAGTCTAGGGGACTGATGACCTGAGAAGATAAGTCCCATAGGGCTCAGAGCCATTTCAGCTGATGATCTCCGATGTTAACTCCCACAGTGCTTAAAGCCATTTTTACTATCGAAAAGAGAACTTATAAGGAAGTTCAACGAGTCGATCTATAAGTAAACAAGAATAGGAAAATGATAGAAACTTAACATTTACATGACATTAACAAAAATTGTCACCACAATGCCTACTACAGTTTGACATCTAACCCATTAAACGTCACCTAGTAAATGAGAAGAAACGTGGCTCGTTTGGAAAACCACGCTGCTTTTTGCCTTCAATTATTAATGATATTTACTTGATGCATGTGTAACAATACGGACCTGTTCACAATTTACTACTATTTGTCAAGCTGCTTTACGCTGAATACTGCAGCTCACCAATTAGCTGACAACAATTTTCAGTCTTTCATTGTACGCAATTACATCATTTGCAGAAATAGTGGTTAGTGCGGCGTGTCTCTAAGCTTATTTCTAATTGTTAGGGTTTGGCAACTTCTTGCTTTTTTAGGGTGGGGGCTTGTTTACCACGTTTGCAACAGAGTATATAAATCCACCCTAACCCCCCACAAGAAAGGAACATGGACAAGAAACTTGGTTTTGTATCTTGTATTGAGACTGCGTTTTTCTTCGCGCATCGAGGCAACTACGAAAGCGGCAGTGAGTTCCTGCGTTCGGTGAGACAGTTTGTTAGTACACTGCGAGAGTCTCCGTTCGTAATAAAAAAGATGTAACAATATTCTGACTGTATACAAACAAGAACGGTATGTACGGTCATTCGTGAGGGTGAATCACGGGACAGTGTAGTAGAAGTACCGAAAAGCGTGAAATTTCTGACGCTTAAACATAGACTTCAACCACCTACGCAAAGCTTAGTTCCAAATTTTGAATCATGAACTACGGCCCGCTCGCACAGTCGCTGTTACTTACTCGTGTCGTATACCACTGTAGTGCCCTTACTGGCATATTTGCATATTGTTTTAAATTTTCGGCTATACGTATCATATATTCAGGTGGAAAATGTTTTAATTATGGTTTTAATGTTTTGACTAGAGCGATGTCGCTCAAATTTGCTTTTAACCACACGTGAGTATATTTATGCAATTTAACTTGTAAAAATTAAGTGTTTGTTCTAATACCTACCTGCTAATAATGTAACATCCTGTGATATTATTAGGTAAGGTAGCAGTTTCTTCTGAAGAAGGCGTCCCTAGTTGGCGTTGAAAGCTAGTTAAAGGATTTTAAATTCTATTAGCAACCGGTTGGCTGGAAATTTGTGACACTGTAATCATGAGGAATCTAGGAGTGTTAAGTAGTATCGCTCCAGCAGCAACGGCAAAGACATGATGAGATTTATTTACATCTATTTTAAGCACTCATTCTTCCAGTACACTATACGCGAATGAAACCAGAAGAATCTCTATATTGCACACTGGTGTGAAAACCTTAAAGAGAAAAGTAAGAGTCGCATGATGTGTCAGTACCTTAGTTCAGTGAATCTGGGACCATACGTAAAAAGAACTGCTACTGTACAGTACATTACAGTAGCGAAGGCAATGTAACATCCACCAGATAAATTTTAACTACAGTGCGACGAGAGGAAATTATGCCACTAACAGTTAGAAACATTATCTATCCAACAAATGAAAAAAAACAGTGAAATAAAACGATGATAAATATTAATTATTTATATAATATTTTATGATGTAATTGGACATATCGATGTGTATCGTACAAAGACAATGATAATCGTAAATTCCTTTTATGATCTGCGTTTGTCTTCCTTTGTTTTTACCTTTTGTTGGTTGGCTTTTGTAGGTTGCGGACGCAAGACGTATATCAAATTGAGGTCTGTTAAGAAACTGTAATTATTTGTTAATTATTCAAATGGCTCTGAGCACTATGCGACTTAACTTCTGAGGTCATCAGTCGCCTAGAACTTAGAACTAATTAAACCTAAGTAACCTAACGACATCACACACATCCTTGTCCGAGGCAGGATTCGAACCTGCGACCGTAGCGGTAGCTCGGCTCCAGACTATAGCGCCTAGAACCGCACGGCCACTCCGGCCGTCTGTTAATTATTACTTGAGAATAGAGTTCATTATTATTATAAATATCAGTGAATAATTATTTGTAACTTTAATTCCTCTCTCAGTAAGCATTATCTGTGTTAATTATTTCTTTCCGGTGCAAGGAGCGCAGCCATTGATGATAGCGATCTGTATCGCGTTTTTATCTGTGTTTCTTACGAAAGTATCAAAGATTTGCTTGACGAAAATTAGTCTAAATAGTGCACAATATGAAAGCAAAGTTTAATAAGCATTTCAAATACTTATCCTGTTAAAAGGAAATTTGCTCTATCAATAGAACGTCTGTATCAATTGCCTGCGGCCATCTTAACAATTATCTCAGCGGCAAATTCAAATTACGCAACTCTGTAGTCCTAAATGCCGAAGGTAATAAAAATGTGTAAAAATAAATGTGCACCGGTGGTCCCGAACTCACTTTAATGAAAATAATTCGAATCAGATTGGTTCTTTAAAAAACAGTGCTCATAGCACGCTCCATATAACAAACTTTTCTTGCTGATGTATGGAGCCGAAATTAATTACACACGAGTTGCGAAGAATATTGTTTCAGGTAACATACGTCAGTGTTGTGCGCGGCTGATATTCGGGGGTTCTAATGATCATTTTGCGAAAGATAAGTGTTTCCATCATAATCAATAGTTGTATAGAATCTGTTGTATGAACTGTGACTTAGTGACACTTACACCACTTACAGACAACACTTTAACGCAACGTTAACTTGGAGTTCCTTAGCAACTTGACCAAATCTTTAGCCGGGAGAAAAATTATTTCGTAATTACTCACTGTAATAAAATAAGATTATCATTTTCATTTACAAATTAGTTAAAAACCGAACCACCGAATAACACAGCGAACGCCCAGCAAATGAAATTAATACACAATGAGACTAAATATGACACATTTTTCTTAAGGCAATGGTTATACTGAAGTCACCATGATTCACAATGGTACCGTGGACGCTATAAAGGTAGGGGATTGTTGTTGATAGGGTGTGTGGTCACCGCGGAGGTCAGTGTCCTTCGCAACCGGCGCCTGTGCTAGCTACTAGGTTGGTAAAGATATCTTGCGGTAGGGCGTTGCATTCTTCTACCAGCGCGGTTGACAACTGCTGGGTGGTTTTTTTGGCACTGAAGTACCACTATGGGCATATTTGTATTGGAGTTAAGAGCCCATTGTACAGAGACAACGCTCTTTAAAATTTTGTTGTCGAAAAAATCCTGACTAAAAACATAGGATAGTAACCTCAGAGCCATTCGGACTATCCTGGAACCCATTTCACGTGTTCACTCAGTCATTTAAAACTACATTTACGCCTCGGAATGTATATTACGTGCATAAGTACGGTAACGTTAAACCACAGTGGGGTCGGTGAAATGAAACATACCTGTGGCTATGGCCTCCCATTGGGTAGACCGGTCTCCTGGTTGAAGTCTTTTTAGTTGACACCACTTCGCCGACTTGCGTGGCTTTGCGGTGAAATGATGAAGAAGCCAAAACAAAATCCTAGTCTCCGAGTGGAGAAAACCTCCCACAAGGCCGGGAATCGAACCCTGCTCCTTGGCAATGCATTCTGTCGGACTGACCACTCAACTATACAAATGGGCTGGGATCTCGGTAACGGATAGTGATACTGAAAAAAGCTTTAATATTCCACGAGGTAATCATCTTAAGAACACATGGTAAAAATTTCGATGATATGCCATGAAGAAAACTGGCTATCTCCACAACAGCTACTTTTGGTACCCAAAAACCATGATATTTCGGGTGTCTTTTGGCAACGGACAGAAATTTTCGAAAACAGGAATAAGATGTTTCCAAATGGATGTCTCAAGAATTTATAGTTAAAATTTCAGCCGTTGGTTTGGTTAGTCATTTTTAGCTAAGTGCGGCCCACGGCACGAAAACAGCTAAAAACGGGTTTTTCCGGTTTTCGGTGAGAGTATGGTAAATTTGAACTCTGGATATTGATAACTGGTGAAGATACTGAAAATAGTTTCGAAGTGACCGAGAATATCAACCAAAAAAATATGCTAGAAACTTCGACCATCTGCCATTAAAAGATATTGCTGAGATGGGCATCCCCACAAGTGGTACTTTCTCTTCAAAACAATTATCGTTTTACGTGGTTTTATCAGGAAAAGCACATGAACAAATGGTGCTTTTATAAGCCGCCTAGAGTCCACCGTATATCAGACGTAATACAAATAGTCAACCGATTTGCTCAATTTACCCGTGCTCGAGAAAATGAGTAATGTTTAAATATTTATTTTTGACCCGTTATTTTATGACCGATATAGTATGCTCGTTCTTCCCACAGGTATACAAATTGTCGCTAGTTCAAGGAATGCTTTTATCTTTGTGCTCAATAGAATCCGGGATATGACCTCCTTAAAAATCACATTTTCACCCGTGGCCGAGGTAAAATACAGACAGGTTATCTAGTTTTAACAATTTAAGATATAGACTGAGGAGACGTAAGTCTTGGGACACCTCCTACTATTGTGTCGGATCTCCTTTTTCCCGGCACAGTGCAGTAACTATAGGTAGCATGAGTCAACAAGGCCGGCCGCTGTGGGCGAGCGGTTCTAGGAGCTTCAGTCCGGAACCGCGCTGCTGCTATGGTCGCAGGTACGAATACTGCTTCGGGCATGGATGTGTGTGATGTCCTTAGGTTAGTTGCGTTAAAGTAGTTCTAAGTTCTAGGGGACTGATGACCTCAGATGTTAAATCCCATAGTGCTCAGAGCCATTTGAACCACTTGAGTCAACAAGTCGCTACAAGTCGCTAGAAGTCCCCTGCAGACCTACTAAACCATGCTGCCTCTATAACAGACCAAATTTGCGGAAGTGTTGTTGAAGCAGGATTTTGTGCACGAATTGACCTCTCGATTATGTTCCATAAATGTTCGATAGGCAATCTTAGTGACTAAACCATTACCTCGAATTGTCAACGATATTCTTCATACCAATACCGAACAACTGTGGCTCCATGACATGGCACATTGTCATCCACGAGAATTCCATCGTTGTTTGGGAACATGAAGTTTATGAATGGCTCCAAAAAATCGCCCTATAGCCCAAAAATAACAATTTCCAGCCAATGATCGGTTCAACTGGACCAGAGGACCCAGACCAATCCAAGTCAAGACAGCCCACACCATTATGAAGCACCACCAGCTTGCAGAGTGCCTTGTTGTCAATTTTGATCCATGGCTTCGTGGGGTCTGCGTCACACTCCAGTCCTGACATCAGGTCTTTAAATCGAGCCTCTTATGACCAGGCTACCGTTTTGCAACCGTCTAGGGTCCAACCGATGTGGCCACAAGTACAGGAGCAGGAAAGGCGCTGTAGGCGATATCATGTTGTTGGCAAAGGCACTCGCGTCGGTCGTCTGATACCATAGCCTATTTACGCCAAATCCACTTCACTGTCCTTAATGATATGTCCGTCGTCCGGACGACATTGATTTCTGCGGCTATTACACTCAGTGTTACTTGTCTGTCAGCACTAACAACTCTACGCAAACGCCGCTGTTCGCGGTCATAAAGCGATCACTGCGTTATCCGTGACGAGACGTAATGCCTGAAATCTGGTATTCTCAGCACACTCTTGTCACTGTGGATCGCGAAATAGTGAATTCATTAACGATTTGTGAAATGGAATGTTCCATGCGTCTAGCTGCAACTACCATTCCTCTTTCAGAGTCTGTTAATTTACGTCGAGTGGCCGTAATAACGCAGGAAACCTTTTCGCATTGATCACTTGAGTACAAATGACAGCTCTGCCAGTTACTGCCCTTTTATACACTACTGGCCATTAAAATTGCTACACCATTGTGGCATTGTGGCATTGGACAAATATATTATACTAGAACTGACATGTGATTACTTTTTCACGCAATTTGGGTGCATAGATCCTGACAAATCAGTACCCAGAACAACCACCTCTAGCCGTAATAACGGCCTTGATACGCCTGAGCATTGAGTCAAACAGAGCTTGGATGGCGTGTACGGGTAAAGCTGCCCATGCAGGTTCAACACGATACCACAGTTCATCAAGAGTAGTGACGGGCGTATTGTGGCGAGCCAGTTGCTCAGCCACCATTGACCAGACGTTTTCAATTGGTGAGAGATCTGGAGAATGTGCTGGCCAGGGCAGCAGTCGAACATTTTCTGTATCCAGAAACTTTCGTACAGGAACTACAACATGCGGTCATGCATTATCCTGCTGAAATGTAGGGTTTCGCAGGGATCGAATGAAGAGTAGAGCCACGGGTCGAAACACATCCGAAAAAATGACGTTTTGCCATTCGTGCACCCAGGTTCGTCGTTGAGTACACCATCGCAGGCGCTCCTGTCTGTGATGCAGCGTCAAGGATAGCCGCAGCCACGGTCTCCGAGCTGATAGTCCATGCTGCTGCAAACGTCGTCGAACTGTTCGTGCAGATGGTTGTTGTCTTGTAAACGACCCCATCTGTTGACTCAGGGATCGAGACGCGGCTGCACCATCCATTACAGCCATGCGGGTAAGCTGCCTGTCATCTCGACTGCTAGTGACACGAGGCCGCTGGGATCCAGCACGGCGTTCCGTATTACCCTCCTGAACCCACCGATTCCATATTCTGCTAACAGTCATCGGATCTCGACCAACGCGAGCAGGAATGTCGCGATACGGTAAACCGCAATCGCGGTAGCCTACAATACGACCTTTATCAAAGCCGGAAACGTGATGGTACGCATTTCTTCTCCTTACACGAGGCATCACAACCACGTTTCACCAGGCAAAGCCGGACAGCTTCTGTTTGTGTATGAGAAAGCGGTTGAAAACTTTCCTCATGTCAGCACGTTGTAGGTGTTGCCACCGGCGCCGACGTTGTGTGAATGCTCTGAAAAACTAATGATTTGCATATCACAGCATCTTCTTCCTTTATGTTAAATTTCGAGTCTGTAACACGTCATCTTCCTGGTCTAACAATTTCAATGGCCAGTAGTATATTTTGCGTATGCGATGCTACCGCCAACTGTATACCTGCCTTTCGCTACCACATAACGTTTGTGAATTGAATGTACAGTCAAGTTCAAAAAATGGCTCTGAGCACTATGGGAATTAACATCTGAGGTCATCAGTCACCTGTACTTAGAACTACTTGAATCTAACTAACCTCAGGACATCACACACATCAATGCCCGAGGCAGGATTCGAACCTGCGACCGTAGCACAGTCAAGTTCACAAGCGCTTGTCTCTCTCTGTGTGTGTGTATACACGTGGGACTGAATACAGATGTATGTGAGACGGAGAGAGAGAGAGAGAGAGAGATAGAGAGAGAGAGAGAGAGAGAGGGAGGGAGGGAGGGGGGGAGGGAGAGTGATGGAGCGAGGGGGAGGGAGAGAGGGGCAGAGATAAGAGGTTGTATGTAACCAGTATAATGTTTGTCACCTGAGACAGGTGGCGTGATTTGAGCCCGGGCCAGCCGGCAGCCGCCGTGAACGCCAGTGAGGGGTCGAGTGTTTGCGCTGGCGATAACCGATCCCCGGCTGGCCTGGTTAGGCCGACACCGATCGTGCGGGCGGGGCGCGTGCCGCCGCGTGGGCGTGTGCTGCGCCGTGCTGGGCGGCGCGGCGCGTCATGAATATTCCGCTCGGGGTGGGGCCAGACCGCGGCGCCGCTGAATATTCACCCACAGACGCGGCGCCCAAAACACCCGCACAGATCCGGGTCACGGCGGCGGCGGCCCTGCTCCAGACGCATCCCGTCTCGAGTCATCGGCACAGTTGGCTTTCAAGACTCAGTTTTTCGACCCTGGTAAGTAAAATATACACTACTGGCCATTAAAATTTTTAGACCACGAAGATGCTATAAACAGAACCTGGATTCATCTGAAAAAATGACGTTCTGCCATTCGTGCACCTAGGTTCGTCGTTGAGTACACCATCGCATGCGTTCCTGTCTGTGATGCAGCGTCAAGGGTAACCGTAGCCATGGTCTCCGAGCTAATAGTCCGTGCTGCTGCAAACGTCGTCAAACTGTTCGTGCAGATGGTTGTCGTCTTGCAAACGTCCCCATCTGTTGACTCAGGGATCGAGACGTGGCAGCACGATCCGTTACTGCATTGCTGATAAGATGCCTGTCATCTCCACTGCTAGTGATACGAGGCCGTTGGGATCCAGGACGGCGTTCCGTATTACCCTTCTAACCCACCGATTCCATATTCTGCTAACAGTCATTCGATCTAGACCAAAGCGAGCAGCAATGTCGCGGTACGATAAACCGCAATCGCGATAGGCTACAATCCACATCCGAGATTCGCGACATCGCCCTGAACGAACATTGGAAGCGTGTATTCGTCATCGTCATACTACCGTATCACCTGGCGTGATGGTATGGGGTGCCATTGGTTACACCCTCGATCACCTCTTGTTCGCATTGACGGCACTTTGAACAGTGGACGTTACATTTCAGATGTGTTACGACCCGTGGCTCTACCCCTTCATTCGATCCCTGCGAAGCCCTACATTTCAGCAGGATAATGCACGACCGCATGTTGCTGGGCCTGTACGGGCCTTTCTGGATACAGAAAATGTTCGACTGCTGCCCTGACCAGCGCATTGTCCAGATCTCTCACCAACTGAAAACGTCTGGTAAATCGTGGCCGAGCAACTGGCTCATCACAATACGCCAGTCACTGCTCTTGATGAACTGTGGTATCGCGTTGAAGCTGCATGGGCAGCTGTACCTGTACACGCCATCCAAGCTCTGTTTGTCTCAATGCCCAGGCGTATCAAGGCCGTTATTACGGCCAGAGGTGGTTGTTCTGGGTACTGATTTCTCGGGATCTATGCACCCAAATTGCGTGAAAATGTAATCACATGTTAGTTCTAGTATAATATATTTGTCCAAAGAATACCCGTTTACCATCTGCATTTCTTCTTGGTTCAGCAATTTTAATGGCCAGTAGTGTATTTGGTGTCTGTTGTATTGGTCATGTCCGAAAGAACTCACACCACATTCGCTGAACAGCCAGAACATCATGACCACCTATATAATAGCTGATACGTCCACATTTTGTGCGTGTAACAGCATCGACGTGTCGTGGTATGCAAGCACTGATGCGGGGAGTTGGCACCACATCTGCATACACAAGTCACCTAATTTCCGCAGTTTCCAGGGGGTGGGGGTAGATGAGCTCTGACGTCACGTTCAATTACATCCCAGTTGTGGTCGGTCGCGTTCAGATCTGGCGAGATAGGGGGGAGGGGGGGGGGCAGAACATCAACTGAAACTCACCACTGTGTTCTTCAAGCCACTCCATCATACTAGCACCCTTGTGACATGGCGCATTATCTTGGTGAACAGTGACACAGCCGTCGGGAAACACGATCTTCAAGAGGTGTTGTATGTCGTCTGCAACCAGTGTACGACTCTCCTTGGCCGTCATGGTGCCTTGCACGAACTCCACTGGACCAATGGATGCCCACTTGAACGTTAGCTAGAGCATATTGGTGCCTCCACCAGCTTGCCCCCGTTCCCGGTGCAGGTGTGAACGAGCTGCTGTCCTGGAAGACGACGGACTGCGCACTTCCATCGGCATCATCAGACCCTGCAACACTCTGTTACTGCGCTAAGGTCCAGTCGTATTTGCCGATGTCGTAGTGTTAGCATTGCCACATACATGAGCCGTTGGCAGCGGATGCCCATCGTTAGGAGTGTGTGGTGCACTGTGTGTTCAGACATACTTGTACTCTGCCCAGCATTATGACCTGATTTTAGTTCACCTCAGCTCGCCGTCTGTCCTGTTTTACCAGTCTGCCCAGCATATGACGTCCGACTTCTGTAATGAAGGGTGGCCGCCCAACCCCACGACGTCTGGATCTGGATTCACCTTGGTTTCGCCTCTTGTTGAAGACACTGACCACAGTACTCCTCGAACACTCGACAAGTTATGAAGTTTCAAGTTTCCGAAATGCTCGTACTGAGCCTCCGGGCTATCACAATCTGTCCTCAGTCAGACTCAAATGGATTGGCCGCACCCCCTTTCTACACACGGACAGTACGCTCACTGATACTACACGAACCGTGGCAATCATTCCTCGCCAGGCAACGCTGCTGTCTGCTGGATGGGTTTACATCGATAGTAGGTCGATGATCATAATTTTCTGGCTGATTAGTACGAGTATATATAATTAAGGGGAGGACGGGTAGTGATCCCTTCAGAGCAGATGCACACTACGCTCTAACTCCTACGGGTACTGCCAAAATGTTGCACGTAATGAGGATAAGGGGCACTACATCAGTAATGTGTGGATAAGCTGGGAATTTCGGTCTTACTCTAGGCCTGCTACGATAGTCCGTGCGGTTCCGATTACCACTGTATCCGCATGGTGTAGTATTCAGCGCATCTTTCCAGTAAGCAGACGACATGGGTTAGAATCCTGCTCTGCACAAATTTTCAACGTTCACCCTTCATTTAAATTTTTGCCCACTGGCAGCTTATGCCGCAGTTCCTATGGGCTTGACTGGTAAAACTCCTATGACGCTTGCATCGAGAACTACCACTTCCGCGATACAAAAAATTGCTTCATCAAAAGGGATGCACGTAACTCAAAGCAATTTCTAGCAAGAAAAGTATTTTACCGAATCGCTACTGAACTGTTGGCGCAAGCTGCTACTGCTACTGTGGTCTTCAGTCTAAAGACTGGTTTCATGCAAGCCAACACGATAGTATATCCTGTGCAAGCCTCGTATTCTCTGAATAACTACTGCATCCTACTTTTATTTTAACCTGCTTACTACTATTTTCTCGTCAAGATATCCCCCTACAATTTTACCCCAGCTTCCCCCGCCCACCATCCACGCACCCTTTCCTCCATTACCAAAGGCGAAAGTGGAGATTGCAACCCCTCCCTCTTGCTCTACGGGGAAGGGAAAAAATTGTTAGTCTGGTGGTTTTTTTTTCCAAGAAAATTATTTAAAAGCCGGTTTTACATAGGTTTTCAATAGGTTTGGTTCTGGAACTGTCTATGGACCTTAGATAATCACCGTTCGTGCTTCAAAATATTAAAAATCCTCTATTGCCCAGGACTGCTCTCCCTCCCCCCTTCCCCCAACCCCGTCAAACCATCGTGTGGGCGTCCTTGTCCATTATCACACTGATTAACTATTGACGCCTCAGGATGTCTGCTATCAACTGATCTACTCTTTTAGTCAAGTTTTGCCATTAATTAATTTATTTTCTAGTTCTATTCATTATCGCCTTATCAGTTATGAAAGTTGCATCCCGTCCCCCTTCTGAATCAGATTCGAGGAGCGTAAGCGGAATGCTCGTTATAAAACAAATCTTCGATTATACAAGGCGAGTGAGTGCAATGCTCATTCTTTTTTCTGGATTTTTAATACAACTGATCGTTGAGTTTAGCCAATTTGCACAACGATAACGCCGTCACAGTGGCAACGAAAAGCTTGGGTGTGCCCCAGGTTATGTTTCTTGTTAGTGGGTCGTCTATTAATGGAAAAGTTCTAGAAAGATGTAAATGATCTTGGAATCTATGTCGAGACTGACGCTGACAAATAATTAATTTCCCCTACTGACAGACAAAAATCACAATAAAAATTAACGGAGTAGACAGTACTGTAAAGCTCTTATCATATTACAAAATCATGTTGACCCAATGTGACGATACCAGGAAATGTGGAAGACTGTGGAGAAAGTGCAACAAGACCCGCTCATCTCGGCAGCTCGCAAAGTGGATGTTAACTATCCAGCCAGATGCCACAAATCGTAACCAAATTAAGCACGACAAGTAGCGTGGCAAAGTATGCCAGTAAAGAACTGCTCAGAATATGGCTCGTCCTTATATTTCCTTGTAAACAATATATTTCAGCTATCAGTAGCCCTTTTGAAATTTTATTGGCTGATCTAGATTTCAGCTAAAAACTAGCCATTCTCAATGCACTATCATTTTTGATCAATGCATGTAATGCCTGTTGGTCGGGTTTCATCCACAGCTCATTGAATACTTATACTTTCCCAAAATCAGCAAACCGTGTGCCCATCAGTACCAAACGGCGTCCAGGAGACGAATCACTCTCACCGTGGGTAGTGCTCAAATGACTACGAAACAAAGATCTCCCCCCACAACTTTCTACTTTCAAAAAAACTCTACTTGGAGGGCATGACTCAATGCTGTTGCCAATGTGACAGACGCGGAAGAGCGCTTACTTCACGAAAAAATAGAACATTAAAGGAAAATATAATTTAGTATAACTTAACGAACAGGAGATTTGTACCGGAATGCAGTAGCATTCCACTGATTGGCCAACCACTTCACGCCAACACTGCGGCGAGGTCAATCAATTATGGGTACACCAAATTTAGGACCGGAAGCCATGGACCAACACACACTGGTCGGACAGCGTCTCGGTGTCTCGTCCTTTGACGTCCGAACAGAATATGCAAAAATGTGGCGCTCGATTACGCTCTAGGGGCAAATGGTTCAAAATGGCCCTAAGCACTATGGGACTTAACATCTGAGGTCATCAGTCCCCTAGACTTAAGAACTACTTAAGCCTAACTAACCTAAGGACATCACATACATCCATGCCCGAGACAGGATTCGAACCTGCGGCCATAGCAGCAGCGCGGTCCTGGACTGAAGCGCCTAGAACCGTTCTTTCACAACGGCCGGTTCTCTAGGGGCAGAAGTGGCGGCATAGCACCTTTTGCTCAAAGCTAGGAAAAGCGTCAGCTCTGGCGACATAAGCGCAAAGCGGGCCATAGCCTTACTTCTGCGAAAATGTGCAGTTCCTCGGGGAACGTTCCCCGTACTAATAAAATTCACTGATCACCTCCTGCTGACAAAGATGACTATTGCAAGAACACCTTTTCAGCGAAAAAATTCACATCTTTCTTTTTAACGAATGTGCCAAATACATTCTAAATAAAATTAACCATGGACTGTTGGTAAAATGACTCAGTATCACATGGCGATATGCGACAATAATGTTGCAGAGATTCGACCTTCACATCTAATTTTCAGTACTGATCTGTAGGCCCATATTTCAAAATATTCTATTCTTTTTTGTCTGAAGTGCTTATCGTCTATATCTCAATCATACATGGATGCATTCTAGAAAATAACTTTCTAAAACGACTTTCCAACATTTAAATTTATATTCGATGTTATCAAATCAGAAATGCTTTTCTTGCTATTGGCAATTTTCATTTTATATCCCCTCTACTTTGCCGTTATCATCTACTTTGCCGCCCAAATATCAAATCTCATAAACTACTTTTACTGTCTTATTCATCAATCTAATCCCTCAACATCTCCTACATCAATTCGACTACATTCCATTATCCTAGTTTTACTTTTGTTGTTCAACTTATAAACTACTTTCAAGACTATCCATTCCCTTCAACAGGTCTTCGAAGTCCTTTGCCATCTTTGACAAAACAGCAATGTCTACGATGAACCTCACAGTTTCTCTCTCTTCTCCTTAAACTGTAATTCCCTTCTCTGCTTGTTCATTACATTTAACGGCATTCTGCTTAAGGTACAACTCTGTCTCACTCCCTCCTAAACCACAGATTGCCTTTAATGACTCTGCTTTCTGAATAAGCTGTAAATAGTTTCTTGCGCCTACTATTTTATCCCTGCCACCTTCAGAATTCCAAAGAGTGTATTCAAGTCAACATTATCAAAGCCTTTCTCTAAATCTACAAATTCTACAAACCTTAATTTTCCTCTCTGTAACTTTTCTCCTGAGCTGAATCGAAGGGTCAGTATTACTTTGTGTGTTCTAAAATTTCTCCGGAGATAATCATCTACTAACCTGAGCTCGGTAGTATTCACACTTGCCAGCAGCTGCCTCTATTGGAGCTGGATCTTTACATTGTTTCTGAAATTTGAAAGTACTTCAACTATCTCATAGTTTGCAGTGTAAATATGTGTCTTATTAGCGTCTTGCTATCACATAAAATTCTAAAATCTGATGAATGTTTCACTTCATATCTGAAAACCATAATGCAGATGGTAGTTCTCCAGTGCCAAAAGATGGGGAAGAGAGTTCCGCCAGAGGATGATCCTGTAAAGTGGAGGCTGCCATAGGGTTTTGTTCTGGGCCCATAGTTTCCCTTGATATATATATATAAAAAAAAACATCTTCCACTGAAGTGAAATGATCGTATGGCATTATTGGCCGGGATATCCCCTTCGGGGTTCGGCCGCCGTTTTCCAAGTCTTTTTAGTTGATGCCACTTCGGTGACTTGCGTGTCAATGATGATGAAGAACACACAACACCCAGTCCCCTGCCGGGAATCGAACCCGGGCCCCCTTGCATGGTAGGCGGTAACGCTACCGCTGCGCTACGGAGGCGGACAAGTGAGTAAAAACGTTTTCTCTTTACATGTGTCACAAGAGGTTGGAGAGAAAGATCTGGAACTAAAAAATAATACAGCTTAAAGGGTAGCACGTGGCTTTCAAAGGATAGACAGCGCTTGACTGAAAAAAGCTGTGGATACAGTTTCTGAGATGGAACTTTCTAAAGACAAAATTTTGCTGTCGCAGGCTGGTGAGTGATTCATTGAATTAGACCATTTTAATCTAAGGAGCTAGACAAAAACTTTCTTGGAATTACCACGTTCAGTATGGTATCATATTTGGGACAAGTATGTGCAGTCATCGAGAACGTTCTTAACTGAGATTTAGTGGCCAGGGAGATCTGTAGCATCTTTTCACCAACTTTGTTCAGGTGTCTCAGAATTCTAGTTCTGCAATTGCCAAATGTTTACTCCATCACGTGATCTGTTATTCTGACACTATTGTCTCAGTCATTAAGGAACTGCAGTATTAATTCAGTGAATAGTGAGGGAAAAAGGGTTTACTCTGTGATGCCACTTCATTTAGCGCTTTACAGAAAGTTGAGCCCTATTCAGCAGGCTTCATTTCAAGAAGAGGAAATAAAGTGAAGTACGTAAAGTTTTCAAATCTGAGGTGGAAGATCTCCGTGTGGTACATTTTATTATGTACAGCAATTCCTCTCAGTAGTTTATAAATTTTATTTGTAATGTGCTACTATTTCCCATTGTCCCTCACAATTTTTTGTCTTTTATTAATTAGTAGTATCTACTAAATATGCATGGAATTGGATATACATCCTAAACTCCTTCTCCCTCCCCCTCCCCCCAACTTCTCCTCCCAGTCTCCATTCTCCTCCTCCTCCTCCTCTTTCTCTTTGTCCACCTCCTCCTCCTGCCTCCTCTCTATGTCCATCATCTTGTCCCCCCTCTCTCTTCCATCTCCCCTCCCCTATCGCTGTCCACTTCCTCCTCGCTTCTCTGTCCTTCTCCTCACGCCCCTCTCTCTGACTTGAACCTTGTTTATTGTTATTGCCAATGAAACCTTGATTAGATTGGCACTGCGCTAAACAGGAAGAAACGTGACCACCCGCAACGTCAAGAAGATAAGTTGTTCAAGACCAGGGTGTTCCTTCCACACGTCGGCAACCTTTCATCTAAAATAGGCAGGATCCTAAGGAAACATCGAGTTAAAGTAATCTTCGGGCCACTGGCGAAGATTAGGGCCCATCTCGGTTCGGTAAAAGACTATCTGGGTCTGCGGAAGCCCGGGATCTACTAAATTCCTTGCCAGTGAAGCAAAGCTTACATCGATCAGACGTCACGCACAGTACATGAAAGGGTTCTTGAACATGAGCGCCACAGTCACCTTTCGCAGCCCGGTAAGCCGGCCGTAGCTGAACATTGTATTACCACAGGACACGCTAAGGAGTTTTCTGCCACGAACATTTTGACCCCAACGAGAATTTTTGGGATTCAGTAATTAAAGAATCTAGGACAAAATCTTACAAATCTTGAAGGCGGTTTTCAACTGGACAAGGCTTGGGACCAGGCGATCTTTCTAATTTCTTCTGAGAGAAGACAGTTTATTCATAATGACACGTCTAGCGACATCTGACCTCTGTTTTTAGCGACGGGTACGCGCATTCCGATGGAGATCGGACATGTAGTTTTCACGTTTGCGCATGATCCTGCGCGCCCCAGACAACAGTAATTCCAGATGCGCGGATTTTGATAGAGGACGCTCCTGTGACGGCCGCCAAAGCGCATGCGTTTCCACGCCAATTTTTACTATAAAGCCGAGGCCGGGAACCTGCAGTCTCCAGTGACAGACACTCACCTGAAGATTGTTGGAAGATTGTCAGCCGAAACATCGTGGCACGAAGTCAACATGATCGGGCTGTAACCCTGAAACTTCAACAAACATTCAGTAAGCCGGGAATCACCTATATGCATTTTCTATTTTACGCATCCAAAGCGTGATTTAATACAATGATAAAGAACACTACCGAAAGTAGAGTATGTCTGTGGGAGAGGTCTATAGAAACAAGGACTACAGGATTCGGTTCTATCGCTTCTGCTAATCAACACTGATTACGAAGAGGGCGCGAAATTTATGTTTCCCTGTGTCTAAATGTAGCTGCAAGCCATCCAACGAACCCACTCACAGAGTTGCAGATGACACGATGTACTCGTATACCGAGAAAAACGGCAAAAATAAAGAAAAAGAAGAAAATGAAACATGCATAAAATATGCTGGAAACAAAGACTGTGGTGTCACCGCCAGACACCACACTTGCTAGGTGGTAGCTTAAATCGGCCGCGGTCCATTTAGTACATGTCGGACCCGCGTGTCGCCACTGTGTGATCGCAGACCGAGCGCCACCACAAGGCAGGTCTCGAGATACGGGCTAGGACTCGCCCCAGTTGTACGACGACTTTGCTAGCGACTACACTGACGAAGCCTTTCTCTCATTTGCCGAGAGACAGTTAGAATAGCCTTCAGCTAAGTCCAGGGCTACGACCTAGCAAGGCGCCATTAGCCTTACATAGTTTGATAGTTATCATATAAAATGTCTCATCAAGAATGCTGTATTCACATCAAAAAATAAAAGATAAGTATTCGAGGAGCTGCATACTTTTCTTATGAGAATTCACTACTTATCCTGTTCCAGAATTCACGCCCGTCTGCGTTAGATAGCGTGCATTTAGGCCTTCTCTATCTACAAGGTGTTGGCACATTTACCAACACATCAAAGACAACAATCGTAAAATCATGCTGTGACTTATAGTGAATAATAATCAAAGAACCCACTGACGATGGCGATATTTGTCGATGAAACTTGTTCGGGAACCAACAAATAAATAACAAAAGTGTTTTCCATCAAGGTGAACCCACAATCTTATGTTCTTGTCAACATTTTTATATTGGATATGCAAGATGTTTTTCCATAAAGTGCACCGGTTTTACGGTATTCTGTCAATCTGTGTATCTTTTTTGAAACCATGTCTGGACTACGGGGAAAATTTCTTCAGTACATTATTTATAAAATCGTCGGTTATGCTTCTCATGAGACGCAATATTCCCTTCAAGGAGACTTTGAAAGTTGGACAGCATGGAACTTCGGTCAAAAGACACTAGTCGAATTTCTTGGGCTTCTAATTGATAGTAATCTCTGACGGAGGGCACGCATCTTTCCCTCTTGTATGGAATAAAATTCATAAATATACTTAATGCTGTCATGAATGAAATCTTAGAACGTATTTTTGCCCTAAAAGTTCCTAGAGATATTATAATACTAGAAGGAACATAGATACCGTCAGTGAGCCACAACTCAGACAGTAAACCTATAACGAAAATATCATATATGTGAGGATGCACAGGTGCTGTGCGAAAGTACTGACGGCAATTAATTTTCTAATGTAGTACCCTACTACCTCATTTTAACATTAGGTTGTTTGCGGACACGTTATAAGAATGATTCTCGGTGTAATCCACCGCTACGTGGAATTCGAATATTATAAGATTTATACTGTTTTTCTGTTCGTCATCAGACACCACTCACATAACAAGTACGCATAACTGAACATCAGATATATGAGAGTGACTGATTATCTGGAAATGAATAACCTTAAATTGCGCCACACGAGTATCGTTACATTCATTCATTCACTCATCCATAATTACCTTCAGTAAAATGGAACTTTTTAATGGCATGTTCTTAAGTCTGTTACAGGCATGACTATATTTGGTTTTGTCTCTGCTTAGCACACGAGAAAAATGTTGCTGTGTATGTTTTATCATTGCACTGCTCTTAAATGAATGTTCTATAACTACCAGCTACGGAGTACTCGATAAATTAGGTATAAGAGAAATATTAAATAATATTACTCTACCTGTCGTAACATAACTGTATTTTTCTTTGTTGTAGGTGTCGTTATGGTGAATGCAGCAAGAAGAATCAGTAACCATTTCCAAACTACTTAAATTTGTGCTAATGCGTACATCGACGGAAGATAGTGTTATTTTCAATTTGTGCTTAGACTCGAATTAATTATACTGCATGATAATATGGAGAGTATTTGTTTTTATTTTCACCCATTTAAACATGTTTCACAGCTCAGCATGCCCAAGCACATCGATATGGCGCCGTGTCTCGACGGAAGAAGAAACAATCCACTGGGGTCCTTGAGCTAGAACACTTCTCATTTCTAAGGAGTCAGTTTCCTTTTAATTTTTTTAAAACTTGTTCTGCTATTATTCAAACATTGTTTTCCAGTACTGTGTGTGGGGCACCTGTCTACTAATATCGTAAGGGAAGAAAAGCATGCTACTTTTCACTTTATTAACATTTTAGCTGTGAATTGAGCCAAAGGCTGGTACAAAAACTCTATTGAAGGCATCACATTGCAACACTGCCATGTGGTAACGAAGAAGGAGGTTTTTACGGAGAATTTGTTAGCAAGATTTCCTTTTACGTCTACGAGATGTGCACGTAGTACGTGAATGCATACAGTGTGTTAAATAATTGAAACTTCAATACAGGGGTGATGATTAATAATGCAGCATTTAACTACCAGACTTTGTGAGTATTCATTCAATAATGAAGGGACTTTCGTCTCGCTTTTGTCAACAGCCAGTGCCTGCAAGACATTAATTAATATAGGAACTGTATAAACTTTACTGCAGTCACGTAAGAATGTTTGCATACTAAACTGAATGTGACAATAACATTACACCGCCCAAGCATAAGAGCCACAAATAATGTTAATGCTGAAGCTGCATTAAAGATTAAAACTGTGCACTCACCATTTTTATCATTCACAATTTCGAATAAAAGCAAGAATGTATTTTGTCTCGTCAAACTTCGACGTTACGTCAGCATCATAGTAATTATAGCGACGAGAATGGACCATTTTGTATATAAGTAAGTAAGAAATTAAAGCTTTTGTAGTCCAAAGTAAAACAAAAAATTATCATCGGGAAAAAGGGAAACACGAGCCAATAAACAACAAAGCTCAAAGTGAAGAAATTTTTTCTGCCTGTAGGTTGTAACAGATGACTAACGGCAAAACATATGGTTGAACAGTATTAAAAATTGGTGGATTTTGTTAAATACGCGGAAACAGTGTCCCTTAATTTGTTAATTCATTTTAAATTATCAAGTTTAAAACATTTTAGTTATTAATCATTTTCTGTGCCTTTATTCACGTAGATAGATGAGTTACATTTTCCTGTATGAAACATTTAACGCAGCACAGTTCTGTTACGTAATTATCCCCCTCGTCACTTTTATGACGCCATCCATGCGTCACCCCAGGAGAGAATATTACCACCTAACTGAATAAATAAACACATATTTCGCGTCTCATTTACAGCTATGAATAGCAATTTCTATCCGATGCTTCGCAGCAGCGGGAAATGTAATAATCACTATGACTAAAAAACATATCGTTTCATTGGAAGAAGAAAGTTTTGTGCTACAGTGAACACAAAATAGTTTTATTAATTTAATATCACCTAGTCAACCGACGCATATCGGTATGCCCGCGAATAAAATCTATGAGGATTTTATTGCTTTCGGAACTAGTCTACACAGTATGTATATGTAATAAAAATTTGAAGTATATTCTGAATATCTATTTTGGACATTATTTTTTAAGTCCTTGGTGTTAATACTAAATACTGTTCCATCGTTGGTGTAGTAAGGTAATTTTACTTGTCACATAGTCCTCTTTTTTTAGGAATATGAGTCCACGTACATATGTATTACCAAATTTGCGAAAATTACACATAACTTCCGCTTGAGGGTATTTATATGCTCTACCCCACTGGCGACACATGCAGTCTTTCTGTAACGACTTTCCATTTCGTTTCGTAGCGACTGATGTTGGACGAATTGGAGAACATGCTGGATGATCACTGCTTTAGCTGTAAACACTGACGTTTACTGACGGTGAGAGTGTGAGGTCAGTCTACTGCCCTCATATCCGAGTACAATTTTAGTGGGATTTCAGTCACATGACTGACTTGGCCAAATCATATTCTACAGTTCCCCACATTTCTCATTTCTATTGATATCCCACTACATAATTTAGAAGCATGTTTGGGATCTGTAGTATCATTGTCACAGATACTACTACAACGCCGCGACGTTTCGGGGGAGAAGGGTTTAGTATCTTTGCCACAGGTACTACTACAACGCCGCGCCAACACAAGGTTGGCAGCCCGTCGTCTGCCGAGCACAGCGCACTCTAGCGGGCCGTGCAGCTCGACGGGACTGGAGTGTGCCTCGTTCACTTCTTAGCTAGATTTCAACCTAAGCAGACGCACTTTCATAATCGGCCCTCAGCCAGTTCTGTAATGTTTGCATTGATTCTCTGAGGAGGGCCCGTCAGGCTTAGTCCCTGAGAATATGTTGTATTAGTTCATGGTATTCCATGTTACGAGATTGTCAGTTCATAGCCGCAGCAGCAGTACTACAAACTACTGTAGATAAGTAATTTCATTGTACTGTGTGATTCTTGAATAACAATCCTTTTCTGTAACAGTGTACCGTACCGCATATTATTGCAACCTAGACTCCTTCAGCTCCTATCAACTCGGCCTCCTACTTCTTTGCATCTAGTAACGAGCTGAAAACACCCACGCGTTTTGTGCCTCTAAACAGTGAAACACAATAGGATCATTGTCCAGTTGCAGGACAAGCCGACCACTAATAACTCTTTTCCGATAGAAACGCTTTATCGATTAGTATCCTGTGATAACCTTCCTTGTATAATGTCCCATTAAATCTCACTAGATCACCGACTCCACCACCCCAAGACATCCCTACATGACGATCGACCCCCTACCATGCTTCATCGTTGGAGACATACAGTGAGTCCTCATATGTTCTCCATGAAATCCACGAACAAACATCCGACGATGACTTCCAAATACCTCAAAGTTCGAGTCGCCCGCCGGAACACCTCGGACCATTCCTGCAGGCCCTAGCGTTTACTTTGCTATTCCTATTGCGGTCACCTTATTTTGTTCGCGTAATAATTGTTTTTTTGTTCGCTATGCAGTCCTTTAAGCCTTGTTCACGGAGGCGGTACTGCACTGTTGAAACACAGATTGCAGCTGCTCGCATACTATTTATTTCCTAACACGGGCGCGTAGTCTTTACATGTTTATACTTATTTTATCATCATTATAGGGATAAGATAGAACATTCAAAAATAAATCTCTGTTTTAACCACAAATCCATAGTTGTGATATGTGATCGACATCTTTTGACCGGTAAAGTATATAATACGAGCGGCATTCAGTAAGTAATGCAACACATTTCTTTTCTGAAAGCCGGTTGATTTTATACAGTATTCAGTACACCATAATATTCCCCACTGTTTTGGCTACAAAAACCCTGTTTTTGAACATAATCTCCGTTCAGTGCGTCGGCCTTACGACACCAGACTCGCAGGTCCTGTATGACCACATGGTACCATTCTACTGGTCGCCATCGGTGACAACGTCTTGGTGCATCAGTAACCACCCCATCGTCCACGCACTGCCTCCCGTGGAGTACATTCTTCATTGGGGCAAACAAATGGAAGTATGAAAGTGCAAGATGCGGACTGTAAGGTGGATGAGGAAGACGGTCAGCCGGCCGGGTGTGGCCGAGCGGTTCTAGGCGCTACAGTCTGGAACCGCGCGACCGCTACGGTTGCAGGTTCGAATCCTGCCTCGAAAATGGATGTGTGTAATGTCCTTAGGTTAGTTAGGTTTAAATAGTTCTATGGGACTGATGACCTCAGAAGTTAAGTCTCATAGTCCTCAGAGCCATTTGAACCATTTGAAGGTCAAATGAAGTGTTGTGAGCTCCTCACTGGTACACAGGCTTGTGTGAGGTCATGCGCAGTCATGGAGAAAGAAATGTTCTTTTGCATTTTTGTGGCGACCAACACTCTGAAGTCGTTTAGTCAATTTCCTGAGGGTTGCACAATACAGTTCAGATTTGTTCTTTGCACCGTGAGAGAGGACATCTAACAGAATAATCACTTCTCAGTCCCAGGAGATCGTCGCTGTGACTTTACCGGTTGATGGTGCAGATTTGAACTTTTTTTTCGGAGGAGGGGTGCTGTGGCGCCATTTCATGGATGTCGTTTTCCTTCCGGTACGAAGTGATGTACGCACGTTTCATCTTCTGTAACGATGTTCAACAAAAGATTGTTACGAACAGCCTCGTAATGCGCAAGGAATTCTGCACAGATGTTCGTTCGCCGCTCTTTATAGTTTACCGTTAGGCGGCGATAAACCCAGTGGCAGACACCTGTGAGTAGCCCATCTCGTAGACTATTGTGTCAACACTACCAAGAGAAACGTCCAGTCGAGCGGTGACGCGTTTCATTGTAAACCGTCGATCACCTCGAATGAGATTGTCGGTACATTCCAACATTGCAGGAGTCAGCTGTGTACGGCCGGCCGGCACGCGGGGGATAGGACAGGTTTGCGCGACCTTGCAATGATGACATGCGCCTCGCCCAGCACCTCACCATACTTTTGTTCACTGCCATGTCTTCGTTGATATTCTACTCCTATGAATATCTGCGATACTCTGGTTTTCCGCGAAAAGAAACTGAATGACAACTCCCTGCTTGGAATGCAATTCCTTTACAGATGCCAATTTGAAGGCCTCGTTTAGCGATGCAACATATCATAATTTCATGAATCCATGGGCTGCGACGTCCTGCAACAAATTACGCATATTTTCAACCGAAACTGGCTGAGAAAAAGAAGTGTTGCATTACTTATTGGAAGCCCGTCGTACATACGTAGATCCATTTATATAATACGTGTGGATGATACAAAATTTGTATCACAGTTGCTGTATGATATTTGCCAAACGTGCATCCTGGGGATCCGGACTCTTGAGACATTTTGCTCGTCCCCTCCCCCCCCATGAGGCAGGGGCCCTCGGAATTCCCCCCCCCCCCCCCCCCTCCAGCCCTCCGACATGAAAGAATGTGACTTGACTCGGAAATGTGAAGAGGACGAATTGTAACTTGGGGAATTTGTTTTAGTCTTTGACAGAGAGAAGTTGACTCTTAGGAAAACATTACGAATGTAGTAGAAGGAAGCGCTTTAGCTTCTATTTCTTCTTCCTCTGCTTCGCTAGGACCCTTCAGGATCACGTGTGCCTTGTTTTGTACGCCTTCTTTCTTCCCAATACCTCTTCATTCTCTCGCTTCTTCTGTTTCTTTCTTCTTCTGTTAAGACACCTCTGATTTTGGTGTCCGGCCACCTGTGACCATCCACCAACCCTTTATACTTCTCCCTGTCCTGTGCCACCGCCTGCAGATTCCTTTCTTTTATTCCTACAACCTTTCAGTCATCTCTGACTTCCTTCACCCAGTTGTTTTTCGTATGACATGTCATATTCTATACCTTTTTAATCAACCTCTCCTCGTCCATCCTCATGATGTGCCCAACAAATCGTAATCTCCTCTTCCGTAACTCGCTCGATACGGGTTCAATATGTTCATACAGTTCCAGTCGTTTTCTTTGTCTTCAGATATCCCCATGTTTTTGTGCCCCATATATCTCTCAGAATTTTCCACTCCTCCTTCTCCAACTTTATACAAGTTCTCTTTCTGAGTGTGATCGTTTCTGATGCATACAGATCAGCGTTTCTTACAGTTGTAGTACAATGTCGCAATTTGGCAGTCTGTGACAGATTTTTCTTGCCATATGTTGTTTTCACCGCATGCCGAAGCTTCTGCAAAAGCTGTGCCCTGTCTACTGCGCTACAGTTGTTCTGTATGCCACCAGTTATCTTTTCCCCCAAATAGCGAAAACTGTTGACTTTCTCCACCACTTGGTCATTTATTTTCCAGTCAGAGTCAGTGTTCAATGTCTTGGTCTTCATATATGCAATCTTCAGTCCGATCTTTTCTGCTGTTTGGGCTAGATATTTTAGAGCTGCCTTTGCCTCTTCTACCGTCTCATTTAAGAGTGCCATGTCATCTGCGAATGACTCTGTTGCATTATGTTTGACCTTGAACCCTATTTGCACACGTTTGATCTTCGTATTACTATTTAGTTGTCTCCACTGTCTCACTACTTCGTCCAAAACCAGGTTAAATAGAATTAGTGACAGTCCGTCCCCATGCCGTAGTACTGCTTTTATTTCGAAGCTGTCTGACAGCGTACTACGATGCCTGATCCTGACAGCAATGTCGCTTAACGTTTCCTTTATTATTGCATGAGTTGTAGCATCCGTCCTCTATCTTCTAACACATCAAGCAGAGTAAACTGAATCGGAGGCCTTTTGGAAGTCCACAAATGACACTATTATCATTTTCCCTTTCCTGTGTCTGTGTTCTATTATCAATTTTATTCCCAATTCTGTTCTGTACAGTTCCAGATGGATACCAACAATATGGTATCTCTCAGCTCAGCTGTAGAGACTGTGAGTAGATATACACTGAAATGACTGGCAGGACATTCGACACAAGATATAATGAACACATCAGAGCATTTAAATACAGTACAAATCATTCAACATTTACGGATCAGCTAAGCGATGAACACCATGGGCCAAGCAAAACTGCAAACGATATGAATATCATCAAAATCAGCAATGACGGACACCTCCTCAATTTCCAAGAAAATGTCCACATACAAAAAGTATTAACACAAAATAAACAGTTGTTCAATGGCCACATAAATATTGGAAACCAGTCTCAATATAGAACAATTGATGAAATTACGTGACAAAGAAAAGAGCCTTTTCAATCCTTCACCCCCTCCCACCCTCGGAAACCTCCCCCCCGCCCCCCCCCCCCCCACCTTCCCGCCACTCAGAGTATCATTTCACTTATCGCTCTATATACTTATGTTCACTCATCATGGTTTCCTTTCCCCCTTACAAAAAAAAAAAAAAATGCCCGCACCGCTATTCCTTCTCTACTTTTGACAGTACATTAATACAAAGAAACATAATTAAATAGAATTACACACATACAATTTTGTAATTTATAAAAATTTAAGTCAAAGACAAAGTAGTGGACAGGTTAAGTTGGCAAAACTACAAAACATAAACAACAACACATACTAGAAGTACAATAACAAACAAAATACAGTGGCGTACATAAACTTGTGTTGTGGAAAAACATAAGAAATATCTAGTGCTGCAGAACAACTAAAAATTAGACCAAAATTGTCAGTGTCTAGCATACAAAAACAACCATGTGCATTTCCCGATGAAATCAAGAAATCAGTCTTGGAACCACAGTAAGTAAAAATCAATCAATTCTTAACGAACTGCTTTTCGATCTAAAAGCAAATCAAAATGTAAATAACTTGATTACAGACCACTGATGATGCTTTACCTCAAGAAAGCGAAATGCGTCTGGTGAAAAAATCACTCATTTTTGTAGTTGCAACGACGGAACAAAAATACCCTCAAGAATTATGAAGCAACTGCGGACACTATGGCCACACAAATGAAGAAATTATTGAGCATATCTTGGATACTTTGCAACGTGGCGTTCAAAAGAGATCTACACCCCCTCGTACTTTTACGGATTTATGCACAACTCTGCAGGACTTACGGAAACACGTGCTAGCTGTAGGTTCAGATATGCTCATAAATAGGTCGTGTCTAGTTTTGAATGTATTACAATGAATCCGAAATCTGCTAAAAAAACCTCGTGAAACGAATTACAATCGGTGCACAGCATCACAAAGTATGTGGATATAATCATAATCAAATCCTTTTAAACGTTAACACGCCCTGTTACATCTCATTTCCCACCTTAAATGATTTTAGACGATACAATTACGACTCTGCTGCTGCTGTGAACTGTACGTATTACACTGCAATGATATTTTATTAGTATATACTGACAGTAACAAGAGATGGAATATTACGTTGTCACTTTAAATACGTTTTCCATTCGTATTGGAAAATTCACCACCACGTTTAGTAATATGGAAATTCGAAATAAACAGCAATAGAAATCTCAAGTTCTCCGTTCACTATGTGCCATTCTACTGTTGCTGCAGTTCCGCCGTGAACTGTACGTATTACACTGCAACGATATTTTATTAGTATATACTGACAGTAACAAGAGATGGAATATTACGTTGTCACTTTAAATACGTTTTCCATTCGTATTGGAAAATTCACCACCACGTTTAGTAATATGGAAATTCGAAATAAACAGCAATAGAAATCTCAAGTTCTCCGTTCACTATGTGCCATTCTACTGTTGCTGCAGTTCCGCCGTGAACTGTACGTATTACACTGCAACGATATTTTATTAGTATATACTGACAGTAACAAGAGATGGAATATTACGTTGTCACTTTAAATACGTTTTCCATTCGTATTGGAAAATTCACCACCACGTTTAGTAATATGGAAATTCGAAATAAACAGCAATAGAAATCTCAAGTTCTCCGTTCACTATGTGCCATTCTACTGTTGCTGCAGTTCCGCCGTGAACTGTACGTATTACACTGCAACGATATTTTATTAGTATATACTGACAGTAACAAGAGATGGAATATTACGTTGTCACTTTAAATACGTTTTCCATTCGTATTGGAAAATTCACCACCACGTTTAGTAATATGGAAATTCGAAATAAACAGCAATAGAAATCTCAAGTTCTCCGTTCACTATGTGCCATTCTACTGTTGCTGCAGTTCCGCCGTGAACTGTACGTATTACACTGCAACGATATTTTATTAGTATATACTGACAGTAACAAGAGATGGAATATTACGTTGTCACTTTAAATACGTTTTCCATTCGTATTGGAAAATTCACCACCACGTTTAGTAATATGGAAATTCGAAATAAACAGCAATAGAAATCTCAAGTTCTCCGTTCACTATGTGCCATTCTACTGTTGCTGCAGTTCCGCCGTGAACTGTACGTATTACACTGCAACGATATTTTATTAGTATATACTGACAGTAACAAGAGATGGAATATTACGTTGTCACTTTAAATACGTTTTCCATTCGTATTGGAAAATTCACCACCACGTTTAGTAATATGGAAATTCGAAATAAACAGCAATAGAAATCTCAAGTTCTCCGTTCACTATGTGCCATTCTACTGTTGCTGCAGTTCCGCCGTGAACTGTACGTATTACACTGCAACGATATTTTATTAGTATATACTGACAGTAACAAGAGATGGAATATTACGTTGTCACTTTAAATACGTTTTCCATTCGTATTGGAAAATTCACCACCGCGTTTAGTAATATGGAAATTCGAAATAAACAGCAATAGAAATCTCAAGTTCTCCGTTCACTATGTGCCATTCTACTGTTGCTGCAGTTCCGCCGTGAACTGTACGTATTACACTGCAACGATATTTTATTAGTATATACTGACAGTAACAAGAGATGGAATATTACGTTGTCACTTTAAATACGTTTTCCATTCGTATTGGAAAATTCACCACCACGTTTAGTAATACAGGATTCATGGTGTCAGTTTCCTCCAGCTCTACTTCAGACATTAGTCGAGTCCATAGCAGGTCGTGTTGCGGCACTTCTGCATGCTCGCGGAGGCCTACACTATATTAGGAAATGTACCAGTTCAGTGTATACAGATAACTATATTTTTGTTACCTTAATTGGGGTATTCCCAAGCTGATCTTTACCAAATACGTCCTCATTCTCTCTGAGGTCACCCTTTCCAATCCTCCCATCCACATTCGTCTTGTGTTCTTGTTTCGTCCGTTTCATTTCGTTCATCCTCTCTGTTTGTCTCAACCAACTCGTTTGCTTAGTTTGCACAATAACCGCGCTTCTCGAGAACAAATGCTGTAATTTCTATTCACAACGAAGCAAAACGTTAAAAATTGTCCCACACGCCCGACTTGGAATCATTATCCGTCGCCTCCCCCCTATCGTTCCTACTTTCGAAGTGCCAAAAGTGATGCAGCTGGCAGCAAGGGCATGTGGTCCGAGCCCCGAGAAGGAATGCAACTTCATCTACAACCTGGTCTAACGCCATTTCTTCAAAACGGAACAGTCTATACCGAAAACCGATTTATGAACATGCAGTACGAATTATCAGTCGCACTGTATTACGCACGCACAGGGCAGTCTTGCGGGAGAACCACCCCGAAGGGACCAAAGAGCCGCATGTGACTCGGAAGTTGTTGTTTCCAGAACGCTGGGCTAGGAAATAATTCAATTTCATGCGGTACCTGCGAATAATGGACCATAATTTACATACTCGTACTTTCCTTTGTGTAGGTACCATAACAGTACAAGATTTATGAACTGACAACAACTTCCACCGTAGTTATTATTTGTAAATAATAAAATAACGAAGAATTATTTATAGTTGATAAATGACAATCACTGTCTAAGTCCAAAAATGTCGTCACTTTTCTTTAATTTGCGATCATTGAAGTCTGATTTCCTGTTGTAGAGAGCTAGCTTATTTCCAGCTTACGATATTAGTGTTTCTGAATCGACAACACGACTTACACTGTGCTCACAGCGCAGGTGTCATTGTCAAACCTGCTACAGGTGCACGACACGTGTCCGTTCAGAATGTAGGCCGGGAGCGACAAGAGGGACGGCATCACTACTGCGTGTGGCACCGTGCCACTGCCTGTGGCGCGTTCATTACCTGTGACCATGCAATTGCTGCAGAAATAGTGCTGGTTGCGGTTTTAAATCGCCGCGACTGTTCAATACACTGCACGCGCGCTCCATTTCCGAGCACCGTGTTCCGTTCTTCAGACAAACAAAACTCTCGACTGAAACTCGCACCTGCGCTCCTAGCCGAATCGAACGTGAATGTATTCGACAGGGCGTGGTTTACGCTCCGTCGGACGAATAAGCTCATGACGCAACACCAAGCGCGAATGGATGCACAGCGCTCTGTTGACTTCTCTGCTAACCGTAAGCTTGTATTACTCGAGTAACTTTACTGTCCAACTTGGTTACCTACAGTGTGGACGCGTCGCATGCCATCCATGCATGTTACCTGCCCTCTTGTCGCAAGTCAGCCGATGCTGTCACTGATGAAACTAATTGTGTGGAGCGAGGAGTTTTGATATCCTGAGTTTGCTGACGTCTGCGCGTATGTTGAAAAGGGGACATGTAGCATCGTCTGCTACCATTGGAAGTTAACCAAGTCTGGCCTCGCTCACTCATGTTAGAGTAACTGATTCTCTATCTCCTTGTCTTCTTAATATGTCTTTTATTGTTTTTTGTTCCAGTGACACAAAAGGAAGACAGATGCACAAAAAAACGAGGACGTAAGTAGACACAAAATCGTTTTTCTTAACGAAAATTATTTTTACAGTGAAAAACGAAGCCCAACTGAAGAAAAAAATGGTTTAGGATATTATCTGACGCTTAAAAAGAAATCAAAACGGATAAATGAAAAAGCGTTATTTACATGTTTCTGTATACACATTTTGCCGAGTAAATAAGTATTGATGTTTTTAAATATTTGGATAAAATTTTCCTTATTCTTTCAGTTTTCAGGAGCGTAGACGACCTTCGACAAGGATACCCATCTGGAATTTTACTTTGGTCACTAATACTTCATTATAATTCCTAGTTTCTTAACACTGTTGCCATATTCCGAATTATTGTAAAAATGCTCCTTTCCAAACTCACATTCACCATACAGTACTGTAAAATTTTTCACAATCACCGTCCTAATGTATGTTCGATATATTTTATTCAAGTTCTTAATATGTTTTGAAATATAAGTGTGCTTCTTTTATGACTACAGAAATATGTACTTTTCTTTTTTCACATGACAGGTGATACGGGGAGCAGCTATCGAATAACTATCTGATCACAAGCTGTTGACAAACAAGAGACCATCGTTCAAAAAAATGGTTCAAATGGCTCTGAACACTATGGGGCTTAACTGCTGAAGTCATCAGTCCCCTAGAACTTTGAACTACTTAAACCTAACTAACTTAAGGACATCACACACATCCATGCCCGAGGCAGGATTCGAACCTGCGATCGTAGCGGTCGCGCGGTTCCAGACTGTAGCGCCTAGAATCGCTCGGCCACCTCGGCCGGCACCATCGTTCCTCACAGCAACTTTCCGTTAATGTTATCGGTTAATTTAATGAAGTTATTGCTGGAAAGTTATTGGATTTTATCAGCTTGACTTCGAAGGAAATAAAAGTTAAGGTTGAGCCCGAGCTGCTGATGTTTTCAGGCATCGAGTTATGTGTTAACAGGAAGTAATGTACTGATGTATTAAGAAGAAGAGGATAATTTCCATCAAGTGATTTATTTTTACCAGTTGAGACGAGACAGAAAGTACTTACAGAATACTTTATAACAGAAAGTGATGGATTTTGGAAGAGTTTAAGTATATTTTACATGAGAGAACTGTTACATTTATTAAATATAAATACAGCTGCTGTTTGTTACCACCAGTTGTACAGCGCATGCTGGATGCTGGCAAAGTTTCCTGATGATCTGTACAGACACTGCTGCCAAGAAAACAATATTACTGCTGGAAAAACAACGTTGATTTTAATCCGATGACGGCGCATGCCATCTAGAGGACAGTAGATGTAGTGATAATGGTTTCAACGTCGTTCGCCAACAGGTAATGTAGTAGCACAGCTAGCAGAGTGTCATCTGTGTCTACCGTTTAATAGAGAATGAATACAGACAAAAGACTCAATGTTGTGCAAACGTGTGAAGCAAGCAGGCTACAATGCCACGGAGACGCGCTCGTGTTTCCTACAGCCTTGTCAGCGAGTTTTAAAGGGGTGAAACTGTGGTCTTCGGAACGGCGGAATGTTCCTTTCAGAGAATTGCCACACAAGTAAGTCGCGCTGCGGCAGTTTTGGAACGAGGCTGGTATCGGTAGTCACGTGAACTTTCTCGCACCAGTAGACGAGGTTCTGGACGTCCATGCAGCCCAGACGTCCGCCAGGTGCGTCATATGGTAAGGGCAGCAGTGGCAGATTGTACAGCTACCACAGCAGAGGTAAGAGATCTTGAGAGCACAGACGTGTCAATACGAACTCTTAAGAACTAGTTGTTAGCAGTGGGATTATGGGCACGCACAACGCTGGCCTATCTTGCACTCACGCGACAGCATCGACGTGCACGGCTTGACTGGTGCCGTCAGAGATGGAACGGCGCGCCTTTGTCTTTAGCGATGAAAGCGGAATCTGCCCGCACACTCGCCATGGTCGTTTGCGTGTACGACGTAGAATTGATGAGCGCTGTCTCGTAGAGTGCATTCGTCACACCTGCTCCAGCCAAGGCCTTGTGGTATGAGTGCGATAAGCTGCATCTCTCGTCCACCTCTGATGTGTCTGCAGTGGGCGCTAACCAGCGCTAAGTACAGGATGTTGTTAGTTAGACTCGTTCTTTTGCAGTTCTTGCAACAGGAAGGTGATGTATTGTTCCAACAGAATAACGCTCGCACGCACAAACGACCTGTGAAACTCTACGTGCTCTGCAAGACGCGCAACCACTGCCTTGGTCAGCACCATCTCCGGACTCGTCTCTAAACGAGCACGTGTGAGGCATTAGCTGGCGAAAGTGACTCTCGCGGCTTGTCAGCCAACATCTATTCCAGAACTGTGTGAACAGGTCGAGCAGGGTTTGCATGACTTATCGCGGGACAGCATTCGCGTCTTTGCGATGGACTGGATGCCATCTGTGGTGGCTACGCCATGTACTAATACGGGTGTTTCAATATGGCTCTATACCTGGTCTCCCAGGAACTCCTGTGATATTGATCTGTGAATATACTCCACTTACACTGTTGCAACCAATTAGTCTTGAGTGAATTGCAAACCTCTAAAAGGGTGTGCTAATTTTGTTTTTTCCTGCAGTGTATAATCACATCCCGTGAAAACGAGTTATATGTAATCAACTGACAATCACAATGGAAGTTGCAGGATTGTTACAAAGCCGCCCACACTTTCGCAAGCCACCACTAGCATTACGCTACGAAATATGCAAGTGGTCTCCTGTGCACCATCTGAATATGTGCCAGGAAAGCTTCGAAAACGGCTGTATGGAATGAACAAGGATTTCAAAAAAGTGACTGGTTTCTGTTTTTTCGTATTTATATCGAATAAACAGTCACGGGTTCTTAAACACCTGCAGTGGATAAGTTTAATCTAATTAGATTTATTATTTTTGAGCCGCATACAGAAGTACGGGGCAGCTTATTGGTGATTCAACAAATGCTATTGATGACAGAATCTTTCGAAGTTTAGAACTGTCGTCTTCCCTGTTCTAGGTGTCCTATTACCTGTTGCTTCTCATGTTGCAGAAAGACGAACCTGAAAGCGAGTGAAAATTTTCAGTGAATAAAGATTTTTGAAGCACAGCGGAGAAGACTGAACCCTGATAAATATTTTTTTTGCTGTCTGAATTGCTTTGTGGTATTCAAGCGACTTAGATGAGATAAAGCATAATAGGTAAATACTGCGACATGTCAAGACACCACAGACGGGGCGTCTGCGTTCTGAAACTGTCGTTCTGGTTAAGAGCAGCCAAGCTGTCGTACGAGGTCTGCCGTCGTTACTATTCCTAAACTACAGTCGTGTGTCAGCATAGAGGCCTTCTGTGTGGAGACAGACGGCTCTGCCAGTGCATTGTTTGTCTCTGACCCGTACCACAAGCTACAGGAATGAATAACATAGTACCTCTCAATGACTATAGAAACTTAAGTGTCTGCTTTAGATCAGGATTAAAATTTAGGTTTCTTAGAAATCCGCCTTATGCAAAAGCTGCTTCTTTTTATTCGGCCACATGTTTCGACACCTATGTGTCATCTGCTGTAAATGAAATCTATTTCTGGAAAGTACAATGCTAGTGAAAGTGCATTTTTACTGATCGCTTTTGTGCTCTTTTTTTTTAATTTGGCAGCATGTCATATTTTCCGTACAGTTCCGCATCTCTCTTGGGTATCAGTTTCTGCTGCTATTGTGTACACTCTTTTCTCACTGGTTTATTATTCAGTTTCATTTTACTTCAAACGAAAGAAGTCAAACTGTGGTTTTCGAGGTGGCGGAATGGTTCTTTCAGAGAACTGATACGCAAGGTGGTCGCGCTGCGGCAGTTTTCCAACGAAACTGGAATCAGCAGTCAGTTCATTGAACAGACGTGAATACTGTCCTGGGATTCGTCATGGAACCCCTGCTCGACTTGTTTACTTGGTTCTCTAATAGTTGTTGGGTGACAAGTCGCCAGAGTCACTTCTTGCCCCTTAATGTCATACATGTGTTCGTTTGGAGACGTCCAGGACCGCATCTACTTGTGCGAGAATGCTCACGTGACTACTGATACCAGGTGTGAGAACAGTATACACAATAGCAGTAGAAACAGATATCCACCAGAGGCACGCAACAGTACGGAAAATACGACATGCTGCAAAATTTTAAAAAGGGGCACAAAAAGCGATCTGTAAAAATGCACTTTTACTAGCATTGTGACTGAATAAAAAGAAACAGCATCTTGCGCAAGGCGGATTTCTTAGAAACCCAATTTTTAAATAGCAAACAGGGAGAAACGTCAAGAGCAGCTTCCAACCTCTGCAAGATGATTACATGAAATGCTGAAAATCAATTTTTGTTGCTCCTTGAAACCGTTAAAACGGTATTACACGAGTCACCTATCTTAACAAATCTGTACTAGCGGCACAAGTGTACATATCTGGAACTGCCATCTTTTTTGTTAGCGTTATAACAAAAAATGGTTCAAATGGCTCTGAGCACTATGGGACTTAACAGCTGTGGTCATCAGTCCCCTAGAACTTAGACCTACTTAAACCTAACTAGCCTAAGGACATCACACACATCCATGCCCGAGGCAGGATTCGAACCTGCGACCGTAGCGGTCGCACGGTTCCGGACTGCGCGAGCGTTATAACACGATACAGTAACGTGTAAGTCTGCATCGGCGCCCGACGGGTACATGTTCAGAACGGCAAGCTTACTACGTCGCCAAGTGTGAAAGAGTTGCAGTTTACCCATACTGAAACTTCAGAGAAATCTAGGTTCGTACTTATTTTGCAGTTATTGTCATATTGTGCATCTAGAGTGGTTCAAATGGCTCTAAGCACTATGTGACTTAACATCTGAGGTCATCAGTCCCCTAGACTTAGAACTACTTAAACCTAACTAACCTAAGGGCATCACACACATCCATGCCCGAGGCAGGATTCGAACCATCTACCGTAGCAGCAGCGCGGTTCCGGACTGAAGCGCCTAGAACCGCTCGGCCACAGTGGCCGGCTGCATCTAGAATGAAATTACGTAATGATTATGCAGAACTAGTGTAGAGCCCGCTGCTTCACTGGCTCTTAGACAATATGGCCCGCAGAGATTGTTTTTTTTTTGTATTTATTTAAACGTATTTATATGTTGTTCACAAATTGCAACACCTTCTATGCTTTTCGCGCTAATTAAGGCCATATAGGCATGGTCATTTCCGAGTGTACTTCTGACAAAAAAGCGATTCTGGCAGCAGGAGCACGAAGTTTTTGTTAATCATGGCTTTTGCGTTCTTGTGAAGGTATTTCCATAGCAGCTTTCATCCCCTAACAAATATTTATTTGTGTCTAACAGAAAAGTAAACTACTAATTTTCATAAATTTAGCATTAAAACTTTTTAATGTAACGAAATAATTTCTTAAAAATTTTCATACCCTATTGCACACTCTTAGCCGTTGTATTTCGAGGAACACTGAAACACGAATATTATTTTATTTGTAACCAAGAAGTCAGATACCAATTGTAACACATGCAACCTTATAAAACCTTTAGTAGCTCTTTTTTTTTTTTTTTGCTTTTTTGAGTTTCCAAAAATCCTGAAACACGTATTTTTATTTTCTGTCTGAGAAACCAAACACCATTATCTGTTGTTCTAGCATCAAAATTCCCTTAATAGTGACATACTTCGGAGAAGCCTTTAATCCTTTGTACCATCCCATAGGAGTGGAATCTCGGACAATCCGTCCTTAAGTGATGCCTACAGTACAAGATCCACACCTTCTCCATACCTCCAGTTTCTATCGTTAGAGGCTTGGGCTGGGCGGCGATGAGTTAGTCACTCAGGACATTGCCTTTAATACATAGAGGTTATGGACTAAAGTGTTCGGTGTATGTCACGCTGGTACAGGCAAATGATTATCTATGTTTACGTTCCACAGCATTTTAGACATGGACGACACAGTTATGTATGCAGCATTTGCCATGACAATATCCACAAAACGACAACTTAATCCTAGGATAAAGGAACTGGAATCGACCCCAGCTGGGAAGAAAGGGTGAATGCAGGGACAAGTACTCCCTGTTAATGAAAGAGTTGAGACCCGAAGATCCATAGGAATTTAGGAATAAAGTCAGAATGTTTGTGTCTTGTTTTAAAAAGATGCTGTCGATTTTGCATTACGGGATTCGCTCAAGTGACGCAGTACTGAGGGAAGCTATTTCACTATAGTGCGACCGCAAAGATGCAAAATGGCTTTCTCAGTCTTTACTGGTCGCGGCCGGCACAACTGCTCTGCCTCTTGTGGGTATTCTCCCAACATTATCCTTCATGGCGTGCTGAAATATATAATCAAATCAAAGACGTTCGGACTTCCATCAATTAAGATGATACGTACACATAATATACATTATATTGATGTTAACGTAAAAGATATAAAAGAATTAAACATTTTTAGACGTTCCTTATAATGGTACAGCGTACATAGAGGATCACGTATACACCTTTCATTGCTGTAAGCTTCAGTAAGCACGCTTATACGTGGGGGAGTTGGAAAATAAGTTTCCCCTGTCGACTGTGGTCAGACTTGTGTGAAAGGAAAAAAAGAGAATGAGACATTAAAGATAAGGCATTTCTTCATTTTTCTACATAATTTCCAAGTACATTGAGACATTGGTCATACCGGTTTGAAGCTTCAAAAAGCATTCCAGGAAAATATCAGAGCGTTGAATACGGAAGAAGCGTTGAACGGCTTGTCTGACGTCAGCATTGCTGCCGAAGTGCATTCCTCCGTGAGTCTTCTTCAAAGCAGGAAACAGATGGAAGTCACTTGGTGTGAGATCCGGACTGTAAGGCGGATGGGTGGGCGCTCCCAACCAAGAGTTGCAATATGGTTTTGCGTTGCCGTCGCCGTGTGTGGTCTCGCATTGTCATCCAACAGCAGAACGCCAGATCTGAGAAGGCCAGGCCGCTTTTTCCGAATCACCTCTTTCAGTTTCGACAGAGTGGCACAGTACCGCGCAGCAATGATGCTTGCATCCTCCAGAAAGCCCAGCAGTAAAACTCCTTTGGCGTCCCAGAAAACGGTGAGTAGCACTTTACTTGCAGACGGAGTGCTTTTGAACATCTTTCGGGCAGCTGATGACGGATGTTTCCACTCCATGCATGCGGCCTTCGATTCGGGCATGTAATGGTGGATCCACGTTTCATCCCCTATCACAATCCGAAACAGAAGGTCATTTCCAGATTCGTGGTAACACACGAGCTACTCCAGTCTGAACGCCGTGCGTTGTACCATGTGTGTCGGGATCAGTTGGCGGGGCATTTTATCGTGCTGACACCTTTCTGTATCGAAGAATGTCGTGCATGATCTTGTGAGCTCGCTCATGTCCAAGTTCTGCTGCTATTACATCGATGGTGATACGCCGGCTCTCTTTAATCACCTTCCTGACATTTGCATCTGTAATGGCCGTGCGGGTCCGTCCAGGTCACGGTATGTCCTGCGCTTGCTGACGTCCATCACTGAATTGCTGCCACCATCTCCGCACCATTTCCTCGACATCACACCTGACCCATACACCCCAACAAGGCGATTATGAATTTCTGTGCCTGATACTCCACGTCCCATTCATAGCGGATAACAGCTTTCACTCCCGCCTTTGACGACGATTCCAAACGCACCTTCTCTCCATAGCTCCGGGAAAAGACTGAGCGGCTGGCCTCCGCTTTGAGCAGGCACTGCAACAGCGCCATGTGCTTGATCGCAGTCGACCTCTACTCAGTGGTGTATCGGTGTCTTGCACGTGCGCGTTCACCTGCCGTGTCGTCTACCGCCCATATCACACAACTCTGCCCACAGTCGACAGGAGAGACTTATTTTCCAACTCCCCCTCGTACTTTCTTTATCTCACTCCATTTTTACAGTCTGAAGCTAACATTATATATACAGCTTTTCTCAGCGGGAATACAAGAAAAAAAGAAAACTTTCATTTCTAAGTGAAAAATGGGTGGAATATCTCGCGCGATAGCCAAAACAGACCTCAAGAGCTCTTTTATTACTCGTCTGCCGAGGGCAATGAGAGTGTCCGCACGTTCCAACATTGCAAGAGTCACAGCTGTGGGCGGCCGACCGGTAGGCGGGAGATCAGACAGGTTTGCGCCATGGTGACAGAGATCTCGCCCAACACCTAAACTTCGGTTTGTTCTCTTTCAGGCAGTAAACAGTAAGCGTGCTTAAAATACTGCGTACTGCGCATGCTATTGAACACCTCTGCTACTGTGAATGCGCAGATCCACGACTGAATAGGATGGTTCCTGTTGCTCCCCGGCGGCTAAATAGTCTGCTAAACTCGCATCTTCGCCCGTTCTGGCAGGCGGTCTACACCTGACTTCTACAGTTAAGTGCGTAATAGAGGTTTCAGACAGGCAACCTGCAACTGTGACCGGGTGCCATGAAACGAGTAAGCTGTTTAGTAATAAAGACGCACGAAGGGCGCTGCAGTAGGCACACATGCCACTGATAGTCGAGAGTAGAGTTGGGCAACACGATTCTTTTTCACGATTCGATTCCTACGATTCAATCTCACATTGCGAATCGATTCCTACGATTCGTTCATGATTCTTTCACGATTCATTCTAGTCTGCGATGGCACGATTCTTACGGAATGCAAAAAGTTCTACATCTTACTCACAGATGGCAGGACATGTCTGAAATTGTCAATGGGGTTAGAATCGAACTGTGTCATGATAAGATATGCCAGAAATAGTTTATTTATGAGTAAACCTGCATATGACGTTACAAGTGTGATTCTCGATTTATACGTGTAATGCTTTAATTGATGAAAGGTCACGTTTGATTTGATTGCATCTATTGTTTTATTTCAGTATTCCAGGAAAGAGGAGTCGGTTTGTGCGAAAGGGGGTGCAAAATTACGTGGCATGCCAGTTTGGTTGTGTGGTTTGAACGTATCTAACTACAGACGTCTGTCTCCGCCTCGTGATGACTGGGTGTTGTGTGATGTCCTTAGGTTAGTTAGGTTTAAGTACTTCTAAGTTCTAGGGGAGTGATGACCACAGATGTTAAGTCCCATAGTGCTCAGAGCCATTTGAACCAACAGACGTCTGTTTCATAGTAACAAAATCTAGCAGTGAGGCAGACGTGGTTTGGCTCATACCATTCTATGTTTTTCTGTGCTAAGATGTCTTTCCAAGTCCACATCACCCTTGTAATTCATAACGCAGTTGACAGGCCTCCCACAAGGCAAAGTTAGCTTAACTCTCATTTATTCTACATACAAAGCATAGCAATCTTGCGTTCAATTTGTCTGAGAACTTACCGCTGTCACTACTGTTTACGTGAGAAGACGACACCGCCAAGTGTCAGCTTGGTTTTCACGGGTAGTATTACGGCCAACGAACTTCGTTTGTTCGTTCCGAGCTTCCCTTGTTCACACCAAGCCCCTACCACGCCGTAGCGGAGAAGCGAGGCAACTGTCCCCGAACTGAAGCAGCTGATCGCCGCCATTTGCAGGGATGAATCCTAGTACTGGGGTTGTGATTTGACGTATATGAGACGCAACAACAGCAAATTGAAGCACAAATCAAACGCATGTTTGTTTAAAAAAGTACTGAGTATTCGAGTCTATTTTGAAAGTATACTTAAATGAATGAAGTTTCATGATTTCCGAAATACGTCTGCATAGAGACGCGACATTTAAGAATATACGGCTCTTTCCTGACAAGGTGGAGCGAGTTTACATCGAGTTTTTTGCGTTAGATAATTTCATGAAACTTTTAAAGTAGCAGACAGTACGATTGTTATTTAATTTACGTAATTTTCCTGTCAGGTCCTGTTTGCTTTTTGCTGACTACTGTGAACATTTTGCACGCTTACTTTTGTTTAGCACAGTATTGTCTACACTCGAATTTTGGTATGATTAATTGTAATAACCCATATCACTATAAACACGGTAGGAATTTCATTCGCACATTAGTGTTTAACACTGATAGCAGCCGGCTGCTGTGGCCGAGCGGTTTTAGCCGCTACAGTCCGGAACCGAGCTGCTGCTACGGTCACAGGTTCGAATCCTGCCTTGGGTATGGATGTGTGTAATGTCCTTAGGTTAGTTAGGTTTAAGTAGTTCTAAGTTCCAGGGGACTGAAGACCTGAGAAGTTAAGTCCCATAGTGCTCAGAGCCAGAGCCACTGATAGCACCTATAAAAGTGGTTGAGTTTGCAACATTTCATCAAATATTTGACCATTTAAGAATTATAATCACCACCTGACAACAGGCAATTATTCGACCTACCTCTGTTTCATACTTAATATATATTTGATTGCCTTGGTAACCTGGATAAGGAACGTTCAAAATTATACAGACTGACAGTGTTTCCACACTATTTAACCTAGGCCTATATTGCACGATTTCCAGGACACTATACCTTTTTCAAATGAGTTGGAAATCCAAATACTGTCGGTATAGCATCGTCCTTCAGTTGACGTCTATTTATATAATTTTCCATGTAACAATTCTCTTCAAAATGAAGAGAGCACAGCAAACGATTTGCTGTCGGTTGGAAGTTCTCTCTCCGAGTAGCAACTATCCATTTCCGATTTCGAAAATCGTTTGTAAGGGGAAACCTAGACAAAAACAACCGCTCATGATGTATTGTTTCTCCATGAAAATACTATATACAAGTAATAGAAAGTAACAAACAACCAGAAATGACTGACGTGTGAAATGTAACATCTTCGTCTTTTCTTCCATTATACTGTTACAATTAAAAGCAGCACACGAACGAACCCTGTTTACGCACTGTTTGCCTGCAAATGGCGGCTTCTATCACGTTCAATGTGGGGACGCGACACTAGCGCCAATGCGCGGTCTAGTTTTTATTTAGTAAATCTATGGTTCACACGCATCCTCCATTTGACTGCCATCTGGCGGTCATAATCATTCGGCACGACTCGGCATGATTCGGAAGTTGCCTTCGAAGCATAGCGTACTAAGAATCGATGAATCGATGGAACTTGGAATCGTCACGACTCGGAAACACGCAATCGTTCTTACGATTCTTTTGAACGACGATTCGTCCGTATCACGATTCGATTCCTACGATTCTTTATTTAGAGTCGCTCGAATGAACGACTCATTCACGAATCGCCACAATTCTAGTCGAGAGAGTCAAGAATGTCGCTCGTACAGTGGTTTCAGTGCGCACAAAGCACGCTACTCGTGGAAGATTCGCTTCCTTGGCTCAGTATCCGGCAGCTACATGTTCTCCGTGTGCTGAGACGGCTGCCTGTGGCACTGCAGCGAGTCGTGGTGGCCGGAGGCCGGCAGCCTTCGGCTCGGGCTCGTCCCGCGTCCGCGTCCGCCTGCGGGATTACCATGGCCGCTAATTACAACACTTAGGCCGGCAGCCGCCTTTGTCTGGCGGCCCTCAAAATCCGCTTCGCAGCCGGGCCGCGGCGCCCCGGGCCCCGGACCGCGGCAAATCCCCGCAGTCCGCTCCTTCGGGAGTTCTGTTTGTTTCTTCCGCCCTCCCCAAGTCGTTTCCGCTTCAACAATGTCTGAGCCCCCGGCGCTGCAGATTGCGCCATTGCTCGTTACTTCCCCCCGTTTCACGGCCGGACAGTTCCTCCGCGGCTGCGCCGCCAATACGTCGCCCCCCTTGACACTTCCCTTCTCTCCTTCGAGTCCTCGTAATTGGTGATCTGGAGAACGCAACACAGACAAAAACGAATGAGAAATCACCGTTGTTATGTCTCTTAACAAGGCGTTGTTGGTCTTTTGTCAATATACGCTACTGGCCATTAAAATTGCTACACCAGGAAGATGACGTGCTACAGACGCGAAATTTAACCGACAGGAAGAGGATACTGTGATATGCAAATGATTAGCTTTTTAGAGCATTCACACAAGGTTGGCGCCGGTGGTGACACCTACAGTGTGGAGACATGAAGAAAGTTTCCAACCGATTTCTCATGCACAAACAGCAGTTGACCGGCGTTGCCTGGTGAAACGTTGTTGTGATGCCACGTGTAAGGAGCAGAAATGCGTACCATCACGTTTCCGACATTGATAAAGGTCGGATTGTAACCTATCGCGATTGCGGTTTATCGTATCGCGACATTGCTGCTCGCGTTGGTCGAGATCCAATGACTGTCAGCAGAAAATGGGATTGATGGATTCAGGAGGGTAATACGAAACGCCCTGGATCCCAACGGCCTCGTATCACTAGCAGTCGAGATGACAAGCATCTTATCCGCATGGCTGTAACGGATCGTGCAGCCACGTCTCGATCCCTGAGTCAACAGATGGGGACGTTTGCAAGACAACAACCATCTGCACGAACAGTTCGACGACGTTTGCAGCAGCATGGACTATCAGCTCGGAGACGGTGGCATTAGTTACCCTTGACGTTGCATCATAGACAGGAGCGCCTGCGATGGTGTACTCAACGACAAACCTGGGCGCACGAATGGCAAAAGTCATTTTTTCGAATGAATCCAGGTTCTATTTACAGCATCATGATGGTCGCATCCGTATTTGGGGACATCGTGGTGAACGAACATTGGAAGCGTGTATTCGTCATCGCCATACTGGCGTATCACCCGGCGTGATGGTATGGGTTGGCATTGGTTACACGTCTCGGTCACCTCTTGTTCGCATTGACGCCACTTTGAACAGTGGACGTTACATTTCAAATATGTTACGACCCGTGTGTCTACCCTTCATTCGATCCCTGCGAAACCCTACATTTCAGCATGATAATGCACGACCGCATGTTGTGGGCCCTGTACGGGCCTTTCTGGATACAGAAAATGTTCGACTGCTGCCCTGGCCAGCACATTCTCCAGATCTCTCACCAAATGAAAACGTCTGGCCACTGGTGGCCGAGCAACTGGCTCGTCACAATACGCCAGTCACTACTCTTGATGAACTGTGGTATCGTGTTCAAGCTGCATGGGCAGCAGTACCTGTACACGCCATCCAACCTCTGTTTGACTCAATGCCCAGGCGTATCAAGGCCGTTATTACGGCCAGAGGTGGTTTGTTCTGGGTAGTGATTATAATGTATTTGTCCAATGAATACCCGTTTATCATCTGCATTTCTTCTTGGTGTAGCAATTTTAATGGCCAGTAGTGTATGTTGACGTTATTGGAGAACCGCAACCTTTGAGTGATGCAGAGAATGTTTCCACGGTATAGGAACAACCAGCTACACGTTTGCTCAGATCCTTGGTGATATTTTCTTTATGAACATTACGCAGTGGTCCCGTGATCCTCGAGACAGCGTCAGATGATACGAAGACGCAGCTGAAAATGATGCGCCTCTAAAGCCACTGTTGATCTCTCCAGCATCAGGAATCGAAACGTTAACCAGGTGAAAACACAAATTGCTTCTTTACAGCCCCTAATATTCAAAGCATTAAATGAAAATCCTTAGGAACAAAAACTTACCTTATGCCACAACCTAATGCCAACACAACTGAAGCACCCAATTACGTTCAATAAGTAACGCAACCTTTTTTTTGTCTCGGCTAATTTTAGTTGGAAAAACACGTAATTTTTTCTGGGACATCGTGGAACGTTCCCGCTTCTAGCGGCAAGCCATTGAGTTGTTTTTGGCATAAAACCAGAACATCGCGGGTATTCATAGACACTTTGAGAATGTCTACGGAAGACTGAAAGTGAACAAACCGAAGTTGAGTCGTTGGGCGAGATGTCTGTCACCATCGGAACAAAGTCGCGCAAATCTGTCCGATCTCCCGCGTACCGGCCGGCCGCGCACAGCTGTGACTCCTGCAATGCTGGCTGGAACGTGCGGACACTCTCATTCGAGGTGGTCGACTGACCGCAATCAAACATCTCGCTCCACAACTGGACGTCTCTGCTGGTAGTTCTGACACATTCATCCACCAGATAATGTAGTCGAAGATGTGTGACCATTGGGCTCCTCACCGCCTAACAGAACACCATAAAGAACACCATCTGTGCGGAATTTCTTGAGCGTTACGAGGCTGATCGCGACAATTCTTTTATCGAACATCGTCATAGGCGATGAAGCACGGGCTCACCACTTTGAACCGGAAACAGAGCAGTAATCTATGGAGTGGTGCCAGATCTCGTCTCCTCCGAAGAAAAAGTTCAATGCTACACCCCAGCCGATAAAGTCATGGCGAAAGTCTTCTGGGAATCTCAAGGAGTTATGCTGTTTTATGTCCTCCCTCGTGGTGTAACGATCAACTCCGAAGTGTATTGTGCTACCCACAGGAAGTTGAAGAAGCGACTTCACTGTGTTTATCGCACAAAAATGCAAACGGATTTCTTTTTCTGGATGACTAGGCAAATCCTCACAGAAGTCAGCCAACCAGAGAGGAGATCACAAAACTTCATTGTACTCTTCTTCCTCATCCACCCTACATCCCGGATCTCAAACCTTCCGAGTTCCATTGTCATAGGCGATGAAGCACGGGCTCACCACTTTGAACCGGAAACAGAGCAGTAATCTATGGAGTGGTGCCAGATCTCGTCTCCTCCGAAGAAAAAGTTCATTGCTACACCTCAGCCGATAAAGTCATGGCGAAAGTCTTCTGGGAATCTCAAGGAGTTATACTGTTTTATGTCCTCCCTCGTGGTGTAACGATCAACTCCGAAGTGTATTGTGCTACCCACAGGAAGTTGAAGAAGCGACTTCACTGTGTTTATCGCACAAAAATGCAAACGGATTTCTTTTTCTGGATGACTAGGCAAATCCTCACAGAAGTCAGCCAACCAGAGAGGAGATCACAAAACTTCATTGTACTCTTCTTCCTCATCCACCCTACATCCCGGATCTCAAACCTTCCGACTTCCATCTGTTTGATCCAATGAACAATGCACTGCATGGGTAGCAGTACGTGGATTAACGGGAGGTTTATTGATGCAACAAGACGTTGGCTCCAACCCCAACCAGTACAGTAGTACCACGAGGGCATACAAGTCTTCCAGTAAGGTACTGTAAGGCAGTCATGTGAATGGAGATCATGTTGAAGAATAAAGTTTTGTACCCAAATGGATGGGGAATAATAGGGCGTATTGGAATCTTGAATAGAACCAACCAGCTTTCAGAAAAAAAAGTGTTGCATCACTCACTGAATGCCCCTCGTACATGAACAGCGACGATGAGAGCCTTCATAGGATAATCGATTGTGTTTTGGTTTACTTTATCGAAAAAGATGCCGTTCCGATTTCGAATTTACGTATTAAAACGGCTTGCATGCTTCTGTAAAAGTACATGTTCCATTGGCTTACAGATCAGTGGCCGTAGCATACACGGAAATTCACTATTTCAGAAATGGGACTATGATGACTGCACTACAAACTTGTGTAAAAATGCAGCGCGGGTGAAGTGACTCCTAGAATATATATTTTTTTACCGTTTTCACCAGCACGTGACATTCATATTGATATCGACTTCTTCACATTCATTCGGAGTGGTCTTCATTGTTATTTACGTTCGTTACGTAATAACACGAATTATATAGACCCATCATGTGTTTCAACCTATCTTACATTAGATGAAAACAAATATGGAGTTATTACAAGGCACACAACTTATATGTGTGTCGAAGATGCTGCGATACAGAGAAGCAGCACAAAGACTTGGCCCTAGAGGAAAAGCAGACCTACATTGCTGCTGAGTTCGATTCAAACAGGTGTGTGTGTGTGAAATCTTATGGGACTTAACTGCGAAGGTCATCAGTCCCTAAACTTACACATTACTCAACCTAAATTATCCTAAGGACATACACACACACACCCATGCCCGAGGGAGGGCTCGAACCTCCGCCGGGACCAGCCGCACAGTCCGTGACTGCAGCGCCTGAGACCGCTCGGCTTACCCCGCAAGGCTTCAAACAGGTATTAAACATAGGGCACTGGAGACACACACACACACACACACACACACACACACACACACACACGTAGAGAGAGAGAGAGAGAGAGGGAGAGAGAGAGAGAGAGAATGTTCGTAATGGTCAGCCCAGTGTGACGCCTAATTATTCAAGCTCTCTCTCTCCATTACCATATGATTTGTTCTGTCGCGGTTTTCTTTCTGTGTTTGAAGGATGATTTCAGAAATTACTGTTGGATTTTGATACAGTTTTCACTGACAGGTTGATTCACTACGAAAGTTTGTGTATGCAACCTACTCCTGCCTCGTTCTGATGTAGGTTCTTAGTGGTACCTATGTGAATCCGTCGCTAGTTATAAATCATATGAAAACTGACAAAATAGTTACATAGCGGCAGATGTTCACTATTTGAAGATTATCTCTGTCAAAGGCGGTAGGCAAGAGTTCAGTATTTACAAGTAACTCTATTAAATGTCATTTAAGATAACATATTACCTTTGAGCTCGTTACCATGTTGACACTTCGTAGCGAACGAGACAGAATTTCAGATGCAGTGGTCTGTTATATCACAAATTTTAGAGAGAAAAATGTGGCAAAGAATGGGAGAGTAAACGGAAATGTAGACGGTTGCTGTGCTTTCATCACAGTTAAATTGCATTGAAGTAAACACATTTTATTTACCCTTGCCACGTAAACACCACACTGGTAGAGAGGACAACAGAGTAAAAAATTCAAGACCTGGAATTGAAAAAGTCTGCATGCATCGCCTTCATCCAGTTTTCAACATAGCCATAGTGCACAGAGGCTGAGCAATGTTTCCAGTGTCTATACGGTCATCCAATTAATTTCCTTGGCTCTCTGCTTTGCTTGACTTCGAACTACTAGTCTAGTTTTAGAATCAACGTATTTGTCCAGTGGTGAAAGGTCAGGGTTTGGAGGTGAGACGGATAAAAGTTGTAAGTGCCTAATGCGTAATCAAATGTAACTAAAAATCATTCCATGTTAATTCTGCAGTAATTACAAGAATTCACGGTACCTTTTGCTGTCCTCCCCCCAATTCTCAGTGTGAGCCGAGAATTTAATTTGTTTTCAAGGCAATATGTTCGGCTTTCTTTTTCACGATATTTTCTGTAGTTCGGTGACTGTATTTGCTGCACGATGGCACCAATCTGACCGGCATTGTTGTCTTAGAAATTCGACTTAATCCTCCTGATCAACAGAATTGTTGGAGCCCATTCGGAGTTTCTGTTTCTTTCACACAAAATAACTTCCAGTTATGTACATTTGTAATACTTCGCTTGTTCTACCACCAGTATCCCCCCCCCCCCCCCCACGTCGCTCGTGTTGACTAGACATTGTTAGCGCCCGTTATTAAAAATATTAACTCCTAGATTATTGACTTTCTCTCCACTGCTTGCTCTGCTGAGGCAAAACCAAGTAGCAGTTTCAGAATTAAATCTCCTCAGGGCTGTCTTGAAACACACAGGCACAAACACACACACACACACACACACACACACACACACACACACACACACACACACACAAATGTAAAGAGTCTTTCAAAAAGATTAATGCAGTTTCACTTCTTCACTTCACAATAACGTACCTCTTATACACTTTCACATGTTACCTTAGGATACGACTTACATTTGCGTTTAAAATCGAAGTTTCCATTCTCATTTCAGCAAATGTTCACTATTCCCTTAACTGGAAGCACGACAAATAGCCAGACAACTGTCAAAGCCGTCCCAAAATTTTTTGAGGAAGTCTCAAGGCACAACAGGAGACGTTCCAAGAAAGAGAATCGGGATATGGGGACTTACACTCCCTTCAAATATTCACAGAACAGTTTATATACCAGTTTCAAAATTTCAAGGTTTGTCAGTGCTTCTCGCACATTAAGGCAGAGTAACATTTATTCACAGTGCAATGCGTATGAAACAAAGTATCTGATTAAAACACTGACCGCCCTAAATCTGATTTCTTTCGTAAAAATTTAAGGTAATTTGCCTTCTCCGAAGTAATCTAAGAGTCCAAGACAATTGGTCTTGAAATTTCTTTACTTTTTCTGCAACTTCGAAACTACACTACTGCCAAGCGGGTAGCCTACATATAAATACTAAAAAATGATGCAGAGTGGAGAAGCATGACCAAATGAAGCCGTACTTCGAAACTTTCTGCGGTGGTATCAGTTGTGGTTTCGACAGAACAGGCAATACTCTGTTGCATTAATACTGTATTATCGAGCGCGACGGTTCTATGACATGTTTTGGCGTGGATAAACAAACATCGTTCTAAACCCCACGGGAATCCAGAATTTGCGATTATGAACTGTAACGGATGAGGAACACTGCAAAGCATTTTGCGGTAAGTTGAGAGTGTGGATCAAAGGGGAGGTGTGTCTGGGTGGCAGAGGTCAGTCTTGCTTTAGCAGCCGTGCAGTGCAGGCGTCCCTTATCTCTGCCTGGGAAGGACGTGTGCGAGTTTTGCTTACCTTCTGTGGCTGTTACTTGCGTGCTGTCTAGGACTCAGAGCTATGGCGAACAGACTCCGTAAATTAACACTTTGTTTAACCTTCTGCAATGACTATGCAAGACCAAAGACGCTCGAATGGAGGGTTTTCTTCGTAATGTAGCCAAAATCCTGGCAAACGACGTAGCAAGTATCTACTTATCAATACTGAACAGTGCGGTGTATGTTAGAGCCACTGATAGAGCGACTTGGAATAAGATCCTACGGAACACGCAGCAGGAGCTCTGTTTCTGCTACACCAACAGTAACTTAGGTCAGTGATGGTCAATCATGCAGGATTATGCTTCCGAACAATGCGCGTCCCTGAACCGCTATTCAAACTCCCAGCAGCCGATGTCATGGATTCCTCCCATCCTTATGACACCATTCACAGCCATGTAGCTGAAATGTGAGCAAAATTTTGAACATTTCCAGTTAGTGGCGTTCCTCAGATAACCACAGACCTCCATCGTTATGTGCCATCCTACCTCCAGATATGTGGCTGTCACACGGTCTCATGGTTAACTCTGGACTTTTTCAGGATACAGCAAGGAAAGCCATGTTCAATCAGAATGTCTCCAGCATTACATCAAACAAATCCCAGCTTTTGACGTGACGTCCACACCACAACCAATGTCCCTTGCAGTTTCCTACGCAATGGTTCTCGTTGGCCCTGCAGCTTCACACCACCGCATGGATCATATATCAGTGCCCTCATTGGATGCCACTGATACCACCATTAGCAGTCTCCACAGCAAGAAAGGTCCATGTTGACATCACCAGCAACACTGCCTGTGGAATCCGATCGTTCCTCAGGTCACCCGTCGGAGTTTACATCAACAAATGTACCAGTGACAGCCTTTGTGCTGAAACGAAGTGATCGATTCCCATCTTCTGACATGGAAGGTAAGTCGTGGAAGCAGTGGTCACACAAGAACTGCAAGAGGACACGAATGCAACCACAATTTCACGAATGAACGGCCTCCAGCTCTGAGAGGAATTCAAAGAGTTGTCGAACCAGAAGACACGTCTATCCCCTTGGATGCTTCTTAATCAGTCAAGCGCCCTGCCCTACACTGTTAGAGTGAATGGATGATTCGCACTTCCAAGTGGAACGACAACCTCGAAATCCACATCTGACCCTCAGTCAGCGGCGGCGCCTCCAGTGGCCACGACGCAAACGTAGCTAGGCGGCAACCTTGGAGACTGATGGGATGGTCTATGATCTCCTTGTTAGTTCTTGATTACCTAAACTGTGATACTGAACCTACCATTCCTGCAGCACCAATCACACAAGTTTGCAACGATCAATACCACCCACATCAGTTTGCCCCCGAAATTATCTCTGTTATGAGGCACGTTCAGGACATCTGACACTGACATTTTCCTCTCACAGGCAGCACAACTGGCTGTTCTGCCTCACGTTACCATATAAATAACATACATCTTTGCTGGTGACCACCTTGGCAGGGTGTGGCTCCGTACATTCGTGGAGGAATCCCCAGTATGAATATCACCATGCTTCCAGCAGCATGCACCATGGCCTTCACCACTATGGACACACGTATCATCATCAACATCTACGCCCCATCTGTTTCCAGCTGCCGACAGGAGAGGGCAACATTCTACTCCAAAGACATAGCCCCACTGCTCTTAGGGCGTCCTGCTAGTTTCATGTTTGGAGGAGACTTCAGCTATGTCACCTGTCCAGAACTCTGACTGATCCTCCGGGACCATCAGCTGAGCGACACATGGGAAGAGAACTTTGCAATGCCCTGGCCCTGCGTATCATTCAAGCCATTTAGAAAGCCGGCTTCACAGAACTCACGTCTCCTGGGAGCTAGAATCTGATGTCCAAGATGCTGAATTGTTGCTGCTGACCTTCTGAGACCACAATGCATACATCTGCATGACTTGATTCTCCTCAAATCGCAACCAGTCTGGCGTAGTCCTATGCCGTGGAAAATGAACATCACACATTTCCAGGGGGTAGAATGTCAACAGCGTGTAACAGAGACTTGGACGACTTGCGAACAACGACTACCCATTTACAGAATGACTTCAGAGTGGTGGTTAAGATGTGCCAAGCCCTCCTTATGGCAAATCCTGATGCGATTCATGAAGGACGTAGCGAAATCTCACCAATACCCAACTAACTACTATTACGACATCCTTTGTGACTTTGTCAACCAAGCACCCAACCCGACCATCCAGAAGGAGCATCAGCAGATTAAGGCCTCCATAGTAACGATAGCCTGACGTCGTCTACAGGGAGACTTTGTGAGAACCTATCTACAGGAATCACGGCACCATGGGATACCTACCATGCCTCATATCGCAATCGACGACCGACGACAATGACGATAGCTTATAACCGAACTCACCACGCCACAGGCACAGAGTCTCACCCGACAATGTGAAATAGTTAGTTTGCTAATCACAACCAGAACATCTATGGCAATGGGATTGCCAAGGAAACAGCAAGTGGTCAGGTCTCGTCTTACATCACCCAAACATTCCTAGTGGTGAGAATACCCATTTGATGGAACTGATGAACAGGGGCGAAGTGGAGGTTGCCATCGACAAGGGAGCCAAGTCCGCAGCTCGTGGTAGTGCGGTGGCGTTCTCGCTTCTCGCGCCCGGGTTCCCGGGTTAGATTCCCGGCGGGGTCAGGGATTTTCTCTGCCTCGTGATGACTGGGTGTTGTGTGATGTCCTTAGGTTAGTTAGGTTTAAGTAGTTCTAAGTTCTAGGGGACTGATGACCATAGATGTTAAGTCCCATAGTGCTCAGAGCCATTTGAACCAAGGGAGCCAGTAGCAAATCTGCTCGTATGTATAGTCTGCCTACAGAGTTCTGTCGTGTCTTCCGGACGTTAATGACCCAGAAAGGAACCAGCATGTTTCAAGGCCATGTTACCCATCCCAGCTTTGTGATAGGCATCATCATTCAGCGTCCCTTAGCGTCCTTAATGCGGACTACAATACCTTTGCCTCCACTTTGGCGGCGCGCCCTCGTCCCCTTCTTTCCAGCATCCTACCACCAGAACAGATGTCTCCAGGTGGTCAGATGAATACGTAGACAGTAACCGGAGAAAGTCGCTGTGTGATAGCACTGGCCGTGACGTGCTGGCTCTGTGCAGCTATGGTCGCAATAGACTTCGATAGCACATATAACAAAGTATATAACGATTTCCTGTTCTCCGTGGTGGCTTATATGGCCTTTCCACCCCTTTCCACAACGCCATACGTGCCATATATGACAGCGCTAGGTCCAACATACAAGTCAATGGTCACTTAACGAATGCAGTTCCGATACGGCGATCTATCCGACAAGGCTTTAGCTATCGACCTTCGCGCTGGAAAGCCTTAGTTTGAACCTCAACTCTACGCTCAAGGGACTCACGCTACGACAGCACACGCGACTTGTACTTCTGTATTCCTGATTATTTTTGTACTTCCTTCTTTTATCGATCAACTGAGGTATTTCTTCTGTTACCCATGGCTTCTTCGCAGTTATCTTCTTTGTACCCATTCGGGAGGACGACGGTTCAATCCCGTCTCCAGCCATCCTGATTTAGGTTTTCCGTGATTTCCCTAAATCGTTTCAGGTAAATGCCGGGATGGTTCCTTTGAAAGGGCACGGCCGATTTCCTTCTCCATCCTTCCCTAACCCGAGCTTGCGCTCCGTCTCTAATGACCTCGTTGTCGACGGGACGTTCAAAAACACTAACCTAACCTAACCTTCTTTGTACCTATGTCTTTCTTTCCGGCTTCCGTGATTGCCTTTTTAGAGACGTCCGTTCCTCTTCAACCGTACTGCCTATTGATCTATTCCTTACTGTTGTATCTACAGCCTTGGAGAACTTCAGGCGTATCTCGTGATTCCTTAGTAGTTCCGTATCCCTCTTCTTTGCGTAGTGATTCTTCCTGCCTAATATGTTAAACTTCAGCCTAATCTTCATCACTAATACATTGTGATCTGGGTCTATATCAACTCCTAGATACGCCTTACAATACAGTATCTGATTTCGGAATCTCTGGCTGACCCTGATGAAATCTAACCGAACTCTTCCCGTATCACCCGGTCTTTCCCAAGTATATTCCCTCCTCTTATGATTCTTGAACAGAGCATTCGCTATTACTAGCTGAAATTTATCACAGAACTCAGTTAGTCTACCTCCTCTCTCATTCATTGTCCCAAGCCCATATTCCCCTGTAACCTTTTCTTCTAACCCTTCCCCTACAACTGCGTTCCAGTCCCCCATGGCTATTAGATTTTCATCTCCCTTTATGTACTGTATTACCCTTTCAATATCCTCATATACTTTCTCTTCATCTTCAGCTTGCCACGTCAGCTTGTGTATCTGAACTATCGTTGTCGGTGTTGGTTTGCTGTCGATTCCGGTAAGAACAACTCTATCACTGAAATTTTCACAGGCTGGGATCTCTGAACTTGAGGTAGAAGATCGTTCCAAAGTTGGTGCTGTCGTAGAATCGTGGACCCAACCACCTAGAGTCCATAAACGTCAGAAGCCCCTTTCACAGGAGAGTAAGGAGAAATTATCAGCAAGCCTCAAGAGATATTGGGAATGGAAGAGAGTATCGAAGAATAACTAGTCACAAGTGCTCATTAGTGGGCTTAAATCAGTAATAATAAGTACACAACAAGCCTCTTCCCAGAGAATGTTGACGTTAAGCATCCAAGGTCCTCTGCTACGGCTCGTCTGTTGTGGCAGAGTAATGTCGCAGATGAAGACCAGATGGTCGGTGAATGCACAGGGCCACAGCTTGGCACCGACAGTTGCTGCCTGAAAACCTCGGGTGACGTAAATCATGTCTAACTTAAGGGCCGAGTTTCTGGTGAAGTGTGTATATCCGCGTGGGTCACCGTGGGTTAGGGTCCATGTATCATGCAAAGCGAGGGTCCTGACCATAGCATGAAGAGCTGGACATGGGACATGGTGAGGGATCTGACCCTTAGGACGTAACACGCTGTTAAAGCCCCCGCCCAGCACTAAGTGCCCTGTAGGGCCTTGAAACAGTGGAGCTACCTCAGTAGAGCAATAGAGCGTTCGCACTCGACGCTTCGCAGTATCAGACGGAGCATACAGATTCACAAGGCGGACTGCACCGATGGTGAGCGTAGCGCCTCGCGCTGATGGGAAATACAGAATATCCGTTGGTTCGATGCCATCGCGCAGTAGTATGGCCGTACCACCACCACCGTTGGTAGTAGCGTTGACGTAAGAGGTGCATCCAAAAACAGCCAGGATCAGATTAGGCCGTACCTCTTGAAGAAACACGATATCAATGTCCGCCGCCAAAATTATGCCCTTTAACTGGTGCGTTCTGTTCGTGGAACTAATTCCCTTGCCATTGACTGTACCTATCCGATACACATGGATCACTGGATAACACGATGACGTAGCCTGCAGTCGTTTAACCCAGTAAGCTCCACGTCGCCCGTCCGACCGTCCCTGTCACCCGCACCATATACACTCCTGGAAATTGAAATAAGAACACCGTGAATTCATTGTCCCAGGAAGGGGAAACTTTATTGACACATTCCTGGGGTCAGATACATCACATGATCACACTGACAGAACCACAGGCACATAGACACAGGCAACAGAGCATGCACAATGTCGGCACTAGTACAGTGTATATCCACCTTTCGCAGCAATGCAGGCTGCTATTCTCCCATGGAGACGATCGTAGAGATGCTGGATGTAGTCCTGTGGAACGGCTTGCCATGCCATTTCCACCTGGCGCCTCAGTTGGACCAGCGTTCGTGTTGGACGTGCAGACCGCGTGAGACGACGCTTCATCCAGTCCCAAACATGCTCAATGGGGGACAGATCCGGAGATCTTGCTGGCCAGGGTAGTTCACTTACACCTTCTAGAGCACGTTGGGTGGCACGGGATACATGCGGACGTGCATTGTCCTGTTGGAACAGCAAGTTCCCTTGCCGGTCTAGGAATGGTAGAACGATGGGTTCGATGACGGTTTGGATGTACCGTGCACTATTCAGTGTCCCATCGACGATCACCAGTGGTGTACGGCCAGTGTAGGAGATCGCTCCCCACACCATGATGCCGGGTGTTGGCCCTGTGTGCCTCGGTCGTATGCAGTCCTGATTGTGGCGCTCACCTGCAAGGCACCAAACACGCATACGACCATCATTGGCACCAAGGCAGAAGCGACTCTCATCGCTGAAGACGACACGTCTCCATTCGTCCCTCCATTCACGCCTGTCGCGACACCACTGGAGGCGGGCTGCACGATGTTGGGGCGTGAGCGGAAGACGGCCTAACGGTGTGCGGGATCGTAGCCCAGCTTCATGGAGACGGTTGCGAATGGTCCTCGCCGATACCCCAGGAGCAACAGTGTCCCTAATTTGCTGGGAAGTGGCGGTGCGGTTCCCTACGGCACTGCGTAGGATCCTACGGTCTTGGCGTGCATCCGTGCGTCGCTGCGGTCCGGTCCCAGGTCGACGGGCACGTGCACCTTCCGCCGACCACTGGCGACAACATCGATGTACTGTGGAGACCTCACGTCCCACGTGTTGAGCAATTCGGCGGTACGTCCACCCGGCCTCCCGCATGCCCACTATACGCCCTCGCTCAAAGTCCGTCAACTGCACATACGGTTCACGTCCAGGCTGTCGCGGCATGCTACCAGTGTTAAAGACTGCGATGGAGCTCCGTATGCCACGGCAAACTGGCTGACACTGACGGCGGCGGTGCACAAATGCTGCGCAGCTAGCGCCATTCGACGGCCAACACCGCGGTTCCTGGTGTGTCCGCTGTGCCGTGCGTGTGATCATTGCTTGTACAGCCCTCTCGCAGTGTCCGGAGCAAGTATGGTGGGTCTGACACACCGGTGTCAATGTGTTCTTTTTTCCATTTCCAGGAGTGTATATTACAGGTCGGCAGGGACAAAATGTCCGTCCGAACAACCGCCGGCCGCGAGCATCTGTTTGTCGCTCAAGTCTGACATCATTCGTTTCATCTTCATCTTGGACGCCCAGCCACCAAGCTGGACGTGTGCTACGTTAGGCGACGCATGAGGTTCATCTGCTGTCTTAGCGCAAAAACGCCAGGGGGCTCGTCGGTGGGTTGAGCATCGTCAACTTGTCTTGGACGGACGTTGCCAGCAACGAACCAGGACCTGTTGGAATGAGGTCCACATCACGGGTCGCAGAGGGATTTTCCTCATCCTCCTGCATGGTGTCACCATCTCGCGAAGCATTTCCTGCGGACGGCCTCCTCTTCTTTCGTCGTTTGGGCCACTTGTGCTTGAGGGAACGCGTGTCCCACGTCCTGTGGATCACGACAAACAGTAAGCACCTCCCGCATCTTCATATGCAAGCTCTAATCGATCATCTGTTGCTCTCCTTCCTCATACGGAGTGCAGACGTGGTTCGCAGCTGTCGTGCACGTCGACGGTTCCGACGCACGCCGCGTCGTTATGGGTTCGGAAACCGAGCCCGCGGGGTCGGTAACTGGAACGGAACAACGTCCGCGTCCGTCATGTTGCTCGCTGCCTCAACATACGTAATAAGCAGTGTCGTCGGTTGCGATGTAGGCCTCATGTCTGCACGTGGTATCTGGACGAGGCGTCCCTTCAGGCATGCAATGCGAACATGCCTTTCCTGCCCGCACCCCGGACAAATCCACTGTTGACCGTCGTAAATGACGATCGCTATACAGCCACCAACGGTCGTGTACGACGGGATGAGTTTGAGCAGTTCGACTGGCACCTGACGCACTCCATTCAGAGCAGGATACCTTTCGAACGTATGCCATTTTTCTTCTACTTAACTTAGTACTTCGCTGCAAGGCCGCAGCGCGGTCACGACAAGCGTGACCGGAACTTGAAGCGGCAGCTCGAAGATTCGTTTGGTCCGAACGCCGAGTTCTGCACGGTCGACAGTCACTACACCCACGTAGCCGTCCGAGTGATGGAAACGATATCCAACGGTGGAACGGCGAATAAGTCTTCTTCACGCTGCTTCATCGACAAATTTCAGGTAAACTGTGCTGGATACAATCTAAAGATGTATATCGAGAAGTTACTGTGGATCGACGTGCATTACTTCACGCAGGAAACACTCTACCCCGTACTGTATGCCTTAGGCCATGAGTACTGGTCATGGAACGTTAATTTATTCGTGGCCTTTCTATAAGAAAGCGCCATCGTCGTTCGAGGAGATCTGTTTGCACTTCTGTACCACTACCAGCGCGAGTAAACAACGGCCCGCTCGCGGAACGTCGCACAGAGTCCCGCGCGCGTCCGCTTCGTAAAATGGCTGAGAACCGACTGTCCCTACACCATGGGTCTCAGGTAGCTGAGATGCACTTAAGGTACTAAAAAGAGAACAACAGGGCAAGGCCTAAGGGGTTTTATTAAAAGAAGTATCTGCTAATGTAGTAGAATGTAGAAAATCGAAAACCATGGCTACTTTAGATTGTATTACAATGAGTCCGAAACCCGTTAACAACTTGAGGGACGAACTACAATCGGCAGAAATCACCGTCAGGTGCGTTACAAGCTCGCGGATGTGCCCGTAATTATTTCGATGAACACGTTGTGTTAGAATCCGAGTCTCGTTTTAACGAATTTTCGATGGTACGAATTCGACTCGTCTATTGCGTATCGGATACACAGCGCTTGCAAACTTTCAAGAGAGAGAGACAGTATACCTAGATGATGGAAAATGATGTAGTAATGCATGGCCGGAACGCTTTCCTGACGAGGTATTGACAGTAGAAAACACAAGGAAGTAAGGCTGCTAACAGGGTGAGACCACATGTTTATTGTGCTTCGTACAACACGAACCAAGAAATAAGAACAACAAGAGACAACGATCGTCATCAAATAAAGTGATCGATATTACGATCCTGGACCGCGAAGCTGGTGTCATACCCCCGGCGCGTGGGTCTGTTCACAAGGAAGTAAGGCTGCTAACAGGGTGAAAATGGTTCAAATGGCTCTGAGCACTATGCGACTCAACTTCTGAGGTCATCAGTCGCCTAGAACTTACAACTAATTAAACCTAACTAACCTAAGGACATCACACACATCCATGCCCGAGGCAGGATTCGAACCTGCGACCGTAGCGGTCACGCGGTTCCAGACTGAAGCGCCTTTAACCGCACGGCCACACCGGCCGGCGCTAACAGGGTGAGACCACATGTTTATTGTGCTTAGTACAGCACGAACCAAGAAATAAGAACACCAAGAGACAACGATCGTCATCAAATAAAGTGATCGATATTACGATCCTGGACCGCGAAGCTGGTGTCATACCCCCGGCGCGTGGGTCTGTTTGTCGTAGACTGCGATTATATCGCTTCATTCGCGCATCGTGACCAGTTTATTCTGTCACTTTTAAGTTTGGAAATTTGTGGCAAGCACTATGGGACCAAACAGCTGAGGTCATCGATCCCTAGGCTTACGCACTTCCTAATGTAACTTAAACTAACTTACACTAAGGACAACACACACATCCATGCCCGAGGGAGGACTCGAACCTCCGACGGGGGCGGAGCCGCGCGAACCGTGACAAGACGCCCCAGACCGAATGGCTACCCCACGCGGCTGTCACTTTTAAAATCAAACTCCACTGACAGGACAATTTCTTCAGAACGTTCTTTCCGTGAACTGCTGTTCTGTCAGACAGAATCCCTGAAGTTCTCGCAATGTTGGTATTCGCTTACACTGTTTATAATGATGTCTCAAAACTTGCTGCCCAGCAACACATTTACACATACCGTCAATGGGATGTACTTTGCATCTTCTCCTTTGGAGAAGACACGTGAATCCCAGCCCGCTCAGTATTACGTTCTTCGTCCCGTAATTCGCACAGCATCGACTTATTCAGTCTGCGTGTAGTTTGACTTTAACAGCAGTTTCTTACACTAACCATCATAGATAATTATCGTTATCGCTCTCTGTGCTTGGAGTCAAATGACTTGCCTCATCGAACACACAGGTTCTTGTCATATCACCGGAGTAAAGCAACGTCGGCCGTGGCAAGTACTCGGATGGGTAACTGCCTACGTACGCTACGTGCTGTTGGCACCTTTCCCTTGCCTTTATGTCAAAGAGGAGGGTGGCATCGGCATAAAGTTACTATCACCAGTCTTCGCGCAAATGCCTGGATTAAATTCCAAACCTCTCCGCAGAGTGTCATGAAGTGAGGGCACGTCACACTGTTAAGCTCGGCGGACCCCTCCGCGTTATTCGAGAGGAACAGACCATGTGCCGAAGCCGGGTTTCACCTTCCCCCTCCTCCCATTGTCATCCAACAGAAACATGCCACCGCACTACACACACACCCATTACACTCTCCTACGCTTCTCAGATACACGTAAGTACTGAAGCCTCACACATCGCTAGGCAGCTGAACCTGCCACTTGGGGCCTCCCAGCCTGTAATGTAATAACGATTTTATATTCTTCCTTGGTTGGACTGCTAGATAGTAACACACACTAGCTGTACCTAATGATGTGATGAAATTACTTCCCGCTACTATCTGACGATATCCTTGATATCGGTTTGTTGTAGAATCTTAGAACACATTCTGATCACAAACATAATGAGGTCGTGTGACTAGGGCCTCGCGTCGGGTAGACTGTTCGCCGGGTGTAAGTCTTTCGAGTTGACGCCTCTTCGGTGACCTGTGAGTGGATGGGGATGAAATGAGGATGATAGGGACAACACAACACCCAGTCCCTGATCGAATAAAATCTCCGACCCAGTCGGGAATCGAACCCGGGCCCTTAGGATTGACATTTTGTCGCGCTGACCACTCAGCTACAGGGGGTGGACACATAATGAGGTATGTTGAGCAGAATGACCCCCTCAGTACTAACCAGCATAGATATCGGAAACATCGGTCATGTGCAACCTAACTCTCACTTTTATCACATGACATACTGATAGCTTTGGATGAAGGCAATCAGGTAGATGCTGTATTTCATAGTTTCCCAAAAGCATTTGACTCAGTATCACACCTACGTTAATAGTCAAAATTACTATCACATGGGGTATTAAGAGGATTTTTTGGTAGGGAGGACACGTTATCTTGGATGGAGAATCATTGTCAGATGTAGAAATAACTTCTGGTGTGCCCCAGGGAAGTGTGTTGAGACTCTTGTCGTTTACGTTGTATATTGACGACCTTGCCGACAATGTTTAGAGTAAAGTTACGCATTATGCAGGTGATGTAGTTACCTATAATGAAGTAGTATCTAAAATAATCTGCACAAATATTCAGTCAGATCATGATAAGATTGCAAAGTGATGCGGCAACTTGTTTGAATGTTCAGAAATGTAAATTTTTGCCCTTTACAAAACGAAGAAACGTAGTATCCTATGACAACAATATCAGTGAGTCACTGCTGGAATCGGCCAACTCATACAGATAGCTAGATGAAACGCTTTGTAGGAATATCAAATGGAATGATCACGTAAGTTCAGTCGTGAAGCAGGTGGTAGACTTCGGGTTATTGGTAGAATACTGAGGACGTACAATCAATCTACATAGGAGATTGCTTACAAAAAACTTGTGCCACCGGCTGAAGTATGTGGGACAGGAGATATTGAACGCATACAGAGAAGGGCAGCAGGAAGAGTGTCACAGAAATACTGAAGGAACTGAACTGTAAGACTCTTGAAGATAGATGTAAACTATCTCAAATAAGTCTGTTAACAAACGTTCAAGAACCAGCTTTAACGTTTTACTTGAGGACTAAATCACAAACCGCTTCATATCGCTCACACTGGGATCGTGAGGATAAAATTAGAATAATTGGTGCACTCACAGAGGCATTCAAACAATCGTTCTTCCTGTACTCCATACGTGAATGGAACAGGAAGGAACCCTAATAATTTGTATAATGAGACATACCCTGAGCCATGGACCGCACGGTGGTTTGCAGAGTATAGACGTAGATGTAGAGGTACAGAAATCTTTGTCGAGTAATAATACACGAAACATGAAGGAGACAATATGGCAGTAAATGACTGGGACATAACAGACAAAGCTGCATCATCTGAGGGTACTAAAGTACTCGTACATTCTTTATTCTCGCTATCATGTAGAAATTTAAGCACATCGCTTTGTATCAAATGGTTATGCAACCCCACCCAGCGAAGCGGCGCTGTCGTTCACTCAGCGATCTGGCGTTCGTGGGGAGCAGGCGACGAGCTGCATCACATTCAGTCCCACCGTTCCCATCACTTTTCGCCATTAAGTGTGAACTGCAGTGTGCAAGTGGGAATGTTTTTCAGTTACTGTATGCCCTGAACACTAGCTGTCGCTCCGTACCGTCTTTCCAAATACACTCCGCTGTATAACTTCAGGACGAGCTAGATACTCGCATTCGGGGGGACGACGGTTCAATCCCGTCTCCAGTCATCCTGATTTAGGTTTTCCGTGATTTCCCTAAATCGTTTCAGGCAAATGCCGGGATGGTTCCTTTGAAAGGGCACGGCCGATTTCCTTCCCAATCCTTCCCTAACCCGAGCTTACGCTCCGTCTCTAATGACCTCGTTGTCGACGGGACGTTAAACACTAACCACCACCACCACCACCACCACCACCGAGCTAGATAACATATCATAACACGAACTACTAGCTGGAAATGAATGAAAGTGTGTGAGAATGTTGCCAGAGGTCTTCCAGTCGTGCTTAGAAAGTTGGACGTCATATGCCGTTAGGTCAGCGTGACTCAAGGGCCAAATGAGGCTGGCACCGCAACACGAGGCACTTGAAGGGACGTGAAAAGACTGTATGTGTCAAACAGAGAGTAGTTACGGTACACTGCGATGGCGTTCATCATTATAAAGCGGCCAGGAGACATTTGGATGAGTGCAGACGGTTAAGAATCATCCAATAAATGGCAGAAAGACGAAGTCTAATGAGTTTGGCCGAGGAGTTTGGTATTAATCATAGAATTGTTTCACGTGCATTGGGAGCGCTGCGACCTACAACATCAGATGACTGATTCATTCTCCAGCAGGCAAGAAGGGATGCACATCAATTGGTGCGATTGAAACCACATTTAACAGGACTGCAAGGTGCGTTATCTCACTTTCCACAGTGGCAGTGCACCTGCATGTGGGTGGTGTCTTTGCCCGTTGACAGCACTCCATAGAAGCTGAACCAACGAGGAGTGGCATCGTATGCTATTCTCATCTGAGGGTAGATTCAGTCTGAAAAGTGATTCTGAACAAGCCCTCTACGACGACAAGTGCGACCGTGTAATGCATCCAGGAATAATATCGAACACGATCGTGTTGATGGTCCAAGTATTACTGTGTGGGGAGGCATAACGTTACATGAGTATACTACTCTGCAATTTTATGAACACCGTACATTCATCGGTCAACGTTGCTGTGACACTGTACTCGTTCCCGATGAGGGTCTTTCCAGGGATGCATTTCGCCAAGATTCCATTTTTATGGATGACAATGCGCGACCGCATTGAACAGCACAGGTGATTGAGTTCTTGGGGCGAGAGAATATGCGACGAACGGACTGGTCTCCTCATGCACCCGACTTTAATCTCATATAGTAAGTGTGGGTTTAGTTGTGGAGACCCACTGTGGCGCGTCCAAATGCACTAATGACCATTCAGCATTTGTCATTCGCGTTCGTGCTGGAACGGAACGACCTACCTCGAGAACTCCTAATCAAACTTGTGTCCAGTATGGGAACACGATGTAGAGCGTGTATTTCTGTCCATGGTGATCATACACAAGCTGGTAAGAGCCATGAACCGCCTTTTGCAATGTCCAGGGGACCATCACAAATCGTGGTGACTTCCGTGTAATTACTGCCTGAAACCTGGTAGCCAAGGAAGCCAGGATACCGTTACGATTGTGGACGGGGCTGTAATCAGTTACTATTGGTTGCCTTTTACTGTTACACACAATTTATTTTAAAGCAGTAATTGCAGATACAACAATAAATAAAAATTCCACATGTTATTTATGAAGGAATAAACAACTGTGTAAATAATAGTGTTTTCAGTGAGTTTCAATTTAGCAAATCACCATTAAATACAGATTCAGCAGATAACGTTTTAAAAGCAAGCCAGTGTGATCTGGGCAGGAGACATTACACGCCAGGAATGGCAGTAAATAAGGTTTTAAGGCTTACTGCTAAAATAAAAATACCAAATAAGAATTTTAAGGCACATTTCCACAATCACGGCTTAAGACCTTAACACCAGGAACGATAATAATATCAAAATATTTACAAACCTGCTGTAAAACAGCAAAAAAATGGTTCTGAGCACTATGGGACTTAACATCTATGGTCATCAGTCCCCTAGAACTTAGAACTACTTAAACCTAGCTAACCTAAGGACAGCACACAACACCCAGCCATCACGAGGCAGAGAAAATCCCTGACCCCGCCGGGAATCGAACCCGGGAACCCGGGCGTGGGAAGCGAGAACGCTACCGCACGACCACGAGATGCGGGCGTAAAACAGCAAATAAAATAGCAAAGGTTAATTAAAAAACAAGTAACAGATCACCCAACGGGTGAAATAAGATGATGGTCAACTTTGTAACACAACCCTTAACATCCACTGAAAACTACACTGCTAGATTTAAACCAGAAGGCGACCAGAACTATTAACTAGACATATATAGCCTTTAATGTAGGCATTACAAGGCACTGTAATAAATAATTCAATAATAAAACACAAGGACTAGTACATAAGTTCCTTAAAGGGTACTGAGGCAGATTATACCCGCAGAAGGCGTGGACTGAAGGACCGTTACACTGAACTACTGGCCATCAGACCTCCTTTTACAACACACATGTTTTACAAGAAGCAAGGGGCCACAGACAGTGCTCCAGGAATCGACCTCTGAGAAGGTCCATCAACAAACACTTTCGCGAGCGATGAGATAGGCAGCCAAGAGTTGCGTTCACTTCACAAGATGGTAATTCAGACTAGTGGCAATCTAACGAATGACTTATGATAGGCTTGCTGAAGCTACCTGACGTCCGACAAACCAAATGCAACGGCGGAACAATACGCCAAGGCCGCAACTGGCGGTCTGCAGTACGTCCCCAGAATACTGTGTTTAGAGCGCCCGGAACGAGAGAGGAATCACTACCACCAGAGTAGAAGAATCACCAACCGGCCTTCAATCAAGAAAGCTGTCAAAACTACACGCCTTACCGCACAGCATCGGCAAGGGGAGGAAACGTACACTTCCATTACGTGCACTAACCCCCCAGGGCAGGTAACTGGGCCGTTAGCGACCACCAGGCAAGGAAATTACCGCTGGCTGAAGTTAAAACATTGTACCAAGTGGAACGCAGTAAATAGTAATAAGAAGTCGAGGAAAGCTAATCAGATCCACCTTCCCCAAGCACTCCACTCGCTGCTCTTCACCTCGGCGACACTGCGAGCAGCAACACGAACCCAAGTCACTGGAGAATCGCGAGGTATCACAATGGTGGAGATTTCTCTACTGGGATTGAAATGCACTCACTTTAAAGCTGGCTGGATCCGGTTTACGACAAGGTCGAGCACCCTCGTGATCACAGCTATCCGGCAGTCCATGAATGCCGCCAACGGTCCCGGCGTGTTCTGGCACTGCGCGGACCTGGCTCCTCCTGAGTCCCCCAACCGAACTGGCCCACTCACACGACCCGGAAAAACAACGACTTCGCCCCAAAGATAGGGCAACAGTTACTACATATTGATAACAGCCGCTGCTGCCACTAGCGGACAGACAACGCTAGCGATACCGAGTAGCGCCAGTCAACACAAGAAGAAGAGAAACGACCGCAACCATGTCAACTAAACGATACCGTCTGGTCTCCAACAAAGGGCGGAAACCTACAAACGGCATCAACGCGAGCCGCAGCACGGCTCACTGCCTTTCAGTAAAATTGTCGTTACTATTTAAAAAAATGTTCAAATGTGTGTGAAATCTTATGGGACTTAACTGCTAAGGTCATCAGTCCCTAAGTTTACACACTACTTACCCTAAATTATCCTAAGGACAAACACACACACCCATGCCCAAGGGAGGACTCGAACCTCCGCCGGGACCAGCCGCACAGTCCATGACTGCAGCGCCCCAGACCACTCGGCTAATCCCTCGCGGGCGTTACTATTCGTCGGCTGCGTATTTTTACGGTTCTCTTCTTTACTATACTCTATGATCCACGTTCCATTCAGCTATGTTACTAGGCAGTGACACATCTTGCGGAAATTACTTTTATCGCCAAGGCCGGCCGGTGTGGCCGTGCGGTTCTAGGCGCTTCAGTCTGGAACCGCGTTACCGCTACGGTCGAAAGTTCGAATCCTGCCTCGGGCATGGATGTGTGTGATGTCCTTAGGTTAGTTAGGTTTAATCAGTTCTAAGTTCTAGGCGACTGATGACCTCATAAGTTAAGTCGCGTAGTGCTCAGAGCCATTTGAACCATTTTGAATTTTTTTGTCGTCAAGTTTTGCGCACCAGTGTATTATTTTTAGACTGTCCCTAGTGTTGCTAGACAGAATAGGCCGTTGGTGTTACACGTATACACCTAAATATCCTTCGGTGAGGCGGAATAACGGACGAGAGGGCGCGATTAACACGTTTCCGCGCGCCGGGGTGTTGTCTAATACGGGAATTGAATTGGCGCTCTCGGGTAGTTAGAGTGCTAATAAATCCGGGTGTTAGGCTTGTTTAACGAGCGCACCTGCAGCGGATGGGTCCGCCTATTGATTTCCCGCGGGGGGTCGCCACCGGGTTCGACCTAATATCGGCGCGGCGGCGGCGCGCGTCCCACCGGCGTGCGGATGAGGCGGAGATTGTCTGCTGGGATCTTCGGGAGCGAAGCGGAGCGGCCTCGTTTAATATGAACTCTTTCCAGGCGGGCCGGGGGTGGTTTCCGGGGGAAGGTTGGGGGGGGGGGACGCGACGGGGAGGGCCGGGGTGGCAGGCTGGCGACCGCTAATCCAGGATTAAGCACGTCATATTCCGAGCCAAGTTTAATACGGATGCGGCGCCATGCCGCGTAGCCCCGCACCGGCCCGGATCTCCCCGGAGATTACGGCGCGCCTACCCCTGCCCGCCTTACCGAGCCGCGTCGCAGGCTGTCCGTCGCGGCCAGCCACTCCCACCCTCTGAGTGGTTACATGAACCAAGATGCACGTGCTTACTTTACGCCGAGGTGACAAAAGTCACGGTGTAGCGATACGCACATATACAGATGTCGGAAGTGTCACGTACATAAGGTACTCAGGTAATTCATATGAAGAGATTTATGACGTGATTATGGCTGACGACGGGAATTAACAGACTTTGAACGCGGGATGGTAGATGGATCTACACGAATTGGACATTCCATTTCAGAAATTGTTAGGGGATTCAATACTCCGAGATCAACAGTGTGCCGAGAATACCAAACTTCTGACGTCACCTCTCACTATGAGCAACGCAGTGACGCCGGCCTCCAATTAAAGGCAGAAGGCAGCAGTGTTTCTGTATAGTTGTCAGTGCTAATAAACAAGCAACAATGCGTAAAATAACTGCAGAAATTACTGTGGGACGTGCGACGAACGTATCTGTTAGGGCAGTGCGGTGAAATGTGGAGTTAATGGGCCACGGCAGCAGATGACCGAAGAGAGACCTTTGCTAACAGCACGACAAGGCCTCCAGCGCCTTTCCTAAGCTCGCGGCCATACCGGTTGGACCCTAGACGACTGCATAACCGTGGTCTGGTCAGATGAGTTCCAGTTTCAGTTGGTAAGGGCTGATGTTAGGGTTGGAGTATGGCGCAGATCCTACGAAGCCGTGGAGGGAAGTTGTCAACAACATACTCTGCGAGCTGTAGGTGGCTTCGTAATGGTGTAAGCTGTGTTGAGATGAAACTTCCTGGCAGATTAAAACTGTGTGCCGGACCGAGACTCGAACTCGGGACCTTTGCCTTTCGCGGGAAAGTGCTCTACCAACTGAGCAGGAGACCTTCTGTAAAGTTTGGAAGCTTTACTCGTCAGGTACTGGCGGAAGTAAAGCTGTGAGGACGGGGCGTGAGTCGTGTTTGGGTAGCGCACTTAGTAGAGCACTTGCCCGCGAAAGGCAAAGGTCCCGAGTTCGAGTCTCGGTCCAGCACAGTTTTAATCTGCCAGGAAGTTTTATGTCAGCGCACACTCCGCTGCAGAGTGAAAATCTCATTCTGTGTTGAGATGTTTACATAGAATGGAATGGGTCCTCTGGTCCTACTGAACCGATCACTAATGCTAAATAGTTATGTTTGGTACTTCATGATCATTTGCAGCCACTCATGGACTTCATGTCCAGAAACAACGATGGATTTCTTATGGATGATAGTGCGCCATGTCATCAGGCCACAGTTGTTCGTGATTAGTTTCAAGAACATTCAGCAGAATTAGAGTGAATGACCTGGCCTCCGAGATCACCCGATATGAATCGATTCAAAGATTTATAGTTCGTAGTCTAGTCACTCCGCACAAGACAACCTGAACCGGCAAAACTTTCGCAGTTATCCACAGCTATAGAAGCACCGTGGCTCAATATTTCTGCAGGGGACTTCCGAAGACTTGTTGAGTCCATCTCACGTCAAGTTACTGAACTACGGCTAGCAAAAGGAGGTCCAACACGATATTAGGAGGTACCCTATGATTTTTTGTCACTTAATGTATTTCGCGTTCATGAAGTAGAAGGTACGAAATCATCTTCATCAAACCAAATCTAGTGGAAAACAGAAATTAAAGAGTCAAGTAGTACGAAATAGGAGAAGATGAAAACTCGTACGGCTCCGTTAGCATCAATTTGGTCCTTTTGGACGCCACCATCTTGGATGAAACCCTCGTATCCTTCTACTTTTCCATTTCAAAGAGTGACTGCTGGACCATTTCGAAATCTAAGTACGAGGGAGTGCTGTAAAGTAATGCTTCCGAATCTTTTATGTGAAAACTCTCCAACTTTTTAAATAATACAAACGTTATTAACATTCTATTTCTTTATTCTTCATGGCTACATACTTGCAGCCCTCTGCCACTAGAGGTCTCCGAATTTTAGCATATAATATGTTGGTCTGTAATGTAGCTACGAGTATGTTGCTGTGTGAGGAACACCTTGCTGTAATCGAGTGTCGAATTCGAAGACCTAGTCTACAAATGGAGCACCCTCTCCTTCATAATGTCATTGCCAGACCACACAAGAGTGCTGCGACATCTGCAACAGTCCGACGCACTGGGTTCATTGTATCCATCATCCTCAAAACAGTACCGACTTGGCCCCATATGATTTTCTTCTGTTTCCAAAACTTAAAGGACACCATCAATGACTTCATTTTGTTAGTGATGAAGCGTTACACGCAGATGTAAAGTTTTGGCTTCGTCATCAAAGTAAAATATTCTACAGTGACGTTATCAACAAACTGGTCTCTCTTTGGGAGAAATGCGTTCATCGCCAGAATGACTATGTTGACCAAACATATAGACATGGGGAATAAAGATGTAGAATGTTAATAATGTTTATTTCATTTAAAAACTATTACTCATAATTGTTTTGACACAAAAAATTCGGAGACATAACTTTTCGGCAATCCCTTCATCTCTTCATTGTCTGTCCTACATCCCATTTCCTAGATTGATTGAAATATAATGTAAGCCATGGCAGACGCTTGAGTGGCATCCTTCTGTTGTGGTCATATAATTTTTTCGTAGTGTCTGATCTCATCTGTCATTGTTCTTCTTTTTACTTCAAGTTGTTCTTACATCTTCACTCTGTCTCTTGGTATTAGTCCGAGAAGTTTCCTGACAAACGTAAGCTGCTTCAACATTTTTTCATCTCCTTGTCTTAGAACCCCATTTTTACTGGCATACAGTTATGTGGCAGTTAATCCCCAAACAGGCATGCAATATATTTCATAATGTTATATGCACGTCCCCATGGTCAATGTAGTCGATTGTTTAATGCTGCATAATAACCACAGACAATATTCAATACGAGCAGTTACTACCAAGGTAATTTATTTCTGCTCTTCCCTTCCATTTGTTACAGTGAGGCACCTGTCATTTTCTGTCGCCTTGGAGGGCTTTTTTTATACCTGCCGCCTTGGAAGCTACAGGGAGAGTAATAAATTTGTTCAGAGCTGAAAGCTCTTTTTGAGGCCACGTAGGAGAAATAAAAATCGCTTTGTTCCATCTCTGCACACTGGAAGACCCACAACACCGACTATCTGCAGTCAGACAGCATTTATGAAGACATTTGGAAAGATTAAGTCTAACCCTTCAGAAATTGTAAAACATGAGACCCGGTGTTTTCCTCGGCAGCCATGACGTGGAAGATTATTCTTATGAAATCCTTGCAGATGGCTTCCTAACTGGCTCATAACATTTATTTCTGAAGAAAGTACACATTTCCCTTTATGTTTATGTGTAAGCCCCTTGATTCGTCAGATTCAAAATCCTGTTACGAAATGGGAAACCATTTTTGCCTTTCTCGCCTCACCACCACATCTCTAGTTCATAACAAAAAAATCCGTTGGAGTAGCAGTTTTTTTTAACATCTGCAATTTCATTACTAGTCGGAGTTCACAAGGCCTGTTGCGATTGGCCAGTGAGGTTCCAAGTTTCAGAGGGTTGAGGTAGACAACACTTACTGCAGGGAGATGGAAGAGTAAACAACTGCAACCAGACGGCTGATCAGAGGAGACTTCCTGTCCTACAGAAGAATGTCCCCACTTTAGTAATGGGTACAGATGATGAGATGGACTCAAAATTTCCGGTCGTTTTTGCCGTTTTCTGTTGCCTTCACACTGTATAATAGTGGTAAGAATAAGCTGGTGATACAGTCACTGAGTCGAGGTTGACGCGATGCTAGTTAACTTTCATCAGGTATAACTGCACAGTTTTAATATTAGCAGCCAGGTAGTCGCTTTCCTCATGAAGTTTGGCGTTTCTATTGGTGTTTGTTCTTATATTTCCCGGCTCTTTTTTTAACCTTTAAATATTCTTACACTCATTGACCAAATCCGTAATTTATTCGCATGATTAACCTTTTGTTACTTTCACGTACTTGTTCCAAGGTTTGATTTTTTATTTATAATCCAGTGTCCATTTATTAAATGTCGCGTACTTATCTCCATTGGTAATTCATGTATTGGTGCGTTACAGTAATAAAACTAATTGTTACAGTTACGACTTGATTCTGATGTAGATTAATGAACTCCCTCATTAATAAATTCATGTTCAGAAGAAACAGAACACCTTGAACGACTAGAGATTAAAAAAACTCTTCCCCAACAGGTCATGAAGGCCCAACGGGACCGACCGGCCGCGGTGTCAACCTCAGCCCACAGGCATCACTGGATGCGGATATGGAAGGGAATGTGGTCGGAGGACATTCATATTCATACGACATGTACATTAGTACGTTCCTCAGAAATGATCAGAGTTTCAGTCACCAGTCCGCAGCTCGTGGTCTAGTGGCTAGCGTTGCTGTCTCTGGATCACGGGGTCCCGGCATCGATTCCCGGCTGGTTTGGGGATTTTCTCTGCCCAGGGAGCCGGTCTTTGTGTTGCCCTCATCATTTCATCCTCATCATCAACATTCTTGACAGTGGCTTGTTTGGACTGTGTAAAAAATTGGGCTGTGTAAAAATTGGGACTACACGGGTTCTGACGACCTCGCAGTTGCGCGCCCCACAAACAAAACATCATCTCGTTTCAGTCACCTCGGTTCAGGATTTGTTCTGTTGCCTAGAAGGCACAGGGTCTGCCATGGGACCAGATAAGTTTTTCCATACGTGATGGCGTCGACGGGTATAAGGCGCGAATGGCGTCCTGTGGTATAGGCATCTGTGCAGCATTCACCTGGTTCCAAAGCTCATCTGCGATGGTTGGCATTGAGTCACAGCGCTGCTCCCATCGTTTCACCACATCCCATACATTTTCGATTGGCGACAAGTCTGGTGATCTGGCAGGCCAGGGAAAAGGCTGACATCCTGTGACACCAAGAAGGCACATGTTCATGCAATAACATGTGACCATCCATTGTCTTGCGTCTGGAGTGTTGTGCAGAAATGGTACAGCTATTGGTCACAGGATGTCATTCACGTAGGTCACACTGATCAGTGTCCTGGACACGCAGCAACTGTGATTTGAGGTTCTACCCAATATCATCCCACACCATGAGGCTTTGAGTTGGTGCTGTACGTCTTCTGCCAATACAGTCACTGTGATGCCGCTTCTCTGTCTCTGACGAACCAAAATGCGGCCATTATTTTCAAACAAACAGAACCTGGATTCGTCCGATAACACTGTCAGATACAATTCGTGTCCCCAGTGACGTTGTTCCATACACTGTTCCCATCTGACATTCGTCAAAGGTAAGTGGAGAAGTAGACGACGCGCACGTAACCCATGCCGTAATAAACGGCCACGGACTGTCGCACCTATTAGTGTACGATGTGTTCCACTGTTCCACTGTCGCGCCAGAGCCGAGGAGGACGCAGATGTGCCTTGCAATGCCATTCGGATGAGGTGTCGACCTTCTCGAGGGAGTGGTCTGGATGGTGCGACCTGACCCATCTCGTCGTGCCAATAATGCCCTTTCTTCCATACTCATTGATCTGTTGCTACGGTTCGCGCATACGTCTGTGATGCGACCTGCACATCTGCTTAAGTCATACTGATCCATTACCTTCCGTTTATAATTACGAGAGCCGCAGACACATTTTACCGGTAGGTGGTGTTTCTTCGCGATATCCATGTTGACCTTGACCCCGCGGCCCGACATGGTTCAAATGCTAATCATTTCTGCAGAGACACTCATGTACATATTGAGCCGTGTGGCTCGATCAGTGATATTCCCACCACTGGTGTTGGTCATCTTTCCGGTGGTGTGCGCAGAGCGCTCGGTGGCGCCACCTTCCGGGCCGATCAGGGAGCGAGGGGTAAGCTCCAGGAAGTAGCGAGGATCTGCTTTGGGACGTCTGGCAGTAGCATCATTTGAGAAATCTGGCGGACAGTACGGGTGTCGTGCTAGGAAGCAGGAAAGTAGATCTAAAAGGGGCTGTTTACGCGGGTGCGACACCGTAGCAAATATCACCCTCGTGTAAGCAGTCACGTTACTGGGAAGTCGTTGGTGTATTTCGCTTCCTGCATGTCTCCTGGAACCGGGATCTGCGGCGGCTGGCTTCGTTGAACAAGCAAGGGGATAAGGGCCCTGCTTGTGCTCTATATTGTGGCCAGAATCGACTACTGGGTTCAGTGCTGTTGACTTCAGTTTCTTGGCCGGCCGTTGCTACTCCTACTGCGTCTGTTCTCGAATGTGTTAATTTCAAATTGCGTAGTACGCAAGGTTCTAGTGAGAGCTGTGTGTGATGTGGCGATTAACATTTACTAGGGCCTGGAGTGCTGATACTTTCTGTTTGTAGACTGCTACTCTCAGTGTTAACCGCCATTGAAAACAGTTTGGCTGGTCCTTGTCTACGTGACGCCTGGTTACTGTATTTATATCACACGACGGAGTTAAGCTGGCCGGTTGCGCTATAGATAAACATGGATAAAATTTTCCCTGGATATATTTTGCTGGGAATTGCAATAACATTACCGTTACGTTTCTATCTGAAGTGATAGTATGTCTGAGAGACACGTGTCTAATTCTAAATGAGTAGTTTCACAAATTCTTACAAGTTACTGAGAGGCCAATTGTTATTGTGTGATTAAAAGGTTTGAAACTTATCCTATTAATGAAAGTTAAAGAAGTCCTTCAATGACAGTATGTGGATATGTTAATTAATTCAAACTTAAACACAAATTTAAGTAACATGGTTGTGTGCCATGGTATCTGATTTATTGTTGCCTGTACTCTGAATCACTTTGGTAATATCAATCACTGTAATAACGAAAGACTACATTACCTCCTTAAATTTTAGTAAATAGTTCTTCAGATTGATCATAGTTTGAGTAAATAATGTTTAACTCATTTCACTAAATGTGTAATAAGCCATAAGTGCCGTGATTTATTAATGTTTAAATTTTGAAGTAATTTACTCTCACCTAAACGGTAATTTTAAAAATGTGTTGATGGTTTTATTTGTTACATGTCTTGTTTAAATTTGCCAAATAAATGTTCAGTGCCACTGTCGATGGTGATGGCCTGATGTGTTACTTGGTCCAGTCCTATCACCCCACAGCCTATTGTGTTGAGCTTGTGTCGTTGTGTAGAAGTTGAATTTCATGCTGTACTGACACATCACATGTCTTGTGAATATAAACGTCCTGTCTGTAGTCGTTCAGTAGTTCGTCAGTTATCATTCAATATCACATTTACGTTGTAAAATATTGGTATTTCATTAAAATTTGCATGATTCCATCTCCAGGTTTCCATGGTCGGACTTCAAGCATCTCGGGGGTATGCTAAAGAGCCCAACCGCCACCTCACAATATATATGAGCAGGCTTAGCTACGACACTGTGTAGTCTTGGTGTTAGCTCTTTCCTCTCAGTTCTACCAAGATAATTCCACACACAACAATTTATACCATTACATTTCAGTATGTTTTGAACCACGACTGAATTAGTTTTGTGTATTGACACCTGTGTCTCAAGATATATAAACGATTTTGACTTTGCAACTATTTTATTTTTTGTCATCATTTTGTTCTTCTTTTGTGTTTTCCTATCAATGCCATTATTTTTGTTTTATTTACAGACATAATCATTAGTCAAGTTTGTAAAACGTAATTCGATTTAAACACATTTTCTTGTAAAACGCCTTCACTGTCTGTTAGGAGAACTTGGTCGCCTGCAAATAAAATAGCAACATCAATTACCTATCTGGCATCTTTCAGAAAGAGTCCTCAGAGCTAGGTACTCGCAGTATTTCATATTAAACTGTGATCAGCTGTACATCAATAATGTGAATTTTGGTCACATGTAAATGGCACACTTACGAAATACAAACGTGGAAGCGGTCAGTTAGAAACGTCTTTCATATAACGGCTGAAAGACTACACATGCTATGATGTTATCTACTAGGGACGTCTCATCTTTGGTTGCATGGCAAAGTTTATCTGGCAGCTATACTTACAGCATGGAGCCAAATCGATGAGTCGTGTGGACGGTAACATTCACGTCGAATGAGGCTATGTGGCAAGCACTTACTCTTTCTCTGCTTTTTCCTATGGTAACTGTCTGCAGCAACTAACATCGGTCCGCAGCTCGTGGTTGTGCGGTAGCGTTCTCGCTTCCCACGCCAGGGTTCCCGGGTTCGATTCCCGGCGGGGTCAGGGATTTTCTCTGCCTCGTGATGACTGGGTGTTGTGTGATGTCCTTAGGTTAGTTAGGTTTAAGTAGTTCTAAGTTCTAGGGGACTGATGACCATAGATGTTAAGTCCCATAGTGCTCAGAGCCAAACTAACATCGTCCTTCTTGTTAAGTTCCGATGTTATTGTCCTGGGTATTGCTGAGGCGGAAACTGGAGTATTTATGATTCGTGAGGAATGCGTAGCTGGCCGCTGTGGCCGAGCGGTTCTAGGCGCTTCAGTCCAGAACCGCGCTGCTGCTACTGTCGCAGGTTCGAATCCTGCCTCGGGCATGGATGTGTGTGAGGTCCTTAGGTTGGTTAGGTTTAAGTAGTTCTAAGTTCTAGGGGACTGATGACCTCAGATGTTAAGTCCCACAGTTCTTAGAGCCATTTGACCTTTTGAGGAATGCGTTGCTTGATGGCGTAATATTGGCGTAATTCAATATTACACGATACTTCTTCAGTATTTTCACTGTAAGCAAGATTAGTCCTTCGTCGATCACAGGTCTTTCTCTCATATAGTCAGTATTAGAAATTACTTTAGTTCGAGTCATTTGCGGATATTAGTTGCTTTCCATTTTACTTTTTCATTCACTAAATATTACGAGGGCACCTGAAGGAACATGGTGTAAATTTCCTGCTTTCGACAGTAGGTGATATTGAGTTTCCACGTGGTCTCTTGGAGGGCACATATTGTTCTTGAACTTTGATGCTCATTTTTTGAATAATGATTGGAATTAGTCTAAAGTTTCTCATGGTAACTGAATCTTCAGCCGGTTCTTGATAGAACAACAGCGTTAGTTTGCTTTCGTTCTACAGCATTGTGTTAACCAATTTTCGGCTTTCAAGGCCATCATTAGATATTTACTGACCATTGTCACCAAAGAAATTACAATGTTTGTAAACGACGTTGGAAAAGATGTTACACATCTAGATTGAAGCACAAACGCATGGTAAGCCAACTGTCTGACAGTGTGGTGATAATGCAGTGTAATAAGTAAATAGTTGAACAATAAATAAATGTAAAGGGAGTAAAAAGTTGAGCAGTAAATAAATATAAAGGGAGTGTTCTAGGTTTAAATAATTTACTCCTGAAATCATTTCTCAAGTAGTAGTAGTGTTTAAACTGCTTTTACTGCTTTTATCAGATAGAATATCCTTTTTCTTTGTTTACGATTTTCAGCCAACAGAAGGTATACCTAAACGTTTCTGTTGGTTTCATGCATTTCGTAGCCTGGACTCGATGGTCAAATACGACATTAGTATATAATTAATTCATGATAGGGATGATTTGCGGCTGCTTTTGCAAAACACACCTTTCTTGGTTTATTCACCGATACGTGGTCGAACACGTTTGTGTCAATAGACATATTTTTAAATATTAGAAAAATAAAAACAACGGCGGAAAAATTTACCTAAAATTTTTCATTTTTGTCATTATAAATGTTAACCTTAATTACTAGTTTAAGTGGTTATTAGCACATTTGATTCGTTCGACGCGTAATCTGTCATCTGAAACTGCGTAATTGTTTTGGAAATTAGGTGAGATTTATGAAAATCGCGAAATTTATTTCTCCGTAGCTCTTCATTGCTTCTTCGATGGAATTCTCTTCACTCACTTGTTCTCCACATGAATATAGTCATAAAATCATTCTACGTTTTATTTATCAACGGCAGTGTAACTAATTAGGCATCATTTATATAATAAATGGTTTTTGTTTTGGAAGTATGCGTATGGATGCAACTGATGTTCCTTTGGTTACATCCCGTGCATGGAGAGCAATGTGTTTCTCTCCTTCTCTCTCTCTCCCTGACCCCTCTCTCTCTCTCTACTTCTCTTCTCCTCCCCCCCCCCCCCTACCCTCCCCACCCCAAGCGCTGACCTGGGAGTCTGGGAGTTACGAAACCACCTACGCATTTAAGGAAATATTATTTGTTATTAAGGCTCTTACTGATACATTTCTTATGAACAGGAAAATTAGATCCCACAGCTCTTATCCATTTAATAATCAAAAGAAAATTAGTAGAAAAATTCAGTATAGTATGTAACGCCTGGTAGTCTGAGGGTGTGGACGATGGAGTTGCGTATGACCTTTTAGGAATGACGCTATCGAAAATAGGTAGCATCAAAGTACCATTCGGCAAACTGCATCGAGTGCAAATTTACTGACAAACAGATAAAAATAGTAAAGGAACATTTCGAGAAGATATACGAGACTGAAGGACTGTCAGAGCCAGTAGTCTAAAAGATTTAGAGTGACGTTGTTTTGCTCAGTGATTGACATTATATTCGCAACGGAATACGAACTGGCAAATAACAAAGAAAGTTATCGACAAATGCAGCTCAACAGAACCCTTTGTTGTATTTAGTGCCTGTGATGAACATTTTAAAAATGATCAACTTAAATGTACAGTGACATTTCCTGATAAAGTTCCTCCTCCTTTTTCAGCACAATGATGTTGGTAAGAACTTCCTTTACAGCAGAAATATTGACACTTAAGAGAGCTACTATCATTATTAATAGCCTACTGCTGTCGAGTTACCCCGAAGTTTACACAGCTTTTCTAATGTATCTTTGATGACTGCGAAAACTACAGCTGTGTAACTATACAAAGAGTCAGCACTGTTGTCTGTCATGACGAAAGAACTCAAAATTGATTTTTCTGAAAAATTCCAAGGCCTTGTTCCAGGAACAAAAACAAGGAAAAGTCTTTTAAATAAGTCAAAAACTTAGGTCACTTAGCACACATGTTTCATAAATTTCATAGTTACTATTTTAGCATTAACATTAGTAATTATTACTACTTCTTTTCTATCAAATTAACTAATCGTTTCTGCTTTGCCTTACGATAATGTATTAGATATTATTTTGGTTTTCTGTGGTATTACTGCATTCTAGTTAATTTATGTTTAATATTTTTCTAATCATATTAATGTTGCCTTATCAGTTGAGTACAGATTCTCATAAACTGTTTATATTCTTCCAAGTGTATACTTCACGAGTAATTTGATACACACTTACTTGCAAATATTCTCTAACGCAACGCAGAGAGATCTAAAATTATGCTGTGAAAACAGTTCTCTGCAGAAAAAATCTGACAGCTCTCTGTCGTTCTAACGATCCATTTTCTGGCAAGTTTCTATTCATGGGGATAAATACCTTAAAATTATGGTTATGTCTGTAGTGAAACTTATCTCTGTACATTCGTTAGATCTTGTGGAAACTGTACGATTTATTAAACGCGTATGTATGGGTTCTTGTACCGATAATACTTCATGTTCGATAAGCTTGAATGAACTGCAAATAGCAGTAAACTCCACCATATTTCCTCGAAATTTACCTTGGGCAGTGTTCAGTATGTGTGAAGTGGTATGACAGGGACGATGAGTTGTTTCAAGTGCTGATTCATCAGAGAAAACGTTGTTAAGCTTACATTTCGTTTCAGTACGTTGGGTTATTGTCGTCTTTAGTCCGATGATTGATTTGATGCACCGCTCCATGCTACTCTATAGTGTGTGCAATCCGCTTAATCTCCGAACAACTACTGCAACTCAAATCCTTCTGAATCTTACCGTTATCATCTCTCGGTCTCCTACTATGATTTTTACCCACCACATTTGCCTCCAGTACGAAATTAGCCATCCCATGATGTTTCAGAATGTATCCTATCAAGCGATCCCTTCTTGTAGTCAGGTAGTGCCACAAATTTCTTTTCTCCTCAGTTTTGTTCAGTTCCTCCTCATTAGTTACGTGATCTACCTATTTAATTTTCCGTATTCATGTGTACTACCACACATCTCGAAAGCCTCTCTTCTCTTCTTCTCTCAACTGTTTGTCGTCCATGTTTAACCTCCATACATGGCCACACTCCACACAAGTACTTTCTGAAAAGACATCCAAATAATTAAATCTATAATCGATTTTTAAAAAATTCTCTTCTGCACGAGCGCTTCTTATGCCATTGCAAGTCTACCCATTATATTCTCTCTACTTTGGTCATTATCAGTTATTTTTCTGCCCAAACAGCAAAAATGCACTACTTCAAGTGTCTCGTTTCTTAATCTGATTCCGTCAGTATCAACTGATTTAAGTTGACTACATTCCATTATCCTTGTTTTGATTTTGTTGACACTCAGCTTAAATCTTCCTTTAGAGATGTTGTCCATTCCGTTCAACTGCTCTTCCAAATCTTTCATGCCTCTCATAGATTAGAGTGCCATCGGCAAGTCCCAGAATTTTTATTTCTTCTCCTTGGACTTTATTTCTTTCTCCAAAATTTCCTTTGGTTTCCGTCACTGCTTGCTCGATGTACAAACTGATTAACATCGGCGATAGGCGACGACGCTGTCTCACTCCCTTCTCAACTACTGCTTCCGTTTCCTGGTTCTCGCTTCTCATAAGTTTCTTTGTAAGTTTTAAATAGGCTTTCGCTCCCTGAATTTAGTCCCTGCTACCTTCAGAACTTGACCGAGATTATCCCAGTTAACATAGTCAAAAGATTTCTTTAAGTCTAGAAATATTATAAACGTAAGATTCGCTTTACTTAACATATATTCTAATAGAAGTAGTAGGGTCAATATTGCCTCACGTGTTCCTACATTTCTCAGGAATCCAAGTTGATCTTTCCAGAGATAGGCTTCTAACACTCCTTCCATTCTTCTGTAAAGAATTCGCATTAGTATATTACACCCGTGACTTATTAAACTGATAATTCAGTAATATTGGCACCTGTCAAGAAACCTTTTTTTTAAATTGGAATTACTACAGTCCTTTTGAACTCTACAGATGTTTCGCCTGCACACGAGATGGACTATATTTTGTCACGGTAGGCTCTTGCAAGGCTGTCAGCAGTTCTGACAGAATGTTGTCCACTCCCTGGGGCCTGACTAAGATCTTTCATTGCTCTGCAAAATACTTCGCCGGCCGCTGTGATCGAGCGGTTTTAGGCGCTCAGTCTGGAACCGCGCGACCGCTACGGTCGCATGTTCGAATCCGGCCTCAGGCATGGATGTGTGTGATGTCCTTAGGTTAGTCAGGTTTAGGTAGTTCTAAGTCTAGGGGAGTGATGACTTCAGAAGTCCCATAGTGCTCAGAGCCATTTTTTCTCCTAGCATTCAAAGAACACGCAGCTGGGGCAAGACAAAAGCAGTTTTGCTGCCCACAACAAAGAGACTGTCCTGACTTGTTTTCATACTTCCTCCTATTATCAAGCGCAACGGGAAAAGTGCCTCTCTGACGGGTTTACCTCCCCTAAAGGAAAACTGAGCGTCGTCTAACTCAACCTCAGTTTTCTTTTCCATTCTTCTGTATATTATTGTTGTGAGCGGATTACACTCAAACCCCCAGAAGTCAGACACTCAGGTCGGTATCAAACGTTGTATGTCGATAGATTATGAACCAAAACTTCGTTCGTGCTATGTGCTGTCGTTCAGTAGAACATGTGTAAACTGTAATTAAAAGTAACACCAGAATGACAGGCCGGCCGGTGTGGCCGTCCGGTTAAAGGCGCTTCAGTCTGGAACCGCGTGATCGCCACGGTCGCAGGTTCGAATCCTGCTTCGGGCGTGGATGTGTGTGATGTCCTTAGGTTAGTTAGGTTTAAGTAGTTCTAAGTTCTAGGGGACTGATGACGACAGAAGTTAAGTCCCATAGTGCTCAGAGCCATTTGAACCAGAATGACAGAGGTCAGGAAAAGAGAATCTGTAAATAATTTCGTTGGAGAAGTCGTGTGAGTGAGTTGGTAGAGAGTGATATCGTCGTACCAAAGGTCCTGCGATCAAACCAGATAGACGAAAATGTTTTAAAACTGTTTACTCGTGAGAGTGTTGTATGAGAGAACTTTTCCTGGTATGTAAAACTACTTTTTACAGTTTGTAGCAATTTTGTATAGGCAGTCAGCTTTCGTTTCGTTAGGTGAAAGTAGGAAAACTATGGAGTAGATTTGTTAGTTAGGAGGTGTTTTGTCGGACATGTGCGGTCGGCCGCTGTGGCCGAACGGCTCTAGGCGCTTCAGCCCGGAACTACGCTGCTGCTACGGTCGAAGGTTCGAATCCTGCCTCGGGCATGGATGTCTGTGATGTCCTTAGGTTAGTTAGGTTTACGTAGTTCTAAGTCTAGGGGACTGATGACCTCAGATGTTAAGTCCCATAGTGCTTAGAGCCATTTGAACCATTTTTTCGGACACCTGCGAGAGAACAGACACCACTAGCGATGAAGCAGCTAGTGCGTTCTAGTTTCAGAGAAGAATCATAAACAATCGGAACAGCAGAATAATGGCTCAAATGGTTCAAATGGCTCTGAGCATTATGGAACTTAACTTCTGACGTCATCAGTCCCCTAGAACTTAGAGCTACTTAAACCTAACTAACCTAAGAACATCACACACATCCATGCCCGAGGCAGGATTCGAACCTGCGACCGTAGAGGTCGCGCGGTTCCAGACTGTAGCGCCTAGAGCCGCTCGGCCACTCTGGTTGGCGCAGAATAATGAAACAATTGCATCACAAGTGCGGGAGTATCATTAGCTTCGTGTAACACTTTTACACACAATACAGCCAAAAAAATGTCATAATTGGGGTTTGATGCCATGAGCCCTAGTACGACGATCTAAGGCTCTAGCAATTTCCCCACGTAAGCTAGATGGATTACATACTGACAGTTACGCTTTCCCTGTGCTCCATAGTACCGGTGGTAGTTTTAATTACATTTTACTCACGTAATGCTGGATTACAGCACACAGTACGAACAACTTCGGAGTTTTGGTTGATATTCTATCGACATGTAACGTTCGGTACCTATCAGAGTGTCTGACACCTGAGGGTATGGGTCTATATCTACAATTCATCTACATTTATACTCCGCATGCCACCCGACGGTGTGTGGCGAAGGGCGCTTTACGTGCCACTGTCATTACCTCCCTTTCCTGTTCCAGTCGCGTATGATTCGCGGGAAGAACGACTGCAGGAAAGCCTCCGTGGGCGCTCGAATCTCTCTCATTTTACATTCGTGATATCCTTGGGAGGTATAAGTAGGGGGAAGCAATATATTCGATACCTCATCCAGAAACGCACCCTCTCGAAACCTGGACAGCAAGCTACACCGCGATGCAGAGCTCCTCTCTTGCAGTGCCTGCCACTTGAGTTTCCTAAACATCTCCGTAACGCTATCACGGTTACCAATAACCCTGTGACGAAACGCGCCGCTCTTCTTTGGATCTTCTCTATCTCCTCCTCACGGAACTTCCGACACAATCTACTAGGTCATTTATATATATTGTGAAAAGCAATGGTCCCATAACACTCCCCTGTGGCACGCCAGGGGTTACTTTAACGTCTGTAGACGTTTCTCCATTGAGAACAACATGCTGTGTTCTGTTTGCTAAAAACTCTTCTATCCAGGCACGCAGCTGGTCTGATATTCCGTAGGCTCCTACTTTATCAGGCGACAGTGTGGAACTGTATCGAACGCCTTCCGGAAGTCAAGGAAAATGGCATCTATCTGGGAGCCTGTATCTAATATTTTCTGGGTCTCATGAATAAATAAAGCGAGTTGGGTCTCACACGATCGCTGTTTCCGGAATCCATGTTGATTCCGACAGAGTAGATTCTGGGTTTCCAGAAATGACATGATACGCGAGATGAGTGAGCTGTTGGGCTGAGTGTGCGGTACTTTTCGCCCATATCTGCCCTTGTAGTCTTCGGAATTGTGTGGCGTGCTTAAGTGACAGAAAACATTCGCGATGGTCCTTCAAGGGTGTGTACCACATGGGGATGCCTCTGTAGGGTTTATGGGACCACGGCTTCCGGCCGCTGTGCTGTCCAAGACGGACAGGGCGCCCCTCTTGGGGAGGACGGGATGGACCGCGAGGCGACGCGCAACCTCCGGGGGAATATGTATGACGGCGAGATTACCGCCGCAGAGGTGCATCTGCATTGCAAATAGCACGCGAATTTATTGCTAATTGTTAGCTTGGCATTACCGATTCCCTGCAGAGGGGAGGACAGGGGGACACAATGAACGCCGGACAGAATTATCGCAGCCACACACACACCGCCGCCCAGATATACTGCCCGCGGCGCCAGCGCTCGTGCCGGCCTGGGGTGGCGCCATCGCCGGAGTATCTTGTTACCGCTACCTGCCGCGCTGGGGCCCCGTATTCCCGCCAGATCATAGCGATACAATAACAATGCGGCCGCAATCTGGACCCCCGCAAAACACTGGCCGATCCCAACGGCGACTGCTTTCGGGAATTGTTACGCCGCGTTTTATTGCGTTCGTGTTAGCAATCTGTTTCTGGAGACGTAAGAGATAACAGATCCGCAGAGCATCCACTCCACTCGCCGCTTTTGTCTCCGGCAAACGGAGTATTGGTTAGCAAAAGGTGCATTTTATTGAACGAACATGGTTCTGCAAAAAAGTATTACCTTTGCTGTGTTTTGGTACAAGTTTCTCCGTACGTTCGGGAGCATTTTACGATCTCTTGATCCTGATGGCTCGAATAGTAATTTAGTACGTAGGAGGGGTAAAATACAGGGAGCGAAAGGTTATACGCAACTTGTACAGAAACGAAACTGCCTTAATAAGTGTCGAAGGGATGAAAGATAAACAGTTGTTGAGAGAGGGTTGAGACGGTGTTGCAGCCTCTCCCCGATTTTATTCAGTCTGTGTACTGAACAGGAAGGAAGAGAAACCAAAGAGAAATTAGGGAAAGCGCGATGGTTTCATTTTTTCTTTCTGAGCTTTCATCCCATTTCCTATCGAAATGTAACTCTGCCAGAGACGGCAAAGGGAAATTGATGAGTAATTAAAGAAACGGGGTTATGTGATGAACATAAAAAAAAGCGAAACACGGGTAGTGGGATATGTTGTTGTTGCTGTTGTTGTGGTCTTCAGTCCTGAGACTGGTTTGATGCAGCTCTCCATGCTACTCTATCCTATGCAAGCTTCTTCATCTCCCAGTAACTACTGCAGCCTACATCCTTCTGAATCTGCTTAGTGTATTCATCTCTTGGTCTCCCTCTACGATTTTTACACTCCACCCTGCCCTCCAGTACTAAATTGGTGATCCCCTGATGCCTCAGAACATGTCCTACCAACCGATCCCTTCTTCTAGTAAAGTTGTGCCACAAACTCCTCTTCTCCCCAATTCTATTCAATACCTCCTCATTAGTTATGTGTTCTACCCATCTAATCTTCAGCATTCTTCTGTAGCACCACATTTCGGAAGCTTCTATTCTCTTCTTGTCTAAACTAGTTATCGTCCATGTTTCACTTCCATACATGGCTACACTCCATACAAATATTTTCAGAAACGACTTCCTGACACTTAAATCAACACTCGATGTGGGATATGGCCGAAGTAAATCTAGTGATCCTAACGGAATTAGACTGAGATGTGAGACAGTAAATGTGTTCGATGACATATGCTATTTGAGCACCAAAGTAACTGACGATGGCCGAAGTAGAGAGGCTATTAAATGTAGACTAGCATTACTGAAATAATATAATAGTTAACACCGAATATAAATTTAAAGGTTAAGAAAACTTTTCTGAAGGTATTTGTATGAAGCGTAGACTTGCACAGAAGTGAAACGTGCACGATAAACAGTTCAGACAAGAAGAGAACAACATCTTTTGAAATATGGTGCTACAGAAAAATTTTGAAAATTAAATGTGTAGATTAAATAACTAATGAGGAGGCACTAAATAGAATTCGCGAAAAAAGAAATTTGTGGCCAATTTTGGCTAAATCGGGGGATCATTTGTTAAGCCACATCCTGAGGCCTTAAGGTATTATCAGTTTGATAGTGGAAGAAAGTTTGGTGGGGCGGGTAAATATTGTAGAGGGAGACCAAGGCTTGAATACAGCAAGCAGCGGTATATGAATATAGGATGCAGTTGTTATGTAGAAACGAAGTGGCGTACACTGGAGAGGCTGCCGTGGACAGATTAATCAAAGCAGTCTTTGGAATAAAGAGCACAACAAGAACAGCCTGTATCCTATACTAGTGGCAGAAAGATTACTGCTGTTGAATGGTGTGATCACTCCATGTAAGACTTAGGTCTCTCCCTGTCTCTTCCTCTCTCTCTCCCTCTCCCTCTCTCTGTTAAGTCACAGGTAATCAGTTTGGGTAAAGTGATCATCTTGAAATCACTACATTACATCATGTTAACGGAAGGTTCCTTGGCGTCAAATACAAAGCGAAGGAATTATCCGAATGGTACGGGAATCGGTAGATGTGATGCACACTTTGTACTGGCCATCGGGGCTCAGTTCAATGCGATACTTATAGCTGAAGGACTTGATTGCCCTCGCAAAGTTTGGTCAACTCTTAATCGCATCAGAACCAACTGTGGGAGATGCGCCAACTCCTTACACAGATGGGGTAAACTTCCTTCGGCCGCTTGCGACTGTGGCGCTGAGAGACAGACGGTCAAACACATCGTGCAGGAATGCCCACTAAGATCATACGAGGGTGACCCAAAGGATTTCCTAATGGCGACCCAAGAGGCAATCGACTATTTATTATCTAAGCTGGACGTCTGCTTGTGATTGCTCTTCTGTGAGTGTAAATTTACAATTGGCGGTGTCCTTATATACAAACTGTTATTTATTGCTCTGTTTATAGATATGTGAATTTTTTTTAAATCGTGTTGTTTCTGTAATTTTTACTGTGATGTTATGAGCCATACGCTAAATAAATAAATCGCTGAAGATAATTCTATTTCATTCAATGAGTTTCCAGGCCGTGACGTGTCTGACTGTCGCCTGTCATACGCCATGACTCTCTCCAGACACATGGAAGCTTTCCCCTAACACAGGGCCTGTCATCGTTCCTTATTTTCGCGCTAGTGTTTTCCACAAATTCTTTTCCTCAACTTTTCTATGGGGTACCTCCCCATTTTTTGCCTCGTCAGCCTACCAATTTTCAGCAATCTTCTCTAACACCACACCTGAATCGCTTCGACTCTCTTCTTTTCCAGCTTTTCCATAGTCCATGACTCACTTCCTCTCAGTGATGGGCTGCAAACGGACACACCAATTTTTGATGACAATAGACCGTTTTCTAGCGAAGGAATGCTCTGTTCGCCTGTACTAGTCTGCTTTTGACGCCCGCCTTACTTCGACCGTAATGTGCCAGTTTGCTTCCAGATAGCAGAATTCTGTCACTTCGTGTGCTTCGTGGTCAACAATTTTGCTGCTTCTCACTACGTTCACCGTCATTTGGTTTGCACTCAGCTCATATTCCGTGTCCAGTAGACAGTTCATCAACCCGTTCAGTGGAAATTTGGAAATTTGTGATACGGTCTGTGGGATCAAACTGCTGACGTCATCGGTCCGTAAGCTTACGCACTACTTCATCTAACTTAAACTAATTTACGCTAAGGACAACACATACACCCATGCCCAAGGGAGAGCTCGAACCTCCGACTGGGTAGCTGCGCGAACTATGACAAAACACCCAAGACCGCATGGCTACCCAGCGCTGCTCGTCTCGTTCAGTGGATCTGGGTGCATCGTTTACCAAACACGATTTTTCGACAGCGTATTGCCGTATTCTTCGGGTGAGACCTGTAGAATGAGCGTCTTTGCTGTACTGTGCCTATATTATATTCTTATCGCTCCCCATGTAACAAAGGCGCTCTTGCTGCTCATATAACCTGAGTAGCACAGCAAGGTACCTTCTCGAAATATCGTGTTTCGGAAACTACCACGAACAATAGACAATACATATGTATATTTTGTTGTTATACCACGTTTCTGCACCTACGTTAGAAACAATATATTTCTTACTAGCTGAGAATTTCGGCATTGACAGGACAATTTAGTAGTAATTGTGTCCGAGGCTTTGTAAAGTGGAATTTATTTCGACTTATAAAGCATATTTGTGTACAAAGTTTGAACTATTATTACTTAGCGTATGGCTAATACAGACATATCATGAAATTAAATTACCTATACATATTGAAACACAAGAAACTTAAGTTTGTCTTTACAACTGAATATCCAGTCCTTCAATACAGCGCACTGCATCTGGAGTTCCTAGCAGGAAGTCCTCTTTGGCGCCGTGATAGGCTCGAATCCTGCATTCACTGACTATGTTGTAAACAGTCTGGTATGGAGCCCCGCAGTCACAAGCTGGATCAGGCAGCTTCTCCCAATTAAAGAGAGCATCCCTGCATCACCCATGGCTGGTACGTATTCTGTTGAGAGTAGACCAGGTCTTGCGTGGTAAGTCGAATCCACTTGGAAGTTTAGCACCTGAGAAGATATTATGCAGGTACACATCTGTCACTGCTTCCCACCGACATTTCCATTCTTCAAGAGGTTTGAAATTCTTAGCAACCATGTCAGCAGCATCACACACAGTTGGATGGCGTGATTTCAGTGTCTTGCGGTTTAAAAGTGGCAGGTCGATATGCACGGCTAGGTTCGAATTCCTGGAGATCTTGTGGAATTCTCTCGTAAGGGCAGTACATCTGCGTGGATCAGGAGGCATTATACCGGTTAACAGTGGAAGCCAATAAACTGGAGTAGATCTGATTGCGCCAGATATTATGCGCATTGTCGTATTCAACTGGGTATCAACAAGCCATGTATGATGACTGTTCATCCAAACAGGTGCACAATACTTGTTTCGAGTCCTCAGCTTTTGAGCTAAGTTAAAAAGGTGTTGTTTGAAGCATAGTGTACGATCCAGGATGACACCAAGATATTTTGGGTTCCAATTATGACGAAGAATTCTGCCTCTGAAACTTACTTCTAGTTTTACGTTCGCCAACTGGTTATTTAGATCGAAGCAACACACTTCTGTTTTATTCACACTGGGTTGGAGTCTCCAGATTTTGAAGTAATTATCTAATGCAGACAGGTCATTGGCTAGAAACTCTTCTGTTGTCTTCATTTCCTGGTGTTTTACGGCTAGAGCCAGGTCATCGGCATAACAGTATTTTCTGGACGAAGTTTCAGGTAGATCAGATAGATATAGATTGAACAGTAAGGGCGAGAGAACTGATCCTTGAGGCAATCCGTTGTTCAGCTTCCTCTCCTTACTTATTTTGCTTCCAGTGATTACCTGCAACTTCCGATCACTTAGCATGCTGTTAATCAATCGAGCCATTGTTCTGCAGGGTATGATGCGGAGAAATTTGTAGATAAGGCCTTCCCTCCACACAGTGTCGAAGGCCACAGGTTTTCTGCTTCATTTAGTATCCTGACTCTATGAAGGATGTGACAGACAATACTTGCTCACAGCAGCTGCGCCCTGGTCTGAAGCCTGCCTGATCAACTGGAACGTTCTCTAAGATAGCGCTACTTATTCTGTTATATATTAGCTTTTCAAAAAGCTTGTAGCAGCAGCTGAGTAGGGAAATGGGGCGATAGTTTTCTACCTTGTTGCTGGGTTTGCCAGGTTTCAGAACAGATATTATCTTTGTGGTGTCACCGCCAGACACCACACTTGCTAGGTGGTAGCCTTTAAATCGGCCGCGGTCCGTTAGTATACGTCGGACCCGCGTGTCGCCACTATCAGTGATTGCAGACCGAGCGCCGCCACACGGCAGGTCTAGAGAGACTTCCTAGCACTCGCCCCAGTTGGACAGCCGACTTTGCTAGCGATGGTTCACTGACAAATTACGCTCTCATTTGCCGAGACGATAGTTAGCATAGCCTTCAGCTACGTCATATGCTACGACCTAGCAAGGCGCCATTATAGAACTTAGGAGCGACAGATATCCATGCAACGTTTGCATAGCACAGGATGGGGCAGATCAAAGATTTGTACGTGTGCGGTACAATGGAGTGTTCTAGCCCCCACGTTCAGTCAGTTGGTAGTTTTAGTCTATAGTTGTTGGACAGTTAATAGGTGAGGTTTACACGTTATTTGTCGGTCGAAGGTTAGTCCAAGGTATTTTAGTACGTTAGTTAGCTGGATGGGACGGTTGTAAACGCTGAGGTAGAAGTCATGAAGGTGAAAGGTGTGGGTAGGCCGTCCTATAGTTACTGGCAGGCACCCATGTCACAAAGAAAAGTTAGCAGATTAGTTTTCTTATCAAATAATATAAATAAATCCTATCGAAAGAAGCAAAGACATGTCGTAAAGGTTTGAAGAAGCGAAGCGAAATCTGTAAATTCGTATATCATAGCCACATAAATTCACTGTTAGTTTGTATTTGTAAAGATATTGTGGTCCTTAATTTTGTTACGGATGTAAACTTCCGAAACTACATCTGTCACTGCGTTAACAAAACTAATAGCGTCATCTACTCTAATGAGGAAATCAATGATAAAAACAATGCTGATTTGCATAAAGAATTTGTCTCTCCAGGACAAACTGTAAACCAAGTGTTTTACAAACAGTCCTTGAAAGACTCAGGAAAAGGGTTAATCGAGTGAGATCAGACATGGCAGACAAGCGGGTAATGCATCACGACAATGCCCCATGTCACACGGCCACTTCCATCACGGAATTTCTTACCTCAAAAGACTTTAGTGTTAGGCGCTTCAGTCTGGAACCGCGCGACCGCTGCGGTCGCAGGTTCGAATCCTACCTCGGGCATGGATGTGTGTGATGCCCTTAGGTTAGATAGTTTTAAGTGGTTTAAGCTCTAGGGGACTGATGACCTGAAATGTTAAGTCCCATAGTACTCAGAGCCATTTGAACCATTTTTGTTTTTTTGTTTTTTTTTTGTTCACCTGGTCTAAGACCTTGTGGCTTTTTTTCTATTCCCGAAATTGGAAAATGACAAAACGTCATCATTTCGAGACTCTAGAGAACTTTCAAACGAATGTGGCTGAGGTGTTAAAGGCCCTACCAGTTGAAGCCTGCAACCAGGCGTATAGCTGCCGAACGGAACTACTTTGAAGGGGACAATATTACTGTCTGAAAAAAATAACAGCTTTCGTAGATAAAATGTCTCGTTACTTTTCTCACAGATTTCGTATAGATACAGATACAATGACGGAAAATGTCTTCCTTTTCAAATACGTCTCAGACACGTGAACCAGGATACCTGCTCCAAAACCACCAATAGCAGTATTGTTCGCAACAACGTTCGTGTCTGGTCAAGCTTACAATTTATTTACCCCACATTAGCAACCAGGTTGTCCGCTCTGCAGCGCCTGAGCCACCAGACGGCGTCTCGCATCCACGCGGTCTTCTGCAGTCGCTAGATCGCCCCTAATTGGTCGTTACGCGCGGCTGCGAGCGCCAATTAGAGCAAAGGCGGTGCCGCCGGATGGACTTTGGCCGGTCGGCCGCGAGCGACTCAGCCGTGATGCCACTTCCGGACGCTTTTGTTGACGTGTCGGGCGCGCCTGCTCACGCTCACATCCTCGTTACGGGCCCGCATCGCACCGTATTTCGGAGCAGGCAGGGCGGCTTCTGTGCATGTCGGCCGCGACACCGCAAGTTCACTTCCGCCCACTCGCTTCAGCCCCTGGTGAGCCGCACCAGTGCATTATGACGCAACGTTCGGTTTCCAGCCGAAACATCGAATCGACATTTCAAATGAAGAGAGCCTGCTCCACAATTTATCGTGGAATTGAAGAGGGCGCTAGTCGATAAAATAATAGCTCTCGTCGCATCTACGGCTGTCGGCGGTTATTAATGGCAACCACCACTACGGTACGGCGAATTAATCTGGCATCTGCGGTCGCATTAACAAGTTCGTCATGCATTCGCCAGCCGCGATCGGGCTGCAATCAGGTATCCTTGACCTCACGACGACCACTCGCTGCCGAGTGCCTGTTATAGTCCTTTGTGAAACACGCGCTCGCCGAGAGCTAACTACCGCACAATTATTCGAGGACTTCCGCTTTGAAATCGCGACTCTTCTACTGCCATGTAGTCTAGAATTCCACGGATTCCTCCAGCAGGGTGGAGGGACCACATATTATTAAAGTTGGAAGATTCATGTTGAAAGCCAACTTTCGTTTGTTACATTACGAGTAACTACTGAAACAAACGAAAATATGAATTACGTTTAGCTGATTACAGCCGTTTGTCTGACAAGCCCTAATGAAGCATCTGACAATGATTTACGTGGCGACCACACTTAACCTATCAAGGACAACGGAATGCAATGTGTCCCGGAAAAAAATCATCATTACTACAATGTGAACAAGTGGAATTAAAGGAAACATTATGAAAATTTTATTGTGATGTGGATTGTCTGTAACGCAATCTTCCATGCAGTGCCCACGCTTATGCGGTTTGCATAATCTGAGACACCTCAGAATCTTTCTTCAATGAAAAATCATAACCTTTGAACACAAAAAAATACCGTTTCTCAAAACACGTGGTGAAAGCTTATCTGCAGCGTCTGTTGGCTTTTCTTCTGTGGTTACCATCGGTCTGCTGTATGAGTACTCACCAAAAAATTCTCAAAAAACACTTCATATTTAGGGTATTGAGAAACAATTTGAAAAGCATGTAAGAGTGTTGTCCTAAAAAATAATTATGAAGAAAAACATTCGATACGTTACGCCATTTCTGAGTTAATTAGCATTGAAATTGGCCAGTCAGAGCACTGCACATGTAAAGTCAAGTTCAAATGGCTCTAAGCACTATGGGACAACATCTGAGTTCATCAGTTCCCCAGACTTAGAACTACCTAAACCTAACTAACCTAAGGACATCACATACATCCATGCCCGAGGCAGGATTCGAACCTGCGACCGTTGCAGCAGCGTGGTTAACGACTGAAGCGCCTAGAACCGCTCGGCCACAGAGGCCGGCCCAGTGTTAAGGTATCACGTACATTGACTACTTGTATGTACACATTATTTTATAAAATAAGTTGTCTGACAGTGTCGGGATAAACTGTCGCACAACACTAGATAACCGAAATACCAAAATGCAGTTTCTTGCAGCTTTGGACAGGTAGTATTGATGCTGTGACTTCATACTTCAAATACACGTTGTACAAAATCTAGAACTTGACATTTACGATAGTGACTGATGTGTGATGTTGAGACCATTACTGTTCAACTTCGTAAATTACTCTTTTCTTGTGCTATTTTATAATGTTCATTCCATCAGTCAAATTTGCTTTCTCTGTCTGCCCATCAGGATTGCATTTTCAACAGGTGTAAGCAGATCCTTGACAGTTTTCCAGCATGTTAAAGTATCTTGAATGTGAATGTTCTTGAATAGAGAACTGAACAACTTTGATATGGCAACTATGATAAATTCGTCAGTTCTTAGTAAGCATTTCTGATTTCTCTTATGTTGTTATTCTTCGAGATCCTTTCCAGTAGTCTACATTGGTTGCATTTCAACATATTACTTACTGGGACTACTTCAATGCCTGCAACGTTTTTCTTTACGCAAATTTCCGAAGTAGGCAGTTTTGTCAGCCACAGTAAGCTCCAACCATCAGCTTGTTCTATACCACACTGATGGAAAAAATCGCAACACCAAAAAGTAATTAATATAGAGCAACGAAATTCCGGGAACCCATTTGTCTGGGCAGCATATGTAAGCGATTGCAAGGTCATGGACTAATCCAAGCACGAGATAAACCATCGTAAATGTGAAATGCTGGTACTTTAATATCAGATGTAATATCCAGAATGTTGGCAGCAAGCATGCAAAAAGGCATGTATTGCGTTGTGAAGAGGCCTGATATTGGTTTGTGGGATGGAGTTTCATGCCCGTTGCACTTGGGCGGTCGGTACAGGGACAGTCAATGCTATTTTTAGATGACGCTGGAGGTGTCGTCCAATGATGTCTTATATGTGCTCGACTGCTGGTCGAGTAGGCCAAGGCAACATGTCGATACTCTGTAGAGCGTTATCTTGTTGGAAAACACCCCTAGAATGCTGCTCATGAATAAGTGGAATCACCAGACTGACATTCAATTTTGCAGTCAGAGTATACGAGATAATCAGGAGAGTGGTCCTACTGTCATACTAAATCGCACCCCAAACCATACCTTTAGATGTAGGTCCAGCTTGTGTAACACGCAACAGGCTGTTTGCAAGCCCCCAACCGGCCTCGTTCTAACCACCACACTGCCATCACTGGCACCGAGGCAGAAACAGCTTTCATCAGAAAACACAACAGACCTCCAACCTGCCCTCCAATGGGCTCTTGCTTGACATCATTGAAGTCACGAGTGGTGGTGGTTGTGGTCGGTGGAATCCGTGCTACAGGGAGTCTGGCTTGGAGCTGTCCGTTAGGAAACCGATTTGTAACTGCTGCAGATGCAGTACGATGCGACAGAGCTATATAGTTGACACGATAGTCTTCCCACGCGATAGTGCTGCGTGGCCGTCCGGAACCGGGTCCTCTTGCGACTGTAGATTCCCGTGACCACCACCGCCAGCAACTGTGTATAGTGGCTAGATTCCTACTAAGTCTTTCTGCAACATCGCAGAAGGAACATCCAGCTTCTCGCAGCCCAATTACAGGACCTCGTTCAAACTCAGCGAGATGTTGGTAACGGCGTCTTTGTGGCCTTAGAGGCATTCTTGATTAACATCAACTCACCACGTCCAGTTTCAAAGGTAACGCCCACGACGGTTGCAGCGTGTATTCAAAGCAAACCTGATTTTTATCCTCACAGTGACGCCACTAGCGCCAATCTTACGAGACTTGCGCGAAATTTCAATAAATATCATCTTTCAGATTTACTCGTAACTCGCAACTCCTTCCTGGTATTGCCATTCTTTCTGTCAGTGTACTTGCAGCTGTCAGTAGCGGCAGAATGGCGTTACTTATTTCATTAGTTACTGGATGCAGCTGCAATAATCTCTCAATCATATGGAATGCTGGGACCCATCTAGTGGATACTTCTTTAATTAGTTTGAGCTCTGAAAGTGTTCGTCGGCCGGGGTTCAAAAATGGTTCAAATGGCTCTGAGCACTATAGGACTTAACATCTGAGGTCATCACTCCCCTAGAACTTAGAACTACTTAAACCTAACTAACCTAAGGACATCACACACATCCATGCCCGAGGCAGGATTCGAACCTGTGGCCGTAGCGGTCGCGCGGTTCCAGACTGACGCGCCTAGAACCGCTCAGTCACAACGGCCGGCTGTGCTACAAAGCTTGCCATCATCTTATTGCACCCGTTTGATGATCAGTTGCTTGTTTTTTAATTAACCTTTGGTACTGTATTTGCTTTTTTACTGCAGGTTTCTAAATTTACGTTACGGTCGCAGGTTCGAATCGTGCCTCGGCCATGGATGTGTGTGATGCCCTTAGGTTAGTTGGGTTTAAGTAGTTCTAAGTTCTAGGGGACTGATGACCTCAGAAGTTAAGTCCCATAATGCTCAGAGCCATTTGAACAACTTTTTTAAAAGTGTTCTTAGCTCACCTGTGACAACTTCATTTTCTTTAAATCACATTACAAGCCTTTCCAAATCATTAATTAACGAAGACGGTTCAGTAAATTTGTTTTCTACCAACTTCTCCATGTGAGCCAAATACGATATGAATTTTTCTTGTAAATGCTTTTTGTACCCCTTCAACCTCTTCAATGATGTTATGAGGCATGTTCAAATAAAGATTCGTATACATGACAAACAATTACTGATGATGGTCACGAGGTCTGTCTTGTTTCCGACATACTAGGTACATATTTTATCTTTGACATCGATGTTACGATATTCCAAAAGTTTCAGTGTCGATATTGAAACACCGATGTTCAAATACCCAAAATCGATGTCGCATAAACATCACTGGTCATAGAATAACTGAAATGCAATAACATTAGACTAAGTTAATTACTTTCTTTACTTTTGTTGGTTATTCACCGAGCAAAGAAGAAAAACAGTAAGAGGAAATCTATTTCGTAAATAGGTATCGATGGGTAACATTTGCAGAAGGGGAACTGCAGCACAAAGACGGGCAGCGACTGTATCGCGGGCGGGCCTACCCTGGCAGCTGCAGGGGGGATACACCTCGCGGCCAGCCGCGCAGCGTTCGTTAATTAACAGAGCGTAGTGGCGCGGCGGCGCGCTTTGATGTCTGCCGGCTTCATCTCAAGTTAATTCAGCCCGCCCGATACCTGGCGTGGGCCGGCCCGTCCCTCTCCAGCGCCGTGGATGCCTTCCAGGCCAGGCGGCGCTGATAATTCCTCTCAAGACGCAACCGTTCGTGTCTCTGTCCGCCGAGCAATACACTGCATTTCACTTGTGAACGCCATGACAGAAAGGAATGCGTCTAGAATCCTTTGACAGGAGTCGTATCGTCGATGGAATTTAATACATATATACACACACACCATGAAAAAATTTTCTTCATCGCTGCTCTCAATACCTTCCAAGTTAAGATTAGTAAGAATCTTTCGGCTTCTGCTCAAGAGGCAGGTAATGTACGGTTAATAATGCTATATAAAGTATTGGCCCTTAAAACTGTAGCACCCTGATGGCGGCATGACACAAACTATCATCTATTGCGCAACTATTCCCGATATTTGACCTTTTTCGGTCTTTATTGATTGAACTATTACACCACCATTATAGTCAAGTCTTTCGTTAACATTATTCATTTACCATTACTTGATGGAGTAATACATCCATGATAGAGGCATGCGTCAATTCAGATTTGGCTCAACTTTGAAATACAGAAAGGTCTTGATTGCACAGTTCTTTATTAAGCGTTACGCATTTCAAAATTTCATCATCAGACGACAACTGTGGAACAAAGTGTACAAGGGAATTAATGATAGAAAATATGAACATAATGACATAAGAATACATTTTAGTAATCCATATATAAAATTTTCTGTTAATATCATTCTTACATTTAAATGAAATTCTAGTAAGGATAGACTGAACATAATTCAGATTTCATCTTATATTTCACACGGTCATTGTCTATTCAAAGAGACATGAAAATACTTACAAGAGATTTTTATATTCCTCGCTCACTACACACAAACTATTAGTGATAACGAAAAAATGGCCAGGATATTTTTGTGGGAAATTTAATGTATTGAAATTTTGTACTGGAGTACGATTCCGCTACAGATCATATTTTTCAAGTCATGCAAGAAAAAAGCTACCCTCAAACGCACCCCCACTCTTACATTCAGCCTGCACCAGTCAGGATTTCTAGTAAGTTGTTTTGTTCATGGCACTCCCTTCAAACACTGTACAAAAATAATTGATTGCGTGAATTATTTACCACCTTCGCATTTTTCGATTTCCCTTGGCTGGCCTTATTAGTCCACCAGCTTAGTCGAGCACTTACGATTTGTAAAATTGGCGTTTGTGTAAATTGTGTCAAACAATGATGTGAATTTTAACAAAAAAATGGTTCAAATGGCTCTGAGCACTATGGCACTTAACATCTGTGGTCATCAGTCTCCTAGAACTTAGAACTACTTAAACCTAACTAACCTAAGGACATCACACACATCCATGCCCAAGGCAGGATTCGAATCAGCGACCGTAGCAGTCGCGCGGTTCCGGACTGAGCGCCTAGAACCGCTAGACCACCGCGGCCGGCGAATTTTAACAGCATACAATAAACAATTACATCTTTGTATTCGTCAGGTCTTCTGACTTCCACAGTCAGAAGGCCTGACGAATACAAAGTGCTTATAAGGGTTAGACCTGGATAGAATTGTCAGTGTAATTACTTTTAACGTAACGTTTACAAAAGTCGCTTTGCTTTCATTACTCTTACGCACAAGTGTAAATTATTAGCTTCTTTTGTATTCGAAAATGTTACCACTCATCTAGTCTTCCGTAAATGATTCTATTGCATATCATCCATTATATGTTCGACTGTTATAATATAACTACAGTTGATCATACTACATTTTAGTTTGTGATGGCTGTAAAATGATAACGGCTGGACTGTTATCACGATCTAATGCTACAGTATTAAGTTTTTTAAAAATTTAAAAATTTTTTAATTTTGGTAGTAGTTTCCTTTTTATTTCAAGTTGTTCCCACTAGTGTAGGCTCACGTAAATGATTCTGTTCTATGACATTTATTATACGAGGGTTGACTGAAGAGTAGTGCCTCTACCTTCGTAACTCTTCAACAGTTGGCAGCATTGGTATGCGGCAGGTACTGGCTTGTTCCGTAGCCTCTTCCCTGCAGCTCCAGTTTGCGGGAAGCCTTAGCGTTGTACGATTGTGTTGTTACAGTGTAAATTATTGAACACTGCGCAGGCGGTCGGTCAGTGCGATTTAAACAACGTGCAGTCATTGAATTCTTGGCAGCAGAAGGTGTCACCCCAAAGGAGATGCAACAGAGAATGAAAGCAGTTTATGGTGATTGTGTTGATGTGAGTAATGGGCGTCGTTGGGCGAGTAAGTTTAAAGATGTTGAGGCGGGAACTTCTGACCTGAGTGACAAACAGAGAGTTGGACGTCCTGTGACAGCAACCATCGAGTTTCACAAGCAAAATGCGGACAGATTGATTCAGGACGACCGTCGTAGCACCGTCTGACTTCCATCTGTTCCCGATAATGAAAGACGATCTGTGGGGACATCATTATACTTCAGATGAAGACGTTGAGAGAACTATGAGACTGTGGTTGCCGAAACAGTATGTCGATCTCTTCCCTGACTGATTCAGAAATCTTGTTCATCGTTGACAGAAATGTATACAATTGGCTGGTGATTATGTGGAAAAGTGAATATTGGCAATTAAAGATCACATTCTAAGGATTATTTCAGCGTTTGATTTATTAAAATATTCCCAGCCAAACCCAATATACGAAGGTAGAGGCATTACTTTTCATTCAACCCTCGTATGTTCGACTATTGTGGTATGACTACTTTTTGTGATTCTTATGCAAGATTTTATTTTGAGGTGGTTGTAAACTTATTATTTCACAACTTGTACATTATTTCTTTTCTATATGTTTTTATGTTTGTTTTACTAAAGCAGTTAAAGGTTGCAAATATCGACATCGACAAACGACTATTTCTGTTCAGGATGCTATCTGACGACGCACATTTCATGCTATGTAAAGATACTAGTTTCGCATCCATAAAATTAGCTTCAGTGTATGTTCAAGTCGCTGGTCATGTTCTGACATTTAGTTCATCGCAACGTATATTTCTTTGTAAAATTACTCTTGGACGTCATTTCTTCAGTCAATGCTTGCGCCACCTACCGACCTTAGTTTACTTCGTAGGAAGCTTAGTCGTCACAGTCAGTATGACATTGGTTCTCTTTGAATAGACAACGGCTGTGTCAAAAATGCCTATCTTTGTGCGCATATTCGTGAGCCTTTTACTACTGTTTCATTTAAATTTAAGTACGATATCAATTGAAAGTTTTATGTATGGATTACTAAGATACACACGTATGTTATTATGTAAATATTTTCTATTGTTAACATCTTTGTCCAATTTATTCGACAGCTTCCGTCTGATGGTGAACGTATGAAGCGCGTGATGCTTGATAAAAAATTGCGCGATCAAGGTCTGTCTATATTTCTAAGTTGTGTCAAATCGGAACGGTCGCCTGCCTCTACCGTGGACGTATTTCTCCATCAAATAATGGTAAGTCAATAATGTTAACGAAATAGCTGACTATGTTGGTGGCGTAATAGCCCAGCCCAGTCAATAGAGACCAAAAAAGTTCGAATATCTGGAATAATTCATGCAGTCGGAAATCTTTGTACAGTGGTAAGGAGTGCCACGAACGAATTAGAAATCCTACAGGAGAGGGATGAGTGTGGGGATGGAAGTTCGTTTTCGAAAACCGTAGCCTTCGGCGAGAACGTATTCAGTGCGAAATTTAAATAATTAAATTTTCTACAAAAAGGTACTGTTCATTTCTTCTTTAAGACTAATAACATCGGCGTTGTGACAGAGAATACGAAGTTCTCGCCCGTTGTTTTTGAAGCCCAGACATAACATTGCGGTTTCAATGAAACGGCAGTGGTAGGGACAGTTGAATCAGCTTGTGTAGGGAATGAGCACACAGTGAATTTCTGATTTAACTGTCCTTTATGTGTGAGAAGATAGTGTCCTGCAGTATGTAAGAAAGAGGAAAGTCTACCATCTATTATCGGAACTCGACAGCAGCAACGTAGTTGTCTACTGTATTCAGAAATACTGTTGCTGGCGTTGACCGGGATGCTACTTTAACTGAATATTTCGATTGATCCTCGAGGGTCACTTTTAGCACCATGGAGGATTTCAACGCGCTCGCACGACTACCGCCGAGAGAACAGACGTATTTTTTGCACACCCATTCGGTATCGTACAGTCATGTCACCTGTCTGAGGCTGGATGTTCCACTGCTGACCTGACCAGCACGATGCATTTCGACCAATACCGGGTTTGTTTGTATGGGTAAAAAAGAAAGGAAGGGAGATTAGGTTTAACGTTCCGTCCTCATCGAGGTCGTTAGAGACGGAGCATAAGCTCGGATTGAGTCAACGAAGGGGTAGGAAATTGGCCGTGCCCTTTCGAAGGATGCGTCCCGGCATTTTCCAGGAGCGATTTAGGGAAATCACGGAAAACCGGAATCTGGATGACCGGACGCGTGTTTCAACCGTCATCCTTCAGAGTTTGAATTGACACGACAGAGTCATTTCTGCACAAAAGTTGGTGAACGATGCGAGTGTGGCACTTTGGAAACTGCAATGAATGTAACAACTTTAACAAGTTCTGGAGACAAATAAAAATACTACAAAATACTGTGCAGTTAGATTTTTTGCATCATAAACACACGAACCCACTCTGAATGTACTGGAGAGCCTATGAAATGCCGCTGGCGTTCTAGAATCAATGAAAGGAAAACCCTGACATCAAACTCCACAAACGGAGAAAGAGCAACGTTTTCAGGAGAAAGAAATTCAGAAGAAACAATATTCATAGTAACATCACATAAAACAAAGATGGGGATTCTGTTATTTGGAAGCAAAGAAGTGGGAGATTGAAGAACGTCTTCACGAAACCACCTAAAGCTGCTGTTACGTGCATTTATGCGTGTCTATTGTTCCACATGTCAAAAACATTGATGGGAAAAGTATTGAATCGATTAAGCGATAAAAATGGACCAAATTTTGCTGAAGACCAGTTGGACCTAAACAGAGCAGTCGTACATTGGAAAGTATATTAATGTTGTGAGAGGCTACGGACAAAAAGCTGGATATAAGAAAACAATTACATGGGGTACATCACCTAAACCTTGAGAAGGGATTGGTAGGCATGGCCTCGTATTGTTAGCCCATAATCAGATTGCAGTAACACTTCGAATGTGGATGTTTTTGTGCAAACATACACCTCTTAAATGAAACATTTAAAAGGCTTGTGGATGCCGAAAGGTTTCAGACTGATTATGCAATGGTAGTACAGAAATTTTAGAACCAGATTTCAAATTGTAAGACATTTCCAAGGGCCAAATATGGACTATGACTACAATTTACTGCTTGTGAACTTCAGATAAAAACTAAACAAATCGCAAAATTAATTGAATGTAAGGAGATGGGACATTAAGTTGAAAGAACCAGTGGTTGCTGAGAGTTTAAGAGGGTGCATTAGGCAACGGTTGACTAGAACAGGGGAAAGAACTACAGTAAAAGACGAACGGGTAGCTTTAAGAGATGAAATGGTGAAGGCAGCAAAGGATAAACAAGGAATCGGTCAAGACGTATTAGAAACCCTTATAAAACACAAGAGACTTAGAATTTAGTTGATGAAAGGAGAAAACATAAAAACGTAGCAAATAATGCAGGTGAAAGGGAATACAATGGTTTAAAAAATCAAATTGACTTGGAGTACAAAATGGCAAAGCAGGAAGATGAACGAGAGGACAGTATTATAGAAACGGAACTGGTCGCAGATGAATATGAGACTTGAGATATGATACTGCGAGAAAAAAGTGACAAAGCTATGAATGAACTAAGTTGAAGCAAGGCCCCGGGAATATACAATATTCCGCGAGAATTAGTAACATCCCTCTTCCATCTGGTGTGCAAGAAGCATGAGACAGGCGAAATACCCTCAGACTTCAAGAAAAATGTAATAATTCTAATTCCAAAAAAGGTGTTGCTGACAGGTGTGAAAATTACCGCACTATCAGTTTAATAAGTCATGGCTACAAAATACTATCAGGAATTCTGTACAGAGGAATGGAAAAACTGGTAGTAGCCGACCTCGGGGAGGATCAGTTTGGATTCCAGAGAAATGAAGGAACACTCGAAGCAATAGTCTCTGCGAAGTATGTCTGCAGATGGGTTAAGGAAATGCTAACCTATATTTATAGCATCTGTACACTTAGAGAAACCTTTTGACAGTGTTGACTGGAATACCTTCTTAGAAATTCCGCAGCTGGCATGGATAAAATACAGGGAGCGAAGACTATTTACAGCTTGTACAGAAACCAGACGGCAGTTATAAGAGTTGAGGGGCATGAAATGGAAGCAATGACTGAGGAAGTAGTCAGGTAACGTTGTAGCCTCTACCCGACGTTATTCAGTCTGCACGTTGAACAAGCAGTAAAGGGACCCAAAGAAAAATTTGGAGTAGGGTGGTTCAAATGGTTCCAATGGCTCTGAGCACTATGGGACTTAACATCTGTGGTCATCAGTCCCCTAGAACTTAGAACTACTTAAACCTAACTAACCTAAGGACATCACACACATCCATGCCCGAGGCAGGATTCGAACCTGCGACCGTAGCGGTCACGTGGTTCCAGACTGGAGCGCCTAGAACCGCACGGCCACGTCGGCCGGCTTTGGAGTAGGAATTAAAGTTCATGAAGAAGAAGCAAAAACTTTGAGGTTTGCCGATGACATTTAAATTCTGTCAGAGACAGCAAAGGACTTGGAGGAGCTGTTGAACGGAATGAAAGTGTATTGAATGGAGGAACAAAAGAAAAATAAGGATAATGGAATGTAGTCGAATTAAATCAAGTAATGCTAAGGGAACTAGATTAGGGAACGAGGCGTTTGCAGTAGTAGATGGGTTTTCCTATTTGGGCAGCAAAATAACTTATGAGGCCGAAGTAGGGAGGATATAAAATATAGATTGGCAATGACAAGAAAAACACTTCTTTGTTGAGATCGAATATAGATTTAACGGTTAGAAAGTCTTTTCTGAAGGACTCTGTCTGAATGTAGCCATGTACGGAATTGAAAGTGGACGATAAACTGTTTAGACAAAAGGAGAATAGATTCTTTCGAAGGAAGAATATTGAAATTAGATGAGTAGGTCACGTAGTTAATGAGAAGATACTGAATACAATTGAGGAGACAAGAAATTAGTGGAACAACATGACTAAAACAAGGGATCGATTGATAGCACACATTGTGAGACACCAAGGGATCAACAATTTGGGACTGGGTGGAAATGTGTATATGCTCGGCGCGGGCGGGGGGGGGGGGGGGCTGCAAAAATCGTAAAGGGAGACCAAGATATGAATACAGTAAGCAGATTCAGAAGGACGTACGTTGCATTTGTTATTCGGAGATGATGAGGATCGCACAGGATAGTTGAGAGCTGCATCAAACCAGTCTTCATACTGAAGACCACAACAACAACAATAGCAAGAATGAACATGAAACTGAAACAGAAGTCTATCATGAAAAGTACTACAAGGGAGAACAAAGCTATGATATACAACTGTCAACACAACGTAGTAGACATTAAAGTTATTGATGTACCACCGAAACAAGCGAATACTATTACCTACCTAGGAGGCGAAATCGCCACAGCTGACAAATTTTCGCTTTACATGAGGAGCACAAATGCACAGGCAAAGATAGCCTTTTGCAAGAGAAAGATGTTTCCTGCATCAGGGAAACTACAGTTGGTGTTCGAAACGTCGCGTTGTATGGCTCCGAAACGTGGACTATTGGTACATGCGGCAGGAGATATCTGGAGGCATCTGAAATGTGGCGCTGGAGGAGTATGGAAAAGATGTCACGGACAGCGAGTGGATAGCAGAGCTTGGAAATTAAAGAAATAAAAAAGAAATCTTAGAACAACAAGTGTTAAATGATCTCTGCTACCAAGAACGGGACTCTACGGAGGTTTTGTAAGAACTTCCCAGCAAACTTCTGCGGCGTAGTCAAAGCAGCAGGTAAACCTTGAATGTCATGATGCAATTTCTCTTTGACTTTAAGGGCCCGCTACTCACCACACTACAATTAATGCACAACAGTACGTCGACACTTTCCAAACACTGAAGCGCGCCAAGAAATTCAAACACCCAGAAATGTTTACGGCCGGCAGCATTGTCTTGCATGATAATGCCCGCTCTTATGTTGCCAAGGTCATTTCGACTACACTACAGGGGTTTCACCCGGAAGCACTTGACAACGGTAAATATTTTTCCATAAACATATTGACCGTCTTGTCTCACAGTGGGAGACACGTCTTAACAGTTATGGAAATTTCATTTGAAATAATAAACAGTGTATTTTCTTTTCTGGCGCCTGTTTCGTTTTCATTTGATTGCTCCTCTTGTACATCGAACAAGCAACAGCGAAAGTAAAATAAAGGTTTAGAATTGGGGTTAAAATTCAAATAGAAAGATATAAATGACAAGTCTCGCTGGTATCATCAGTGATAGTGAAGAAGAATTAGAGAACCTGCTGAACGGAATGAACAGTTTGAGTACAGAATGTTGACTGAAGGTAAACCGAACAAAAACGGAAGTAATGAGGAGTAGCAGAAATGAGATTAGCGATAAAACTACCTTGGAAATTGGTGACCAACAAGTAAATGAAGTAAAGGAATTGTGCTACCTTGGAAGCGAAATAATACACCACGGACGAAGCAAGGAGGACAGAAAAACAGAATAGCACAGGAGAAGAGAATTCCATGGCAAAAGGAGTCTTTTCGTATTAGATCCGGTTTTAATTTGAGGGAAAAAAATTGTGAGAACGTGCGTCCTGAGCAGAACATTGTATGAACGTGATCACTGACCGTGGTAAAACTGGAAAAGAAGAGAATTGAAGTCTTTGAGGTGATGTGCTATACAAAGACATCCATAATTAGGTGGATTGATAAGGTACGGAAAGAGGAAATTCTTTAATCCTTTCCACCCTGAGAGGAAATCTCTTAAAATTTTATCTGATATGTACCAATTACCACACATTATTACGTGTAGAATCAGGTAAAAATGCTGAAAAAATTCGCATAGTGATAGTTTGTTCAAGAAGTCACCAGCATTGTCGTGCTACTCAAAATTCAAACACGTATAAAACGCAGGTAGCATTTCATCGAAGTGTCTAGACACCTTACACCCCTTAAGTGAAAGATTCTCAGTCTAAAATGATACAGGAATTTCCTTAAACTAATGAAATGTAGGAAAACAGAATGCATTTATCTCGGTAACGCATGGTTTTGTCTTGTCGTTGAAGTTTTAAATGATCTGTTGTACTCTAGTGGTCACAGCATGAAATAAAACAGCTGCCAAACGGAAGCTGGGAGCTCGCACCATCGCTGCAGTCTGGAGTGACGCAGAAACGTGATGTAGCTGAAACACGAAAAATTTATAATCGAACCCGCGCGATTGTGCGAGCCATAGTGGAAAGGGTTATAGAATCGGCGAGAAAACGATCACGTGGAGAGTACTGATAAGATGGAGGAACACGATGGTCGGACATGTATTAAGATATCAGGCAAAAATTTCCACGGAGTAGAGGAACCTGTAGTGGGTAAAAACAGTAGGGTAAAACAGTGCATGGAATACAGCCAATACATAACTCAGGACGTTAGGAGCAGGCTCAGATGAGGAAATGAAGAGGCTAACAAGGAGCAGAGAGTGTTGGAGAAAAAGAATTGCAGCCGACCATTCTTCAAATTGAGCACTAAGAAGAAACAGACCAACAGTAAATGTGAAATTTTCTCATCTTCGCTTATAATTTTCGACTCAGCCGTTTCCGAATTACGATTCACTGTCTCAGTTTGATAGACTGAATTCTCTCCATCCCCTCGGAAAGTCAGTATCATCTTCACGGAAGAAGGCAGTACATAATAACTGAATCGATTATTACACTGTTTACATGTTGGCCGCAATAAAACGAATTTCATTTGGTTTTTATTTCACATCAGTTTTTCAGATTCCGCTCCCACGTGCTGCGTCAGTGTCGTCTACTGTCAATCACAGATCACTTTTTAGTAATAACAAATTTTGTGGCGGACAAACGTTGCAGCAGTTAATTCACAGTCCTCTAGTTCGATAATGGGTTTTGGTCATTTTCCGTTGAATGCAGTTCTCGCACTTGGATTAAAAGGTAATAGGAAAAGTTGAAAAGCGGAACGAGCAATCGACTGGGTGTAATTGAGTTGAATGCGTCCGTCCTCGAGGCCGGGGGATTCGGAAGAGACTGCCGCTTGACTGATGGTGGTAATTGTGGCTGTGTCGTTTGCTGCAATCTAGTGTCACCCGCCCCCAGCGTTGTTAAAACAGGCATCAGTTATCTTCTTGTACATATAAAGCCCCTCATTTTCTCACATGTGACTGAATAGACTGAGAAGTTTCATAAAACTTTATTAGTGAATTATTGAAAAGAATAGTTAGTAGCATGTTCTCTAGGTCATATTCATGTTAACATTGCGGTGTGGAATGTATCAGTTGAAAAAGAGATTGCAGAAAGACATAAATTTTAAATGTGTACTGCAGCTCACTTTGTACGGTTGGGGAACGCGACCAGCATCTACAGGGTGGTACATCTGAAGTTTCGGATGAGATTATCTCGAAAACTATACATTGGGTAAAAACAGTGGGTAAGACAAGTACCCCTTGGGTGGGGGGGGGGGGGGGGGGGCAACTTTTAAATCTTAAACGGAAACCCCCCATTTTTTTATTGCAGATTCGGATTCTCCATAAAAAAGTAATCAAGTTTTGTCGGAAATATTTTTTTAAACCATTGATAGATGGTGCTGAAATCGAGAAAAATTAAAATGGGGGAAGAACTCCAATTTATTTAGAATGATCAGAGAAGAACACATCAAATCGACACAAAATGTTCACCAATTCTTTCATTACGCCAAATTAAGCTTTTTTTTAGAAAATGTATACTACCCGTTACAGTTTTGATGGAGGGGGGCGGGATGGTATTAAAATCTCGTTAGGGAACTCTTCACAACTGCATTACTCACCCGGCTGTGGCGCTACCGTGGCCAAACTATGAACTATAGCTCGGTATAAAAGTCGGTGCAATGCGATCAGACGTCACTTTACTTTCAGATTGGGAACTGTAAACATCAACTGAAGAAAGTAAATTATTCTTTAGTGAAATATGACTCGCTATCCTCCTACAAAGACTGTTGATATGATGTTACTTTTAGGTGAATGTCATAACAATTACGCTGCAGCTACGTAATTATATGCAGTTATTTTCCCAAACAGACGACATCCAAGCAAAAACATTATTCAAAATTGCATTCAACGAGCTCGAAATGGATACATGCACCGTCCACCTCGTCATCGCCAATACAATGAAAATGACACTCGTACCGTTACCGTTCTCGCCTGTGTTCAACTGGATCGCGAAATGAGTAGTCGTGCGATTCAGAGACAAATAAGAATACCGAAATCAACTTTTTGGAGACACACACATATCATGCGTATCATATGCAAATACGAGTGCATTTCTTCCAATGGGCCTTGGAAATGATAAGAAGTCACAATGATTTTTTTAGATACGTTATGTTCACCGATGACGCCACATTCCAAAACAAAGGCGAATTAAATCGCCGTGATTGTCATTATTGATCCCCTGTTAATCCACATTGCCACAGACCCGCTGACAATCAACACAAGTGGTCTTTAATGGTCTGGTGTGGAATTTTAAACCACTACTTGCTACGACCGTTTTTTTTTTTTTTTACCGAAATGTTACTGGGGAATCCTATTTAGAACTTCTCCACGATGATTTGTTGGAGTTAATGGAAGATGTAGATTTAGAAACTAGGCAACGAATGTGGTTTCAACAGGACGGAGTAGCTCCCCATTATGCTAAAATTGTGCGGAACGTTTTAAATTTACGGTACCCTGGTCGGTGGATAGGACGCGGCGGACCACTTCAGTGGCCTCCACGTTCACCAAACATCTCCTGATTTTCCTTGTGGGGTTATTTAAAAAACATTGTTTATGAAAGACAGCCCACAACCCGAAACGACATGGAGCAACGCATTCGAAGAGCATGTGCAGCCATACCACAGGATGTGCTGCTCAAGACTGTGGACAACTTTAGCGGACGATTGATTTCTTGCATTGAAGCAAATGGGGATAATTTCGAACAATTTCTTCGTGGCTGATTTCATTAATTAAGCACCCCAAATTGTGATAGGCAAGGGGACTCACATTAATGAAGCACCCCAACATGTTAGAGGTAAGGGGACTCACACTAATGAAGCACCCCATGGAAACATCATTCTACTTCGTCCATGTCGTTGTTCCTCGGTAACCCTAAACGTAGGATACAGTACATTTTGTACAAAAATAGCTTAATTTGGCGTAACGAAAGAAGTGGTGCTCATTTCTTATCGATTTGATGCGTCTCCCTGGGATAATTCTAAATAAATCACAGTCCTTCCCCAACTTTACATTTTTCTCGATTTCAGCGCCATCTGTTAACAGTTTAAAAAAGTGTTTCAGACAAAACTTAATTACTTTTTTATAGAGAATCCGAATATGCAATAAAATGGGTGTTTCCATTTAAGATTTAAAAGTTGGCAACCCACCCCACCCAAGGGGGCGGGGGCTGGGAGTCACGTGTAGTATCATTTGATGTCCCCCTTTGACCTTACGAACTTGTCTTAGGGGTTGGGTTGTTTGTGGGAGGAGACCAGACAGCGAGGTCATCGGTCTCATCGGATAAGGGAAGGATGGGGAAGTAATTCAGCCGTGCCCTTTCAAAGGAACCATCCCGGCATTTGCCTGGAGCGATTTAGGGAAACCACGGAAAAACCTAAATCAGGATGGCCGGACACGGGATTGAACCGTCGCCCTCCCGAATGCGAGTCCAGTGTGCTAGCCACAACTTGTCTTACTCACTATTTTTACCCGATGCATAGTTTTCAAGATAATCTCATCAGATGGACCACCCTGTATATCAGTAACCAGCTAAAAGGTTCGCCCAAGTTGTGTTGCCAGGTGTCTGTCTAACGGCTCGCAAGCGCAACAAAGATTTGTTTATCAGTATTTCACATAACTACTCACCGAATTTAAAAAAAGATTAAAACACTCTCACAATTTATTTATTGAGAAGTATAATCTTATGTTAATGGTTTAATACGACAGGTGAGATGTTAAAATAACTATCGAACTGTCTTCACGCAGCATAAATCACAGCGTGTAAATTACTCAGGTTATTTTTATTCACTCTTTGAGGACGAGAGCACTTATCGACTTCCAACAAACTTTACACACAGTTTCAAACGATCTCGAAACTTTTCCTTTCTGACACTCTCCAGAAATTTATCAAACGGAAAAAGAGTTTCGTCCACAGCACTTGCGCCGCTCGTGCAGCAAGACATCAGCAACAGGCGTGATGTTTTAATTTATTACTTCTTTATTACCAATTCTATTCGCAGCATATTTTGCAGGCAGTATCCACACATATTAGTGAACGTACCTGCAAAATTATAACATTGTTTGACACATAATGGAGGAGGTATATTGCCATAAACACAGATGCTTGAAAAACTACAGCGTATTCACCCATAAACATTTTATAACCTTAACGTCAGGTACTTGACGCGTCTACTAATTTGTAAAGTATGGAATTGTGTGAAGCTTCTTATTCACGGAAGTTCTGTTCTTTAGGGAATTGTGAGTTGCTATTTGTAGGATTGTAGTTATCTTCTAATTCCTATTCGAGGATTTCTCTACGGTTAGAAGGACATTTAAAGGTAACGAGAGTAATCTACGTTTGAGAAACATCAGCTGTAGGTCAGTCATTTATTTTCTTGGACACATTATCAAGTAGTTTTATACCTGTGTATTTCATTTCTTAGATTCACTATAATAAAGCGCAGTTCATTTGTCTTTCTAATAATACACTACTGCCCATTAAAATTGCTACACCAAGAAGAAATGCAGATGATGAACGGGTATTCATTGGATAAATATATTACACTAGAACTGACATGTGATTAAATTTGCACGCAATTTGGGTGCATAGATCCTGAGAAATCAGTACCCAGAACAACCACCTCTGGCCGTAGTAACGGCCTTGATACACCTGGGCATTGACTCCAACCGAGCTTGGATGGCGTGTACACGTACAGCTGCCCATGTTGCTACAACACGATACCACAGTTCATCAAGCGTAGTGACTGGCGTATTGTGACGAGCCAGTTGCTCGGCCACCATTGACCGGATGTTTCCAATTGGTGAGAGATCTGGAGAATGTGCTGACCAGGGCAGCAGTCGAACATTTTCTGTATCCAGAAAGGCCCGTACAGGACCTTCAACATGCGGTCGTGCATTATCCTGCTGAAATGTAGGGTTTCGCAGGGATCGAATGAAGGGTAGAGCCACGGGTCGTAACACATCTGAAATGTAGTGTCCACTGTTCAAAGTGGCGTCAATGCGAACAAGAGGTGACCGAGACGTGTAACCAATGGCACCTTATACCATCACGCCGGGTGATACACCAGTATGGCGATGACGAATACACACTTACAATGTGCGTTCACCGCGATATCGCCAAACACGCATGTGACCATCATGATGCTGTAAACAGAACCTGGATTTATCCGAAAAAATGACGTTTTGACATTCGTGCACCCAGGTTCGTCGTTGAGTACACCATCGCAGGCGCTCCTGCCTGTGATGTAGCGTGAAGGGTAACCGCAGCCATGGTCTCCGAGCTGATAGTCCATGCTGCTGCAAACATAGTCGAAGTGTTCGTGCAAGTGGTTGTTGTCTTGCAAACGTCCCTATCTGTTGATTCAGGGATCGAGACGTGGCTGCACGCTCCGTTACAGCCATGCGGATAAGATGCCTGTCATCTCGACTGCTAGTGATACGAGGCCGTTGGGATCCAGCACGGCGTTCCGTATTACCCTCCTGAACCCACCGATTCCATATTCTGCTAACAGTCATTGGATCTCGATCAACGCGAGCAGCAATGTCCCGATACGATAAACCGCAGTCGCGATAGGCTACAATCCGATCTTTATCAAAGTCGGAAACGTGATGGTACGCATTTCTCCTCCTTACACGAGGCATCACAACAACGTTTCACCAGGCAACGCCAGTCAACTGCTGTTTGTGTATGAGAAGTCGGTTGGAAACTTTCCTCATGTCAGCACGTTGTAGGTGTCGCCCCGGCGCCAACCTTGCGGGAATGCTCTGAAAAGCTAATCATTTGTATATCACAGCATCTTCTTCCTGTCGGTTTAATTTCGCGTCTGTAGCACGTCATCTTCCCGGTGTAGCAATTTTAATGGCCAGTAGTGTGCTCCCTGCCGCCGTTGGATAAGCAGCTGCAGCAGCAAGTCGTGTACCCCTAGCTTACTTATTTGTTACATAGTTTAATTCTTAATTTCTTTGCGTGTTTTTGGGTACTTGCATTGTTTAATTAATAAATTTCGGGCGTATTATAGTATTTGAGAGTTGTAGCATCGTGCTTTAGTGTTTACTTCGTAGATTCTTACTTAAATTGCGTTTGAGTTTCGTATAGGAGGTGTAATTTCGAGTTTTAGTTACTGTAATCGTAAATTCAGGCAGAATGTAGCGCAGTCGTTAGACATTTGTACAGGTTAATTAATACATTCTTTGCTTCATTCCCTTGCGTTATCTATGCACGGACTCGTGTTTCAGTAACTGTTGTTCAACATCGATTAGAATGGACAGGGACTATGATTGCTGTGTTCGGATGAGGGCTGAGTTGGCATCCCTTCGCTCACAGCTGCAAGCGGCGCTGACTTCGGTCGCGCAGCTTGAGGCTGTTGCCAATGGGCACCACTGTGGGGATCCGGACTTGGGTTTCACGGGGATGTCAACCTCGTCCCGTATGTCCCCAGATCGGTCTGCCGCTGTGGTTGCCCCGGTTGCTGCCCGCAGTGGGGCTGAGCCCTCGCCTATGGTTGATTGGGAGGTCGTTCCAAGGCGTGGCATGCAGCGAAAGACGTCCCCGGAGGCTGATCACAAAGCCTCCCCGGTGCGTCTGACAAACAGGTTTCAGGCACTGTCTCTGGCTGAGCCAGATGCAGCTGCCTGGCCTGTTTCAGAGGATGATTCTCAGCCTTCAAGGTCCGGGCAATCACAGAGGGTGGGCTTATTGGTAGTTGGGAGCTCCAATGTTAGGCGCGTAATGGGGCCCCTTAGGGATATGGCGGCTAAGGAGGGGAAGAAACCCAGTGAGCACTCCGTGTGCATTCCGGGTGGAGTCATTCCTGATGTGGAAAGGGTCCTTCCGGATGTCATGAAGAGCACAGGGTGCAGCCAGCTGCAGGTGGTGGCACATGTCGGCACTAATGACGTGTATCGCTTTGGATCTGAGGAAATTCTCTCTGGACTCCAGCGGCTATCTGATTTGGTGAAGGCTGCCGGTCTTGCTTACGAGATGAAGGCAGAGCTCACCATCTGCAGCATCGTTGACAGAACCGACTGCGGACCTTTTTGTGCAGAGCCGGGTGGAGGGTCTGAATCAGAAGCTCAGACGGTTTTGCGACCGTGTTGGCTGCAGATTCCTTGACTTGCGCCATAGTGTGGTGGGGTTTCGGGTTCCGCTGAGCAGGTCAGGAGTTCACTACACTCAGTTGGCGGCTACACGGGTAGCGGAGGCTGTGTGGCGTGGACTGGGCGGTTTTTTAGGTTAGAAGGCCTCGAGAAAGTACGGGGTGGGCTGCAATCTCAAAGGGTGCATGGCAAATACAGGAATTGCTTGGATCAAGGAACAATCGGAATTGTAGTTGTAAATTGTTGTAGTTGTACTGGGAAAGTCCCTGAGCTTCAAGCGCTAATAGAAAGCACAGAAGCTGAAACCGTTATTGGTACAGAAAGCTGGCTAAAGCCTGAAATAAGTTCTGCAGAAATTTTTACGAAGTATCAGACGGTGTTCAGGAAAGATAAATTAGGCAGAATTGGTGGTGGAGTGTTTGTGTCTGTCAGTAGTGGTTTATCTTGTAGTGAAGTCGAAGTAGATACTCCGTGCAAATTGGTATGGGTGGAGATTATACTTAACAGCCGAACTAAGTTAATAATTGGCTCCTTCTACCGACCCCCAGACTTCGATGATATAGTTGCAGAACAGTTCAGAGAAAATTTGAGTCTCTTAACAAATAAATACCCCACTCATACGGTTATAGTTGGTGGAGACTTCAACCTTCCCTCGATATGTTGGCAAAAATACTTGTTCAAAAGCGGTGGTAGGCAGAAAACACCTTCCGAGATTGTCCTCAATGCTTTCTCCGAAAATTATTTTCAGCAGTTAGTCCACGAACCCACGCGAATTGTAAATGGTTGCGAAAACACACTAGAGCTCTTAGCCACAAACAATCCAGAGCTAATTGAGATCATCATGACTGATACAGGGAAAAATGATCACAAGGTCGTTGTAGCTAGGCTCAATACCGTTTCTTCCAAATCCACCAGAAACAAACGTAAAATAATTTTATTTAAAAAAGCGGATAAAGTGTCACTAGAAGCCTTCCTAAGAGACAACCTCCATTCCTTCCAAACTGACTATGCAAATGTAGACGAGATGTGGCTCAAATTCAAAGATGTAGTAGCAACAGAAATTGAGAGATTCATACCTCATAAATTGGTAAGAGATAGAACTGATCCCCCGTGGTACACAAAACAGGTCCGAACGCTGTTGCAGAGGCAACGGAAAAAACATGCGAAGTTCAGAAGAACCGAAATCCCGAAGATTGGCTAAAATTTACAGACGCGCGAAATTTGGCACCGACTTCAATGCGAGATTCCTTTAATAGTTTCCACAACGAAACATTGTCTCGAAATTTGGTAGAAAATCCGAAGAAATTCTGGTCGTATGTAAAGTACACAAGCGCCAAGACGCAGTCAATACCTTCGCTGCGCAGTGCCGATGGTACTGTTACCGACGACTGTGCCGCTAAAGCGGAGTTATTGAACGCAGTTTTCCGAAATTCCTTCACCAGGGAAGACGAATGGAATATTCCAGAATTTGAAACACGAACAGCTGCTAGCATGAGTTTCTTAGAAGTAGATACCTTAGGGGTTGCGAAGCAACTCAAATCGCTTGATACGGGCAAGTCTTCAGGTCCAGATTGTATACCGATTAGGTTCCTTTCAGATTACGGTGATACAATAGCTCCCTACTTAGCAATCATATAAAAACCTTCGCTCACCGATAGATCTGTACCTACAGATTGGAAAATTGCGCAGGTCGCACCAGTGTTTAAGAAGGGTAGTAGGAGTAATCCATCGAACTACAGACCTGTATCATTGACGTCGGTTTGCAGTAAGGTTTTGGAACATATACTGTATTCAAACATTATGAATCACTTCGAAGGGAACGATCTATTGATACGTAATCAGCATGGTTTCAGAAAACATCGTTTTGTGCAACGCAGCTAGCTCTTTATTCGTACGAAGTAATGGCCGCTATCGACAGGGGATCTCAAGTTGATTCCGTATTTCTAGATTTCCGGAAAGCTTTTGACACCCTTCCTCACAAGCGACTTCTAATCAAGCTGCGGGCCTATGGGGTATCGTCTCAGTTGTGCGACTGGATTCGCGATTTCCTGTCAGGAAGGTCGCAGTTCGTAGTAATAGACGGCAAATCATCGAGTAAAACTGAAGTGATATCAGGTGTTCCCCAGGAAAGCGTCCTGGGACCTCTGCTCTTCCTGATCTATATAAATGACCTGGGTGACAATCTGAGCAGTTCTCTTAGGTTGTTCGCAGATGATGCTGTAATTTACCGTCTAGTAAGGTCATCCGAAGACCAGTCTCAGTTGTAAAGCGATTTAGAAAAGTTTGCTGTATGGTGTGACAGGCGGCAGTTGACGCTAAATAACGAAAAGTGTGAGGTGATCCACATGAGTTGCAAAAGAAATCCGTTGGAATTCGATTACTCGATAAATAGTACAATTCTCAAGGCTGTCAATTCAACTAAGTACCTGGGTGTTAAAATTACGAACAACTTCAGCTGGAAAGACCACATAGATAATATTGTGGGGAAGGCGAGCCAAAGGTTGCGTTTCATTGGCAGAACACTTAGAAGATGCAACAAGTCCACTAAAGAGGCCGCTTACACTACACTCGTTCGTCCTCTGTTAGAATATTGCTGCGCGGTGTGGGATCCTTACCAGGTGGGATTGACGGAGGACATCGAAAGGGTGCAAAAAAGGACAGCTCGTTTTGTATTATCACGTAATACGGGAGAGAGTGTGGCAGATATGATACGCGAATCGCCGGCCGTGGTGGTCTAGCGGTTCTAGGCGCTCAGTCCGGAACCGCGCGACTGCTACGGTCACAGGTTCGAATCCTGCCTCGGGCATGGATGTGTGTGATGTCTTTAGGTTAGTTAGGTTTAAGTAGTTCTAAGTTCTAGGGGACTGATGACCACAGATGTTAAGTCCCATAGTGCTCAGAGCCATTTTTGATACGCGAATTGGGATGGAAGTCATTAAAGCAAAGACGTTTTTAGTCGCGGCGAGATCTATTTACGAAATTTCAGTCACCAACTTTCTCTTCCGAATGCGAAAATATTTTGTTGAGCCCAAGCTACATAGGTAGGAATGATCAGCAAAATTAAATAAGAGAAATCAGAGCTCGAACAGAAAGGTTTAGGTGTTCGTTTTTCCCGCGCGCTGTTCGGGAATGGAATGACAGAGAGATAGTATGATTGTGTTTCGATGAACCCTCTGCCAAGCACTTAAATGTGAATTGCTGAGTAGTCATGTAGATGTAGATGTAGATGTAGTGCACTTGTGAATATCAGGATTATTATCGAACAAGTTTCATCAACGAATAAATGCACTATGATTTTGTGGTCAGTACCCTAAATTCCTGCAAGACGGGTGAACGTCACACATTACTCTAATTACTATGTTTTGTGCATCGAATACTTTCTGCCTCAGTGAGGAGCTACTCCAGAGTACTATACCATAGTACACCAGCGAATGAAAATATGCGATATATGTTAACTGTTTTCTATATCCTCACAACTGGTAATTGTTTTTATGACGAATGTAGCTTAACCTGCACAAGCAACAACTTATAAGATTTTACCATGCTTACTATTACTTGCGGTACACTGCACTGATAAGACTTGTGGTGGTATTGACAGTACAAAACTGGATAAATATTCTACTTCATTGACACAGTCTCAACACACGGTTGTACACTTCGCTTGGCGATCTTCTAATTTTTCTTCATTCGTATACTTAGAACTTAACTTCAGAAACTATGTTACAAAATACTATGTACTACCTTGAAGAAAAATCCTTCTCACTGAAAACATTTTCAAGTTAGTAGTAGAAATACATCACTTGGGGATAAATCTGGATAAAAATTTGGGTGAAATCGCTTTTCGATTCCAAAATTAAATATTTTCGCCATTTCGACTACTGACATGTTGGCAGGAATGATGTCTTGCTGTAACACTACAATCTTATGTGCTGATGATATATGAGGTCTTTTTTACCGTATATCGCTCCAAATAATCTTTTAGTAAGGAACATTGGATGTCAGATCATGTTATAATTTTTCGAAACAACCTATCTTTTCGTCATGTTGTGAATCTCAAAAAACTGTTTCCATCTTTTTTCTGTCACATAAAACAATCTACGACGTAGATCGCCATGGATCCGAGATTCTTTGTCGGCAACGACAGCACGTCAGTGTTAGGCAACTAACGCCGAAAGATTGCTAGATTTTGTGATGAAGCATTGCTCCGTACCACCTTCGCCTGAGAAGTCAGCAATCGTAGCACGTAACGTACCCATGGATGCAAATAACTGCAAGTTATACCTTGAAGTCGACCTTTTGAAGTAGACATTCATTGCTACTTGTTTCTTTCTATCGTACCACAGCTCCACAACGATCCCAACAACACTGGAAGTTTGTATCATCTGATGACGAGTCGCTAGGCGACTTTAAAGCAGCCTTGATGTAATAAAAATTGAAGCTACACAAAAGACGACTGGTTGCAGTTAATTACCATAAGGTAACAATCTCTCTTAATGTTATCCTTTACTAACCAGATGCCCTCTATTCTATGTAATGTTACTGTTAACATTTATAGCAACATCTTTTCAGTAAATTAAAGCGAGTGTGAACATTTCATCCTCATAAATACATGAAGTGTCATTATGTTTTAAATCTGTTTTGACTGAAAAGTAGAGTACGTATTCTACGTTCTACTAGTACCAGCCACCCCTCCTACGATGATGAGCTAAGATCACAATAACTACAAAAAAAGGCGATGTGTAGGGAAAATGATCTACAGCTTTAGGATCTTCAACTTGTATCCCTGGTTTCGAGGTAGCAGTAATTTGCCTCTTCGCTCAAAATGGTGGGCTGTCGGCAGGATCCTATGATGTTCTTAAATGGTTTTAAATGACTCTGCTTTCTCTAGGGTACAAAGCATTTTATTCTTTTCACAAAAATACAAGGTGTTTCAAAAACTTTGGCTTTGGCTCTGAGCACTATGGGACTTAACATCAAAGGTCATCAGTCCCCTAGAACTTAGAACTACTTAAACCTAACTAACTTAAGGACACCACACAACACCCAGCCATCACGAGGCAGAGAAAATCCCTGACCCCGCCGGGAATCGAACCCGGGAACCCGGGTGTGAGAAGCGAGAACGCTACCGCACGACCACGAGATGCGGGCTGTTTCAAAAACGCCTCTACAACAATTCGTATACAGGGTGTTACAAAAAAGGTACGGCCAAACTTTCAGGAAACATTCCTCACACACAAATAAACAAAAGATGTTATGTGAACATGTGTCCGGAAACGCTTAATTTCCATGTTAGAACTCATTTTAGTTTCGTCAGTATGTACTGCACTTCCTCGATTCACCGCCATGGTTTCATACGGGATACTCTACCTGTGCTGCTAGAACATGTGGCTTTACAAGTACGACACAACATGTGGTTCATGCACGATGGAGCTCCTGCACATTTCAGCCGAAGTGTTCGTACGCTTCTCAACAACAGATTCGGTGACCGATGGATTGGTAGAGGCGGACCAATTCCATGGCCTCCACGCTCTCCTGACCTCAACCCTCTTGACTTTCATTTATGGGGGCATTTGAAAGCTCTTGTCTACGCAACCCCCGTACGAAATGTAGAGACTCTTGGTGCTCGTATTGTGGACGGCTGTGATACAATACGCCATTCTCCAGGGCTGCATCAGCGCATCAGGGATTCCATGCGATGGAGGGTGGATGCATGTATCCTCGCTAACGGAGGACATTTTGAACATTTCCTGTAACAAAGTGTTTGAAGTCACGCTGGTACGTTCTGTTGCTGCGTGTTTCCATTCCATGATTAATGTGATTTGGAGAGAAGTAATAAAATGAGCTCTAACATGGAAAGTAAGCGTTTCCGGACACATGTCGACATAACATATTTTCTTTCTTTGTGTGTGAGGAATGTTTCCTGAAAGTTTGGCCGTACCTTTTTGTAACACCCTGTATATTTATTGAAAGAAGATATACAGCTGGGTTTAATGTTATTTTATTTACCTTTTTGTTTTTACCTTGAACTAAATTTACTGTATGTGGCTTCCGTTGGTTATCCTGCACACATGCCATCGGAAGTCAATTTCTTCCCAAATTCGCTGTAGCATTGCAGATGTAACTTGCTCAGTGGCTTGCTCCAAACTCAGATAGAGAAGCCGATACAGGAGGTACAAACATGATATCCCCCACAAAAAAAAAAAAAAAAAAAAATCGAGTGGTATCAGGTCAGGGGAACGTGGGGGCCACGCAGTTGGCATCACGGCCAATCTATTGACGTGGAAAGCGGCCACTGAGAAAATCCCGTACGTCAGCCAGGCAGTAGGGTGGTGCACCATTTTGCATGAAGTAAACATTTCGTTCTTGCTCATCCGCATCGATCTGTGGTATCAAAAATTGTTGTAACATATCCAGGTACACTATTCCGTTGATGGTTCTCTCACGGAGAAAATGGGTTGTCACTTTGTTCTGGCTCAGTGCACAAAAACGTTCAGTTTACGGTTATCACGAACATGTTGTAATTTTTTACGTGGATTTTCACTGCCCCAATTCCTACAGTTATGTTCTCATCCTCATGTAATCGATTTAACATATCGGCACAGAAGTTCTTGCGAGCAATTTATCAGTGTCTTTTGTTGGACCCACTTTGTCGACAATGTGGCCCCATAGGAGCAGCATTCAGCCTTTGCCCGCTGCTTTCTGCTATGGCAAGTAAGTGAGAAGCTTGCCTTTGACAGAAATTAGAAATATACCAACTGAAATGTAATACATGTGATAGAAGATACATGGATCAAACCAGGAACACTTTTGCCGCAAGATAGAAAGAATATGTAAGACCAAGGAAGTACAGAACTCTTCATGCAACTTTCGCAGAGCACTTACACCAGTAAAAATATATAATTACCCCCCAGAGGCACTGACACGGAAATCGTAAGGATAAACAACAACAAAGTATGTCACCTCCTCACCGCACGAGGAAACTACCACATATAGAAAAGCAGAGCAGGAAATAAACAATTCATAAATCATCAGACCAACCTGGCAAACCAAATACTCTTTAAACTCCTTGAACTCTTAATATAACATTAAATATACGCGTATGACCACTATTTTATTCCTACAATAATATTTTGTATAATCCGACGGAGGTGTTACAGAACTGTGTATGAAACTGAAAATCAAACTCTGAAAATTCTGCATCTTCTCTAGTATATTCTCAACACATATTTTTTTTTAAAAAATTAGTCAAGGCTACGTTCTTTTCTCAATAGTACTTCAACTATTTTGGTTACGTTGTTCACTAACTGGCATGAAATAGCAACTTAAAGGTTCTTTCATTAACTTGTGAAACAAAAGTTCTATCTTTTGTGAATAGCGCAGCAAATAAATTTTATCACTACAGTTCAATAAATTACGACTTAAACCTCGTTTTGCCAATTCAAATCCAATATGAAAGCATTTCCACTACATGAATGCGATTTCATTTGTTCATCGAAACCGTGCTGCATCACAGATGAAATATGCTAATCATAATACTCGTACATTAGCGAAAGCATTCGTTTTTGATTCAGTGCTCAGCGTCGTGATTATTCGTATTAGAGAGTGAGCATCCGTGCCATTGCAGCGCGGTGTTGTGGGTTGACGGGTTGTAAACTAGACGTGCTCATGTTATGAAATTAGGTAATTCAATGATATGCTTACAAAACAAAGGCCGTGGCGCAGATTCTATTTAGCCCGTCATCCTTGACACATACCCACAACCTGCATAGACATAAATCTTACAGAGGGAGGTGACGCAGTGGTCAACACACTCGACCAGTATTCGGAAGGACGACGGTACAAACCCGGGTCCTGCTGTCCAGATTTCGGTTTTTCGTGATTTCTCTACATCTCTTCGCAAATGCTGGAATGGTTCCCTTGACAGGGCACGGCCGACTTCCTTCCTCGTCCTTACCTGGTCCGATGGGACTGATGACCTCACTGTTTGGTCCTCTCCCCCAAATCAATCAACCAACATAAATCATTCAACATGAAAACTGGTGTATAGATAATGCAAGAAACTTAATAACGTATATTCTGAAAATAAGTCGTTAACAATCTCTAACATTTTGAGCCACAACAACTTTTCGTAATTCGTTCGAAATCGGACGCAATTCTCTCAACTGCGAAATTATTAAGACGGCTACCAACGATAGTATATCACGGCGGCTGTATTCAGTATGTCTAGTCTCCACAAAACTCAGACCGCAGTAATCCTAATTAAGTACAGTTCTCTTTACCTCAACATTAAATTTTCAAGGTATTAGAGTTATCCATTTCCCAAAGGTCACAACACTCCATTGCAATACTCTGTGGTATGTTATCGCTGGTTGCATGTTACGTTAAGTTAAATGCTGTCGCATTGTAAGAGGTTCATGACTAAGGAATTTGTTGCTAGCGCACTCGAGCAGATGTAATTTCGATGGACTGCTCACGCGCTGCCTGCGATATGTAAGCTAAAAGAGAATCTCAGACAGAGAGCAGTGTTGTATGCAGTAGTAACTGTGTGGCAGTAGCAGTAAGTAGTAGCTAGCGGTCTGGTGTATGGAGTTGCCTGGGCCGGTCGTGGGGAGCGATGGCGGTGACTGAGCGATGTAGTATAAGGTAATAGCAGCAATTGTTATATGAAGTCCCATGTAATGTAAATGTTTTTTAAAAAATCTCTTAATAATAATCTTTCTTATAAAAATTAACTTTTTGACAATCATTCATCTCAATTTAAAGAATTTACTAATTTCTCCAACCCATGGTCATTTCGATTATTATAAAGGAAAATCAGTTATTTCTTTTTATACATGACGAATCTATCGGCCAGCATTGCACTAGGCTGTGCCAGAAAATTTTCTTATAGGAGCAGATATATATTGCGTTATCCGGCGACCTTATTGAGGTTAGAATTTTCAGTTTATTCAGTATGATCTTTCAGGATCATGACGCAGCACTGCTGACGTCCATATTTACCAATTTAGATTCACAGGCAGTTAATTATTGAAAGGTTAAAAGTAAGCCACAATTTTATTGAGAGATTAGTCACATTTTATTATTGGTAGGTTACGGAATTTTATCTGTTGGGAGGTTACACTAAAATGTGAACGATATGAATAAATATTTTTATCTGTTGGGAGGTTAAACTTGGATGCTATATATAATTATACATATTTTTACTGTTGGGAGGCATTTTTAACTGTGTTACGCTGAATGTGAACGAATGCTATAATTATATGTTTTTAACACTTGGGAGGTTACAACTTTTCAGTAAAGTCCATAGTTTTCTTACACACAGAACAACACATAAAATTATAAATGGTGGGAATACAGGCCACAGAAACGGGGTTAGCATGCTACACCCTCTCCCCCCCCCCCCCTCAACCACACACACGCACGCACACACACACACACACACACACACACACACACACACACACACACACACACACACACGCGCGCAAACACTGAGGTGACAAAAGTCATGGGTTTCACCTCAATATGGTGTCGGACCCCCTTTTGTCCGGCGTAGTGCAGAAACTCGACGTGGTATGGACTCAACAAGTCGTTGTAATTCCCAGCAGAAATACTGAGCAATGCTGCCTCTATAGTCGACCGATCTGGGTGGCCAAGTCATTCCCTCGAAATTTCCAGAATGTTCTGACATAGTGAATTGTCATCCACAAGAATTCCATCCTTTGTTTTTGGGACATGAAGTTTGAGATTGGCTGAAAATGGTCTCCAAGCAGCCGACATAACTATTTCCCGTCAATAATCGGTTCAGTTGGATCAGAATTCTACGTAAACGGAGGCCACACTATTATGCTTCCACCACCAGCATGCAATAAGCCCTGTTCGCAACTGGTTCCAAAACTTCGGGTCTGTGCCACACTCCAACCACACCATCGGCTTTTAACAACTGAAATCGGGACCCATCTGACCAGGACACAGTTTTCCAGTCGTCTAGGGTCCAACCGATACGGTGACGAGCCCAGGAGAGGAGCTGCAGGCGATGTGATCCAAGCAAAGCCACTCACGTCGGTCGTCTGCTGCCATAGCTCGTTAACGCCAAATTTCGCTGCAATGTCCTAACGGATAATTTCGTCCTACATGAATTATTATTTCACGCAGTGTTGTTTGTCTGTTGACGCTCACAAACCTATGCAAACGCCGCTGCTCTCGGTCGTTAAGTGAAGGCCGTCGGTCACTGCGTTGTGCGTGGTGGGAAGTAACTCCCGAAATTTGGTATTTTCGGCATACTTGACTCTCTTTGGATCTCGGAGAGATGAATTCCCTAACGAGTTTCGAAATGGAATGTCCCATGCATTCAGGTCTAACTATCATTCCGCACTCACAGACTGTTTATTGTGGACGTGTGGCCATACTCACGTTGGAAACCTTTTCACATGAATCACCTGAGTATAAATGACAGACAGTTCTGCAAATACACTGCCCTTTTATACCTTGCGTAAGTGATACCACCACCATCTGTATAGGCGCAGATCGCCATCCCACGACTTTTACACCTCAGTGTATGTCGCCCACTCATTAGGAACCCTCTAATCAGGCCCCATTCACCACTACCAGCTCCTCCCTGTGTCTTTTCCACAGTAACCACTGTCCCCCACAAAACTTAACCACAACAATCCACCGCCTACTTCTGTTGAAAATATAAGACATCTTCACTAATTTACACTGAACGGCCAAACTATAGAGCCGCCAGCGTCCTTTTCTCCGCAACAGCAATTGCCTAGTCGCTCGTCCCATGGCGGTCGTACGCGTTAGAAGTTCGTCGCGAATCGCGCCAATACGTGAGCAGTGTTCCCCCGTGAGGTGCGGCCGTCTCGTAAACGCTATCCTTGCTGCTTACTCCACATTCTCAATTTCTGTTTGGCCCTTGGTGTGTTACGTTGTGGGTGACTATATTTTCAGAATCAATGTTTTGTCTGTGTATTTTTCAAGTGTGTGTGTGTGTGTGTGTGTGTGTGTGTGTGTGTGTGTGTGTGTGTGTGTACTCTCACGTACTGTTTTGTTTAAATTTAAGGCACTGTTTTCCAATAGCTATGAGCTACCATTAACCTAAGTTATGCAGATAGCATACAACGAATTCCGTTGTGCTCTTGTTGCCAAACGCATTAATATTTTATTTTATTTTATTATACTCGTGTTGGGCTACCTACAGACTACGCAAATGAGTACTGGTTTACCTACCGGTGTTCCAACAACTGTGTTTCATTCGATCAGACTACTGTTGTTTCCGAACTTCTGTCAGCTTTTCTCCATTTCTTTTGTTTTTCTTTTCTTTCCCCTTGAGGTGAAAATCTAAAACCTTCCTTCGAAACATATTTCTAATTTCCATGACTTAGTCGACAAAAACGTAACTCTTACGGGATTGCTTCGCTGTCCGTCTACCCGTATGTCTGAACATCTGTTACGACGACTTTTTCTCAGAAGTAGGCAAAGAAATCAAGCTGAGATTTATCTCTAATATTAAAGCCTCCCTTCCTTGAGCGGTGTAAATTATTTGAGCTTTTAAAACAGCGCAATCAAAACATGCGGCCATATACGAATATATAACATCTTGATATTCGCTGACGCATCAAAACCAATACAATATATTAAGAAAAGACAAACCTGCCTTGATAATATTTGTAGACTTAGAAAAAGCTATTAATTCTATTGTCTGGAACACTCTCTTCTAAATTTTGAAGGTAGCGGGTGAAAAATATAGGGAACGAAAGGCTATTTACAACTTGTACAGAAACCAGATGGCAGTACTAAGAGTTGATGAGCGTGAAAGGGAAGCAGTAGTTGAGAAGAGAGTGAGACAGAGTTGCAGCGTATTCCCGATATTGTTCAGTCTATACAGTGAACAGGCAGAAAGGAAGCCAAAGAAAAATTTGGAGTAGGAATTAGAGTTCAGGGAGAAGAAATAAAAACTTTGAGGTCAGCCGATAACATTCTAATTCCGTCAGAGGCAGCAAAGACTTGGAAGAGCAGTTCAACGGAATAGACAGTGTTTTGAAAAGAGGATATAAGATGGACACCAACAAAAGTAAAACAAGGATAATGGAATGTAGTCAAATTAAAGCAGGTGATGCTAAAGGAATCAGTTTAGGAAATGAGACTCTTGACGTAGTAGATCAGTTTTGCTGTTTTTACGGCAAAGTTACTGATGACGGCCGAAGTAGGGAGGCTATAAAATGTAGACTGGCAAGGGCAAGACAAGTGCTTCTCAAGAAGAGAAATCTTTTAAAATCGAGTATGTATTTAAGTGTTAGGAAGTCTTTTCTGAAGGAATTTGTTTGGAGGAGGAGGAGGAGATTAGTGTTTAACGTCCCGTCGACAACGAGGTCATTAGAGACGGAGCGCAAGCTCGGGTGAGGGAAGTATGTGGAAGGAAATCGGCCGTGCCCTTTCAAAGGAACCATCCCGGCATTTGCCTGAAGCGATTTAGGGAAATCACGGAAAACCTAAATCAGGATGGCCGGAGACGGGATTGAACCGTCGTCCTCCCGAATGCGAGTCCAGTGTGCTAACCACTGCGCCGCCTCGCTCGGTATTTGTTTGGATCTTAGCCATGTATGGAAGTGAAACACTGACAATGAACACTTTAGATAAAAAATGGAATAGAATCTTTCGAAATGTGGTGCTATAGAAGAAGATCAGATGGGTAGACCACGTACCTAACGAGGAGATAGTGAACTGAATTGAAGGGACAAAAATTTGTGGCACAACTTGATCAAAAGAAGGGATCAGTTGATAAGATACATTCTGAGTCATCAAGGTTTCACCAATTTAGTATTGGAGGGAACTGTGAGAGGTAAAAATCGTAGAGGGAGACCAAGAGTTGAGTACAGTAAGCAGATTCAGAAAGATGTAGGTTGCAGAAGTTATTTGGAAATCAAGTGGCTCACACGGGATAGAGTAACATGGAATACGAATCAAACCAGTCTTCTGACTGAAGGCCACCACCACCACCACCACCACCACCACCACCACCACCACAACAACAACAACAACAACAACTTGTTTTGAACTTATACGTCGATCTATCGAAACCACCATGGGAGCTAACTTGTTCGGTCAGAGGGCTGGCCTGCCCTCTCTAATTAAAAACTGAGTGAAGTATTTAATGAAGAATTTGGAGGGGTGTCATGTGACGTCCGCCCAGACGAAATGCCGAGAACGCTGACAAAAGGTAAAGCGCGTGCCTGGAAACCGTGAGTTCTCGAGATCGCATCTCGGTCGGACCTCGGATAGTTCAGTCTTCGTTTTAATCTAGCCTCCACATCTCAAAGATGTGAGGAATTGTCAAAAACAACACGTGGTTCGGATTCCACGTAAACTCTACGTCCCGTTTCCCCGGTTGCATAAATATGGTAAACTAGGGATACACAAGACACCGAAATGGGGAGATGATTATTATTATTATAATCTTCATCTATGTACATAATTAAGTTCGTACCGAATCCACAGAGCGCGAGTTCTATTCGTACTTGTCCTGTTATTTTCTTGTTACCAGTGATATGCCTCCGGACAGTGTTGTAAAATTGTGAGCAAAAAACTAAACACTGAAATGTAAGACTCATGAACGTTATAAATGATATTAGTATGACAGTTCATTACCCCAACTCCCTGATTCTAAAACATGATCCAGGTCTACGCCAACTGCAGGTGCCTAAATAAATCCTCTGAGACTGTGGCCTTGATAGGAATGTTCTCATCTAACTGAGTGGATTTTCGAGTAAAAAGCACAGTAACCACTCACAATTGATGAAAACTGAACACATCCGTAGATTGTAGGGTTTTCACCAAATAACTAACTAGTACTTTTCATAGTTACTTCTTCACTCTGAATTAAACAAAAATTTCAAGGTATACTTCATAAATATCCTCTGAAAATGTAAGAACTTCGATAATCTCCAGACTGCCACTTAGAAGAGAATAAACGAAGTCATCAATTTCGGCAACGTTGTTATTCCAACCATTATCCCAACTAAATTCCCGTCATTTGTAGCATCTTGTCTGCTCTGTAGGCATGATGGATGAAAACCTCCTCTGCCACACGGCAAACAAGTGCGAGGCGCAGTGCAGCGCAGAACGGCTCAAAAGGTGCTGAGTAAACGTAGCTGCGTAGTAATATTCCAGTATCCACACGCATGCATTGTAACACTGGAAAACTAGAAACTCCGCACAAACACAGACGCGCACGAATGAACCTTTCCTTTGACGTCTCGACAGTGCGTGGAACTTGTTCGCCGAGTGGCATTCTTTGACATTTACACCGGCCGTTCCGCGCTGCGCCGAACCTACTTTGTTGATTTTGCGCGGCGTAGCGCAGCGTGGCGCGGTTCTAGTACTTACGATATATTTGAGGATTGCAAATGAACGTTGATGCTAGCACTAGAATAGCAGTTCCCAACCTGGGGGATAATTACCCCCTGAGGGATAAAATGAAATTTTCTCATGGTAAAAACAAAAGGATTCGATTATGTTTTGGTCACGAAACTACAATATTTTTGAAATATCATTACCATGATCATTATTTCGTAAGACTATAATAGTCACTCAATGAATTACCAATATCTAAATGTCTTCCAGTTACTAGCAATGTCGTTAGGTTACAGATTGTGAAACGAATGTGTCAACAACATTTTCCTCACGCAGTCGACCAGTTAAACACAATGTTCGTATTTCAAATAACTTCCGGGAATTCAGCCAGGTAACACTTTCAGCAACCGCCCATACATACTGAAAGTATTACCTGGCTGAATTCCCGGAAGTTATTTGAAAGTTGTATACGCCAGGAGAAACTCTGGTCTACGCTGCCCATATTCTTAAGTATCTCACAAAAATGCCTTCTCATAGTTGTAGGTAGTACACACAGTGGACCAGAAATTGCTTTATTGTTCACTTCACAATAGATAAACGAATTAATTGACTGCACAACACAGCGATAGCTACTAGTGACTACTACACTGCTGTATGGCCCACACAGTATTATTATTGTTATTGTTATTGTTATTGTTATTACTAACAGTTCAAAAATAAGGAAACCAGCAGTCAAGTGATTTACAAACAGCAGGCCTGACTGTAGTACACACATTTTAATTTGATAAATTTTAAATGGAGATGCAGGATGTGAGTGAAGCAAGAGTCTCTAGAGAGGAGCGTAGTGCAGCGGAAGCACGTTTTGTAACATGTGCTTACCCTAAAAAAAATGGTTCAAATGGCTCTGAGCACTATGGGACTTAACATCTGAGGTCATCAGTCCCCTAGAACTTAGAACTACTTAAACCTAACTAACCTAAGGACATCACACACATCCATGCCCGAGGCAGGATTCGAACCTGCGACCGTAGCGGTCGCGCGGTTCCAGACTGCAGCGCCTAGAACCGCTCGACCAACGTGGCCGGCGCTTACCCTAAATACGGATAATTAGCTTTCTTTTCTGGGGAGTTGGAGATAGCACTCGCGATGCACCGATAGTTCCATCATTCTGGAAAAGATGTTGTAAGAGATAAGCAGTCTCAAAAGTGTCATTGATTCATTAGTTCGCGATTTAATAAAACACCTATAAAAATTAAATATTAGGTTGATGCATAAGTTCGTAGCGTTCTTCCGTAAGCACAACAGGTACACATAAAAAAGAGTTTAGTCATCAGTAACATATTCCCCTTCACTATTTACAACAGTCTGACGAAACTGGGGTAGCTTTCCGATTCGGCGACTGTAGAGGCGGAGAACTCGTCAAGCCATGTTCGGAGTACACTTCCACCCGGCAAGGAAGTTCCATGATGGAGAATACAGAGCGAAAAGGTGAAAATCTGAGGGAACAAGATCAGATGAATAAGGTGGGTGCGGAATAACTTACCATCTCAACTCCTGTAAAGCGTTTTTGGTGTCTAGCAGAATGTGGATGGGCGTGATAGCGGAGTAGCATTACTTCATGCAGTCTTCCTGGCCGTTGTTCTATAACTGTGTCTGCAAGACGTCTCAGTTGTTGACAGTAAATATCAGCAGTGATGGTTGCACCTCGGGGAAGCAATTGGTAGTGGTACACAACACCGTCGGTCCTCCTCCAGATGCTTAACATAATCTTTTGTGGACACGCCCAGGTCTATGTACAGGCAGTTGCTGCTTTGTTTGGGCTCAACCATTCCTTTCTCATTTTAGCATAAAAACACCCTCTCTCGTCACAAGTAATGATACAGGATAGGAATGGTCGGTGATGTTCATGAGCCAGTTGATGACGAGCAATCAGAGATGCACATATGGCCTGTGACGCGGGCACCTCTCCCCAATATCTGACCAATTAAATACTATGAGTTTAGATTAACCAATGCAGAAATAGGAAATCACGGGAACAACTGAAATAGCGCATCGCTTCACTGCAAATTGCATTTATTAAAGTTCAACAGGGGAACACAAATGGTTCAAATGGTTCTGAGCACTATGGAACTTAACATTTGAGGTCACCAATCCCCTAGAACTTAGAACTACTTAAACCTAACTAACCTAAGGACATCACACATATCCATGCCCGAGGCAAGATTCGAACCTGCGACCATAGTGGTCGCGCGGTTCCAGACTGAAGCGCCTAGAACCGCTCGGCCACACCGGCCGGCTCAGGGTAAATATAAATATGCGCGTAGGCGCGTTAAAGGACTGGTTATGAAACAGTCACTTGTAACATCAAGGTAAGCACATTCCATGTAAAGATAAAATAATTAGCAAGTTTACACATTGACTAGAAAATTAAAATGAATAACAGAAAGTGCACCGTGCACAACACCTTACGGCGACAGTTAACCTCCAATAAGTTCCTTTCTTCACAATATGTCATTAAGTACAGCTCAAAAGTAATAAAAAAATTTTGATTCCAATATATTGCGTTTATTGTAACACTTGATAACAGATCAAGAAAATGTCACGTGTTGCACTTGACAGATAATAGCACTAGAACAATAATGAACACCTGATTCAGTTTTCTACACTTTGATTAAAGTTCAACAGGGGAACACAAATGGTTCAAATATATATATATATATATATATATATATATATATATATATATATATAAGCACAATTGGCAACTTAATGGCTACCTAGAGTAACAAATTAAGAATAGCATGCTTACAGATTGACTAGAACAAATAACACACAGACGGCTTCTGGCGGCCGAGAAACTGTGTTGAGCTATTGAGCAGTGATTAATTTTAAACAGCCACAACATACGCTAAATACGCTAACCAGGTTAGCGGCGTATTTAAAGACAAGCGTAGAGCAAGGACCCTGGTCAGAAGGTAACAAAAACTAGTAGGATTCCCTTACACGGCAGACGTGCCAACACACCTGTTCATACCCCAGAATCAACTAGCGCAACATAAATCATTGACACATTTCAGATAATATTTTAAACCAACATACTTATATGCCTTTGTTTCCAACAAGCCTTAATTAGTTAACAGGTTAGGCTCTGTTATTGAAGCCAAGCGAATGAGGTAGCAAGTTAAGGTCTACAATTCTACTCTGCCATTTAACACGCGCCGTGATGAGGAAAAAGAAGAATACAGCTAATTATTGGATCCAGTATTTGACGATGCGCTCAAAATCAACAGGCAAAGGTGAGAGTCAAGCTTCCCCTAGGAAACAGCACACGCAGAACACTAGCATAAGCTGAACATTAAACAAGCCGCGCGGGATTAGCCGAGTGGTCTGGGGCGCTGCAGTCATGGACTGTGCGGCTGGTCACCGCGGAGGTTCGAGTCCTTCCTTGGGCATGGGTATGTGTGTTTGTCCTTAGGATAATTTAGGTTAAGTAGTGTGTCAGCTTAGGGACTGATGACCTTAGCAGTTAAGTCCCACAAGATTTCAGACACATTTTTTGAACATTAAACAAACTGCTTCTTGTTCAGTCATTTACACACCGAAGAAGCAAATAATCTTCGCGGAATTACTGTAGCCGCAGGTATGCCCAGTTGCTTGCAAATAACGCAAAATAATGGTCAAAACATCTTACTTAAAGTCCGACGACATCAGTAGGATAGGAGTTTCAATGGACAACCAGGCCTCATCCCCTTTGATCGATCTGCGACCAAGACAGTAACATTGGCTGCTATCACGGCCTTAATGATGCATCACACCTGACACGAGTCGCGCCAAACATCAACAAAACGGCGTGACCTCCTGTACGCTCACAGACGTCCGCAATCAGAGTTCGTTCTCCCGACCGACGCTCTCCCGCAAACACGGCAGGCAGCCGGTTGCAGCAACGCCGCAGCGCCCTCTGAGTAGGGTAAGGAAACAGCAGAGCGCGGAGCGGGAATTTCAAAAGGAAAGCGCTACAGACAACGAGGAAACGCAGACAACCAAGCGCGACATTTCGTCACCGTTCAGGCCACCCACTGATTTTTGTGATTTTGGCATAAACAATGCGGTACCCATACACCCGATTTTTTAACCTTTCCCATTGCATGCAAATGTCGCACGATGGTCCAATGATCACAGTTCTCGAGTACACTGACGTGGATCATAAATTAATGCGTTTAAACGGCCTTTCTGCACATGCAGTGACACTAATGTCAAAACGATCGTCCTCAAGACGAGAAAACCATTTTATTGTCTTGTAGTGTCCAATGTTATATTCCACACACACGACGCAAACGTTTGTGTAACTTTTGAGAAAATTTCTCGTGGATAACAGGGGTTTTCCTTAGTTCTTTAAATTGAGCATAAACAGGCACGACCGCATGAATCCTCAATCTTTTGGTTTACCGTTGTCGGTCGGTTACTGGTCATTTTCAGACCTCATATCATGTTGGTAAGCGGTGTCTGTGAACGGGGTACGCGTAACGAACTTCAAGAACGTCAGCTGTTTGATGTTGGTGGAGTTCGTAACGCCTACTCCTTTCACCGACACCGCCTACCAACATGATATAAGTCTGAAGATGGTCAGTAACTGACCGAAGCCGATAACCACAAAAATGAAGGTTTCGTGCGGTCGTGACTGTTTATGTTCGTTTTAAAGCAAATGTTTCCGGCTGCCTCCGCTGCTGTCACTCTTCCATTGAACTCAAACAGAAGAATATGTCGGAAATGTTTCGATCTATATACTCGACATTCCATTTTATAGCGTCCACGGCTCCTCTCACTATCTCCAAACAACAAAATCAAGAAATAACAATCGATAAATAAATCCGAATGAACCTGAATACCAACATTAACAACAGAAACGCTGCGAAATTGTGTAGCAACTAAATAATTCATTGTGAAGTTTAGTTAGGCGCTCAAGTCGATTTTGTTGGTGCGGTGGCGGCAATGGTTTCTGGAAGGCGTACGGTCGCAAAAAATGGTTCAAATGGCTCTGAGCACTATGGGACTCAACTGCTGTGGTTATCAGTCCCCTAGAACTTAGAACTACTTAAACCTAACTAACCTAAGGACATCACACAACACCCAGTCATCACGAGGCAGAGAAAATCCCTGACCCCGCCGGGAATAGAACCCGGGAACCCGGGCGCGGGAAGCGAGAACGCTACCGCACGACCACGAGCTGCGGACGTCACGGTCATTATGAAAGATACTGTCATCATGGGTCCAGGACAGTAACCTCTGCTGCAAGGAGTTACAGAAGCGTCGATTGCTTGTGCAGTTTGATAGCACCTGTTCGTCCAGAGATCAGTACAAATTACGATATACTGGGGTGTAAAAGTCATAGGATAGCGATATGCCAGACACAGCTGGGGGTAATACCGCGTACTCTATGTACAGAATGGCAGTAGATTGACGGAGCAGTCATTTGCCCGCAAGTGACTGAAGACGTTTGCGACGCAATTATGGCCGTACTACGAGAATAAACAGACTCTCAACACGGAATGGTAGCTGGAACTAGATGGATGCGACATTTTATTTTTGGAAGTCGCTAGTGAACTCAGTATTCCGAGAAACAGTGTGAAGAGTGTGCAGAGAAAAGACAATTTCAGTGATTGCCTTTCACCACGGACAAGGCAGTGGCCGACGGCATTCGCTTAACGACCGAGAGCAGCGGTGTTCCTGTAGAGCTGTCAGTGCTAACAGAAAAGCAACACTGCAGAAGTCAATGTGGGACGTACAACGCAACGGATCTGTTAAGAGAGTAAGACAGAGCGGAGAAATTTGGCGCTAATGGGCTATGGCAGCAGACGACCGACTCGAGTGCCTTTGCTAGCAGCACGGCATCAGAAAACTGTGGCGTGATGAGACGAGTGCTGATTTTAGTTGATAAGAGCTGATGGGAAGGTTCGAGTGTGACGCAGAGCCCACGAAGCCGTGGGCCCAAGTTGTCAAGGACGCACTGTGCAAGCTGCTGGTGGTTCCATAATGATGTGGGCTGTGTTTACATTCAAATGGACTGAGTGCTCTGGTCCAACTGATGCGATTACTGACTGGAAACGGCTATGTTCGGCTAATTGAAAACTATTTGCAGCAATTCATGGACTTCATGCTCCCAAACAACGGAATTTTTGTTGATGACAGTGCACCATGTCATCTGGCCACAATCTTTGGTGATTGGTTTGAAGAAGATTCTGTAGAATGGAGCGAATGATTCGGCCACTCAGATTACCCGATATGAATACCATCGAAAATTTATGGGTGAACCGTGGATTTACTTTCAAAATCTTTTCTTGAAGAATTTACTTTATTTACTAGCGATTCATCAAGAACACTAACACATTTAATCACACTATGTGAGCGTTGAAGTAGTTGCCAGCGGGTAACTGATGAAAACAAAAATCTTTCAACAAATGGAAGTTTTATTCCTAAAAACCCTTTCTTTAAAAAAAATTTAAAAATTATAATAAGAAAGCACCCTCTAATGTCAAGTTACAATTTATTCAGAGGCAGAAATAACATTTTTTATTTTTTTATTTTGACGGTATGAGCTTTCGGGGATGAGAACCTTGCCGCTCCCTTTTAACACGGCCGTAGTCACAACCGCTCACAACAACCTCTGAAAGGCTACACTGGTGCAAATCTGCAACACACCAGATTACTTTAAACTAAAAAAAAATTTAACAACTCACACAAACACATAAACTATGCACCCCGTAGGAGGGATGGAAATGGTACAAAACACTCACATTAAAAAAAAAAAAAAAAAAAAAAAATACTTGCCACCGAAAGTGCAACTTGTTCTTACAAAGAAAACTCTTACGGTGGAAGGGTGGCAACTTTATATACTAAAATGACCATTTAAATAAAAACCAATGAAATGCAGTCTTACACAAAATGTACAAACATGCTCTGCATTACACATATACTGCCTCTCAAGATGCTAGGCAAGATAAAAACATATTTCAGGAATTCGGCCTTTACACCTTAAGCAATAAATTCGTTAACACCAAATCCGACAAACATGACAGAGGTAGCTATTAACGTACGGCAGACCGACAGACAGACAGACACTAACTGCCTAATAAATGCGGACGGGAAACAGACGAGCAAGCTGGGGTAGAGAGACTGACCAAGATCACAAGTAGAATTTAGCAAGTAAATGAAACAACATATCACGAATCACATGACTTCTAATAAACTGCGATGTCTGGGGAAGACCTGTTGCAGCACGCCCAAAACGCTCTCCCGAACCGTCCGCTGCCAGCCGCTTCAACGGACGCAGGAAGGCGCGCCGATCTCCCGTCTCACGGCGTCGCAGCTCGCGCTGGCCAGACCGATGTCGTGGGTTGACTCCTGTTGCTCTCGTGTCGGCCCCTCGCTATACGGCGCGGCCCACTGGACTGATGCGGCGACCTCACATGCGCTAACGCTCTTTTTTTTTTTAAAAAAAATCTCATTTTGTTCGTTTTCGTTCGTTGTATCTGCTCGGGGCGGACGTCGCAAGACACTCGTCGATCCATTTTTTTTTTATTACAGAGGGTAGCAAACCCCCCTGACCGAACACGCAGAGCTATCGTGCCGGCACGCTCAAGACGGACAAGTCATCTTGTGTCTCAGTGCGCGACCGACCAACCGATCGATCCGACCGCCAATGACCATTGCCTGAACAAACTTGAGCAGACTCGAGGCCTAACACATACTAGCACTCCGGACGACAGACAGACACTGGCTGCCCCACACTGACCCGGCTGACCAACTGACCAGACTCGCCTTTCGCGAGCCCATTGTGCCCCTTAAATGCACGTGAACAACCTACCTTTTCCCTTTCCCACCGTCCGCCCCCGGTAGGTGAGTGGTCAATCCTAAGGGCCCGGGTTCGATTCCCGGCTGGGTCGGAGATTTTATCCGCTAAGTGACTGGGTGTAGTGTTGTCCTAATCATCATCACTTCATCCCCATCGACAGGCAAGTCGCCGAAGTGGTGTCAAATCGAAAGACTTGCACCAGGCGATCGGTCTACCCGACGGGAGGCCCTCGTCACACGCCATCATAAAAAAAAATGGTTCAAATGGCTCTGAGCACTATGGGACTTAACATCTGTGGTCATCAGTCCCCTAGAACTTAGAACTACTTAAACCTAAGGACATCACACACATCCATGCCCAAGGCAGGATTCGAACCTGCGACCGTAGCAGTCGCGCGGTTCCGGACTGAGCGCCTTAACCGCGAGACCACCGCGGCCGGCACACACCATCATCATCATCATTTTCCCACCAGAGGGAGACACCAAAGCTGCGATTGCCACAGCGGCGCCACCGCCAGAAACGGAGCACGACTGCTTCACACTACGCGCTGCGGCGCGTTCTTCAAAACAGCAAATCTTACCACGGCTCAATGGGACATAATCGAGAGGTCAGTTTGTGCACAAAATTGTGCACTGACAACAGTATTGCAATTATAGACGATAATAGCGACAGCATTGTTCAGTTTTTCTACAGAGGATATCTGACGAATCGTTGAATCCACGCTACGTAAAGTTTCGGCACTACGCCGTGCAATAGAAGGTCCGGTACGGTATTAGGAAATATCTCAGGACTTTTGTCACCACAGGATAATCCTCGCAGAGTGCGAATTCGCCCTGTGTGCATAACAACACTCCCCCGGCAGTCGCCACCAATTCCTCTTCTCCACAAATTCTCTTGCAATAGACATCCTCTTCTATAAAATGTAGACGAGAGAAGCACAGTGCTGCGCAAAACGCGCAAACACGTTACGCTCTGCCCGCGGCAGACCTATTCCAACGCGCGCAGGAGGTGCTGGGTTCCGTGTGAACACGTCGCCGGCGGGCAGGTGCATGGCTCTGCGCCGCAGACAGGGTAGGGGCAGAGGTGGAGGATCGGAACCAGATTCGTCGTCCATCCTTTCCCCCGGTTCAGCGCCCCTAGCGGCTCCAATACGGTTTTCTGTATGCTGTTGGGGCTAGGGAGGGGCGAGCGCCGGAGATAACAAAGGAGGAACGGGCGCGAAAGCGCGCCGGTTTATGTCTGCCAAGGCGGCTGCCGGAATTAGGTTAGCGGGCGTGGGAGGGTCCGGGGCAGGGGTGGTGGTGGAGGAGAGGATAAGGGATTCCCCGTCCCGCCAGACATTGACAGCCTCTGCAGAAATACGATACGTCAGGAAGAAAGATGTATTGATAAAAACGTGGAGAAACTTTCACGCCCTCTCGCCATCTCTTTGCCCTCGCCCCCTCCCCCGGTCCCAAGCGCCGTCTGAGCCCCTTTATATAAAAATGCAACTTATATGGAAATTGGAGCGAAATGGGAAGTTCAAAAGCAAAGAAAAGGTATCCAAATTGTGAGAATCGGAATGTCTCCGGGCGACGCCGCGTTCGGGCTCTGCTATTGGGGGAGTGCAAGGTTATAGCGGGGGAGGATTGCAAGATGCGCCGGTTAGCAGAAAAATACATCTTCGCCGCGCTGGAGTGTCCTGACAAAGGCATGGGCCCGAGTATAGCCTTTGGAGAGGAGGAGGATTGCCGGCAAGGCGTTACGTAGCAGTGATATCATCGCTAATGGATGGCATACAGCTACCAAAAGCGGTAGACGAATAATAACCTCAAATCTTGCCTCGTACTGTGGGGAACGGAGTTAAAATCCTGCTTCCACAAGTCTCATTAAATTTGTAAGCTGGTTTCTTAAACCCTGTAATGCGAACGCTACCAACAGTCTAACTTTCGAACTCTGGATATACATTTATATAGCGCAACTACAATAGTGCAGCTCAACACACCAGTAATAATAATTTTACAGCAGACAACACAAAATATACACAAGATGAAGAAGCCACGCCGGCCGGTATGGCCGTGCGGTTCTAGGCGCTTCAGTCTGGAACCGCGTGACCACTACGGTCGCAGGTTCGAATCCTGCCTCGGGCATGGATGTGTGTGATGTCCTTAGGTTAGTTAGGTTTAAGTAGTTCTAAGTTCTAGGGCACTGATGACCTCCGATGTTAAGTCCCATAGTGCTCAGAGCCATTTGAACCAAACTGACGCCTACCGTCCGTAATGAACGTTGCAGGGAAGACGCGATGAGCAGTGTTTGTACGGTATGACTCCATCTACAAATAGTAAACACGATACTGCAAAAAATCTGCAGGAACACCAAAGGAAAAGCGCCTGACGATTCTTAGGGGAGACACCCTGTATACAAGTTAACCTGAAAGCTTGTGATCCTGTACATGCGACACACACACTCACACACACACAAACACACACACACACACACACACACACACACACACACACACACACACTGTGAGTTAACGAGAATTGCGCTCTCATTTAGATATATGACCAAAAGAGTCAGCCTACAGGAATTGTGAAACGAACACTGCCGTCCGGGACCGCGTGCCACAAAGGGCGCAGATTCACCACGAGAAGGGTAAACTCACAGGCGTCTATTGTCTATTGAGGCCTAAGCGCTGTAGAGTGAGAGTGAGACAGACTAGAACCTACGTGACAGGGAAACCCAGGGAAGAACAACAGTGCTAAATATGGTGGACCTAAGATGGGCCATAAAGGAAAACATTTATGAAAACTATTTAATTCTGTAGTATGACTGGGAATCGAGCCACAGTAATTTTAATCTGCCATCCTCCATAAATTTTCATGGTGATCCCAATAGATCATATAGTTTAGGATTTACTGTCGAGGTGAAATTAACAAGTTTTGTAACAAAGACCTTGATGCTAAAATCTGAACGCTTTGATCGATCTTAACGATCGACATTTCACATAAAAGCGCATCATTAAAATGACAAACGTTGTAAATATCAACTCTGTAATTTTATTTGTTTAAAAGATATCGTAAATTTGGATTATCAGTATTTTCAGTTAAGCATCAGATTATCATTTCCTCCACACAAAACACATTGAACGATGACAGCATGACACCTTTTTGAATCATTATGTAATAGAATATTTGTTGTAAAGTTTAGTGCGTAATAGTTACTTTTGTTATTTATTTATTTATCTTTCTGCACATTGGTGACGTTCAAAGGTAAGAAGGAAATTGCATGTAAAAGAATTTAACGTTTATTATGTAATGGATGTTATTGTTACTTTATTTAAAACGTGAAAGTGGTCAAGCTTTGATTATTTAAATATGTTAAAATGTAAAGTAATGCAGAATAATCTGTAGCCAATCAGATGAACGGCTTCAGGAAAGGGGACTGCGATAGTCAATGGAGCGACGATGTTGGGCGCACGGGAAGCGCTGTCGGAGACGGGCAGAGGACAGTTCTGGTCGAGACACCAAACGGGACAGTTCGGATGGAGACGCCAAAGCGGGCAGTCGGTCTTTAGGCAGCTAGAAAGTGTAACGACTTAGAAAATTTCGCGTTGTGTGGTATCGGGGGACTCAGCCTCTGAGCGGTGAGCAGCCGCGCGCCAGGTGTGAACTCTTAACGTTTCGTGTAGGTAATTTGTATTTCGCGATGAGCTTGTGGACGATCAAACTATGTCAAATGGATATGCGCTCGAGTGTAATAGTAATTCTAAATACGACCACTTTCGCTATTAGTTTGCTTCCTGAATAAACATTATTTCAACCGAATCGCAACTGTGTGGCCTACATCATTTATGTGTCGTTAATTTAGTTTTCGATATTACCTATTACTGTTATAATATGTTGTAGTAACTTTGTATTTTGCAAACTTGCCATCAGCCAGACAACTTAACCAAAGGGTCACAAGCGTCTAATTTAGTGCGTGTAATGCGACACGTGCGGTTCAAACCCTAGACGAGTTTGAGCCAAGACATTTCGACGAAGTGGAACCGAATGTGAGCCCGAACATCTATGGGATTTTAGCTCGCAGCGCACACACACACACACACTCACTCACTCACTCACTCACAAACACACACACACACACACACACACACACACGCACACACACACACACACACACACACACACACAAAAGAATTGAACCTCATACGAACAAATTGAAACTTCACTGCCGGCAATCAAACGAAGGTCTGTTAACAGCATATATGAAATAAAAACGTGTTGTGGAAAGTGCACCTAAGTCACAACTACATGGTAACATCCAGAACTGCCCAAGGTAAATAAACACTCTCATACAGTAAATCCGCAAAGTTATCAATAAGTGGCAAACCATACACATGGTATTCCAAATCAAAGCTTCGCGAAATTTTACTAATGTTCATAAGCCACTCTACACATAAAAACAGTCGGCGTGAGGTGATGCAGTGGTTAGCACACTGGACTCCCATTCGGGAGGATGACGATTGAAACCCACGTCTACCCATCCTGACTTACATTTTCCGTGATTTGCCTCAATCGCTTAAGGCAAATACAGTGATGATTCTTTTGAAAAGGCACGGGCGACTCCCTTCCCCTCCTTCCCTAATCCGATGGGATCTTATAAAAATATTTTTTTATGGTTCATTTAAATTTTTATAATTTCTTGCTTCAAAATTTTCGCATATTGGTACTATATTTTCTGTATATATAAAGTAAAGTGTACTATACTGAAGTTCTTTGCACTGTATGTGAGTAATGTATGTAAAATACTGTGTAAACTGTTTATTACGTTAAATAACTTTCTGATGACCTGTCGTATTTAAAAATATTTTGTGTGTATAAATTGTTCATGTTGATGTAAATTTGAGAATTTAAGAAATGATGGTAAAATCTACTCGGGTTGACAGCCGAGTCAATGTGTTGTTTTCCAGCAACGTTTCACCAAGTTTCTTACTTGCCATCTTCAGGCTAAGATAAAGGAAGAAGAAGATCATATCCACCGTTGACTGTAGAAATTATTTATTTCACTCCTGCAATTAAGACCTTTCAGGCAATTTCAAGTGTTACTCGAAAATATTTTGCCTCAGCACATGTCAGACACATGTATACATGTCGGAGGATTTTAAAGTCTGACATGTGCTGAAGCAAAATCTTGTTCAGTACTAGTTGAAAATGCCTGAAAGGTCGAAACTGCAATAATGAAATAAATGATTTCTACATTCAGTGAAGAATATGATGTATTTTTTTTTTAATTGTACGTGACTGTCAATCCCTACCGTAAGAAGTTAATCAGAAGAAGAAGAGTCACAACTTCCGTCCTGAAAATGTCTGCTTTTAGACAGGTAGAAGGGCCGCCACATCACGAAGCACACTTCCAGCCTCTTCATCGAAAGGAATGTGAATCCTGTGGGGTGTTATGGTGGTGGTAGGAGTGCTGTGAAACGCGTATTAGCGGACAGAGACCTGCAGCGAACACTGGACTCGCATTCAGGAGGACGACGGTTCAATCCCGCGTCCGGCCATCCTGATTTAGGTTTTCCGTGATTTCCCTAAATCGCTGCAGGCACATGCCGGAATGGTTCCTTTGAAGGGGCACGACCGACTTCCTTCCCCGTCCCTCCCTAAACCGATGGGACCGATGACCCCGCAGTTTGGACTTTTCCCCCAAAACAATCCTACCCAACCCAACCTGCAGCAAACTAGCGCTACTCGAGCCAGGTCTGGTTTCTGAGTTAAGATGAGAAACGGACTGCAATTATCCTACTCGCATGAGCACGTTTACGAACTGACAGAACGTAAAGATTCGTCTGTATGTATCACGTAGTAGTCATCGCGCCCGGGGAAGTTACTGGCAGCAATTTTTGTTGCTGTATAAATGTCCCGGCACATGTAAGAATTCTCCCTAGCAGAAATGCAACTTCCGTCCCGGTAATGACTGCTTCTTCTCTGAGACAGCTAGAAGATCCCCAACGTCGAGCAGCAGACCTGCACAGCCTTCGTCGTAAAGGAAGCGAACCCACTGGGTGAGAGTGGTGGTGGGATGGGGCGGCGGGTGGGGGTGGCGCTGTAAAACGCGCATCAGTGGCGCCTCCCTCCGCCGCCTTCGTCAGTCAACATTTTCTCCACCTCCACCCCCACTCCTGGCCGGCTGGCGCGGCAGTCGGGAAGCTGTTAAGCGAATAGAAGTCGCGGGGCGAGGAAGCCGCCTGCCGTCTGCGGCGCCATCTGGCGATGAATGCGAGAGCCCGAAGAGGTGCGCTCCGCGGGGGCCAGAAACACCGTCAGCGGCAGCGGGGCATCCGAGGAGGAGGAGGAGGAGGAGGCGCCGGCGGCGAAAAAGGCGCCGATGTGTGTGCGGCGGCGGCTCCTTTATTGATCTGGCGGCGGTTGTGAGGGAAACATGGAATCCCGCCCGCTTTAAAGGATTTGAAATTCAATCTTGCGGGCGGCGCGCGCGTGTGTGTGTGTGTGCGCGCTCTGGAATCGATGCGTTCTCACCGAGCGGCCGCGGTCTCGGCATCGGTGACTCCGCCGTGTTGGGTTGGGAGGTGGAAAGGGGGGAGCTGGAGAGTGGTGTGTGGCCGAGCGAGCGCGGCGCTAGGTCGCCCGTGCCTGGCTCGCTGGCTGCTGGCATCTCAATTCTGCGGCCCGGCCAGAAAACAGGATGATGCATTGCGGCGCGAGGGATAAATATGTAGCAGGGGGGGCGGGCCGGCCTGGCCGCTAGACCGAGAGCCACCCGGCGCAGACGTCGTCAATAATGTATTGAGTGGGGGCGGGGGAGGCAAGGAGGCTGGCGTTGTGGAGCCAGCGTTTGCCGCCGCCTTCGCCACAGCCGAGTGCTCGTTTGTAGTCTTCTCCCCTCCCACCCCCTTTCCTCCTCCCCCTCACCGCCGTATCCGCAGCAGCCTTGAGCGACGACACACTTACTACATGTCGCAAACAGTCGGCACTGAAGACAGCCAGGTACTACTGCTCCGTCTTCCATTAATTATGTCACAAAATCCATAAAACGGGAGCAATACTGTTTTATGGTGTTGGTATTTTACTGTGTAGTATTATGCATTGCCGATACCGCAGACAATCTACAGCTGTCTGAAATGGCAGAGATGTATTCGCAATTTGCGAGTACAATTACACTTCAGCTGTACCATTTACTAGCAACACATGAAATTTTGTGCGACACCGGGACTAGGGGTGACAGTTCTCTCTGAAACAACCGGCCTTGGGTTATATCATCTTTTTCCCACACCAGTTTAACCGGACTGTTGAAACCGCTCAAAATAACCGGTTTCTGAAATAATCGATTTTCGGATTTTCTTCCTATTGTTTCCTGTGAAAAACGTAGTAGTTGAACAAAGATTGAAACAATTTTGATCTCTCGATTTCAAGAAACAGAGAACCAAAATAATAAATGAAAGAGGCAAATAAAACTTAGGCTGGAATTTCCTGGCAGATTAAAACTGTGTGCCGGACAGAGACTCGAACTCGGGACCCTTGCCTTTCGCGGGCAAGTGCTCTGCCAACACACCTACCCAAGCACGACACACGCCTCGTCCTCACAGCTTTACTTCTGCCAGTACCTCGTCTCCTAACTTCCAAAGATTACAGAAGCTCTCCTGCGTGTGGCTTAGTCTGTCCAAGGTTGACTGCTTTTCGCGAGAACGTAATAAGTGGTTCAGTGTCATAACGAGTTATCAATATTCTCCTACTGACTCTAATTTTTAGAAATTCTGCTCAGAAATCATGTTCTAAACTAGGATCACGCCGCCATTTGAGCACTGCGAATAGTCAGTGCTAAAGGATGAAAACTGAGAGTGAAGAACTCTGTTTTTCTTGTTAACACGTCCTTTTTCAAGGACTACAAGCAGATATAGTCTTATTATGTAGACACAGGCAGAAGATCAGTTACGTTCTACTTTTACAACCGTATATGCTGTGAATGAACTGTTGTTAAGTTTTGAATTTGTTACTGTAACCATAATTCCCTTCCTCTTTTATTATTTCACGGAAATGACATACAGCCGGCCGGAGTGGCCGAGCGTTTCTAAGCGCTACAGTCTGGAACCCCGCGACCGCTACTGTCGCAGGTTCGAATCCTGCCACGGGCATGGATGTGTGCGATGTCCTTAGGTTAGTTAGGTTTAAGTAGTTCTAAGTTCTGGGGGACTGATGACCTCAGAAGTTAACTCCCATAGTGCTCAGAGCCATTTGAACCAAATAACATAGAAATCATTAATCTTTCAAAGAAAGTGAATATTGTACTACATTTCTACGTCGTTTCTTAAAAATATTTTCAGGTTAGGGTAGATGCCATTCTGTAACACAAGGGATGGCCGGCGACGACAGCGACAAACTACCGTATAGACCAGGTGGGTGCAAGCCTTGCACACTACGCGTACAAGCTTACCTTAAGCCACGACATACTGCAAGACGGACATTATCATCTCAGCAATGCTGTACGAATACTTACGACAAATATTTTACACATCGCTTTTCCCATCTTCTAAAACAACACAATATTTCAAACGAATGCAAATATTAGAATAAAAATTTCACCGTTTTTTAAAAATATTTGTTTAGAAACGAAAAATTTTAGCACTGCTAATTGAGATTTCGGCTTTTTACTATATTATCAGTAAAAAAACACCTGTTATAGCCAAGACCAAACAAATACCGAGAAACACCGTTTATTCAGAATTAAAAATACCGGCATTGGTTTTAACGGCTTGGTTATTCTCATCTCTAACAGGGGCTTGATTCCAGATTTCCCACTTTCCACCTGTGGTCTCCTTAGTCACTTTGGCTATCGGTGAAAGCCTCCTGGACCGACTCAAACCCTCATATGTCACCTGTGTCCACGTCCTATCCTCGCACATTTGCAATGATTTCCGTATTACATACTACATAGTAACACACAGACCCTGCAGAATTGTAGTACATGCCGTTGCAATGTCCTTCAGATATGCATACATTCTGAAGGACACCGCATGGTGCTATAAAAATGCTTGCATGCCTACAGGTCAAGACGAGAATAATGTTTCTCTCTGCGCAGGAATCAAAGCAAACGCACGCTTATAGTATGGACATGGGTGCTTTGGCGCAGCTGTCGTACACAGGTAGCAGAAATAGTAAAGGCGACCATTCACTACAAGCGGGAAATTTGGGTTCCGATCCTCAAATAAAATGGTTCAAATGGCTCTAGGTACTATGGGACTTAACATCTGAGGTCATCAGTCCCCTAGAACTTAGAACTACTTATACCTAACCAACCTAAGGACATCACACACATCCATGCCCGAGGCAGGATTCGAACCTGCGACCGTAGCAGTCAGTCGGGCGGTTACGGACTGAGGCGCGTAGAACCGCTCGGCCACCGCGGACGGCTCAGATGATGCATGTGGAAAGGTTCTCTATGTTGTTGCGGCCGCCGCAAGACGGGAATTAACAGACTTTGAACACGGAATTTTAGCTGGAGCTAGACGCTTCGTTTACTGCATTTCGGAATTCAATATTCCGCGTTCCACAGTGTCAAGAGTGTACCGAGAGTACCAAGTTTGAGGCATTATCTCTCACAACGGACAACTCAGCGACCGACAACCTTCTCTTATCGACCAAGAGCAGTGACGTTTGCGTAGAGTTGTCAGTGCTAATAGACAAGCAACACTGCATGAAATAACAGCTGAAATAAAAGGAAATGGTTCAAATGGCTCTGAGCACTATGGGACGTAACTTCTGAGGTCATCAGTCCCCTAGAACTTAGAACTACTTAAACCTAACTAACCTAAGGACATCACACACATCCATGCCTGAGGCAGGATTCAAACCTGCGACCGTAGCGGTCGGGTGGTTCCGGACGGTAGCGCCTAGAACCGCTCGGCCACCCCGGCCGGCCAGCAGAAATCAATGTGGGAAGTACGACGAACGTATCCGGAAGGGCATTGCGGCGAAATTTGACGTTAATGGGCTATGGCAGCAGACGGTAACCGCGAGTGCCTTTGCTAACAGCACGACATCGCCTCCAGCGCCTTTCTTGGGCTCGTGACCACGTCGGTTGGATCTTAGACGACTAGAAAACCGTAGCTTGGTCAGATGGGTCCCAATCTCAATTGGTAAGAGCTGATGGTAGGGTTCGAGTGTGGCCCAGCCCCCATGAAGCCATGGGCTGAAGTTGTCAACAAGGCGCTGTGCGACCTGGTGCTGGCTCCATCCATAATGAAGTGGGCTGTGTTTACATGGAATGGAATGGGTTCTCTGGTGCAAAAGAACCCACCATTGTCTGGAAGTGGTTATGTTAGGCATTTGCAGCCATTCATAGACTTAATATTCCCAGGCAACAATGTCATACCACCGGACCACAATTGTTCGCGACTTGTTTGAAGAACATTCTGGACAATTTGAGCTAATATTTGAGCCACTGAGATCGCCCCCACATGAATCCTATCGAATTTTTATGAGACATAATCGACAGGTCAGTTCATGCACAACAACCTGCACCAGCAACACTTTTTCAATCATGGACGGCTGTAGAAACAACATGGCTCCATATTTCTGTAGGGGACTTTCAACGACTTTTTTAGTCCACGCCACATCGAGTTCCTGGCTTCGGTACAACGTCTTCCTGTAACGGGCGTTTGCGTCACTGATGTGTGGTTTTGGAATTCCATCTCGCGTTGCAATTCACAGTTCATGGAGTTCGTCTTGAATTATTTTGATGCTGACAGGGTTCGCGAGTGTGGCATTCACTTCTGCAGTGACTTCTGCAGTTGTCCTCTTATTTTTCGTCACAATCATCTTTAGTGCCTGTCTTTTACGATCACTGACCACACACTTTCGTCCCCGATGTGACTTAGACAATGATGTTCTTCCGCTTTCCCTGCATTCGTTATACATCTTAAATACTGTGCCTCTTGAAGCACCAAACAGTTCGTCTACCTTGATTACGGAAGCGCCCACGTTACGATCACCAACAATTTGTCCATGTTCGAATTCAGTTAACTCCGACATGATACACTCAAAACTGCACAGAACACTTTTCTGACCACGACTGACACTTGCAAATTATTGGGGAAATTTAATGTTGCCGTAGCGAGTACCTAAGGCATGGCTTGGGTAGCAGCCCGGTATTCACCTACTGACTTGAAACCCACATCCAAACTGGCCGGGACGCCAGCTCTCGTCGTTAAACCACCGTTCGGATTCGAACCACGACAGGCGTGTCTCTCCGTCCTGGGAACGGGCGATTTAGCTCGCATTGATATCTGGGCGGATATTTGCAGAGAGAATTGGGATATTGTTGTGCAGAGTAACACAACTTTCGACAGCTACCCGTGACGCCTCCTGTTAGGAGCCTTAAGTAAATTTGTCAGGAGCCCTCGGTAGTATGCACCTGTAACGGTAGCACCTTATGAGCATAATCGGTTCACTCCACCTCACGGTTGTTTCTCTGCCCCGGGGCTGGGTGTTTGTGTTGTCCTCATGATTTCATGACGGTGGCTAAATTGGACTGTGTATAATAATTGGACTGTGTAAAAATTGGGACTTTTGTACATGCGCTGATGACCGTGCATTTGAGCGCCCTACAAACCAAACATCCAATGGCCGTTTCACCAAAACATTCAACACCAGCTTGCGTTTTGACGGTTTGGCCTCTGCCCGTTTCAGCAGTGGAGAAGCCACAGGTTTTCACTGCTTCCTTTAACCTTTTATTTTGGGTCACAGTGTGAGGTAACGGGCGAATTGTGGCGCTCTGAAAAGTTCGGAGTTGGCATCATCGCACGGGCCGCTCGGCTGACCGACCACGTGGTGCCGGACGTTGGCCGAAGCAAGAGGGCTCCAGCCCTATCGCGTGGCTGGAATTTCATGTTGACGCAGTGACGAGGACGGTGCTTTGCGGCTTGCCGGAGCGGCCGAGCGGTTCTAGGCGCTTCAGTCCGGAACCGCCTCGGGCATGGATGTGTGTGATGTCCTTAGGTTAGTTAGGTTTACGTAGTTCTAAGTTCTAGTGGACTGATGACCTCAAATGTTAAGTCCCATAGTGCTCAGAGCCATTTGAACCATTTTTGGTGCTTTGTGTCGATGAAGGAAACGTCTATGCCAGCAGTGCCAAGGATGGCGGACTTTGTGAAAGCATAATAGCAGTCATTTGACAGTTCGTATCGAAATTAATAGTACCCAGATGAATGATGATACCTCAAAGAGAAACATGTGCATTACCATTATTTGCACGATAATTCTGATGGTGTAATCCGATTTTCAATATCTCTATTAGTTTTAAGTTTAGGATCTGACTAAATTATACAAGTAACTCCCAGCAACGAATTTCAAAAATCTAAACACTCCATCCGATTTTCTCGATCGACGTGTCTTTAGAAACTTAATTGGTATTAATTACAGGCATTTAACTTGAATAGCACATGAGTTATTGGAGGTCAAAGCGGCCGATTACTATCGATGGCGTCAGGCCATAAGTACTCCACACTTAAACGACGTCTGCAGCATGCTTATAAATATATTTATTCCTTTATGTCTTTGTTCATATCTGATATATACTAATCATGAAGAAACTGGTCAAATATTTACTGTGTTTTAGAAAGCACAGAGACATTAAGCTACTGGCCTACTTTTGCTTGCTATTCCTTTGATATATGTTTATTTAAATGGCTCTGAGCACTATGCGACTTCTGAGGTCATCAGTCGCCTAGAAATTAGAACTTCTTAAACCTAACTAACCTAAGGACATCACACACATCCATGCCCGAGGCAGGATTCCAACCTGCAACTGTAGCACCAATAAGTGTTTTGCAGAAATACCACATTCTCAAAAGTACTTCTACTATTGTACTCATCATTTAAGGTTGTTAAGATGATACCTGCATATTTTTTTAAATTACTATCTTTCATTTATAAATTTCTACGTAACCAACTGCCGAGTGATAGGAACCTTCGACCATTCGATCCATATGTATATTCGTATTGTGTACTGTACACTCAGCAGTATTTGGCTAGTAATGCGGCAACTACGTAGCCCAGTCCCTAGACAACGAAACCACCCTAAACTTTTAATATTGCAACTCTGAGTCAGAGGGTACGTAGTTGAGGGCCACCATCACACCACACCATTTCATTATTTTATTTGAAAGTCCGCAACAGCGATACACCCAGCGGTTGTTTGTGATGAATAGAAGCATAAAGAGCTCATTTAGAATGACAAAACACAGTTGTAGCATTTTTCTCTACTGCCTCTTCTCGATGAGCTTTATGAACGGGTGTGAGCAGTTGCGGATCCCAACGGGTGGTGACTTTTCTCATGTTCAAAATGACGTGAAACATACTGAAAACTCTACACTAACTTACTGGCAGTTTTATGACTGTACCTAGACTGTGAAACGCCATCCTTTGAGCACCATGCCCTCCTCTTCCCTTGGGGCACATTTTCTTTACAGACGTTGTATCACTTCGTTCATTGTCATTCGGACTTCTCTGACCGTACTGAAAGTGATGTGGGTACGCCTACCGCCTACGCAGCGAGATGAACACTACATCATAGGGAAGCGGTTACATAACTCACAGGCCCCAGCCATCCTGCAGACAGAGTGCAAATTGGCAGCGATTTGCCTCATCACCAGACTGCATCCCACGCGTCCATAGGACGCAAGGACCCACTCTCCTCAGCGCGTCACGTGATTCAAAATAGTGCCTATGAAATCCTGGTGCTCGGGCTGTATTTAGGACGACCCTTGAACCTTGACGAGCAGTTAATTCCAAGTGGTCTTCCTTGGTTAGACGCCAAATGGAGTCGCGTTCCATGGATAAGGAATTCACTTCGGATCCGCAGCGATGACGACGCGGTGTTTCATGACACTGATCAGCTAGAGGACTTGTAAGATTTCTTGTGTTTGTTTCTACCCTTGACTTGACTGTGTTTCATCGTACTGGAACTGTGAAAGGAACTGTGACTAAACCACACGATGTCTAACTGCACAAAACTTAAACTTCGCGCTGTCCCGTCTGGACTTGAACTTCGGCTAGCGCAGCACATTGAACATTTACTAGTTACTGATATTTTCTAGCAATATTTGTTTTCTTCCTATAGCTTTTCGTCAATATTGATGTTTATTCGCTCTTCCGAGAAGGCCTTTCACCTTCCTAGTAATGTTAGTGTTATTTAAGTACTTGAGAAGAGACTTGCTTTTCAATTCAGTTTATTCCTTCTCAAGAAGTAATTGTTTTCTCAAATGATTAATTCTTATGTTGTACTGGAGGATAGGTCAGAGTAAAAGTATTCTCTCTTTTTAAATAAACTTTGTTCCACCAGTGTAGGTAAACATTTCTTGCCTGCCAAACCATGCAGGCACAACAGAAAGCGCCTAAGTCACCTAACCACTGTGCCATATAATAGTGCATTCTTCCACCAACTGGGTATGGACTGTCGTAGCGTTGTTACCTTTCAAATACAGAAAACCCATTACTGTACTTTCTTGGTGGTTTGCGCCGTCTGGTTTTGGCCCTCTATCGGCATGCTTCGGTACTGTCGCTCATAGATTTCCGTGTGTTACGTGATAGCAGACTTGTACGGGCACGCAAACAAAAAAAATAATTCTATAATTTATGATTTTGATATGATAACTAAAACTTTATGACTGCCTTTGATACATGATATTCAGGATTCACAAACGTGGATGAGGCACTGACAATGTGTTCACCAAAATGTGTGCCAGCAGTGTGTGTTCTGCGATATAGCTAAAATATTTACCTTCGTTTATTGTATAGTATTTCTCTCTGTTGGTCACAATGAAAACCTCCCTTTTAATGATGCAAGCCTCCCGTGTAGCTTTTAAAAATAAATTAACGAACGTAAGTATTTAGACTGTGTGCTTTGTATTGTCTGTGCGCTGTGCAACGGGTGAGACGAGTGGGCAATATCTCTTACAGGTCAATGCTGCCTATTCATACTCTCGGAAGTTGCCCCAAGAAGTTAGAATATTGATGTTATTTAGCATGAACGAGAGGCAAGAGTATTTAACTGTGTGCCTATGCACATACTATAGCAGTAGATCAAAAAAGAATTAGAAACTTATAGTCGAAACAAAACTGACTTGCACAAGAACAATGGAATTACATACAGAGTGGCTGTTGCGGATGATGGAAGTTGGGTTGCCTGTCTTAATGTGCACGAAATAAGCTCACCGAAAAAAGAAAGTTACTCATTCCAGTATGAAAGCACAAATGAATCGTTAAGCCATCACGAGTGGTGTGCATGTTCAATCGTGCGCGCACTGACTCTACGTGAGCATAAGGTACTAGCGATCAATGAGACATTTATGGTATGTTTCAAGAGGACGTTGTGTGAACTTTCTGTGTTATTGCTTCGCGGTGGACTGTTCAAAGTGCCTAAAGGCAGTGCTGTAACTCACATGGCCACTGAACACGGCTTCAGAACTGTTATGAGTGAAACATCCTGTCTGAGAGGAACCGGAAAAGAGCTACACTAGTTGTGAATGAAAATCGCTTCGAAACTCGACAGGAATTGCCACAGGTAGTGAATGACCGTCCATCGCAACCTGCTATCGAGAGAACATAGCGATGAAAAGAGCACGCAATGAACATTTGGAGTCCGTCATCTCGCAAGAGGACACTGATACCCCTATTTCTCAAACCAACAACAGAAAGTTTCATCGGGCTTGAGGAATACGCGACTGGTTTTCTGGACACTCCCTCACCCATTACATCTCGAATTGGCTGCGAAATTACCTAACTTGAGTGTCATAGAAAATCTGTAGAACTTGTTGGAACAGCGGGCAGAACGCCGACACAGCATCCCGGCAATTTGCGGAATTGTGAGATCAAATTCCCACCGAGTAGCTTGACTTGGGTGCGACGTACCTGGAAAGCCCGTGGACGCACTTGCTAACCGAATACAGACTTATCAAGTCCAACAGCGCAATTACACGGTATGAAATGATGCTTGTAATGATTTCTCTAGAAGTGACTAACTGTTGTCTAGTGAGCTTATGGTTAGAGTTTTATAACGGCTACACTAGGTAACAAAATACCAATAAGAAAATCGAATGTGGCCGCTATAGTTGCCATATGTTTGTGCATCCATTTACTATACGACAAGTATCTTATCAGAAACGTACCTAATAAACATTCGGAATTTTGAATACTAGTCTAATGTTACGCTTAAATTGTTCGTACTGTTTCATAAATAAATGAAAAAGTGTTTTAACACATGTTGTACTATACTGTTTACGAAGCTGGCGACCCGGATCTAACGTAGGAATATTAATGATATTGTATTTTCATCTGGCTCCCTCAATGAAGTTTCGGCTATGTGTGCAGACTGTATCATAATTAATGGCGAAAACCGAATCTCGCGAAAATATCCGATAACCGAAGTAAACACGTTTCAATAAGCGAGCCGTTTGCGGGATAACTGCGATTCTGTGTGCAGGAGCCGTCACTGACGTCATTATGAAGTACTGCTTTAGTTGGCAAAAAAGTACTTGAAATGTAAACCTTTCGATTAAACCTTTCCATCTAATTAGGCTCTTATTTCACGAACGTGGTATATGAATAGTGAGCTACCGGCATGTTTTGCTTTTGTTTTAAGAGGAAAAGAAAGAAGTAGCGTATGCCAACAATATGTAACTAATCCACCCACATTTTGCAGGTATCACAATTATGATTACCTCTGGTGCAGATACATTTCAGCAGAGAATGTCGGAGCTTTAAAGATCCGGTTTGTAATTAGTCCTGAGTATGAAATTTAATAAGACCAAAATAATGGATTATCACCAAATGCAAATGACATTTGAGAATGTAGTCATTCGTCTAAACTGCACAACAGAATTGAGGTATCTCTTTCTACAAAGCCCATAATGTCCCTATTTCAATGTATACATGTGAAACTGGGCTCAAACGTGCTTACAACTTTTCTCTGTACTTGTGCAAAAGCGTGGCGCATTGTGGCATCACCCTCATGCTCGTCGACGGTTCAACCTGCGATGTGTCGACATACGCGGAAAAGTGGCCACAGCTCAGAAGTTCAGGTGACGTGTACAGTGGGTTAATGACGTAACATTGCCACCAAATTTACGTAAAATTCTGTCAAACGCCACTGTGGACGTCTCACGCGATGGGAAGGGTGTCACCCACCTTACCCACAAGTAGCAACTGGGCAGGTTGGGTGCACTCGGGGATAATTTACTGAGCAAAACCATCCCACCCAGAAAACAAGATAATATGAGATATAAAAAATTAAATCAATAAAAAATTAATCACATAATGAACTCTAGTTCGAGAAACACGTAATCATTACTTTTAGCTCATTTCAATCCACTGTACTATAGTTTAATATCACCATCCTCTAAACATTCGAAGTCCAATTCACTTATTACTTTATTAAAACTGTCTGGGAAAAAATTTAAATTTATTATCAAGTTCAATAAAAATTTTCCTTCCATATCTAGCATTTAAATGTTCCCATACTGTAATGTAATAAATTCATTTTCCCCTAGCTCACCGAACTTTATAAACCAATCAGAATTTCTTGCGTTATTTTTCCTCATCAGCAGAGAGTTCATTTATATAGAATAAAGAGATAACAATATCACAAATTTTCACTCAAAATTCTATGCTGAGCATCATATGTTAAATTTTTCTTACCACACATGACTATGTAGGCAACCGTATCTTTTGGAACTTTATTATTAACAGTGGCAACTAATTTCATTGTAGTTTTCTGTGTAGCTTACACATTCATTCTCTTAGACATATTTATAACAAAAATAGGATAATTCTCAATAAGAGTGGAGGGATTTCAATGGACATTGTTATTGAATTGAGTGACTCTCTTATAAGAAAGCAAAGTATCGAATACTTTCAGATAATTATTTGGTGGATCAAGATTCCAAAATTCTTGTGGAAAAACTTTATTCCTTCCATTTTTCACATACATATTTCGTAATTTAATATGAGTGAATAAAGAAGAATCAATTAGTTTATTATTTCTTTGATTAGTTTGGAAAACAACGAAAATAAAGTAAGGCATATCAAATGTTGCAAAAATTATAATAATTTGTAATATCTACTTCAAAAATTCTTTTCCATCTGTTTGTGCTTCAAAGAAAGAAACTGGAATTTTTAGATGTTTTAATCTTTCTTCTTCCAGCTCTAGTGAATATTCTGGTTCATACTTCATGACATAAACACAAATTTCCATAACTTCTACTACAATTTTACCTTCTTTTCGAAGTGTATCTTTTATTTCAATTCCAGCATCCTTTTTATCAGTCCATCTAAGAATAGCATCTCCAGCACTTGAACTCCAAGTGAATGTTACTCTTAAATCTTCTTCCCACATGCCTTCTTTATAATATTTGTAAAATCCACCAAACAAATCTAGTGGTAAAAGTACTTCATTTTTCTTACTTTTTATCTTACCATTATTAAGGATATAACCTTCCATAGTTAACTCACAAGCTGTAGGCGAAGGTAATCTCATAAGGACAGATGAAGAAATTAATGGATGTTCCACTCTAGACAAAATATTGTTTCCTTTCTTTATAGTGATGATCTCAAACAATTTTGTCATATAGTTATCAATTTTTTATTGGCTTTTCCATCACATGATGCATAATCTGTACCATCAGCACCACTAATACTAAAACTCATATATAATTGATCATGATTTCGATGAAACCATCCATCTCTAATATTTCTATTAATCTCTGTGTTCCTATTGGGAACATTTAGATTATTTTTTGTTTTCTCATTCTCTTTTTTTTTTTTTGAATGAATAAATTTTTCAAATTTTTTCAAACTATACTGACCAGTTGGAATTTCTCTTGTTTCTCCATCACAGTTGATTAGATTAGATTAGATTAGTACTTGTTCCATAGATTATGAATACGACACTTCATAATGATGTGGAACGTGTCAGGTTAACAAAAGGTGTCTATACAAGATATTACATTAAACAAAATATTACATGACACACAATATTTTTAATTTTTTTGTGGGGGTTGGGAAATTACCCACTTACTATATCCAAAAATTCATCTAATGAGTAGAAGGAGTTGCTGTTAAGAAATACTTTTAAATTCCTTTTAAATGCTATATGGCTATCTCTCAGACTTTTGATGCTGTTAGGTAAGTGACCAAAGACTTTTGTGGCAGCATAATTTACCCCCTTCTGAGCCAAAGTTAGATTTAACCTTGAGTAGTGAAGATCATCCTTTCTCCTAGTGTTGTAGCCATATACACTGCTATTACTTTTGAATTCGTTCAGATTGATAATAACAAATTTCATAAGTGAATATATATATTGTGAGGCTACAGTGTAGATTTATAGCTCTTTAAATAAGAGTCTGCAGGATGATCTTGGATAAGCTCCAGCAATTATTCTGATTACACACTTTTGTGAAATGAACACGATTTTACTCAATGATGAGTTACCCCAGAATGTGATGCCGTATGAAAGTAGAGAATGAAAATAGGTGTGGTAAGCTAATTTATTCAGATGTACATAGCCAAAATTTGCAGTGACCCTAATAGCATAAGTAGCTGAACTCAAACGTTTCAGCAGATCCTCAGTTTGTTTTTTACAGTTCAACTCCTCATCAATGCTTTAGACTGCTTTTGATTGCTTTTGCGTTTGCTTGTGCCTTTGTTCAGCAGGTTGCACAGGGTCGGCATGGTTACAATCAGATTTGGTGTGGTTAATTGAAGGGGTGGACAGATGCCCTTCCTGTCGCCACCCTGTACCACCTGGGATGGAATCAGTGTAGCCAAGTGTTCTGTGTCTAGTGTAAACCAAAATATAGAGCAAACGTGTTTCAAATGTCTGCAAGTCGTGAACTGAGGCGGGACGTGGGGCCCAGCCCAGTATTCACCAAGCGGTATGTGGAAAAACGACTGAAAACCGCATCCAGTCTGGCCAGCACACAGGCCTCGTCGGTAATCCGCAGGGCGGATTCGATCTGTATCATGCATGCCTTCCTGAATCCAGGAAGCAGTGCATTAGTGCTCTCGGCTAACCTGCTGGGTGTTTCTCCACCACAATATAATTTATTACTTTTCGATGTAATATTTGGAGTTAAAGAAGTTGCAACATTACTAAAACTGTCTCATGTAGGTACAGTTAATCTCATTTTGAGAACAGATAACCTGTCCCTCAGTTGAAATAAGCTGCTTATTTACTATTAAAAATTTTATTTAATTAAACGAATACTGATTGAGAACCAAAAATAAGAATTCCTGAAAAGAAAAGAAATCAAGAAATAAACATGGTAGACTTTAAGCAAATTCTATTCGATGTGCAATTATAGGACCAAGTGGTTGTGAAAAAACTACATTACTGATCTGTAGTTATATTATAGCACGTGTAGTTTTGAATTGGAATAAAATTAATCATTTGTACATTTATTCTAAAAGTTTAGATCAACCAAAATATCACGAATTCATAAAAAGATCTGAAAAAATTGAAGATGGGTGTAACAAAACCACTACTGCTTTTATTGAAAATAATGCAGAAATTATTCCATCAGATTAATGACAACAAAAGTATGTAGTAGTATTTGATAATTTCATTCTTAAAAAGCAAGACACAGAGGATATTTTACTAGAGGAAGACATAAAGGACTAGATTGCATTTGATTAGCTCAAACTTACTCAAAAATACTCAAAGAGTTAGATATACAATTATTGTTTTAAATATCTTTACACAAGATGACAAATTTAAATTATATTTATCATGAGTTTGTTGGTGGTGATTTAAAGTGTAATGAATTTAAGAAATGAGTAGTAAATGCTGTAATGAACAATTTGGATTTTTTAAGAAAGACATGACTAGAAAACGAAATGAAGGGAAGTTCAGAAATAATATAAACGTTAAATATAAACACAAAACGTTCACCGCAAATGTTAAAAAATGTTTAACTAATGTTTTTTCATTTCTATTAAATGTTCACAAAATATGATGAAGAAGTTAAGAAAGAAAGGCGAAATAGGAGAGTAAAAGAACAGTTAAAGAAGATTTTCAAAATAGGAAAACAACCAAGAACAGAACCAAGAAGAGAATATAAAAAATGTTAAAAAAAGATTAACATGTTGCTGATTCAATTGAAACACTTAAACAAAGTATCAACAGATTAGGTGATAGTGATTTGAAAGCTATTGAAGAACACAGAGAAGTTGAAAAGCAAATGGTTCCTTGTTCTCATTGTCAGTTAGAAGAATTAAATGATATACCACCAGTTAAACAATATGAAAATCCAAAGAATGACTATACTTAAAGTGAATAAGAAGTAACAGATGTATTACTGAAGTATGGACAAGAGAGAGAGAAAAAGGATAAAAATGTTAGAGAATAAATATAAGCAAAAGAATGTTACAATATATTAATCACAGTGAAGATAAAGAATTTGGATAAAAACCTGTTGGTTCATTTAAATTCGTTGGTAAATTACCTGTAAAATTTGATGGAGATAAATTAACTCTTGATCATAGGATATAGAAAGATACAGATGGATTAATGAATCTTTTAATTAAGAAAAAGATAACTATGGAAGACATGAATACATCATTTACAGGTTCTGATTTATCAAACTGTACAGATATATTACACAATTCAGGAGAATTATATTCTTATAATAAAGCAAATAAAATAAAATCGAGTAAAGTAAATAAATTCATATATTTGATAAGGGAAATTGTTGATGTCTTTCCTTGAGCACTGAGAGAAATTAATTTAGATGATTCATTGCAAAGTGAAGGAGAAAAATTTGGTGAAGGCTTAGTAAAAAAATTCAGAAAAACCAATCGAATGTCAGGATGAATGATGTCCATTAATTAATTGATAGATTAGTTGTAATTCATGGGGAAGAATTAGCTGGAAATAAAGTTATCACAATGACAAAGTTGGGATAATGCAAATGTTGACAAATGAATTTTGTTATTTCGTCATCAGCAATCCAAAAGGAATTCCATATTTGATTAGGGGGAAAAGTATTAGTCAATTTGCTTTAAAATAATGTACCAATGCCTGAGATGCACCTTCCAGCCGATAAATTTTTCAGGCCTTTCACTAAGCTAGAAAAAAGAGTAGTACACTGAGATCAAGGAATAAATATATTAGACGAAGCTGGCAAACAACATGACATATCTATTGCGATCACAAATATTTAGAAAAAAAACATGAAGCTTATAAAGCACATCAATTAGCTGTGAAAGAAAGAATGCATGAAAGTGATGCAAATTAGGAGAAAAAGTTACAGCCACAGCAGTTAGAGACATTATGTATGGGAAGAGAAAATTAGGTATAGGCTTAGGCATGGATGACAATGAGGAGGATAAACCAGTGTCTAGCATTTGCAGTTCTAGTTCTAAGAAATATGGATTATCATGTTTTATTTTAGTGTATTCCAGATCATCAAAAATCACCTTTTTTATCATTTTGTAAATCATCAATTTGTTATTGCAAATTCATAAAACAATCGAAAGTATTATCATGAACAAATCGTTCACCTCAGAGGTAACGAAAAGTCAGCTATTCATTGATAAATAATGCCACTTTTTGGTTGTAAGTTAGACCCACCTGGGCCACTATCCAGAAAAGATTAATCCTTATAAACTTTTTAATATATGCAAATGAATAACTTTTCAATTGATTACACTTTTCTACCTAGTGGCAAGACTAAACCAAACTCAACTACATTTAAACTGAATAATGATCAATTAAATAGTATTTTTAACTGACACAGAAAAAACAATGGTAGAGAAAAAAAACTGGTGGTAATTTACCCATTACACTACATATTTGTGTTGTGACATAAATTATTGAATATCTAACAAAAAAGAAAGAAGGCACTGGATTCACACAACATGACGGTGGATTTCTTCCATTACTATTAGCTGCATTACCTTATCTAGCAACTATTGATTCACTTCCTGGTGTGTCTACAGGAATTGCAAATGCAGTAATAAACAAGAAAAAAGCTGATGCAGAATTAGCTGAACAGAAAAGATATAATCAGTCAATAGAAAAGAAGGATGAAGGATCTAGAAAAAGTTTCAAACAGTTAATTGATTTCTATCCTAATGCTCTAAATAATTTCGATATAGAAGAATTAGTGAAATTAAAAATTAAACAGTGTCATGGAATTTTTATGATTGATGAGTTACCAAGTCACCCTAGAGAATCCGAATCTGGAATAGTAATTTAGAAATGTCTGATCATGTTCATTCTCATTGGAATTTTTGTTATAAGAATAAAGATATAAAATTTGTTTTTGGTTCATTTGATAGTAATATACCAATTAAAATAGTTAACTATTTGGGACAAAATGGCCTATACTACAATACTGAGGGAATACAAAAATTTTAATGGATAATTTGTGGTTATTAAATCTATTTGCATTGAAATTGCTGTCAGATAATTTCAGATTTAATGATATGTTGATAATATTAAAAAAAACATTTTTGCAAATATACTCATTAACGAAATTCAGTCTTCAGAGCCAAAAACTGACAATGAAGTCTTTTAAAAATTTGAATCAAATATCAAAGATTTTAAGTCTTTAATGGTCCCAAAAAAGTAATCTAATTAAACAATTTCATAAAGTATTTAAGGCTGAGTTTAAAGTAATTAGAGGTTGTATTGGCTTTAAAGGTAGAAGAATTGAAAATGTAAATGACTCAACTGATGCAAAGGATATAGTTAAAAACATTATTTACAGAATGAGTTATCAAATGTTACAAAACCCAAATGTATGAGTATTCTTAAACAGTTGAAAAATTATGTTAGTAAAACTAACCTAACTAATTACTTTACAAAAAAGGAACTAGAAAAACCTTTTTCTGATTATTTCTCCAAAACAGATTCAACTCCCTACTTAGATGAGTTAAAGAATCTTTGAGACAATGTATATGATAATCAAGTTATTGAACTTACATTTATAAATGGAGGGGAACAAAAGGCTTGATTTGACTATGTCTTCATGAGTAAAGGAATTATTGTTGTTGGTAATAATACAAACAGAGATTTAAAATATGATGACTTTTAAATCACTGTAACTGTGGCTCATAAATTCTACCAAATAAATAATAGTAATCAGTCAATAATAGTAATCAAATCAAGTTTTCTCACAATAAGATTAAAAGATTACATTAGAACTGTTCCAGTTGATGTAAAGTTAATAATATTTGGTGATATAATTTAAATCTTATTAAATTTTATTCTATGTAAATGGATAATCGTAATCACATCTACTGTATGAAGTGTAAAATATTTGCTGTGACTCATAATCCTCAGACTCATCACTAAAAATGGACATCTGAGGATAGAAGGTCTTGCCATAGTATGTAAAACTAGAAAGAGTAAGTTTGTAAAAAAAAATATTTGTAGGTGAACATGGTTCTAAGACAGCTTCAGCAGTCAGAGAAGGGGTGAGAATACCTCTCACCCCTCATATTCGTGAAGAAATTATTAATTAATTACAGAAGCCAATAAGAAACCCTTTTAAACAAAGAAATGTAATTTCTCTAAATATTGATGATCTATGGCAAAAAATCTAGTCAAAATAGATTCCAGCAAAGTGAAAGGAATTTCAAAGATAAATTGATGATATAAACATTTATTAATTGTTATTGACATATTTTCTAAATTTACTTGAGCTATCCCAGTAAAAGTTAAAACAAGTAAGAATATAGTTGAGGCTTTTGAAAAAATATCCATTGCTAGAAAGCCAAAAAATTTACAAACAATTAATGGCAAAGAATTCTATAATAAATAATTTAAACAATTGATGATGAGTGTAACATTGACCATTATTCAAATTTTAGTGAATTAACATTGTCTGTTGTTGAAAGATTTAAAATAACAATTAAAGAAAAGATGTGGAAAAGATTTTCTCTTAGAGGAAATTATAAGGGGGTTGACTTGGTTGAAAATTTGTTGGGGAATACAATGACACAAGACATTCAACTATAACCAATAGAAGTTAATGAGAAAAATTTGAGACCTATCTGGATGGCGGATCTAGTGTCTCCTAAATTTAAAAAAGGAAATAAAGTAAGGATCAGTAAATATAATGACTTTTCCAAAAAGGATATACTGCGAACTTGTCAACACAAATTTATGAAATGGAATCCGTTATTCATTCTAATGCAGTCACATACAAATTGCAAGATATAGATGGAAATTTGTATGAGCAAGAGCTGGAGAAAACAAAACATCCAGATGTGTATATTGTTGAAAAAGTTTTGATAAATAAGGGAGATAAAGTGTATGTTAAATGGTTAACTATTTTGTAAATAATTTATTTTATTTTGTTCTTTATATGATCATAGTTTTAATTGATGGTAAAGCCTCATGAATAACCCAACATTTAAATTCTTTTGCTTCTTATTTTCTAGCAGATAAAGTAGGAGGATAAAGACCAGATTCTCTAACGAATATTGTATTTGGTTACATATTTTAAGGTGTGCTATTGAATAGTACCACTTGATTTAACAAATTTTCTAATGAAACACGATCATCTTTATCAATATTTATTCGGATGGTTTGTCGTGGATTGTCATTTCATAAAATTTTTGCAACATCTTTTGTTTTAAACCATGAACTATTATTTTCATCAATAATCACAGACACTTGCTTACCATTGCATGCAAGCTTGTTATTAATGAAGTGTACAATCGACTCCATATATATAGAATAAAAATGCAGTAGATAAATTAAAATTCTATCATAAGATCATCAAAATTATGTCATAAATATTTTTTTCTTCTCATTTATTTAATCAACAATATTGTTGGATTGGCCACATAATGTCTAACAAAGTAAGACAGACAGTTGAAGTGCATATTGTATATTTCTTTTCTTTTGGCTACTCTGTGTATACCAAAATTAGTGTTATGCATATTCTCTACTAATTTGTAATCTGTGCACTTGTATTTTCTGACAAAAAATATTTTATCGTCTTTAGGTCTTCCACTATTATAACTGCATAATATTCCTGAAAGATGATTTTCAGGTAATATGCCACTAACTTTGAAATAGTTTTTCTTGGCATATTGATTAGATATACCAATGTAATCAATTTGGTCTCTCTTCATTTCTACCATGTCGGATATTGCATGTCTTAAGTGAAGGAATTCTTTTTCCTTTCCATTTAATTCTTTAGCTTGATGTCGAACAATATTTTTAGGTCGAATGGCCAACTGTTTAGCTTGAATTATATTGTATTCTGATGTATACTTCAGATAATCGAAAAATATTTTTTCTAGAGTTAAGTAACATTTTCTTATTTGTTTACATTGCTCTGTATTGAATGTCATTACAGATTCTTAAAAATTCTCAATGGTTAATGAAAATGATTTCTTTTGTACTTCATTATTAATCTTAAGATTCCTATTTCATTTTGAGTATATTCGTATTCTAAAGCTAGTGGATCATTTTTCTTGATTTCTGTATATGGAAATTCATTATCTTTCAAAAATTTTACACAATGTTTTTTGCTTTGTCAAAATTTTCTGTGGTCATATAATCGACCATGAGGATATATAAAAATAACAAAATATCGTCAGTAATTAATACACTTTTTTCTTCAAACAAAGGAAACCAAATAACTCTAAACCAACTTAGTAAACTTAATTCATAACTCGTCTCTTGAATGAACTCAAAAGTATTCAATGTGGGTGAAGTTGAAGTTGATGGAATTGTTTACATCTATATAGAATAAAATTTTAATAGTCTTTTACGTTTTTAATCTTTTAAATATCACTACTGTATGGGATTTATTTAAATTTGACATTTCTGTCAACACAAATAGTAAACCATGAGAAAGAAGTTGAGTGTAATATTTGCAATGAATATTTTAAACTAACTTTAACCATAGAACATTTGACAAGGTGGATCCAAAATGTAAAAGTAAATGATATAGAATTATTGTAGGAAATAGAAAACTCTGGTTCTCTCTATTTATGAATGAAAAAGTAGCAACAAATCATAATTTACCTATCAATAATTTACCAAAAACGTTACAAACTTACATTAAAGCCTACTCATTATTTTTAAAATGTTCTCACTCTATGAACAAATGTTAGACATTTGGGAATCCAACAAAAAGCAACTAAGTTATTTTATTTGCAGAAGTAATGTGTTATGAATATTTTCTTTACATTAGAAGTTATAGACAAATTATTTAATTTTTAATATCCGTAAGGCACTATATCATAATTTGCTCGAAAAACTCTTATCATACTGAAATGAGAATGATTTCTTAACGTGTTTGTTGACTAGATTTTTAGTATAAACATCTCGTTATCTGATTTAACTCTAACTGTATATTTCCTTTGACTTCACTCTCTATGAGTTGTATCATAGATTCGCCGTTCAACTTCTAAATATCCTGGTAATTTAATGAGAATCCTTTTATTTTCTTCACAGAACTTTCAACGTTTATTGTCATAATAATGACGTTTTTGGGCATTTGAATCACAATTTGTAATCCAACTCATCTGTCCATTCGTTCAACATACAGCCTTTCTCTAAATTGAGTGTGACATCATCTGTATATACTACAATATCAGTGACAAAATATATAACATTTCTACTTAGTTAATTTAACCTATTAACAATCAAAGTCACACATTTGACGTAGTGAATGTAGCTATGAAGATTTTTATAGCTGCATTGTTTTCCATCTAATAATCCATGAATTTGTACTTCATCTGTACCATGCACTCAGTAATAAAATACACCTCCAATTTATCTAGTCTATCATCCAGCAGTATCTCACAAAATTGCTGTAAATTTGAGACATACTCAGTTTTACTCATATTTTGTCTTTGCCTATATTTCCCCATAATGAGTTAAGACATATCATAGCAACAGCTCGCTTTCCAGTATTTTACTTTATTCTATCACTATCCAAGTCAATATCCAATTTCTCTTTAACTGTTCTGATAAACTCTTGTAAGATGTCGTGGTCTCTTGATCTTCATTGCTTACATATTCCGCCCTCACAATCATATTCTGCACATTAAGACGCTTCATTCGAACCCAAACTCGATATGATAAAGTCAATGTTGTATGAATTCATGTAAACAATATGCAAAAAACTAATAAATTGCAAGTGCACACCGAGATTGAAGTACTTGATGCTGGCGAACACACACACATTCAAGACACGATGGTTGCAGGGCTTTTAGTCTGGGAGAAGCAAACTGCACACCAGGAGGCTGGTCCCATCAGAAGACGAGTCAACGCCAAAATCCGAGGCGACTGCCCGTAGAGCAGACAACATTTGCCTGAGTGAAAGGAAGAACGACCCCGTGTTCGGCTTAAGGGCAAATTCCGCTAGATTGTGTGGGAGTGCCCAGTCTACGCATTCTTTACAAACATAGCACGCAGTTTCAGAGGTTTTCACAGGGAGACAGCAAACGCCAGTCGCCGATGCTACAGATTTCCAGATTGGTCACCTTAAACGATACGTCATTCTCCCATTTTAGAAGAGCAATGGTGATTGGGAGACGATATTCCTGACACCTTGAGCTGAAGGAGTAATGGAAGAGACCGAAAGATATACCTCTTCACATCTGGCGTGGAGAGGGGCCGTTCCGTTGTCGCTCTTGGAGCGAGAACACGTAATGAGAGCATGTGTGCTCATATGTGTACTCAAACAGCGAGGAACAAGTCTCTCCTCAGTACTTCACTGGGAGAGCACCACTGTCAAGAGCGAATTGGAGTGCAACCCTATATTGAGTCCTTGTGATTAAGCGTTGTTCACTGTGTTGTCTGCTACACTTATTGTGCGGTGTGAACGGACAGAGTTACAGTTAAACGCCTGCGAGCGAATTTTTGATTGGTATCATGGTGGACTCGTTATCTGACTGGTGTACCACGCCAATAGTTAGACTCTGGGCGAAAGGGAGTCCTTGACTTCATCAAGGCTTAGGGAGAGTTTGACTAGCGAAGGTCAATCTAGATAGCACGAGAGTTATCTTATTTGTCAGCAGTGAGCAGCGCAGACAGCAGTCATCGCAGCTTATTGTATTGTGCGCTACAGCTCTTGCGAGCCCCATATTTCCTCCACAACAGTACACTTCAATGCATTTCACATGTGACAGCCTAGACCTTCCCTAGCAACATTCTAATGGATAATTATTCAAGATGAGTAGGAGTGGCTCTCAGCCATTCTGCCAAGTCAACAACAATCTTAAACTTTGTATAGAAATTTACTCTTCATCACTTTCAAAATTATGTGGACTGTTATTGAGTTTTATTTTCAAAAAGTCTTTCACATCATTTTTAAACATGTTGCTCTTACTTTTAAAGTCCCATACTTCATAGATATCTAAAATGTTGTATCCCATTTCGACAGCAAACTTTGCTTCATCTGTTACCCAAGTTCCTTTAAAACTTCTTTCTTCATCACTGTGATTGCAATTTCTTATTTTTTTCTGCACATTTGACACACAAAGGAAACAACAATTTTCATGTTTATTGATTTGTGTACACACATGCAAAACAGGGTGATACAATCCTCTAGATGCCAATGCTTTACATTTTATAAATCCATACCATTTTTTTTCTATAACATCTTGATCTATATATTTTTCTTTCATATCTCTCAGGGTAATGTTCATAATACTGCACATTTGGCTAAAGGCTGCATACATCATCATGTCTTATCTTTGTGCTAACACTGTTAGCTTTAACTCTCCATTTTCTTCCATTTGTTTGGCCACCATAAAAAGCATCTCTTGGATAGTTCGACAACTCCTCTTAACTGTTTCAATTTCTTAAGCTTTTTATACACTGCTGAGCTAAGCCAATCACATTCCCAAATCTCTACTAAATTATATCCATCATTTTGTATTTCTGCACCTCTCATTAAGGTATTTTGATAAAGGTCATCGATTGTTTCCTTATTTTTATTGTTAATCGTCTCACCTTTGAAACATTTTTTACAAACATGCCAGAAGCAATCATGACATTGATAAACAGTATTAGCTTCTTTAACAAATCCTTCTACCTCTGCACCAGTTATTATTACTTCTCCACCATTAAAACAAGTTGAATGTTGTTACTGTTTGAGCTGTTTAACAAAGCTATGGATTATTAACTATTACCTTCTTTCTGTTCTTTATCCAACACAGCAATTGTATTTTCAGGTAGATATTTAGATCTGTAAATAGCCATGCAAAACAGATACCTCCTTTTTGCAAATTTTATTGCATGTAACATTTATGATTTCCCATTTTAATTGTTAGTTTACAATTCCTGCAAAGAATTCAAAGCCACATTTATGTTCTTTAGATCTCAAACAAATCTTTTTGCATCCTTCACATTTATAAGCTGCAGCACAAACATCTGGGTGATTGTTTTGAGCATTCTTCATTATACCAGTATCTGTTGCACTTTTCACAATAAATCGCATTTTCTACTCTTTCATGTTCTGCCCTTTTGCATAATACGCAAACTTTTCTCTGTATGTTACATCTGCGTTCGTCCTTGTTGTTATGTGGGTTATTAAAGTTACCATAGAAAAAGGATGATCCTGAGAAAGATGCCCTACTGTTAATTACATCAAAATGGTTGTCATCTTTATACAGATAAAACTTTATTTCCTTCTCAGGACCACTGTAAATAACTGAACTGATATTCTCAGCACATACAACATTTATTTGGATATCCAACAATTGCTCAGCATCTTTAATGTCATCTAGAGTAAACCATTCTTCATTGTATTCACCCAACTCATTATGTAATATGTCAGATAGCTGTTCTTGTATTTTGTGTTTACCTCCTACTCTGATTTTCTTTATCTCATTTGTTGTTAGTTCCCTGTCCAAAATGTTATTTGTATGGTATGTTAATGCCACAATTACTGCTCTAGGACAACACATTTTATCATTGTTGTTAATTCTTGTGATACATCTTTTTGCCTTTTTGTCTTCAGCTAGATTTATTATTTTTTTACCTCGACCAACTTGGCCTCTAAGGAACTGCTATCATATAAATGTTAAATGAGGTATCTGCTATATCAATAGTCTCATCAGATGTTAAGATATCTCTCATTTTATTCCACAAAACTTGTTCTCGAATATTATGTGATGCTTTATATCCTGTGGAAATTGGATAAAACATCTTTGGATTGTTGGTTGTTATATTCAACTTATTTCCCTTTTTGAATTAAGTTCTCTTTTTTGCTACTTATGCTGTACAATTGAGTGCTTTCGTTATATAATCTGTTTTATCACTGAGAGTACTGAGTTTGGAAATGCTGACATAAGTAAGAACGATTTGGTAGTCAACAGAAAAAGTTGAATGACTGTAAACTCTCTCAGAGAGGCATCCATTTATTTAAGGACAGAAAACATAAGCTTTGCGAGAAATTAAGGCTTTCATTTTCAGTTAGTTTGATGTGTCATTAAATGTTTTTTGAGACCACTTTTAACTATTTCTTTTCCACACATACACTCTAGTTTCTTTTTTTGTATATCTTCTGATTGAAAATCTTGTATCTAGGTGAGAGCTTGTCCCTAGATGTATGACTTCAGTAAAAGCAACTAAAATCTTAAATTTCTTGACAACCAATACTTTTTTTACAAAGTGGTTCACTTTGTTTTTCTCTATTTCACTCGTGTGGATTGTAAAAAAAGGAAAATCTTTCACATCCTTAAAGTTTTCCAAAGGATTCTTATAATCAGGTGTTAGCTGCATAAAATATCCTTTTTTATTATTATGATATGTATTTCTTCTAAGCATTTTATAACATTCTTTTCGTGTATGTGAAAAATTTATTCTTTGTATATTTATGTGAATGAAAGTTATCAATTGACTTCTCCACTTACATTTTTTACACTTCAACACTTCCATTTAATGAGACAATTTTTTCATTAGATTATTAAAAATTATTCCTTAATAAATCAATCTGCTTTCTCGTTGCTGTGGTATAGATAGTCGTATAGATAAAATATTTACACTCTTAATTTTCTTCCTCTCACTAGTATTTTTACTGTGCATTTTTATCTCATTTATGAATTTGCAGTACAATATGTACTTCATTAAAAAGAAATTGTAATCAAAAATGACACAGTCATAAGGAAGTTACAGATGGAATTCCACATGTCAAGGATCTGACACCTGAAAAATTAATAGAGTGCTATATAATTACAGGGCCGATGAGTGTTAACCCTGAAAACATTTAATGAATAAAAATGATGTTTTATTAACTAAGGAATTTCAGTTTCCCTGAATTACAGGGCATAAATTTTTAGACTGTGCATTTTTAAAAGGAATCACAGCGTCCAAATATTTGGACTCTGTAATTTTAAGAAGAAATAAAGGCCATTATCTCGAATTTCTCAAACGAAATGGTATTCCATACAGAGAGTGCTACAGAGTTTTAATTTACCTACTATATTTTTATTCTATATAAATGGATATTCTACTGAAGAACCTAAATAATGCAAGGAGTGCTAATTTGATTATAAAGATTAGTGAGCTAGAGGTAAATAAATGGTATTACATTTCAACTCTTCATGCCTCTGGGATGGACGTCAGGACCACGATGTCCACCGTTGATATCACGTGATTTTCTTATGAGCGGCCGAGGAAACATTTCAGACACACGGTCGCTCAGAATATAAACGGAAAGGCCTTAGGGGGTTGCATAAAGAAGTTCTGTAACACGCTGATGCCTGTACAATGCGTGTTAGAAAACGACAGTTCGTAGTAAATTGAGCGAAATAACGACGTGCTAGACAACCTTCGGCATTACTGACATCTCCTGGGCGATTCCACCCTTATCGACAGACTTCACGGGGTTGCAAACACATTGAACGTGTTCTCACCACTTTGGATTGGAACTGCAATTTTTACTCTGGTGTTCCCCGTGGAACCACTAGGGACGATAGATATCCACTCGATGAAACCTGAACTTGAGCCAAAAGTGACAACGGATGCTCTTTCAAGACTCCTGTTTCACACCCTCCTCTGGCGTGATCATGAAGGGGGCAACATTGACACATGCGTGAATAAAACGGCGAAGGATCCTTCTAAAACCTCCCACCCACGTCCCATAGTTAGGAAAAGCCCTCGGTGGCAATTGCCCATATTTGCTGAGAATTTTAAAAATCTGCCTTTACAGAGAAATCCTGCGAAATTGTAGTAGGCACGTTCAGGCAGGCAACTAGCCTCGGACGTGTGTCAAGTAGTTACTTACCTACTGGAACCACAGGTTATTTTGCAAGCTTTATCTGTAAAGGCAAGTTTTTAAAATTGTCAATAGAGGTGTAAATGTCGAACCCCTCCACGATCACGCGACAGGAAGGCGTGAAACAGGAGCACTGAAAAAACATAAGGATCCTTTGCTGCTTCGGATACGTTCACATTTCTTCGAATGGTTTTGAACGGTCCTTAGTGGTTCCAGCCTGTACGTGAGAGTAACAACTGCGGCTGCGGCTGCGGCTGAACTCCGAAGGGGGTGAGATCTCGTTGAATGGGTATGCAGCCCCACAATGTCCATAGAGAAGGGATAGAACATCCGAAGGTGTCAGCAATGTCAAAGTTTGTGAAGAACGTCTTCCTGTTGCACATCGCAGTGTGAAATATCGATTTCGACCGCTAAATGTGTGGGGAACAACGCACGAGGAAAGGGATGGTGTCACTGAACCCCTTATCCCACACTCTGAGGGCTTATCGTGTCCATTCTGACCAGCGGTGTGACTGAAATGTTTTCATCCGCGTCAAAAGAAAGGGGTGAAGTATGGGTAAATGGAGCTGTTTCGACCCTCCCATAATGTGACACGTTCACGGTGTTGTTGGGCCGAACTATGGCGAAATTTGTTGCGAATGTGACATCATTAGCGCACCTTAGACGTCACGTGAGCTTCTGAACTCTGGCCTTTTTTTTCGTAAGTTTCGACGTCATTCTGTTTGAAGTGTCGACGAGCCCGGTGGTGACGTTGCAGAGAGCTACGCTTTTCAGCCATTATAGAGGATGTCTACAGTCACCTTTTACCTGAATTTCAAATTGTGCGCTGGAATAGGACACAATAACGAGGCAAATAAAAAGTGATCCTTTAATTCTGTTGCACAGTGTAGCATTTTATTTTTTGTTTTTAGGCAGTTGAAAACGACTGAGTGGGAAAAGGAAAGAAACGAAAGACTGAAAATGGAGGGGAAGACTTTGGAGTTGTTGTCCAAAGACAGATTTTTATGAGTGTTTTCTGATCTTGATGTTCCATTTTTTGGATGTTATCGGCTTTTACTTTCTAGTATAAAAAGAACTCCTCCTTGTGCTGTCGTTGCTATATTGTCTTCCCAGCATCTTCCTTCTCTATAAATGATGATTTTGCCGCTAAATTCTTGCACCTTTTTAACTGTCGAGAATATCAATCTGCTGCTCATACTATAGCGTTATATTTCTTGTTTGTTATGTGGACAATATAACTATCAGCTAAAAAATGATACATTTCATTCGGCAGCCAAGTTAATTCTTATTTATTTTCGGACAGCATTGTTATTTTATCAATGAATCCTGTCATCTGTAAATACGAGTACCAGAGTTCTGACAGTGAGAATATGTTGAAATCTTGTGTTTAAAGCAATTTAGGTGACTTAGTTAAATGTGCAGTAGACAGCAGCACAGAAATAGGGCGCTCAGGATTGCTGCGCTCTAACCTGTAGTTTGTAGTAAGTACTTTTCTTATTATCGAAATCTGGTGAAATGGTTTGCTACAGGGTACTCTTTTAGAACTGATACCCTGAGCTTTCTCTTTCGGTTCACTACGCCGCGTCCCTATGTATCTTGGCCCAAAACCAAAATGGATTTTATTGTTTAGATCTGTAGTAATCTTCCCATAAATCAGTGGGAAAAAGGAGTGGTTATCGCCGAATATTTATGTAATTCCTAATCTTCTCAGGGTCCCATTGTCACAACAAATCTATGGGAGAGCTGTGGGAAACTGTTACTCGTTCTTGATAAGGACTGCTTGTACTTTTACGTTGTAAATGGTGGTCATCTGGTTTCTTTACTTGAAACACTTGCGCTAGTTTTCTCAGAGAATCAAAGGCTGTGCATGATTCCACAGCAAGTTGCAAGCAGTGTATTAGGTAGCAAGTGCCACATAAAATATACGATAGAAAATTATGTTCCTAGAAATCCGCCTCTCTGCGTACATGTTGAGAGATCGACACCCTTCACCGAAGCTTCACGGTGAAAATTTCAACAGGTCTTTTTGCGAAGAGCAGCACATTTCCGTATCGGTCCATTTCAGACTTCCACGAACTTAACCGAGTAGGGAACGCACCACAATGTTAGTGCGATGGCGTATGGTAACCGACACTATTGAATTGATATTTACTTGCTAAGTGGTACAGGAGTTCCAGATATGTAAGTCGAAGTTCCCTATTGCTGTCCACTGTTACATGGTTGACATTTCATAAATACGTTATATTCCCAGCAAGACTGATGTACAGTTACAATGAAAGTACATAATTATTTGTGAAAAACATTTAAAAATACTGATAATATTATGTAACACTTGGGAAATGAGGATTTAAACTTGGACGCACAACATGTGAACAAATAGATACAGTGTAACGAATTTGTTTAGTATTGTTTTCAGATTTTTTTAATACAAGTCAGGGTAGTCCTACGCTGAAATAGTTTAACTGTCCCAGCAATCTTGTAAAGCACATTAACTCTTGCACACTAGTGTACATCAGTTACTATTGGGTGACGGAACACGTAGTGCTCATTGATGACGTGCGAAGCCAAGATTCTTTTAAGATCTGCTGCTTTTCTGTTTGTGAAGTATGACTGCGATCTCATCAATCAAATCCACATACCAACGGTTAGAGTGTTAGTACCTGAGTAGGATGAGTAGAATGAATACCGCAATCATATTCCAAATCTGTGTGTGTGATTTTTACCAATTTTTCTATGTTATTGGCACATCGACCACAGAGAGATGGACCACGCATGATAGTATCATTCTGTTGTCTTACACAGAAATTTTTGATAATTATGAATACTTGCCAACCAAGGAAGATGTTGGCACTTTGGGATTTGTCTCAATTTTGGGAATTTTATCAAGTATGATGGACTTAGTTTCTATCCCTTCTTTGATCCACCTGTAATTATGTTACTTATTCCTGTACGAATCCTATGCAGCTTCTTGACAGTCCTGTAAATCCCTAGAATTTACGAAAACGTGAGATTCATACATTCCCAAGTGCATCCACTAATTTTCTCATCACAGTAAAGATCACTTGCTGATGATGATGATATTTATTGTAATAACCAATCCACTTTAAGGAACCATATCAATAGTTTTGTTCTGTTCTTTGGTGCACGATAGGAAAGTTAAGGAAGGAGAGCTTACTAGTTAATAACTGTTTGCTTGATCGAACATAACTCAATTTTCGATTTCCCCATGTGTAAACCATGCAGTCTCCATGCATATCCTGCGAGAAGACTGATAATAGCACTACCTGCTTCAGACATGTTACTGAAGTGTTGGCATGATCCACTCCCTCAATAGCTTTGTTGAAATGATATAAACTTCCATTGCGCATTTGATATAATTTAATGTCCCATATGCTTTGAACAATGAACTCAGTTCAACATATTATTGCTAACAGAATTTTGATACATAGCAAGTAGCCTGTTGGCAGCGCTATAGACTGTTAAAATCGCTGACAGCGCTCTGCACCCTTGGCAAGAGATTCAGTGCTTTGATGGACTAGCAATTAGTGAGTGGATAGAGAAGTGTAGACATGCTTTTTTTCTTAGTGGAGACTGTCTTGGTAGGACATGCGTTGTAAAGTGAGAGTGCAAGGATATGTATGAAATGGTTGTTGGTAATGTTTGGGCAGTGGATTTATTGGCAACTGTATAATTTTTGGAACTGGATGTCACATTAATAAGATAAAATTTTCCAAACACATTGCTTGCTCTTCAACAAAATCTTTCTTTTGCTAACTATATGCCTCCTAGTAGTTAGTCTAAGGTAGTTAGAGTCTTTTTATGTAGCTGGCTGTAGTTGCTGCTTGTTGTAATTGCTGTAGCTCATATTATGAAGATTTTCTGTGGGGTAAGTGACTTATAAAAGAAATGGCGTTCGTGATTGAAATTAGTTTAGGCGTTTTTTTAATATTTTTTTAATTTCATATTTTTTGGATTTTTATTATTGTTAGGATCTCTTGCAATTCAGGGTCATTCTTTTGTGTTAATTGTTGGAAGTCATGTTGTCACTGTAAAGCAATCAGATTACATTGGGCTTGTATATTGTGGGTAATAAAGGAATAGGTTACATTTGAGTTGTCTTTGTCAGGGAAAATCCTGTAAGTCATTGTTTAAATGATAAAAATGATAAAGAGATAGTTTCAACACATCGTTACAGTATGACAGGATCACTGATAAGATAGCAGTGCTGTCCTAAAATGAAAAAGAATCAAGATAGCTGCAGAATGAAACGTATTGTTTTCAGCTGAAGGTTATATTGTGCAAATTAAAAATAAGAAAATTAATGCTATAGTTTGCACAACCGGTTGATATTGTCTATGGTTATATTTAAACGTTAGAAAGTGGTAAACGAATTTTGCTACTTGGAAATCATTATTTTCAATAAAGGAAGATGCTAGAAAGACTTTGTAGAAATGACAGCACAAGGAGGAGTGGTTTCTATAGAACATCCGAAAACCTAAACCTCGAGATCAGAAGAGATTCATAAATATCTGTCACTGAAGAAATATAGCACTCAGATGAAATGTGTGAAGTTTATTTGAATCCAAAATGTTGGGAGATTCTTATGACATTTTTGGAGACCAATGTCTTGCTTTTGGGCAATATGTTTGAAAGTTTTCAAGCACTATGTCTTAAAAGTACGTAATGAATCCAGTCCATCATGTGCTCTCATCTTTCTTGACACAGGATGCCAATTGTAACTACTTGCAGACACAGAACTGCAATTTGTTGAATGTGTGACCAGGGATGTTAATATGACAAACACAACAGATATTTTGATATAGATATCATTTTAAAGGTAGATCTCTAAGATCCACAATATCCATGTCGTTCAGCCTAGCCCAACTTGTCCTGAGTTCAGAGACTCAAGTCTGTCCTCGGTCTCTTGCAGTCCTTCAAATAGGTGATAACGGCTGCTGCTCTGAAGTTTGCGACAATCGGATATTTTTCAGAGATGGCTACCACTCAGTACGTTATGCCTCAAGCTGCTTCACATTAAGCAACACTGAATGAGAAAATGGCATCTGTGACTTATGGCAAGTAATTAGTATGCAAAAGATTTAAGATTATTAATAGTAATGTATATCAGACTGAAAGGTTTTCGAGAGTGTCATGTGTGTGTGTGAAGAAAGTGTTGAATGTCCGCTTTGATGACTCAATATTGCTAATTTGTTATGGAAAGCTGCCACAAATTATATCAGACTGAAAGGTTTTCGAGAGTGTCATGTGTGTGTGTGTGAAGAAAGTGTTGAATGTCTGCTTTGATGACTCAATATTGCTAATTTGTTATGGAAAGCTGCCACAAACTATCATATGTAGGCACTGGATAGTAGATTTACACCTAATACAGCTTTTGTCAAGGAAATCACAGTCAGCAAACTAATTTTCGAAAGTATTTAAACAGCTGTGTATCTTCAACAGTGTCTGTTCCTTCAGGCATGAGCGTAAGGTAGACACCAAAGGCTAATAAAACCAAGTATTTACGAAAACGAGGTTAGAGAAGTAGATGGAGGTATTGGAGGAGGAGGAGGAGGAGAACAACACAATGAGGAAGATGATGATGAAGAAGCTGAAAAATAGTTAGGACCGAAAATTATAGCTGACACATGTGGACAGACATTCTACATCGTTTTTAGTAAACTAACAGAAAAATGTGTGACCCTGTACACAACTTCAGATGTTATCTGTTTTGAAAAGTGTAGATGATTGGCGATTCTCCAGTAGATGTTGATGAGTGTGATTTAATGCTTCACAATGTAGGATACCCAGAAATGAGAGGATTAAATAATCAGTAACTTAAAATTAAACCCAATAAAAATAGTTACAACATTACACTGCAATTGTCTGGGGTACCAACGCTCATAAGCAAAACTATATCTGCTGCATATGAGTGAGTTCCAACAGAGACCATAAACAAATATGCTAATACAATTGACCTGCAACAAAAATAAGCGGTTAATCATTGTGAAGAGATGATGACATACATATTGACTTGGGAATGTATAGGCATGTACAGTATGTGAATGAACTTGACAGAACTGGAAGACACTGTCCAACAGACAATCAACACATTTTATTATGACCATTTGAATAACCGAACTGAACTGGCAACTTGTTTTTTTTTCTGGCTTTGAAAATGCTAGTTAATATTTCATATGATCACAACAAACTAAAAGACTCAACTGCAGAATGGGAAGTTATCTATGAAAACTTTCTGTCAGTTGAAAGACATCAACAAAATGTTTATTACAAAAATCAGAAGATTTGGATTCACTTCACATAACCACTGCACGAGATTTCACGTGCTGAATAGTATGCACTGTGTCATGAGAACAGGTAGTGACAGCCGTTTTCGATTTCAAAGAAGAGTTGAACATTTAGGCAGAGTTATAGTTTCAATATTAAAAGTTATTTGTCAGAGAAAGTGAAAGCTTGGTGGATGAAAGTTCGTGTTGTATACTGTTTGCCCATGACTTGCAATTCAATGTCAGTTATATCTTATTAAGACAAATACAGCTGTCAATATTTGGTTAGCCAATGGAGAGGTCTCACATATTTACTCAAATTATAACAACCTGCTGTTCACAGTAAAAGATATTCCAAAAATTGTTGAGGGTGAGTAAGAAAATATTAAATTCATTTGTTTCCACAGTGTGACAATATACGATGCCACATCATTCTTGCAGAAAAGCAAAGTTAACTGTGTGCATAGAAATATAAATAAAAAGCTTAATCAAATTTATATCTGAAGTATTATTGCTTTATTCTTTTTCGAATTCCCTAAGTGATACATTACAATGTAGACGCCTCTTTCAAGCGTGCAGAGAGATAGAGCAATGGAATTTGTCACAATATGAGTGCAAAAGAGAGACTGAGACAGAGAGAGAGAGAGAGAGAGAGAGAGAGAGAGAGAGAGAGAGAGAGAGAGAGAGAGATGTGAGAATTACTGAAAAAGTATTTAATGATGAGGAAGAGTTTGAGGTGTTTATGTATATTTTATGTCTGAAATACTGTAAGATACAGTGGAATGCAATTATTGTTGCTATTACTGATTGTGCAGTATACTGATGATTCAGAATTTCAGGTGATTACTTATCTTTCGAAAAAAATACGGATGTGGTTGTTCAGTAAGTTACATCCATTACATTGTTTTTGATGTTTTTTGTATGTATATATATATACTTATATATATATATATATATATATATACTTATATATATATATATATATATATATATGTATATGTATATGTTTGTGTTTTTTGAGTGATGCTAATTTATGCAACAAAAATGGTACTCCTCATTCAAATAATTTTGAACATGGCGTCAAAAATTCAGATTCTGGTAATGCATGAATGTGTTGAGTGTGTTTATGTAATTTTGATAAATAACCGAACACTTTAGCACATGGTTTTAATTCTGCTGAATTTTACATATTTTTTATGTGTAAATACTGTAATGTAACAGGATACTTTTGATTATGGTGCAAGCATTTAAGATACTTTCAACATGGTGGACTACACATATTGGCTGACTGTTTCGTTTTAGGTAGGAAATACTGTGCTTTAATTGACTGTTTCTTTATAATGGATGGTATACTACTTTTTCTTTAGTTTTCCTATCAGCTCCACATTTGTTTTGTTTTAATGTTAGTTACAAACACTGCACTGTGATTGTCTGTTTCGTTTTTAATGGGTGTTAATTTTTTTTTAATTTTCTTGCCACAGCCATCTTGGCTTTCATTTTAATTTCCCATCAACAGTACATCATTGAAAAAAGGGATATGGCTGTTCATGTCATGATGATGATTTCATACAAAATGGTCACAGTTTGTGATGTTATCAATAGGCCAATGACCTACCCTCGTGAAATTACGAATATAAACGTACTGTACCACTATCCCCATAGCAATACTATTGCTTTAGTTAAATGTATTATTATTAAGAGTCCGTCCATAATGATTAATACATGAAACATTACCATTTTTCGGGTGTGGACCACACGGCATAAAGGGACACCCAATAAGAAAGTGCTTCACAAAGAAGATTTTAGATGCATCAGAAAACCTTGAACACATGAAAATGTACGTGATGCAGTCATTACACCTAGCATATGGATGAACCAGTAAAAACCGTTTCTGTAATACGTGCATCGAGAGCTAATTACCTGGTTAAACGACAGAAGTAAACTTTAAACTCAAGCGAAAGCAAAAATTAAAGAAGATAAATAAAGCAGACATATAGTACGCTCAGCTGCAAAATGCACACCACACTTACTGTAGCTCGTTGCATGAGAATGGTCATTAGAAGGTAGCCCGAAAGCAAGCTACCACACCAGTCGTTCTTAGCTAAAACATGGAAGCAACAGCCAGAACAGTATCAGAACTACATCAGCATACGTAAAGCCGACGGCCGGCAACACAGTGCGGTATCGCTTGGTTCTTCGTTCAACAAGCCTCAAGAACACAAAACGCGGCCTCTATAGTCCCGGTGATAGGCTCATACCCACTGCCTCCAGAGTGTTTCCTAGCAGAAATGCCTTTACTCGACTAGTCAAAGAGTGTGATACCATAACTAATCGATTATGTGGTACAGCAGCTTTGCAACGTGCCCAAGATTCAGAATTCGCGTGACAGTGAGTAATTTGAAAGGTGTCATTTTAGAGAACGGTTTTCAATGTATTGTTTTCATAAAAGTTAAGTAGAAGGATTTCATTTCTTGGCAGTTGATGTGCATTTTCCCATCTTGTTTCAGCCGTGTTACGGAACCGATTACTTTATTTTCGATCTATTAAAGCTAGGATTGAATGCTCTTAGTTATTTAACCCACTTTTCCCGAAATTTCTTATGATATACGTTACCAATAGCTGCTTTATACAAGGGCACCCTGAAAAATAATGCCTCAGAATTTTTTCTTCTGTTCTTAGTATCGACTGAGGTGTTATGTGCCACATATATCTCTCGGTCTACTTTCCCGATTCGTAGACGCAAGCTCCAACCAACCCTCTGCCACCAGAGGCCCCCGAATTGTAGTGTAAGGTGGCTATAATTTCGCACCTTACAAGCACTCATTTACATAATTTGTCGTGATTTACAACCGGAATTAGGTATCATTTGATAGGTTGTACAACGTATTTATGAATATTTAAAGAAGACTAGCATTGTCACGTACATCTTGTAAATAGTTGTTAACGCTTACTGCATGAAATGTGATGGATTGTCTTTATTATCAAAACGGCGTAATGAATGATTGCCTCTACTAACAGAGGTTGGAACACCAGTGGAAATGGAACGGCAGGCGTAACTCAGGCCCTGGGTGGAAAAGCCCGCACAGGTGTGTTGGTCTGCTTAACACAGGAAGTATCCCAAGACAGACGGTTCGTCCACCTGAGCGCTGAAGCACAATACAGCGGCTGCCGGCCGTTATCGAAGCAGGGCCGAAAGGCGAACTGGATAATACTTCAGAAACTCTGAAAATCTTGGACGCCACAGAGAGGAACGAGGAAGCGTTACTTCTAAAATGACGCAGGCTGGGTTATTTCCGACGATTTTTACTCTGAGAAGCGTACCATTGTATGAATTCCTGATTAACGGGTGTAGGTATTTCCTCGTAAACTTTCCGCGCTGGACGACAAAAGTCTAAAATATGGCTGGTCGGCGTTCGGAAGAATCTTTAAGGAGGGAGCATATTCCGTGGTTCCGAGAATATGATTCTCCTTCTGCAGTTACGAGGGTAGAGGAGCCAAGCTTTGTAGGAAGCCAGCGCTGGAGAGAATGAAGGATTCCGTTTTGAGAGCCCGTTTTTGACGGTTTCTTAGTATCAGCTTTTGTTAGTACAGATGGACTTGCTGTCTTTGCTCTCAGGAGATTTTGTAGTTAGACCGGCTAGGCACTGTACTGTTGCCAACTTATATGATTCTGGACTTCGCCTCCGGGTTAGGAGTCGTCGTTGAGTAAGCAGCGTTCAATGACTGAGAGCACTTCATCTGCCCATAGTCACGTTGAGACGTTGTCTGATCTCCGTCCTTGTGGCTGAGAGTTCGCGATTCTCGTCTGTAGAACACAGACAGGAGAAGACAGTATTAGATTATACTAGTCAGAGGACAGTCTTCTGCTGTCCTAGTTTTTGAATGAGTTTTGTTATATTTTGTGGCTGGAGTTCTTCCGTCGTCGCAGACATGTACGAGAACCATCTCTCCAACGCACCGGACACAGTACATACGGTGATACTGCTAATTGCTTCGGCTTATTAGCGCTATAAAGCTAAACAGCTGTTATCACGTAAATTTTATTTCCACTGAGATTACAAACTACTGTAGATCATCTTTGAAACTAGTGTCTCCTAGTGTTTGGAACGTACATGATGTCAGTCATCTCGCGTTATTTATATTAGATCGCGTAGCCGTAAAAAGGGGCAGATTTGGGCAATTGATCAATCATATTAGTTAGGAAATTCATTTGTATCTCTTTATGTATATTAGTCATTGATATATAAATATTTGTAATATATAAAGGAGTTTTAATCCACAATAAATGTATAGACAGAAACAGCATTTATCATATTGTAGTTACTAGTTCCCTTAATCATTCATTTATGCTTCTGTTGTAATTTACATGTTAAAGAGCAAGAAGGAGGAGATCATATCACCATTAAGAGATCCTAAGATCTGCTTCAGGGGGTAGTCAGACAGGAACAAATCTTCGTTTTCGCGTTCAGTATTTTACCTTGAGCACATTCATTTTACATCCCCTTGGAGTAACATCTTGGAGTAGCGTTTAACCTTTCCCTGTTAGCGTTGTATTATTTTACACATGATGCAACATGGGGTCCAGTGGATCTCCACGATGTGTTAATGTTGTTACACAGGTAGAAAATTAATAATGCATTTCGTCACATTAGGAAACAGTAAATACCTACAGTTACGTTTACACAATATAAACTGAACATTCAATGATTCAACAGTTTTCTTTTGATGACTCCTTACAGTTACCATTCGGACACTGATCACGTACGTTTTCCGCATTGATGGCAAGTGAATCGAGTTTTTACATCCTTATTTCTAGGGCACATGATGCGTCTTCTTTTCGCAGCTCACACTTTTTCTTGTGCTGGTTTGTCATTGACAACAGATGTTGATCGGCTCATTTTTTCTGCTCTTTGGCGTATTTATTGTAGTAAGCGATCTATCGTTGTCCTTTTCTTTAGCTGGTATTGCACCAAGCCGAATCCACTTTCCCAAAGAGCATCCTTGATTGGCATTTTCTCTTCAGGGCTATTACTTCTAGAAATTTCAATGCTATTGGTTCCAGCTAGATAAATTACTCTAAAGAAACTCGTCAGGGGCCATCTATTGCACATCCTTGCAATTGAGTATGTGGCACACATCTTGTCCACTACAACAATAGTCCCTACCCCCCACCCCCCCACCACCACTCGGTTTGTGTTGCTGTAGAGTGGGAATATGTTTGGTTTCTTATTTACCCCGGAGGTAGGCTCTGTTGACACCTCTTCAAGATGCATAGCAGATATTAACAGCACATTTGAATTCTTCTTTGGGACATAGGAAACCGAAGTGAAGTTATGTAGAAAGCGAAAACTTGTGGATTTCACATCTCTCTTCATAGCCACATACTGGGGAGGAACCTCTCGCTCGTTCTTCAGCGTATCGACATGTTGTTGTTGTGGTCTTCAGTCCTGAGACTGGTTTGATGCAGCTCTCCATGCTACTCTATCCTGTACAAGCCTCTTCATCTCCCAGTACCTACCACAACCTACATCCTGCTGAATCTGCTTAGTGTATTCATCTCTTGGTCTCCCTCTACAATTTTTACCCTCCACGCTGCCCTCCAATACAAAATTTGTGATCCCTTGATGCCTCAGAACACGTCCTACCAACCGATCCCTTCTTCTAGTCAAGTTGTGCCACAAACTTCTGTTCTCCCCAATCCTATTCAGTATTTCCTCATTAGTTAAGTGATCTACCCATCTAATCTTCAGCATTCTTCTGTAGCACCACATTTCGAAACCTTCTATTCTCTTCTTGTCCAAACTATTTATCGTCCATGTTTCACTTCCATACATGGCTACACTCCATACAAATACTTTCAGAAATGGCTTCCTATCTATATTCGATGTTAACAAATTTCTCTTCTTCAGAAACGCTTTCCTTGCCATCGCGAGTCTACATTTTATATTCTCTCTACTTCGACCATCATCAGTTATTTTGCTCCCCAAACTCCTTTACTACTTTAAGTGCCTCATTTCCTAATCTAATTCCCTCAGAATCACCCGACTTAATTCGACTACATTCCATTAGCCTCATCTTGTTTTTGTTGATGTTCATCTTATATCCTCCTTTCAAGACACTATCCATTCCGTTCAACTGCTGTTCCAAGTCCTTTGCTGTCTCTGACAGAATTACAATGTCATCGGCGAACCTCTAAGTTTTTATTTCATCTCCATGGATTTTAATACCTACTCCGAATTTTTCTTTTGTTTCCTTTACTGCTTGCTCAATATACAGATTGAATAACATCAGGGATAGGCTACAGCCCTGTCTCACTCCCTTCCCAACCACTGCTTCCCTTTCATGCCCCTTGTTTCTTATAACTGCCATCTGGTTTCTGTAAAAATTGTAAATAGCCTTTCGCTCCCTGTATTTTACCCCTGCCACCATCAGAATTTGGAAGAGAGTATTCCAGTCAACATCGTCAAAAACTTTCTCTAAGTCTACAAATGCTAGAAACGTAGGTTTGCCCTTCCTTAATCTAGCTTCTTAGATAAGTCGTAGGGTCAGTATTGCCTCACGTGTTCCAACATTTCTACGGAATCCAAACTGATCTTCCCCGAGCTCGGCTTCTACTAGTTTTTCCATTCTTCTGTAAAGAATTCGTGTTAGTATTTTGCAGTTGTGACTTATTAAACTGATAGTTCGGTAATTTTCACATCTGTCAACACCTGCTTTCTTTGGGATTGGAATTATTACATTCTTCTTGAAGTCTGAGGGTATTTCGCCTGTTCCATACATCTTGCTCACCAGATGGTAGAGTTTTGACAGGACTGGCTCTCCCAAGGCCGTCAGTAGTTCCAATTGAATGTTGTCTACTCCGGAGGCCTTGTTTCGACTCAGGTCTTTCAGTGCTCTGTCAAACTCATCGCGCAGTACCGTATCTCCCATTTCATCTTCATCTACATCCTCATCCATTTCCATAATATTGTCGTCAAGTACATCGCCCTTGTATAGACCTTCTATATACTCCTTCCACCTTTCTGCTTTCCCTTCTTTGCTTAGAACTGGGTTTCCATCTGAGCTCTTGATATTCATACAAGTCGTTCTCTTATCTCCAAAGGTCTCTTTAATTTTCCTGTAGGCGGTATCTATCTTACCCCTAGTGAGATAGGCCTCCACATCCTTACATTTGTCCTCTAGCCATCCCTGTTTAGCCATTTTGCACTTCCTGTCGATCTCATTTTTGAGACGTTTGTATTCCTTTTTGCCTGTTTCACTTACTGCATTTTTATATTTTCTCCTTTCATCAATTAAATTCAATATTTCTTCTGTTACCCAAGGATTTCTACTAGCCCTCGTCTTTTTACCTACTTGATCCTCTGCTGCCTTCACTACTTCATCCCTCAAAGCTACCCATTCTTCTTCTACTGTATTTATTTCCCCCATTCCTGTCAATTGCTCCCTTATGCTCTCCCTGAATCTCTGTACAACCTCTGGTTCTTTCAGTTTATCCAGGTCCCATCTCCTTAAATTCCCACCTTTTTGCAGTTTCTTCAGTTTTAATCTACAGGTCATAACCAATAGATTGTGGTCAGAGTCCACATCTGCCCCTGGAAATGTCTTACAATTTAAAACCTGGTTCCTAAATCTCTGTCTTACCATTATATAATCTATCTGATACCTTTTAGTATCTCCAGGGTTTTTCCATGTATACAACCTTCTTTCATGATTCTTAAACCAAGTGTTAGTTATGATTAAGTTGTGCTCTGTGCAAAATTCTACCAGGCGGCTTCCTCTTTCATTTCTGTCCCCCAATCCATATTCACCTACTATGTTTCCTTCTCTCCCTTTTCCTACACTCGAATTCCAGTCACCCATGACTATTAAATTTTCGTCTCCCTTCACAATCTGAATAATTTCTTTTATTTCATCATACATTTCTTCAATTTCTTCGTCATCTGCAGAGCTAGTTGGCATATAAACTTGTACTACTGTAGTAGGTGTGGGCTTCGTATGTATCTTGGCCACAATAATGCGTTCACTGTGCTGTTTGTAGTAGCTTACCCGCATTCCTATTTTCCTATTCATTATTAAACCCACTCCTCCATTACCCCTATTTGATTTTGTGTTTATAACCCTGTAGTCACCTGACCAGAAGTCTTGTTCCTCCTGCCACCGAACTTCACTAATTCCCACTATATCTAACTTCAACCTACCCATTTCCCTTTTTAAATTTTCTAACCTACCTGCCCGATTAAGGGATCTGACATTCCACGCTCCGATCCGTAGAACGCCAGTTTTCTTTCTCCTGATAACGACATCCTCTTGAGTAGTCCCCGCCCGGAGATCCGAATGGGGGACTATTTTACCTCCGGAATATTTTACCCAAGAGGACGCCATCATCATGTAATCATACAGTAAAGCTGCATGCCCTCGGGAAAAATTACGGCTGTAGTTTCCCCTTGCTTTCAGCCGTTCGCAGTACCAGCACAGCAAGGCCGTTTTGGTTATTGTTACAAGGCCAGATCAGTCAATCATCCAGACTGTTGCCCTTGCAACTACTGAAAAGGCTGCTGCCCCTCTTCAGGAACCACACGTTTGTCTGGCCTCTCAACAGATACCCCTCCGTTGTGGTTGCACCTACGGTACGGCTATCTGTATCGCTGAGGCACGCAAGCCTCCCCACCAACGGCAAGGTCCATGGTTCATGGGGGGGGATCACTACTGTATGGGATGTATTTAAATTTGACATTTCTGTCAATACAAATAGTAAACCATGAGAAAGAAGTTGAGTGTAATATTTGAAATGAATATTTTAAACTAACTTTAACCATAGAACATTTGACAAGGTGGATCCAAAATGTAAAAGTAAATGATATAGAATTATTGTAGGAAATAGAAAACCCTGATTCTCTCTATTTATGAGTGAAAAAGTAGCAACAAATCATAATTTACCTATCAATAATTTACCAAAAACGTTACAAACTTACATTAAAGCCTACTCATTATTTTTAAAATGTTCTCACTCTATGAACAAATGTTAGACATTTGGGAATCCAACAAAAAGCAACTAAGTTATTTTATTTGCAGAAGTAATGTGTTATGAATATTTTCTTTACATTAGAAGTTATAGATTAATTATTTAATTTTTAATATCCGTAAGGCACTATATCATAATTTGCTCGAAAAACTCTTATCATACTGAAATGAGAATGATTTCTTAACGCGTTTGTTGACTAGATTTTTAGTATAAACATCTCGTTATCTGATTTAACTCTAACTGTATATTTCCTTTGACTTCACTCTCTATGAGTTGTATCATAGATTCGCCATTCAACTTCTAAATATCCTGGTAATTTAATGAGAATCCTTTTATTTTCTTCACAGAACTTTCAACGTTTATTGTCATAATAATGACGTTTTTGAGCATTTGAATCACAATTTCTAATCCAACTCATCTGTCCATTCGTTCAACATACAGCCTTTCTCTAAATTGAGTGTGACATCATCTGTATATACTACAATATCAGTGACAAAATATATAACATTTCTACTTAGTTAATTTAAGCTATCAGCAATCAAAGTCACACATTTGACGTAGTGAATGTAGCTATGAGGATTTTTATAGATGCATTGTTTTCCATCTAATAATCCATGAATTTGTACTTCATCTGTACCATGCACTCAGTAATAAAATATACCTCCAATTTATCTTGTCTATCATCCAGCAGTATCTCACAAAATTGCTGTAAATTTGAGACATACTCAGTTTTACTCATATTTTGTCTTTGCCTGTATTTCCCCATAATGAGTTAAGACATATCTTAGCAACAGCTCGCTTTCCAGTATTTTACTTTATTCTATCACTATCCAAGTCAATATCCAATTTATCTTTAACTGTTCTGATATACTCTTGTAAGATGTCGTGGTCTCTTGATCTTCATTGCTTACATATTCCGCCCTCACAATCATATTCCGCACATTAAGACGCTTCATTCGAACCCAAACTCGATATGATAAAGTCAATGTTGTATGAATTCATGTAAACAATATGCAAAAAACTAATAAATTGCAAGTGCACACCGAGATTGAAGTACTTGATGCTGGCGAACACACACACATTCAAGACATGATGGTTGCAGGGCTTTTAGTCTGGGAGAAGCAAACTGCACACCAGGAGGCTGGTCCCATCAGAAGATAAGTCAACGCCAAATTCCGAGGCGACTGCCCGTAGAGCAGACAACATTTGCCTGAGTGAAAGGAAGAACGACCCCGTGTTCGGCTTAAAGGCAAATTCCGCTAGATTGTGTGGGAGTGCCCAGTCTACGCATTCTTTACAAACATAGCACGCAGTTTCAGAGGTTTTCACAGGGAGACAGCAAACGCCAGTCGCCGATGCTACAGATTTCCAGATTGGTCACCTTAAACGATACGTCATTCTCCCATTTTAGAAGAGCAACGGTGATTGGGAGACGATATTCCTGACACCTTGAGCTGAAGGAGTAATGGAAGAGACCAAAAGATATACCTCTTCACGTCTGGCGTGGAGAGGGGCCGTTCCGTTGTCGCTCTTGGAGCGAGAACACGTAATGAGAGCATGTGCGCTCATATGTGTACTCAAACAGCGAGGAACAAGTCTCTCCTCAGTACTTCACTGGGAGACCACCACTGTCAAGAGCGAATTGGAGTGCAACCCTATATTGAGTCCTTGTGATTAAGCGTTGTTCACTGTGTTGTCTGCTACACTTATTGTGCGGTGTGAACGGACAGAGTTATAGTTAAACGCCTGCGAGCGAATTTTTGATTGGCATCATGGTGGACTCGTTATCTGACTGGTGTACCACGCCAATAGTTAGACTCTGGGCGAAAGGGAGTCCTTGACTTCATCAAGGCTTAGGGAGAGTTTGACTTGCGAAGGTCAATCTAGATAGCACGAGAGTTATCTTATTTGCCAGCAGTGAGCAGCACAGACAGCAGTCATCGCAGCTTATTGTATTGTGCGCTACAGCTCTTGCGAACCCCATATTTCCTCCACAACAGTACACTTCAATGCATTTCACATGTGACAGCCTAGACCTTACCTAGCAACATTCTAATGGATAATTATTCAAGATGAGTAGGTGTGGCTCTCAGCCATTCTGCCAAGTCAACAACAATCTTAAACTTTGTATAGAAATTTACTCTTCATCACTTTCAAAATTATGTGGACTGTTATTGAGTTTTATTTTCAAAAAGTCTTTCACATCATTTTTAAACATGTTGCTCTTACTTTTAAAGTCCCATACTTCATAGATATCTAAAATGTTTAATCCCATTTCGACAGCAAACTTTGCTTCATCTGTTACCCAAGTTCCATTAAAACTTCTTTCTTCATCACTGTGATTGCAATTTCTTATTTTTTTCTGCACATTTGACACACAAAGGAAACAACAATTTTCATGTTTATTGATTTGTGTACACACATGCAAAACAGGGTGATACAATCCTCTAGATGCCAATGCTTTATATTTTATAAATCCATACCATTGTTTTTCTATAACATCTTGATCTATATACAGTATTTTTCTTTCATATCACTCAGGGTAATGTTCATAATACTGCACAGTTGGCTAAAGGCTGCATACATCATCATGTCTTATCTTTGTGCTAACACTGTTAGCTTTAACTCTTCATTTTCTTCCATTTGTTTGGCCACCATAAGAAGCATCTCTTGGATAGTTCGACAACTCCTCTTAACTGTTTCAATTTCTTAAGCTTTTTATACACTGCTGAGCTAAGCCAATCACATTCCCAAATCTCTACTAAATTATATCCATCATTTTGTATTTCTGCATCTCTCATTAAGGTATTTTGATAAAGGTCATCGATTGTTTCCTTATTTTTATTGTTAATCGTCTCACCTTTGAAACATTTTTTACAAACATGCCAGAAGCAATCATGACATTGATAAACAGTATTAGCTTCTTTAACAAATCCTTCTACCTCTGCACCAGTTATTATTACTTCTCCACCATTAAAACAAGTTGAATGTTGTTACTGTTTGAGCTGCTTAACAAAGCTATGGATTATTAACTATTACCTTCTTTCTGTTCTTTATCCAACACAGCAACTGTATTTTCAGGTAGATATTTAGATCTGTAAATAGCCATGCAAAACAGATACCTCCTTTTTGCAAATTTTATTGCATGTAACATTTATGATTTCCCATTTTAATTTTTGTTTACAATTCCTGCAAAAAATTCAAAGCCACATTTATGTTCTTTAGATCTCAAACAAATCTTTTTGCATCCTTCACATTTATAAGCTGCAGCACAAACATCTGGGTGATTTTTTTGAGCATTCTTCATTATACCAGTATCTGTTGCACTTTTCACAATAAATCGCGTTTTCTACTCTTTCATGTTCTGCCCTTTTGCATAATACGCAAACTTTTCTCTGTATGTTACATCTGCGTTCGTCCTTGTTGTTATGTGGGTTATTAAAGTTACCATAGAAAAAGGATGATCCTGAGAAAGATGCCCTACTGTTAATTACGTCAAAATGGTTGTCATCTTTATACAGATAAAACTTTATTTCCTTCTCAGGACCACTGTAAATAACTGAACTGATATTCTCAGCACATACAACATTTATTTGGATATCTAACAATTGCTCAGCATCTTTAATGTCATCTAGAGTAAACCATTCTTCATTGTATTCACCCAACTCATTACGTAATATGTCAGATAGCTGTTCTTGCATTTTGTGTTTATCTCCTACTCTGATTTTCTTTATCTCATTTGTTGTTAGTTCCCTGTCCAAATGTTATTTGTATGGTATATTAATGCCACAATTACTGTTCTAGGACAACACATTTTATCATTGTTGTTAATTCTTGTGATACATCTTTTTGCCTTTTTGTCTTCAGCTAGATTTATTATTTTTTTACCTCGACCAACTTGGCCTCTAAGGAACTGCTATCATATAAATGTTAAATGAGGTATCTGCTATATCAATAGTCTCATCAGATGTTAAGATATCTCTCATTTTATTCCACAAAACTTGTTCTCGAATATTATGTGATGCTTTATATCCTGTGGAAATTGGATAAAACATCTTTGGATTGTTGGTTGTTATATTCAACTTATTTCCCTTTTTGAATTAAGTTCTCTTTTTTGCTACTTATGCTGTACAATTGAGTGCTTTCGTTACATAATCTGTTTTATCACTGAGAGTACTGAGTTTGGAAATGCTGACATAAGTAAGAACGATTTGGTAGCCAACAGAAAAAGTTTAATGACTGTAAACTCTCTCAGAGAGGCATCCATTTGTTTAAGGACAGAAAACATAAGCTTTGTGAGAAATTAAGGCTTTCATTTTCAGTTAATTTGATGTGTCATTAAATGTTTTTTGAGACCACTTTTAACTATTTCTTTTCCACACATACACTCTAGTTTCTTTTTTTGTATATCTTCTGATTGAAAATCTTGTATCTAGGTGAAAGCTTGTCCCTAGATGTATGACTTCAGTAAAAGCAACTAAAATCTGAAATTTCTTGACAACCAATACTTTTTTTACAAAGTGGTTCACTTTGTTTTTCTCTATTTCACTCCTGTGGATTGTAAAAAAAGGAAAATCTTTCACATCCTTAAAGTTTTCCAAAGGATTCTTATAATCAGGTGTAAGCTGCATAAAATATCCTTTTTTATTATTATGATATGTATTTCTTCTAAGCATTTTATAACATTCTTTTCGTGTATGTGAAAAATTTATTCTTTGTATATTTATGTGAATCAAAGTTATCAATTGACTTCTCCACTTACATTTTTTACACTTCAACACTTCCATTTAATGAGACAATTTTTTCATTAGATTATTAAAAATTATTCCTTAATAAATCAATCTGCTTTCTCGTTGCTGTGGTACAGATAGTCGTATAGATAAAATATTTACACTCTTAATTTTCTTCCTATCACTAGTATTATTACTGTGCATTTTTATCTCATTTATGAGTTTGCAGTACAATATGTACTTCATTAAAAAGAAATTGTAATCAATAATGACACAGTCATAAGGAAGTTACAGATGGAATTCCACATGTCAAGGATCTGACACCTGAAAAATTAATAGAGTGCTATATAATTACAGGGCCGATGAGTGTTAACCCTGAAAACATTTAATGAATAAAAATGATGTTTTATTAACTAAGCAATTTCAGGTTCCCTGAATTACAGGGCATAAATTTTTAGACTGTGCATTTTTAAAAGGAATCACAGCGTCCAAATATTTGGACTCTGTAGTTTTAAGAAGAAATAAAGGCCATTATCTCGAATTTCTCAAATGAAATGATATTCCATACAGAGAGTGCTACAGAGTTTTAATTTATCTACTATACTTTTATTCTATATAAATGGATATTCTACTGAAGAACCTAAATAATGCAAGGAGTGCTAATTTGATTATAAAGATTAGTGAGCTAGAGGTAAATAAATGGTATAACAGTACAGGTTGTGAACGTTTAAATAATAGTCATGGGGAGAAAATTTGTGTGGAGCTTGATGATAAATTTAAAATTATTTGGCCTGAAAGGTAACTGGGACTTCCAATTGTTTGAAGATGGTAATATTAAACTAAAGTATATAGGAATGAAGAGAACTAAAAATAATGATAACGAATTTCACGATCTGTAGTTCATTGCTTGAATATATTTTTTGTTGGTTTTATTCTTTTTATCTTATTTTATTTTATTTTTGTGGCTGGGTTGATTTTGTTCCATAAATTATCCCCGAGTGCAACACACCTGCCGAGTTACTAGTCCTACATTTCAACTCTTCATGCCTCTGGGATGGACGTCAGGACCACGATGTCCACCGTTGATATCACGTGATTTTCTTATGAGCGGCATAGGAAAACATTTCAGACACACGGTCGCTCAGAATATAAACGGAAAGGCCTTAGGGGGTTGCATAAAGAAGTTCTGTAACACGCTGATGCCTGTACAATGCGTGTTAGAAAACGGCAGTTCGTAGTAAATTGAGCGTAATAACGACGTGCTAGACAACCTTCGGCATTACTGACATCTCCTGGGCGATTCCACCCTTATCGACAGACTTCACGGGGTTGCAAACACATTGAACGTGTTCTCACCACTTTGGATTGGAACTGCAATTTTTACTCTGGTGTTCCCTGTGGAACCACTAGGGACGATAGATATCCACTCGATGAAACCTGAACTTGAGCCAAAAGTGAAAACGGATGCTCTTTCAAGGCTCCTGTTTCACACCCTCCTCTGGCGTGATCATGAAGGGGGCAACATTGACACATGCGTGAATAAAACGGCGAAGGATCCTTCTAAAACCTCCCACCCACGTCCCATAGTTAGGAAAAGCCCTCGGTGGCAATTGCCCATATTTGCTGAGAATTTTAAAAATCTGCCTTTACAGAGAAATCCTGCGAAATTGTAGTAGGCACGTTCAGGCAGGCAACTAGCGTCGGACGTGTGTCAAGTAGTTACTTACCTACTGGTACCACAGGTTATTTTGCAAGCTTTATCTGTAAAGGCAAGTTTTTAAAATTGTCAATAGAGGTGTAAATGTCGAACCCCTCCACGATCACGCGACAGGAAGGCGTGAAACAGGAGCACTGAAAAAACATAAGGATCCTTTGCTGCTTCGGATACGTTCACATTTCTTCGAATGGTTTTGAACGGTCCTTAGTGGTTCCAGCCTGTACATGAGAGTAACAACTGCGGCTGCGGCTGCGGCTGCGGCTGAACTCCGAAGGGGGTGAGATCTCGTTGAATGGGTATGCAACCCCACAATGTCCATAGAGAAGGGATAGAACATCCGAAGGTGTCAGCAGTGTCAAAGTTTGTGAAGAACGTCTTCCTGTTGCACATCGCAGTGTGAAATATCGATTTCGACCGCTAAATGTGTGGAGAACAACGCACGAGGAAAGGGGTGGTGTCACTGAACCCCTTATCCCACACTCTGAGGGCTTATCGTGTCCATTCTGACCAGCGGTGTGACTGAAATGTTTTCATTCGCGTCAAAAGAAAGGGGTGAAGTATGGGTAAATGGAGCTGTTACGACCCTCCCATAAAGTGACACGTTCACGGTGTTGTTGGGCCGAACTATGGTGAAATTTGTTGCGAATGTGACATCATTAGCACACCTTAGACGTCACGTGAGCTTCTGAACTCTGGCCTTTTTTTTCGTAAGTTTCGACGTCATTCTGTTTGAAGTGTCGACGAGCCCGATGGCGACGTTGCAGAGAGCTACGCTTTTCAGCCATTACAGAGGATGTCTACAGTCGGCTTTTACCAGAATTTCAAATTGTGCGCTGGAATGGGACACAATAACGAGGCAAAGAAAAAGTGATCCTTTAATTCTCTTGCATAGTGTGGTATTTAATTTTTTGTTTTTAGGCAGTTGAAAACGACTGAGTGGACTCAAAAGGAAAGAAACGAAAGACTGAAAATGGAGGGGAAGACTTTGGAGTTGTTGTCCAAAGACAGATTTTTATGAATGTTTTCTGATCTTGATGTTCCATTTTTTGGATGTTATCGGCTTTTACTTTCTAGTATAAAAAGAACTCCTCCTTGTGCTGTCGTTGCTATATTGTCTTCCTAGCATCTTCCTTCTCTATAAATGATGATTTTGCCGCTAAATTCTTGCACCTTTTTAACTGTCGAGAATATCAATCTGCTGCTCATACTATAGCGTTATATTTCTTGTTTGTTATGTGGATAATATAACTATCAGCTAAAAAATGATACATTTCATTCAGCAGCCAAATTAATTCTTATTTATTTTTGGACAGCATTGTTATTTTATCAGTGAATCCTGTCATCTGTAAACACGAGCACCAGAGTTCTGACAGTGAGAATATGATGAACTCTTGTGTTTAAAGCCATTTAGGTGACTTAGTTAAATTTGCAGTAGACAGCAGCACAGAAATAGGGCGCTCAGGATTGCTGCGCTCTAACCTGTAGTTTGTAGTAAGTACTTTTCTTACTATCGAAATGTGGTGAAATGGTTTGCTACAGGGTACTCTTTTAGAACTGTTACCCTAATCTTTCTCTTTCGGTTCACTACGCCGCATCCCTATGTATCTTGGCCCAAAACCAAAATGGATTTTATTGTTTAGATCTGTAGTAATCTTCCCATAAATCAGTGGGAAAAAGGAGTGGTTATCGCCGAATATTTATGTAATTCCTAATCTTCTCAGGGTCCCATTGTCACAACAAATCTATGGGAGAGCTGTGGGAAACTGTTACTCGTTCTTGATAAGGACTGCTTGTACTTTTACGTTGTAAATGGTGGTCACCCGGGTTTCTTTTCCTGAAACACTTGCGCTAGTTTTCTCAGAGAATCAAAGGCTGCACATGATTCCACAGCAAGTTGCAAGCAGTATATTAGGTAGCAAGTGCCACATAAAATATACGATAGAAAATTATGTTCCTAGAAATCCGCCTCTCTGCGTACATGTTGAGAGATCGACACCCTTCACCGAAGCTTCACAGTGAAAATTTCAACAGGTCTTTTTGCGAAGAGCAGCAACCACGATTCCGTATCGGTCCATTTCAGACTTCCACGAACTTAACCGAGTAGGGAACGCACCACAATGTTAGTGCGATGGCATATGGTAACCGACACTATTGAATTGATATTTACTTGCTAAGTGATACAGGAGTTCCAGATATGTAAGTCGAACTTCCCTACTGCTGTCCACTGTTACATGGTTGACATTTCATAAATACATTATATTCCCAGCAAGACTGATGTACAGTTACAATGAAAGTACATTATTATTTGTGAAAAACATTAAAAAAATTCTGATAATATTATGTAACACCTGGGAAATGAGGGTTTAAACTTGGACGCACAACATGTGAACAAAAAGATACAGTGTAACGAATTTGTTTAGTATTGTTTTCAGATTTTTTTCATACAAGTCAGGGTAGTCCTACGCTGAAATAGTTTAACTGTCCCAGCAATCTTGTAAAGCACACTAACTCTTGCACACTAGTGTACATCGGTTACTATTGGGTGACGGAACACGTAGTGCTCATTGATGACGTGCGAAGCCAAGATTCTTTTAAGATCTGCTGCTTTTCTGTTTGCGAAGTATGACTGCAATCTCATCAATCAAATCCACATACCAACGGTTAGTGTGTTAGTAGCTGAGTAGGATGAGTAGAATGAATTCTGCAATCATATTCCCAATCTGTGTGTGTGTGTGATTTTTACCAATTTTTCTATGTTATTGGCACATCGACCACAGAGAGATGGACCACGCATGATAGTATCATACTGTTGTCTTATACGGAAATTTTTGATAATTATGAATACTTGCCAACCAAGGAAGATGTTGGCACTTTGGGATTTGTCTCAATTTTGGGAATTTTATCAAGTATGATGGACTTAGTTTCTATCCCTTCTTTGATCCACCTGTAATTATGTTACTTATTCCTGTACGAATCCTATGCAGCTTCTTGATAGTCCTGTAAATCCCTAGGCTTTACGAAAGCTTGAGATTCATACATTCCCAAGTACATCCACTAATTTTCTCATCACAGTAAAGATCACTTGCTGCTGCTGCTGATGATATTTATTGGAATAACCAATCCACTTTAAGGAACCATATCAATTGTTTTGATCTGTTCTTTGGTGCATGATAGGAAAGTTAAGGAAGGAGAGCTTACTAGTTAATAACTGTTTGCTTGATCGAACACAATTCAATTTTCGATTTCCCCATGTGTAAACCATGCAGTCTCCATGCATATCCTGCGAGAAGACTGATAATAGCACTCCCTGCTTCAGACATGTTTACTGAAGTGTTGGCATGATCCACTCCCTCAATAGCTTTGTTGAAATGATATAAACTTCCATTGCACATTTGATATAATTTAATGTCCCATATGCTTTGAACAATGAACTCAGTTCAACATATTATTGCTAACAAAATTTTGATACATTGTAAGTAGCCTGTTGGCAGCGCTATAGACTGTGTTAACATCGCTGACAGTGCTCTGCGCCCTTGGCAAGTGATTCAGTGCTTTGACGGACTAGCAATTAGTGAGTGGATAGAGAAGTGTAGACATGCTTTTTTTCTTAGTGGAGACTGTCTTGGTAGGACATGCGTTGTAAAGTGAGAGTGCAAGGAAATGTATGAAGATGGTTGTTGGTAATGTTTGGGCAGTGGATTTATCGGCAACTGTATAATTTTTGGAACTGGATGTCACATTAATAAGATAAAATTTTCCAAACACATTGCTTGCTCTTCAACAAAATCTTTCTTTTGCTAACTATATGCCTCCTAGTAGTTAGTCTAAGGTAGTTAGAGTCTTTTTATGTAGCTGGCTGTAGTTGCTGCTTGTTGTAATTGCTGTAGCTCATATTACGAAGATTTTCTGTGAGGTAAGTGACTTATAAAAGAAATGGTGTTTGTGATTGAAATTAGTTTAGGCAATTAACAGAGTTGGAGGTTTTTTCATATTTTTTTAATTTCATATTTTTTGGATTTTTATTATTGTTAGGATCTCTTGCAATTCAGGGCCATTCTTTTGTGTTAATTGTTGGAAGTCATGTTGTGACTGTATAGCAGTCAGATTACGTTGGGCTTGTATATTGTGGGTAATTAATGAATAGGTTACATTTGAGTTGTCTTTGTCAGGGAAAATTCTGTAAGTCATTGTTTAAATGATAAAAATAATAAAGAGATAGTTTCAACACATCGTTACAGTATGATAGGATCACTGATAAGACAGCAGTGCTGTCCTAAAATGAAAAAGAATCAATATAGCTGCAGAATGAAACGTATTGTTTTCAGCTGAAGGTTATATTGTGCAAATTGAAAATAAGAAAATTAATGCTATAGTTTGCACAACCGGTTGATATTGTCTATGGTCATATTTTAACGTTAGAAAGTGGTAGACGAATTTTGCTACTTGGAAATCATTATTTTCAATGAAGGAAGATGCTAGAAAGACTTTGTAGAAATGACAGCACAAGGAGGAGTGGTTTCTATAGAACATCCGAAAACCTAAACCTCGAGATCAGAAGAGATTCATAAAAATCTGTCACTGAAGAAATATAGCACTCAGATGAAACGTGTGAAGTTTATTTGAATCCAAAATGTTAGGAGATTCTTATGACATATTTGGAGACCAATGTCTTGCTTTTGGGCAATATGTTTGAATGTTTTCAAACACTATGTCTTAAAAGTACATAATGAATCCAGTCCATCATGTGCTCTCATCTTTCTTGACACAGGATGCAAATTGTAACTACTTACAGACACAGAACTGCAATTTGTTGAATGTGTGACCAGGGATGTTAATATGACAAACACAACAGATATTTTGCTATAGGTATCATTTTAAAGGGAGATCTCTAAGATCCACAATATCCATGTTGTTCAGCCTGGCCCAACTTGTCCTGAGTTCAGAGACTCAAGTCTGTCCTCGGTCTCTTGCAGTCCTTCAAATAGGTGATAACGGCTGCTGCTCTGAAGTTTGTGACAATCGGATATTTTTCAGAGATGGCTACCACTCAGTACGTTATGCCTCAAGCTGCTTCACATTAAGCAACACTGAATGAGAAAATGGCATCTGTGACTTATAGCAAGTAATAAGTATGCGAAAGATGTAAGATTATTAATAGTAATGTATATCAGACTGAAAGGTTTTCGAGAGTGTCATGTGTGTGTGTGTGTGTGAAGAAAGTGTTAAATGTCCGCTTTGATGACTCAATATTGCTAATTTGTTATGGAAAGCTGCCACAAATTATATCAGACTGAAAGGTTTTCGAGAGTGTCGTGTGTGTGTGAAGAAAGTGTTGAATGTCTGCTTTGATGACTCAATATTGCTAATTTGTTATGGAAAGCTGCCACAAACTATCATATGTAGGCACTGGATAGTAGATTTACACCTAATACAGCTTTTGTCAAGGAAATCGCAGTCAGCAAATTAATTTTCGAAAGTATTTAAACAGCTGTGTATCTTCAACAGTGTCTGTTCCTTTAGGCATGTGTGTAAGGTAGACACCAAAGCCTAATAAAACCAAGTATTTACGAAAACGAGGGTAGAGATGTAGATGGAGGTATTGGAGGAGGAGGAGGAGGAGGAGGAGAACAACACAATGAGGAAGATGATGATGAAGAAGCTGAAAAATAGTTAGGACCGAAAATTATAGCTGACACATGTGGACAGACATTCAACATCGTTTTTAGCAAACTAACAGAAATATGTGTGACCCTGTACACAACTTCAGATGTTATCTGTTTTGAAAAGTGTAGATGATTGGCGATTCTCCAGTAGATGTTGATGAGTGTGATTTAATGCTTCACAATGTAGGATACCCAGAAATGAGAGGATTAAATAATCAGTTACTTAAAATTAAACCCAATAAAAATAGTTACAACATTACACTGCAATTGTCTGGGGTACCAACGCTCATAAGCAAAACTATATCTGCTGCATATGAGTGAGTTCCAACAGAGACCATAAACAAATATGCTAATACAATTGACCTGCAACAAAAATAAGCGGTTAATCATTGTGAAGAGATGATGACATACATATTGACTTAGGAATGTATAGGTATGTAGAGTATGTAAATGAACTTGACACAACTGGAAGACACTGTCCAACAGACAATCAACACATTTTATTATGACCATTTGAATAACCGAACTGAACTGGCAACTTGTTTTTTTTCTGGCTTTGAAAATGCTAGTTAATATTTCATATGATCACAACAAACTAAAAGATTCAACTGCAGAATGGGAAGTTATCTATGAAAACTTTCTGTCAGTTGAAAGACATCAACAAAAGGTTTATTACAAAAATCAAAAGATTTGGATTCACTTCACATAACCACTGCACGAGATTTCACGTGCTGAACAGTATGCACTGTGTCATGAGAACAGGTAGTGACAGCCGTTTTCGATTTCAAAGAAGAGTTGAACGTTTAGGCAGAGTTATAGTTTCAATATTAAAAGTTATTTGTCAGAGAAGGTGAAAGCTTGGTGGATGAAAGTTCGTGTTGTATACTGTTTGCCATGACTTGCAATTCAGTGTCAGTTATATCTTATTAAGACAAATACAGCTGTCTACATTTGGTTAGCCAATGGAGAGGTCTCACATATTTACTCAAATTATAGCAACCTGCTGTTCACAGTAAAAGATATTCCAAAAACTGTTGAGGGTGAGTAAGAAAATATTAAATTCATTTGTTTCCACAGTGTGACAGTATACGATGCCACATCATTCTTGCAGAAAAGCAAAGTTAACTGTGTGCATAGAAATATAAATAAAAAGCTTAATTAAATTTATATCTGAAGTATTATTGCTTTATTCTTTTTCGAATTCCCTAAGTAATACATTACAACGTAGATGCCTCTTTCAAGCATGCAGAGAGATAGAGCAATGGAATTTGTCACAATAGGAGTGCAAAAGAGAGAGTGAGTGAGAGAGGGAGAGAGAGAGAGAGAGAGAGAGAGAGAGAGAGAGAGAGAGATGAGAGAATTACTGAAAAAGTATTCAATGATGAGGAAGAGTTTGAGATGTTTATGTATATTTTATGTCTGAAATACTGTAAATACAGTGGAATGCAATTATTGTTGCTATTACTGATTGTGCAGTATACTGATGATGCAGAATTTCAGGTGATTACTTATCTTTCGAAAGAAATACAGATGTGGTTGTTCAGTAAGTTACATCCATTACATTGTTTTTGATGTTTTATATATATATATATATATATATATATATATATATATATATGTGTGTGTGTGTGTGTGTGTGTGTGTGTGTGTGTGTGTGTGTCTGTGTGTGTGTGAGAGAGAGAGAGAGAGAGAGAGAGAGAGAGAGAGAGAGAGAGAGGGAGAGAGAGAGTTTGTTTGTGTGTGTGTGTATGTGCGTGCATGCGTGCGTGTGTGTGTGTGTGTGTGTGTGTGTGTGTGTGTGTGTGTGTGTGTGTGTGTGTGTGATGCTAATTTATGCAACAAAAATGGTACTCCTCATTCAAATAATTTTGAACATGGCGTCAAAAATTCAGATTCTGGTAATGCATGAATGTGTTGAGTGTGTTTATGTAATTTTGATAAATAACCGAACACTTTAGCACATGGTTTTAATTCTGCTGAAGTTTACATATTTTTTATGTGTAAATACTGTATTTTAATTGGATACCTTTGATTATGGTGCAAGCATTTAAGATACTTTCAACATGATGGACTACACATATTGGCTGACTGTTTCGTTTGTGGCCGAGAGTTCGCGATTCTCGTCTGTAGAACACACACAGGAGAAGACAGTATTAGATTATACTAGTCAGAGGACAGTCTTCTGCTGTCCTAGTTTTTGAATGAGTTTTTTTATATTTTGTGGCTGGAGTTCTTCCGTCGTCGCAGACATGTACGAGAACCATCTCTCCAACGCACCGGACACAGTACGTACGGTGATACTGCTAATTGCTTCGGCTTATTAGTGCTATAAAGCTAAACAGCTGTTATCACGTAAATTTTATTTCCACTGAGATTACAAACTACTGTAGATCATCTTTGAAACTAGTGTCTCCTAGTGTTTGGAACGTATATGATGTCAGTCATCTCGCGTTATTTATGTTAGATCGCGTAGCCATAAAAAGGGGCAGATTTGGGTAATTGATCAATCATATTGGTTAGGAAATTCATTTGTATCTCTTTATGTCTATTAGTTATTGATATATAAATATTTGTAATTTATAAAGGAGTTTTAATCTACAATAAATGTATAAACAGAAACAGCATTTATCATTTTGTAGTTACTAGTTCCCTTAATCATTCATTTATATTTCTGTTGTAATTTACATGTTAAAGAGCAAGAACGAGAAGATCATATCACCATTAAGAGATCCTAAGATCTGCTTCATGGGGTAGTCAGACAGGAACAAATCTTCGTTTTCGCGTTCAGTATTTTACCTTGAGCACATTCATTTTACATCCCCTTGGAGTAACATCTTGGAGTAGCGTTTAACCTTTCCCTGTTAGCGTTGTATTATTTTACACATGATGCAACATGGGGTCCAGTGGATCTCCACGATGTGTTAATGTTGTTACACAAGTAGAAAATTAATAACTAGGTTATATAATACAAAAATGTAGAGGCAATTATGAAATTGAATCTGTTGTATCCTAGCCAGTAATGCCACCCGAGCCCGCTGCCAAAAGGTTGGCAGCATCAAAGTCCGGACGCCGTCCGCATAAGCAGCGCCAGCGAGACAGGAAATCGCCGCAAGTCTGCGCGCGCCACCGCTGGCTTCTGGCTTCTTAAGCGCTGGAGTCGCGAGCGCTAGGACAGTTCTGTATTCGCCGCTCAGTTGTATACTCGCCACCGAATTGTGTACTGGCTAGCCAGTTGTGTGTTCATCGCAGCAGAGTTGTTGTTTGTCGTCAGCCGACGCTGACCTAGCCGCTCCGACTCGAACTAGACAGATCTCTGTAGACACGGAATTCACTACTGTGTTTCTGTATCTTCGTTAATAAAGATAAGTACCGACTTTTATTTAATCAGAGTGTTTGGGTTTTCATCTTTCTGTTCACTGTTCCAGCGGACCGGTCGGCCCGCTATTAAAAGTGTGGCGGTGACTTCGTAAGCCGTTTCTACAGCGAATTGCTTGTCGCTACGAACGACGCCACAAAAGAATCAGTTAATGCTTATTTGAATGAATAATGCATTTTGTCACATTAGGAAACAGTAAATACCTACAGTTACGTTTACACAATATAAACTGAACATTCAATGATTCAACAGTTTTCTTTGATGACTCCTTACAGTTACCATTTGGACACTGATCACGTACGTTTTCTGCACTGATGGCAAGTGAATCGAGTTTTTACATCCTTATTTCTAAGGCACATGATGCGTCTTCTTTTCGCAGCTCACGCTTTTTCTTGTGGTGGTTTGTCATTGACAGCAGATGTTGATCGACTCATTTTTTCTGCTCTTTGGCGTATTTATTGCAGTAAGCGATCTATCGTTGTCCTTTTCTTTAGCTGGTATTGCACCAAGCCGAATCCACTTTCCCAAAGAGCATCCTTGATCGCCATTTTCTCTTCAGGGCTATTGCTTCTAGAAATTTCAATGCTACTGATTCCAGCTAGATAAATTATTCTAAAGAAACTCGTCAGGGGCCATCTATTGCACATCCTTGCAATTGAGTATGTGGCACACATCTTGTCCACTACACCAATAGTCCCTCCCCCCCACATCCCCCCCCCCCCCAATCGGTTTGTGTTGCTGTAGAGTGGGAATATGATTGGTTTCTTATTTACCCTGGAGGTAGGGTCTGTTGACACCTCTTCAAGATGCATAGCAGATATTAACAGCACATTTGAATTCTTCTTTGGGACATAGGAAACCGAAGTGAAGTTATGTTGAAAGCGAAAACTTGTGGATTTCACATCTCTCTTCTTAGCCACATACTGGGGAGGAACCTCTCGCTCGTTCTTCAGCGTATCGACATGTTGTTGTTGTGGTCTTCAGTCCTGAGACTGGTTTGATGCAGCTCTCCATGCTACTCTATCCTGTACAAGGCTCTTCATCTCCCAGTACCTACCACAACCTACATCCTGCTGAATCTGCTTAGTGTATTCATCTCTTGGTCTCCCTCTACGATTTTTACCCTCCACGCTGCCCTCCAATACTAAATTTGTGATCCCTTGATGCCTCAGAACATGTTCTACCAACCGACCCCTTCTTCTAGTCAAGTTGTGCCAGAAACTTCTCTCCTCAACAATCCTATTCAATACTTCCTCATTAGCTATGTGATCTACCCATCTAATCTTCAGCATCATTCTGTAGCACCACATATTAAAAGCTTCTATTCTCTTCTTGTCCAAACTATTTATCGTCCATGTTTCACTTCCATACATGGCTACTACACTCCATAGAAATACTTTCAGAAATGAGTTCCTGAAACTTAAATCTATACTCGATGTTAACAAATTTCTCTTCTTCAGAAACGCTTTCCTTGCCATTGCGAGTCTACATTTTATATCCTCTCTATTTCGACCATCATCAGTTATTTTGCTCCCCAAATAGCAAAACTCCTTTACTACTTTAAGTGTCTCATTCCCGAACCTAATTCCCTCAGCATCACCCGACTTAATTCGACTGCATTCCATTAGCCTCATCTTGTTTTTGTTGATGTTCATCTTATATCCTCCTTTCAAGACACTGTCCATTCCATTCAACTGCTCTTCCAAGTCCTTTGCTGTCTCTGACAGAATTACAATGTCATCGGCGAACCTCAAGGTTTTATTTCTTCTCCATGGATTTTAATACCTACTCCGAATTTTTCTTTTGTTTCCTTTACTGCTTGCTCAAAATACAGATTGAATAACATCAGTGATAAGCTACAGCTCTGTCTCACTCCCTCCCCAACCACTGCTTCCCTTTCATGCCCCTTGATTCTTATAACTGCCATCTGGTTTCTGTACAAATTGTAAATAGCCTTTCGCTCCCTGTATTTTACCCCTGCCACCTTCAGAATTTGGAAGAGAGTATTCCAGTAACCTTGTCAAAAACTTTCTCTAAGTCTACAAATGCTAGAAACGTAGGTTTGCCCCTCCTTAATCTAGCTTCTAAGATGAGTCATAGGGTCAGTATTGCCTCACGTGTTCCAACATTTCTACGGAATCCAAACTGATCTTCCCCGAGCTCGGCTTCTACTAGTTTTTCCATTCTTCTGTAAAGAATTCGTGTTAGTATTTTGCAGTTGTTACTTATTAAACTGATAGTTCGGTAATTTTCACATCTGTCAACACCTGCTTTCTTTGGGATTTGAATTATTATATTCTTCTTGAAGTCTGAGGGTATTTCGCCTGTTTCATACATCTTGCTCACTAGATGGTAGAGTTTTGTCAGGACAGGCTGTGACTCCCAAGGCCGTCAGTAGTTCCAATTGAATGTTGTCTACTCCGGAGGCCTTATTTCGACTCAGGTGTTTCAGTGCTCTGTCAAACTCTTCGCGCAGTACCGTATCTCCCATTTCATCTTCATCTACATCCTCTTCCATTTTCATAATATTGTCCTCAAGTACATCGCCCTTGTATAGACCTTCTATATGCTCCTTCCACCTTTCTGCTTTCCCTTCTTTGCTTAGAACTGGGTTTCCATCTGAGCTCTTGATGTTCATGCAAGTGGTTCTCTTATCTCCAAAGGTCTCTCTAATTTTCCTGTAGGCAGTATCTATCTTACCCCTAGTGAGATAAGCCTCTACATCTTTACATTTGTCCTCTAGCCATCCCTGTTTAGCCATTTTGCACTTCCTGTCGATCTCATTTTTGAGACGTTTGTATTCCTTTTTGGCTGCTTCATTTACTTCATTTTTATATTTTCTCCTTTCATCATTTCAATATTTCTTCTGTCACCCAAGGGTTTCTACTACGCCTCGTCTTCTTACCTACTTGATCCTCTGCTGTCTTCACTACTTGATCCCTCAGAGCTACCCATTCTTCTTCTACTGTATTTCTTACCCCCATTCCTGTCAATTGTTACCTTATGCTCTCCCTGAAACTCTGTACAACCTCTGGTTCTTTCAATTTATCCAGGTCCCGTCTCCTTAAATTCCCACCTTTTTGCAGTTCCTTCAGTTTTAATCTACAGGTCATAACCAATAGATTGTGGTCAGAGTCCACATCTGCCCCTGGTAATGTCTTACAATTTAAAACCTGGTTCCTAAATCTCTGTCTTACCATTATATAATCTATCTGAAACCTGTCAGTATCTCCAGGCGTTTTCCATGTATACAGCTTTCTTGTATTATTCTTGAACCAAGTATTAGCTATGATTAAGTTGTGGTCTGCGCAAAATTCTACCAGGCGGCTTCCTCTTTCATTTCTTAGCCCCAATCCATATTCACCTACTACGTTTCCTTCTCTCCCTTTTCCTACTACCGAATTTCAGTCACCCATGACTATTAAATTTTCGTCACCCTTCACTATATGAATAATTTCTTTTATGTCATCATACATTTCTTCAATTTCTTCGTCATCTGCAGAGCTAGTTGACATATAAACCTGTACTACTGTAGTAGGTGTGGGCATCGAATCTATCGTGGCCACAATAATGCGGTCACTATGCTGTTTGTAGTAGCTTACCCGCATTCCTATTTTCCTATTCATTATTAAACCCACTCCTGCATTACCCCTATTTGATTTTGTGTTTATAACCCTATAGTCACCTGACCAGAAGTCTTGTTCCTCCTACCACCGAACTTCACTAATTCCCACTACATCTAACTTTAACCTATCCATTTCCCTTTTCAAATTTTCTAACCTAGCTGCCCGATTAAGGGATCTGACATTCCACGCTCCGATCCGTAGAACGCCAGTTTTCTTTCTCATCGACATATGTCAGGCTTATCCCAGCATTCGTAGGACAAGAGGAACACTAGAAAACTAGTTTCTCCAATTAAGTTCCTCCCTGCGCCACTCAGTAGTTCTACCAGTCTCAAAACTACATCAGCTGCAGACGTGGACAACTTGCATGGGCCATTATGCTGATTTCCAAAGTAAATTTCCACGGTAATAGTGTACCAAGTTTTCGCACCTGTTAGAGAGAAGACTTTGTGGCCATGCTTGGCCGGCTTACTCGTCAAATACTGTCGAAAGCTACAGTGACTTCTCAATGGAACAAACTGCTCGTCTACTGTCAAATATTCAGAAGGTTTGTAATTGACTCTGCAGTTGCGTATGACATGTTCAAATACGAACCAAACCGGTGCCAGTTTGTCTTGTTTACGTTGTGGTCGAGTGATCGTCATAACCACATGTACCACAGAAGAAACTGTAAACGAGTCAAAGTGATTATTGTTGGAAAAACTTTATTTCCTATTCTCTGTATATTCCACAACCTGGGCAATTTTCGATGACATGAGAGAATAGATCCTGGTAAAATTAGAAGTCGAATGATGGCTTTTACTTCAGTATCATCAATTAATTTTTATTCTTTTCCTTGTCTTTATCAATTTTTTATGTTTGTAGTGACTGTAATGTACTAATAAGTGTGGTATCCATCAGCGCAAAGGCCGGCCGCATTGGTCTAGCGGTTCTAGGCGCTCAGTCCGGAACCGCGCGACTGCTACGGTCGCAGGTTCGAATCCTGCCTCGGGCATGGATGTCTGTGATGTCCTTAGGTTGGTTAGGTTTAAGTAGTTCTAAGTTCTAGGGGACTGATGACCACAGATGTTAAGTCCCATAGTGCTCAGAGCTATTTGAACCATTTGAACCATCAGCGCAAAGAAACGTTCATTGGAAGATTTACAAGTCTCTGCTAATCCCTTTACTCCAGGGAGATGAGTTACGATAGTTTTCCTTCTAGCTTTTACTCTCTCATTAATAAGAGCCTTCTCTATTTTGTACCTATGAAAAAATTAGACAGGTCTGTATTTGCACCATCTGAATCACCAGACTGCTCACTAGTGATACTATGCTCAGACTCGATGCAGTAGTCTGACACAGAATGAGAAGAGAGTCCATCTACAGAAGCATTTTCATCTGAAACTACCTCAATGAAGCAATCGTAAGCGTCTTCTTCCATCGTCTGTTAGAAAAATAAAATCCATTAATTAGAATTACCCCCATGAATCATGGACCATGCCGTTGGTGGGGAGGCTAGCGTGCCTCAACGATACAGATAGCCGTACCGTAGGTGCAACCACAACGGAGGGGTATCTGTTGAGAGGCCAGACAAACGTGTGGTTCCTGAAGAGGGGCAGCAGCCTTTTCAGTAGTTGCAGGGGCAACAGTCTGGATGATTGACTGATCTGGCCCTGTAGCACTAACCAAAACGACCTTGCTGTTGTGGTACTGCGAACAGCTGAAAGCAAGGGGAAACTACACCCGTAATTTTTCCCGAGGGCATGCATCTTTACTGTATGATTAAATGACGATGGCGTCCTCTTGGGTAAAATATTCCGGAGGTAAAATAGTCCCCCATTCGGATCTCCGGGCGGGGACTACTCAAGTGGACGTCGTTACCAGGAGAAAGAAAACTGGCATTCTACGGATCGGAGCGTGGAATGTTAGATCCCTTAATTGGGCAGGTAGGTTAGAAAATTTAAAAAGGGAAATGGATAGGTTAAAGTTAGACATATTGGGAATTAGTGAAGGTCGGTGGCAGGAGGAACAAGACCTCTGGTCAAGTGAATACAGGGTTATAAATACAAAATCAAATAGGGGTAATGCAGGAGTAGATTTAATAATGAATAAAAAAATTGGAGTGAGGGTAAGCCACTACAAACAGCATAGTGAACGCATTATTGTGGCTACGATAGACACGAAGCCCACGCCTACTACAGTAGTACAGGTTTATATGCCAACTAGCTCTGCAGATGACGAAGATATTGATGAAATGTATGATGAGATAAAAGAAATTACTCAGGTAGTGAAGAGAGACGAAAATTTAATAGTCATGGATGACTGGAATTCGACAGTAGGAAATGGAAGAGAAGAAAACGTAGTAGGTGAATATGGATTGGGTCTAAGAAATGAAAGAGGAAACCGCCTGGTAGAATTTTGCACAGAGCATAACTTAATCATAGCTAACACTTGGTTCAAAAATCATGAAAGAAGGCTGTATACATGGAAGAACCCTGGAGACACTAGAAGGTTTCAGATAGATTATATAATGGTAAGACAGAGATTTAGGAACCAGGTTTTAAATTGTAAGACATTTCCAGGGGCAGATGTGGACTCTGACCACATTCTATTGGTTATGAACTGTAGATTAAAACTGAAGAAACTGCAAAAAGGTGGGAATTTAAGGAGATGGGACGTGATTAAACTGAAAGAACCTGAGGTTGTACAGAGTTTCAGGGAGAGCATAAGCGAACAATTGACAGGATTGGGGAAAAGAAATGCAGTAGAAGAAGAATGGGCAGCTTTGAGGAATGAAATAGTGAAGGCAGCAGAGGATCAAGTAGGTAAAAAGACGAGGGCTAGTAGAAATCCTTGGGTAATAGAAGAGATACTGAATGTAATTGATGAAAGTAGAAAATGCAAAAATGCAGTAAGTGAAGCAGGCAAAATGGAATACAAACGTCTCAAAAATGAGATCGACAGGAAGTGCAAAATGGCTAAGCAGGGATAGTTAGAGGAGAAATGTCAGGATGTAGAGGCTTATCTCACGAGGGGTAAGATAGATACTGCCTACAGGAAAATTAGAGAGACCTTTGGAGATAAGAGAACCACCTGCATGAACATCCAGAGCTCAGATGGAAACCCAGTTCTAAGCAAAGAAGGGAAAGCGGAAAGGTGGAAGGAGTATATAGAAGGTCTATACAAGGGCGATGTACTTGAGGACAATATTATGAAAATGGAAGAGGATGTAGAGGAAGATGAAATGGGAGATATGATACTGTGTGAAGAGTTTGACAGAGCACTGAAAGACCTAAGTCGAAACAAGGCCCCAGGAGTAGACAACATTTCATTAGAACTACTGACAGCCTTGGGAGAGCCAGTCCAGACAAAACTCTACCATCTAGTGACCAAGATGTATGAAACAGGCTAAATACCCTCAGACTTCAAGAAGAACATAATAATTCCAATCCCAAAGAAAGCAGGTGTTGACAGATGTGAAAATTACCGAACTATCAGTTTAATAAGTCACAGCTGCAAAATACTAACGCGATTTCTTTACAGACGAATGGAAAAACTGGTAGAAGCCGAACTCGGGGAAGATCAGTTTGGATTCCGTAGAAATGTTGGAACACGTGAGGCAATACTGACACTACGACTTATCTTAGAAGAAAGATTAATGAAAGGCTAACCTGCGTTTCTGGCATTTGTAGACTTAGAGAAAGTTTTTGACAAGGTTACTGGAATACTCTCTTCCAAATTCTGAAGGTGGCAGGGGTAAAATACAGGGAGCGAAAGGCTATTTACAATTTGTACAGAAACCAGATGGCAGTTATAAGAATCAAGGGGCATGAAAGGGAAGCAGTGGTTGGGGAGGGAGTGAGACAGAGCTGTAGCTTATCACTGATGTTATTCAATCTGTATATTGAGCAAGCAGTAAAGGAAACAAAAGAAAAATTCGGAGCAGGATTTACAATCCATGGAGAAGAAATAAAACCTTGAGGTTCGCCGCTGACATTGTAATTCTGTCAGAGACAGCAAAGGACTTGGAAGAGTAGATGAATGGAATGGACAGTGTCTTGAATGGAGGGTATAAGATGACCATCAACAAAAGCAAAACGAGGATAATGGAATGTAGTCGAATTAAATCGGGTAATGCTGAGGGAATTAGATTAGGAAATGAGACACTTATAAAGTAGTAAAGGAGTTATGCTATTTGGGGAGCAAAATAACTGATGACGGTCGAAGTAGAGAGAATATAAAATGTAGACTGGCTATGGCAAGGAAAGCGTTTCTGAAGAAGAGAAATTTGTTAACATCGAGTATTGATTTAAGAGTCAGGAAGTCGTTTCTGAAAGTATTTGTATGGCGTGTAGCCATGTATGGAAGTGAAACATGGACGATAAATAGTTTAGACAAGAAGAGAATAGAAGGTTTCGAAATGTGATGCTACAGAAGAATGCTGGAGATTAGATGGATCGATCACATAACTAATGAGGAGGTATTGAACAGATCTGGGTAGAAGAGGGGTTTGTGGCACAACTTGACTACGAGAAGGGATCGGTTGGTAGGACATGTTCTGAGGCATCAAGGGATCACCAATTTAGTACTGGAGTGCAGCGTGAATACACTAAGCAGATACAGAAGGATGTAGGCTGCAGTAGGTACTGGGAGATGAACAAGCTTGCACAGGATAGAGTAGCATGGAGAGCTGCATCAATCCAGTCTCAGGAGTGAAGACCACAACAACAATTAGAATTCCACATTCAAAAGCTTCAAACTGACAGGGAAGCGTGAGTTTGCGGAATTACACCTACTTGTTTGGCAACCCCAGCCATTAAATAACTGTTAATCGCTACCAACAATGAGGAACACAAGAATGAAACACTGGTGACGGGTAGTAAACGGATGTGAGATAGGATTGCTGGACGGCAGGCAGTGTTGCCAACTTAGTTCATATAAATTTAGCTAAACTAAATGTGCTGGGGATCTGTCAGACCCCATGTTAACAATTAAAGGTTAACATGCCGGTGCGTAACGTAACCATTCGGTGCGTAAAAAATAACGTATTCTAATCGAGTTTCAGAGTGCAGAAAACGTGCCTTCAATGGAAACATATAGAATACTGAAAGCTTTGTACGACGCTGAGTGTATCTACGTCAGTAATGTGCGACGGTGTGCTGTTCGCGCTCGCAATGAAGGAAGAATTGGTGCTGACATCAACGTGTGTGAGAGAGCTCACCCACGCCAAAAAAGTTCCAGAGCACGCTAGCAGCGAGCAAAGTCATGCTCGTAGTGTTCTGGGGTCCTTCAGCATGACGCTCCCAGACTTCACAGGAACGCTGCGACATCCGCAACAGTCCGACGCCTTGAGTTCACTGTCATCGATCATCCTCCATACAGTTTCGACTTGGTCCCCTCCGATTTTCATCCATCACCTAAAGAACAGTTTCATAGTGATGAAGCGGAGCAAGCAGAGGTGAGTTTGTGGCTCCGTCTAAAAAGTCAAACGTTGAACAGTGATGGTATCAAGAAACTGGTGTCTCATTTGGAGAAATGTGTTCATAGCCAGCCTAACTACACTCCTGGAAATTGAAATAAGAACACCGTGAATTCATTGTCCCAGGAAGGGGAAACTTTATTGACACATTCCTGGGGTCAGATACATCACATGATCACACTGACAGAACCACAGGCACATAGACACAGGCAACAGAGCATGCACAATGTCGGCACTAGTACAGTGTATATCCACCTTTCGCAGCAGTGCAGGCTGCTATTCTCCCATGGAGACGATCGTAGAGATGCTGGATGTAGTCCTGTGGAACGGCTTGCCATGCCATTTCTACCTGGCGCCTCAGTTGGACCAGCGTTCGTGCTGGACGTGCAGACCGCGTGAGACGACGCTTCATCCAGTCCCAAACATGCTCAGTGGGGGACAGATCCGGAGATCTTGCTGGCCAGGGTAGTTGACTTACACCTTCTAGAGCACGTTGGGTGGCACGGGATACATGCGGACGTGCATTGTCCTGTTGGAACAGCAAGTTCCCTTGCCGGTCTAGGAATGGTAGACCGATGGGTTCGATGACGGTTTGGATGTACCGTGCACTATTCAGTGTTCCCTCGACGATCACCAGTGGTGTACGGCCAGTGTAGGAGATCGCTCCCCACACCACGATGCCGGGTGCTGGCCCTGTGTGCCTCGGTCGTATGCAGTCCTGATTGTGGCGCTCACCTGCACGGCGCCAAACACGCATACGACCATCATTGGCACCAAGGCAGAAGCGACTCTCATCGCTGAAGACGACACGTCTCCATTCGTCCCTCCATTCACGCCTGTCGCGACACCACTGGAGGCGGGCTGCACGATGTTGGGGCGTGAGCGGAAGACGGCCTAACGGTGTGCGGGACCGTAGCCCAGATTCATGGAGACGGTTGCGAATGGTCCTCGCCGATACCCCAGGAGCAACAGTGCCCCTAATTTGCTGGGGAGTGGCGGTGCGGTCCCCTACGGCACTGCGTAGGATCCTACGGTCTTGGCGTGCATCCGTGCGTCGCTGCCGTCCGGTCCCAGGTCGACGGGCACGTGCACCTTCCGCCGACCACTGGCGACAACATCGATGTACTGTGGAGACCTCACGCCCCACGTGTTGAGCAATTCGGCGGTACGTCCACCCGGCCTCCCGCATGCCCACTATACGCCCTCGCTCAAAGTTCGTCAACTGCACATACGGTTCACGTCAACGCTCTCGCGGCATGCTACCAGTGTTAAAGACTGCGATGGAGCTCCGTATGCCACGGCAAACTGGCTGACACTGACGGCGGCGGTGCACAAATGCTGCGCAGCTAGCGCCATTCGACGGCCAACACCGCGGTTCCTGGTGTGTCCGCTGTGCCGTGCGTGTGATCATTGCTTGTACAGCCCTCTCGCAGTGTCCGGAGCAAGTATGGTGGGTCTGACACACCGGTGTCAATGTGTTCTTTTTTCCATTTCCAGGAGTGTATATTCGGGAATAAATATGATGACCTGAAGAATGAAGATGTAGAATGTTCAAATGGCTCTGAGCACTATGGGACGTAACAGCTATGGTCATCAGTCCCCTAGAACTTAGAACTACTTAAACCTAACTAACCTAAGGACATCACAAAACACCCAGTCATCACGAGGCATGTAGACTGTTAATAAAGCTTGTTTTACTTAAGAAGCTTTCAGAGTTCTCAGATAAAAAATTCGGAAGTGTTAGTTTTCGCTGTGCTCTTTTATGTGTCACGCTCCTTTCCAATGCACAGAGAAGCGCCCTTCGGGTTACGCTTCAAGGTAAAGAGCAGACAACGTGTTCACATTTAGGAACGTCGTGGCACGTGGACGACACGGGGTCAGGATGGCGTGTTGGCGCAGTTGGCTGACGCAAGACAGAAGGTATGAGGTCGAAAAAGAAGCGACGCTGGAGAGGGCAAACGTCAGCTCAAGCCTCTAGTGTGACGCGTGATATGGGAGGGATCGGCGCGCAGTTTGTGAGCCGCGTGGACCAGCTAGCCGCGAGGTCGTGCTCTTCTGTCGACACGACCTGTTGGCCCCGTCCCATGGTGGCAGGCCGCGTGCGCCCAGTGAACTCGTAACCTTTGCCCAGCGCTCGCAATTACACGCACCGCGCACCCGATCGTGCACTCGATTATACACCCGACAATGGACGGCGTTCTCTTTCATCCGGCGAGTAACGGATGCGCACGACCGCCTGCGAATCAACGTTTACATTAAAAAAAAAACTCCTCAGAGAATCGGCGTAATGGAACTGTGATTAAGGGTGACAGTCACCTAAACAATGCGCATTTAAAATTGTTGTTTTACTTATTGCACTGTGTCTGTTCTTACAGACTTGGCATGTATTACTGGAGGAATAGACAATGTAAAATACGTATTAAAAGCCTACGCTGCAAAAAGACGATAATAACGTCGTAAACGTAGTCTCGTTATCCCTATTGCGGGGATCGAAATAATGCTGCGAGCATTGGGAAATGTAGACAGTGAGGCACATAGAGGCTTGGATCGGTCCACGGAGCGTGCAGCAGTACCCCAAATGGTTAATGTGACTTAGATTAGATTAACTTTCATTCCAATTGATCCGTAGTGAGGAGGTGCTCCAGGATGTAGAATACGTCAGAAAAACAACAGTACATGACAAATATTTATAACTCAAACAAATAAGCTAAGGTACCTTTGCTCAGGTCCCAAGGGGAGTGATCGCCTTTTTCTGATGAACACTGTATGAAAGAATCATTTTACAAATACTAATGCACTGAATTCAAAATAAAAAAGTTTATTTATTTATTTATAAGGTAAAAAAAGGGGATACAACTGCTATAATACTTATTTACAATGAACACATTACTGCACTGAAATTGTGCAGAAGTTATATTGCACTTATATATATATATATATATATATATATATATATATATATATATATATATATATATATATATATACACAAATCAGTTGGTTCTACTGAGAAATTCATCTATGGAGTAGAAGTAGTTGGCCACCAATAAATCCTTTAGGCTTCTCTTAAACTGAATTTCATTGGTTGTTAAGCTTTTTATGGCTGCTAGCAATAAATAAACGGTAAATAAAAAAAGTGGCCAGGTGCTAGTAGGACTCGCACACAGAGGATTTCGTACAAACTCAATCGTGTATGTAGACATTAATCGACCTCGGGAATCAAGAATTCACTGTTATCGACATAGATACTGGCAGTTATCGGTCCCAGGGATGCAAAGGCTTAAAAGAATGATTTAAGTTTTATGTAGTACAACAAATGACAAAAGAGATATTTTTCGGGTTTTATAATTATACATTAAAAATCATCTGATTTTTTCCTTTACTTTTAGTGTGAAACCTTGCTTCTTGCCAAATTTCATGAGTGACAGTCGATGGCAAATAAGCGAGTTTGCGAGTATCAAAACATATGACATAAATGACTGTATCTTTTGATTGTGTTGGCTTTGAATTTAAGTTTTTTGCACCGCCAAGGGACCGTAAACCTTAACGCGTCACTTAAATTTCAGCGTGACACGTCTATTCGTTCCTGAGAATAAGAATTTTCGAAAGACAGACATACCGGCAACAATGTGATTCTGTGAGGGCTCCGTGTTTACCCACTGAGGTACGACACACTAAAAATGGTTAAGGCGAACGTTTGAGTTACGCAGAAATTTAAAAAAAAATGAAATAAAAATATGAAAAAAAGAAAATGATTAAGTAGGCTGGTCGCGAAAGGAGGGACCCCTGGGTTTCAGTTCCGGTACGACATGGATTTTCACATGTCACAGTATATCTGTACGCAGTTGATTTCAAAGAATAAAAATTGTCAAATAAATTTCCTCACATAAACTTTTTGCGTTAGCTGCACCTGGCGGGAAACTGGCATTGGCTAGTCATTGTAGCTGTGCATAGTAGCATGTACTCAAGACCTCTGCTATTGATCCTATGCTCTTTCTTAATACACACATAAAAAAAGAGTTTTGTACCACCTCGTTGCGAGAGTTCCGGAACCTGTACAGAAAATTGCGATAGAGAACAACATAAACATCATTTCCATCCTTTTTACTGCTCATGAAAACCACACATTGCATGTTGTACCACCATACAGCGAGATCGTCAGAGGTGGTGGTCCACATTGCTGTACGCGGCGGTACTTCTAATACCCAGTAGCACGCCCTCTTGCATTTATCCGTGCCTGTATTCGTCGTAGAATACCATCCACAATTTCATCAAGTTACTGTTGGTCCATATTGTCCTACTCGTCAACGGCGATTCGGTGTAGATCCCTCAGAGTGGTTGGTGGGTCACGTCGTCCATAAACAGCCCTTTTTAATCTATCCCAGGCGTGTTCAATAGGGTGCATGACTGGAGATGTTGCTGGCCACTCTAGTCGGGCGATATCGTTATCCTGAAGGAAGTCATTCACAAAATGTGCACGATGGGGCACGAATTGTCGTCCATGAAGACAAATAAATCGCCAATATGTTGCCGATGTTGTTGCAGTATCGGTCGGAGGATGGCACTCACATATCGTACAGCCGTTACGGTGCCTTCCATGACCACCAGTGGCATACGTCGGCCCCACATAATGCCACCCAAAAACAGCAGGGAACCTCCATTTTGCTGCACTCGCTGGACCTGTGTCTAAGGCGTTCAGCCGGACCGGGTCGCCTCCAAACACGAAATTTGTCTGGTAGAAGGCATATGCGACACTCACCGGTGAAAACGCGATGCCAATCCTGAGCGGTCCATTCAGCATGTTGTTGAGCCCATCTGTACCGCGAGGCATGGTGTCGTTGTTGCGAAGGTGGACCTCGCCATGGACGTCGGGAGTGAAGTTGCGCATCATGCAGCCTATTGAGCACAGTTTGACTCGTAACACGTTGTCCTGTGACTGCTCGAAAACACTAGTCAACATGGTGGCATTGCTGTCAGGGTTCCTCAGAGCCAAAATCCGTAGACTGCGGTCATCCACTGCAGTAGTAGCCCTTGGGCGGCCTGAGCGAGGCATGCCATCGACAGTTCCTGTCTGTCCGTATCTCGTCCATCTCTGTACAACATCGCTTTGGTTCACTCCGAGACGCCTCGACACTTCCTTTCTTGAGAGCCCTTCCTGGCACAAGGTAACAATGCGGACCCGATAGAACCGGGGTAATGTTTGAACTACAGACAATACGAGTCGTGTACCTCGTTCCTTGTGGAATGACTGAAACTGATCGGCTTTCGGACCCCCTCCGTCTAATAGGCGCTGCTCATGCATGGTTGTTTATATCTTTGGGCGAGTTTAGTGACATCTCTGAACAGTCAAAAGGAGTGTGGTTCAAATGGCTCTGAGCACTATGGGACTCAACTGCTGAGGTCATTAGTCCCCTAGAACTTAGAACTAGTTAAACCTAACTAACCTAAGGACATCACAAACATCCATGCCCGAGGCAGGATTCGAACCTGCGACCGTAGCGGTCTTGCGGTTCCAGACTGCAGCGCCTTTAACCGCACGGCCACTTCGGCCGGCAAAAGGAGTGTGTCTGTGACACAATATACACAGTGAATGTCTATCTTCAAGAGTTCTGGGGACCGGAATGACGCAGAACATTTTTTGATGTGTGTATCAAGGTAAGAAAGCGTTTTCTGCGCGTTCGACTGTACGAAGGTGTGCTTAAAAATAATTCCTCCCAATTTCTTATGCAAAAATTATTAAGATTTTTTAAAATAAAATTATCTTTATTAACATTCTACATATCTATTCGTTATATATACATATTTATCTCTCAACTTAGTCACACTAGCAACATACACATGTCCCACAACGGGAGACCAATTTATTGATACGGTCACTGTAGAAAATTTGATTCTGTTTGAAGGGACCACAACCGCATGCTTGCACCGCTTCATCACTATCAAAGTGAAATCCTCGGAGCTGCTCTGTTGATTTTGGAAACAGATGAAAATCGTGTGGGGCCAAATCAGAATTCTACGGTGAATGATCGATGACAGTGAACCCGAGGCGACTGACTGTCGCTGATTTCGCAGCGCTCGTGTGTTGTCTGGCATTGTTATTCTGTAGGAGAGTGTGCTTCATGTGTTTGCGAACTCTTAGAAGTCCAGATTATATTACAGCACGCTGTTCCTCCCGCACCGACGTAGCTACGTTACACAACGCCATGTTACGCTTCGCAGGTGTGAGCCCTCTAGTGGCAGAGGGCTGAAAATATGTAGACACGAAGAATGAAGATGTAGAATGTTGGGAAAGTTTATTTTATTTTAAAATCTTTAAGAGTTTTCACGTAAAAGTTCGGAGGCGTTAATTTCCACCGCGCCTTGCAGCATCCGGTCGTAGATATTTAAGCGTTTGTAATCGGACAGTCGTTGTACTTTAATGTATAGCATCTATAGTTAAATCTGCAAACATTGCCGCCTTTTCCACGGTGCAGCGGCTGTTTGTCTTACTGGCGACGATATACAGAATTCACAATCCCTATTTGAGGCTCTACGGATTGCTGAGGGAACTTATTTAATAAAGTTTTGGTAAGGAACCCAATTCTAGAGAAGCATCGTTTCGGTATAAAATACGTTTGAATAACGGATCACCTTCATATCTCCTGCTTCACGGTACAGACTAAAGTTGAGAAGAGGGCGCCTTCGTCTATCCCTGTTGTAATTGTAAATTGTAGCGAAATGCAGGAAGATCTGCAGCGGATAGGCACTTGGTCCAGGGAGTGGCAACTGTCCCTTAACATAGACAAATGTAATGCATTGCGAATACATAGAAAGAAGGATCCTTTATTGTATGATTATATGATAGCCGAACAAGCACTGGTAGCAGTTACTTCTGTAAAATATCTGGGAGTATGCGTGCGGAACGATTTGAAGTGGAATGATCATATAAAATTAATTGTTGGTAAGGCGGGTACCAGGTTGAGATTCATTGGGAGAGTGCTTAGAAAATGTAGTCCATCAACAAAGGAGGTGGCTTACAAAACACTCGTTCGACCTATACTTGAGTATTGCTCATCAGTGTGGGATCCGTACCAGATCGGTTTGACAGAGGAGATAGAGTAGATCCAAAGAAGAGCGGCGCGTTTCGTCACAGGGTTATTTGGTAACCGTGATAGCGTTACGGAGATGTTTAATAAAATCAAGTGGCAGACTGCAAGAGAGGCGCTCTGCATCGCGGTGTAGCTTGTTCGCCAGGTTTCGAGAGGGTGCGTTTCTGGATGAGGTATCCAATATATTGCTTCCCCCTACTTATACCTCCCGAGGAGATCACGAATGTAAAATTAGAGAGATTAGAGCGCGTACGGAGGCTTTCAGACAGTCGTTCTTCCCGCGAACCATACGCGACTGGAACAGGAAAGGGAGGTAATGACAGTGGCACGTAAAGTACCCTCCGCCACACACCGTTGGGTGGCTTGCGGAGTATAAATGTAGATGTAGATGTAGAATTACGAAATCACATACCATTTTCGTCCGACAACAATAGCGGCGGTTTGAAACTGGCACGTTCACAAACACGAGGGTTGAGTGCAATAGTGCAGTGCTCCATGGACGCCCCCCCCCCCCCTCTCGACTTCGAAGAGGGCGTCATTCCTCAGTAGAAGGGTAACCTATGACAACATTGACAATGCCATGTGCTCCGCAGCACACAGATCAAAAGCAATTTTCTTACTGCGTATGCACTGTGAAGCGCGATATTTGATAGTGATCCGGTCTTGGCTCTGAGCACTATGGGACTTAACTACTGTGGTCATCAGTCCCCTAGAACTTAGAACTACTTAAACCTAACTAACCTAAGGACATTTCAAACATCCATGCCCGAGGCAGGATTCGAACCTGCGACCGTAGTAGTGTCGCGCGGTTCCGGACTGCGCGCCTAGAACCGCTAGACCACCGCGGCCGGCGGTCCGGTCTTCAAACTTACTCTATATACAAAGGACACATTTATGGACATGGGTTTCTTACCAAAATTTTATCTACTAATTCCTCTCTACCACCCTTATAAGACTGTAATACGAATTGTGAAACACCCAGTGTTTCTCAACTACTGACTTTTGGACAAGAGTACTCACCACTGCCGCTGGTTATTGAGAAGTGCCTACGACCGGACAGTGACAATAGAGAAGGCAGACAATGCATTTGAAGCAACTGTAGTACACAAAAACAATCTTAACGTTTATTGGGTGGAAGGATTTATTTCACGGCAAGAGAAGAAACTGCAGTGCAGATTACTGAGAATAATAAGTGGTCCGGCGAAGGAGACACAGCCAGGAAATTTCCACAAGAGGTCTAGGATTCAGTCTCACATGCGACCAAGCGCACACGCCCATTTTCTATGTTTGCCCTGTCGAAAGTGTCGTCTGTTGATAGACGGGTGCAAAAATTCTGAAATGCTCTCCGTATCACTGGCGAAGAATTCTCTCGATCCAGAAACGGAGAGTAAGGAGAAGGAAAACGGAATGGAAGAGAGGAAAAAATAACAGATCTTCGAGGAAAGGAAAGAAAAACTCGTTCTGCCAAAATTAAATTGCTCATACCTACTCAGGAAACAGATTCCGTGAATGAATAAATAAATAAATAAAAATATAAAAAAACATTTCCAGAAGTCACGGATTTTCACCATGAACAGTACGATAAAGTTAAAGAACTGTGTCACGAGGACTGTATGTGTTATAAAGGCGTAAGATGCTGTCTCTGTGAGCACTGCTGAAGAAGTTCACAGGCGAATTCTTGCCCGACTGAATGCATACTCTTATCCTCCTGTGCAAATAAGAGAAGTTGCACAGCTAAAAAAATTTAATCTCGCTCTTATTTTTTATGGATTTAGAGTAGAAATGCTTCTATTTTTACAACGATCAATATGCAGGCGCTTAAATGACAGGCTGCTATAAAATGAAATGTAGTCGGTGCATCTGAAAAGTTTGATGAATGGTCTCAGAAAATACAGGAAACAAGAGTTACAAACAAGTAATCTCGTGACCAGCATGAGAGCGTATTCCAGAGCATGCAAAGCCGTCCGTGGTAATCTCACTCCCTATTAAGAACCACCGTGCACGGTCTTTGTAAGGTACATGAAACCATCATGAAGTGCAGTCATTACAGTGTGGACAATGTCTTTGTATAAAAGTGTCATTTCTGTTCGTGCAGCAATGTATTTCTTTCAGTTACCTTCTGTACTGCATTGCGGCAGCTCTTTCTATGTGTGGTACAAGGTTCATCGAGCTATGTTGCTTGTCACTGACACATCATGCGAAAATTACTTACGTTTTGCACACCAGTGTGGTATCAGAAGATTGTCAGAAAGGGCTGATATTCATCATTACAAATTTTCTGTTGCGCGTGGGTTAAAATATCCAGATCAACCTCTACCTCTTCACTATTGCCGATGGTTCCTAAACGAAGTGATACCGAGACGTCCTATGCGTCTTGGAAGCAACATTTTAGAGCAAGAAAAAAGTCTTAGTAAATGCCAGATTTCTTTGCCCGATAATTCATCTTTTGGTGAACAACAACTGCAACAGTATTTCCTTGTCAAGTGTGTTACCTGCTGCAGGTTTTCGGAACATTCGAAGATTTGTTCTGCTTCAAAGTTTAAGAGATCTTGTTCTCGTAAAATGACGTCTCGCACATATTTATACAGCATTTCTCTCTTACCATCATCGGAAGCCATGATTATTCACGGAATTCCATTTCAAACTATTCCCTAAAAAAATATCAACTGTGCTGAATTTTTGCTGTGACAGCGATCATCAGAAATGAGTGTTCAGAAACCGACGGTCGCTCATTAGTTGTCGGACCTCGAATTACGGAAGTTGTGAAGGAGTCTAAAATCTCCCGTCTTAGATTATTCAGCGTGGTAGACCGCATCGAATTTCAAAACAATTCACCAATGTCTCGGAGTCTTGAGTATATGTAACATTATTTGGGCGACGTAATTGAACACGCTCAAGCCGCGTGTACCCCCGGTGGCTCACTCTCTACTCTACTAGTAACGGAATAACGTGCGATGTTTTACCTAACAGCCAAGCGCATCGAACAGCTCTCAATACAATTTTGTGCGATCCTTCAACGAGACACCTTTTTGAACGAATAAGATATCACGTAATTTGCATTTAATGTACTGTAATTTTTTTAATGTGATTCCGCCTTATTTTAAAGACAAAAGGTCAATACGTTAATACGACCGCCACCCCAAGAGAAAAACAAGAAAACCAGCGCTGCCAGATAATAAAACGAATCAATACACGTGCCGCTCAACAGAGATAAACACAGTTCGAAACGCCAGCTTGGAAGTATAGTAAACTCTCAGATACGGACTTCACCTATATCCCCGTCCGCAGCTCGTGGTCGTGCGGTAGCGTTCTCGCTTCCCGCGCCCGGGTTCCCGGGTTCGATTCCCGGCGGGGTCAGGGATTTTCTCTGCCTCGTGATAAATGGGTGTTGTGTGATGTCCTTAGGTTAGTTAGGTTTAAGTAGTTCTAAGTTCTAGGGGACTGACGACCATAGATGTTAAGTCCCATAGTGCTTAGAGCCATTTGAACCATTTGCACCTATATCCCCATAACTGGTTAAATGGTGGAGTACAAACAATTCTTCATACGCACGGATATGGGGAGAAGAGAGGTGGAGAACTGATATTCTTTGCTGATAAAAAATCAAGATGAAATTATGTCGACTGCTTTTGTGACGTGGTGCTGTTCTCGGGATATCTTAACGGCTGCTCGAATGGATCATAACATGGGATAATCATGAAGTTATATTATCGAATCGGAAATACAATGTATCCAGTGTTTGGTGTGTTTGCAGCTTGAAGTCTACAGTTCTGGTACAAAATTAAGTACCATACCACGCCGCTTTAAGACTGAAAACAGAAAGGCGCTCCCCAGTGATAAAATGGGCTATGATGTTGTAACGCGTTTTCTGCATTTTAAGAGGAAAAACTTTGTAACAATCCATGTTGAGTGTGTAGAAGTGAGCACTAACATGAACCATTATATGACACAAAGGTTAGGTGGCGAAGGTGCTTCCACTATAGTAAAACAAGTCTTATTTACGAAGAACGAGGTGGTACGTCATCTCCGTGTGAAGAACCGGGAAACACAAGATGAGTGTCTGCGAAGATAGGCGTATAACTACTGAGGCGATAGTAGGAAAAGTGAAAGAGAGTCGCGGATTGCTATCTGACATCACGCACGACATTCTCAACATAATGTCACCAGCTGCTGGATACCGCAACTTCTCAAATGAGTTCGAAAAGCTCATCGAACAAAGTCATCGGTGAAAATATTGTGGCTATGTCAGACCAATACAGTTGACTTCTTCTTTATCGTCCGAAGATCGCGATGCCACACCAAAATCGGCAACGCGTATTGATACCACAGACATGAGCGATGTCTTACTGCAATCCGTAATGACAAGTGAGAAAGACTCCTGAGGACACGCCCTGTCTCTAAGCACTGCAGCGCCATCACACAGAGGTCGAGATTGAGCCGAATATGGACTCGCTCTGCTCAGTTAGTGATCTTCGATGAAGCAGTCCTCATCTATTTAGGACATGTATGCTATTCGAGTCTCAGATGGAACTGTAGTTTTGTAAATGTTGTACTTGTACTTTAGTGGATGAGTTTGTAAATTGCGTGCATCAAGTGATGCTTTATTGTTCGCAGACAGTCGTAAATATTCGGATCATCCGTGTGGCAAAGGACTGTATAAAGTTAAGTTAATCTTTTTATCATTCTTGAATAAAGTGAACTAATGTTTCATATGTTGTAGTTCCAAGCAGCTATCTCCCAGAGAAATAAAGAGCCCACAGTAATGCCTGAACGGCTATAGTTTCTTCTGGTAGTAACAACTTCTTTAGCCACCTAAACACCTCAAGACAAAAGGGGAAAGCTAGTAAGTAGTGGAAAAGAGTGACTTCATTATCGTGGAAAAAGGTGAAGAGCCAGCCATCATTAGGAAAGCTGATGATGAATTTTCTTATGGTTGGGAGAGTTGAGGGAGGGTCTGCCATGGCGGTGTGTTAACAGGTTATGCTTGTAAAGGGAACACAGTCACAGGAGCAGTCTACTCAAATCTTCTGACTAAGCATCGTGGAAAGTTGTCCAAGGAGGCGGGTTTCTACCCATATCTTCAGCAATATCCAAGAAGCTACCTAACGGTGTGTGGCCGAGGGTACTTCAGATGGCAATAATTCACCCCCTCCCCCATTCCTTGTCCTACTCACGAATGGCGCATGGGAAGAATGATTGTCGGTAAGTGTCTGTATCAGCTCTAATGTCTCGAATTTTCTAGTCGTGGTCATTTCACGAGATGTGCGTGTACGTAGGAGGAAGTAATATGTTGATCGACTCTTCTCGGAAAGCTCTCTTTCTAAATTTCAATATTAAATCATTCAACGATGCATGTCCCTCTCTCTTGTAAAATACCTACTATTGGATTTGTTGAGCACCTATGTACCGCTCTCGCGCCGACTAAACGAGCCTGTGACGAAACGTCAAGCCCTGTTCTGGATCATCTCTATCTCTTATCAGTACTATCTGTTAAGGATCCCAGGTTGATGAAGACCACCAAGGATCGGTTGAACAAGCGCCTTGTAAGCCAGTTCGCTCGTGATTGAGTCACATCTGGTCCGATATTCGGTGAGCTGGCATTTTTTCCACTAAACGGCAGAGCTCGATGGTGTCAAATACTTCCTCGAAGTAAAAGAACACGGAGTTAATCTGAGCGACCTTGTCTACAGTGCTATGAATGTCGTCCAGGCACAGAGCGAGCTGAGTATCGCAAGATCTCTGTCTGCGGAATCCAAGCTGATTTTTAAAGAAGAGGTTTTCGTTCTCCAAAAAGTCATAATTCTAGAGCACGAAACATGTTCCATTATTCTACAAGAGATTGACGTCAGCGACGTAAGCCTATAATTGTGTGTATTTTCCAGCGACCCTTTTTGAAAACGGCAACGAGCTGCGATATTTTGCAGTCACTATGTCCCCTGCATTGCTCCAGCGATGTACGATAAACTACTGCTAGAAGGGGAGCACTTCCTTTCGCATTATCTTTGAGGGATCTTAGAGATATCTCGTCTGGTCCTGATGCGTTTCCACTACTAAGCGATTGTTGTTCCTTCCTCAATGACAACACCCTACCACTTTTTGCAGAGAACCTAGTCATATACAGCGTGGTCCATTGATACTGACCGGGCCAAATTTCTCACGAAATAAACATCAAACAAACAAAAATCCAAAGAACTATACTCGTCTAGCTTAAAGGGGGAAACCAGATGGCGCTATGGATGGCCCGCTAGATGGTGCTGCCATAGGACAAACGGATATCAACTGCGTTTTTCTTAAATAGGGACCCCCATTTTTTATTACATATTCGTGTAGTTGGACCACTTGTTTTGCTGTGTGATAGATGGCGCTGTAATAGTCACAAACGTATAAATACGTGGTATCACGTAACATTCCGCCAGTGCGGACGGTAATTGCTTCGTGATACATTACCCGTGTTAAAATGGACCGTTTACCAATTGCGGGAAAGGGCGTTATCGTTCGATGTATGGCTATTGTGATCAAAATGCCCAACGCGCGTGTGCTATGTATGCTGCTCGGTATCCTGGACGACATCATCTAAGTGTCCGGACCGTTCGCCGGATAGTTACGTTATTTAAGGAAACAGGAAGTGTTCAGCCACATGTGAAACGTCAACCACGACCTGCAACAAATGATGATGCCCAAGTAGGTGTTTTAGCTATTGTCGCGGCTAATCCGCACATCACTAGCAGACAAATTGCGCGAGAATGCCGGCCGCGGTGGTCGTGCGGTTCTAAGCGCTCCAGTCCGGAGCCGCGCTGCTGCTACGGTCGCAGGTTCGAATCCTGCCCCGGGCATGGGTGTGTGTGATGTTCTTAGGTTAGTTAGGTTTAAGTAGTTCTAAGTTCTAGGGACTGATGACCACAGCAGTTGAGTCCCATAGTGCTCAGAGCCATTTGAACTATTTTCCGCGAGAATCGAGAATCTCAAAAACGTCGGCGGTAAGAATGCTACATCAACATCGATGGCACCCGTACCATATTTCTATGCACGAGGTATTGCATGGCGACGACTCTGAACGTTGTGTACAGTTCTGCCACTGGGCACAATAAAAATTACGGGACGAAGACAGATTTTTGCCTGCGTTCTATTTAGCGACAAAGCGTCATTCACCAACAGCGGTAACGTAAACCGGCATAATATGCACTTTTGGGCAACGGAAAATCCACGATGGCTGCGACAAGTGGAACATCAGCGACCTTGGCGGGTTAATGTATGGTGCGGGATTATGGAAGGATGGATAATTGGCCCCCTTTTCATCGGTGGCAATCTAAATACTGCAATGTATCCTGATTTCCTACGTAATGTTCTACCGATGTTACTACAAGATGTTTCACTGCATGACAGAATGGCGATGTACTTCCAACATGATGGATGTCCGGCACATAGCTCGCGTGCGGTTGAAGCGGTATTGAATAGCATATTTCATGACAGGTGGTTTGGTCTCCGAAACACCATACCATGAACCGCGCGTTCACTGGATCTGACGTCCCCGGATTTCTTTCTGTGGGGAAAGTTGAAGGATATTTGCTATCGTGATCCACCGACAACGCCTGACAACACGCGTCGGCGCATTGTCAATGCATGTGCGAACATTACGGAAGGCGAACTACTCGCTGTTGAGAGGAATGTCGTTACACATATTGCCAAATGCATTGAGGTTGACGGATATCATTTTGATCATTTATTGCAATAATGTGGTATTTACAGGTAATCACGCGGTAACAGCATGCGTTCTCAGAAATGATAAGTTCACAAAGGCACATGTATCACATTGGAACAACCGAAAGAAAATATTCTAACGTACCTACGTTCTGTATTTTAATTTAATAAACCTACCTGTTACCAACTGTTCGTCTAAAACTGTGAGCCATATGTTTATGACTTTTACAGCGCCATCTATCACAAAGCGAAAAAAGTGGTCCAACTAAAACATTCATATTTCCTTACGTACTACACGAATACGTAATAAAAATGGGGGTTCCTATTTAAAGAGCGCGGTTGATATCCGTTTTACCTATGGCAGCGCCATCTAGCGGGCCAACCATAGCGCCATCTGGTTTCCCCCTTCAAGCTACCGAGCGAGGTGGCGCAGTGGTTAGACACTGGACTCGCATTCGGAAGGACGACGGTTCAATCCCGCGTCCGGCCGTCCTGATTTAGGTTTTCCGTGATTTCCCTAAATCGCTCCAGGTAAATGCCGGGATGGTTCCTTTCAAAGGGCACGGCCGACTTCCTTCCCCGTCCTTCCCTAATCCGATGAGACCGATGACCTCGCTGTCTGGTCTCCTTCCCCAAAAACAACCAACCAACTAACCTTCAAGCTAGACAAGTTCTTCGTAGCTTTTTTCGTTTGACGCTTATTTCGTGAGATATTTGGCCCAGTCACGATCAATGGACCACCCTGTATGCTACTTTTTTGCACTGTAAAATTTATCCGCGTCGTCCGAACTCTCGTGACAAAACACCCACTGAGTCCCATCTGTTTCCTCGGATGAAGAAACCAACGTGTGACAGACATTCCCAGAGCGACTACGAGATGGAAGTGCCCTGAATAGTCAATACGCAGACTTGTACAACCAAGGTTCACGCCACATCAACCATCGATGTGAAATACGTGTCGCATAGAGGGGTGAACATACAGTGAGGTTCTAACATCTCCAATTTTGACGATGATTTTTCTTTTAAAGTGACAATTGAAACTTAGCGACCTCCCGTGCCTCTCACCACACATGAGCGTAGACGCTATACAGAGTCAAATATTTCAGACACCAAAACTGTCCTTGACGTGAGGAGTACTTGTGTAATTAAGACTTTACAGTTTGCAACGGTGAAGCAAACAAAAGTGAATTTTGACGTGGCAGACACGAGCGCTTTAGCTCAGTTCCTTCCTCGGCGCAAACCCTTTGAGATGGTGTCTTACAAGGTCTGTCGTAATAAGAAGGCTAGGGAAATATTTTGATTCCATCCCAGTTAACGGCTCCGACGGGCCGAGCGGATCGGTCGACGGCGCGGAGCAACACGGCGACAGACTTCGCTTTAATACTTGAGCAGGACCTGTTGGAATCCGCAGCAAGGGAGGATACCACTGTCAAGTTTAAAAATTCATTTATCAGCTGTTGCCGAAACCGTGGGCCCACGCCAATCGATGCCGCGACGAGTCGGTACGAGGGCGGAGCTGCGGTGAAAGAAATATGAACTGCGAGCTGTCAATAAGACAAACCGACATGATTAATTCATCGGGGACGGCTGCGGGCGAATAACGAGCCGCCGCCGCCACCGCCTTCCATATTTTATTCATTTTCGATCTGCCGGCGCAGCCGACGCCGGCGGCCGTGCGGTGTGTGCGCGTGGCGGCTCGCACCTGCCCGGCTGCCTAGGCGCCTGGAAGAGGGGGGGGGGAGGGGGGGGGGCGCCGCCGCGGCTGACTGATTCCTGCTAGTGACACGTGTCGCCAGCTATAGATCAGCGCAAGATTAGCTGGCGGCGACGAGAACGTGAGCGGAAAACGCACGGCTGCCCGCCGACTGCCGCCTGCTGCCCGTCGTAAGCATAGGGGGTGGCCGCAGGAGACGGGGGCTACGTGATACCGTCTCGCAGACGGAAGAAGCAGGCACTGAGGAAAGGCGACAGGTAGTTGAGTTGTAAACACGAATGTAAGGGCTTATGTTTGGGCTCGTCCACGAATGCTACAGACTTGACTGAGCTATAGTACTGGCCATTAAAATTGCTACACCAAGAAGAAATGCAGATGATAAACGGGTATTCATTGGACAAATGTATTATACTAGAACTGACATGTCATTACATTTTCACGCAATTTGGGTGCAGAGATCCTAAGAAATCAGTACCCAGAACAACCATCTCTGGCTGTAATAACAGCCTTGATACGCCTGGGCATTGAGTAAAACAGAGCTTGGATGGCGTGTACAGGTACAGCTGCCCATGCAGCTTCAACACGATACCACAGTTCATCAAGAGTAGTGACTGGCATATTGTGACGAGCCAGCTGCTCAGCCACCATTGACCAGACGTTTTCAGTTGGTGAGAGATCTGGAGAATGTGCTGGCCAGGGCAGCAGTCGAACATTTTCTGTATCCAGAAAGGCCCGTACAGGACCTGCATCATGCGGTCGTGCATTATCCTGCTGAAATGTAGGGTTTCGCAGGGATCGAATGAAGGGTAGAGCCACGGGTCGCAACACATCTGAAATGTAACGTCCACTGTTCAAAGTGCCGTCAATTGGAACGAGAGGTGACCGAGACGTGTAACCAATGGCACCCCATACCATCACGCCGGGTGATACGTCAGTATGGCGATGACGAATACATGCTTCCAATGTGCGTTCACCGCGATGTCGCCAAACAGGGATGCGACCATCATGATGCTGTAAACAGAACCTGGGTTCATCCGAAAAAATAAAGTTTTGCAATACGTGCACCCAGATTCGTCGTTGAGTACACCATCGCAGGCGCTCCTATCTGTGATGCAGCGTCAAGGGTAACCGCAGCCATGATCACCGAGCTGGTAGCCCATGCTGCTGTAAACGTCGTCGAACTGTTCGTGAAGATGGTTGTTGTCTTGCAAACTTCCCCATCTGTTGACTCAGGGATCGAGACGTGGCTGCACGATCCGTTACAGCCATGCGGATAAGATGCCTGTCATCTCGACTGCTAGTGATACGAGGCCGTTGGGATCCAGCACGGCGTTCCGTATTACCCTCCTGAACCCACCGATTCCATATTCTGATAACAGTAATTGGATCTCGACCAACACAAGCAGCAGTGTCGCGATACGATAATACGCAATCGCGATAGGCTATAATCCAACCTTTATCAAAGTCGGAAACGTGACGGAAGCATTTCTCCTCCTTACACGAGGCATCACAACAACGTGTCACCAGGCAACGCCGGTCAACTGCTGTTTGGGTATGAAAAATCGGTTGGAAACTTTCCTTGTGTCAGCACGTTGTAGGTGTCGCCACCGGCGCCAACCTTGGGTGAATGCTCTGAAAAGCTAATCATTTGCATATCACAGCATCTTCTTCCTGTCGGTTAAATTTCGCGTCTGTAGCACGTCACCTTCGTGGTGTAGCAATTTTAATGGCCAGTAGTGTATACGCTAGTGTCGAAAAGTTAAACATGATCACGGAAATAGGACATACCTGGTGTACAACTACGAAATGTAATTTTTAGTCTAAAAACATGTTATATTAAGAAGAATGATAAATAGTGCTTCATTTAAAGTATGCTCCATCGTTCGTTATACACCACACCAGTAAAAGTTGTCCCCTTTTGCTGCGAACCATTCACCGAGCCATTTCTTCACATCATCGTACGGACCAGAGCGGTGCTTCCGAAGTGCGTGACCCATCGATGCAAACAAGTGGTGATCGGAAGGAGTCAAGTCTTGTGAGTAAGCTACACGGGGTATAATTTACCAACCGAGTGCTTCCAACGTGTCGCGTGTCGTTTTTGCAGTATGTGAAGAAGCACTGTTATGAAGAAAAATGACTTTATGTTGCCTCTTACGGTACTGTGGCCTTTTTTCAAACAGCGAACGGTTCTAATCGGTCAATTGTTGTTGGTAAGGTTTAGTATTAACCGTTTCCCCGGGTTTTAACATAATAGACATCGTCCATCTGGTCGCACCAAACACACATGATTTTTTGCGCTTGGGATTCTCAAAAGTAAATCCACTTTTTATTCCGTGAAACTGTACGATGCAAAAATGACTTCCTTTAGCACCGAGCGAGCAAAACCTGTTATGTGTTTTTGTGCTTTTCCATTTGCCCGTCGATCAATTCATGTGGTACCCATTCACTCATCTCCACAATCATTCTCATCTCCCGTAACCGACTGGAAGCAGTTAGTTGACTAACGCCCACTTTCTCGGCGAGGTATTTTTTTGTATGTTTGCGAATTATCTTCGTTCAACAATGCTTCCGATTCCTCATTTCGCATTTTTTTTTGGCGATTTTCCACGTTCCTTGTCTACAACATCCAAATCATCATTGTCGAAACGAAGAAATCCATCTTTTGCACTTATCTTGCGATGGAGCATCTTCACCATAAACTTCTCGAAGTTGAGAAATGGCTCTGAGCACTAAGGGACTTAACTTCTGAGGTCATATGTCCCCTAGAACTTAGAACTACTTAAACTTAACTAACCTAAGGACATCAAACACATCCATGCCCGAGGCAGGATTCGAACCTGCGACCGTAGCGGTCGGGCGGTTCCAGACTGTAGCGCCTAGAACCGCTCAGCCACTCCGGCCGGCCCATCTCGAAGTAATCAGTATGATTCAGCAGCAGTTTTCTTCAAATGAAACAAAAAATAATAATTGCTGTACTCGAATGCAACAGCACAACACTACGCACACATTTCTCCAGTTTACCACTCGTGCGTGTGAAATCTTTATAGCACAAACTGCGTTGGTGCGACAACTGTTGTCTGAAACCAGCACTTCGTGATTGTACATCTGGTATTTACGTGAAAGAAGGTGAACTTCTTAGCTAACAACGCTCGTTAACGAACTGTATTGTCGATTATCGGTTTCGGTAAGCATGGTTGCCATCTTCAGATCTGTGAATCAATTCATACAATGTGAAATTATACAGAGATAAAATTAAGTATACAATAGCTGGTGCATTATAATAGCAAAACCATATTAGAACATACTTCGATATAAGGTTATTACATGCCTCCTATACCATCTGTAGGAATACTCTTTCTAAAACGTTGCCAAGTATGTAAGAATCAAAATTAACGATGCACCGGCAAGCCAGTGTAAACCCAAAATATACCGACTAATTCCCCAAACGGTCACATCCCATACCACACACTACTGTCTACTTCATTGCCGCCAGGACACCGCTAGACTCGCAGGAAGTGGCCGTTAATGGCTGGAAATTGACAACTGACACCGACAGGTGTTGCTAGTATATTCATGTACTTCTTACATAAAATTATTTACGTATTTTAATTTTAGGATGATTCCTGTTAAGCGTAGAGTGGTCGTTAAAACAGAAGATAAAATTTACTCTTATTATGTTCACTTGCAAAAGTGTGCATATGTAGAAGCTGCTTACAACTTGGCACAGTGCCCACAAACTGATATGCAATAAATTGCCATGTAACAGTATTTTGTAATTTATAAATGTAAATTTTTTTTAACTGTGAAACTTATAAAAACATGAAGTAGTAAACTTACAATTGCTGTCATTTGAACAGCTACCTACTCTGCGGATGACAATGTAGGTATGCTAATTATATATAGGTATGTTAATTATAAAATGCTAATTATAAAACAATTACAGTGATAGTGGATAACACACTTGATTCACATAATAACCACAGTTAGACTATGTGACCGTCCATATCAGCGTCACGATCTGTGGCTACATAGTGTTACAGAGGTCTAGTACTTAAAACAGTTTCACCACGACGATATTAATGGATAGGCTGAAGTCAATGATTTAACAACATGTTAAAAAATATGAAACACATAGAAAGCTCTAGGTAGTGAACTTGTTAGCGATGCCCTGGCGGCAATGAATTATATGGTAGTGTGTGGTATGGGACTCGAATATTTGCCGAATTACCCTGTATATTGTGGTTTTACCTTGACTTACCGGTGCATCGCTAATCTCGTACCTCACATATCTCGTAATGGTTTAGAGCGAATAATTGTACAGGAGACATGATATAATACACAGGTAATAACTTTTATTGAGTGCCTTGCAACGGTTCGCATGGCTGTTCCCGTCGGAGGTTCGAGTCCTCCCTCGGGCATGGGTGTTTGTGTTGTCCTCAGCGTAAATTAGTTTAAGTGTGTAAGCCCAGGGACCGATGGCCTCAGCAGTTTGGTCCCATCGGAATTTACCACAAATTTTATCGAGGTATGCTGTAACACCGTTTTGCTATAATTATGCAGCTGCAACTGTGTTCTTAATTTTATCTCTGTATAGTTTCAGTTTGCACGAATACAATGACAGATCTGAAGAGGATAATCATGCTTACCCAAACTTGAAGTCTGTTAACAAGCGATGTCACCTAAGACGTAATTATTACAGATCGCCACTTACCACTCGAGATGACTTAATTAAGAGGACGTATTGCTGTATTAGAATATTAGAAGAATTACTGAACAAGCTACAGCTTATTCACGAGACATATGGCATAAAACAGTACTCGAAACTTACTCATAATGTTATAAAACTTTCGATAGCTAAGATACGCAATTGTAAGAAGAAAACGGAACTAGGGAGTCTATTCCACAACAAAAGAAGCTGTTAATAGTTGAAACGGTTACCCCTAACTGCCACAAATGCTGTACAACGAGGTGGCATGCTTCTTGCGAGATGGTTCAACAGCTCTCTTGGTCATAGATCCCATTCATCAGCAAGAGCATTGCGCAGTTCAGGAGGTGCCCATGGTGGATGCTGACAGGATACAGTTCGCCTCCCTAGTGCATCCCCGGCATGTTGTATAGGATTCCGATTCGAGGTCCTTGCTCTCCAATTTATGCGACGGATATCTTTACCTTCCAGCAACTCATTCATGAGAGTAGCTCGATGTTGACGGGCGTTATCGTTGTAGCGTTCGCTGGGTTATTCAGTGGTTTGGTATTTAACTAATTTGTAAATGGATTCAAATGTCTCTGAGCACTATGGGACTTAACAGCTATGGTCATCAGTCCCCTAGAACATAGAACTACTTAAACGTAACTAACCTAAGGACATCACACAACACCCAGTCATCACGAGGCACAGAAAATCCCTGACCCCGCCGGGAATCGAACCCGGGAACCCGGGAGCGGGAAGTGAGAACGCTACCGCACGACCACGAGCTACAGACTTTGTAAATGGAAATGATAATCTTATTTTATTACACTGAGTAATTGCTAAATAATTTTTCTCCCGGCTAAAGATTTGATCAAGTTGCTAAAGAACTCCAAGTTAACGTCGTGTTAAAATGTTGTCTGCAAGTTGTGTAAGTGTCACTAAATCACAGATTCCTCACAACAACTGATTAAGATGGAAGCAGATCTCTTCAGCAAAATGATCATTAAAACCACCGAATATCAGCCGCGCACAACACTGACGTATCTTACCTGAAACAATATTCTTCGCAACTCGTGCGTAATTAATTTTGGCTCCATACATCAGCTAGAAAAGTTTGTTATAACGACCGTGCTATGAGCACTGTTTTTAAAGAACCAATCTGATTCGAATTATTTTCATTAAAATGAGTTCGGAACCACCGGTGCACATTTATTTTTACACATTTGTATTACATTCGGCATTTATGTCTGCAGAGCTGCGTAATTTGAATTTGCCGCTGAGATAATTGTTAAGATGGCTGCAGACAATTGATAGAGACTTTCTATTGTTAGAGCAAATAAGTGTTTTAAATGATTATTAAACTATATAAACTATACTTTCATATTGTGCACTATTTAGACTTCATCAAGCAAACATTTGATTTGTTTCTAAGGAAAACACAGACAAATATGCGATACAAAAGCGCTATCATCAATGGCTGCACTCGTTGCAGCGGATAGAAATAATTAACACAGATAATGCAGAATAATTAACACAGATAATGCTTACTGAGAGAGGAATTAAAGTTACAAATAATTATTCACTCATATTTATAATAACAATGAACTCTATTTTTAAGTAATAATTAACAAATAATTACAATTTATTAACAGACCTCAGTTTGATATGCGTCTGCAACTTACAAAAGCCAACCAACAAAAGGTAAAAACAAAAGAAGACAAACGCAGATCATAAAAGGAATTTACAATTATCATTGTCTTTGTATGACACACATCGATATGTCCAATTACATCATAGAATATTATATAAATAATTAATTCACTATTTTTTCATATGCCGAATAGATAATGTTTATAACTGTTAGAGGCATAATTTCCTCTCGTCGCACTGTAGCCAAAAATTTATCTCGTGGATGTTACATCGTCCATAAAGATGAAGTCTGGACCAACTTTACCTTCGAAAAGGTGAACATTTGGTAGCAGTACCTCCATCTCAACACCACTGAGCGTCTACAGTATTCCTCCCATCACCAAGATGTTCCTGGGGTTGCATTGGCTTAAAGGTTCTCTTCAGAGTGATGCGCAACGAGAATCATTTGGCAACCTGAAGAGGGATTCGTCTGTGAAAAGCATAATCGTCTACTCGTTCATGGTCCAACTCACACTCATTCAAAACACACGAGTCTCGTCTGTGTGCTGGAGTGAGCGGCGTGCACACTGCTAGAGGTCTAGCAAACGGCTCTGCTGTTGTGTGCCTTTGATACACAGTTTGTCGGGAAACACCAACTCCTGAGGCAGCTGCCATCGCTGCAGGCAGTTGTTTTGCAGGCGTATTTTAATTGCGTCGCGCAGTTACTGTTGTGTGATAGTTATTCTTGGTCGACCTTGTTCTGACTTACGGCGAACATGTCATTCGCCTCGAAACCGTCGCCAAAGATTCGAAATGTCATTTCGTTGCACACCTAATGATACTGAGACTTCAGTCAGCCATCAGGCGGCTGAAAATTCTTCTTTGCAAAACAGGGTCAAAAGGCGTCTCTACGACATTACGTTCTCAACTTCAATTAGCGAGTACGCTCTGCTCACTATGGAACTATGTATGACCAACAAGACTTAAGACTTGACTGGTCTCAAGCACTGTTTGTGTTTACTTTCGGTTAGGCCGCTATTCACAGCACGGAGTACTACTTTTGTATTTAAAAAAAGAAAACTAAACTCCATCCGAACAGGCCTGGGAAGGCCCAGCGGTACCGACCGACCGCCGTGTCATCCTCACACACAGGCGTCATTGGAAGCAGATATGAAGGGGCATGAGCTCAGCACACCGCACTCCCAGCCGTATGTCAGTTTACGAGACCGGAGCCGCAACTTCTCAGTCAAATAGTTCCTCAGTTTCCCTCACAAGGGCTGAGTGCACCCCGCTTGCCAACAGCGCTCGGCAAACCGGATGGTCACCCATCCAAGTGCTAGCCCAGCCCGACATAGCTCAACTTCTATGATCTGACGGGAACCGGTGTTACCACTGCGGCAAGGCCGTTGGCACTCCTTTCGTATACAGAGCGAAAAAGTAGAGTTAGTAAGTAAATATTTATGGTTATGTTGGGTGATTGCTCACCTTTCCTGTTTTCATTTTCGTGTTCTCGTGATTATGCTTCGCTTTTGGACACTAGCATACTTGACATACAGGGACGGTAAAATAAATGTGGAGAGGGAAAAATTTAATGAACCTTAAGATAGGCAACCCAACTTCCATCACTCTCACCCAGAGCAGACAGTGTAAGTTGGGTTGCCTACCTGCAGGTGCTTCAAATATCTTCGGCGCCACTTTCATTTTGCTTACTTTGCATCTTCATTTATTTTCATACCGTCCAAAGCAATGTAATGTGCATTGCAGAGTGTACACTTCATATTAGCACTTCATCTCGCTCCATTAACATATGTGGTGCAGGAATAATGGTTTCTTAAACAGCTCTGTACTTAGTTTATTTGTCTAATCTTGTCTTGCAATCCTACAGGAACAGTACATAAGTGTTAGCATATTCCTAGATTCTTCTCATCAAGTTTGTTTTTGAAACTTTCTACGTACACTTCTTCAGGATTGTTAGGTTCTATCCTCGAGCATGTGCCAGTCCAATTTCTTCAGCAACGCTGTGACACTTCTATGGGTCAAGCGAACTGAGACCATTTGTGCTGTCCTTCATGTGTGTTTAATTTCCTGTGGTAGTCCTATTTAGTATGGTTCTTCTAACAGTTTGAGACTGATTCTGATCTATTTTCCTACCACACTTGTGCAAGGACACACTGTGAGTGTTTCATAAATTCGTGTTGAACCTACAGCCTGCAAGGTAGGAAGACAATAGCTCACCATGCAGAGTTCAGAAGGATGCACCAGTACGGACAGTGATATAATCAATGATATCAATGCCGGTTCCACCACACTCCCCGTAAAGGAAACGTTATCGCCAACAGAAATTAGAGTACAGGTACAGGCGTAACTATATGTTAGCATAAATGAAAATCTTTGATTTTCATTATTAAGGTTTGTTTTTACTCTAAGTATGACTTCATGACATAGCAATCATAATTATAATATGCACAGGATGGTAAAATATTGATATTTGGTGTTTACAACTATGAAGCGAGATTCCCAACTATTCTAAGGTTCTTTAATAGTAACATGGTTGATGACCATGTCTGGAGGTCGATAAAATGCGAACAAATTAAATACAATTGGGGCCAGAGATATTAATTAAGCTAAAATGCACAATGTTAATACCGAAAAATAAATGGGGTCTGTATAGGGTAAGTAAACATCACTCCAAAGATAACTGTACAATTAAAACAGTTCAATAATTTAGCGTATACAGCACTCTGCTATGGCTGATCTATTCTTTTCGTTAAATCGGATATCTCGCGTTTCTCCTTCAATTAATCCTGACAATCGTGAATATGTCAGGTCATGGTTGAATGTACAAAGCAAAATAGAAGAGACGAAGAAGATCGCAGTGGCTGCTGTCGGTGCGAGCTGTGAACCTAAGAATCTACTCTAAATCTCACTCGACTGCTAAAAACGGGTTTGTTATATTTCCTACGTCTTCGATGATGCCAAGATTCATACTTATTCCCTAGCTAACTTTATTGGCAAGGTACACGCTATGCGGTTGGAGTAAAGGGTATATCGCTGCCTTCAAATCGCTCGCAAGCGTTAATTGTCGGTTCTCAGTGCAATTCTGCATGCTAGGAGAGTTTCCAGTTCAACTCCTTAAGAGCTGTAATCAGCCAGTGAACAAGTGTTCAAATAATTACTCTCGCAATCGTCTCAGCTCGGCAAGAGTCGCCTTGCTCAAACAAACGACGCTTTCTTGCAAGAGAAGAGCGAATTTTTCTATCTGCATTTTGCCTATATCAGAGCTGATGGCAACGCTTTTTCTTCCTGGCCAATCAGAGCGTTTGTACTCTTTATAACTCAACTACGAGGGCTAATAGAAACCCTTGGGTAACAGAAGAAATATTGAATTTAATTGATGAGAGGAGAAAATATAAAAATGCAGTAAATGAAGCAGGCAAAAAGGAATACAAACGTCTCAAAAATGAGATCGACAGGAAGTGCAAAATGGCTAAGCAGGGATGGCTAGAGGACAAATGTAAGGATGTAGAGGCTTGTCTCACTAGGGGTAAGATAGATACTGCCTACAGGAAAATTAAAGAGACCTTTGGAGAGAAGAGAACCACTTGTATGAATATCAAGAGCTCAGATGGCAACCCAGTTCGAAGCAAAGAAGGAAAGGCAGAAAGGTGGAAGGAGTATATAGAGGGTTTATACAAGGGCGATGTACTCGAGGACAATATTATGGAAATGGAAGAGGATGTAGATGAAGATGAAATGGGAGATAAGATACTGCGTGAAGAGTTTGACAGAGCACTGAAAGACCTGAGTCGAAACAAGGCCCCGGGAGTAGACAACATTCCATTAGAACTACTGATGGCCTTGGGAGAGCCAGTCCTGACAAATCTCTACCATCTGGTGAGCAAGATGTATGAGACAGGCGAAATACCCTCAGACTTCAAGAAGAATATAATAATTCCAATCCCAAAGAAAGCAGGTGTTGACAGATGTGAAAATTACCGAATTATCAGTTTAATAAGTCACAGCTGCAAAATACTAACGCGAATTCTTTACAGGCGAATGGAAAAACTGGTAGAAGCGGACCTCGGGGAAGATCAGTTTGGATTCCGTAGAAATGTTGGAACACGTGAGGCAATACTAACCTTACGACTTATCTTAGAAGAAAGATTAAGAAAAGGCAAACCTACGTTTCTAGCATTTGTAGACTTAGAGAAAGCTTTTGACAACGTTAACTGGAATACTCTCTTTCAAATTCTGAAGGTGGCAGGGGTAAAATACAAGGAGCGAAAGGCTATTAACAATTTGTACAGAAACCAGATGGCAGTTATAAGAGTCGAGGGCCATGAAAGGGAAGCAGTGGTTGGGAAAGGAGTGAGACAGGGTTGTAGCCTCTCCCCGATGTTATTCAATCTGTATATTGAGCAAGCAGTAAAGGAAACAAAAGAAAAATTCGGAGTAGGTATTAAAATTCATGGAGAAGAAATAAAAACTTTGAGGTTCGCCGATGACATTGTAATTCTGTCAGAGACAGCAAATGACTTGGAAGAGCAGTTGAACGGAATGGACAGTGTCTTGAAAGGAGGATATAAGATGAACATCAACAAAAGCAAAACGAGGATAATGGAATGTAGTCAAATTAAATCGGGTGATGCTGAGGGGATTAGATTAGGAAATGAGACACTTAAAGTAGTAAAGGAGTTTTGCTATTTAGGGAGTAAAATAACTGATGATGGTCGAAGTAGAGAGGATATAAAATGTAGACTGGCAATGGCAAGGAAATCGTTTCTGAAGAAGAGAAATTTGTTAACATCGAGTATAGATTTAAGTGTCAGGAAGTCGTTTCTGAAAGTATTTGTATGGAGTGTAGCCATGTATGGAAGTGAAACATGGACGATAACCAGTTTGGACAAGAAGAGAATAGAAGCTTTCGAAATGTGGTGCTACAGAAGAATGCTGAAGATAAGGTGGGTAGATCACGTAACTAATGAGGAGGTATTGAATAGGATTGGGGAGAAGAGAAGTTTGTGGCACAACTTGACTAGAAGAAGGGATCGGTTGATAGGACATGTTTTGAGGCATCAAGGGATCACAAATTTAGCATTGGAGGGCAGTGTGGAGGGTAAAAATCGTAGAGGGAGACCAAGAGATCAATACACTAAGCAGATTCAGAAGGATGTAGGTTGCGGTAGGTACTGGGAGATGAAGAAGCTTGCGCAGGATAGAGTAGCATGGAGAGCTGCATCAAACCAGTCTCAGGACTGAAGACCACAACAACAGAGTTTGTATAGCTTATCAAAGGCGTTTTTTCTTTTTCTAGGCACAGTGTAACTGCTGCTAAACAATACTGAGACAAACAGCTTTTTGCCATGCAGTTTTTAGCACAGGTGGCTACAGTGAGTCATCAATGTTTAGAGCTGTGTTTCTCCAAACGTTTATCTGCCATCTCAGCTGTGTTCTTGCAAAAAGACTTTCTGGATGGTTGTCGTTACAAGTTAGTGTTATTGGGTATCTTCCAGTGACAAGATCGATTTCTGTCAGCGACCTGCGCAGTGGCCATGGCGTCGCATTGTGTCTGATGAATCCCCTGCTGTGAAGGTTTCGGCCGAACATGGGACAGGTTGTTGCCATCCTAAAATTCTCCTTTCCTCAGAACTGTGTCTCATAGCTCGGGCTTGGGAAATTACCTGTGAGGAATTCCTAGTGTGTGTTAGTGGTTTATATTCACGAGATGTCTGCTTGTATATTCGACTTGCATACCAATAAAATTCGTACATTTTCACATAATTATGTCGTGTGATATATCAATTTAACTGTAATTGTTTCAGGAATGCAATGGAAGGTGTGTTATTTGTCTGACACCTTACATTCTCACACACTAGAGCAACATTTTAGGGTGGAATACACTAGTGTACTGTAAACATTCTCCACTGTAGACTGAATACATTTTCTTGGTATGCAGCCGATGAACTGACCACTGCATTCCATATCCATATACATTGTTATAGTCACGTATTAGTATGAGTTGACTGGCTCAAATCGTGACTCATTGATACTGCAGTCATTGTATGTAACCTTTATGAATTTTTTTTGCGTGCACAATTTTAGGTTTCTGCACATTTAAAGTAAGTCACCAATCATTCCACCTGATTGGCATCTTAACAAGATATTTGTGCAGCATTTTTAAAGTAGTACTTCATCATAGATAACTGTATCATTAGCAAAAAGTAACAGCTTATTACGAATATTGTCTACCAAATCACTAATACACAGAATGAGCAGCAAGTTTCCCAATACATGTCCTTGGGCATGCTTGAAGTTACTTCCATCTCTGTCGACTACTCTCCATTCAAGCCAACATCCTGCGTCCTCCCTATCAACAAATCCGCAATCAAGTCACGAATTTCGTCTGATATCACACACGATGTGTAACGTCTCTAGTTAATGCGCGATAGCATTCGTTGCTATACAGGCCACAGTACTGGAGCCGGAGGCAGTGAAAGAAACCGCCACTTTTGTCTTAGCCAATGAGTCATGTACACCTGCTTCTACGACAGCGTGAGAACGGGTCCTGTTTCACTTCTTAGCGATCGTACATTCACCACTATAAGAATCTTGATAAATGATATTAAATATTATTAAATCATTTTTAAAATCGGTACACAGCCTTTTGACATTCAGGAGAAAATTGTATCCAAAGTTCTACATTATAACTATCATAGTTTCAGAGATATTAAAAATTGCTAAAAAAGTAAAAAAACTGACACTTAGTGAACTAAATTCAGTTAGGAAATATAATAGTTTATCTTTTGGTATAATTGGAAGACATAAACAGAACTCTCAGTGTGCAGAATTAATTAATTGGAATTTTCAAATTAAAACTTTAATTATTTTTCGTTTTTGTAATATAAAAATCGGATAAAATTATTATTTGTGTCTAATCTTGTTGTGGGAGTAAATGTGAGTCAATGAGAGTGTGTACTTGGGACATTCGTCGAATTTTAATGTTACATTATATACCATCTTAAGTAGCTTGCAAGAGTTACGCAAGCCTGTAATGGGAAAATGTCCATAGGGAATTTACCCACTTTGCTGATGACGTATGTCCAGGTGTGATTGCTGTTGTAACAGAGCAGCCTGAAAGTCAAATGGAGTATTATCTGTATCTAAAGGATATTTCCAGATTTATTGCCTTTTCGTTTTCGTTTATTAAACATTACTTTAATATTTGTATATCAGAATGACGTAGTTGCATCTATATGTAAGGATTGGCGCAGGCCAGTTTTGGCGCGAGTATGATAATGAGCGAGCATTCTGATTGGCAGCGAATATGGTTAGTCAATCAGAATTGAGACGGTTTCGCTCGTAAATAATAGTTATACTGGGAGTGAGGCTGCAAGAGAGGGAGTCTCTCGCTAGCTTTGAACGCGGACGGTCATGTTACTAGTGGGAATAAAAATAATCTGTAAAATGAAGGAATATTGAGTTCCTCACGTTTGATACGTGTCGTGACTAACACTGATGTAGTTACGGACAGTTCTGTGAAGTTTGGAAGTTTTAGGACTGTTTTGTTAGACTGATATTCGCGTGTGAAAATTTGGCCTTCATGTTTCAATTTTCAACCACTGAGCATTTCTGACAAGCAATTTATTTTTTGAAATTCACCAAAAGGACCGAATGTAATAACTCATATTAGTGGTGGAATTAATGACTGTGGAAACGTTGTTTAACTCGGGTCAGATTTGGACAGATTTCTGGCTGCTGTGCGTGCAAAATGAATGTATGAATTGTGAACTTGACGAAAATAATCAATGTGGACAGAATAGTACCGTTTCTTTGGTTATACGAACAAATAAACATTTTTGTGTGGAAATTTTGGACATTTTTTTCCAGAAGCCAATCTATTATCTTACCACCTGATAACTTTTGCCGGCCGAAGTGGCCGTGCGGTTAAAGGCGCTGCAGTCTGGAACCGCAAGACCGCTACGGTCGCAGTTTCGAATCCTGCCTCGGGCATGGATGTTTGTGATGTCCTTAGGTTAGTTAGGTTTAACTAGTTCTAAGTTCTAGGGGACTAATGACCTCAGAAGTTGAGTCCCATAGTGCTCAGAGCCATTTTTTTGATAATTGTCTTATTGACAGTTTTTATTTCATTACTAGAGTTGCGTGGGTCAGTAATTGTAAATATCAGATAGTGTTTATTATCAATGCTGCTTTTACATCATCTTCTAAGTACCTACGTTGCCGAGTGAAGGGACATCGATCAGACGCCGTTCTGAGGTAGGTGAATTTTTAAATTGCAGCCTACACAGCAAAAGCAAAAGCCTCACCGTCGCAGATGGTGTTTTCTGAAGATAAGCATAGGTGTGTTACCTAGTAACATGTTTTTGGAAGTCAAGACATACTGAATCTACGTGACTGTCTTGATCCAAGGCTTTGAGGATGTCTTGTGAGAAAAGCGGAATATAGGTCAAGAAAGACCGGTGCTTCCAGAATCCATGGTGGCTGGAATGGAAGATGTCATTCTTCTCAAGGTACTTCAGTATGTTTGAGTTCAGAATATTCTCTAAGATTCTACAACAAATACATGTTAAGGATTTTAGACAGTAGTTTTGTAGGTAGACTCCGCTACCCTTCTTATAGATGGATGTGACCTTTGCTTTATTCCGACTAAACGATAAATTTTCTTTATTCAAGGTGTCTACTGTATGTTATGGTTAAAAAAGGGACTAACTCAGCCACAAAACTGATACAGAATCTGATAGGGGTTTCATCAGCTCTGGAGATTTCTTCTGTTTCAACTGTTTCTCAGCAACACTGATGTTAATATTTACATCACTCATTTCTGCAGCAGTGCATGAATTAAACTGCAGCAATACAATTTGGTTTGCCCTTGTAAAGGAACATTTGTAAACCGAGTTCTGCATTTTATCTGTGGCTTTCATATCCTCAATTTCAGCTCCTGTCTCGTCCATTAGTGTGCTAAGTCTAAAGAGTGTCCATAACTTATTCTTACAGCATTAGTTTAAAACTACACTATATAATAATAACTGGTTTTCGATATGTCGCAAGATAACTCATGTAGAACTTTTTTTCCAGGTGTCGCAGGAGAAAGATCAGTCTGTAGCCTGGTTCACGAAGACAAAATATTTTACCCAAGTGCATCGAAACGATTGGATACCATATGGAAGCTACCCACCATCCCAGGGAACTATTCCAGCTCGGCACGCGTCGTTTCTGGTAACAGGTTGTGTTTTCCATATCCATTTCAGGCGCCAACGGGGACAAGGGAAATCAGTGTTAGCAAGGAGTCCGATAAAACCAGTGCGCAGAGAGCCAGAGGGCTGCAAATGTCCTAAGCAATAGTGCTCAAAGTCTAGCATAAGAGGTTACGTCTTTACTCCAACAGCGTGCTGTTGCTTTCGGCACTACAGTCTACGAATGACATCCATCACATCTGAAAAACCATTTGTTATTAGCCATAACTACTAAAAAATAAATTACCACGCCGTATTTATCCATCCGTATGTTAAAGGCAATCTCAGGAACTACTGTAGGGATTTTGACGTGGTCGTCACTGAATGACAGACTGATTTGCGAGGAACGTTTGTGTAATTACAGAGGTCAAAAAAAGCTTTGCATCACGCCGGTTCCGAGATTTCCGGAACCTGTACGGAAAATTGTAATACAGATCAACATAAACATCGTTTCCGCCCTTTTCATTGATCATGAAACCATCACATTGCATGTTGTACCACCATACAGTGAGACCGTCAGAGGTGGTGGTCCAGATTGCTGTATACACCGGTACCTCTAATATCCAGTAGCACGTCCTCTGGCATTGATGCATTCCTGTATTCGTCGTGGCACACTATCCACAAGTTCATCAAGGCACTGTTGGTCCAGATTGTCCCACTCTTCAACGGAGATTCGGCGTGGATCCCCCAGAGAGGTTTGTGGGTCACGTCGACCATGAACAGCCATTTTTAATCAATCCCTGTAATGTTCGATAGGGTTCATGTCTGGAGAAGATACTGGCCACTCTAGTCGAGCAATGTCGTTATCCTAAAGCAAGTTATTCATAAGATGAGCACGATGGGGACGCGAATTGTCGTCCATGATGACGAATGCCTCGCCAATATGCTGCCGGTATGGTTGCACTGTCGGTCGGAGAATGGCATTCACATATCGTACAGCCGTTACGGTGCCTTCCACGTCCACCAGCGGCGTACGTCGGCCCCACATAATGCCACCGCAAAACAGCAGGGAACCACCACCTTGCTCCACTCGCTGGACAGTGTGTCTAAGGCGTTCAGCCTGATCGGGTTGCCTCCAAACACGTCTCCGACGATTGTCTGGTTGAAGGCATATGCGACACTCATTGATGAAGAGAATGTGATGTCAATCCTGAGCGGTCCATTCGGCATGTTTTTGTGCCCATCTGTACCGCGCTGCATGGTGTCGTGGTTGCAAAGGTGAACCTCGCCATGGACGTCGGGAGTGAAGTTGCGCATCATGCAGCCTATTGCGCACAATTTGAGTCGTAACACGATGTCCCGTGGCTGCGCGTAAAAATTAGTCAACATGGTGGCGTTGCTGTCAGGGTTCCTCAGAGCCACAATCCGTAGATAGCGATCATCCAATGCAGTAGTAGTCTTCGGTGGCCTGGGTGAGGCATGTCATCGACAGTTCCTGTCTGTCTGTACCGCCTCCATCTACGTACAACATAGCTTTGGTTCACTCCGAGAAGCCTGGACACTTACCTTGCTGAGAGCCCTTCCTGGCACAAAGTAACAATGTGAAAGTGATCGAACGGCGGTACTGACTGTCTAGACATAATTGAACTACAGACAACAATAGCCTTGTACCTCCTTCCTGGTGTAACGACTGGAATTGATCGACTGTCGGAACCCCTCTGTGTCATAGACGCTGCTCATGCACGGTAGTTTATGTCTCTGGCCGGGTTTAGTGACATCTCTGAACAGTCAAAGGGACTGTGTCTGGGATTCAGTATCCACAGCCAACGTCTATCTTCAGGAGTTCTGGGAACCGGAATGATACCAAACTTATTTTGATGTGTGTAATTTAGTACTGGTACGTCACACAAGTCGTCCGGCCATAGGGACTTATTGCTACCCATATGAAGTTGGGCTGATCGCTAATATAATATAGTTATTAAAGTCTAAAGTCGTAACGGTAACCAAAACCAAAGCATTAGTTGGTTGGTCTCGTCTTCCTCCCTACTAGCTGAGGTGCGTTTAATCACATTAAACGAAGTCATGCTGATACTTTCCCCTAACACAGAAGACTAATCAGTTGCGGATATCAAGCTCCCTTTTAATACTATAAAGATTCAAGACAGCGGCACATCTAGTTACGTGATCTTCTTGTCATACTTCCTAAATCTGGTTGTACATGCAGATCGAAAGTGCTGCGATCTTCGATATTCAGAGTGTAAAAGGAGGCTTGATAGCCACAACCGATTAGTCATCTTTGATATTTGAAAGAGTCAATATGACTTCCTCTAATGTGCTAAATATCCCTCAGCTATTAAAGACGGGGATGAGAAAAGCCGTTTGTGGTTGTTATTGGCAAACGTGGACAATGTTATTATTGATACTGGTAGCATAAATCACACCGAACATGATACGCTCCTCAGCTAGAACAATTTCAGTGTCCTTATACTAAACACAGAACAATTTTGTGATAGTATTGGTTGGTTAAAATTTATGATCATGTGGGGTACCGTAAGAAATTAAGGAAGGGATGATCTATAGTGTAAACGAAAGATTTGCGGGTCATTTAACAATTATCTAAGTAGTAATTTCTGCAAGTTTGTATCTGCAAAACACTGTTTCAAGCCGAAGCTACCATTTCTGCTACAGAAGAGTGACAAGAAAGACACTGCCAGAGAAACAGAAATGTGGTTGTGGACAACGTTAAAACAGTGTTGGTTGACCGATTAACGTGGATGACAAAAGTTTTGGAATAAATATACGTAACAAATTTGTATGTCAAATGATAAGACTGGTAGTCAACAAAGTTATCAGTAAACTTCTTATAGATTTTGTGAAGTGTCCATATATGCGACTGCAAGAAACTTTTACTTCTTCATTGGATAAAGAACAGGATATCACCAGGCTGGAGGCCACAAAATAGAACTACAGAATCGATCGTTGTTTGACCCCGTGCAATACTTTTTAAGTGCACGAAATGCCAACAAACTGTATTTACAATGTGCTCCACTGTACTTCATGTCAATCGTTTCCGTATAGTGTCAGTTAACGAATGACTTACAGAAGGGCTGTTGCGTATTCAGCAGTTTGTCTGCTGGGGTAATAAGGATACCCAAAAATTGACTGACTAAGTCTCCCATACACTCAAGACCGACAAAAGCTTGAAAGTTATGTTCTGTCTGCACAGAGTTTTAACTATAGGTATGTAAATGACATTTAATTTTTTAACACTTAGTCCAACAAAAGTGATGTAATTGTTATGTTAAAGCAATAAAAACAATTTTTTCTGAATGTAGGACACTTCCTATAAACTACCATCAAAATATACATTACCAAATTAGGCCTGGTTTCCACAAACAATATTATTCCCCAAGCCTTAAGAAAGAGAAGTAACGTATTGAACAGACTTAAACGATTTCCTATGAAGGAAATTATTGCCCTAAGTACAGTCAATGTGTGGCGTGTACGAAAAGTAAAGCTGGAAATGGAGGACAGCGAAATCAAGAAACGAAAACTGTAGTATACGGTAAAGTCAACTGCCATAAAGGAGGAATATAAACGGCAGTTGGAAAAGGAAGTGGCTATTGCAGATGTGCATGCAAGTCTTACAACTTGGGAATATAAAATATATGCATTAACAGTAAACAACAATGGACATTTCTTACATGTCAGAGTAACGACTGAAATCATGGGAATCGAGAACATTTTCGACATTAAGTCACTCACACACACACACACACACACACACACACACATATATATATATATATATATATATATATATATATATATATATATATATATATATATATGAACCTCTTTTCCCATTTTAATAGGCTGAAAAAGAGTGGTTAGATTCTCTCCAAATGTAGCGGACTGGACGTTCACACCTAGCAACTGAAAAGCCGTTTGGGAGAGATAAAAACAGATGAAATAACTACATTTAATGGACACTCGCTTGCAAAAGTTGGTAACTTTAAGTTCTATATAGAAATTTCGCTGTTAACGTACACACAGGAAGATGAGGAATGCTGCAACGATAGTATGATGGAGGAAATAAGGGGCAACATTTGAATCCCTGAATTCTCTCGTCTAGAAGAACTGCAGGAAGGAACGAAGCTAATTGTTAAAGCCACAAAACATACATATTATCGGAAGAAAATGAGATATGTATTGGAATTCGAGAATATCTCTTCTTTGTATTTGTTAAATTACTGCTTGGAGAAAGAGATAGCTGATTCAGATGTCGATTTAAGTTGTAAGTTAAAAATTAAGCTGGATGTTTACAAACTACACTAAACAAATGCTTGTTTTCTGTTTGTCAATGTATAGGCAAAATTAATAAAAGTTCTTCTACGAGAATATTTGTTTTTATTGACTAAGGTGTCAAATATCCCAGGAAGTCTCCTATATAGAACAATCTACATAATTATATGTCTCTTGAATGGATGAAGTGGGTAACTGTATTACCTTGAAAAGTAGTTGAGATTATGTAAATGAAAGCATAGCGACTCCAGTTTCTATCTGTCTGAACAACGTCTAGTTTATCGTAGGGGAAGAAACAGAAAGAACTTTCTATCCTCAGGCAAAAATCGGGGGAAGTTTTAGAACAGTCACCCGCATACAAACGATGTAACAATAATCACCTTCTCACCAAGATAAGAGGCACGGCTGTAATTTCATGTGGTGGTACACACGTGTTCCGTATGTCCTCAAACTATGATTACCGTGTTTAAAGTAGAGCTTGACGAATAGTTATTTTCAGTTACAATACATCAGAAAGAAATAATGCCAAAACAGTTGCAAGAGTGTAGGGTAAATTGCATGGAAAAATGACAACAGAGAGCTGACTTTTATGGAGCCATAACTCACTTCTCGGCAGGTAGGTGCGAGGAGGGTAAGGAAGTAATGGGAGGTAAGCTGCTCCTATATAAAAATGGCGGTGACGGTGGCGCTGAGTAGTCGCGTGGTCTAGGGAGCCTTGCGCTGTTCTCGCGGCTACCCCCATCGGAAGTACGAGTCCTCCCTCGGGCAAGGGTATGTGGGTTGTCCTTAACATAACTTAATTTAAGTTAGATTAAGTAGTGTGTAAGCCTGTGGACCGATGACCTCAGCAGTTTGGTCCCGTAAGAGCTTACCACAAATTTCCAAATTTTTCCATTTCTTACCGTGGTCTGTCCAGTGATGACCATGATGATCTCAGCAGTTTGGTCCCATAGGATCTTACCACAAATGTCCAATTTCCGGAGGTGACGAGCAACGCACTGCAGTCCGCAGTGGACACATGTTTACCTTGTTATCGATCTGTGTGTTTATGCCCTAAAGCAGGAAGATATGCTCTCATCGTTGAGACATGAAATGAGAAATGATCGTGTTGCATTGACGACCGGGAGGCCCCCTCCGGGGACGTTCGACCCGCCGATTGCTAGTCTTATTGTAGGTGGGGCCACAGGGGGCGACTTGCGCTTCGGTGATATGAGGACAGCACAACACCCAGTCCACGAGCGGAGAAAATCTCCAACTCGGTCTGAAATCGAATCCGAGCACGATGCATGGTCGACAAACACGTTATCTCTCAGCTAAGTAGGCTGGCCTCACCGATGAAATTTCAACGTAATGACCATACACGGGTTGAGGCGTAGATCTTTTTGGGAACTGCAGAAGGACTGTTCAAACCATTTGTCGTCTATGTAAAAGCGTCGTAGGACTGGTCCCTGCGTTGCAGCATGACAACTTCCACAGGAAATTACACAGCTGCAACACTGTAAATCATCTCATTTTATAGTTGGCACAGCAGTCTCTGTTTTCACATTCCCTGCATCTACAACACCCTCATAAAAGTACCTAAAGGCTGAAACAAAAAATACAAATAATTCGAAACACTTCATCTGCCGCAGCGATGCAGAACATTTGATTGCACCACACTGATTCATCCTTACACAGAGAAGGGCAGGATGTTTTGAAAAAGAGAACTCACAAACGCAAGGTAAGCAATACTGCTCCATTTTTCATCTCTACACCTTTTTGGCTGCAGCTTTAGACATCAGTTTATCGACTCTCGGTTTCACGAAATTGTTGTATAATTGAGATAATCAATATATGGTATGTGTTCTGATGGTTAAATATTTTTTATAGGAAATTGTGCAGTTCACAGCTTGCATCATTGATGTAACACATTCCAAGTTTTAAGATAGTAAAGTATTCTAGGTGGCGTGTGTGTGTGTGTGTGTGTGTGTGTGTGTGTGTGTGTGTGTGTTTGTGTGTGTGTGTGTGTGTGTGTGTGTGCAGCGCGCGTGTGTGCGTGTGTGTTATGAGGTTGTGTAGCTGCATGCAGGCTTCGTGTTTCACATCTGGCAGAAGGTGCAGCTGTGTCTGTTAGCGAGACACGTGTCAGCGATTTGCGTGATTTGTCACGTAACTCAAACTAAGCAGCTTTTAGACTCATGTGGAGGAGCTCGCATTTTTATTGGAAAACAAATCATGTTGCCAGCCTGTAGTTTATATAATATCTATTATTTGTACCACAAGTGCATTTTCCTATAGTCGTAAATTTACGTAGATGAGGTGGAGAATAGGATATGATACTGCGAGGAGAATTTAACAGAGCACTGGAAGACCAAAGTCGAAACAAGGCCCTGGGAGTACACGACATTCCGTGAGAACTACTGATAATCTTGAGAGAGCCAGACAGGTCAGAACTATTCCATCTTGTGGGCAAAGTGTATGAGACAGGCGAAATAGTCTCATACTTCAAGAAAAATGCAGTGATTCCAATTCCAAAGATAGCAGTCGATGGCAGGTACGACCGTTACTGAACTATCAGTTTCGTAAGTCACGGTTCCAAAATATTAAGACGAATTCTACATACAAAAAGCAGAGAAATAGATAGAACCCGACCATGGGGAAGATCGGTTTGAATTCCAGAGAAATGCAGAAATACGTGAGGTAATACTGACTATAACATGTATCATATAAGAATGATTAAGGAAAGGCAAATCTACGTTCATATCATTTGTAGATTAAGAGAAAGTTTTCGGCATTGTTGACTGGAATACTCTGTGAAATTCTGAAGCAGGGATAATATACAGGAAGCGAAAAGCTACTTACAGCTTGTAGAGGAACCACACGGCAGTTATAGGAGACGAGAGGCATGAAAGTGAAGCAGTAGTTGAAAGGGAGTTACGAGGTTGTAGCCTGTCCCTGATGTTATTTAATCTATACATTGAGCAAGCAGAAAAGCAAACCAAAGGAACGTTTAGAGCATGAATTAAATGCCAAGGTGAAGAACTAAAATCTCTGACGTTTGTCTATGACACTGAAGTTCTGTCAAAGACCGGAAACAACTTGTAAGAGCATGTGAACGGAATAGACAGCGTTTTGAACGGAGGATATGAGATGAACATAAAAAATGCAACACAAGGATAATGCAATTTATTCCAGTAGAATCAAGTGATGGTGAGGGAATCAGGTTAGGAAACCAGACACTTGAACGGTACGTGAGTTTCACTATTTGCTCGGTAAAATAAGTGATGATGGCCGACGTAGAGAGGATATAAAATGTAGACTGCCAATGGCAAGAAAGACATTTGTCAAAAATAAAAAATTGTTAACATCGAATACAGGTTTCAGTGTTATGAAGTCTTTGCTGAAGGTTGTCGTATGGAGTGTAGCCATGTTTTGACGTGAAACATTGACGGTAAACCGTTTAGACAAGAAGGGAATAGGGCTTTTGAAACGTTGGGCTACAGAGGAATGTTGATGATTAGATGGGTAGATCGCAAAACTAATGAGGCGGTACTGAACAGAACGGGGTAGACAGGAAACTTGTGGTAAAACTTTGCCAAAAGATCAGATCGACTGATAGGACACATTCTGAGACATCAGGGGATCACGAATTTAGTACTGGAGGGAAGTGTGGAGGGTGTAAATCGTCAAGGGAGACCAAGAGATGAATACAGCAAGCAGGTTTAGGAAGATGCAGGTTGCAGTAGTTATTCGGAGATGATCAGGCTTGCGCAGGATAAAGTAGCGTGAAGAGCTCTATAAAACAAGTCTTCGGACTGAAGACCTCAATAACAACAAACCAAACAGCATTTTTTGTGGGAGACTCACACACATTAATGGAGAGGCCGAAGAATACAGCTGATAGTAACTTAGCACGACGGTTAGCAGCAGTGTGTACCTCAGACTACATGTCTGTTTGTTTCATATGTTAATTTCATTAACATGCGTAAATCGACTGCAACAACAATGGTTGATTGTGTAATCTGTCCATTTTTCTTACAAAGTTTTTATTATTGCGATATGTGTTACATCGTCACAAGTCCAAGTCCATGTCGTAAATTGAATGCGCTGTGTGTTTACTTGATATGTATCAGTTACTGCGCTCTGTATTCTTCGCAATTGAATTCAGAGCAAACTTTTTTAAGTGAAGGTGCTAATTAAAAGATTTAAAACGTTCAACTAAATTATAGTACAAAGTAACACAATTTATCTTTCTGTACAGGATTATATTTCGCTAAATAACCTCACTGACACACCCAACAAAGAATCTCTTCACAATTCAGGATTACGTTATGTACATTTAATGGTAATGTACCTGGTAAAGGCAGAATGCTGCAAAAACAGATCGTGCTAATTAAATATCAGCCAAAAGTAACTGAATCAGTGGAAGTTATTAAATAAATACATATTTGCTGCTCATGTAGTAAAACTTGCATCAGGCATGACGTTTTAATTTATTACATATTCACTTCTAACGCTATTAGCAACATATTTTGGAGATAGTATGCTCATTTATCACTAACTGTGCTGGCCACATTATATGATTGGACAACACATTATTCGTGAGATAAAAAATTTTAATCATGGAATTTTGTTTTTTTAAAGAAATGAGGGGGGAGTATTTCCTGCTGAAGTACCAAACAGAGCAGGTTAGAGAGAAGTCAATAGAAAACGTTTCTCACTAGGTGGAACAGTTAAATGAGTTATCGCCTCAGGGAATAGTTAACTTGATGCTGGGAGAAGCTGTAGAGAGAGGAAACATTAGAGGTAGACAAAGACTAGAAGATGAAAAACAAATTATAGAGAAGTGTGAGGTAGTAACGTAGAGATGAAAAACGTTAACACAAGACAACAAAATATGGAGAGTAGCATTAGGCTAGTCGAATCGATGACTTAAAGAGTGATATGCTGATGTGTACATGAAAAGAAAAACCAAGGATCTTCAGTAGCAGATTTTCTTATATTCGATAACTTGTTGGATTGTAGTAGATTCTTATGCAAGTACTTTTGAAGTCTCACAGTACATTATAAAAAAAAAAAAAAAAAAAAAAAAAATCCTGACTTCGGTTGGAGCACCCGGAATCAAAACGCTTGCTAACCAAACATTAAACGAAATGTTTATTTTTTTCCCAAGCTGATGCTCATGGAAACAGCGAGCGTAGTAGTGTATCTCTGAACCTCAGCGTGTGGATGTATGGCCCTCGGATTTGTGGTCCATTGGATAAACTCTCGCACCATCGCAAGCGTAGCTATTTCTACTGTTTGCTAACTTTAAGCCCACGCCGTTAATTTCCATGGTTGCTGAAGAGCAGTTCAAATAAAACTTTGCCATTTTAATCAGTATTCTGACGCCTCGATGCGTGCGCCGAAGGATTTTCCAATTAATCTAAGTCCAGCCCCCCAAGTGTATTTACTTTTCTGCGAAAATTAAATCTCATCAATATTTACCGAGCCCGATGGATTTCCGAGCCCGTCCAGATGTATCGACTATCGGATTTGGGCTGACAAACAAAAATGACGGCCAGGCGATGGGGCGATGGGCGGGCATAGGTAAACACAGTAGCCGTGCTGCTCGGCGAGCCGCCATGACCCTCTGCAGGTTCCCGCGGCGGCCGAAGCGCGCCGCCACATGCACCCTTCTCGGCATCCTATCGCCAGGTGTCTCTGTTCCCGCGTTTACCTGTTGTATCGTTCCGCGGGCGTTTGTTTCCCTGCTAGGTCCTCGTGTGCGTTGTTTGTCACTACTTAAAGAATACTCCCGGTTGTGTCAAAGTTTAAGTGCGCGCGCAAGCAAATCACACACGGCCTCGTAAAAGACTACTTGTTCTGCTTAGAGCTGTATCTATGGTGCGGCGAGCCGAGATGCAAAAACTGAGTGAAAAAAAACAAACAAAAAAACAATAAAACGCAGTTTAGGAATTAATCGAGAGTGGTACCTGAGTTCTCCCACTCCTCCTCTTTATATCGCCCACCTTCCTCTCGGTCGGTGACACTAAACGCACGATGTTGTCACAGTGTTATTTTTACAGTCATTTCGTCCAGGAATCAATATAAAGGATCAACTACTACCGATCAGGCGTCTATGACTGACATTGATGTGGCAAAAGCCTATTTGTTCCCACAGCCGCAGGCCACACAATTCATTTAGTTTCAACAATACAGTTCTTGCAGCACCTAAGCTACGCTATTGTCGATGAAACGAAAATGCAATTTGACGGAAGGCTTCTTTGATTTTTGACAAGTCCTGCTGATAGAAGACTGGACAGAGACCTGACATTGGAGGAAGCAAGCAAAATTGGTGGAGGATATATGTAACGCACTTGCCCCTCAAACAGGTATTTCTTCTGCTATCAAGTTTCTCTTGCTAAGAACTGATATGTAAATAAAATAAATTTCAAGACCAATGATCCTCAGGCCGATTAACAATATTACAGGAGTTCTTTGTCGCTATGTGTTGTGTACACAGTTCCGCATAGTCAGCGTAGTCAGCACGTGCACAACTTTCCCACTAGAGCGCGCAGGCGCAGCGCTCGTCCGTCTCTGCACAACGAGATGGCGCTCCCATAGAGACGGACCAAATTCTGCTTCCGCCGATCCGCGTATTAATATGTAACGCAGCCTATGAGATTGCTGCTAACGTAGAACCTTTTCTTCTCGCGGATCACATTCGCGCAGTGATACATGAACGCGCGAGGTACTATAACGAATGTATGGACCTCCTATTAGTAAGTCTGCATTTGTCTGGACCAGTCTGTACCAGTCTGAATTAGTCTGCACCCGTCTATAGTCAAGTTTCAGTCTGCACCTAATAAGATTACCATATTCCTGTACATAGCCATGAAGATAAATGCATAGACACTTTTGTCAAGTATCAGAGATATATGTGAGAATAAGATTAACGTACCAATACCAAAGCAACTTCAGATTGTCGATTGTAAATAGCATCCAGAACCAAGTTAAATAATTTTTATGCTTGTTATTATTTTAATAAATGTGTGTGAAAATTAATCAAGTTCTGTTTAAAGTTGGCCACTGTCAATCTGCTACTCTGCTTGCAAGTGGCATTTCTATCGTCTGACCTATGGCAGAAGATAAACACGCCACGATAAGACCACGAGACATATTGCTGACACTTGCCTACTTCGTTAGAGCGTCAGGTTAAATAATCTGAAGGTGTGTGTACTGAAGGTCTTGCAGTACGCACACCACACTATGCCTAGACACAGCTATACTCTCTTTATTTAAGTTGAGCCCACATGTAAACAAACGTGTACTCATGCCAGTGACCGTCGGCTGTTTTGCTCAACGTTTCCGTGTCATAAGATCACTGGATGCAGGCCCTAACCATGTGTTGGGAATTTGATTGTTATTCTAGCGAGAATGGAACTCCGATACACGCTAAAACATCCAAAATCTTAAGTTATTTTGATGATAACTGTGTTAAGCGTTGGACCCAGAGAGTTCTCGTGTGAAATCTCAATGGTCTGTCGGTTTCGCTGTGCTTTCTTGACATTAATCCCACTTACAAAGTCATAAAACCTGCTAAATCGGTGCAGAAAAATTTGGAGATAGACAGTTTAGCAGCAATGAGATTAGCGATAAGCAATAATACTGGGGACCACGAAGTTTGTGATGTCAAGAATTTTTACAACCTTTGAAGCAAATAATGCATGACGGACGAAGGCAACACTAAAAGCATATTAACACGGGAATAGAGGGCATTCCTCGTTAGCATCAAACATAGGCCTTAACCTGGGTAAGAAATTTTTGACAGTGTATGTTTTGAGAACAGCGTATTATAGTTTCATTGTGTATGAAAAAAATTAGGGAAAAAGAGCATCGAACTATATAAGATGTGGTACAGACGAATGTTTGAAGTTAGGTGGACTGATACGATAATGAATAAGGAAATACTCCGCAGAGTCGGCGAAGAAAGGAACATCTGGAAAACAGTGACTATTCCATGGTACTAGAAAAAGCTGCAGAGCAGAGGTATCCGACCTTTTAGCTTACCTGGACCACTGTGGAAGAGGACGAGTAATTTTGGCCCGCACCTAATACGCTTGACGTTAATATTCATCGCTGAGGGGAAAAAGGAGGGAGTGACGGCCTATATATATATATATATATATATATATATATATATATATATATATAACTAATTTATTAAATTGTGATTATTTATTTTTAAAAACCAAGATTGAATTCATTTGACATTTCAAATATGAGTTTTCAGCGTGGTCTCAAGGTGTTCATCTAAGATTTTGGTTCTGTTGCTACTCAATGTACACTTTACTCTTGAAAATAACTGTTCACAAACATACGTGCTTCCAAACAAAGATAACTTACATAACTTATCACTGTGCATCAAGGGATATTTGTCTCTGGGCAGGTGTGATTTGTGAAAGTCGAAAAAAGGCACACGATCAGATTTTTCCTTTACTTGGATGTCAGACAGCAGCTCCATGCATTCCATATGAAAATCTTCTGGAAATGTACCTATATTGTCTATAAAATGAGTCTCATGAATAAAAAATACGTTATTTTTCGAAATTCCTGAAATCAATTTTCAAATTCTTGCATCAAGTTGAAATTTGGCTGCTCATTGCATCCTATCTTTACGATTATACTTGGCCAAAGTGTTGAAAGGAAGAAAAAATTGTTTCCATTTACTTGGGATTGTTAAAATTTCAGATCCATTTGGAACGCTTTTATTGTTTGAAACATTGCTCTGATAAGTAGGTTTCTACCTTGACGACGCCTGTTTAAGTCGCCTAAATGACCAGTCAAATCTACCAAAAAGGCTGAATCCGGCACCCAGTTGGTATCATCAAGTTATGGTAGAAAATTTGGTTTTGATATCATTTGATTTCATTAATCATGCTAAAAAACCTTTTTAACGCCTGACCTCTACTGAGCCGCTCTACTTCTGTAAAATACACGATATCTCCGTACTCAGCATCCAAACTTCACAGGAATTCCTGGAACTGACGTCGATTCAATCCCATAGCAGATTAGTCCCTGGGCTGTCGAATGAAGAAATTTAATTTAATTAAAGCTCATTTGTTTGTTAGCAATCGTCTCCTATGGTAGAATCTACAAACAAAAGTAAAAAGATTTCGTGAATGCCCATTGTAGAGACGTTCAAGTTCAAAGTTTGTTTTTATTTGTTGCAATGGTTATGATGCCTGCACGCTGTTATAACGAAATTATGGTGTATTTTAATTGTACCTGTCTGCAACTTGATTTGTCTTCTTTACGGCAGGTAGCAACCTGTCTTTCCCTACATTTTTGATATTGCTACATGGAATTTCCAATGCCTCCCCACACCGTAACACCTGAATACAAAGAAAATCATGTTCGACAACGTTCCAGAGTGCATTACATGTTCCTGAGTCTTGCCGTATGAGGGTATGTGCAGAATCAAATTGAATAAGACCGTTTTAGCGGCCCTCGTTTTATTTTGTAGGGATGCAACATGTTGGATGGGCGTACCGACCTCCCGATCTTCGAACAAACTACACTCTCCCGTCAGTTTCATCCTGAAACTGTGCTGGTACCCATATACGTCTTTTCAGGGATGTATTCGGCCCTGACTTTATTTTCTTGGATGACACTGAGCGACCGCATCAAACTGCGTGTGTGGAGTAGCTCTTGGGTATGAGGACATTCTGTGAACTGACTGGCTTGTCTCTACCTCTGTTTTGTCCGCCCCAATGACTGAGTTGTCAGCGTGACGGATTGCCGTCCTAAGGGCCCGGGTTCGATTCCCAGCTGTGTCGGGGATTTTTCTCCTCTCAGGGACTGAGTGTTGTGTTGTCTTCATCATCACTTCATCCCCATGCGGCGCCCAGGTCGCCCAATGTGGCGTCGAATGTAATAAGACCTGCACCAAGACGGCCGGACCTGCCCCGCAAGGGGCCTCCCGGCCAATTACGCCAAACGCTCATTTCCATACCTCAGTTTTAAACCCCGTAGTGTACGTGTGGAAGACGTACTGCAGCATGACGACAAGCGTCAGTGACCATCCAGCCGTTGTCAAACGCACTGGTGGACGAATGGAACGTCACACCGAACAATATCCTTACCAGTCTTAAATTCCTGGGATTACAACTTGATAATAAATTCAGTTGGGAGGAGCACAGCACAGAATTCCAGAAACGCCTTAACAAATCTGTATTTGCAATTCTAGTGTTAGCAGACATAGGTGACATAAAAATGAAAAAGCTTGCATACTTTCCCTTCTGTCATTCCATAATGTCATATGGTATAATATTTTGGGGTAACTCTTCAAGTCAAACAAAAGTGTGTAATACGTATTACTTGTGGAGTAAATTTACAGACGTCCTGTAGAAACCTCTTCAAAGAACTGAGTATACTAACTACTGCCTCTCAGTATATTTACTCCTTAATGAAATTTGTCCTAAATAGTATATCTCTTTTTCCAACAAACAGCTCAGTTCATACGTGCAATACCAGGAACAAAAATGATTTGCACAAGGACTTAAAAGAACTTACTTTAGTTCAAAAAGGGGTCCACTACTCAGAAACACTCATCTTCAATAATATGCCAGCAAACATAAAAAAATTAGTTACAAATAAAGATCAGTTTAAAAGAAGTCTGAAAGACTTACTAGTGGCCAACTCCTTCTACTCCATTGACGAATTTTTTAATAGAAACAAATGATGTATTGTATACACTCATACTGTTAGTATTGCTATTTCAGCTTAAAAAAATGATGTACTGTATATACTCATACTATTAGTATTTATTTCAGCTTAAAAAAAGTGACATGTTTCACATCCACGAGGATCTCCTCAATACGGATCTATGGAACGGAAAACAAATCTAATCTAATCCTTTCTAATCTAATCTAAGCAATCCCGTTGCTGCCGTGCGAGGATGTGACAAAGCATGCACAGCCGTCCGTGCTGATCACACACCCTATTAAGAACAAATCCCCGCTTTGTTAACATCTAGGGGATCATCATAAATCGCCGTGACTTCAGCTTAATTATTTTCGTTAAATAAAATTGTCGTTCCTCGTCGTATCATTGCGTATTTCAGTTACCTCCTCTACTATGCTGTAGCAGTTCTTTCTATGTATGGTCCAAGTTGCATCGAACTGTGTTGGTTGACAGTGACTCATTATGCGAAGGTTACTTTTGTCCTTAAGATTTGCACACCACTGCATTTGCCAAAACTATTTTTATCTGCATATAAATTCCCTAGATTTCTGTCGATAAACTAAATAGAGTTTGCAAAACTAGGCTTCTGAAGTGGATACAACAAAAAGATAGCAACCAGTGTTCATTACTACTTTTTATTCATGGCCCTAGAGCGTGAGTCTTTAACGCGAAACTCCTCGGAGGTCAGTGAGCAAAGGAGAAAATGTACGCTGTGACAGAAACAAATCTGTCGGCGAAGAAACTAGAGTGAAATACCTAATTCCGACTCTGCTGACAACTAAGTTGTGCTAAGTAGGACTTGTAACTAGAGTAACGTGTGTTAGAAGGATCAAAGAAATTTAATGTGTATTTCATGCGGTAAGAACGATGCAGGAAGAACTTGGATGCGTAAGGCTGCAAGTCGCAGTGTATGAACAATGTGGAGGAGGCGTTTATGGAGCAGTGGGTGTCGAAACGGTGATAATGAAGATAAAGATGATGATGATGATGAAACTTACCGGAAAACTACGAGTGCAAACTGAATATCATAGCAACAGCCTTGGCGTCCAAAAAATTGGGAAGTAATGCATGGAGCACATGAAAACGGGCACTCCACGTTACACAGTTGCGATGCAGATACATGCAGTTAGTAGAGCGTCTAATTTATTACATCACAGAGTCAGAAAGCACTCAGAGTAATTCCTCGTGTTCTGTCATGTGTTTTATTACATGTTTGCAAATATTCCAATTTATGTCTTCGTTTACAGTTTTCACCCTCTACAGCAGGGGTGTTCAGCTTGCAGCCTACGGGGCTCATGCAACCCAAGGCACGTATCAATGCGGCCCAAGAATTGAGCATCTAAATTTTGTTTATGTAGTGTTACGACTCAACCTTTGCAGTCCATGTTATACTTGAACCCCCAGAGTATCATTCTTAAAACTGACAAATCTGTCAGATGCGGTGGTCTGTTATCTTACGGCTACTTAAATCTCAACTGCGAAACTAGGGATTTAGAGAGGTATAATGAAAATAAGTTCTTGAAATACAACGAAATTTTGTATGATTTCTGTACAGCTATGATAAAGAACCTATTGCACTGGAGTTTTGACCACTAGAAGTCCCCAAGTCAGAAATCTTCATGTGGATTGCAATTAATGTCAGCGTTCGCTCTCTGTTATAATAGGTTTAATTTGGCGTTCATACCCATTGCTACAAATAAAAACCACATTTGAACATGAACTTCTCTACAAAGGACTTTTAATTGTGTCTGTCTGCAACTTGACGTGTCTTCTTTACAGTAAATAGCAATATCAGGTTTGATTTGAGTACCAGCTGTAGCAGTCATGAGCGTTAGTTATCTTTGAGACTGGACGTGGTGAGCTGATTTTAGAGAAGAATGCCTTTAAGGCAACCAAGACGCCATTATCAACACCTCACTGACATTGAACGAGGTTGTATAATAGCACTTCGAAAAGTTGTATATTACTTCTGTGATATTGCAGCAAGACTTGGCAGGAATGTAGCCACTGTAAACGATTGCTCGCAGCGGTAGTCACGAGAATGTACAGTCGCAAGAAGACCGGGTTCCGGACGGTCAGGTGGTACTGGCGAGAGGAAAGATCATTGTGTTCGGCGCATCGCTCTGGCGCAGTTTAAGCAGCAGTTGCTTCCACGATGACGCAACGACGTGTTAAGAGATCGGTTACTTCAAGGACAGCTCCGAGCTAGGCGATCTGTAGCGTGCACCACACTGACCCCAAACGATCACCATTCGTGGCTCCAGTTGTGTCAAGCGAGAGCTCATTGGAGGACAGGGTGAAAGTCACATGAAATCTGGCTCTACCTCGGAGCCAGTGATGGCCGTCTGTTGGTTAGAAGGAGGTCATCTGGGGGCCTGCACCCAAGCTGTCTGCGTGGTAGACACACTGGAGCTACACCAGGAATTATGATCTGGGATGCTGTTTCGTAGGACAGCTAGAGCACTCTTGTCGTTACCCCACGCACCCTGGCTACACATTTGTATGACAGTCTGGTGATTCGACGTATTGTGCTGCCATTCATGAATAGCATTCCAGGGCGTGTTTTCCAACGTGATAACGCCGCCCAAATACCGCTGTCGTAACCCAACACGCTCAATAGGTTGTTGACATGTTGCCTTGGCTGCTCGATTATCGAATCTGACTCCAGTCGAATGCATGTGAGACATCGTCGAAATACAACTCCAGCTTCATCAAAAAAACAACATTAATCGTCCCTGTATGCACCAAACAAGTGCAACAGACATGGAACTCCATCCTACAAGCTGACATCCGGCGCCTGCACAACGCAAAGCATGCACGTTCGCATGCTTGCGTTCAACATTATTACTGTTACACCAGTTATTAATGTAACAGCATTTCACACTTGCAGTGGCTTATCTCGCGCTTACATTGCCCTGTGGTCTTGCAATGTCAATCACTTACATACGTTACCTAGCGAAATGTATTCCCGAAATTTCATTACTCTACGTTAGCTACTCAGGAACTTTTGATCCGATTTTGACTTATAGCCATACTGACTGACTCCCAAGGAAACATTTTTCTGTATGATTAATAGATATCTCGTACAAGTTGTTGAGTTATGTTGAATTAAAGCTAAGTAACGGAAACGATGCCATTGCTACATAGCGAACAGCCTCCACAACTCGAGAGGGTAGTAGTGCGCCAAGAAAGCAGCCAACTAGAAGCAATTTGCATCTGGTGTGGTAGCCTAGTGGTATAGAGTTTGTCTCGGAATCGAAAAATTGTGAGATTCAATCCTGGCCAGGTCACTTTCTTTAAAAAAAAATGGCTCTGAGCACTATGGGACTCAACTGCTGAGGTCATTAGTCCCCTAGAACTTAGAACTAGTTAAACCTAACTAAGCTAAGGACATCACACACACCCATGTCCGAGGCAGGATTCGAACCTGCGACCGTAGCAGTCCCGCGGTTCCGGACTGCAGTGCCAGAACCGCACGGCCACCGCGGCCGGCACCACTTTCTTTCACTCTACCTCTAAATCTAGCATTCGCCTCTCAAACATGAGGCGATACGCATTTCGAAACATGACGACAATATTTCAGACTGCCAGTTCCTACTTCGCTCAGATTAACAACCACAATTCATACTTTTAACTCAGTGCAAATTCTCCAAACAATAGCCAGTGCGTTATTCAAGTTTCAATTAAATACGACCAATAACGAAAAGATAATCACCTCATCATCAGGATGTGATGCGAGACTTACAATTTGAAATGATCAGTTATTTTTTATCGATAATTTCACTGCATTCTTCTGCGAACAACTGAATAGCCAAAGAAACATTTGAAGTGTCAAAATATGTGTTGTTTTATTTTTATTGCTACAAGTAAAACGTTTTCCGAAGTGCTACTTCAGCAACTTTGTTTTGACTGTATAGTCGGTTCTTTCAGCAGTACAGCAGATGACTTATTTTCAATTTTCTGTTTTCCTTGAATCAAACCAAGGTGTGTACGGGATTATTTACATAGCACGGCGAAGAAGTCTGCCGTAGAGAGCCCACGACATAGAATTGCAGCATTAAGACACAACAGTGCCTCACACTGCGTACTAAGCTTCACAGTGCTGTAACACGAGATAACCATGTACATCAGGCGTGTTTTTTCTTATTTCTTCTTTTACTTGTTGTACCCCTTCAGTCAGATTCCAATACGTATTGAATCTCTCTCTCTCTCTCTCTCACGCACACACACACACACACACACACACACACACACACACACATTATATATACAGGGTGGTCCATTGATCGTGACCAGGCAAAATATCTCACGAAATAAGCGTCAAACGAAAAAACTACAAAGAAAGAAATTTGTCTAGCTTGGAGGGGGAAACCAGATGGCGCTATGGTTGGCCCGCTAGATGGCGCTGCCATAGGTCAAACGGATATCAACTGCGTTTTTTTAAATAGGAACCCTCACTTTTTATTACATATTCGTGTAGTATGTAAAGAAATATGAAAGTTTTAGTTGGACCACTTTTTCGCTTTGTGATAGATGGCGCTGTAATAGTCACAGTCATATGGCTCACAATTTTAGACGAACAGTTGGTAACAGGTAGGTTTTTTAGATTAAAATACAGAACGTAGGTATCTTTGAACAATTTATTTCGGGTGTTCCAATGTAATACATGTAACTTTGTGAACATATCATTTCTGAGAACGCATGCTGTTACAGCGTGATTGCCTGTAAATACCACATTAATGCAATGAATCCTCAAATAGATGTCCGTCAGCCTCAATGCATTTGGCAATACGTGTAACGACATTCATTTTCAACAGCGAGTAGTTCGCCTTCCGTAATGTTCGCACATGCATTGACAATGAGCTGACGCATGCTGTCAGGCGTTGTCGGTGGATCACGATAGCAAATATCCTTCAACGTGCGGGCCATGGTATGGTGCTTCGATGACCAATCCACATGTCATGAAATATTCTATTCAATACCGCTTCAACCGCACACGAGCTATGTGCCGGACATCCATCATGTTGGAAGTACATAGCCACTCTGTCATGCAGTGAAACATCTTGAAGTAACATCGGTAAAGCATTACGTAGGAAATCAGCATGCATTGCACCATTTAGATTGCCATCGATAAAAGGGGGGGGCAATTATCCTTCCTCCCGTAATGACGCAACATACATTAACCCTCCAAGGTCGCTGATGTTCCACTTGTCGCAGCCATCGTGGATTTTCCGTTGCCCAATAGTGCATATCATGCCGGTTTACGTTACCGCTGTTGGTGAATGACGCTTCCTCGCTAAATAGAACGCGTGCAAAAAATCTGTCATCGTCCCGTACACGACGTTCAAAGTCGTCGCCAGGTGCATAGAAATATGGTACGGGGGCAATCGATGTTGATGTAGCATTCTCAACACCGACGTTTTTGAGATTCCCGATTCTCGCGCAATTTGTCTGCTACTGATGTGCGGATTAGCCGCGACAGCAGCTAAAACACCTACTTGGGCATCATCATTTGTTGCAGGTCGTGGTTGACGTTTCACATGTGTCTTAACACATCCTGTTTCATTAAATAACGTAACTATCCGGCGAACTGTCCGGACACTTGGATGATGTCGTTCAGGGTACCGAGCAGCGTACATAGCACACACCCGTTTGGCATTTTGATCACAATAGCCATACATCAACAAGATATCGACCTTTTCCTCAATTGGTAAACGGTCCATTTTAACACGGGTAATGTATCACGAAGCAAATACCGTCCGCACTGACGGAATGTTACGTGATACCACGTACTAATACGTTTGTGACTATTACAGCGCCATCTATCACAAAGCGAAAAAAGTGGTCCAACTAAAACATCCATATTTCTTTACGTACTACATGAATATGTAATGAAAATGGGGGTTCCTATTAAAAATTAACGCAGTTGATATCTGTTTGACCTATGGCAGCGCCATCTAGGGTGCCAAGCATAGCGCCATCTGGTTTCCCCCCCTCAAGCTAGACGAGTTTCGTTCTTTGTAGTTTTTTCGTTTGATGTTTATTTTGTGAGATATTTAGTCCGGTCACTATCAATGGGCCACCCTGTATATACCCATTATTCGCATAAAAATATTTGTATTGGTTGTACATATATTTCTTATATCAAGATGCGCTCTCGTAATGGCAGTGAGATACTACTCCAAACGCCAATACCATTTAATGCCTCCAAACAACTTTCATGGCGTGTGCTGCTTACATCGCGACAGTTGTATGAAAGAGATGACAATCCGTAACTTTACGTTGCTCTCTGAAATTTATACATAGTTCTACACTATGGCCCCTACGCAAAATACGCTGTGCCACACAAGTAGTGTTCCCGCAGATACTCACCGAGCGAAGCTGGGACAGGTCGTTAGTTATTGATTTTCTTATGTACTAGTGGCCGTGGTCAGACACATAACATTGGCGGCCTGAAGTCTTCCAGTTGCTTCCAGTTCTAAAGTAAGGAGACCAGCAATCAAGTGATTTTCAAACATTAGGTCTAAGTTTAGTGGACATAATTTAATTTGGCTGATTCTAAATGGGAATGCAGAGTGTAAGTGAAGTTTTCTGTCACTAGGGAGAGAAGTGGTGCACAGGAAACACGTTTTGGAACAAGTGTCTGCCCTCAGTGTGGAAAGTTGACTTTCTTTCCTGAGGAGGAGTTTTAGATAAAACTTGCAATGCAGTGAGAATTGCTTCATCATTCTATAGAAGAATATTTACAAAGAAGCCGTACCAGTCGTCTCATTGACTCATTAGTTCGCAGTTTAGTACGACACCTTCGAAAACTAAATATTATTTGTCTTTAGTTACTTTAAAAGTGAGAGCCTTCAAAGGTAATTCTTGTTCATTCTAAAATTCAGTTTGGTTCTAATTTTGATGATGGTGGAGGGAGGGGAAGAAAGGAAGGAAGACTGGGTTTAACGTCCCGTCGACATCGATGTCATTAGAGACGGAGCACGAGCTCGGATCATTTCCTGGATGGGAAAGGAAATCGTCCGTGCTAATTCAAAAGAACCGACCCGGCATTTGCCTGGGGCGATTTAGGGAAATCACGGAAAACCTACATCTGGAAGGTCGGACGTGAGTTTGAACCACCGCTCTCCAGAATGTGAGTCCTCTGTGCTAACCACTACGTCACCTCGCTCGGCGGGGGCAGAGGGGGTGGGGGTAGGGGTGGGTAGATATCAGCTAATATTTGTGTTGAAGCTGAAACAATTATGTACTCTTCATTTCGTCATTTGGTATTCTTTGACTGTTAGTGCGACGGTCGGAGGAACGAAACTATGTTGAGAGCAGTCAGATGCGAATTTTAGGGCTCCACTTAAGATTTCTATACCGGCGACTTAAATTTTCCTCGAGATTTTTATTTTAGACCCCTTATAGTGGTGGCTGGCTCGAGCAAAATTATTAATGAGCCTTGGCGCTCGGAATCTGAGAATACTACATTAAATCCAAGCCTCACTTCGTTTTTAAGAAAAGGAATCAACAAACCCTTACAGAGAGAATGTCGGAGAAAGACCAAACACCTAATTGTCTGCTAAAACACGAGTGTAGTCTCAAAAAACTTATAAGAAAACCATCAAACTTGTTAATCACTGATTCTGATGATTATAGGCATGTCGCAGACGGTTCTCAGCATCTGGCTAGGGGCTTTTCATGAGAAGACTCCTAGTTTCGGAGGAAATCGATGTTGAAATTTTATGAGTACCTCCTATACCTCTAACTTCAGTCATATGTCGACCAAGTGAGCGTAGTGCAGCGGTTAAAGCACAGGGTCACCATGTTGGCAGTAAGGCTTCAAATCCTTCACCGTGCAGAATATCATTAAACAGCATATGTCAAGCAACATTAGTCAAACGTAGTCACTTTCGTCATAATAATTTCATTAAAAAATCAGTCTCTATAGCGGATTCTATAATTACAGGGTGACAATTATTGAAGTACGAGAAAAAAAAACTTAAATTAATTACAAACTATGGTGTGCATACACTTTATTCAACAAGTAAACGCCACTATAGATATTCGGATTTAGTTTATGACATGTTCGTTATGCTTGCCACCATTAGCGATGATGTGGCGCAGACGAATAGCGAAATTCTTCATGATCCGCTGAAGTGTCGATGTCCTCCTGAATGGCTGTATTCAGCTCAGCAACTGTTTTGGGGTTATTGCTGTACATCTTGTCTTTGATATATCCCAAAAAAGGAGTCACATGTGTTCAGATCCGGAGAATGTTGCACGACCCACATCTTATCGAAATCTGGGTCACTTTGGATAATGGTTTTGAAATCATCTTCGGAAACCTTCACGTAGCGTTCGGCAGTTCCCATGCCAACAAGCAATAGCGCACCGATTATTCCACGACTGGACGCTGCACACCATACTGTCACCTGTTGAGGGCGAAGGGACTTCTCGATCGCGAAATGCGGATTCTCAGTCGCCCAAATGGGCCAATTTTGCTTATTGACGAACCCATCCAAATGAAAGTGGGCGCCGGTAATCCAAACTAAACTAAACCATGCTAAACTAAACCATACTAAACTAAACCGTACTAAACTGAACCATATTAAACTAAACCCTGTCCCGCGGCAAACCATGCAGTTTGAACGTCCTAATGCAAACTTTTCAGATGTTATGACGATTTTATTTCATATAGTTCAATAATTGTCCCTATGGGGGTGGCCAAGCGGTTAAAGGCGCTACAGTCTTGAACCGTGCGACCGCTACAGTCGCAGGTTCGAATCCTGCCTCGGGCATGGATGTGTGCGATGTCCTTAGGTTCGTTAGGTTTAACTAGTTCTAAGTTCTAGGGGACTGATGATCTTAGAAGTTAAGTTCCATAGTGCTCAGAGCCATTTGAACCAATTGACACTAAGTGCATGTATTTCGGCACTACTTTTCAAGCTTCACAGAAGCTCGCAGGACTAGCGCTTCTGGAAAAAGATTCGTTGTTGAGATATGGCTTAGCCACAGGCCGTAGGATGTCCCCAAAATGAAATTTTCACTCTGCAGGGGAGTATGCACTGTATGAGAGTAAGGCTATGAGGTGGGATCATGAGGCGTCTTTGGGTAGCTGAGTCCTTAGTGCCCTTGTCTGTGGAAGGTAAAGGTGTTGAGTTCGAGTCTGGGTCCTGCAAGCACTTTTAACCTGCCAGGAAGACTAATATCTGCGCTCACTACTCATTCACTCTTGATGTATTCAATTTGTCACAGGATAGGTTACACAGTCGTCATACTCACTATGGTATGCTATGACAAACACAAATCCGGATGGTATTTGTCGTAGAAGCTACCAAAAGACAAATTCGAAGAGCAATGCGCACATTTAATGAGAGCTACTGACCTGCAGGCACATAGATTTTTCAGAAGCGATTTCGAAAAAGACATTTCGTTCAGCTTCAAAAGGACTGTTAATTCTTCGATCAACTTCGAAGCGTTACGTTGATGTAGAATTGAAGAAAGCATTTTTAAGGAATCATTCTTCCTCAAAAACTCTAGATCATTTCGAATTTTTTCGTGAAAATGTTGACCAGCCTGTAAAATTAAACATCACAGAACTAGCAAAGTGAATTGTATTTGGATAGGATAATTTTTACTGTACAGGTTCAAGATTTTCTTCTGTCTACAAGGATTTCATCGTGAAGTGTGTGGACAGTCTGCTGTCCCAACGAATCAATAACGTAAAGAAATTTTTCTTGCCCCACGCCAGATTTTAAAAACACTTTGTACAGCACTTTCGTGAACTTGCCTATTTCGTTCAGGTCATAATTAAATTTTTTAACTGATGAGTCAACTCGTCAACTATTGTATGAACAAACCGACCAAATTTCCCGGATGGTTCTCTCATACGTGAGGAAACGTAAGTGAATATCTTTCCCAACGCAGTTGTAATAGACTGTGCTGAGAAGTAACGATTAAATTTGTTCAAATATGTTTTCGCTCCTTATTCGACAAGGAATCTGTTGGAAGTCCATTACTCCCGGCAGTATGTTTGATCCGTATTAAGTACATAACCAAGGTCAAACTTAGAGATGAGTACTTTCATCTTTATCTGGAATCTTTTCGCAGCTCTTAACACTTCATCCATCTTTGTGAACTCTTTGGTGATGCCCAAATATTTGGAATTTTAACTAAGAACTACGAACGGCATACACATTACAAGAAAGTGTGCTGTAATGATTGATTTACTAATGAAATTACTATTGCGAAACTGACATTTTCAAATTTTGCATGATATATACTATTTAATTATATTCTGTACGATGAAACTGATAAAAAAATAATATATACGCAGGGTTTGAACCCACGTCCCAGTGCGTTAGCTGTGCGTGTCAGTTCCTGTGCTAGCTCACTCAGGCGAAATACACTGACTGAAAAGAAAGTCGCAATACCAATGAAGAACTGTGCGACGATTGAAAGGTGGTAAGCGTGGTTTTACTCTGAAAGATGGTGTCTACTCAAATATCGCACCGGTCACATAAAAGTGACACTACTGGTGCCACTAGAGGGATGCAAATCAAGTTTGCCTTAAACACACGCTGTAACGGTCGTGAGCGCTACTTACCTTTGAAACTGGACGAGGTGAGTCGATGGTAGTCAACAATGTTTTTAAGGTAACAAAGACGCCATTATCAACACCTCACTAAGTTTAAAGGAGGATGTGTATTAGAGCTACGACGAGATGGATGCTCTTTCTACGATATTGCAGAAAGACTTGGAAGGAATGTAGCCACTGCACATTATTGCTTGTAGCCGTGCTCACGAGAATGTACAGTCGCATGAAGACTGCGCTCTGGACGGTCACGTGGTGCTACTGAGAAGGGAGGCCATCGTGTTCTGCGTATAGCTCTAGCGCATTGTACTGCATCTGCAGCAGCAATATGAACAACAGTTGCCACCACTGTAACAACCCGAACTGTTAAAATCGGTTACTCAAAGTCAGCTCCGAGCCAGACGCCGTGCAGCGTGCATTCCACTAACCACAATCCACCGCCGTTTTCGACTTCAGTGGCGTCGAGTGAGAGCAGGATGGAGGTCTATTGTGTTTTCAGTTTTTTAGAAGGAGGCCACTTGAGATCCTGCATCACACCTATGTACGTGCTAGGCGTTCTGGATCTACACTTGGAGTTATGGTAATTGCACCATGAATCAGGTCCAGGAGGGCAAAGGTGGTGTACTCGTTTTTCATCAGCTGACAGTCTGTCTAAGAAGGTCGCCTGCCTGCTTCATTTTCAACAAATCCTCAGTGTTATTTCTAATGACCATCCCATAATACTTCATCAATCATTTTGTCTGTCAGCCGGCCTCTTATGGTTTTACCATCACAAAGTTTCCTGTTTCTCAAACTTTGTTTCAACTTCCTCAACCTGATGCCCATAGTCTTCTGGACATGACCTTTATAACACAGCAATCCACAGCCTTCTCTATAAAAAATTACTGGTTTTATTAGATCCTGAAGTAATGCACGTAAAAATTTTAACATTTTCAACCGGTGTAGATTATACAGTTATGATCTGGGGTGCGATTTTGCATGACAGCAGGAGCACTCTTGTGGTTATCCCACGTAGCCTGACTGCAAATTGGCATGTCAGTCTGGTGATTCGAGGTGTCGTGCTGCCATTCATGAACGGCGTTTCAAAGCGTGTTTTCCAAAAAGATAACGCTCGACCATATACCACTGTTGTAACACAATGTGCTCTACAAAGTCTCGACATTCTGCCTTGGCCTGCTCGATAACCAGACGTGTCTCCAACCGAGAACATATGGGACATCATCGGACGGAAGCTCCAGCGTCATCCACAAAGAGCACTAGCCATCCCTGCATTGAATGGCCACCTGCAACAGACATGGAACTCAATCTCTCTACTGATATCCGGCACCTGTACGGCAAAGTGCATGAACGTGTGCATGCTTGCATGCAACATTTTGGGAGTTAAAAGGGTACTAATGTACCAGAAGTTCATATTTGCAATGGCTTACCTCGCACTGATGTAAACTTGTAATCTTGTAATGTTAATTACGTAATTATGTAACCTAGACAAACGTATTAGCAACATTTTATTACTCTACATTAACTTTTTGGTACTGCAATTTTTTCCCGGCAGTATATTATAACGTTATGGATACAGAAAGTACACATAAAAGTTCAAAGTGGATTTGTTGGGAAACTGGCGGCCATGGCATGAGAAGTCGCTAGGCAGTTACTCAGGACATGTCCTTCAACTACGAGGATGCACAAACAGCGGCCCGCGGGCCTCATGCAGCCTGTCATTCATCTTATGACAGTCTGCCCCTCACCGATAGCTCTTTTAACTTTTTCGCTTCTTTACTCACCTTTTATTCCCTCCAGAAATAAAGAGAGGGGACACTTGTAGATGTTAGTTCTTTTGCGCTCAGTCTAGCTTGCGTTGGGGCAGGCTCTCTGGCTCTGAGCACTATGGGACTTAACATCTGAGGTCATCAGTCCCCTAGAACTTAGAACTACTTAAACCTAACTAACCTAAGGACATTACACACATCCATGCCCGAGGCAGGATTCGAACCTGTGACCATTGCGGTCGCGCGGTTCCAGACTGTAGCGCCCAGAACAGCTCGGCTACTGCGGCCGGCCGTTGGGGCAGGAGGATGCCAATCGGTAATAATCATTGTCTCATGACATGTCATTTTGGTACTAGTTGCCTTTATACAGGGTGATTCAAAAAGAATACCACAACTTTAAGAATTTAAAACTCTGCAACGACAAAAGGCAGAGCTAAGCACTATCTGTCTGCGAATTAAGGGAGCTATAAAGTTTCATTTAGTTGTACATTTGTTCGCCATTTCAGCCAATAAAGTTTTTGGTCCCTTTTTCTTCGAAGGTGCTACTGTAACTGGACTACAGTATCTGGAGATGTTAGAGAATTGGCTGTTCCCTCAGCTCGAACAAGAAGCACAACAATTCATATTTCAGCAGGATGGAGCGCCACCACATTGGCACTTATCTGTCCGTAACTACCTGAACGTCAACTACCCGAGGCGATGGATCGGCCGCCAGGCAGCCCGTGACAGAGCACGTCATCACTGACCTCCAAGAAGCCCTGATCTTACCCCCTGCGATTTTTTCTTATGGGGGTATGTTAAGGATATGGTGTTTCGGCCACCTCTCCCAGCCACCAATGATGATTTGAAACGAGAAATAACAGCAGCTATCCAAACTGTTACGCCTGATATGCTACTGAGAGTGTGGAACGAGTTGGAGTATCGGGTTGATATTGCTCGAGTGTCTGGAGGGGGCCATATTGAACATCTCTGAACTTGTTTTTGAGTGAAAAAAACCTTTTTAAATACTCTTTGTAATGATGTATAACAGAAGGTTATATTATGTTTCTTTTATTAAATACACATTTTTAAAGTTGTGGTATTCTTTTTGAATCACCCTGTATATTCACAGTAAGGGGTTTGTGGCACACTGTATTAACCAGCCTGTACACTTGTGCTCTACAACATACCTAATACGCAGGTTGCCCTCCATGGGGTGGGTGCACGCAACGACTGTGGTTGTATTGGGTTAGATAGAGCAGCAATCAGTCGTAGAATTAAGTTGCTTTAATATGACATTTATAGTCACAACGCAGGTCAGATTTCGACCTGTGACAGGTAATGGTTGAACTGTGTAAGCATTCACTTGAGCACGAAAAACTGCTACAATTCCGCACTGCATTGATAATGACCTGACACAGGTCGAAATCTGATCTGCGTTGTGACTATAAATGTCATATTAAAGCAACTTAATTCTACGACTGATTGCTGCTCTATCTAACCCAATACCTAAGACCCGTCAGAATCCGTGATTCACCGTTGTGATGGCCCAATCTTTAGCCTCCCTACGTGGATGAACGGTGTGGTGTACACGCTTATCCACACACACACACACACACACACACACACACACACACACACACACACACACACACCGGCCGAGGAGGCCGAGCGGTTCTAGGCGCAACAGTCTGGACCCGCGTGACCTGCCTCGGGCATGAATGTGTGTGATGTATTTAGGTTAGTTAGGTTTAAGTAGTTCTAAGTTCTAGGGAACTGATGACCTGAGAAGTTACGTTCCATAGTGCTCAGAGCCACTTGAAACACACACACACACACACACACACACACACACACACGGATATTACAACGTTGATACGGAACTTTCCCCTTCAGAATCATCCTCAGCAACACGTCATAGAGTGCGTGTAGCTCCCCGTGAAGCACAGTGAGTACCTCGCTCCGTCTACGACCGGATAGCGGCGACTCGTCCAGAGTGGCACTTTGCCGCGCAGACGCGCCGCCCCGCAGCGGCGCTAGGCGTCTCTGGCAGCGACGGCGGCGGCGGCGGCGGCGCGGCTGGCCGTCAGCGGCCGTCAGGAAATATACGGCGGGAGGTCGTAATAACGGCAGCGCGCGGATCCACAGGAAGACGGGGATAAATCTCGGCCGCTTCCTGCAGGGCCCGCTGCTCGTAAATACGGAGGCGGCCGTGCGCGCTGCGCCGCGCCGCGCCGCCCTGGCAAAAACGGCACAAATAACAGATAAATAAATAACTGTCCTCCGGCAGCCTGATGAGTGTTGCCTCGCCAGCGAAAAAAGACGGCCGACGTGCGAAATGTCCACGTCCGGACAGCGAGCAGCGCCTTCACACCTTAGGTGTGGCCACACATTCTTTTACTACAGAGTGATTTATTTATTTACACTGCTGGGGCAAAATTAGTGCACCCTTTTACAGGTTTCCAATTCACTCAAGATTTATTGCTGCAGCAGTGCATATGGAGTACACCAAATGATCCCATTTATAGAGCACTAGTGTAAGCAGTTCTGAGGTACGAGGTATTGACCTGTGGTAAATGGTTCAATTGGCTCTGAGCACTACGCGACTTAACGTCTGAGGTCATCAGTCGCCTAGAACTTAGAACTAATTAAACCTAACTACATCTACATCTACATTTATACTCCGCAAGCCACCCAACGGGGTGAGGCGGAGGGCACTTTACGTGCCACTGTCATTACCTCCCTTTCCTGTTCCAGTCGCGTATGGTTCGCGGGAAGAACGACTGTCTGAAAGCGTCCGTGCGCGCTCTAATCTCTCTAATTTTACATTCGTGATCTCCTCGGGAGGTATAAGTAGGGGGAAGCAATATATTCGATACCTCATCCAGAAACGCACCCTCTCGAAACCTGGTGAGCAAGCTACACCGCGATGCAGAGCGCCTCTCTTGCAGAGTCCGCCACTTGAGTTTATTAAACATCTCCGTAACGCTATCACGGTTACCAAATAACCCTGTGACGAAACGCGCCGCTCTTCTTTGGATCTTCTCTATCTCCTCCGTCAAACCGATCTGGTACGGATCCCACACTGATGAGCAATACTGAAGTATAGGTCGAACGAGTGTTTTGTAAGCCACCTCCTTTGTTGATGGACTACATTTTCTAAGCACTCTCCCAATGAATCTCAACCTGGTACCCGCCTTACCAACAATTAATTTTATATGATCATTCCACTTCAAATCGTTCCGCACGCATACTCCCAGATATTTTACAGAAGTAACTGCTACCAGTGTTTGTTCCGCTATCATATAATCATACAATAAAGGATCCTTCTTTCTATGTATTCGCAATACATTACATTTGTCTATGTTAAGGGTCAGTTGCCACTCCCTGCACCAAGTGCCTATCCGCTGCAGATCTTCCTTCATTTCGCTACAATTTTCTAATGCTGCAACTTCTCTGTATACTACAGCATCATCCGCGAAAAGCCGCATGGAACTTCCGACACTATCTACTAGATCATTTATATATATTGTGAAAAGCAATGGTCCCATAACACTCCCCTGTGGCACGCCAGAGGTTACTTTAACGTCTGTAGACGTCTCTCCATTGATAACAACATGCTGTGTTCTGTTTGCTAAAAACTCTTCAATCCAGCCACACAGCTGGTCTGATATTCCGTAGGCTCTTACTTTGTTTATCAGGCGACAGTGCGGAACTGTATCGAACGCCTTCCGGAAGTCAAGAAAAATAGCATCTACCTGGGAGCCTGTATCTAATATTTTCTGGGTCTCATGAACAAATAAAGCGAGTTGGGTCTCACACGATCGCTGTTTCCGGAATCCATGTTGATTCCTACATAGTAGATTCTGGGTTTCCAAAAACGACATGATACTCGAGCAAAAAACATGTTCTAAAATTCTACAACAGATCGACGTCAGAGATATAGGTCTATAGTTTTGCGCATCTGCTCGACGACCCTTCTTGAAGGACATCACATACATCCATGCCCGAGGCAGGATTCGAACTTGCGACCGTAGTGGTCGCTCGGCTCCAGACTGCAGCGCCTAGAACCGCACGGCCACTCCGGCCGGCACCTGTGGTGAAACAGGGGTATTAGTACGTGGTGTAACATTCACGGGGGCAGTGCGGCCTCTGATTCTGGCCCCCAGTCGATCGTAAAACGGTGAATACTGTCCTAGAATACGTTAGCCTACGCCTGCTCGGCCTGTTTAGGTAGTTCTGTAAGAGTTGTTGGTCGGCGAGTTGCACGAGTCACATCTCGTCCCATCATATCCCACACATGCTCGACTGGAGACAATTCCAGAGATCATGTTTGTCAGGGGAGCTGCTGCACATCTTGCAGTGCATGTTGAGTTTCATGGGCAGTGTGTGGGTCAGCATAATCATATCGGGACAACGCAATCACTTTCCTGTTGCAATATCGGCAAAAGATTGGGTACAAGAACATTTTGCAGATACGGAGTGCTGGTTAGCGTCCTCTACAGAAGCACCAGAGGTGAACAAGCGTTGTAGCTTATCGTACCCCAGAAACTTGGGTGGGGCCAGTGTGTCTCGGACGAATGCACTCCACGACATAAGGCTCACCAGGTCTACGTCATATGCGCAACGGCCATCACTTGCTTGCATTTACACTCCTGGAAATGGAAAAAAGAACACATTGACACCGGTGTGTCAGACCCACCATAATTGCTCCGGACACTGCGAGAGGGCTGTACAAGCAATGATCACACGCACGGCACAGCGGACACACCAGGAACCGCGGTGTTGGCCGTCGAATGGCGCTAGCTGAGCAGCATTTGTGCACCGCCGCCGTCAGTGTCAGCCAGTTTGCCGTGGCATACGGAGCTCCATCGCAGTCTTTAACACTGGTAGCATGCCGCGACAGCGTGGACGTGAACCGTATGTGCAGTTGACGGACTTTGAGCGAGGGCGTATAGTGGGCATGCGGGAGGCCAGGTGGACGTACCGCCGAATTGCTCAACACGTGGGGCGTGAGGTCTCCACAGTACATCGATGTTGTCGCCAGTGGTCGGCGGAAGGTGCACGTGCCCGTCGACCTGGGACGGGACCGCAGCGACGCACGGATGCACGCCAAGACCGTAGGATCCTACGCAGTGCCGTAGGGGACCGAACCGCCACTTCCCAGCAAATTAGGGACACTGTTGCTCCTGGGGTATCGGCGAGGACCATTCGCAACCGTCTCCATGAAGCTGGGCTACGGTCCCGCACACCGTTAGGCCGTCTTCCGCTCACGCCCCAACATCGTGCAGCCCGCCTCCAGTGGTGTCGCGACAGGCGTGAATGGAGGGACGAATGGAGACGTGTCGTCTTCAGCGATGAGAGTCGCTTCTGCCTTGGTGCCAATGATGGTCGTATGCGTGTTTGGCGCCGTGCAGGTGAGCGCCACAATCAGGACTGCATACGACCGAGGCACACAGGGCCAACACCCGGCATCATGGTGTGAGGAGCGATCTCCTACACTGGCCGTACACCACTGGTGATCGTCGAGGGGACACTGAATAGTGCACGGTACATCCAAACCGTCATCGAACCCATCGTTCTACCATTCCTAGACCGGCAAGGGAACTTGCTGTTCCAACAGGACAATGCACGTCCGCATGTATCCCGTGCCACCCAACGTGCTCTAGAAGGTGTAAGTCAACTACCCTGGCCAGCAAGATCTCCGGATCTGTCCCCCATTGAGCATGTTTGGGACTGGATGAAGCGTCGTCTCACGCGGTCTGCACGTCCAGCACGAACGCTGGTCCAACTGAGGCGCCAGGTGGAAATGGCATGGCAAGCCGTTCCACAGGACTACATCCAGCATCTCTACGATCGTCTCCATGGGAGAATAGCAGCCTGCATTGCTGCGAAAGGTGGATATACACTGTACTAGTGCCGACATTGTGCATGCTCTGTTGCCTGTGTCTATGTGCCTGTGGTTCTGTCAGTGTGATCATGTGATGTATCTGACCCCAGGAATGTGTCAATAAAGTTTCCCCTTCCTGGGACAAAGAATTCACGGTGTTCTTATTTCAATTTCCAGGAGTGTAGAAAGTGCTTGCGTCACGGAAGACCACAGTGCAACATTCCACCGTCCAAGTGATTCTCTGATGGCACCAGTCGATGCAGTGGCGTGAGTGGATGTAGGGCTACAGGTGTGCGTTCCGGTAGTCCCACTGCCAATAACCGATTCGCAACAGTTTGTGTTGACACATCTGGGCTCACAAGCTCTTCTGTGTGTGCTGTGGTAGCAGTACGATCTGCCATTGCTGCCCTTACAGTACGACGATCTTGTCGGGCGTCTGTGGTGCGTGGACGTCAAGAAAATCGTCTACGGGTGTGGAGAATTTTCAAGTGACCGCTGATACAACCATCGCTGCGTAACAGGACGTCCAATTTCTGTCGCAGTTCTCCGAAAGGATCATCCCACCACTTGCAAGGTCACAATTTGACGCCGTTCAGCCGGCCGGTGTGGCCGAGTGGTTCTAGGCGCTTCAGTCTGGAACCGCGCGACCGCAACGGTCGCAGGTTCGAATCCTGCCTCGGGCACGGATGTGTGTGATGCCCTTAGGTTAGTTAGGTTTAAGTAGTTCTAAGTTCTAGGGGACTGATGACCTCAGATGTTAAGTCCCATAGTCCTCAGAGCCATTTAAACTATATTTGAACACCGTTCAAACTCGTTCATTTGGCTTCACAAAGTATGAGTGCGTCTCTTTGGCGTGGTTCCCTGGTTGTTTCACACGTTTGCACCACACTAAGCCTTCTGGCTGTGAGCATTCCTTACTAAAGCGTAAACACAGATGGTAGCCTGGTAGCTACCCCACTACGCTATATGTTTGCGGAAGACATTGAAACCATTACACAGGCCAACGATGGAAAAACTGTTTTGCTGAAAATACCTTATTCTTAATTTTTTTTAGGGTGGTAAATCCATATATCATACTTAAAAAACTGTGTCATCCACCATTTCTTCACATTTTACATTTAGATTTCTTAAATTAAGCGACTTTTTAAAGAATATAAAAGTTTTTTTTATATAGTTAAAATAATTTAAAAAGGAGGTACAATGAATGTAGATGACGTTGGTAGCACTGCTAAAAAACATTTGCTGGGAAAAAAGGTCGATTCTATTTTTTACTTAACAGATGCTGTTTTGTTTACTGTCAACCTAACCTCACTTTCCCGTTTCCTGTACATGTGCTCAGTATAGTGTCTAATCGTGGCTGTAAAAACTATACTGGCAGTTTTTGTCATATTTGTGGTGAATCTGTGATTAAAAAACACCAAAGAAACATTGCAGACTTTGTGAAAAAGGTTTATCTATCATACTTTGCATCTAAACTTGGCGTTCAAGATAAATCTTGGACGCCGAATAAGGTATGTTATGTGTGTGTTGAAGATATGAGAAAATGGTCCAAAAACGAGCAAAATGTCTTTAGATTTGCTGTTCCGATGATGTGGTGGGAGCCAATAAATCATTCCGACGATTGCTACTATTGCGGTGATGATATTACTGGTCATAAACGAAAACAAGAAGGTAATAGGCTACCCTAACGTTCCGTCCCCCATCCGACCAGTAGGGCATAGTGTAGATTTGCCGGTTCTTGAACCACCAGGTGATTTAAATTCTATTCCAACAGAATTATTTTCTGATGTACAACGTGATTTATATGAACCAGGTGATGAATACCATAGTAATTTAGAAAGTCTAGAGCCCAAATTGTTTACTCAGACTGAGTTTAACGATTTGGTTAGGGATCTGGGTTTAACGAAAGAGAAACCTGAATTACTTGGCTCTACATTAAAAGAAATGAACTTATTGGCAGTTGGAACCAGCATATACATCTATAGAAAGGATGTTTAATGAGCCTGAAAGTTCGCTTTTTGAACAGTCACCTTGATTACTTCCCGGACGATATGGGAGATGTTAGTGAGGAGCAAGGACAGCGTTTTCGCCACGACATTAAAGTGATGGAAAAACGCTACCAAGGCCGCTGGAACACGAACATGATGGGGGGCTACTGTTGCTCACTTCATCGAGAAGTTCAGCAAGCGACCCATCGTAGAAAAAACTACAAAAATGGTTCAAATGGCTCTGAGCACTATGGCATTTAACATCTGAGGTCATCAGTCCCCTAGAACTTAGAACTACTTAAACCTAACTAACCTAAGGACATCACACACATCCATGCCCGAGACAGGAATCGAACCTGCAACCGTAGCAGTCGTGCGGTTCCGGACTGAAGCGCCTAGAACCGCTCGGCCACCGTGGCCGGCAAAATGCTACACAAGAAGCTTCAAAGAAAAAAGAGAAAGGAAATACAAACCAATTCCAACTGACAAGTGAAACCCCTATTAACAATCATTTTTTTAAGTAGCTTATTGTAGATACAAACCATGCTTATGTTGTAACCAAGCGTTTCATTAACTTCCACGTTTATTGTATAGGAAAGTATTTTTATACTGTATAATAAAAAGCATATGCTCGAAAACTATGGGCGATACAAAAAAAAAAACTAAGGCTAGATTTGGATTCAGATCATAAAAATCAGTAAAGATCAGCTATCAAAGTAAAAAAGTTAAAAAAAAATTGTTTTCGTTGGCCTTTGTATCGGTACTACCCTCCAGCTGGCATATTCCGTCATCGGATCAAAATCGACTTCGTACTTCCAGCTGTACAAATTTTTTCCGGCAGTGTATTTCGTGAAGCGTTCGATGCTCTCATTAGTGTTGCGGTCCAGAGACCGGTTTGAAAGAGATCTCCAGACTAGTTTATCCTATGAAAGCCTGTTCATTTATGCATAACTACTACAACTTTTATCCATCTGTGCAGGTGGTATCGGCCAAAGATGACGGTCGGCAACGCCCATCGGTACCACAGAAATTAGCCATGTCTGACTGCAATCCGCTACTACCAATGGGAGAAGCTAAAGAAGACATATCCTCGCACTCAGCACCACAGCGACCTCGCACGATGGTCAATACAGAGCAGAGCACTGAAGCACTTTGTGGCAGTTCCTGATCTCAGCTGAAGCGGACAACAGTAATGAGAAGGAAGAAATAGTTATTACATTCTCAGATGGCAATGTACTTTTGTAAACGCTGAATATCGTACTCAAGAGAACAGTTAAGTGCATCAAGTGATGCTTTTATAGTCAATCACAGTTGTAAATTATCAAGCACACCCATGACAAACGACTATATCAAGTTACGTAAAACCCTTACCATTCTTGTGCCTGAAGAGCCAAAGAAATACTACACCTGCCTAATATTGTGTAGGGCCCCCGCGAGTACGCAGAAGTGCCACAACACGACGTGGCATGGACTCGACTAACGTCTGAAGGCCGGCCGCGGTGGTCTCGCGGTTCTAGGCGCGCAGTCCGGAACCGTGCGACTGCTACGGCTGCAGGTTCGAATCCTGCCTCGGGCATGGATGTGTGTGATGTCCTTAGGTTAGTTAGGGGTTGGGGTTGGGTTGTTTGGGGAAGGAGACCAGACAGCGAGTCATCGGTCTCATCGGATTAGGGAAGGATGGGGTAGGAAGTCGGCCGTGCCCATTCAAAGGAACCATCCCGGCATTTGCCTGGAGCGATTTAGGGAAATCACGGAAAACCTAAATCAGAATGGCCGGACGCGGGATTGAACCGTTGTCCTCCCGAATGCGAGTCCAGTGTGCTAACCGCTGCGCCACCTCGCTCGGTTAGTTAGGTTTAAGTAGTTCTAAGTTCTAGGGGACTGATGACCACAGCAGTTGAGTCCCATAGTGCTCAAAGCCATTTGAACCATTTGAACGTCTGAAGTAGTGCTGGAAGAAACTGACACAATGAATCTTTCAGGACAGTCTATGAATCTGGAAGAGTACGAGGGGGTGGAGATCTCTTCTGGACAGCACTTAGCAAGGCATTCCATATATGCACGATAATTTTCATGTCTGGGGAGTTTGGTGGCCAGTGGAAGTGTTTAAACTAGTAAGAGTGTTCCCTGAGACACTCTGAAGCAATTCTGGACGTCTGGGGTGTCACATTGTCCTGCTGCAATTGTCCAAGTACGCCAAAGTGCACAATGGATATGAATGGATGCAGGTGATCAGACAGGATGCTTACGTACGTGTCACTTGTCAGAGTCAGGGGTTCGACATCACTCCAAGTGCACACGCCCCACACCATTACAGAGCCTCCATCAGCTTCAGCAGTTCCCTGCTGACTTGCAGGGTCCATAAATTCATGATGTTGTCTCCATACTCGTACTCGTACATCTGCTCGATGCAATTTGAAACGAGACTCGTCCTACCAGCCAACATGTTTCCAGTCATCAACAGTGCAATGTCGGTGTTCACGGGCCCAGGCTAGGAGTAAAGCTTTGTGTCATGCAGGCATCAAGAATACGTAAGTCGTCCTTTGGCTCTGAAAGCCCATGAGCTGTGCATGGCTCTCCGTCCCACCATTTGGTATTTTACACCCTGTTACAGTATTTCCATCTCACCACGTTGACAGGAACTTTGCTCGGCTGCTATTACTTCCCGGTTGTGATCTGTCGTGGAGTGAGTAGGAACCTGCGAGCAGGAGTGTTCACAGCGGCAGTTCAGGTCGTGAGTTGGGCCGTGCCAGGGAGTTTCAACGCGTCTGGAGCGCAGCCTGGGCCAGGCAGTCGCTGGCTTGTAGCAGCAGTGAGCCCTGCGTGGACATCGCCCGCCCGACAGATGCCGCCACGCATCACTTACGTCGGGTCTGACCTTTGGTCGATTGTTGGTCAGTCGGTTGGTCCGAGGATATCTCCGTGTGGCGTGGTCGACTGGACCTGTTGGCGGTCTCTGCGCAGTGTCGGCGTCTGTCTGGAGCTGTCCGATCGGTACGAGCATCGTCGCTCGCCGACCCAGGACTTGAAAGTTAAAGTGGCTTTCAGCATTACGTTGTTGGTTCCGGCGTTGCTGTTGTGGATGTTTTCCTGTGAGCAACAATGAGCGAAGTGTTCGAGATAGCCGCCGTCAGATGGAATTGATTAAACTAATTTACCGACAGTTAAGTGCACCAGTGGAATTTTCTGCCTTGTGGCCGTTAGTGTTCTGGTTACCTGCCCTGGCCGCTAACGTAATTTTTAGGCAATGTCTTTTCCTCAACTGCTGTTGCTGCCCAACATGGTGTGTAGTTTTGGTAGCTCAGTTAACATACGCGTTTGTTTGGGGATAGTGATACTTATAACTTTTTGGGGCCTTGAATTCTCATGTACTCCGTCGTGGCAAGCAAGCGGTTGGTGGTTCGGTCCTTGACTTTCCGTTGGTTGGGTTCGGACGAATCGAGTGTACTTGGGCTCACCGCCTGTCTCGCCTAAGTGAACGAGGGAAAACCGATCCACTGGAGACTTCTAAGTGCCGTTCTCTTAATTATCCTTTTGGCAGTGTTGAAAGTGTCGTATTTTAACTGCATTTTATATTTTTAATTTTGCAAGGTTAGTTGTGGGCCTTCAGCCCTGGAAAAATGTTCTTAGAGTTTCCTTCAAGTCCAAACATTATCGCCTTCTGCTTTTGAAAGGTTATTGTAATTTTCTCTGAAAGATTTTACAAGTTATTGTGGGCCTTCCACCGTTGGTGTTGCAAAAAGCAAATTTTTAAACATAATGTATTGTTTTACCGATTGTTGCAATATATATTTCCTTAATTTACAGAATTTAACTTTGCGGCCTTCAGCCATCTTATTGCGTTTGTTTACCTCCTTCTGTGCACCTTGCGGGCCATCAGTCCTGTTAGTATCTTCAAAAAAATGGTTCAAATGGTTCTGACCACTATGGGACTCAACTTCTGAGGTCATCAGTCCCCTAGAACTTAGAACTACTTAAACCTAACTAACCTAAGGACATCACACACATCCATGTCCGAGGCAGGATTCGAACCTGCGACCGTAGCGGTCGCGTGGTTGCAGACTGTAGCGCCTAGAACCGCTCGGCCACTCCAGCCGGCAGCATCTTAAAACATAGTGGCCTTCTGTCTTCAGTAATCATCATAGTATATTTGGAATTTTGAATATTTAAGCCGGCGGCCTTTAGCCGCTCCGTATGCTGATCTCATATATGTATACGATTTATCTTACTCGTAGATTTAACTGGGTGCCATATCTTTTCAAAAGTGAACTTATTCTAAAGCATCTGTTTGGAGACCTTCAGCCGCGAAGCAAATTTAATTCTTTCAAAAGTGTATTTGTGCACTAAATGATAGCCGGCCGGAGTGGCCGTGCGGTTCTGGGTTCAAATGGCTCTGAGCACTATGGGACTCAACTGCTGTGGTCATCAGTCCCCTAGAACTTGAAACTACTTAAACCTAACCAACCTAAGGACAGCACACACATCCATGCCCGAGGCAGGATTCGAACCTGCGACCGCAGCAGTCGCACGGTTCCTGACTGCGCGCCTAGAACCGCGAGACCACCGCAGCCGGCGCGGTTCTGGGCGCTACAGTCTGGAGCCGAGCGACCGCTACGGTCGCAGGTTCGAATCCTGCCTCGGGCATGGATGTGTGTGATGTCCTTAGGTTAGTTAGGTTTAATTAGTCTTAAGTTCTAGGCGACTGATGACCTCAGAAGTTAAGTCGCATAATGCTCAGAACCATTTTTGAACCACTAAATGATAATAAATTACAATTGTTAAATGAATCCGATCGCAACTTCCTTGGCCCTTCCCACAATCCTAATTACCTGTTAGCCCTGTGTGATTTAGTGGGCGTTTCAGCCCATACTGATGATGTTTCGTTGAATGGTTCGCACTCTGACAGTTGTTGTTGTCGCAGGACTGAAATCTGCAGCAATTTCCGGAAGGGATGCACTTCTGTCACGTTGAACGATTCTCTTCAGTCTTAGTTGGTCCCGTTCTTGCAGTATCTTTATCCGGCCGTAGCGATTTCGGGTGTCTGATGAATTACCGGATTCCTGATATTCACAGTACGCTCGTGAAATTGTCGTACAGGAAAATCCTCACTTCATTGCATCCTCGGAGATACTGTGTGCCATCGTTCGTGCACTGACTATAACACCACGTTCAAACTCAGTTAAATCTTGGGAACCTGTCATTGTAGCAGCAGTACCCGATCCAGCAACTGTGCCAGACACTTGTTGTCTTTTATAGGTGTTGCCGATCGCAGCGCTGCATTCTGTCTGTTTACATCTCTCTGTATTTGAATACACATGACAATACCAGTGTATATCTCGACTTGTACTTCCAGACGATCGCAGGTTCGAATCCTGCCTCGGGCATGGATGTGTGTGATGTCGTTAGGTTAGTTAGGTTTAAGTAGTTCTAAGTTCTAGGCGACTGATGACCTCAGATGTAAAGTCCCATAGTGCTCAGAGCCATTTGAACCATTTGTACTTCCAGAACACATTTTTGCACTGACCGGTATATCCTGTAAGGATATGGGATACTTTTTTCTCATTCTTTCAGCTACGTTGCGTTGAGCGGCTAGCCCCATTTGACAGTCACGCTAACCCCACGTAATGTGAGTCCAGGTTTCTTGGAACAACTGGGAGATCTCCGGCAACATGTCTCTGGACTAAAAAATTTATTTCCACCACGTAGTTAATATCGGTATGCATGCAACAACGCGCTTAACTAATATGTTCAAAACTCTGCACATAAAAACGGGATTTGCCGGTGGTCGTACCTCGGATTCTGTTGGTGACAAAGGGTAGGGTTAAGTGTTTTGGATATCTATTGGGCTGAGGCCAAGTGTGTACCCAGCAGAAGGATCATCTTAGTGTCACTATCTTACAGTACAGAGTCAAAGTATGAATATCAGACACTTCCTCCTGATTCGGCATATGTACCAAGCTGAATGGTTCTCTCTACATTTGATGTGCTCTGCGGTGGGCTCGATGATAATTATGGAGACACCATTAGTTCACGGGCGGTTCCTTGGAAAACTCAAAGGAAATTATTTTTTTACTATATTTTCACCGTCATCAGCGGACCAAAGTGCAGCCTAGGATTTCCAGATGGCTATGTACAGCAAATGGCTGTAATATTTGCGACGTATTCCTCAGTGCCTGAGCTCGAACAATCTTGAAAATTTTCTTTTTACAATGGATTCCTAGGATCCCGATGTTGGAGAACCGTGAAAATATTCATCATATCTTTATGCGTTTCCGAAATTCGAAGTTTTCCAATTTGTTCGTAGAAAATGTAAAGCGAAAACGCAGTTCATAAAGTGACCCAACAGGAAGAAATATGCCGTAAAGTGTCTCCTTTATCGTCTAGGAACTCCATGTTATAGTACTTTTGCACATCGAAAATCTGGCACATAAAGTCTTGTCTGAAGTGTAAAACTAGTTTCGCAATATTTAGCCGTGCGGGCTAACAGCCCAGTCTTAGGCACCTTGCCACGGTTCACGCGGCTCTCCCCATTGGAGGTACGGATCCTCCCTCGGGCATGTAAAGTTCGATTAAGAAGTGCGTAAGCTTGCGGACCGATGACCTCAACAGTCTGGTCCCATAGGAACTTACAACAAATTTCCATTTTTTTTCACTATATTTCAATTTCACATAAGTAAACTATCTAAACTTTGCTTACCAATGCATTTCCTTCCGTATGATTTACATGTCCTAGTTCGGCCGGTAAAAGAAGGGAACTAGCGGGAAGATGTTCCTATAAATAGAGCACTAAAAATGCAATATGTTCCTGTTCATTTAAAAGACTCCGACTGAAAAGTGGAGTACCGTCAGCCTCATTCTACCTTCCCCAACGCCTTTAAAAACTTTTCCAAAATTTTTTAATGCGAACGGATTTGCTCTTTTTTATACTGAAGGAAAAGAACACAGTTGCAGTGATGAAGAGACGGAAAAGTAATAAACATTGGAAGGTAGTAGACAGTGACAGTGTTATAGAAAGAGAACAGGAGACAATGACAGTGTGAGAGAAAGAGAGGGACACAAGAGCAGTGGAACAAAGTTGACAGTAACAGAACAGTGCTAGGAAAAGAATGAAGCACAAAGTGCCAGTGGGGGAGGAATAAAGAGGCGGAGGATGTGGAAGTGGCTGAGAGCCAGTGATAAAGAGAAACAGAGTCTATGACAGTGACAACAAGGAAGAGAGAGGTAGACAAAGTGAGAAGAGACAGCTTCAGTAGGAAGAAAGCCGGCCGCAATGGCCGAGCGATTCTAGGTGCTACAATCCGGAACATCGCGACTGCTACGGTCGCAGGTTCGAATCCTGCCTCGGGCATGGATGTGTGTGATGTCCTTAGGATAGTTAGATTTAAGTAGTTCTAAGTTCTAAGGGACTGATGACCTCAGATGTTAAGTCCCATAGTGCTCAGAGCCATTTGAACATTTTTAGGAAGAAAGGATTGAGATATTAGCCATAAGAGAGAGCAAGAGGCAGACTGACAGAGAGAGGAGCCTGTGGCTGAGACAGGTGACAGTGACAAATACAAAGACACAAGGAAATAATGGCAATGATTTGGGCGGAATGAGTGAGTGAGAACGGGCAGGTGGGAGTGGATGGAAAAATTGCATGTTAAAAAAGAAAGCTCATATCAAAATTTTTGTTAGAATTTTTAAAAGCCCTAGGAAGGTAGAATCAGGCAGGTGGCTCTCCACTTTTAGTCAGAGTCTTTCAAACAGGAGCATATTCACCTATTTTCCTCTGGTATCCTTATACTTTAGACGTCATCAGTTATTTTGCAGCCAAAACAGAAAAACCTCATCTAGTGTTAAACAATCACGAGTTCATTAGCTATTGCATACAAAAATAGTGCAAATAATAATTCGTATAAAAAAAGGAAAATATGTGAAATTGTCCAGTTTTTACGGACACTCAGTTGCTTTTGAGCCAATCAGATGCAGTGCTTCCAGGAAAGCACGTAAGGGGCAGTCCTGAGCTACAGGTGACAATGACTGCACCACCACGATGTATGGCCTCTTGTTTTGCGCCTGCAGTGCAGAAAGATTCATATCCATACATATTGTTTTAAATATATTGGCATCTACGATGTACAGACCGAAGATTTAATTTACTCTTTGTGTGTTCAATTATCCCCCACTTTACGAAGACGGAGACGACGCCAAAGAAACTTATTTCACTTTTCAGCAGTTCAAATAATTACACGATATCGTATCTGTCACTCACTGTCATCCACCGAAAAAAATTTCAATGAACTGAACACTGAGGATGTATAGGTAAGTCTTACAATGCACATTACGAGACGGCAGTGTTGGCATCACGGATGAAGTATCTTATAATAGGTACCTGTCAATTGTGAAATGTAAACAGCTCGTGACTGAGCGGAAATAAGTTTTGGGAGATATACTTTTTTTTGAGGTGTCGATTATTTTGTGAGGTGACAGCTCTCTTCAAAGCAACAAAAGAAGTTCAGTGAAAATGACTCCGTGAACGCATTCGGTTTGAGATATAAAAACTTGTTCTAGGGTAAGGATTAAAGAGTTTTCGGTGTGGATAGGATGTTCCGTCAACAACGTCAACATAATGTGTCTTGGTGTCGTCGTCTATCACAGTATCCTAGGTATACTTCAATCCAAGCATTATTTAATCTGCAGTCAGTTGAGCGATTCCATTCGTTTTGTACTATAATTCAACTCTTGTTTATCTGTGTTTTCGTACAGTAAATTACTCATAACTGTGTTATCCGAATCACTCAGGGGCCTTCACCCTTTTGAGTGCTATCGTTATGCTGTTTGTACTTAGGAATGATTCAGTACAATTTATTCTCTGTTTTCCTGCGCCTTTTATCAACAGAAGCCTAGTATAGCCTACACAACGAATTGCCAGCTAACCAAACAATATAATGTGTCACAAAAGGCGACACACAGACTTAGAACAGAATGGCTCATATCTCAAAAGTATCTACAAGGTGATACAGTTATACCTACTTTTGAGTTTTCGGCAACCTGAAACGCCTTCTGAAACAATGATTTTGTCTTGGAACTATTCCATTTGGTCCGTGTTTGCATAGAAAAACAGTGTTTGTATAACCATGCTATTTTATGCACGTTTTAGATTTTAAAAAACCACTGATGATGGTGATATTTGTCGCCAAAACTGGTTTGGGAGAATAAAGAAATAAACGAATAACAAGGTGTTCTGCATCAAGGCGGATTCAATTATCTGATATTACTGCTGAGAGGCACCCACATGCCTTGCTCATACTGTGGCATCAAGCAGTCAGGCTTGCAAGATGAGTGGTCTCCCAAGCAAGTGGATTTATCCTTATTTATCGAGTAACATCAATGACTTATTTTGAGCTCTGATACTCACAATTAAGCTACAATTTATTCTCTTGTTTGAATATTACGCAACGGAAACAGATAACGCACATCTGACTATTAGTAATTTACACAACTCTGATTGTTCACTACTCACTGGCAATACCACTTTTTCTTTCTTACCAAACGGCTTTGATCAACACGTGGCCATCGCATTGAATACGAATGGCGCACACATTATAAATTCTGGATATCATGACTACACACTATTCGAAGAACAAGGCCACCAATCTTTTTCTTTTCACTATCTTTTTTATTCCGATAAATTCTATTATGATTCAAAGATAACCTATGCATTACATTTGATACAACAATTACACATGAGAAACCCCGCCCAATGGGCATGGCTTTACATTGCTGATTCTCTATCTTATGGTCTCGTAATTATCTAACGCTATAGTGCACATTCTGGATAGGATGGTGGATCTTTTGTTATATCTCACACTTCGACTCTCACACCCATCATCACGAACATTTCCTCCAGACCGAGCGGTACAAAAAGGAACATGCATATCCCACTGCCTCTGAATCTATCTTGCTACTCTCCCATGTAAACCACACATAATTAAATTACGTGAAATACATCACACTGGCAACATAGAATGCAATCACAAAGAATAGTCGCAACGTTAGAATCACTTCACTTTAGCTTCCTCACTTCAATTAGTATTCATCCCAGTTTCACACGACACTGCCCCACTTCGTAATTTTTCTTAACTACTACGAACTCAGGAGGATATATGCACGTCTTCCTGTGCAATGCAAGCCAAGTGGCGTTGCTGGATAGACGGTTGACTCATCTTGCTTCTCTCTCAGAGTATTAGAGCTTGAATCAAGCATCACACGGAAACACAACACGCAAAGTAATATTAAGATCATATTCGTCACACACGCGATTCCTCAACTGATACCTTGGAAGAGTACTTCTCTTTATCTTTTGTCTCATACACAGATTGAGACTCACACAATTCTCACCACGTGGAAGTGCTCGTCTCTAATTTCAAGTCCTGCACACGCCATTTCTTAAATATTTCCAACTTATGGTACACACGCCAGTAATTCAGCTTAACTTTAGCACTCAGAAGTATTTCAACTTAGTACTAGCACTCGCAAGTATTTCAGCTTATTGCTACACGTGGTTTCATTGTGTCCGTGGGTCACTTCCGAACATTACTACGATCCCCTTAATATTACCTGCCTAACATTTAATTCTCTCCCCAAATAGAGAAATAATTATTCCAAACTACTCTTAATTATTTCACATGCATACCATTGTCTCCACTCTTTTGTCTTTACGGAGCACACCCAAGACAGGTCCTACCAACACAAGATCCAGCGCCAGAGTGCTGAAACATGACCATTCTTCAGGTCATCTCGCACCTCGGCCGAGGTGTGGGAGCACCATGCTACCGTATTGGCCAGCCACATTTCAGGCGCTCAAAGCTCAAGTAAATTTCATCTCTTTGCTTCCACCAAAGGTGACCAAAGGACTGTCTCAAAGATGATCATATGTTGCACATTCACTATCTGCGGTTAGCAGACGACCATACATTCATTCATTTCGCAGATCTCACCAAACTGGATGTAGGGATTTATTTTGTGGGAGTGCACATGTGATCAATTAAATAAATAAATTGTCATTCTTTCCTACACTGGTATCCGGCTTCGGTGTATTAAGTGAAATTGAGTTACTATTACAAAAAATATGTTGTTCTGACAAGAATAACGAAGAATGTTGTACCTATTTTCAATGTCGGGCGGTACTGTACCCTTTCACCACCGACTACCCATGCAGAAAAAAATGGCACGGTACTATCCTTGCAATGTGAGGGTAGTTCCGAACATTTTTTTAAAGAAAGCTGTATTCGAACAAACGTAGCAAGTCATCATAATAACCAGGAGGAGACCTTAGCCCCTGGTGACCTCAAGTAGACGACCAAATGCTGTTACTTTACCAAATTATTGACACAGTTGTTGCATTATTGGACTCCCCACAATCTGGAGTAACGTACACATACAAATTTACAACAATCCAAATGACAAAAAAAACATTACATCATACAAATAAAAAACAATGGTGTGATAAAAATTTGCTTAGTTACCGGGATCTCCGTTATTTTTAGGAGTAATCCAAACTTCACTAATTCATAACAAATTAAAAAATTACTAACTGTACTCATGAAATTTTAAATAGCTCACCGTCCAAACACAGAGCAAGTAATCTGACATTCATAAATTGCGGGGAAATAATCTAAATACAAAACAAAATCAGCAAAATAAAAAAAAATGCGTATACTAGTTACATGTAGAATGTCAGGCTCCATACCATTACTCTAAAATGTACATCAAATAGTTAGCAATAAGTGCTTGAATCCACCAGTAACGCTCGTATTGTACTCTACTGCTCATTTCTCTGTTATTACATATTTAGACGACAAGAACTTGCATTTCGACTAGCCTTTACTACACTTCAATGTGAAATATCACCACTGTGATAATGCAAATAAATGGCTTCTGTCAACACACCAACTAGATTATTACTGACCACGACATCATAATACATCAGTTAATTCCGATATTTGTTGTGTAAATGCAAGGTATGAAGAAAGACGGGTTTGAAGGCCACTTTTGCACCCTTTTCTTGAATAATTCGAGAACTACGGCCTCTGGTGAAAACGTATCCGAGTACACAATTTAATTACATCAAATTTCCTGCAATAAAGGCCCATTTAATTTTTTCTGTAGTTTGCATTTAATGTACGAGAGAATATTAAAATTTTGCGGGCTGCATAAAACACGTAGGCAGGGATAACTGAAACCATTGTATGTCGTGACATATGCTTATAGAACCTCTGTTTTGGTTTTGACCAATATTACTTCCTGTAAGAATATGGGATACCTTTTCCTCATTCCTTGAACTACCCCGAGTTGAGGGGATAGCCCCATATGGCGCTACAGTCACGCTAACATCACGAAATGTGACATCCAGCTTTCTGTACACGGTTGGGAGACCTCTCACACCATGCGTCGATACTTTCATTCATTTCCGCCGAATAGTTAATTGGTGTGTTAGCGTATCTATCTCAGCCTAAGTTTTGCATATCAGTGTAAATAATTAGTTACACGTACGCTATGTCTGTAATTATTGTTTATACATCCGTGTTCATAATTTCGCTACTAATACTTACATATGGATAGCAGTATATACGAATCCTGATGAGGTGGTTGACAGCAGCCGCCCCGGAACTACTGTGCGTTGGGATGCGACGCAGCACGGCTGCCGCTCCCCGTTACTGGGAGCCCAGCCTACTCCCGTCGCCCGGCGCACGTCCGCGGCCGCTCTAATTGCTCCTTCGGCCCGACGTCTTCCTCCTCCGCCTGCCAGACGCACACTCCACCAACAAACAGAGGCACCGCCGCAGACAAAGGAGTCCGACACGGTCGCTACGTTTCAAGTGGATGTGCCTTTCAACTTCCCTCAAATGACTAGAATAGTCTGGTTACGAAATACACTACTGGCCATAAAAGTTGCTACACCAAGAAGAAATGCAGATGATAAACGGGTATTCATTGGACAAATATATTATACTAGAACTGACATGTGATTACATTATCACACAATTTGGGTGCACAGATCCTGAGAAATCAGTACCCAGAACAACCACCTCTGCCCGTAATAACGGCCTTGATACACCTGGGCATTGAGTCAAACAGAGCTTGGATGGTGAGTACAGGTACAGCTGCTCATGCAGCTTCAACACAATACCACAGTTCATCAAGAGTACTGACTGGCGTATTATGGCGAGCCAGTTGCTCGGCCACCATTTACCAGACGTTTTCAGTTGGTGAGAGATGTGGAGAATGTGCTGGCCAGGGCAGCAGTCGAACATTTTTGGTATCCAAAAAGGCCTGTACAGGACCTGCAACATGCGGTCGTGCATTATCCTGCTAAAATGTAGGGTTTCGCAGGGATCGAATGAAGGGTAGAGCCACGGGTCATAACACATCTGAAATGTAACATCCACTGTTCAAAGTGCCGTCAGTGCCAACAAGCGGTGACCGAGACATGTAACCAATGGCATCCCATACCGTCACGCCGGGTGATACGCCATTATGGCGATGACGAATAGACGCTGCCAATGTGCGTTCACCGCGATGTCACCAAACTAGGATGCGACCATCATGATGCTGTAAACAGAACCTGGCTGGATTCATCCATTCGTGCAGCCAGGTTCGTCGTTGAGTACACCATCGCAGGCGCTACTATCTGCGATGCAGCGTCAAGGGCAACCGCAGCCATGGTCTCCGAGCTGATAGTCCATGCTGCTGCAAACGTCGTCGAACTGTTCGGGCAGATGGTTGTCGTCTCGCAAACGTCCCCATCTGTTGACTCAGGGATCGAGATGTGGCTGCACGATACGTTACAGCCATGCGGATAAGATGCCTGTCATCTCGACTGCTGGTGATACGAGGCCGTTGGGATCCAGCACGGCGTTCCGTATTACCCTCCTGAACCCAGCGATTCCATATTCTGCTAACAGTCATTGGATCTCGACCAACGCGAGCAGCAATATCGCGATACGATACACCGCAATGGCGAAGGTTTACAATCCGACCTTTATCAAAGTCGGAAACGTGATGGTACGCATTTCTCCTTAATACACGAGGCATCACAACAACGTTTCACCAGGCAACGCCGGTCAACTGATGTTTGTGTATGAGAAATCGGTTGGAACCTTCCTCATGTCAGCACGTTGTGAGCGTCGCCACCGGCGCCAACCTTGTGTGAATGCTCTGAAAAGCTAATCATTTGCATATCACAGCATCTTCTTCCTGTCGGTTAAATTTCGCGTCTGTGGCACGTCATCTTCGTGGTGTAGCAATTTTAATGGCCAGTAGTGTACGAACTCTCTTAAGTGTTTCATATTTGAGCTGCAAACCTGCAGTATGCACGTTTAACGTAGCAAAGTCTGGACATCGTACAATACAGACTTGTATAGACTTGGAGGAAGAGCTAGATCACTTCAGGTGGGGTTGTACGTAAAATTAGTAAAATATAGTGAAATTCTTTTTGCCGCCAGATAGCTACGTAGGGTGTTACAAATACTGTCCCCAATTTTCCGAGTTTAATTCATGCTCGAAATGATGTAAAATCCATCTTGTTTCAAAGAACGCTCAGTGCCACACCCCCTTCTTCTATGCGACTCTGTCATTGTTTGAGTTATTTTGTAATTTTTCCCATCACAGAAGACATATGTAAAGTACAAAAGCCTGCAGGTCCATTTAAAATGCGACTCCTTCTGATTTGTTAAAGAAATGCACAGTTGGCTGAACACAAAGCCCGAACGAAATCTTTAATAAAGTCATTTAGGAGAGACGCCTGAAGGTAACACTTTCTCATCTACAATTGTTAAAATTTTCTCATATGATGCTTGTCTGGTGTTAAATGATTGTAACAAAAGAAGACTCACGACCCTTATAAGATTAGGATTTGATGCAGGTTGCTTCGCTGAATCTGCTGAAGAAGATTGATGATGTGCGTATTGCTAGTTCTAAAATATCAGTGTAGGGTTTTGCGGAAAGGAGACGCCAGAAAAATCAGACAAGAAGGGAAGAGCTAATTAAGACAAAAAAGGACTAATATGTATTGCCAAGGTCAACACTAGCATACTTGTTTCTTACATGCAGTATACTATACTAATGTACTGCAGACAAAACGGAGAAATTTGCTACAGACTTTGTACAGACTATGATGCAACTTTCTGCGGTAAAAAGTTTTTCAGAGTGCACTACTGTCAGATTTATTAAAATGTTGGCGAAATAAAAATTTCTACGTTTCATACATAAATTTAAAAAAAAAAATGTTGCGAGTGTTCTAAGAGTACTATTAAGAAACTGATTCATAGCTTTCTTTACCTTATTGCTAAGAACAACCTACCACACTTTGAAAGCGATAAATAAAGTAACAATTGAGAAAATATTCTTCAAGAGATATAATACGTGATAAAAGTATCAGGTAACGTTCTGAACAAATTATTTGAGAAAAAGTTAAAAAAGGTCGAGACTATAGCCAATAAAATAATTCTAACATGTAAACATTTGGTTCAATTATCTCTCAAACTGTCAGAATTACAGTAGCTTGTAACAGCTGTGTATTTTCTCATATGTCCTCCCATAAGTACTAACAACGAATGGCAACTCTGAGAAATAGGTAAACAGCGCAGTTCATCCTAAAAGATCTGCAGTTTGTAGTGAAACAGGAGCTACTAAAGACCAAGTTCCCTCACAGCCATCCCAAGCTTATAAAAGTCACAGATCGCATCAGTAGAGTACTATGAAGACACGTTATTGATACCCTAATTAAGCGAACAAGGAAGGTACCTCAATATTGGAACACTGCAAAGGGCATATGCCAGCCGCCTACCACAGCCAGAGCATAAAATGTCTTTTCCGCATGCGGGCACCTGTACATCTCTCTGTCCCTCTCTGTCTCTGTCTCTCTCTCTCTTTTTTTTACTGTTCTGTAGCTTTGGTACAGTACGTAAATGATGTAGGAAATGGTAGGATTACTAGTCGTACTGGTAGGGATACAAACATAAATGAATATGTTAGACAGATACTGGGAGCCGACGACTTCGCTTTGGTTTGTTTGTTTGTTTGTTTGTTCGTATGTTTTGCATATAGTTAGAACAGCACAGCATTCAGTGTTAGTCCGTTGTCCATTTTAAATCCTTATAGAACATAAATAGCATTTGTAACTAATAAGAAATAGTTGATCGCGTAACTTCTGCGATTTTATGTAACCAAAGAAACTACTTATGATGCCACTGCAGTTTACATGCACAAACATAAAAAAAATAATTATTTTTCTTTTGTATTCAGTAGAACTTCTTTCATCATGATGAGAGGCAAGAGTTTCCTGTTATTATTGATGAACCGTGGATTTATTTTCAAAGAATATTCTTAAAATTTTATTTTATTTACTAGCGATTCATCAAGAACATTAACACATTTAATCACACTATGAGAGCGTGGAAGTAGTTTACAATAATCAAATTGCTTTTAACAAACGGAAATTTTATCCCTAAAAGCGTTTTTTTTTTTTTTTTTTTTTCTTTTTTAAAGAAACAGATTTAAAATTATAAGCAGAAAGCACCCTCCAAATATCAAGTCACAATTTATTCAGTGGTAAACAATTCTTGAGTGTATAAGCTTTCGGGCTGAGAACCTTGTCGCTCCCTTTTGACACGGCCGTAGTCACGACCGCTCACAACAACCTCTGAAAGACTACACTGGTGCAAATCTGCAACACACCAGATTACTTTAAACTAAAGTTTTAACAATTCACACAAGCACACAACCTATGCACCCCGTAGGAGGGATGAAAATGGTACAAAACACTAAAATTAAAAGATTAACCAGCCACTGAAGGTGCACCTTGATTTTAACTTCTAAGAAAAGTCTTACGGCGGAAGGGTGGCAACTGTATATACTAAAATGACTATTTAAATAAAAGTCCATGAAATGCAATCTTATATAAAATTGTACAAGGTTGGTCAAACGAGTTAACATGCTCTACAGTACACATCTACCGCCTCTCAAGATGATATGCAAGATAAAAACATATTTCAGGAATTAGGCCGTTACACTCCAAGCAATGAATTCGTTAATACACCGAATCCTACAAACATGACAGAAGCAGCTCCGAACGACAGACATACTAGCACTCCGACCGACAATCTGACCAATTTCCAACCGTCAGATCCAACTGCACAAACAACCAAGAATACTGGGCGATGTCGAGTAAACCAAGATACCTACACCTTCTAACTCGGCCTAACCAAGATCAAGGCATCAAACTCCACTCAAGACAAGTTCAAAAGAATACAGAAAACACAAGTCACAACTGTCAAATCACTACCGAAGAAGGCTGCGGGTTCTAGACAACAACACACAGCACTTGTTATCACACGCGTGAAACTGCTGAGGAAACAACAATCCAAAAATAACGAACAAATCGTAACAGTCGAGATTTAAAAGGAAATAACTAGTTACTCAACTTGAGGATCCTGCTTCGGAGAAAAGCGAAAAGTCGCTCTCGCAGCTAGCGCCTCCAAATGCAGCAGCGCGTGCCCGCCGCAAAAGCCCCGGCCTGGCTTCGTGCTGTGGAGACTACGTTGCTGCTCAGTTCCAACGAACCAACAAGGTCCAACCACATCCCGACTCGGAAAATGGTGTTCATCCTGAGGATCCAAGACGTCATCGACTAAGACGACCGGCCGAGCAAACGACCAACGGCAGCCCGCTTTCGCCGACAGCGATCCCAACGAATACTAACACCATACGGACCCGACTGTTGCTGTCTGCCAACTCTTCCCGACTGATACTGGTGTCAGTGCCATCCTACGACCAGCCGTCCGATCGACCAACGGTTTTCAGGGGAATCTAGTAAGACAATGATCTCATACGTAAAGAAAGCGATTGGTGTGAGGTAACGCTGGACAGGTATGCATCACACCTAACGTAAAGGTAACGCGTGCACACCTAACTCACTAAAGCTACTAGGAAAACTACCTTATTCTACGCTTGCTAGTGATGGTCTACGGTAGTTTTACAACTCTAGTTCACTCAGTTCTGACTCTCTGTGACGCCATTAACTAAAACACTCAAATTTCTTCTATCCTGCTCTTTTTCCAGGAAACTTTCCTGATTGGAATCCAATCCTTCTTGCAATGTCATCCAGCTAGCTCATCATTTACCGCTCTCTTCTCCTTGTCCGTTTGATCTGCCAGAGTATTAACGCCTTTTTTCAGCTACTCATGTCTTCTCATAAAGTGCTCAAAGTACGTCTTTTTTTTTCTTTATCAGACCTTCCAAGAAGCAAACTCGTATTTTCTGTAACTCTGTCCTATTCGTTCTCTTTGCGGTCCATGGAATTCTAAGAAGTTTCCTCCAACATCAAAAGATGTATATTCTACGCCTTTCAGCCTTTCTTACGGTTCGGATCTCACAACCATACATCACAGCTGAAAAGCCCATAGCCCTTACTACATAGATTTGTGTTCTTAAAATTACGTTAAAATTATGTATGTGCTCTTTAAAACATTTTTGAGGTTGGACGTTATCTTTCTACCGAGTAACAAGCGTCTATTGATTTCGTGGCTGCGATCACTATCAACAGAAATCTGAAAGGCAATTCAACAAAGAAACTGCCGGATTTGTTTCTCCTGCTATATGCCATGACGTGAAGGGTGTAGTTGCCATAATTTTCGTTTTCTTGACATTCGGCGTTGGAATAGACTTTGTACTTCCTTCTTTCACCTTCAGTAAGAGTATCTTTAACGTTCCTTCACTTTCTGCCATCAGTGTGGTATCATCTGCAAATTTAAGATTATTTTCATTTATTCCAGATACTTCGATTCCGGTTTCTTCATTCCGGCATTACCCATAATATGTTCTGCATGCATATCAAGTAAATAAGGTGACAATGCGCAGCCATATTGTACTCCACTCTGAATCTTCACCCATTTGGTTGATCGATGTATGGTTCTCACCATGGCTTCTTGGACAGAGAATAAATACCGTATGAGGTGATGGTGCTCTCATGTTCCTGTGTACTTCCCATAATTTGATGTGGTTCACACCGTCAATGTCTTTAGCATAATCAATGAAGCGGAGATGCATACCCTTCTGGGTTTCTCTTGCCTTCTCCGATTCATGAGATGTCGGCAGTTTCCAGTTTGTCGTTCTGGTAGTTCTCGGTCTATGCGGTGTGATTCATCTGGCACTACCTATGGATTTTATGCAACCCGCAACGCCTTGATGCACCACGCAAAGTATTTTCATGTTCTATCGCCCGCTACGTGTTAACTATTAGTCCTACAGAAAAAATGAACAGAAACTTATAATAGGATGATTAATGTAGTTAAATTTCGTATTGGGAACGTTTTCCCTGGGGGCCAAGGATTTCGATTTATTCAAGAAAAACACGTCTAAAAGCTACTTTTGTAGATTATTCTTGAAAAATCTAAATTGGTTACAGATGGGGCATTTGTCGTGTGACAAAAGGCAGCCAAATTGAACATTTGTAAACATAACATAATGACAGACGGCATTTAGTGTTGTATCATGCATTTCTGTGAGTTATTTATGGGTTATTTACCTCTTTCATAGTTAAAGGTTACTTTTGGGTAGCTAATTTATAAACATCCTGTACATTATTTCTTCACTTCGTCGTGCTGTAAATTCAAAGCGGTTACCCACTCCTGAATTATAAAGCAGTTTTTGTTTTGTTCGAAACAATGAACTGAAAACATTATTTTCAGATTACTTGTTGCTTTGAGTATCCATGTGGTATTTTAAATCGCTAACTTGTCCTCAGTAGCACCATGATCACTTACTAATTTACTTCCTTCTGATGTATTTCGATATATATAAAAATTGGAAATTTGTAGTATGGTTTATGGGACCAAATGCTGAGGTCATCGGTCCTTCGACTTACACACTACTTAATCTAACTTAAACGAACTTACGATAAGGACAACACACACACCCATTCCCAAGAGAGGACTCGAACCTTCGACTGGGGAAGCCGCTCGAACCGTCGCAAGGCGCCTGGGACCGCACGGCTAACCCGCGCGGCGATATATACTACATCACTCTGTGTTATTAATGTGCAATATCTTGCCACGTCGTATAGTCGTCATTTTTTTTCTGTGTTGCGGGTTCGTTTCACAACACAGGAATATTCCGCCGTATCAGCAATCACGTAAGGCAGGTTGACGGGTGTTGTATCGCCGACTGTTGTTTGTGAAACATGGTGAGCAATGCTCCCGCACTTATTATGATGTTGCGGAAAAATGATATTTAGGATTTACATGTTAGTGCAGATGGTTTACCTACTCTTTGTGTGTGCAGTCAATGATTACAGGGCTGGGGAGACATCCTCCCTGCACAACTGAACGCTATAAACATAAAACTAACACACATTCAATTCAGTTCATTGTCTTTACCAATCAATCCTCACTGTTCAACGTTCAAACATTCTATACGCTACCCCATTTCTTAATTGCGCGGGGTTATATATATATATATATATATATATATATATATATATATATGTGTGTGTGTGTGTGTGTGTGTGTGTGTGTGTGTGTGACTATTTCTATGAGGGATGATCAAAAAGTTCTCGTTCGTATACGTTGCTGCATGGTATATGCAAAATAGCGCGACTCCGATGCGGGTATAACAGCACCGATATGTAGGCAATGAACTAGTGTGGTATTCGTGACATTTCGACGTGCGTGCTTTAAATGTTGAAACGTGAACTACGGCAACGTTGTTACCAAATGCATTCGAAAGAGGACCAACGTACTGTTCTTCCTTTCTTGGCTCCCGGAGACCAAACATAGGCATACATGCAGAGGAGAATGAAGATCTGTATGAGGCGGCATCTATGACGAAAACCACCGTTGTGGAAAGTTGTGCCAAGTTTCGTGCTGGTTGCGATTCGACACAAGACGCCGGTCGGTCTTTGTGGCCATTCGGAACAAGGAAACTTGTGTCTCCATCACAGGGGAGAGGTATTGCGGAGGCACGATTTAATTGCCAGGCATCTTCGTAGTTCAGCGAGTTTGCCAGAAATATTTGTAACTTACATCCGAAAACCCGTCTATCTTTTACTCAAAATCATAGCAGAATCTCTGTAGTAGTTCCTGAGATTAACCTTCACGTAGGTGGACAAACGTGACGGGTTATATTAATTTACAATATGTATAGGTGTATACCACAGTCTATTGTAGGTTTTTGCCGGCATTGTACCAGTGGTAAGTAAGGCAATCAGAAAAGTATCTCAAGAAAATTATGCAAACTGTCGTGTTTCATGACAATTGGTAGCACTTCACAACTTAGTCTGATACAGCACAGGATTCGGAAACTAATGTTGTGCAAAATCGACCAATAGCTTGGCATATAACCACGAACAATGGGGACATTAAGAAGTAAAAGGTTAGATTATTTATAAACAGAAGTACTCTAAAGGATTCATTCGTTTTCAAAGTTCTGAATTTTTCAATGTGTTTGATGTAGAAGCACGATTGTTACATGAATAGAATCCTAAGCTCATCGAGTTCGCGTTGCACCCACCGACTGGCGTTAAGAGTACGGTGGTTTCAGAAAATGTCGACGAAGTATGAAGAGAGATTTTGTGTTTTGGAATATGCGAGTATTAATCTGTTACAACAGCGCAGCGTCTAGAAGGAATTATGGAGAAGAGCTGCCATGGTAAACAGACTATTGTGCGCTGGTATCGATAAACTTGGGAACACTGGTTGTCTCTGTAAACAGAAAAGTATAGCTCGACGAAGAGCTCGGATGCAACCGTTGAGAGGGTGAGGGAAAGTTTCGCACGCAGTCCAAAAAAATCAACACTGCGTGCAAGCTACGAACTTAGAATTCCGCCGCAAACTATGTGGAAGTTCATGTGAGGGCGTTTACGTCTAAAACCTTACAGTCTGCAGCCCGTGCAACAATTGAAACCGGAAGATCCAGGCCGGCGCCTTCAGTTTTTCATCAAAATGCAGAAAGCACTTCAGACAAACATTTTGCTTCCTATCTGATATTCAGCGAGGAAGCAACCTTCCACTTCTCAGGAAAGAGTAATCGCCACAGTATGTGAGTGTTGGGCACTGAACATCCCTCATCAAACTGTAGCGGATGAACGAGATTTGTCGAAGGTTAATGTTTTAAGTTCAACGTCACAGACGAAGCTGCACGTGCCGTTTTTCTTCTCTGAGGAGACTGTAACAGGTACTTCTTACCTAGATATGTTGCAGCTGTGGTTCTTTGCACAACTGAATACTGATTCCGAGATTTTAACCTTCTAACAAGATGAGGCACGCTCTCACTGGAGCGTCGATGTTTGTCGCTTCCTAAACTACCAACATCCACATCGCTGGATTGTGCGTGGTGGTGACGATGATATGCCTCTTTTCCTTGGTTCCGCAGATCGCCTGACTGCTGCCTTCTGACTTCTTCGTTTGGGAGTAAATGAAGGAACTCGTTTACGTACCTCCACTGCCGAGAACACAGGAACAGCTCAAAGAACACATGATTGTTGCTGTGAAGATATTGGCAGAATGTTGCTACGTAAAATCTGGAACGAACCTGATTAACACTTGGACATGTGTCGTGCGATCAGAGCGCAAAATGCAAACATAGTGAGCTTGCGGTTCTGTTCATGCATAAGTCATATTTGTACATTTAATACTTTGAAAAACATAAAGCTTTGAAAACGAATGATCATTTATAGTAGCCGCGTACGCTAGTTCACATGGCAAGAAAATGACCGTACCTACTATTCGTGCATGTTCCACAAAGAAAGAGAACTGAGGCGTGTACTGGAACGACTTAACTGCAATCACAAGCAGTCAGTAATTCTTACATACACTTATGTTCAGAAAAAAAACAGAACTCCTTGAACGAATAGAGATATGACGTTCATATTCAAAGGACATGAAAATTACTACGTTCTCCAGAACCGATTAGCTTATGAACCGTGTCGTCCAGCGGGTTCAGAATCAACATGGATATTGCAGCGCAACACTACCTGCCGGTAAAATGTTGCTGCCACTCTCGTTCTCGCTATAAGCCGAGGATCAGAGTGACTCACAGACATGCAGGATGCCTTGCAGACATATGCGCGAACCGTACCGTCAAATCAGTGAGCTTGAAAGGGAGCGCATTATTGGGATGAGAGAATAAATGCATCCATCCGGGAAATTGCTGCTCGTGTGGGACGAAGTGTTCCGGAAGTGTTTGCCAAATGGTTGACGGAAGGCTGTAGAAGACGACGAGATTTTTCAGGTCGCACCACCGAGACCACCCCCGAAAAGGTCGATATCTCATCCGAATGGCATTGCAGGACAGATTTGGTCCTCCTGGAACAATGAGACACATCGTACACAATCAGGGACGACATTCTGTCGCCGTTACGGCAAGTGTTACGTACGCGTCGTCCACTTCTCCGCCTCCTTTTGCCGAATCTGTAAAAACATGCTCGGCGACAGTAGATCGATATCTCATCCGAATGGCATTGCAGGACAGATTTGGTCCTCCTGGAACAATGAGACACATCGTAGACAATCAGGGACGACATTCTGTCGCCGTTACGGCAAGTGTTACGTACGCGTCGCCCACTTCTCCGCCTACCTTTGCCGAATGTGTAAAAACATGCTCGGCGACAGTAGTGTATAGAATGACGTCAATGCTGACAGAAATGGCATCGCATAGTGTTTCCGGACGAATCCAGGTTATGTTTATTTAAAAATGATGGTGGCCGCATTTTGGATCGCCGTACACAGAGGGAGCGGCATCACAGTGACTGCATTCGCACAAGATATAAAGCGACAACTCAAGGCCTTAGGGGGGTGGCATGCTATTGGTTACAGCCGCAAATCAGTTGTTCCGTGTCCAGAACACTGTGACCAGTGTTACCTACGTGAATGACTTCCAGCGACCCATAGCCATACCCTTACTGCCCAAAACCCCAGACGCCATTATTCAGCAAGAGAAACGAACACGTGCTTTCGTGGTGTCACAGTATGACAGCCTTTTGCACTGGCTCGATAGATGACCAGACTTGTGGCCAATCGAAAATGTGTGGAATATGGTGAAACGACCGGTGCGGTGCAGTGACGCAATGCCAGCCACCACAGGTGAACTTTGGAACTAGGTAAATGCAGCATGGAAGGGTACGCAACAGGACGCCTTTCGCGGCTTATACGCATTGATGCCATCACGCATGGAACAAATTTACTTGTCCTATTCAAATTTAGCGCCAGTCGCATAAGAGTTGCGCTAGCAGCACCACTATGAGAATACAGATCACATTTGCTTTAAATACGTGCTGTAACGGTTGTGCCGGCCGGTGTGGCCGTGCGGTTCTAGGCGCTTCCGTCTGGAACCGAGTGACCACTACGGTCGCAGGTTCGAATCCTGCCTCGGGTATGGATGTGTGTGATGTCCTTAGCTTAGTTAGGTTTAAGTAGTTCTAAGTTCTAGGGAACTGATGACCACAGATGTTAAGTCCCATAGTGCTCAGAGCCATTTGAACCATTTTTTTGTAACGGTTGTCTGTGTTAGTCATCTCTGAGACTAGATGTAGTGAGTTGATGTTAGTCAAGAATATCGCGAAGACGACGAAAACGCCATTATGAACAGCTTACTGAGTTAGGACAAGGCCGGGTGATAAGGTTACGAGAAACCGTATGTCGTTCTGCGATATTGCAGAAAGGCTTTTCGTACGTGTAGAAACTGTACATGAACTGATACAAATCGGTTAATTCAACGACAGCTCCGCTCCAGACGTCTTGAAGCGTGCATTCCAATGACCGCCGATCACCGCATTTTCAACTTAAGTGGTTTCAAGCGAGAGCTCATTGGAGGGCAGGGTGGAGGTCTGTTCGGTTTTCTGATGAAAGCTGGTCCAGCCTCAGTGCCAGTGATGGTCGTGTGTTGGACAGGAGGAGGCCATTAAGGGCCTGCAGCCAACCTGTCTGCGTGCTATACACACTGAACAGAACTGGAACTGTGGTCTGAGATGCAATTTCGTATGACACCAGGAGCACTCTTGTCGTTATCCCACGCACTCTGACAGCAAATCTGTACGTCGGTCTGGTGATTTGACCTATCGTGCTGCCAGTCATGAACAGCATTCCGCGAGATGTTTTCCAACAGGATAACGCTCGTCCACATACCGCTGCTGTAACTCAATATGCGCTACAGAGTGTAGACGTCTTGCTTTGGCTTTCTCGATCACCAGATCTGTCTCCAGTCGAACATTTATAGGACGTTATTAATCGACAGCTCCAGCGTCACCCACAAACAGTATTAACCGTCCCTGTATTGACAGACCAAGTGCAACAGGCATGGGACTCCATCCCACATATTGACATCCGGCACCTGTACGACACAGTGCATGCACGTTTGTGGGCTGGCATTCAACATTCTGGCGGTTACACTGGTTATTAAGGTACCAGCATTTCTCATTTGCAATGGATTTTCTTGCGTCTACGTTAGCCTGTGATATTGCAACGTTAACCACTGAAATATATTACCCAGACAAATGTATTCCTGAGATGTCATTACTCTACATGAGTTACTTTTTGGCATTAGGCTTTCTTCCCCACAGTATAATTACATTTGTTCCGTCCCCTCTGGTGCTCAGTTTTGATCATCCTTGAAAATCATTACTGTGATCAGCGTGAGACCAAGGCGAATTAAATCTGCAGTAAGAGAGGAATCCGATGCTTTAGGCAGCTATCAGGTTAGCGAGCTGGAATGGTCGGAAGAGGCGGGAAGGGGGGAGGGAGGAGGGTGGAGATGGACAATGGCTCCATTTGTACAAACACTCAACCACCACTAACGAACCACAGCCAAGGATTCTCTGTAAGAAGCTCCGGATCAGATCTTTTCCGTATCTGCAACCAGGACGATAAAAACTACCAGTTTTGTGCTCCCACTGTAAGGCAGTTCAAATCAAGTCAGTACAAAATCTACGTTTCGGCTATCCCGCTCCGCTTCAAGTTCACCGCTTCCACGCCCTCCATAAATTGAAACTCGGCGACTCAAATTAGAAGCGCAGTGTGTCGCTTTCCCCTGTACTTTAAATGGCCCGCAGCTGCGCACCCGGCTCTCTGTTGTAATTTTGTCTGTTATTTTTAATACGGGACCCAGATTCTCTGTTGTCGCAGAACTTTTTTTTCCCGCTGTCCGTAATTTTTCCCTCTCGCAGCAGCACGTCCGACGAGCACGGAAACGTTCGTGAAATATGGTTCCAAGTCCCCAGGGCGACACGCAGCAAACTTTATACGCAAGAGCTATGCAGAATGACAGTTTAGTGGTGCGGGCCTCTCTTTGCCCTCTGCCCTTTCCCTCCACCACACAGACATACGCGCGTCAGGCAGTCCGCCGAGAGCTTGCCGATCGCTGTAATTGAAAATCGGCCGTCGCCACTGTGACGTCACGCACGCGACACCGGCAGATACCACTGGCCCTCGGCGTTGCTACATTTACGGTTGTCAGAATCAGCGTCCAGGTCTCAGTGAACTTCCCCCAAAGTCTGACAAGTACACCTACATTACTGTTCCGTTATTTTCCAACAGTCTTAAAACTGAATGACGTTTGATGCGGTGACAAAAGCCATGAGACACTCCTAATATCGCGTCGGACCTGCTTTTGCCTGGCATAGTACAGTAACATGACGTGGCATGGACTCAACAACGCATTGGGAGTGCCCTGCAGAAATACTGAGCCAAGCCGCCTCTACATCTGTCCACAACTGTGAGAGTGTTGCCGGTACAAGATGTTGTCCACGAACTGACCTCTTGATCAGGGCGATCCGGTTGGCCAAATCGCTCACTCGAATCGTCCAGAAAGTTCTTCACGCCAGTCACGATGTGGCCCGGTGTCATGGCGCATTGTCATCCATAAAAATTCCATCGTTGTTTTGGAACATTAAGTCCATGAAGGGCTGCAAATGGCCTCCAAGCCGCAGAACATAACCAGTCCCTGTCAATGATCGTTTCAGTTGGACCAGAGGTTTCAGTCCATTCTATGTAGACACAGCTCACTCCATTATGGAGATACCACCAGCTTGCACAGTGCCTTGTTAACAGTTTGGGTCCATGGATTCGTGGGGTCTGCGCCACACTCGAACCTTACCACCAGCTATTACTTGCTGAGCTCGGGACTCATGTGACCAGGCCACGGTTTTCCAGTCGTCTAGGGTTGGGGTTGGGTTGTGTGGGGAAGGAGACCAGACAGCGAGGTCATCGGTCTCATCGGATCAGGGAAGGCTCGGGAAGGAAGACGGCCGTGCCCTTTCAGAGGAACCATCCTGGCATTTGCCTGGGGTGATTTAGGGAAATCACGGAAAACCTAAATCAGGATGGCCGGAAGCGAGTCCAGTGTCTAACCACTGCGCCACCTCGCTCGGTCAGTGGTCTAGGGTCCAACCGATATTTTCATATTAGTCGCACGTCCCACATTGATTTCTGCGGTTATTTCAAGCAGTGTTGCTTGTATTTTAGCGCTGACAACACTACGCAAACGCCGATACACTCGGTTCAAAAATGGTTCCAATGGCTCTGAGCACTATGGGACATAACTTCTGAGGTCATCAGTCCCCTAGAACTCAGAACTACTTAAACCTAACTAACCTAAGGGCATCACACACATCCATGCCCGAGGCAGGATTCGAACCTGCGACCGTAGTGGTGACGCGGTTCCAGACTGTAGCGCCTAGAACCGCTCGGCCTCTCCGGCTGGCTGCACTCGGTCGTCAAGTGAAAGCCGCAGGTCACTCCATTGTCGATGGTGAAAGGTAATATCTGAAATTTGGTATTCCCTGCATGCTCTTGACACTGTGGGTCTCGGAAAACTGAATTTCCAAACGATTTCCGAAATGGAATGTTCCACGCATCTAGCCCAAATTACTATTACCGGTTCAAGGCCACAATCACGTCGGAAACGTTTTCACACGACTTACCTGAGTTCAAATGTCAGCTCCGCCAATGTACTGCTCTTTATACGTTGTGTACGCCATACTGACGCCATCTTCATATGTGTATATCACTATACAATGACCTCTGTCGCCCCAGTGTATATAGAGAAATCACAACGCTACTGAACTGCAGCGAAATGCAGAAAGAACTTGACAGAATCGACGCATGGTGCGGAGATATTCGTATTGACCAAGAACACGAATAAATGTCACAAATTACACATCAAGCTACATCTACGCCTATACTCCGGAAGCCACCTTATGGTGAGTGGTGGAGGGTAGCCGGCCGCGGTGGCCGTGCAGTTCTAGGCACTTCAGTCCGGAACCGCGTGACTGCTACGGTCGCAGGTTCGAATCCTGCCTCGGGCATGGGTGTGTCTGATGTTCTTAGGTTAGTTAGGTTTAAGTAGTTCTAAGTTATAGGGGACTGATGTCCTCAGATGTTGAGTCCCATAGTCCTCAGAGCCATTTGAACATTTTTTTTTTTTTTTTTTTTGGGTGGTAATCTGTATACCACTGCATACAAATCTTTTGTGAAAGAAGTTGCTTCCCTTCTGGCAGCAGTTGACCGCAGATGGCTGGAGAAACGAAATTAACTTGTGACTAGAAAAAAGCAGAGGTCATTCCCGTTTACAAGAAGGGCGATAGGACAGATGCACGTAATTATAGGCCTGTATGGTCGACGTCAGTCTGTTGTAGAATTATGGATCGTGTTTTATGCCCAAGAGTTATTACGTTTTTGGAGAACGAAAATCTCCTGTGTAAAAATCAACAAGGTTTTCGCAGAAAGAGCTCTTGCGAAACTCCTCCATGAGTTCGACCAGCGCTATAGACAACATCGAACAGGTTGATGCTATGTTCCCCGATTTTAGGAAGGCGTTAAGCACCGTCTTACACTGCCGTTTAGTGATGAAATACGAGCTTACCGAGTGTCGGACTAGATTTGCTACTGGAGTCAACACTTTATTGCCGATAGAACGCAACACGTCGATGTTAACAGAACAAAATCGACGGATGCGAATGTAATTTGCTGAATGCTGCAAGGCTGTGTTTACGATGTATAGAAATAGACTAATAGAAAATGTCGTAAGCTCTTTAAGGCTGTTGGCAGATAATACGGTCGTGCATAAGATAATAACAACGCCGGAAGGCAATATCGATTTGAAGAGAATTGATGAGTGGTGCTGGATCTGGCAGTTGTCCCTGTACGAATATAAATCTAACATATTAAGCATAAATAGGAAAAGAAGTACACAACTGTACAACAGCACTACCATAAAACATCTAGGCGTAAGTATTCGGATCGACCTTAAATGGAATGATCACAAGTAGTAGGAATAGCAGATGTCAGAATGAAATTCACAAGAAGACTCTTAAGGAAATGTAACTCATCGACGAAGGAAGTGGCTTAGAAGGCGCTTGTTCGACCGATTCGTTAGTATTGTTCATCTATTTGGAATCCTTACCAGGTAGGAGACGAAATAGAGAAGATTCTACGAGGAGCGGTGTGTTTTGTCTGTGGATCATCTGGTCGGCATGAGAGCGTCAAATACATGTTCAACAAACTCCAGTGGCAGACTTTACAGCAGAGGGGTTGTGCATCGCAGGAAAGTTTACAATTGAAGTTTTGCGAGATAATTTTCTGGGAAAATTATATATATATATATATATATATATATATATATATATATATATATATATATATATATATATATATTTACTTACTTACTTATCGCGAATGGACCCAGAAGGATCACGCAAAGCTTTCTGACGTCGTTTCTTCCATACTTCTTTCATTCGTTCTCCATGTTTTCTTCTTCTTTCTTCTGTCCATTTTGTTCCTGGTCTCTTTAGTGCTTCCTTCTCCGACAATACAATCCACTTTTCCACCTTATTTCTAAAAGTTTTTCTATCTTTGACATCTTTAAGTTCAATATTTGCTTTTTGTAAATCTAATTTTACTTGGCTAATCCATGGTGTTGTTGATTTGACTTTTTCTATGTAAGTGAGAATTCTGTTGGTGAGTCGTGTGGGGGGAAGTCTAGTGATATGTCCATAAAATTTTAATCTTCGCCTTCTTATGTCTGCTGCCAGGTTTGATATAGTTTCTGTGGTTCTTCTTGATTGTATCCGGTATCCTTCTTCTGTTAATTTTGGACCTAAAATCTTTCTCATAATTTTGCGTTCTTCTTTTAGTATTTTTTCTAAATCACATTTTGTGTGGAGTGTGAGCGTTTCACTAGCATATAGTGCTGCTGGCTTAATTACTGCGCAGTAGTGTCTGATTTTTGTGTTCGAGGAGATGCATTTTTTATTGTATATTTCATGTGTCATACCATATGCTCTCTTCATTTTCTGTTGTCTGATCTTCTGTGCAACTTTCTCTCCTCCGGTTGGCTCCAAAATTTCACCTAGGTATTTAAAATGTTTTACTCTATTTATTTTTCCATATTTTGTGTTCAAACTGTGTATATGGAATTTCGTACAGAAAAATTCTGTCTTTTGAAACGAAATTTGTAAACCTACTTTATCCGCGCATTCCTTAAGGATCTCTATTTGTTTGGTGGCGATTTCTTCATCATCTGCAAGTATGGCCAAGTCGTCCGCGAATGCTAAACAAGATATCTCCACGTTGTCTTTGGTTCTACCAAGATGGATTGGTTTCCAGTAGAATTGATTTTTTAATTCTTTTTCCCATTCCTTAATGACTTTATCCAGGACTATATTAAACAGAAGTGGAGATAGCCCGTCACCTTGACGTACTCCAGTTTTTATGAGAAAAGGTTCAGAGATTTCTCCCCTGAATTTAACTTTAGATACAGTGTCTGTCAGTGATTCTTTGATAAGCCTTAGTGTTTTGGAGTCAAGTCCAAGTTCCTCTAAAATGTTAAACAAAGATTGCCGGTCAATTGAGTCATAGGCTTTCTTAAAATCTACAAATGTACAAATTATGGGGGCATTTCTAATTGCTTTGTGTTTTAATATTGTCTTTAAATTAAATATTTGTTCTATGCATGAGCGACCGGGGCGAAAGCCTGCTTGATAATCACCAATTTGGCGTTCCAGCTGCTCTTGTGTTCTTTTCAGCAGGCATGTTGAGAGAATTTTGTAGGTGACTTGTAAAAGTGAGATTCCCCTGTAGTTATTGACATTTGTTCTGTCTCCTTTTTTATGTAACGGGTGAATAAGGGCACATTTCCAATCCTCTGGTAATTTTTCTGTTTCCCATATTTTTGTTATTATTTTTGTGAGCTCTTGCAACGTCTTTGGTCCTAGGTTTTTTAATAGCTCTGCAACAATGCCATCTTCGCCAGATGTTCTATTATTTTTTAAGTTTTTAATGTGACATTTGATTTCTTCCTGTGTTGGTGGTAATGAATCCGGTTGAGCGTTGGCACTGATTTCTTTGGGAAACCTTAAACTAGGTTCTGGGCAATTTAGTAGGTTAGAAAAATACTGAGCCAATACTTGACAGTTTTCCTGGTTTGTTAGGGCTAATTTACCATCAGGTTTTCTGAAACATAAATTTTGAGGGATATATCCTCGTATTTTATCTGCGAAAGTTCTGTAGAAGTCTCTTGTATTATGGTTTTGGAAATTTTCTTCTATGGCATCCAGTTGTGCCTTTGTGTACTTCCTTTTTGCTTGCCTAATGGATTTTGAAACCTGTTTTCTAACCTCGTTAAATAAATGTAGACTTTCTTGTGATTTTTTACTGTTATATTCTTGAAATGCCTTTTTTCTCCTTTCCAATGCATTTTCACAGTCTGAATCCCACCAAGGGTGTTTGAATATCTTTTTCAAGGGAATAGTTTCCTTAGCTATTCGCGTGATTTTAGAATGAAATTCTTCCCATGTGTTTGCCTTTTCCTTCTCCCATTCTTCTTTTACTTTAGATTCTTTAATCTTCTTGGTGTCATATTTCTGTATTTCTGTTTTCTTCTGATGACTTCTTCGTGCTGTAAACTTGATTTTAATTCTAGTTAGGTAATGGTCTGAATCAATGTTTGCTCCTCTGCGTACTTGGACGTCGTAAATTTCTTTTTGTACTGGGTATGAAATCGCCACATGATCTATTTGAAACTCGCCAATTTGTTGTATAGGAGATCTCCATGTCTTTTGTTTTCTTGGACATTTTCTTAGAGATGTTGACATTATCTTCAGGTTATTCTGCTTACATAGTTCGACGAGCCTTGTACCATTTTTATTGGTAAATTTATGTGCAGGATATTTGCCTACGGTTTTTTGGTGGATTTTCTCTCTACCAATTTGGGCATTAAAATCGCCGAGTAGAACTTTTGTATCATCTTTTGGAATCTTGGCCATTATATTCTCCAAATTTTCCCAGAACTTTTCTGTTTCTATGGGGTTTTTCTTGTTGTCTCCGTTTGTGGGAGCATGAACATTAACCATTGTGTATGTTTTGTTGGCACATTGTAAGCGCATCGTCATTATCCTATTATTTACGGGAGTAACTTCCTTGATGGAGCTGAGCACGCTCTTGTGTATGATAAACGCCATCCCGAGATGGGGGGCTCCTCTTCCGATTCGTTTATCCGTCTTGCTCTTAAAGATGCGATAGTTGCCATAATCTGATGTTTCTTCATCTGTAAAACGTGTCTCCTGTAAAGCTAGTATTACTATCTTTTGCTTTTCAAGTTCTGTTGTAAGGTTTAGAAGTTTTCCTGGTTGGATTAATGTATTTATGTTAAAGGTTCCAATGTATGTAGGTGTTTTAAGTGGAAGTTTGCCAGAGAGCTCCGACTTTCTCTGGTGTAATCGTGTAAGTCCAGGTTCCCCAGAATCCGAATTCCTGGTTGCCATCTGTTGATGGGTGGATTGGTTACCACCTGGGGTAATGTTGTTATTACTTGCACGAGTCATACTTGCTTGTAATCAAGTTGGTCCAGTGTTTCCACTGGGTGTTTAGAACCAGGGATTGTTAGTTCCTGGCGCATTATGACCAGCCGCACATTGTGTGAACAGACGCTGACCAGGATGCCGATGGTTCCCACTTCAGACGCGTCCTGGATTTGGGTGTTGACAGTGCTTATTGTAATGGCGGCACTTACTCGCCATGACACAGCAACGTCTTCGGGTTCTGTGGTTTTTGAATGAGTGTGACCCTTGCCAAAAGTCACCCTCGCACACCCTCGTGATGCTGCCGCCTCGGTCCGGGACTGCTTATTTGGGTTTCCCCTTATTCGCAGCCGTCCACCATATCTGATGGATCGTTCGCTATCCGCCAGCTGCGACCCGCCCTGTACCTGAGACTCGGCTAGGGTATATATATATATATATATATATATATATATATAAGCCCGCATCTCGTGGTCGTGCGGTAGCGTTCTCGCTTCCCACGCCCGGGTTCCCGGGTTCGATTCCCGGCGGGGTCAGGGATTTTCTCTGCCTCGTGATGGCTGGGTGTTGTGTGCTGTCCTTAGGTTAGTTAGGTTTAAGTAGTTCTAAGTTCTAGGGGACTTATGACCACAGCAGTTGAGTCCCATAGTGCTCAGAGCCATTTGAACCATATATATATAATATAGGGGTTGCAGGGGTACAGACCCCTGGGGAGGTGGGTGGGTTATTCATGCATGGCTGTGTTGAGTTACATGCAGCAGCTACGTCAGGCGGCTGACCTTGAATGAGTTTCGCCTGGCTGCCGCTAGATGACTGAGGAGCGCGCTATAGTTCTAACTAAGCGCGCTCCGCTGGAAAAGTCTGCATCCGGTCCGCCATTGCTGATTAACGCCGCGCTACTTCCTGCCGCGCCCATGTTTATCAGTGGATGCATCCGCTACTGAGGCAGCTGCATGCTCATTCAACCACCCCAGGGGTCGGAACCCCTACAACCCACAGATTGATTATATACAATAAATAATTAATTTAAAGATATAAAAGATAAGAACTTAATGGTAAAGTTGAGGTATACTTTAAAAAAAATCTCACGAGATAGATAAGGATGCTTCGCAACTTTATAATGAACATTAATATAAAAAAATAAGAAATAAAGAATCAAAAACTTAACAATAAATAATCAGAGTGTGAACAGAGATCAACAAATATTTTAAATGAAATAACTACCTAAAATATATATCGTGATAAAATGGTTCAATATCACGAAATCATCATTTTCTATGGGGCTTTGTCCCACTTCGACGCGGGGTCGGCCTTGTTACTATGGATTCACGATGCTGGTGTCAGAGGGTAGCCAGATGCCCTTCCTGTCGCCACCCCGTACCCCCTAGGATGGAATGAGTGTACCCCAGCTGTCTGCGTCTAGTAAAAACTGTAAAATAGTGCGAACGTTTTGAAACGTCTGCGAGTCGTGTAACTGAGGCGGGACGTGGGGACCAGCCCAGTATTCACCTAGCGAGATGTGGAAAACCACCTAAAAACCACATCCAGGCTGGCTGGCACACCGGCCCTCGTCGTTAATACGCCGGGCAGATTCGATCAGTGGCCGGCGCGCCTACCCGAGTACAGGAAGCAGCGTAGTTCAACATCAAGAAAGAGTTCCCTAATTCTCAGGAATGATACATTACAGTGTACAATTGGTGTTCACCACCTGACGAGACGTGGTATGAAGATAACTTCTGATAAAATCGAAAGTGGTTACCATTTGTATGGGTAATGATTAATTTTAATAATTCCTTGTAATCAGTACTGATTAATGGTTTAAACGTAACAGCAATGCCAATCTGTCCACTAGACTTAGAACTACATAAAACTAACTACCCTAAGGACATCACACACATCCATGCCCGAGGCAGGATTCGAACCTGCGACAGTAGCGATCACGCGGTTCCTCACTGAAGCGCCTACAACCGCTCGGTCACAGCGGTCGGCGGGAATGGTTCTGTGGTGTCACCGCCAGACACCACACTTCCTAGGTGGTAGCTTTAAATCGGCCGCGGTCCATTAGTACATGTCGGACCCGCGTGTCGCCACTGTCAGTGATCGCAGACCGAGCGCCACCACACGGCAGGTCTCGAGAGACGGACGAGCACTCGCCCCAGTTGTACGGACGACTTTGCTAGCGACTACACTGACGAAACCTCGCTCCTTGGCCGAGCAGATAGTTAGAATAGCCTTCAGCTAAGTCCATCGCTACGACCTAGCAAGGCGCCATTAGCCTTAGATAGCTTGTATCTAAAGAGTCTCACTTGTATCGCCACAATCTCCAGGTGTACAACAAGGATGGATTAAAGTTAAGTATTCCAGAAGCTACGTACTTTTCTTTATAGCATTCATTACGTATCCTGTTTCAGACCTCACTCCATCCTTCGTGAGCTTATAGCGTGCATTGCGGTCCCCTCAAACCACACTTTGTCGGCACTTCTGTCGACACATCAGGTTCAGTGCTAGGTTTGTGCTCAGAAAGAAGGGTATCAACACCTCATTTGATCATCGTGAGTTTTCTGAGGATTCAGTAAATTCTTTCAAGTGAATTGTGAGATAATTTCTCCAAAAAGGCCACTCTCACTTTGGTCCCTAGCGTCATCTATCAATGCTTAAACCTCATTTTCCTTGACCACGATATGGACACGATCGTAAGGTCTAATGTTCCCGTCTTCCGGTACTTTTAGTCTGTTCTCTCTGAGGGAGAGAGATAACCACGGGTCGTTTAGCAAGATGGTATCTGAATAGCTGCACAAGGGCAGTGTCGCAGGCAGCTCAGAGCTGGGCGTGTTCTCCCGCTTTGGGTCGCGCGTTGTTGCAGCAGCAGGTACAGAGCAATGCTGGGCTTTTAATTAAGGCGCGCCGCTAAGCGGCCATTGGGTGCGCCGAACAATATTGCGACGGCGGCGGCCCACCGGCTCGGCAGCGCCTCGTGCGGCCGTTAGCCGTACTCGGGCAGAGATTGCGCCACTGCCGAGGTGCACTCAGCGACAGCGCAAGCCGCGCTGCAATGGCAAACACGCGCGGCGCAGCCCGCCTCATTGGCAGGCGCGCGCCCGAGCTACTGCCGGAGATTAAGCCGAGCGCACGGCACGGCGGCAGTCTCCCCACGCCACATCTGTCAGTCGATACGGTGAACCCAACAACATATTGTATTTCTCTGTGTTTAAGATGTACATTCATACCCAGTCGTTCTGGGTAGCGTCATGAGTGTTGAGGTATGGAAATGGAAATGTCGTGTGACTAGGGCCTCCCGTCGGGTAGACCGTTCGCCTGGTGCAGATCTTTCGATTTGACGCCACTTCGGCGACCTGCGCGTCGATGGGGATGAAATGATGATGATAAGGACAACACAACACCCAGTCCCTGAGCGGAGAAAATCTCCGACCCAGCCGGGAATCGAACCCGGGCCCTTAAGATTGACAGTCTGTCACGCTGACCATTCAGCTACCGGGGCGGACAGTGTTGAGGTGATGGACCAAAGCCTAACGGCAGTACCGATCCTGTGCTAACATGGAAACAGCAGCAGGTTGAGCTCGTATTTTAACCCTTGCAATACCACGGCGGAGGGAGGCTTACTTGATGCTCAAAAAATGGTTCTAATTGCTCTGAGCACTATGCGACTTGACTTCTGAGGCCATCAAACGCCTAGAACTTAGAACTAATTAAACCTAACTAACCTAAGGACATCACACACATCCATGCCCGAGGCAGGATTCGAACCTGCGACCGTAGCGGTCGCTCGGTTGCAGACTGTAGCGCCTAGAACCGCACGGCCACTCCGGCCGGCCTTGATGCTCACCTTTTGAAATTATTATTATCTAGTTACTTACTTCACAGCTTTAAATTTCTTTGTTTTTGATGAAATCTTCTACCTGTTTCCATACAAGTTTTATTACAGTTGAAGCTAACCCCCGCATTTAAGCATCGGTAGTAGAAGTCACTTTCCATCTTTAGGTCCTTATTTACAAATAAACGTATGTTGAGAGTAAAAGTCAACAACAATATACGAAATTTACATTTTTAAAATTTTTGAAGTTTGTCATAAAGCCACTTTACTGAAAGTGCGTTGATACTGCTACGTGTGTGCTAAAAGGTATTTTCAGGTTCTGGACCCTACTTACAGATCAGTACTAGGGTTGAATGAGATTTTCACTCTGCAGCGGAGTGTGCGCTGATTTGAAACTTCCTGGAAGATTAAAACTGTGTGCCGGACCGAGACTCGAACTCGGGACCTTTGCCTTTCGCGGGCAAGTGCTCTACCAACTGGGCTACCCAAGCGCGACTCACGCCCCGTCCTCACAGCTTTACTTCTGCCAGTATCTCGTCTCCTACGTTCCAAACTTTACAGAAGCTCTCCTGCGAACCATGCAGAACTAGTACTCCTGAAAGAAAGGACATTGCGCAGACATGGCTTAGCCACAGCCTGGGGGATGTTTCCAGAGTGAGATTTTCACTCTGCAGCGGAGTGTGCGCTGATTTGAAACTTCCGTGCAGATTAAAACTGTGTGCCGCACCGAGACTCGCAGGAGAGCTTCTGTGAAGTTTGGAAAGCAGGAGACGAGGTACTGCCAGAAGTAAAGCTGCGAGGACAGGGCGTGAGTCGTGCTTGCGTAGCTCAGTTGGTAGAGCACTTGCCCGCGAATGGCAAAGGTCCCGAGTTCGAGTCCCAGTCCGGCACACAGTTTTGATCTGCCAGGAAGTTTCAGTACTAGAGCTGTTGATAAAATATGATATATTGACATTTCTCCAAGAGAGTGTCGATATATATAGGCCGTATGTTTCTCCTCGATAGAGCGGAATCTAAATGGCAATATCATGGCCAAAATTTTTATTTTATATTATATTTCTTCGCAATTTTTGGTAACTATTTGAAACAGTTCTTTTGAGACTGTAGTAGAACACAATTCTATTTTCACTGTGTGAAGGAGTCATAACTAGAAGAAGGGAAAGAAAACCAATATGTACTCCGTGTGCATACCGGGTGGAGTCATTCCAGACATGGAGCGGGTCCTCTCGGAAACCACGAACAGCACAGGGTGCAGCCAAATGCAGGTGGTTGCTCACGTCGCTACCAATGATGTGTGTCACTTTGGATCAGAAGAGATTCTCTATGGTTTCGAGCGGCTAACAGAAGTGGTAAAGGCTGCCAGTCTTGCTTGCAAGATGAAAGCAGAGCCGACCATTTGCAGCATAGTCGACATGACCGATTGCGGACCTCTGGTACGGAGCCGAGTGAAGGGTCTGAATCAGAGGCTCAGACGGTTCTGCAACCGTGTAGGCTGCAGATTCCTCGACTTGCGCCAAAGGGTGGTTGGGTTTCGGGTCCGCTGAAGACGTCAGGCGTCCACTATACGCAGGAGGCAGCTACACGGGTAGCAGGGGCTGTGTGGCGTGGACTGGACGGTGTTTTACGTCAGAAGGTCTCGGGGAAGCACAAGATGGGCTTCAGTCACAAAGGGTGGAGGCCGAACACAGGAAGAACGTAGATACAGGAAGCATCGGTATGACAGTTGTAAATTGTAGTAGCTGCTTTGGGAAAGTACCAGAGCTAATAGAAAGCACTGATGCTCAAAACGCTATAGGCACTGAAAGCTGGCTAAAGCCGAAGATAAGCTCAGCCGAAATTTTTGCGAAGAACCTAAAGGTATTCCGAAAGGATAGGTTAAACAGGGTTGGCGGTGGCGTCTTTGTTGCTGTTAGAAGTAGTTTATCTTGTCGCGAGATTGAAGTAGATAGTTCCTGTGAGTTAGTAGGGATACAGGTCATTGTTGGCAACCGGAATAAAATAATAATTGGATCCTATTACCGACCTCCCATTCAGATGATACAGTTGCTGAAAGGTTCAAAGAAAACTTGAGTTTGATTTTAAACGCGTACCCGACCCATACGATTATAGTTGGTGGTGACTTTGATTTACACTCGTTATGTTGGCGAAAATACATGTTTAATTCCGGAGGTACACATAAAACATCATCCGAAATTGCGCTAAACGCATTCTCTGAAAACTATCTCGGGCAGTTAGTTCATCATCCTACTCGAATAGCAAACTACAATGAAATCCAGATCTTTAGCTGCTTACAGGCGTGATAAATACACTCCTGGAAATGGAAAAAAGAACACATTGACACCGGTGTGTCAGACCCACCATACTTGCTCCGGACACTGCGAGAGGGCTGTACAAGCAATGATCACACGCACGGCACAGCGGACACTCCAGGAACCGCGGTGTTGGCCGTCGAATGGCGCTAGCTGCGCAGCATTTGTGCACCGCCGCCGTCAGTGTTAGCCAGTTTGCCGTGGCATACGGAGCTCCACCGCAGTCTTTAACACTGGTAGCATGCCGCGACAGCGTGGACGTGAACCGTATGTGCAGTTGACGGACTTTGAGCGAGGGCGTATAGTGGGCATGCGGGAGGCCGGGTGGACGTACCGCCGAATTGCTCACCACGTGGGGCGTGAGGTCTCCACAGTACATCGATGTTGTCGCCAGTGGTCGGCGGAAGGTGCACGTGCCCGTCGACCTGGGACCGGACCGCAGCGACGCACGGATGCACGCCAAGACCGTAGGATCCTACGCAGTGCCGTAGGGGACCGCACCGCCACTTCCCTGCAAATTAGGGACACCGTTGCTCCTGGGGTATTGGCGAGGACCATTCGCAACCTTCTCCATGAAGCTGGGCTACGGTCCCGCACACCGTTAGGCCGTCTTCCGCTCACGCCCCAACATCGTGCAGCCCGCCTCCAGTGGTGTCGCGACAGGCGTGAATGGAGGGACGAATGGAGACGTGTCGTCTTCAGCGATGAGAGTCGCTTCTGCCTTGGTGCCAATGATGGTCGTATGTGTGTTTGGCGCCGTGCAGGTGAGCGCCACAATCAGGGCTGCATACGACCGAGGCACACAGGGCCAACACCCGGCATCATGGTGTGGGGAGCGATCTCCTACACTGGCCGTACACCACTGGTGATCGTCGAGGGGACACTGAATAGTGCACGGTACATCCAAACCGTCATCGAACCCATCGTTCTACCATTCCTAGACCGGCAAGGGAACTTGCTGTTCCAACAGGACAATGCACGTCCGCATGTATCCCGTGCCACCCAACGTGCTCTAGAAGGTGTAAGTCAACTACCCTGTCCAGCAAGATCTCCGGATCTGTCCCCCATTGAGCATGTTTGCGACTGGATGAAGCGTCGTCTCACGCGGTCTGCACTTCCAGCACGAACGCTGGTCCAACTGAGGCGCCAGGTGGAAATGGCATGGCAAGCCGTTCCACAGGACTACATCCAGCATCTGTACGATCGTCTCCATGGGAGAATAGCAGCCTGCATTGCTGCGAAAGGTGGATATACACTGTACTAGTGCCGACATTGTGCATGCTCTGTTGCCTGTGTCTATGTGCCTGTGGTTCTGTCAGTGTGATCATGTGATGTATCTGACCCCAGGAATCTGTCAATAAAGTTTCCCCTTCCGGGGACAATGAATTCACGGTGTTCTTATTTCAATTTCCAGGAGTGTATCAACAGGGACAGTTGAATATGTGTGCCCCAATCGGTACGCGAACTCGGGATCTCCTGCTTACATGGCAGACGCTCTATCCGTCTGAACCAGTGAGGACACAGAGGATAGTGCAACTGCGGAACTTATCTCTAGCGCGCTCCCCGTGAGACCAAAATGTTCAAATGTGTGTGAAATCTTATGGGACTTAACGGCTAAGGTCATCAGTCCCTGAGCTTACACACCAATTAACCTAAATTATCCTTAGGACAAACACACACACACCCATGCCCGAGGGAGGACTCTAACCTACACCGGGACCAGCAGCACAGTCCATGACTTCGGCGCCTCAGACCGCTCTGCTAAACCCGCGCGGCCCCGTGTGACCCACACCTGCAAATTACTGTCCACATATTATGTTTGTAGTGCCCCTGCCAACTAAACTCATCACTCGCGGTAGTCAATCTACCGATTCCCGTAAGAATTCGGGCAATGTGACTGCAGTTCCACTTACATCCAGTTACCATAGTCAGCAAAGTGATAATCGCCAAGCGTGAACTTACATCGTTTCCGTTCCAGTGCTGACTTTAAGAAAGATAGGCAGGCTGGTAGCTCGTTGATGTACAGAGTATTTAATAATAAATCTATATTTTACAGCTCTAAAACTGGTAGCATATTTACAATGTCTGCATAAAAGTTTGTAGGGCACTATGTCGATATCTTACCTGTCGCTATATCGATATACCGATACCTTCTTCCGATATATCGATGGCCGATAGGATATATTTTTTAATACCGGCATACAGGATTGCCGATATTTTTAAAAATATCAACAGTTCTAACCAGTACCTCTCTAAAAGTATATTTTTAATATCATTGCACACCACTTAATGATTTAATTATTTTTTATAATGGGCATAATATGTGGTTTTCAACTATATCTGTTAATCGCACCTGCCGACATCTTCCAGTTAGCCCACAACTCGCACTCGCCAACCTGTACAGTATACTTATATGGATATTGTGTCTGTTTCTTCGGACATGTCCGAAAGAACAGACAGAATATCCATGTAAGTATATAGTTCTGGCAACACCGGCCATGACCTTTTGCTTCTGTGTGGATGCGCACATATTCCCCGAACTCTTACGGGACTTGGTAAGAATGTCTTCCCCGAGTAATGTGTGTTGCGTGGGACACTACGAATGTAGTGTGTGGACATACAAGGTGAGAATGTGGGTCTCCGTTCTCGCTTCCCACGCCCGGGTTCCCGGGTTCGATTCCCGGCGGGGTCAGGGATTTTCTCTGCCTCGTGATGGCTGGGTGTTGTGTGCTGTCCTTAGGTTAGTTAGGTTTAAGTAGTTCTAAGTTCTAGGGGACTTATGACCACAGCAGTTGAGTCCCATAGTGCTCAGAGCCAATGTGGGTCTTGCGGGAGGCGTGCGCCAAGTAGTCCCTGCAGTGGCGCCATCCTCTGTGTCCTCGGTGGCCCAGATGAATAGAGCGTCTGCCATGTAAGCAGGAGATCTCGGGTTCGAGTTCCGGTCGGGACACATATTCTCACTTGTCCCCGTTAGTATATATTAACGCCCGTTAGCAGCTGAAGGTATTAATATAATTCTAACCTGTACAGTACTTTGTCGATGGCGTCTCAGTACAGGAACGTGTGCAGTTCGGTGCTAGAGGCCGTGCGAAGCGGAGGTCCGATACTTCCGCCTGTGCGGCGTATGAGAGTGTTTGTTTGCTTGTGGACTTAGTCTGCGCGCGGGCTAGTAACAACGATCATGGCAAACAAGTACAGGAAAACTACATTACATTTCAATTTCTGCAAAGACTACGAACGACCAAAGGCTTTAGCAGTGGAACGATTCATTCGAGAGGAAGTCAAGATACCGCCAAACGATATTGTCGGAATTCACCTGTCCATCATTAGTCCTACGGTGTATGTTAAGATGATAAATGACGCGGTGTGTGAGAGAATATACAGGCGACAAAAGCATGACTCCTATTTTGCCATGGTGACGGGAATGCCGGCACGGTTATTGTAGAACATGCTGGTCTGAGTGTACGGACAATACGTGTTTTTGAGCTGCCATTTGAGCTCCCGACTGACGAGGTTATCGAGGCTTTTAAGCCATGCGGTAAGGTACATGGTCACACAGCAGTACGCTGGTCACAATTCGCCACGTACCCCGTTCTTAACGGAGTGCGACAGATCACTATTGATCTTCAGAAGCATGTACCGTCTTATCTGACAATTGGTGGTTGTCGGGCGGTGGTGATTTACGATGGTCAACCACGTACATGTTCTGGCTGTGGCCAGGAGGGACACCTCAGGTCGAACTGTATGCAACGGCGAATTACGCAACTGCCTTCAGATGTGCGGGAGCCGTCGCCGGCGATGACAGTACTACCGAGCACCTATGCCAAAGCCCTCACTGCGTCCGCTGATGACCGAAAGGCCTAGCCCCGATGGAAGATCAAGATGGCACTCTCCGAAACCCTGTATCAGACGTCGGGATGACAGAGGATGCTGCTCCATCGAGCATACAATCTACGGCGACAACATCAGTGGAGACCGAACTCCCACCAAGCACAACGATAGTACACGAAGCGGTTCCAGCTACTACAGATGCTGTTCCGTCTGGAACGCACTCTGTGACGACATCAGTTCCGACCAAACTCCCGCCAAGTACAACGATGGGACTCGAAACACTTCCAGTTCCTACGGATGCTTTTCTGTCGGGCAAACGTGATTCCCTACAATCTGAGGACACGGAAGGAAGGTCACGCAAACAACGTTCCCCGAAAAGGAGGAAACGGCGGCGTCGCACGACATCTCCTCGGGATGACTCCCCTTGCCCCGACGACGATGTGCCTGTGGACCGAGACGACACCACAGCCTCTACGCAACAGGATGAGGCAATGGAAACTGTTCGATCAGACCGGCAGCGGTCTGTCACATTAACGGTACAGGTACGTCGTGATGCTGAAGAGTAATCACAGCTAGTGACTCTCCAGACGCAGATGCTGTGCCTATGGACACGAATATATCACTGCCTGAAAAGACGTGGTACGACGATATTGAGGAGGCGCCGGACGTCATAGAGAGACAACCGGCACTCACGAAGACGGCCTAATAATTACTGATGGTGAAGGGAGAGTGGCGGGAGAACGTCTTCTAACTCAGCCTCCAGCACCGATGCAGGGAGATGTTGTTGGGCCTCGACAAAGTGGGATTCAACGCCATGCGAACCGTATTGCGACACTAAATATAAATGACGTGCGTTCACCAGCCAAAATACGCCTACTGAAGGAAACGATTTGGGCATCTGATGTGGATTTTGCTTTGCTGCATTACGTCCACATAGCTGCACTCCCATACATCGCAGGCTACCAATCCTATTCGTCACATGGAGATCACAATGGGAGTGGGGTGGCAGTTTACGTGCGGGATGGATTCCCAGTGGAAAACGTGTGTTATTTTCCGTCGACCAGGGGAATGGCTTTTACGACGTTTGGGACACGCATCATCAATCTTTATGCACCGTCGGGAAATACTCGGCGGCGGGAAAGGGCGCGATTTTATGCAGAAGATATTGACCCACTATTCCATGGATTTAATGAATGTGTAATAATTGGTGGAGATTTCAACCGTGTTCTCAGCTAGAAAGACCAATGGCCGCAAGCAAACATCAGCCAGGAGTTGCGAACCGTTGTCAACGACCTTATACTTACTGACACGTGGGAATTAACGGCACGGAGATGCACCAGGATACACCTATGTGACAAGTCATTCGGCGAGCAGATTAGATCGCATTTATATCTCACGGACTCATGCAAATGATGTCCAGGACGCGGAACGCTGGCCATTGGCATTTTCAGATCACAGCGCTTACATCTGTACGGTGCTTCTTCCCCGTAGAGAGGTGTGGAAAAGTAAGGTCCCATGGAAACTAAACATTCACCATCTACATGATCCTGAATGCCGTCAACGGATCCTTGAGACATGGACGATGTGCGGGCGAAGGGTTGAAAGGTATGCGGCGATGCTTGATTGGTGGCTGACTTGTGCTAAAACGCCGCTTCGCCGTACGTTCATCTCATATAGCAGGGAGATGGCAGAATGGCGCCGCCGTACGACCGACTTTTATTTTGCAGTGCTTCGCGACCTGGATGATGGTCCGCCGGGACAGGACATCTGGATCGAACGCAAAAGGATAAAAGCTAAACTAGTTGCTTTAGCTCGGAAACATCTTCAGGGAATCATGGTGCGCGCCAGATGTCACGATGCGATAAGGCACGAGATTCCTTCCATGCACCATGTCGTGAATGAACGAAAGCACCGACGACGCGTTTTGATACGGGAATTAATTACCCGCGAAGACCGAAGAGCGACGCGTCAAGCGGACATTGGCTCAGCATTTGTCGACCATTACCAACATATCTACCGGGAAGAAGCAGCCCTTGTCGATGACCTCGACCGTATAGCCACGTACGTCTCCCGTACACTGACAGTGGAAGCCGCGGGAACATTACTGGCAGCCATTAGCTGTGAGGACGTACATGATGCGATCGCACAAGGTGCGTTGAATCGGTCCCCAGGCATTGATGGGCTTCCTGCTGAATTTTACCGAGAATTTCACAGCGAAATGTCACCACGATGGACGGAAATGTACAACGAGATGATGAATTCCGATGCGCCTACTCCACTGGCTTTTATGAAAGGCCTCTTGGTGCCAGTACATAAACCGAGGTCAGGGATTACGGTCACACATTATCTTCCCATCACCCTGATTAATGCCGACTATAAGACTTTTGCACGGTTGCTTGCGTCCCAATGTCGTATGTTAATTCGTAGCGTTCTCTCTCCAGAACAGACGACACCGGGTGGATCGGTAAATCTGCAAACAGCTACTGACGAATGCCGTGATGTGATAGCGCTAGCGGAGGAGCTCCGGCTTAAAGCGGCGATGGTGTTGGTTGATTTTGACAGTGCTTTTGATAAGGTGCGCCACAACTATCTGTACGCTACAATGGAACAAATGGGATTTCCAGACCGTTTTACTGGTCTCATTAGAAGGATTTATAGGGGCGCACAATCCTTGGTACAGGTTAATGGGCGTCTAGCAGGGCCCATTTAAATTCGACGATCCATTCGCCAGGGCTGCCCTCTTTCGATGCTGCTGTTCGCGATAGCGTTGGAACCATTAATTGGAAGGCTAACAAATTCTCTTTCTGGGATGGAACTACGGGGCTACACCTTCAAAAGTCGTGCCTATGCGGACGACCTCCTGCTGCTCGTTCGTTCTGAGGAAGAGGTGAAGACGGTCCTTGAACTGTTGTTGGATCAAAGTGTGACGACGGGTAGTGCAGTGAACATGAACAAATCGGTGGCAATGCCGGTTGGAAGGGGCCTTACGCCGCAAGAAATCTGTCCGTTTCCTTATGTGCAACGATTCCGCTATCTCGACATAGACTTTACCTCATCTGTAAAACATACTGCGGCGGTTAACTACCGATGTATTTTACAGACAACACGTACCGTGGTCCGACAACATCTCCTACGGCGCCTTGATCCTTTGCAGCGAGTCGAGTATCTGAACACTTATGTGGTTTCTCGAATGGTGCATATTTCGCAGATCCTGCCCCTACCACTCACGATCGGACGTTGACTTCAATCAGACTAGGCTATTTTGTGATGACTGGATCGCCCCTCAAGGTGCGATACGCAACGCTCACGCTCCCTACGGACAAGGGGGGATTCAGACTTACGAATGTTCACTACCGAGCGACGGCGCTCCTTCTAGCCACGATGTACAAGCAATGGCGTAGCGGGCGTGATTCCCTTACATCCCGCCTACTGGATCTCCTGGTTCCAGCGTCCCTCACACCTCCGGTGGCGGTGGGCAACATTACGCCACATTTTGCGCATGTATCAACATTTATCGTGGAACTTAGTTATATCAGAGACGAGCTTCCGCGCACGAGACCGCCATGCGCGAAGGATTTTTATGTTTGGCTGCTACGACGGATAAGTCGTAATGTCATTGAACTCAAACACCCCAGGTTGCATTGGCCGAAGATTTGGAGACATGTGCACCAAAAATTCCTTCCTACCTTCGTTCGGTCACTGTTGTTCTCTGTCGCCTGTGTCAAGTACAACACCAACCAACGGCTCCATGCAATTGGACTGGTGGACACTCCACTATGCCCGAAATGTCGCCAAGTTGATGACGACCATCACCGCTTAACTTGTATCGCGGTGGAGGACGTCTGGCTCCTAGGAAGACAGATGGTGGCTTGCTACCTCCGTGTGACCCCGCAACATATTACACCTGCTTTCTTCTTACATCCGGAGAGTGACTCCTTTCCGGCGACTAAATCACAGTCGATCATCTGGGTGGAAGGTTGGAAGATCGCGTACCTCTATGGGGATGTTGCCAAGTCGCGACTTGACTTCTGGTATTTCTTGCAGCCAGCCGACAATGAGGTTTATAGATGGTCACACTATTGGAAAACCTTTGCCAACTATCTTCAGGCAGTCTTCCTCGACCCACCACGCAGCTTGGATGTGCCGCGTGCAGTCGGTGTGCACATTTGACAGCTGATAATGAACCTCACGCTTCTCTCACCACTCAATATGTAATGCACATACTATACCATGAAATGATCTACATGTTCCTTTTAACAGAGTGATCTTTATTGAAAATAAATAAAAAAACCTGTTCCTTTAAATAAAAAAGGGGGTCAGTGCGACAAAAAAATAACAAACTAAAAAAAAAGATGGATAGAGCGTCTGCCATGTAAGCAGGAGATCCCGGGATCGAGTCCCGGTCGGGACACACATTTTCACCTGTCCCCGTTGATACTCGTATATATCAACTCCCGTTAGCAGCTGAAGGTATTAATATAATTCCAACCTGTACAGTACGTTGTCCATGGCGTCTCAGCACATGAAAGTGCATTCGAGCATCTAAAAAGTGTGGTAACTGTTCATAATTTAAAATTAGAAATTAGGAGTAGAGGCGTAAGTTACAAGGAACGATAATGTTCCCAGAATGAATTTTCACTGTCCTGGGGAGTGTGCGCTGAAAGGAAAGTTCAGGGCAGATTGAAACTGTGTGCACGATCGGGGCTGGAACCCGAGATCTTTGCCCTTCGCGGGCAAGTGTTCTACCAACTGAGCAATCGGAGCAGCACTTGGGACTCATCCCCACAAATTTACTTCCGCCAGTAAGTCTCCTTCTACCAAACTCCACAAAAGCTCTCCTACGTAACTTAAGAGACCACCACTCCTGGGTCGCCGGCCGTTGTGGCCGAGCGGTTCTAGGCGCTTCAGTCTGCAACCACGCGACCGCTACTGTCGCAGGTTCGAGTCCTGCCTCAGGCATGGATGTGTGTGATGTCCTTAGGTTAGTTAGATTTAGGTAGTTCAAGTTCTAGGGGACTAATGACTTCAGATGTTAAGTCCCATATTGCTCATAGCCATTTGAATCACCACTCCTGGAAGACAGGAAGGAAGTTTCAGATCAGCGCACACTCCGCTGCTGAGTGGAAATTCATTCTGGATATAGTGGCCCAGGCTGTGTCTGAGACAGGTCTTCGCAATTTTCCCCTTCCAAAAGTGTTAGTCTCGCAAGTTACGCAGGAGAGCTTCAGTGAAGTTTGGAATGTAGGAGGCGAGGAACCGGTGGAAGTATAGATGTGAGGAACCGTCGTGAGCCGTACTTGGGTAGCTCAGTTGGGAGAGCGCGAAGGGCAAAGGTCCCAGATTCGAATACCGATGTGGCACATAGTTCTAACCTGCCTGGAAGTTTCAGTGAAAATGTAGTTATTGTTATGGACTTCAGTCTGTAACCTGGTTTGATAAAAACTGTCCACGACACTCTATTCTTTTTAAGCCTCTTTATCCCTGTGGAAGTACATCCGTTTGAACCTGCTTATGCTGTACTTTTTCCATATAACCCCTTTGCTGCCCTTGTCCCCACTTATTCACACATACTTCCCTATGTTACCTATTTGAGAAATCCATGATGTCCAGAGTGCATAGTATCAACCGATTTCTTATTTCTTGTTTTAGTCAAGTTCTGTTCTTCTCAGTTCAAATGGTTCAAATGGCTCTGAGCACTATGGGACTTAACTGCTGAGGTCATCAGGCCCCTAGAACTTAGAACTACTTAAACCTAACTAACCTAAGGACATCACACACATCCATGCCCGAGGCAGGATTCGAACCTGGGACCGTAGCGGTCGCGCGGTTCCAGACTGTAGCGCCTAGAACCGCTCGGCCACTCCGGCCGGCTCTTCTCAGTTATCCGATATATCTATGTAATCGTGTGCAGCACCACATTTCAGTAGCGTCTAATCTCGTTTGAACTTTGTTCATTCTCCTTTTCGCATATGTATACGTCTATAACGCAAACAAAAACTCACAGCAAAGAATTCCTAGAATTTAAATTTATATTCGACATCATAAAATTCCTGTTTTATAGAAACTTTTTGTTCATATTTGCGTCTGCACATTACATCCTCTCTAGTTTGGCTGTCACAGCAAACTGGATGTATTAATTTTATTGTCTCAGTTCCTAACCTAATTCCGTCAGCATCACCTAAATTAATGCGACTTCTATTGGCTCTGAGCACTATGGGACTTAACATCTGTGGTCATCAGTCCCCTAGAACTTAGAACTACTTAAACCTAACTAACCTAAGGACATCACACACATCCATGCCCAAGGCAGGATTCGAACCTGCGACCGTAGCAGTCGCGCGGTTCCGGACTGAGCGCCTAGAACAGCGAGACCACCGCGGCCGGCCTGCGACTTCTATTCACTATCCTTATTTTACTTCTGTTGATATTAATTATGTAACATCTTTGGAAGATTCCATCGATTCCTTTCACTTATCCTGGAAGTTCTTTATATCTCTGACATAGCTACAACGCTACTGGCAACCGTTCAAGTTCTCATTTCGCCTCTTTGTACTTTAATTACTTTTCTAAATATCTTGGCCGTTTCCTTTGCTGTTACCTCAGTGTACGGATTCAACAACGTTAGCGATGGGCTGTATCTGTATCACTCCTTTGTACACTGCTACTTCTCTTTAATTCCCCTCGGCTCTAATGTCTGATATCTGCAGTCTGGTTTCTGTTCCGTCTATAGACGATATTTCGCTCTTTATACTTTTTCTTGAGATCTTTATAATTTCAGAGAGTATTCCAGTTGACTTTGCCAAAAATTTTCTCTAAATCTACTAATGCTATAAACGCAGGTTTGCCTTTCTTCAGTTTATCTTCTAAAGTAGTTCTTGGGCTTAATATTATCTCACCTGTTCCTCCATTTCTTCGGATCCCACACTGATCTTATCCTGGATCATCGTATTCCAGTTTTTTCACTGTTTTATAAATAATTCATATCAGTTTTTTTTGCAATCATGACTTGAAGTAATTATAGTATTCATTGATGTCTTTCGCCGGCCGAAGTGGCCGCGCGGTTCTGGCGCTGCAGTCTGGAACTGCGAGACCGCTACGGTCGCAGGTTCGAATCCTGCCTCGGGCATGGATGTGTGTGATGTCCTTAGGTTAGTTAGGTTTAACTAGTTCTAAGTTCTAGGGGACTAATGACCTCAGCAGTTGAGTCCCATAGTGCTCAGAGCCATTGATGTCTTCGGAATACAAAACTAATACCAATGACATATTTACTTTGTTAATTTTGGTATGACTAAGTAAATCCTTTTGTCACGGTAACCGGATACAGAAGTGGACTATAGTTGAACTACATCAAAATGAAATGAAACCGAATTAGAAAGGGATTGACATATGCTTACAAATCTTATTAATAATGTGGATATTTTAAAGTTGATTTTGTTGAATTCACCGTTTTTAAGCAGCTGAAGGTCTGTTCCTCCCCACTGGAAGCTCTTTGTTTCTTTAACCTAAATTATCTCGTGTTGCAACTTGATTCTGATGGACATTAACATGCACTTCAAGCTGCATCTCAGAACTGCATCAGGCTGATAGTCTCTTTTCAAAAGAATAACTCTACAAGTGTTTGTCATTCGTCACAACTGGTAGCATATAAAAGCTTCCGATTTTCTGTTTACAAGAAGCGTTTAACGCTTAAAAGATTTATTTGAAATCAGAACCACCCTTTAGTCTTTGTGAGAGGAACTTGAATGCAGCTCACTGAATGCAACGTAAAATAATTTTGTCCAAATAATGTACATGGCTTGTGATGAGTCGGTCCGGACACCTGAAGACGCCAGAAAGGGAGCATTTTGGCAATGAAAGACACCCCAGACCGTTTGTAAACGCCCTTACCGTTGCCGTGTGTGGGGGAAGGGGGAAGGAGCGTTGCTAGATTTTGGTCTTGATGTTTAGAGAAGCTATACAGTGGACGTGCTGGAGCTCTGTCCATATATACAACACACGTGACACATCAGAATTCAGATTCTGCATGATCTGAAAGAGACGTAGGCAAACTAGGCATTCTTCTGGAATGGCTTTAGAGGGAACGTTGTTTGTTAATTGTGTGGTTTTTCAGCATGGAAAAAGACGGTGTTATTTAAGATCAGATAAGGTTACTAACAAATAATTCAATCTGAGCACAAAGAAACCCAGTTAGACCATTACAAATGCCCTGGGGGATGCCAGATGCGAGCTACCACCGTGGTCGGTCATAAATCTGCCCTACAACTTTACGTGTAGCCTCTAATGACGCCAACATAGAATCGCCGTGAGGGAAACATTACACAGAAAGCTCCTGTTTGGATGAAGTACTTGCATCAATTAACCCCAAGATGGAGTCAGTCTTATCTTGGCTACATACACACACCCAGAGTGCCACTTCTTGCACCGCACAGGCGAAAATAACGTTCTTTCCATGTGGATGATTATTTGTCTGGTGCGTAATGATTCAATCGTCTTGAATGATAAATAGGGAAGACATTAAATGGTACACATGTGCTCAGAAATATAAAACTGGCCCATATTGTATATTGTATTGTATTGTATTGTATGTTAACTGGGGGCCTAGAAACGACGGAGAGGCTCCGTTCCCGCCGCAGCCGCAGTGGTCCACAACCCCACGGCGACTGCCGCAGTCCACTTCACCCCTCCGCCGCCCCACACCGAACTACTCTTTCATGGTTATTGCGCGGTTCGGCCCCCGGTGGACCCCCCCCCCCCCCTCCTCCACCCCCCAGGGAACGTCCCAAACCAGACGAGTGTAATCGCTATGTTTGCGTGGTAGATTAATGGTGGTGTACGCGTACGTGGAGCACTTGTTTGCGCAGCAATCGCCGACATAGTGTAGCTGAGGCGGGATAAAGGGAAACAGCCCGCATTCGCCGAGGCAGATGGAAAACCGCCTAAAAACCATCCACAGACTGGCCAGCTCACCGGACCTCGACACAAGTCCGTCGGGAGGATTCGTGCCGGGGACCAGACGCTCCTTCCCACTTCGGAAAGCCGTGCGTTAGATCGCACGGCTAACCGGGCGGGCGTACTGGTCCATATAATATTTCATACACTTTTACGTAGGCAACACAACTTACTTCATCCGCAACCAGGGTGGATGATGACGTTGGGTTGCCTGCCTTAAGGTATATGAAACATTTTCCTGGCCAGTCTTGTGTTCCCCAATATTTATTTGAGGACGCCAACTGAGCTATTCTCTTAAACTGAAAAACCTTGTACAAAACTCTTATTTCTTTGCCTACACTGTTCATCTTACACAATACTCAAGATGTGGCATAATGTGCCTATTCTCTGTCTCAGACACCTACCAATCTGCACAACATCAGTGTGTAATCACAAGGTCAACAACAGGGACACATGTCTCCCAGACTAAACCTAAGACAAGATTCATTTTTTTTTACACGCTAAATTTCTATATTAGATATTCTACACCTACATCTATACTCCGCGAGCCACCTTACGGTGTGTGGCGGAGGGTACTTATTGTACCACTATCTGATCCCCCCTTCCCTGTTCCATTCACGAATTGTGCGTGGGAAGAACGACTGCTTGTAAGTCTCCGTATTTGCTCTAATTTCTCGGATCTTTTCGTTGTGATCATTACGCGAGATATATGTGGGCGGTAGTAATATGTTGCCCATCTCTTCCCGGAATGTGCTCTCTCGTAATTTCGATAATAAACCTCTCCGTATTGCGTAACGCCTTTCTTGAAGTGTCCGCCACTGGAGCTTGTTCAGCATCTCCGTAACGCTCTCGCGCTGACTAAATGTCCCCATGACGAATCGCGCTGCTTTTCGCTGGATCATGTCTATCTCTTCTATTAATCCAACCTGGTAAGGGTCCCATACTGATGAGCAATACTCAAGAATCGGACGAACAAGCGTTTTGTAAGCTACTTCTATTCGGCTGTTAATGGTTCAGAAACAAGGCAGCAACACCATTTTGTAAAATTTTTAAGATAATTAAAAACAGAATGAATATAGAACACAGATTATGTGACTTTGATCCAAATTTATGTCTCTTACCTGTTTCGTTGAACTTTGTTAATAAAGTATTCCATCCCGAAGCTCAAACAACAAAGAGCGTCAGCTGCATCGTTTCCAGCACAAAACAGCGCTTCTCGTGAGTACGGCCAGCAATGAATCCATTAGGCCCTAACCACACTATGTGTTGCAACAGATGACTGTAGGAACGACCACTTGATGCCTCTAAATTGCAACCTTCTTGCGTCCGATACAATCAAGACCTCATAACCCGCGTCCGAATTTAATATTATTTACTACATAATGATGAAAATCCACAAAATATCTGGCATTTTGTGACGGGAACTGTGATACGAGGGTGAATTTTGCAGAATGTTGGAGAGGACAGCCTAAGGTACATTTTTACAGTGGGGCATCTCTGTTGAAACTCGTGGTGTGAGACACTAAGTTTTTCTGAAAATTTTTTCGCGAAATTTCTGGTGAGTTAAAGTGATAACGATTAGCTAGAGACATTTTTGTTTGGCACATGCGCCAGATGAGCCGATCTACAGTCTACACGTATACCAGATTATGCTGCATTCTCCATCACGTCTCATGGAAGTCAGGTGGGTAGTATGTGCCACAAAAATCTGGTATTATCTGCTATATTGGTGAGCACAAAAGCAGACGAGAAGAAGTCCATCTGCCAATGTTCCAATTTTGTCAAAGCAAGTAACAGCTAAGATCCAAATACGTCGTTCTCAGATTATCGTTATGAGAATATAAAACCAAGGTTCGTAAGAAAAATTTCATGGGAAGATATTGTTTAGTTTGGTTCAAATAAACGAGGGATATTTGCTCGTTAAATTATAAACCTCAATTTATAAAGAGACAGACAATTAAGTATGGACTTCATGTTGTCCTCCTTTTCGCATATTACTGCTTTGGAAAGAATGTGTTTAGCCACATATCAGTTGAAAGATCTAAATAAGACACAGAGTGGCGTACCATGTCATTGGCTACACGTGTCTTCAGTGGAAGGAATCTAGGCTATTTTGCAAATCGTTACTAAAGCCAATTTATGTGTGACACAAGTGGGTAACTAATATTGATGTAAAAGCAATTTCGACCTACTTAAGCTACATTCCTGAACGTGACGCAACTAATTCATTAATTTTTATGACTGCAACAGGCATATGAAAGGCAATATTTTTAAATAAGTATTATATTTGCAGAATGAAATTTTCACTCTACAGTGGAGTGTGTGATGATGTGAAACTTTCCGGCAGATTAAAACCGTGTACCAGACCGTAACTCAAACTCGAGACTGTTGCCTTTCGCGAGCAAGGACCTTGACGACTGGGCTATCCAAGAACGACTCATGTCCCTTCCTCACAGCCTTACTTCCGTAGTACTTCATCTCCTAATTTCAAAACTTGACAGAAATTCTCCTGCGAAACTTTCAGGACTAGCATAGGTTTCTCGAGCTAAACTCTCAGTCCAGCACACAGTTTTAATCTGCCGGTAAGTTTCAGAAATATCTTTAATGTTGGGTACTTCCACGGGTAGCGTAATAAATCAACTACCACTCAAAATACTTTTCTAGTCTGGGACTATCAAATTATCCTCCACAAGCTTCAATAAAGTAAAATGGAACGAAATGAAGACACGTGTAGCCAGTGACATGGTACGCCACTCTGTGTCTTATTTAGATCTTTCAACTGATATGTGGCTAAACACATTCTTTCCAAAGCAGTGATATGCGAAAAGGAGGACAACATGAAGTCCATACTTAATTGTCTGTCTCTTTATAAATTGAGGTTTATAATTTAACGAGCAAATATCCCTCGTTTATTTGAAAATTAAATACTTTTACCTCGTAAATTATTTCACATGTGTGGAATAGCATGTTTGTAAAGGAAGACATGAAATGCAAAATTGTTTGCACATGATGACGAGTTCATCCGATATTACATGTTAATCACGTTACATAAAAGAGGAAGTATTGGACTCACGACCACTCTTTTACACATACACGTTCGCTCAACATGGTTTCAGAACTGCATGAAGTGATAACCCAACTCACTGATTTAAAAAGTCAATAGAACGAAGTGAAAACGTTATATTTATCATATTTATCGTTTAATATCTTTTTTTGTGTTTATATATAACTGGAAATATAAAATTACACTTGTTTAGGAACTGTGTCTTGGAAAGAGAATTTCGTAATGCCAATACATTGATTTATTAGAATTCTAAAATTACAGTCTATCCCTACAAGGACAGTGATGGGGACGACAAATATTCTCCTTATAAAAATGCTCCTGAGAAGATCGATAAACATCGGAGTAAAGCGTTAAATTGGGCGGGTACACCAGGTGGCGCCCGACAATACTTTTCGCAAAATATGCACTGTGTATCAAGCTGCATGAGCCGTGGCTCCATCTTGCCTACGTCACGCGTCTCCAAAGTGAATGTATTAAATATTTGCCGAAAAGAAGTTCTCAGTGGCGTCGACACAGAGAAATCACCGTTGCCACGCATTCGCTGTCTTACAAAAGGTAAGGACCAATGGTTGCTACACGCTACAGCGCACACCAAGAAGCTGAGAGAAGGGGCCTCTCGTGATGTTGTGGGGTTGTTAGCATGCAGAAGCCTTCGTCTATTCGTACAGCCCGACAGCTGAAAGAGCGTCTCGTCACTAAAGAACATTAGGCAGCTTTTCAAGCAACTCTCCTACACACGCATTTTGCCGAGCAGCGACATCACTTTCACAGAGTTCTTTCGCCACAGTGGCGGTTACGGGTATAAATGATCAGAACGTCGAAGAGCCGAACGCCTAGGACATCGAACAAAAGAGTGTCTCACTGCTACAATGTTTTCTGGTGATCTCAGGAGCCGTAGTAGGTCCATTCTTCATCTTTGAACATTTCTAGTTGCTCTGAAGGTTTCCACCCACGAAACAACTGATTATCGGCTAGCTGCAGGACTTAGTGTGGAATTATTGAACTGCGCACAAGCTTCAGAGGGACAAAGAAGTGCCCGTTAGAAAAGTAAACCTGTGCTACAATAAAACTTTTTTTTTTTACCTTCGGGAGAAGCTAATTTCACAATGAGACTATACACAAGTGAAGTCAAAATTTTCACCCGTTTGTGTGTGTGTGTGTGTGTGTGTGGTGGGGGAAGGGGGGGGAGGGGAGGACTGCTGAAAACCGTGACATTTAAGGAAGAAACCAGCTACAAGTTTGTGAGAACCTACAGTCAAATGTCTGATGTCTGTTATTTAATTAGAGTCAAGGACACGGTTCGATGTACGGAGGAACACTGCGTTGTAGTTCTTTATAATACAAGCACTGCTATTTTGTAACTGAATGAACCCTGCGCTCACGGGATTAAAAGAAATAAGCAATCTGTTTCAGACAACAGATTCACAAAATTGTATGGTACACGCTGTTTATGAAATTTATTTAACACTGTGCGTTTTTGTTATTTTGGTGTACAAATAACATTTTTCCGCAGCGCAAAACAAATACTGGCAGTCGTCTGATCAATCTTTTTGAGAATGCCGCAACTGGCCATCGTTTCCACTAGCCCGTCTCAACCTACGTAATTGTATGTTTAAAAATACCGGATTTTAATTTTTTCTGTCTGAAAATAACTCCCATTTCGGATTATCCTCTGACTTTAATGTAAAATAACTGTTCGTCAGTACTGCTGGGTAACGTTTCTTCCAGAAATGGAAAAATGGCTGATAATTACGAAGGCTAGCCTCTGCGAGAGAAGGGCACAGCCGATCGGCCCCCTTGTTAACGATCAATTAGGAAACTCGCCTGCCCTCGCATTATGCCAAAGCACCGGCATTGCGCAAAGCTCTGAGTGCTTTATCTGCTATCGCTGGCCTGGTCAGGTGTAGTGGGGTAGTTGGAGAGGAATTCTGGCGAATACAAAATACGGGGGCTCGAGGGGCTTTACGGGAGCTGGCCGAGCTTTCCAGCCGCATCTCCCCCCAATTAAGCTCGATGCTACTCGAACCGCTGAATCGCCGGCCAATCATAGATCGGCCCTCTGCGTCCACGGAGAGTGCGGCCGGCGGCACACTCAGCAGTGGTGGGCTACGCCTCATCGGTCGGTGGCAAGACGAACTGCAGCCGAAGGAGGCGGGGGAGGCAGGCAGCCCTCGCGGTGGAGTTTTATTTGCGGAGATGCCTGCAGACGCTGCGCCCTCGGTATGCTGCGCCCCCTTCCACTCCTTCCTCCCGGCGCTGCTTCTGGCGACGGTCTCCGACCTCAAACCCGCAAGTCCAAGAGTCAACAGGCAGGCAGCGTGCACACCGCGACTGCAAATCTGGTTTCGGCGGAGGCAGCGCTTCCTGAGCCTCGAGCAAATACGGCGAAGGCGGCGCGAGCGAGTTGTCAAAACAGCGAGGCGTGTCTCAGCTAATTACCTGTCGGCACCTTGTAGAGGTGCGGCCCCGGGCAAAGCCACCACACGTCGCTCCCCGGTACTTCCCTCAAACGATCGACGGGAATTTGCTACAGGCGCTCATCTGTTGATCCTCTCAATCGAGTGCGTTGCTTACACTGGTGTGAGGTGAAAACGACGTTCTCTGAATCTTCTGACGACTCTGACGATCATTCGTCAGCCAAAAATAAAAAAAACTGTCATTGACAAAGAAAAATAAGATTATATTGTATTAGATTACATGTACTTTCCGGTCCTGTGGATGGATGGATATGGTGTTATGGGCGCTCAACAGTGTAGTCTTTAGCGCCCGAACGGAAACAACAACGGACGAGTGTCACTAAAATGCAGCAAGTGCGAAAGTAGGACTAAAATTAAAGGTGACAGTCTACATAGGCAGTGTGCACGTCAACAGTAGCTAAGTGGAAAGCAGCACATAAAGAGGAGAGCTGCAAGAGAACGTAGGGGAAGGGGTTAAAATTAAACACATAGCACATGTTTGGCACTGGCCTATTACAAGAATAAAAAGGAGTGGTCAGCCACTCGGCAACACACTAAAAATTACAACGTAAAATTTTAGGCTGAAGCCCAGAAACATCACAGTACCTTAAAATTTTCTTGACACTCGCCTCGTCACCGGCTAAAATCGAGGGCAGATCCCCACTAATATTAACTTCCGCCCTGACAGAACGATATAAATCACACTCAACTAAAATGTGGCGTACAGTGATTCGTACGCCACAAGCATCACACAGCGTAAGAGGACAGTGCCCTATGCGAAGACGTGTAAGGGTCCTTTGTCACGCCTAGGTGACCGGCAGGAGGAACACCACGGCTGAATGGTGGGTTTCACCAACCGCAGCTTATTTTCCCTCACCGCCAACCATTCCTCCTCCCACAATTGCATGTACTTCCGCCGCAGCACAGAAACGACACCTTGCAAAGGAATAGAGCATAGGGTCACCTCCGGTAATCTGCAGGCGTCCTTGGCAGCTCTATCGGCTTGTTCATTTCCTCGTATGCCCACATGCCCTGGCACCCAGCAAAAGGACACTTGCTTGCCCTGTCGTTGGAGGATGTACGGTTGGTCGTAAATCAGTTGTTCCAACTTCTCCGCTGGGTACAAGTTCTGCAGTGACTGTAATGCGCTCAGTGAGTCAGAGCACATTAGGAACTGTTTGCTCCGAGTACACCGTATCTGCTCCAATGCCTTCAGGATCGCGTGAAGTTCTGCGGAAAAAACAGGGAAGGCGAATCCTGATGACACGTTCAGGGAACACTACTGAGCAGCCAAGAAAATCCCCCTGTTGGGATCCATCAGTGTAGACTACTGTAAAATCATGATGCCTATCTAAAATGTTAAAAAAAAGATTTGAAAGTAAAATCGGATGTACTGTCTTTCTTAAAATTTGCCAAATCTAAAATCAGTGTGGGCCTCTGGAGGAGCCAAGGTGGATATCTGCTCCAACCGCGACGTGAAACATTAAAACCGGCCACACCCATCTCTAAAATGCAATCCTTTGCACGAATGCCATAGGGCCTTGTTGCTCGTTGCCGGTTGCGAAAAGGCCTTTCCAGTGGAGGCCGAGCAACAGTGTGGTATGCAGGTGTGTATGGTGTGGATAATGTTTGATAGGCCTGGCGCACCATTAGTAGACGCCGCCGGAGGTGAAGTGGCGGTTCACCTGCCTCTGCACAGAGGCTCGGTATGGGGCTCGTTCTGTACGCCCCAGTGGCCAATCGAATCCCCTCATGGTGCACCACATCCAACAGCTTCAAATAAGTGGGTCTTGCAGACCCATACACCGTGCATCCATAATCAAGCCGGGACCGCACGAAGGCTCTGTAAAACCGGAGCAGACAAGTCCTGTCTGCTCCCCATGTGTGGTGACTAAGACATTTTAAAATAGACAGCGCCTTAAGAGACCGTTTCTTCAGTTCATTAATGTGTGGCAGCCACGTAAGCTTAGAATCAGAAGTGAGGCCCAGAAACTTCACCGTGTCTTTAAAATTCAGAACGGTGTCCCTCATCCTCAACTCAGGCAAGTCAAAAATGGAACGAGAACGGTTAAAAAGAACACACACCGACTTATCAGTTGAAGACTTAAAACCACTCTTCTGTGCCCATTCATCCAAACGTCGCAGAGTGAGTTGCAACTGACGAGTCGTCGTTGCAAGGCTTGAAGAAGAGCAAAATACAGAGAAATCGTCCACAAACAAGGAACACTGCACACGACTTTTCACAACAGACGTAATACTATTAATAGCAATAGCAAGGACTGTCACACTTAAAACACTACCTTGAGGGACACCGTTCTCTTGTGCAAAGCGACTAGACAGTACGTCTCCGACTCGGTACCGAAAATAACTTGGCGACAGGAAGGACTGAATAAAATTGAGCAGACATCCACGAAAACCTCATTCGTGGAGCTGCCTCATGATAAGATGCCTCCAAGTAGTGTCTTTACGTTCCTAGCCGAGCGGTTTTAGGCGTTTCAGTCCGGAACCGCGCTGCTGCTACGGTTGCATGTTCGAATCCTGCCTCGGGCAGGGATGTATGTGATGTCCTTAGGTTAGAAAGGTTTAAGTAGCTCTAAGTCTAGAGACGGATGACCTCAGATGTTAAGTCCCATAGTGCTCAGAGCCATTTGAAATATTTTTTTTCTACTTTCCGCTCCATAAATCCAAAATGGAAAGATCCTCTAGAAACGTAGAACATGCCATAAAACAAGAATGTACAACCCGTATTTACAAAGAAAAACAACAAAGAAATGTTAAAATATCTCCCACAGATTACAAGTGAAACTCTCCTCGTGGATTGTGGATCAGACGAAAAAGGTAATAAGAGACCAGTCGCAAAACATCTAAATGTTCAAAAAGAGTTCAAATGGGTGTGAAATCTTATGGGACTTAACTGCTAAGGTCGTCAGTCCCTAAGCTTACACACTACTTAAGCTAAATTATCCTATGGACAAACACACACACCCATGCCCAAGGGAGGACTCGAACTTCCGCCGGGACCAGCCGTCTAAATGATCAAAAAATGGTTCAAATGGCTGTGAGCACTATGGGACTAAACATCTGAGGTCATCAGATGGGGTTGGGTTCTTTGGGGAAGGAGACCAGACAGCGAGGTCATCGGTCTCATCGGATTAGGGAAGGACGGGGAAGGAAGTCGGCCGTGTGCTTTCAAAGGAACCATCTCGGCATTGGCCTGGAGTGAAATCACGGAAAACCTAAATCAGGTTGGCCGGACGCGGGATTGAACCGTCGTCCTCCCGAATGCGAGTCCAGTGTCTAACCACTGCGCTACCTCGCTCGGTAGGTCATCAGTCCCCTGGAACTTAGAACTACTTAAACCTAACTAACCTAAGAACATCACACACATCCACGCCCGAGGCAGGATTCGAACCTGCGACCGTAGCAGTCGCGCGGTTCTTGACTGAAGCGCCTAGAACCTCTCGGCCACCGCGGCCGGCTATCTAAATGTACATTACACAAAGACACGTGTCATATTTCCTTGTTTTTTTACTCACATGTCACCAAAGTTTGTAACACTTGCTTTGAAGATGTAGATAATTCATATTTTATTTGATGTTTTTAACAGAAGGGGTGGTCAAATAGTTTTAGTTCGACGGCCGCTCAGTCCAAAATCGGTATGCCAATCAGCTAAAATCGCCGTAGCATTGAGGCACCAGCTTGAATATACCCCCTTTGGTAAAACACCATGTTCCGCTCCGTGAAGAAGTGCATAACTGCCTCATCCGGCGGGAATCGCCAACCCCTCAGGGCCTTTTTTAAGGGACTCATCGCATGGGGAGAGGAGTATAGGGAGATCAGGAGTATAGGGCGGGTACTCGACTGTCTCCCGCCTGACTTGGCGTAGCTTCTGCATTATGGTATTTTCGATACGGAGACGTGAATTATCACGAAACAGCAGCATTCCTTGTCGCAGTTTCCATTCGACCACGGTGGTTTTTGCCAGACGTGCCGCCCCACACACATTCCTCAGCTTATGACGCCTAGAAGTGATGGTGCTGACGATCTGTGGCTTAGGGCCCTAAACAGCAAGGTCATCAGCGTCCCGATGTCTAGGAAAGAATAACAGCACGTTCTGCCAGTTTGGAAGTATTTGGTAATAACGCCGTCATGATTCATGTTTCCACATTTACCGCACCCACTACGGCAATGCACGAATGCCACACTACGATGTAGCAACGCCCTCAAACGGAAATTTTTGTTCCCCTCTTATAATATACAAGGTGAGCAGAAAAGGACATTACCTTTTAGAAAATTCATACATCTGAAACGGCGTAACAGAACTGCTTCAAAGCCTATCCTGTTAATAGAGTACCTCTCGAAGTTCTTTCGCTGATTACATGGATTTGGCCGAGCGGTTCTAGGCGCTACAGTCTGGAACCTCGCAACCGCTACGGTCGCAGGTTCGAATTCTGCCTCGGGCACGGATGTGTGTGATGTCCTTAGGTTAGTTAGGTTTAAGTAGTTTTAAGGTCTAGGGGACTGATGACCTCAGATGTTAAGTCCCATAGTGCTCAGAGCCATTTGATCCATTTTTTACATGGATTTGGTATGTGCTCCACGATTCAAACGGTAAATGTCGAGACGAATTCATACTCTTCTCAACCCTTTGCAACAATGGTGATGCATTGTAATACTTCTTTGATCCACTGTAGTGGCTGTTGTGAGGTGGCGTTTGGCTATTTAGCATCCCCATAAGATTCTAGGACATAAAAAGCAGACTAGCAGTGGTTAAAAGGGCATTCCTGGCCAAGAGAAGTCTACTATTATCGAACACACACCTTAATTTGAGGAAGAAATTTCTGAGAATGTACGTTTGGGGCACAGCATTGTATGGTAGTGAAACGTGGATTGTGGGAACACCAGGAAAGGAGAGATTCCAAGCATTTGCGATGTGGTGTTACAGAAAAATATTAAAAATTAGGTAGACTGGTGGTTCTCCGCAGTATCTGTGAGGAAGGGAAACACTGACAAGAACAGGGTACAGGATGGTAGGACATCTGTTAAGACATCAGGGAATAACTTCCATGGTACTAGAAGGAGGTGTGGGGGTTAAAAATGGTAGAGGAACACAGAGACTGGAATACACCCAGCAAGTAATTGAGGACACAGGTTGCAAATGTTACCGCGAGATAAAGTTTACCACACAAAAAAATAAATAGGAAGATGCTACAAGCTTGGGTCATGGTGACCCACAGAGAAGAGAAGCTCCCCATAAGGTCATGCAAACTTTAAGGAAATAACAATGTCACACAATGGAAACGACTTTTTGAATGATAACTTATATGGGTGATCCAGTCAAGCATGAAAATATGAGTACCAGACCACAGATTGATATATATATATATATATATATATATATATATATATATATTAATGATGTGGTGCTCATTTGCCTACAACAGAAACAAGTGATCACTGTAATAATTAGGTTTATTAATGGAAAGTATCAACATATAAATTGCTCACTAAGGTAAATATGTGAAGATTTAATTAGTGGGCAAGGGATTATAATTGCGAAATCTAACCCTGGCACAGATGGGTGAACACAATGAAAGCGTAATTGTGAGGAAACACCGTGGATTTGGCCAATGACTGCAAGAATTGTTAGTGGTGCAAGGATGAACCCATAAAAACAAGTATGAACACAAGTAGAATCGCTAAAATACGTGATGGAAGCAACCAGCTGACTTGGGAAGTTAAAACTGTGCAATTGGCCCCTGATGGAAGTTAACCAGCATAGTGTCGGCCTCGACTGAGTTATTACATCGCTGGCTCATTGTTTCCACTCTCATACGGCTTGGTTGTGGAAGACGGTGGCAGTACTGGCTGGAAATTCTGAGTCCACATCACCGACTGTACCCAGTACTAAAGGGAAGACATTCTTCTGAACGAGAGCAAGTCTTGTCTCAATGGTTGCCTGTCAGCAAATATTTAGTCTTCAGTTTTCTGACAAAGTGTTGTCCGTCTTCACCCTCTGAAACTTAACTGTTTCTGCCAGTGTAGGAATCTCACTGGCCAACTGAGACAGACCTTGCGAGTTCCGAATAGTAATAATTTTGTAAATAAATTAAATAAACTCCTAGACTTTGTTATGATTAACCAATGAAGCCACTGCGTGGGGAAGAAGACAGAAAATATTCCCCACTCCATGAAAGGAGTCTGAAGGTGATGAATCAAAGAACTTCAACACAGACACACGTAGGAAAGTGCATGTTCTACAGAAATAAATATTATGAACCAATCAGAAATCCCGTTGCAAGGATTTGAAACGAACATTCCTCCGTGGCATGGCTGCCCAGAAAAGCGTCAGGCCTCACACTCTACCATTTCTGAAGGCTAAATCTGGCTTAGATTTTATCATACCTAAAAGGATTGCTCCTAGTGTCTCAAACAATACTACACTCCTGGAAATTGAAATAAGAACACCGTGAATTCATTGTCCCAGGAAGGGGAAACTTTATTGACACATTCCTGGGGTCAGATACATCACATGATCACACTGACAGAACCACAGGCACATAGACACAGGCAACAGAGCATGCACAATGTCGGCACTAGTACAGTGTATATCCACCTTTCGCAGCAATGCAGGCTGCTATTCTCCCATGGAGACGATCGTAGAGATGCTGGATGTAGTCCTGTGGAACGGCTTGCCATGCCATTTCCACCTGGCGCCTCAGTTGGACCAGCATTCGTGCTGGACGTGCAGACCGCGTGAGACGACGCTTCATCCAGTCCCAAACATGCTCAATGGGGGACAAATCCGGAGATCTTGCTGGCCAGGGTAGTTGACTTACACCTTCTAGAGCACGTTGGGTGGCACGGGATACATGCGGACGTGCATTGTCCTGTTGGAACAGCAAGTTCCCTTGCCGGTCTAGGAATGGTAGAACGATGGGTTCGATGACGGTTTGGATGTACCGTGCACTATTCAGTGTCCCCTCGACGATCACCAGTAGTGTACGGCCAGTGTAGGAGATCGCTCCCCACACCATGATGCCGGGTGTTGGCCCTGTGTGCCTCGGTCGTATGCAGTCCTGATTGTGGCGCTCACCTGCACGGCGCCAAACACGCATACGACCATCATTGGCACCAAGGCAGAAGCGACTCTCATCGCTGAAGACGACACGTCTCCATTCGTCCCTCCATTCACGCCTGTCGCGACACCACTGGAGGCGGGCTGCACGATGTTGGGGCGTGAGCGGAAGACGGCCTAACGGTGTGCGGGACCGTAGCCCAGCTTCATGGAGGCGGTTGCGAATGGTCCTCGCCGATACCCCAGGAGCAACAGTGTCCCTAATTTGCTGGGAAGTGGCGGTGCGGTCCCCTACGGCACTGCGTAGGATCCTACGGTCTTGGCGTGCATCCGTGCATCGCTGCGGTCCGGTCCCAGGTCGACGGGCACGTGCACCTTCCGCCGACCACTGGCGACAACATCGATGTACTGTGGAGACCTCACGCCCCACGTGTTGAGCAATTCGGCGGTACGTCCACCCGGCCTCCCGCATGCCCACTATACGCCCTCGCTCAAAGTCCGTCAACTGCACATACGGTTCACGTCCACGCTGTCGCGGCGTGCTACCAGTGTTAAAGACTGCGATGGAGCTCCGTATGCCACGGCAAACTGGCTGACACTGACGGCGGCGATGCACAAATGCTGCGCAGCTAGCGCCATTCGACGGCCAACACCGCGGTTCCTGGTGTGTCCGCTGTGCAGTGCGCGTGATCATTGCTTGTACAGCCCTCTCGCAGTGTCCGGAGCAAGTATGGTGGGTCTGACACACCGGTGTCAATGTGTTCTTTTTTCCATTTCCAGGAGTGTATTTTACAACTTCCCAGTGTGCTGAGATAGAATGAAGCAATTTCTGCTTCGCTTACTTGTTCTCAAGGACAGTTTCCAGCTATGAACAAATTTATGACTGTCCCTGGTCATTCCACATAAACTCTCATGTTGCAAGCCAGTTATAAAAAAGCTCTCAGGACTGCAGAAGGTGACAGGCCCCTCTTGGTAATAATGGGAAGAAGTAAATTAGCTGGGCAGTCACTGGTAGTATAGAGTATTGTCTGCGGCCATTATGCAGTGTTAAACGGTCAACTACATTCACTGTTGGGATTATGAAACATGTTGCTTGATAGTTTGAGGATAAGCTGCCATGTAACACCATGGAAAGGATTATGACAGGTGGTTGGAACAAACTTTTTATCCTTCACACTGACGAATAAAAAAATCACAAGGGCTTAAGTCTGTTGACTGCTGTCCCCATTTGCGTCACAACCAATCATCAACACCTGAGCGGCCAAACCATCGTCCAGGAAGATGTGTGTTTAAATATTCACGCACAGCGAAGTGGAAGTGAGTAAGTGCTATATACTGCTGCAAGATGAAGTTGTTGAAGTCTTCTTGCAAGCAGCCACAAAGGAAGCATGTCGAGGTATCAAATGCCTGTACGTTGACCTATGGCAAATCTTGTTCATGTTGGATGAAGAAATGAGGGTTTTCTGTCCTTCAAAACGAGCGTGTGGCAATTAATTTTTCCATTAGTGTGAACTGTTTCTTTATCATTAACAGTTAACCTCAGTGACATATCATTGTCATTGTCAATGTCTGTCGTTTCCAACATTTCGGTGAAGAAGTCAGATCATGTATCATGATGTCCTGGAATGAGTTATTCGACCAGCTGCATTCTGCACGTTTCATGTGATAACGTTTACGTAGAATTTTTGCAAACAGTTGTTTGTGGGATCTGCAGCTCACAGCTTGCTCGACATTTTGATTTCTGTGGGTTTTGCTGGAACGTTGCTCGAATGCGATCAACACTTTGTTCGTTAAAGCTGTTTGTACCAGGCGTAAATGGAGACTCCTCTGGGTGGCAGATGGTGAAATTGTGTATGAAATGCTCTTTGAGCAGCGGTTACTGATTCTCTTTCTGCTAATTTAAGGACATAACAATTCTTCCGTTGTGGTGTAGTTGGCATTTTCTACACTAGCATTCTCTGGCGGTGGCAGTCTGCAACAAAAGAACTGCGCTCGTACTTAAAAAAAGAAAAAAAAAATTCAGAGGCACTCTATTAACAGGTTAACGTATGAATCCAAAATGTTGCACCGTTCCGTTTGAGTGAATTTTTAAATGCATAAAGCTTTTTTTGTCTTTAACACGCATATACACTGGTCGATTCTGTTAAGAAATTTATCAGTGGAGAGAAAGGAGTCGGCCACCAAAAAATCACTTAGGGTCCTGTTATGCTGAACTTTATTAGTAGTTACTATTTTTATGGCTACTGTCAAGTTGCTGAAAATGTTTGTTTCTGAACAATGGACACTTTCTGAAAGAGAGCAACTGACTTTAAATCTTTGTGAAAATTTTCGTGTTTCTACTCTTGTTTCCATGAAATGATTTGTCGGTTTGGAAAAGAGATATATTATTCACGACAAATTTCGGTAAGGAATAAAAGTACTGGGAAGCAGTAATAGTGTCCAATATTACTATAAGAGGCCTCTCCAGGGTTTTCTTTTGTTCAATAGTTAATAATTCATATCACTCGTTTTTGAGCTCGTAATTCATTAGCTTGGCCTGATGGGTTCCCCTAAAGAAGAACCCGTGTGAAAAAATAGAATGAAACTAAGCGAAGAATAGTAGCATTTTCATATTCTTATCATCTTTGTCTGGAAAAATCGGCATTGCAAATCCAGACTTGTCTAGGCGCTTCAACAGTTCTGTGGAGGAACTATCGAGAGCATCTTTCAGTGCATAACACACTCTACGCATACCTTGACCAATGCTATCGGTAGCTTCAGAATTATTCGGAGCACTTTTTTCGGACACTTGCAAAAGTCCCAAACATTCTGAAGTGCCAAAGAAACTGGTACACCTGCCTAATATCCTGTGGGGCCCCCGCGAACACGAAGAAGTGCCGCAATACGACGTGGCATGGACTCGACTAATGTCTGAAGTAGTTCTGAAGGGAATTGACACCATGCATCCTGCGCGGCTGTTCGTAAGTCCGTAAGAGTACGAGAGGATGGAGGTTTCTTCTCAAGAGCATGTTGCAAGGCATCCCAGATGTGCTCAATGATGTCTATATCTGGGGAGTTTGCTGGCCCGCGAAAGCGTTTAAATTCAGACGAATATTTCTGGAACCACTCTACACCAATTCGGGACGTATGGGGTGTCTCAGTGTCCTACTGGAATTGCCCAAGTCCGTCGGAATGCATAAAGGACATGAATAGAAGCAGGTGATAAAACAGGATGCTTACGTAAGTGTCACCTGTCAGAGCCGTGTCTATATGTATCAGGGATCCCATATCACTGCTTGCACCCCACACAACTACAGAGCTTCCACCAGATGGAACATGTCCACTGCTGACATGCAGGGCCTGCCGGTGTGGCCGAGCGGTTCTAGGCGCTTCAGTTTGGAACCGCGCGACCGCTACGGTCGCAGATTCTGCCTCGGGCATGGATGTGTGTGATGTCCTTAGCTTAGTTATGTTTAAGTAGTTCTAAGTTCTAGGGGACTGATGACCTCAGATGTTAAGTCCCATAGTGCTCAGAGCCATTTGAACCACTTTTTTGACATGCAGGATCCATAGATTCATGAGGTTGTCTCTATACACGTCCATCCACTCGATACAATTTGAAACGAGATTCGTCCGACCAGGCAACATGTTCCCAATCATCAACAGTCCAGTGTCGGTGTTAACGGGCTCAGGCGAGGCGTAAAGCGTTGCGCTGTGCAGTCATCATGGGTACACGAGAAGGCTTTCGGCTCCGAAAGGCCATATCGCTGATGTTTCGTTGACTGGTTCGTACGCTGTAGTCGGAAATTTGATGTTTTACCGGATTCCTAATATTCACGGTACGCTCGTGAAATGGACGTATGGGTAAATCCCCACGCCATCGCTACCTAGGAGGTGTGTATTCCAAAGCTCGTGCTCCAACTGTAACACCACGTTCAAACTCACTTAAATCTTGATAACTGTCACATACCAATCCATGTCCGCATCCTTCAGCGCTCGGCGTCAGGCGCCATGTAACAGTGTGGCGCGCCACCGGAATGGTCCCCATCCGAGTCGACGTGGTAGCAAGTCTCCTGCCCACAGGTGTTAATCCTGACTGTTGAACACACCATCCCTTGTAATGGATTCTGCATTAAAGGCTGGAACTTTCTGACGGCGGTAAAAGAGCAAACCATATTTATTCCTCACATGCTACCAGCTAGACAGTTGAATGTCTTACACCCATTTATCGAGAAATAATCTGTGAGGTTGTTGACGGCGTGTTTAGCAGCAGTGATAACGCCTCATTTTCAAACTCCAATGTACACATTGTGCGTTGACGACCGCGTCCATCTGGCTTTCACATCTGTATCAGAAAATAAACGCATCAGGTTCTGATGTAGGCCTTAACCGCAAGTGCCACATTACAATATCTTGTAAGTGGACACTTCACGTCAAATGTACCTGTTTCTCTTAGGGACCATTGGATGGTGGTGAACTTGCATGGATTTGGCACTCGAAAATTCGTAAACCACTGAACATACAACCGTTGAGCAACGAGGCTATGTCCAACACCTCGTAAGCACAGTGAATGTCTGACCTTTCCTCCCAAGAAAAGTGTTCCATTTTCCGTCCGTTCCGCACAGTACCACATACATTGGTGTCCCCTTTTGTTGCCGGTTGAAATGGCCCTACGGTTAAAGGCGCTGCAGTCTGGAAGCGCAAGACCGCTACGGTCGCAGGTTCGAATCCTGCCTCGGGCATGGATGTTTGTGATGTCCTTAGGTTAGTTAGGTTTAACTAGTTCTAAGTTCTAGGGGACTAATGACCTCAGCAGTTGAGTCCCATAGTGCTCAGAGCCATTTCCCCTTTTGTTGAACAATGACGTATGGTGATCCAGGCTCTGCAGTGTCCACAAGTGCCGCCCTCTGCGCGACATTGTATAATACACGCATTTTCACTGCCAAATGCAACGCGTTCACACCGCAGCAAATGCTGGAAGAGACTCCATAGTGTTGTTCCACACAGGAAACCTGCGGTCATTTAGACTCGGATGGTGGGTTGTATGCCTACCTTCCTGGAGGCGCGTGACACTCTTAAATAACGCCTATGGCCGAACCCCACAGAATGCTATGTGAAAGTTGCTTGTATATATGAAGATGGTATCTGTTCTTTCGGACGTGTCCGAAAGGACATGTAGTTGAGGCTCACCGGCCATTTGACCATCTTCCTCTGTACGGATGCACCAATAGTGCACGAACACTTACGGGAAACGGCAAAAAGCCGCGATTAATGAGTATAATGGGCTTTGGCACTATGAATATAGTGCGGAACAGTAAGCTGGGAATGTGGGCTTCACGGGAGGCGTGTCAGAGGTAAGTTCCTGCAGTTGCACTATCCTCCGTGTCCTCGGTGGCTCAGGTGGGAGCCGGCACGGTAGCTCAGCGTGTTCGGTCAGAGGGTTTAGCTATCCTCTATAATAAAACAAACTGAGTAAACGGATCAACGACCAACCTGAACGAGTGTCATCGGACGTCCGCCACGAACAAATTCAACGAACAATATAGAATAAAATGAGATTCACAAAGAAAAGATGGGTGTAGCGTCTGTCATGCAAGCAGGAGATCCCGGGTTCGAGTCCCGGTCGAGGCACACATTTTCAACTGTCCCCGTTTATTATATCAGCGCCTGCATGCAGCTAGCGGTATTCATTTCATTGTAAAGTTGCTTGTTATGACCAGGACTCGCACTTTCACATTTACTTTAGAAACACTCTGTACATAGACCACATGTAGATCGATTTTCGCCCTGAAATTTTACCACGTGAAATTAGTAAGTTAGGCTAGCACTATCCAGTTTGAAGGGTTACAGTAATATACTTGCCCCTGGTGCCACATAATTTTGCATTAAAATGGCAGGGGCTGCTTAACAGTGTCATCCATAGCTGTAAATATTAAAATCATCTTTCAAGCTCACGACTAAAACCACAGTCTAATGTATGGTGCCTGGGAATCTGGGTAGTGAGCAGCACTCAATATAGCAAAATTCAGAATGTTTCAAATGGCTCTGAGCACTATGGGACTTAGCATCTGAGGACTCAGTCCCCTAGAACTTAGAGAACTACCCAAACCCAAGTAACCTAAGAAAATCACACACGTCCATGCCCGAGGCAGGATTCGAATCTGCGACCGTAGCGGTCGCGGGGTTCCAGACTGAAGCGCGTAGAACCGCTCGGCCACCTGACCGGCACCCAATATAGCAACAGCACGGCTAGAGTGATGCTGAAGAAACCAATCACAGTCCATGTTTCATGATATCTGTCGACGATCACTGCTCGAAATACAAACCAGCTTGATATCCTCGCGTGATGCAGATCGGAACACATAGTGCGGCGACACTGCTGTTAGCTTTTGTTGTGCAATGCGACAGCAGCACGCTACGTGGCCTCGCTGCACAGAAATCAGTCTGTCAGAGCGGTCCATTCAGCAACGGAGGGACACCACACTGAAGCGGTCCCCATGAAGCAGCTTATAGCAGAAAAATATGATTTACAAATTTCTTGCTGTAGGAAATAGTGCTAGTAAATCAAGGAAAGCTACATCAACTCTTGGAGTTTTTCGGTGGTGGTTCTGCAAGGTGTCGTCCTACTGAGTCATGCACTTCAAGTGCAAGGCCCACATTATCCGTCAATTTGCATCTTTATTACTGAATTGAGGGTTTCTGGGGCAACCAGCGAAGTACGGAAATCAAGTTAAGGGTTCTGCACACGTAATTATAACTATCAGAAGTCTATTAAAACGCACGAAGTGCACAAGCCGCATAGTACTAAAAATCACGTATTATGGAGAACCTTTCCGTGGCAGAATTCTCTGCTGGAAATCACTGCAAATGGGCTCTGTGCTGCGCTGTATTAGCCGAGTAGTCTAGAGCGCTGCAGTCATAGACTGTGCGGCTGGTCCCGGCAGAGGTTCTAGTCCTCCCTCGGGCATGGGTGTGTGTGTTTGTCCTTAGGATAATTTAGGTTAAGTAGTGTGTAAGCTTAGGGACTGATGACCTTAGCACCTAAGTCCAATAAGATTTCACACACATATGAACATAAATGGGCTCGCTGCTGAGAGGCTGAGGGCACATTGTATAGCACACACAGGGATGGCCGCCGAAGTCGGCAACCTGTCCAGAAGCGTCCCTTTCATCTTACCCTAAGGCGGACGCCCGTACAAGACGATTTTGGCGCTCTCGTCGGGCAGCAGAGGGACCTTCCACGAATTCTGAAAACGGCGCCGGTGTGCTGCTCGGGTCAGTGACCTCAGACAGCGGGCGCCTCCCAAAAGCAACGCTAATCGTATAGCGGCTGGGCATCCAGACTGCAAACGGGAGTGACGGTGATTGGATAGCTCGTAAGAAAACTGTTACTATTGGATGGGTCCTGGCGCGGAGGGGTCACTTCTGCTCTGGTTCGTGCGACGGATTGATAGTGAGGTTTAGTACGAGGGCAGTTCAATAAGTAATGCAACACATTTTTTTCTGAAACAGGGGTTGTTTTATTCAGCATTGAAATACACCAGGTTATTCCCCAATCTTTTAGCTACACAACACTATTTTTCAACGTAATCTCCATTCAATGCTACGGCCTTACGTCACCTTGAAATGAGGGCCTGTATGCCTGCACCGTACCATTCCACTGGTCGATGTCGGAGCCAACGTCGTACTGCATCAATAACTTCTTCATCATCCGCGTAGTGCCTCCCACGGATTGCGTCCTTCATTGGGCCAAACATATGGAAATCCGACGGTGCGAGATCGGGGCTGTAGGGTGCATGAGGAAGAACAGTCCAATGAAGTTTTGTGAGCTCCTCTCGGGTGCGAAGACTTGTGTGAGGTCTTGCGTTGTCATGAAGAAGGATAAGTCCGTTCAGATTTTTGTGCCTACGAACACGCTGAAGTCGTTTCTTCAATTTCTGAAGAGCAGCACAATACACTCCAGAGTTGATCGTTTGACCATGGGGAAGGACATCGAACAGAATAACCCCTTCAGCGTCCCAGAAGACTGTAACCCTGACTTTACCGGCTGAGGGTATGGCTTTAAACTTTTTCTTGGTAGGGGAGTGGGTGTGGCGCCACTCCATTGATTGCCGTTTTGTTTCAGGTTCGAAGTGATGAACCCATGTTTCATCGCCTGTAACAATCTTTGACAAGAAATTGTCACCCTCAGCCACATGACGAGCAAGCAATTCCGCACAGATGGTTCTCCTTTGCTCTTTATGGTGTTCGGTTAGATAACGAGGGACCCAGCGGGAACAAACCTTTGAATATCCCAACTGGCGAACAATTATGACAGCACTACCAACAGAGATGTCAAGTTGAGCACGGAGTTGTTTGATGGTGATCCGTCGATCATCTCGAACGAGTGTGTCCGCACGCTCCGCCATTGCAGGAGTCACAGCTGTGCACGGCCGGCCCGCACGCGGGAGATCAGACAGTCTTGCTTGACCTTGCGGCGAAGATGACACACGCTTTTCCCAACGACTCACCGTGCTTTTGTCCATTGCCAGATCACCGTAGACATTCTGCAAGCGCCTATGAATATCTGAGATGCCCTGGTTTTCCGCCAAAAGAAACTCGATCACTGCCCGTTGTTTGCAACGCACATCCGTTACAGACGCCATTTTAACAGCTCCGTACAGCGCTGCCACCTGTCGGAAGTCAATGAAACTATACGAGACGAAGCGGGAATGTTTGAAAATATTCCACAAGAAATTTCCGGTTTTTTCAACCAAAATTGGCCGAGAAAAAAATGTGTTGCATTACTTATTGAACTGCCCTCGTATTTCGTCCGGCAGTCCGGACATTAGTTATGCACATACGCGATCGCGTGGGGCAGTCACAGCTGCAGTATCACACTGATGCACATCTCAACACCACGAAGTGGCCGCGTGCTGCGGTTTCGACATTGCAGAGATCATCACAGTGTAAATATCAGCAGCTCCAGCAGCATTCAAATCGCTCCTGCCGAGATAGGTACAAAAGGGCGGTTGTGCGCCATATATGCAGTGCAGTGCTTGCTCAAAGTGTAGTTTTCTTCTGTGTCCTCATGGACAGTGCGGCTGGTCCCGGGGGAAGTTCGAGTCCTCCCTCGGGCATGGGTGTGTAGGATAATTTAGCTTAAGTAGTGTGTAAGCTTAGGGACTGACGACCTTAGCAGTTAAGTCCCATAGGATTTCACACACATTTTTTTTCTTCTGTGTCAATAACGTTTATGTTGATAGGTAAATCAACTAGTATCTCGTGCACTTCGTCAGTGACAGGAAAGGTGTCAATGTGTATTGAAAACTGAAGCAAATTAGTACTTTTGTGTTAGTTGTCATTTTTATCCACATAGACTGTGTCATAATTAATCAGGAGGGATCACCGCGTCATGCATATTTAGATGTTGATGTATAAACCTAGTAGAAATAAAAATTTGCTTCATTATGCATAGTATTTCTGGGTTTCAGATAAAAATTGCTCGCCAATCCCCTCAAACCAGTCATTCTTTTGGTGGATTATTTTGGTGTTTTTATTAAACTGATCCTTATTATATGTGCGGTGGGCGTCCTAGCCTGGCATGGTTCTTCAACAGGGACAAGCGATTTAAAGTCAGGTCTTGCGCATAGGAGTCGTGTCAGGAGGTTCGTTTGTGGAACTTCGAGTTGGCATAATGCACAATGTTCATACAGCCTCACCGTGAGATCGAGTAGGAGAATGTCTCCCAGTTCTCCTTTTCCTTTGAAAATTACTGGTGACTTGTTTGGAAATTGCGCGTTTTCTTCGCTATACAATACCTCTCATTCAAGTCTGAGGAAACTAAACAGCACTCAAAACTGAATTTTTCGTATCTTATAGTTCCATATCATAGTTTCATGATGAAGTATGTATTTCTTTGACATTAGTTATAGTTATTGTGAGACTTATTTTCCAACTACTAAGTAGCATAAATTTTGAAGGGTTTGCAACAAAAAACGTGATTTCTGGCCACTTTACGTTTCTTTCGTTTTAAGTGATACAGTACTGTGTACTAAATGTAGTTAACATATTGAAATTTTTATTGGAGTTAGAACGAAAGCCGTATCTCTCTACAGTATGGAGAAATTAGAACTTAAAATATTTCATTCGTGCGCACTGGTGCCGTGCACGCTGCCTGAGCGTGCCCCGGACAAGTACAAACTGTAGCCTGGAGCTCACTGCTGAACATTTCGGGGAAGTAGACAAACCTTTTCAAACTAGTGATCACCATTATTATTTTATTTGTTGTTGGAAGAAAATTACGAAGTGTATGATATACTACTCCAATAGTTATATAATACACTACTGGCCATTAAAATAGCTACACCAAGAAGAAATGCAGATGATAAACGAATATTCATTGGACGAATATATTATACTAGAACTGACATGTGATTACATTTTCACGCAATTTGGGTGCATAGACCCTGAGAAATCAGTACCCAGAACAACCACCTCTGGCCGTAATAACGGCCTTCATACGCCAGGGCATTGAGTCAAACAGAGCTTGGGCGGCGTGTACAGGTACAGCTGCCCATGCAGCTTCAACACGATACCACAGTTCATCAAGAGCAGTGACTGACGTATTGTGACGAGCCAGTTGCTCGGCCACCAGTGACCAGACGTTTTCAATTGGTGAGAGATCTGCAGAATGTGCTGGCCAGGGCAGCAGTCGAACATTTTCTGTATCCAGAAAGGTCCATACAGGACCTGAAACATGTCGTCGTGCATTATCCTGCTGAAATGTAGGGTTTCGCAGGGATCGAATGAGGGGTAGAGCCACGGGTCGTAATACATCTGAAATGTAACGTCCACTGTTCAAAGTGCCGTCAATGCGAACAAGAGATGACCGAGACGTGTAACCAGTGGCACCCCATACCATCACGCCGGATGATACACCAGTATGGCGATGAGAATACACGCTTCCAATGTGCGTTCACCGCGATGTCGCCAAACACGGATGCGACCATCATGATACTGTAAACAGAACCTGGATTCATCCGAAAAAATGACGTCTTGCCATTCGTGCACCCAGGTTCGTCGGTGAGTATACCATCGCATGCGCTCCTGTCTGTGATGCAGCGTCAAGGGTAACCGCAGCCATGGTCTCCGAGCTGATAGTCCATGCTGCTGTAAAAGTCGTCGAACTGTTCGTGCAGATGGTTGTTGTCTTGCAAACATCCCCAACTGTTGTATCAGGGACCGAGACGTGGCTGCACGATCCGTTACAGCCATGCCTGTCATCTCGACTGCTAGTGATACGAGGCCGTTGGGATCCAGCACGGCGTTCCGTATTACCCTCCTGAACCCACCGATTCCATATTCTACTAACAGTCATTGGAACTCGTCCAACGCGAGCAGCAATGTCGCGATACGATAAACCGCAATCACGATGGGCTACAATCCGACCTTTATCAAAGTCGGAAACGTGATGGTACGCATTTCTCCTGCTTACACGAGGCATCACAACAACGTTTCATCAGGCATCGCTGGTCAACTGCTGTTTGTGTATGAGAAATCGGCTGGAAACTTTCCTCATGTCAGCACCTTGTAGGTGTTGCCACTGGTGCCAACCTTGTATGAATGCTCTGAAAAGCTAATCATTTGCATATCACAGCATCTTCTTGCTGTCGGTTAAAATTCGCGTCTGTAGCACGTCATCTTCGTGGTGTAGCAATTTTAATGGCCAGTAGTGTAGAAAAGCTGAAAGACATCCCGCATTTAAGATAAAACATGATAACAGTTTCCTTGCGGCACTTACCAATCGTCACTGATTAAACAAAACCAAAGTTATATTGGTTCTTCAGTTTCAATATTTCCCAGTTTATGTTCTAGATTAGGTCAAAGAAGCTTACGGGAAGATATATACTCACCAACACCTCACAGTAAATTAGCCATAACTCCAAAGTAAGCAAAGTCAAAATACTTTGAAGGCTACAATAGTTTATTTAACATTTATTTTGCTATGTTTTTGCACATACCTGGCAATTACTAACAAAAGCGGAACAATCGCATTTTCACTTCAGGTGCAACATACCACCGTTTTCAAGACAGTTAAGCAAATTTGCAATAAAATATGGCATATCTTGCACAGTTACATAATAAATTATCTGGTATGTGTCAGCACTCAACAAACTGTGTCTGTCGAAGCCACAGAAACACACGTTTTAGTACGCAATTACCTGCAATGCAGGCTATGTTGGATTTTCAGTAAGGGGCAGTTTCGTAGACTACTATAGTACTACATTTGAACAAATGAAAATCTTTAAAGGAAAGAGAACCCAGCTACACCCTTGTGAAGATCTAATTTCCATTTTTGTTTTATCTATACATAGTTCTGAATCTATATCTATACTCTGCAGACCACTGTGAAATGCATGGCAGTGGGTATGTCCTGTTGTAGCAGTTGTAAGGGCTTATTCCGTTCCAATCGCATTCGGAGCGCCGAAAGAATGGCTGTTTGTTTACATGCCTCCGTGTAATTAATCTAACCTTGTCTTTACGATCGCTGTGACAGCGACACGTCTGGGCTTGTACATTTTCCGTCCGCAGCTCGTGGTCTAGTGGCTAGTGTTGCTACCTCTGGATCAAGGGATCCCGGGCTCGATTCCCGGCCGAGTTGGGGATTTTATCTGCCCGGGGATTGGGTGTTTGTGTTGTCCTCATCATTTCATCATCATCATCATCATCACCATCATCATTCGTGACAGTAGCCAGATTGGACAGCGTATAAAAATGGACTGTGTAAAAATTGGGACTTTGCACGGGCACTGATGACTGCGCAGTTGAGCGCCCCACAAACCAATCATCATCATCATCATCATCATCACGTGTATATTTTCTAGAGTCATCATTTAAAGATCGTCATCATCACCATCATCACATGTATATTTTCTAGAGTCATCATTTAAAGATCGTTCTTGAAACTTCGTAGTCGGGATTTCTCGGGAGAGTCCGTGTAAATATTCAAGCATCAGCCAGTTCAGTTCTTTCATCATCTCTACGGCACTCTCCAGTGGGTCAAACAAAGCTGTAACCTTTCGTGCTGCCCTTCGCTGTATACGTTCAGGATCCGCTATTAGTCCTGTCTGGTATGCGTCCCACACGCTTGAGCAATATTCTAGGATGATTCACAGGAGTGATTTCCCATTTGTAGACTGATAGCATTTCCCTAGCATTCTTACAGTAAACCGGTCTGCCATGTGGCTTGCCCATGAATCAGCCTATGTGAGCATTAGATTTCCTATTCGTGCAAAGTGTTACATCCCCGTATTTGTATTAGTTTACCTATTCCAACTATGGCTCGTTGGTGCTGTAGTCGTAAGATACCACATTTCTCCGTTTCTTTTTTTTATTTCTGAACATTTAAAGCAAGTTACTGTCTATGAACCGCACTGAAATTTTGGCTATATCTGAATGAATATTTAGGCAGCTTCTTTAATTCAGTACTTCACTACAGTAACAACACTATCAACTGCGAAAATCTGAGGTTACTATTGATATTGTCCATTAGATCGTAAATACAAAACACAAACACACTTCCCAGGCCACACTCGAAGTTACGTACACATCTGTCGATGACTCTCCATCCAATATAACTTTCTGCGTCCTTACTATCAAACGTTCGTCTGTCCAGTTAAAATTTTGGCTTGATATCCCACACACTCATACTTTTGATAATAAGCCTTGGTGTGGTAATGAGTCAGATACTTTTCAGAAATCGAAATTGGTTCAAATGGCTGTGAGCACTATGGGACTTAACACCTGAGGTCATCAGTCCCCTAGAACTTAGAACTATTTAAACCTAACTAACCTAAGGACATCACACACATCCATCCCCAAGGCAGGATTCGAACCTGCGGCCGGAGCGGTCGCGCGACTCCAGACTGAAGCGCCTAGAACCGCTCGGCCACTCTGGCCGGCTTTTCGGAAATCGAGAAATAACACATCTACTTCACCACCTTTATTTATCGCTTTCATATGTCATGTGAGAAATGTGTGAGAAGAGAAATCTACAATAGATAACAGTTAACACAGGGGCTAATTCAGCCGCAAATTGGATGTAGAAACTGATAATGATTCCATCGGGCCCTGGGTATTGTTCAGTTTGAATGATATCGACTGTTTCTCAACGCTACTGACACTTTCCTGGACTGGAACCTCCGTTCCTCTGAAAGTGAGACCACTTTCTTAACGCACGAATAAGCGTCACAATTTCCTGAAAATGTGACAAGCAAAGTGTTATTGTATGTAATACCAATAATAGTGTTGTACAAGTTGTGAATGGAATGAAGTATACAGAAGTATTAGGCTGTTGCTGAAAATTCTAGCCGGCCGGAGTGGCCGAGCGATTCTAGGCGCTTCAGTCTGGAACCGCGCGACCGCTACAGTCGCAGGTTCGAATTCTGCCTCGGGCATGGATGTGTATGATGTCCTTAGGTTAGTTAGGTTTAATTAGTTCTAAGTTCTAGGCGACTGATGACCTCAGAAGTTAAGTCGCATAGTGCTCAGAGCCATTTGAACCATTTTTTTTTAAATTCTATGTGATTTTGAAGATCGAAACACTACAGTGAACAAGTATTTCGTGACAATGCAGAAATGTATGAACTTTGAACGCAAAACTGTTAAATTGCGATCCTCAATCGACCTCTCTTCTAACAATAAACGATTTTCCTTCACAAACTTGAGAGTGTGCTAGGTTCAAACCTTCAGGAACACAGAAGTGGAAAAAGCGCTAATGGATTGCCGGATTACGACAGAGTCACTGGCAGTGAAAATAATCACTACGGGTTTCATGTCAAAACACTAACTAAACCAATCACATAGAGATAAGTATCTATTAGGAATATACAAAAAAGAAAAAAATCCTGACAAAATTAGGAAGACCTAACTAGCAAAACGTCTACAACACATATAGTTTTCACGCCCAACACGTAAACCTCGACACGACCCAATTAGGAAGCACTTCATGTTCGTATTAATTATAAATTTCTGCTATAGTCACCACATTATTTTTTCTTTCCCATTAAAAGTAGCAAGCATATATACGGCTCCAATGATCTGTCTGTCTGGGTAAGTAATGGCGTTAGCGTTTTTATAGGAATAATATGGATTGTGTAGTACTATGAAAGACAGCCACATTCCAGAAGCAGGGAATATGGCCAGGTTCTGCTGAAATTACCGGAGAGAAAAGAAATGTTCAAGGTCATGAGAAAGTGTGTAGTACTATTGCACCGAATGAGCTACAAATATTCAAAATTAAAAAGAAAAAGACGTTATGCAGTGTTGATGGAGTTGATCAGAAGAAACATTTTTAACTAAAGTTTCAAATTTGGTTTTGTTCATGTCAGATATTTAATATTCTTATGTGAGTGATCAAATAATATGGTTGCATTATTGAAATATATCTAAGCTAAAACCAACTTCAACATAGTATATGAGCCATCGATTTTTCTTATGACATTGTCATTATGAATGTAATTATGTCTTCTGAAATTTGGCGAAATATCACCATACATTCTCTGAAGAAATAATTTATATTTTTAATTATGGCTACAAGACCAATGTATATGCAACTTCTGTAGATGAATTACACCCTATGAGATTACTGAATAAAAATAAGCAAGATATTTTAACGAAGTACTGCAGTTGTCTCCAACACTTACAGTGTCATGAACTGTAGAAGCAATCGAACTAAATTATTTAAGAAGCTCTAAAACTGGTTTACCTAATTTAAATTTCCATCAATACAAAACCCAAATTGGGAAGGTTCTTCCTTAGTTACTAATTCATGCATGTGCTTTAAATTCATCATTGGAGACATACCTCTGAACATGCGGAGTTCATTACTGGTATGTTATGTGTTTTATTTTTCCATGAGGAGGAAAATCTGCAGAAAACCAGTTGATATTTTTTTGAAGATATTCATTTTCTTGTTACATGTCCTTTAATGTTGATCCTAATGATGCTGTCATCTGTAGAATGGACCAATTGTATGTCATTTGTATAACATGGAGGACCATTTGGATGCACAGAAAACAGTGGATTCAATTTTGAATAATACGGAACTCCATTAACAGTTACCCACTCCTTTCAACTAATCTGAAAAATATTCTAGGCTTACAGCTGTTAATCTATGTGGCACAATTTCTACGTTCTTTGTGTTATTTAGGATGTTTGTCAGGCTTTTGTTTCACTGGTGTTCAGGTGACCCTGTTCAGTTACTTGTTTAGTAACAGGCATGAAGCAAATATATCAAAATGATACATAATAGCAAAATATCTAATTACAGCAGTTTAGCATTTAGTCCAAACTACACTATCTATGATAACAGTTAAGGGTTTAACATTAAAATCATTACTTCATGTTTCATAAATCTCTCATATATAGTTTCCTTAGCTTTGGCAGATGTTGCATGTAACATCCAATGTATTAAAATATTAGTTAGTTAGTTAGTTACATGTTCCAGATATCATTTGAACGATTCCTCTATCGAAATAATGTGGAATGAGTCAGTTTACAGCACATGTACGTATGATCAGTGTTAACATTAATAAGCACATTATTATTTTTAGTACTATTCACGCAAATGACACATTTTTTTCATTTACTGGGGACCAGTTTTGTGTAGGGATCCACGAATGAAATAGAAGAAGTTCAGGAGAAACGATTTTAAATTAGATTGAAAACATGTGTCACTCCTGTTACACATTTTATGTTATTGGACAAATGATGAAAAACAATCTCTGTTGCATACTGAACTGCTTCCTGAGTCACTGACAGCTTGAACGATGGGTAATAGAGATCATTTTTCTCTCTAGTGTTGTGGGTATGTGCATCACTGTTCACCCCAAATTGTGATGGAATATATTTATTGTGACGGTACAGTTAAAATGCCTATCTCCTTGAAGAGGTACCTAAATAAAGTTCATGAGTAAACGCTACATGTTATTCATACTTCTCGGTTCTATGCAGTCAATACTTCCTTTCCAAGTGATGAATTACCTCAGAAATTTAATCTGAACGAAATTACTGAGTGGAAAGATGCAAAATATGTTAGGCGGTTGATATGTCCGTTTTCAAGAATAGCAACTTCACAAAGGGCAAAGTAGCTGGACTTAATTGTTTGATAAACTCAGTAATAAGCTTCTTCCATTTATAGTTATCATCAATACATACGTACAAAAATTTGGAGCGTTCTACCCCATCGACTGAATCTGCTCATGTGCAGCATCAATTGTGGATATAGAACTGCTTGTTGTACAGAACTGAATACAGCGTGTGTTTTCAAAATTTGTGGAAAGTTCATTTTCAGAGAACCACTTAATAATTCTTTGGAAAATATCGTTTACCAACTCTTCCGTTGCTTCCTTTCTAATAGGATTGTTATAACACTAATATGATCTGCAAAAGATACTGGTTTTGCTTGTTGAATATTATGTGAAAGGTCTTTCACATATATAAGGAATAGGAGTGGGTCCAAAACTGAGACTTGTGGACCTCCTTTTTGATTTTTCTTCTCCACTCATTAAAATTTTCTACCTTTTCGACATTGTCTGAAATTATTTAACACAACTCTATGCATTCTTTTTGTTAAGTATGATTCAAACCAGCTATGTATAAAGCCATCAGTTCCGAAACTTGAGTTTTTCTAACGGAGCATTATGATCTACATAATCAAACGCCTTTGAAAGATAACGAAACATACAAATTGGCAATGTACCATTGTAAACGTATTTAAATTATAGCATTAGAAGAGCTGGGTTAGTATATAATGTTTTGGACAGCTGATTTTTGTTGTTAACTCTGATGAAAAATTCTTGCGATATATGCAGACTAAGAACATGTAGGCTAATGCAGATGGTTATTCAGTTAGTCTATAGATTTGGAAAGTGGATGGCTGCAGTGCTGGAAGAAAGAGGGTGGAGTATTGGAGTTTCATCTCCAGTCAACGATGATAGCATCGGAGATACTGCTTAAGTTCGGTACAGAGAAGAGTGAGGAAGGAACCCTACGGCATTTCCCTCAAGAAATTTAGAGAAATCACGGAAAACTTTAATTCTTGATGTCCAGACGGATATTACAACACTGTTCTTCCCGAATGCCAGCGCAGTGGCTTCATCACTGTACCTCCTCGCACGGTGGCACTGTTGAATTTTGGATGGCTGATGTTTAATTGTGTCACGTGCAAAGTTGATTCTCATGAATGCCTAGACTACGGAACGATGAACAAGGGCAGAGACTATTTGGAACCGTCGGTGAAGGAGCGCTGTGTTCATTTTGCAGTCGTGTCGCATGCGTCGCTTCTGTCAAAGTCCGGCGGCGTAATTGACTTTGAGGACGGCCGGGGACTGGCGGAACATTTGGAGTGAGCGGTCTGGGCGACTGATGCCACTGTATAAACTCGGCCTGCGGCGACACGTGCGCGCGACGAGCAAAGTTTCGAGCGCAGTTCCGCCGACCCATCTTCATAATACGGCGGTGCGGGGCAGTAGCCGTGGCTGCCGCCAATAACGCAGAAGCCAGAAGGACCGTTCTGCGGAAGCCGAGCGTGCGAGCGACCGACGGCTCGCGCTGGTGGCTTGATGGCCTCGCTCTCTCTGGAGGACTTACTGTCTGCTGGTAGTAGCGTCAGCCTGAGTGCAGCTGTAATGTCCCAGCTGCACAGTGCCCGTATGAAGTGGTCTTCTATAGAATCCTCTGTTAACACTGACTATCACTGTACCTGGTAATAGAGAGTTTAGCAGAGTTACGTCAGGCCACGATTCGCTGTATGTTCTGCCAGGTGTCTGTGGCACCTCTGTATGTTAAAAAAAAGAAATTTTTTCTATAAGGAGCATTCAATAAGTAATCCTACACTTCTTTTCTCGGGCAATTTCGGTTGAAGAAATGCGGAATTTTTTCTGTGCATAGTTCAGCCCCTGTACTTTCATGAAGTTCCGATAAGGGCAGCGTTATACGTAGCTTTCAAAATGGCGCCTGTAACGCAGGTGCGTTCCAAGTATAAAGATGTAACTGAAACCTAGAGCATTGCAGATACTCGTAGGCGCATTCAGAACGTCTACGGAGACCTGGCAGCGAGGAAAAACACGGTGATTCGTTGGGTGACGCGTCTGTTATGTTCGCAACAAGATCGCGCACACCCGTCCGATATCCCGCGTGCCCGCTTGTGACTACTGCAGTGTTAGAACGTGCGGACACTGTTATACGAAGTGATCGATGGATCACAATAGAACACCTTGCTGCAGCAGTAGGTATCTGTTGGTAGTGCTGCACACCTCACAAAACTTCACTGGACTGTTGTTCCTCATTCACCCTACAGCCCAGATCGCGTACCTTCCGACTTCCATTTGTTTGGCCCAATGAAGCACGCACTCTGCAAGAAGCAGTACATGGATGATGAGGAGGTTATTGTTAAAGAAAGACGTTGGCTCCGTAGTCGAAAAGTGCCTTGCATCATGTAGTGTATGTGTAGCCAAATCTTTCTTTCTTTCTTTCTTTAGCTACTGCCTTTATCCCGCATTGTGCGCGGGGTCCGCAGGGTGAAGTACAGAATTGGCATGGTTAATAGTAAGGGGTGGCCAGATGCCCTTCCTGCCGCCACCCCATAACCTCCGGACGGAAGTAGTGTACCCCAGCTGTCTGCGTCTAGTGTAAATCGTGAAAGAGTGTGAATGTGGTTCAAATATCTGCGAGTCGTGTAACTGAGGCGGGACGTGGGGATCAGCCCGGTATTCACCTAGTAGGATGTGGAAAACCGCCTAAAAACCACATCCAGGCTGGCCGGCATACCGGCCGTCGTCGTTAATCCGCCAGGTGGATTCGATCCGGTGCCAGCGCGCCTACCCGAGTCCATAAAGCAGCGCGTTAGCGCTCTCATGTGTAGCCAAATATATGGAATAATTTTTAAAACACTAGATTATTTATTAAATGTACACTTTAATAGGTATACAGACCTAAATTTCCCCATATGTGGAGCTTTATTCGGGAGAGAAGAGATAGAACGTAACAGTACGCACAAAATCACACACATGTTGCTTATGATAATATGCAGATACTGTTGTAAATGAAAAAATCATTTCAAGTTTGTGCCAAAGCGTAAACTATGATTATTATTTTGTTAAAAAGTCGTCTTTCCTATGCTCAGACTTGTATCAAAGTCGTCTATACATTATAGAGACAATCCATGTTAGGTATGCGCAGGGCAGGGTAGAAGGGGCTCGAAAGGGCTGCATGCATTAATGCTTCAGTAGCATGTTGCGCTTGGCTGCTGTGAACTGGTCGAATCATGGATGGGGCAGGGATACGCGAGTGCCTCTGTGTCAAAGCGTATGTGACTGCTGGATATTCTCTGTGCAACATGTGCACACGAGAATTCTGCAAGTGGCCTGTGTGCAGTGATGGACATGGCAGTGCCTCTGCAGTCACAGCTGGGGGCTGAGCAATCAACAAGATACAATGTGTTGTGTGTGCCAATGGTATGCCTGCTTGTTGAAATCAACACAAAAAAGTGTGTTTAACAACTGTACATCTCTCTAATGAAGCAAAAAAAAATCAGTAATTGTTTTAACAAAAATCACTATGGATAAGTGGGCCTTCAGGTTTTTACTTCGCATAATTGAATTACTTTCCATTTTCAGCCATTTTACTGAACACTCGTGCTACAATGGCATGGTAGTGGTCATCATGGGCTGTTGGGTCTGTGATGTCATACAGAACGCCATCTTTTGACCAGCTGCCCCTTGATGTCCCTGAGATCTCCCACCATCTTGGTTGGCTTGTGGCCCGATAGTTCTATCATCTGGAAAAAATCTGGCAATCATATAGTCCAGTCTCATAACTCAACCAATAGGAAACACCCCATCTCCACTTTTTGAATTTCCTGTCGTTTATACAAAATGCAATTGGCCTAGAAGAGTGAGGGAGGGGAGCGGGAGGGAAAGAGGAAGAGAGATGGTGGGAAGGGGATAGGTTGATTCGCGAGTGGAAAGGGGAGGGGGAGTGCATGGGGTAGCTGTGGCAGCGGTGCAGACTGACGTCACATCTACCTCACCCGACTATTCTCCTGTACCAAGTGATTCACAGCAAAGAAAATTTCAATGGGGTCTTTCCATATCACCTGACCATGTTATTCCAATCATATTGGACTTTTGTACCAGGTCAGTTGTCCAGTCGTACGGTTTCTGTCTATAATTATTCTACACTTTGAAATTTGCAATATTATTAGTTACTTACTGTTGTAAACATACTAGCCATACAGTGCCACCACCACACCACCACCACCACCACCACCACTAATAATAATAATAGTGATAATAATAGTGATCCTGCTATAATAAGAAATCCCTTTCCACCAAACCAAAACTGTCAGTACCAAACGACTGTTCTCCAGCAAGCACTCTAGGAAGATGAGACGTCAGTATTAGCTATGAATGTGAACGCCATCGAGACAACGGAACGAAACGTATTGCGGTAAATATTCAGGTTTAGGATCCAAAACGGCATCTGGATGTGCCAAAGTGCAAGAAACTGATACTGACTGACGGGACGATTGCATGGAAAATACATCAGAAATTTTATGGATGTTAGCACAAATGGATGACTCACGATCAACCAAGAAAATCTTCAGCATTATAAACGGGATCCACAAAACCTAAGCACCGTGGTTAACCGACGAGAAAAAAAAAATCTCAGGGAAGTAACTGTTGACTAAATGGCAGTAAAGCGCACTACACACAGACAGACTATCTACTTCCCACGCAGCTAAAAGAAAGAAAATTGGTGCTAAAAAATTGAACTCTATAACTACTGATCCATACTGACAGGATGAAGAAATTTTGCTAGGATAAGAAGAACAGTAAGGCTACAGTAACCAGCGATTTTACATGCTCTTTAAAGAGCCATATGAAATAATGTTATACTAATATTAATTAAGCAATTTAAGATTAATTGTATTTCGGGTTCAGAGATAGACTTTGACTGATATACTAGGCCACTAAATAAATCACGGCAGATACCGACACTGTAGGCAATGATAATCAAGCTTCAGTTCTGATTTTCCCGATTTCTGATGAAATAATTCAAAAACACCCTCAAGAGTGTGAGAAGATTCGGGACATCCTTGGAACAGTTCTTTAACAGAACGCAGCATTGAACTTCATGTATGACGCCGAACTTAGCAGTTGTACGTTATTATTTATTTCATGTCAAAGCATCACAGGCGGGTCTGAGTTTACGATTATTCAAAATGTTTAATACGAGGGCATGCTGAAAAGTACTGCCTCCGAAATTTTTATTCTTTCCTCAATATCTGTTGAGTATCACACGTCATGACAATTACTTTGTCACCCCTCCCCCTTCGCTGGAGCAAGCTGCAACCCTCTGTCGCTAGAGGGTTCCGAACAGTAGCGTGTAATATGGGAGTGTACATAACGTAACTATGTCGCTGTGCGAGAAGCAGCGTGCTGTAATCGAGTTGCTAGCGGCAGCAAATGTGGCTGCAAGGAAATCCATCGAAAAATGAAATTTGTGTAGGGTGATGATTGTATCGACGTCATTAATGTGCGAAGTTGGGTTGTTCGTGCTCGTGATGAAGGAAACAGCGGTGCCAACCTCAACGTGTTTGGCAGAGTGAACGACTGCATACGACGGCCAACGAGACTCATCTGAATCGGTTTCATGAGCTCACCAGAGAAAATCGTGGGGTAACACAGATACAGAACTCAGGCAAATGTACACTATGTGATCAAAAGTATCCAGACACTTGGCTGAAAATGACTTACAATTTCTTGGTGCCCTCCATCAGTAATGCTGGAATTCAATATGGTGTTGGCCCACCCTTAGCCCTGATGACAGCTTCCACTCTCGCACGCATACGTTCAATCAGGTGCTGGAAGGTTTCTTGGGGAATGGCAACCCATTCTTCACGGTGTGCTGCACTGAGGAGAGGTATCGATGTCGGTCGGTGAGGCCTGGCACGAAGTCGACGTTCCAAAACATCCCAAAGGTGTCCTATATGATTCAGGTCAGGACTCTGTGCAGCCCAGTCCATTACAGGGATATTATTGTCGTGCAACCACTCCGTCACAGGCCGTACATTATGAACAGGTGCTCGATCGTATTAAAAGATGTAATCGCCATACCCAAAATTCTCGTCAAAGGTGGGAAGCAGGAAGGTGATTAAAACATAAATGAAGGCCTGTGCTGTGATAGTTCCACGTTAAAAACAAGGGACGCAAGCCCATCCATGAAAAACACGAGCATAACATAACACCACCGCCTCCGAGTTGTACTGTTGGCACTACACACGATAGCAGCTGACGTTGACCGGGCATTCACCATACCCACGCCCTGCCATTGGATCGCCACACTGCGTACCGTGATTCGTCACTCCACCTAACGTTTTTCCACTGTTCAATCGTCCAATGTTCACGATCCTTACACCATGCGGAGCGTCGTTCGGCATTTACCGGCGTGATGTGTGGCTTATGAGCAGTCACTCGTCCATGAAATCCAAGTTTTCTCTCCTCCCGCCTAACTGTCATAGTACTTGCAGTAGATCCTGATGGAGTTTGGAATTTCTGTGTGATGGTATGGATAGAAGTCTGCCTTTTACACATTACGACCCTTTTCAACTGTCGGCAGTCTCTGTCAGTCAACAGACGAGGTCGGCCTGTACGCTTTTGTGTTGTACGTGTCCCTTCAAGTTTCCACTTCACTATCACATCGGAAACAGTGGACCAAGGGATATTTAGGAGTGTGGAAATCTCGCGTACAGACGTATGACACAAGTGACATCGAATCACCTGACCACGTTAGAAGTGCGTGAGTTCCGCGGAGCGCCCCATTCTGCTCTCTCACAATGTCTAATGACTACTGAGGTCACTGATATGGATTGCCTGGCAGTAGGTGGCAGCACAAGGCACCTAATATGAAAAACGTGTGTTTTTGGAGGTGTTCGGATATTTTTGATCACATATCACGGGACAGTCTAACGATCGTCCGTGGAGAAACTATTTCGGACAACCGCATTCAGCCGTTCGGGCTTGCCACTGTCATCTTCTGTTTTGGCGCCAATTTGATCACTGATTGACTGAATAGATGATTTAGAATCGCTCACTGATTTTATATAGTACCAAAACTCTCAGGATTTTATTCACATAGGCTGACAAAATTTTAGTTTCAGAGTCACTGAACGCTTGTCTCATTGCTCTCTTTACGCTAGTTGCCGCTTCGTTCAGCGTCTGTTCGTCAACTTGGTTGTGACTTCTCATTAATCTGAGATGAAGTTCTCTTTTAATCAGTCGAACAAGTTTGCAGCATCCAAAGGTAAGATTAGTGGACACCACGGCTCTGAGTACAGGCCAACATTGCAGAACTGCAGTACAGAAATGCTCACTCCTGATAAAAAACGAAGGAGTTAGCACATCTCTCGACAAGATCTTTTGCGTTTTGAGCGTGAGGTTGATGGCTTCCTTAACAACATTGTGACAGGTGATCGAAGGTAGTTTCACCATTTTGATCCCGAAAACAAGAGAGCATTAATTGAATTCCGCCACTAAAGATCACCGACGCCAAAAAATTTCAAGACTATGACCCGAGAATGGTCACAGTGCCCTGGGACGCTCAAGGCGCTGTGCATTTGGAATACATGTCTGAAGGCACCACCATAAACTATATACCCTGTAAGGTACTGAAGAATTCAGAAAATTGAGACCACGAATTCGGAGAGTTCATCCACACACGGAACACTCTGTCCTTCAGATTGACAGTGGCAGAACACATACGAGCGCTGCGACATCTGCAACTATCCAACGCCTTGGACTCAGTGTCACTGTTCATCTGTGTCCACTTGGCTCCATCTGGTTTTCATCTGTTTCCAGAATTTAACGAGTGTTTTCGAAGATTGCACTTTGATAGTGATGAAGGGGTATAGGCAGAGCTGAGGTTATGGCTCCTTCAACAATGTTCAACTTTCTACAGAGATGGTATATCAACAAACTGGTCTCTCGTTGGGAGAAATGTGTTCGTCGCCAGGGTGACTACGCATACATGACCAGTGATGATGTACAATGTTAATGATGTTCGTTTTATTCAAAAATCTTCAGGGGAGACGGAAGGTAAGTGGGCTTCAAAAATTCGATGTTTAGATTTTAGCATATTTGAAATGCCTGGTCTTTCCTGCGTGAAACAGTTTTTGTTTTATATAAATACGACGATTTTTTGGTGAGATATGACGGTTTTCCTGACGCTGTGTGTAATCATGGGACGGTGACAGCAAGGCTTATGACTGGGTATGTGCAGAACAATCTTATGGTCCTAATGTCACAATTTCTAAATTAGAGTGCATTGGGGATGTCCAGAAGAGAATGGGGTCCAGGTTGAGAAGATTATTGAAAAATAGTCAAAAATAGTTTTGGAAAATGGTAATAAGGTAGGTGGTAAAGGTCGCCTGACAAATGTTGAAATAGATAGATTACAGAATTATTATGGCTTGGCCATAAGAAGAAATGTAGGGAATTAGAAAGCATGGAAAAAGCTTTCCACAAATGTGAATCTAATGCACGGTCTTTGCTCGGATGATCCTGGCACTTGATGCAAGTACAGGAAAAGTGCCAGATATGACAACAAATATACTTTACCTGCATCCCATATTTAGAGACCTTTGTGCAGATACCTTGTTGAAGATATGTCTTCGTGGGAAAACCCAAAATTTAAATGAATGTATGAATAATGTCATTTGGAACCGGTTACCGAAAACTGTCTTTGTTCAGCTTACAAACCTCAAATTTGATGTATATGATACCATTTTATGCTTCAATGATGGCGTAATAAGAAAACTGGATTTTCAGAATTTATTGGGCATAAAATTTAGTGGAAATACTGCAAAATCCTTGGTACAAATAGATAAAGAGAGAATCCGCAAAGCAAATATAGCTAATTTAAAATGCACAAAAGAAGCCAGACAGAAAAGAGAGGGACCAAGAGAAGAAAAGATCAGTATGATTTAGGTGATGCTCAGTATGGTGCAGGAAAATATTATTGGTAAGTAATTCTCATCAATAACTATACTACAATTGCAATATAAAACTTTAAATGGATTTTTCTCAAAACGGCCTTTTTGTACTTCCAGGTACCATTATTTGATAAACTAATGGGGTTAGAAACACGAATTTTGGTCAGTTTGTACTGAAGATAGTAAACTGAGAAGCACCAAACAATCAGAAACTGTTTTATAATAATTAATGTACAGAAAAAGTTAAATTTTACTAGTGAAAAAATAAAATTTTTTTTCTTCAAAACCATAACAGGTCTTATGTTCATTTTACTTGTAAATTGTGAAAAATTTCATTGTTTTATTACTTATAGTTCTTTTAAAAAGTGTACCTATTCAAAGGGTAAAAAAGCATTTTCAGAATAGAGATAAAAATTGCCTTTCGTCTCCCCCTAAGGGTTTTCACAAAAAAATCAGAGGCATTACTCTTCAGCACGCCCTCGTAACCAAATAGAAAGGTTCTCGATAATTGTGTTAGGAGCATTCTTAGAAATCCTGATTTCGTCAAAATTGTATCATTTTACTCTTTGCCCTTACTCCGTCACAGAGTACTGACGGTGAAACGCGGAATATAACACACACCTCAACCGAAGAGGAGCCTAATTCTGGTACAATATGACCCCTTTCAGTGATGTAAGGTTATTAACCTAGTCTATGATTACAGAGGTATGCACAGTCATCGGTCCAACGTGACTGCGTGGACTTGCTGTTGATGAAAGATGTCTTCACCTGCTCTAATTTAATTGTCGATTATATTTCATTTCTTTCTGCGTGCAGTCCCATAAACGCGGGATGAGAATCATATATTTAGAGACTGAGCTACTGAAAATTGTAGAAGCTAAAATAATATCAACAAAAGTGAAATATTACGGAGGCACACAGGGGTTTTGTTTACGTACCGCATTTACCGGAACGCGGAAAGTCTGCAAGCCCAACCGACAATATTTATGAACGTATTCCGCGGGAATTAATAGACGGATCCGCAGGCGGAGGAATAACAGAGCGATATTTCAAGTGGATTTGCGTCAAACGGCTGACAGCTTTCAAAAACGGGAGTGGGATTATCCGGCTCAGCGCGTGGCGGTGGCTAATAGAACGAGTTTGGAATAGGGGGAGGGTGGAGATGGTGAGGGGTGGGGGGGGGGGGGGTTAAGGCGTGGCACAATTGGCGGACAGCGACTGCGTTAGGGGACCGAATCCCAACGGAGGCATCTGCCCGGTAGCTGTCTTCCGCCAGACCGGCTGTCACTGGTGGGCGACGCAGCCGCCGAACCTAAGCCCGCGGAACGAGCAAAAAAGCAGACAAGGAATGAGCACTGTCGTCGTGGCAAGATACGTGGAAATGGACTGCTGTGACGTGCGACAGATGCGGCACGCGGCAAAGTTAGTCCGCGCCCTGAAAACACTGGAGTCCAGCTGGAGGGGAAACCTTTGTGTGATACATTTTTAAAGCATTGTTTATACTGCTTGGGAGCTGCCAATCAGCAGTACATTCAGGTGATGTACAAAACAGCACGGACCCTTACCTAATATAGCAGTAGCGCCCACTAACCTTTTCTTAGGGTGTCGCAAACTTGTGCACCTGATTAGAAGAGAGCTTCATCACAGATTCGAGAGCAGTCAAAACCTAGCTGACGGACAGGAGCCGATCAAGCGAAGTAAGCATAAGGAGGGTAATGAGACAAGATGTCAATGACTCTGAAAGTAAAATTTTGTCAGCCGATGTGACTAAAACCCCTGGGTGGCTTTGGTCTTGCTAAGATCAGTAAGATGTTCGAAGCCGCCTATTCAGTTACTCAGTGACCATTTTTGCACCAAAACGGAAGATAACACACGGAAGGCTGAACTGCTGAATTGTGTCTTCCGAAACTGTTTCATCTCGGAGAATTGTACAGCCATCTCTCCTTTAAATCATTGTAAGAACGTATCAATGGCAAATATTGAAACTTCCTGGCAGATTAAAGCTGTGTGCCGGACCGAGACTCGAACTCGGGACCTTTGCCTTTCGCGGGCAAGTGCTCTACCAACTGAGCTACCCAAGCACGACTCACGCCCCGTCCTCACAGCCTTACTTCTGCCAGTAACTCGCCTCCTACCTTCCAAACTTTACAGAAGCTCTCCTGCGAACCCTGAAAAAGCAAAACGAGGATCATGGAATGTAGTCGAATTAAGTCGGGTAATGCTGAGGGAATTAGATTAGGAAATGAGACATTTAAAGTAGTAAAGGAGTTTTGCTATTTGGGGAGCAAAAGAACTGATGATGGTCGAAGTAAAGAGGATATAAAATGTAGACTGGCAATGGCAAGGAAAACGTTTCTAAAGAAGAGAAATTTGTTAACATCGAGTATAGATTTAAGTGTCAGGAAGTCGTTTCTGAAAGTATTTGTATGGACTGCAGCCATGTGTGGAAGTGAAACGTGGACGATAAATAGTTTAGAGAAGAAGAGAATAGAAGCTTTCGAAATGTGGTTCTACAGAAGAACGCTGAAGATTAGATGGGTAGATCACATAACTAATGACGAGGTTTTGAATAGAATTGGGGAGAAGAGGAGTTTGCGGCACAACTTGACTAGAAGAAGGGATCGGTTGGTAGTACATGTTCTGAGGCATCAAGGGATTACCAGTTTTGTATTGGAGGGCAGCGTGAAGGGTAAAAATCTTAGAGAGAGACCAAGAGATGAATACACTAAGCAGATTCAGAAGGATGTAGATTGCAGTAGGTACTGGGAGATGAAGGAGCTTACACAGGATAGAGCAATATGGAGAGCTGCATCAAATCAGCCTCAGGACTGAAGACCACAACAACAACAACTTAATTAATGAAGAAGTTTTTTATTTCAAAATGAATAACACTGAAAAACTTTCTATTATTTCGAACAAAGTTACATTCTGTGACAGAATCCTAAATTGTTTCAGCGTACATTGGCCGTCCTCAGGAGGCGCAGCAGAAAAAATATAGGAATGGCCTGTATTAACATCTAAGGACTAGTAAATTTTTTTCGCGAGTTCCACTTGTATATTATGTAAATAAAGCCATATTTATGGTTAGCCCAAATAGTTACAACACTGGGTTAAGAAGATAGAACAACATTGAGATGTTGGTTTTAATCCCTCAGTGATCTACAAAGTCTCTCCTCACTTGAGTACAACGCATAGAACCTTTATACAACCGTATGAAAACTTACTGGTTCATCCTATGCGCCGCGAGGAGCTCATTTTTCATAACGAACATATGGGACAGAATGGTATTTTAGTTTTCAATGAATGTATGAAGCTATATTTTCCCGTCTCTTAAAATGTAGCTCGATTGAGCGTATGCTAGATGGTGATACTAAAATCAGTTTCATTATTAATCTGAAAGTACAGCGACATAACGTGAAATTTTAAAAAAGTAACAATACTTAATGCTTTCCTTTGTAATAAATCTGTGGCTGTTTCAGCAACGCATTTGTAAGTTGCACGTCATTTCATCTGTCGTTGAACGACCCAAAGATGATTTCATATTGTAAGAAGCCAAACACAGATCTGTGAGTAAGTAATTAATACTTGCAGAACAGCAAGAGACATTGTAGCAAAGACCAAGACCAACTCGCAGCGCACTAGCTTGGGATACATGGAAAGGTGGTGGTGGTTGTGGGTGGTGGGGGGGGGGGGGGGGGGGCGCTTCAGCAAACACGATTCGGATCAGCGCGTCAGGGTAGTTCTGATGCATAATGCAGCTTGTATATGGTTTTTAGGCTGTTTTCTTCGCTTATTTAAGGAACTGCTGTTCTGGCTCCGGTATCTGCCTAGAAAATACGATACGCAAATGAAAAATAGCGATAACACACAGAACGAAGCTTGGTTCAAATGGTTCAAATAGCTCTAAGCACTATAGGACTTAACATCTGAGGTCATCATTCTCCTAGACTTAGAACTACTTAAACCTAACTAACCTAAGGATATCACACACATCCATGCCCGAGGCAGGATTCGAACCTGCGACCGCAGCAGCCACGTGGTTCCGGACTGAAGCGCCTAGAACCGCTCGGCCACAGTGGCTGGCCAATAAAGCTTATACGGTTTGCAGACGAATGGCGCACACGACTTGCTTCCTTCACGATAAGTGATGTCTATAGTGAAAAGAAGACATAAAGCCAGAATCTTAAATTTAAATTCAACTTCCCAGATAACGAAAATGAATAAGATCATTTTGGGTATTAGGCCACGTCTTCGTAAAACGCTTAAGCAACCAAATCGTCGCCGCTTCTACTGACTTGCCGAGACCCTTTTCAGGGTAGTCCTGAAGATGACCGGCAACAAGCCGGCCGAAACGTCGGCACTTAAGTTGCTTTACTGTTTTACAATGACGCGGCCTAATGCTCAAAATTATTTTATACAAAATGACATTGCATGTGGAGCTTATGAACTTACAAGCTAAGAAAATGAGGTATTCATTTTTTATATACATAAACGTCACATCCTTTCACAGCTTTTCATGCAGTTTTACTGTTATTTTATTCTAATGAGTGCTCTTACGAGTACTTTATTTTCGCGCATGGCTCTCTTTTGTTTGAAGCGGGACAAACGCCTTGCGCTGAATCCGAAGCACGACGTCGGATTGCCAGTAAACGCCAGAGTGCTCGAAACGCTTTCGGGAACCCTCGAATTGTAAGAGATTTCATTCGGAACCTGCACAAGGCGGAGCAAAACCGGGCGCCCAGTAAGACGCTATATTCCGAATTTTCCACATTGTTAGCACCACTGTTTTAAATCGCTGGAGCGAAATGAAATGCTATGGGGAGTTAACGCGAGCGACAGTGCAGAATTGTTCTTTACGGCGACGCGGGGAAGTTTCGCAACGGCGAGCCGGCCGGGACGACTCGAGAAGAGGGCAGCCGTGACGGAGGAACAGCGAGAGGTAGCGGTGCTCCTCCTGCCTTCCCAGCACTGAGAGAGAGAGAGAGAGAGAGCGGTGTCGCTCCCTTTCTTTCCGCGTCCCGTCGTCTACTTTTTAGTCCCGCCTCCTTCCCCCTTTAACACTTTGTGTTAACACAATAAATCTCGCTGGCGCTGCCGCTGTGGCGCAACTTGGGAAGGTAAGGAAGCGGACGTGGGAGTGAGTTGGGGGTGGGGAGAGGGCGAAGGGAGGGTCGAGGGGGTGGGGCGGAAGCGGACTGCGAGGGCGGAGGAAGTACTTAAAGATACGGAGCCGGCGCAAGCGAAAAGGGAGGGCGGTCCACGGCCGAGTGTAGGACCAACTTGGGCCCACAACAGTCAACACTGGCCGAAGTTGAAGCCGACACACTCCATTGTTCGACACGAGGGCTCTTCCAGGGCCGCCGTCGCCACTGTCTTGCGACGGCGCGGCTAGATACGGCGCCTGGACGACCCAGCCCACACCCACACTCCCACCGACAAGGCGTGGTGCTTCGCCTGTAATGTAGGTTACGATGCACCAGCAGCTAGTAGTAGGTACGGATGGGAAAAACCTACAGGTTAAGACTGATATCAGTATTTTAGTTCTGAATAGCAGGTAGTTTTCGGTATTTGTTTTGTCACCGTTGTAATAGCTGTTCTTTTTTTATTTTTTTTACTGATAACCGAGTTATAAAACTGAAACATCAACTAGCCATAGCAGCTGTGATAAATTTTATTGTTTTAAACAAACTGTTGTGTTGGCAGAAGAGCCAACACCGTGTTACTAGTGGAGGCCTAAATGCACGCGTTTTAGCTCACGCAGGCTGGCGGGAGGAGGGAAGGACTATACTGACGTGAGGTCTGGAACATGACAAGGAATTAGAATTCAGAAAGCGGACGTAATTAGTTCGAGACTTAACTTTAATCCATTAATGATGAACGTCGTTCTTGAAGGTACATGATTCACAATATCAATCTCAATAGTAACTGAATATGGCGCCTTGCTAGGTCGTAGCAAATGACGTAGCTGAAGGCTATGCTAAACTGTCGTCTCTGCAATTGAGAGCGTCTGTAGACAGTGAACCATCGCTAGCAAAGTCGGCTCTACAACTGGGGCGAGTGCTAGGGAGTCTCTCTAGACTAGACCTGCCGTGTGGCGGCGCTCGGTCTGCAGTCATCAGTGATGGTGGCGACACGCGGGTCCGACGTATACTAACGGACCGCGGCCGATTTAAATGCTACCACCTAGCAAGTGTGGTGTCTGGCGGTGACACCACACAAACCTTTCTCAAAAATCGTGTAACTTTTTTATGTATATGGACTGAAGTGGAGAGTGAAAATTTGTACCAAGGCCGGGAATCGAACCCACTTCTCCTGCTTGCCAAGATGGTGCTTTAGCTACTGAACCACCTTGGCACTATGGTTCAGTTAGTTGCACGGGTTACCCTGGCACGCCCCCCTGCGAGGCTACCTGATAAGCAGGAGATACATGTTCGACTCCCAGACTTGGTACAAATTTTCACTCGCCGCTTCAGTCTATATACATAAGATAACATCTCTATGAGACCGATAAAGTCTCTGAAATTGTGTTATTTAATTTGAGTAGCTTTTATTTTTAAAATGCTCACTGCTTCGAAGTGTTGCATTATTACGGAAAGTCAGAGAAGCGATCACTGCTACTTTAGTAACAATGCCGACAGAAACCAGCAACAAATCCATGGCTTAAGAACTGGTACTTCACTGCTTACACAATAATATACATGTTACCATGTGGCGTGGCAAGTTAGAAGGTACCTGTGTACAAGCAGTTGAGAGGTGCCGGGGTGGAGAAGAGTTTGTGCCTCTTTAATTGTGACGAATTTTGCGTGAGAACGAGACATGCACTCGACCCCGTCCTTACCTACCACCAAATTAATTATGCGCACAACGGTAACGGAGGGAAATGATGGTGGACCCTGCTAGTTGGTAAAATAACGAGTGCACACTCATAATAATTTAATAAAAATCGTAAACTACTCAGAGAAAAAAAAGAAAACTTTATCATAATAAACAATAGGAAATGGGGTTCTGCATATCTCTACGAAATGATATGCGGCTTAAATATAACAATGGGATTTATTATACATCAGAACATAAAGGCACATGATTATCGACACAAACAATAGGTTAAAGGATAGAGTATTCTGAACTATTGTGCGAAAAAGAGTTGGCTCGAGAGCAAGGGCTCCTACTCTCTGTTTTGCAAGAGCTTGACGATAATGACTGGAAGTTCAAATGGTTCAAATGGCTCTGAGCACTATAGGACTTAACTTCTAAGGTCATCAGTCCCCTAGAACTTAGAACTACTTAAACCTAACCAACCTAAGGACATCACGCACATCCATGCTCGAGGCAGGATTCGAACCTGCGACCGTAGCGGTCGTGCGGCTCCAGACTGTAGCACCTAGAACCGCTCGGCCAACCCGGCCGGCTGACTGGAAGTCCTAATGAGTCAAATATTACTCTCTGAACTATAGTGCAGTATCGCGATTCTCACATGGGATCACATGGAGAAACAAGTAAGGTGGACTTGTGGCAAAGCGAGCGCGCTTGCTGCTGAGGATTTCAGTATAAAATTGATAGGTTATACAATGCCAGAGCCGCAAAATACTTTACCAATCCTGAAATTTGTAGCAGGTCGTCGGTAGGCAGCTTTCTGATGATGTAGGCGCCGACATCTGGCATGCAGAAACTCTGTTTCAACCCCTGGCCTCGAAGGCTATCGAGAATTCTAAGTTCTTCCGAAGAAAGTGCGACTAAGTTGCAAGACCGTCCAACTCCGACGAAGATCATATGCCGAATACCTGTGCCCGCATAACGCAATAGAGAAGCCAACGTAGCTCATCTCCCTACCATCCTAAAAAAACCGCGAGTCACCATTCTGTTCTGATTACAAAATTCCCCCACACCTTCTCAGAACATCATTCGCGCCAACAGCGACCGTTCCCTCCAATTTGGAGAAGGGCTTTATGACGTCAACTAGCCACAGTTTAATAATCATGCTTCTGCTATTCAACTGAGGACACTAAACTTGCTGTTTGAAAGGCTACGGAAACAACATGCCTAGACCACCGGTCATCCGGTACCAGATAGTCGCACCCAGCAGGGCACGGTCCACAAGTATTCTGAGAATCAAGAGAACAATACAGTCAGTCGGTGCCAGCAGTCTTCGTTCCGGACGCGCCGGAACAGTAAACACATAAACTGTGGCGATACTCAGACGTCTCGCAGGTCGTTTTGCCCTGCATACAATAGGCGAAACCCGACCGACGCCAGTCTTTCCACCAGGCGCTTAAGTCCAATGTACGACCCTCTCAGTATTCGGAGAAGTGCAGCCCCCAACCGGAAACGGAGTGTGCCGCGTCCTCCGATGCTCGCCTCGCACAGGCCATCCAGGGAAGTAACTCAACATGCACAGGAATCTAGTGGAAAGTATTTTGAGGTCTCAGTACAAATACTCTCATTTCAAGAACCTTATTTGGTCTGTTACCATCGTGCAATGACATAGAACATTAATAAAATTGATGAAAATGAGAGGCGATGTGCAAAAGAGGGCATGGAACCTCTCACAGTGTGCAAGACTTGTCCCTTCTGGTCCATTTGGTTGTTTCTGACTGTGATCGCTGGACATCCTCTAAATATCAGAATGGCACCAGTCGTAGTCTGGAAATATTTTACAGAGTGACATGAAGTACAATGTCCCATCTCCTTTAAAAGATTAATCACCTGTCTACCATTTCTATAAAATAATGAAAGAGGATGGAAATTACGGTAAACGTAATAAATTCAAAACTCCACCACAGTTGTAATTCTTCAGGCTTTCCCAGCGAGGTGTTGTCATGTTGTTTAGTCGAGTTTCTGCCGGTTATTCTCGTCCTTCCTGCACGATATTTCTACTGCGTGACTCGCAGTCTTCTTTAAACACCTGTCGGCGCACACCAAGAACAGAGGGCCAGCCGCGGCGAGGGCCGCAGAGAGAACGCCTAGAACAACGTAGGCATAAACACCGGACTCGTTCCACACTGGAATCAGTATCAGACTGCATCTGAATAAGACTGCGAGTCACGAAGTTGAAATATCGAGCAGGAAATTCGCGAATAAACGGCAGAAACACGATAAATGTAAATGTCGTGTGACTAGGGCCTCCCGTCGGGTAGGCCGTTCGCCTGGTGCAAGTCTTTCGATTTGACGCCACCTCGGCGACTTGCGCGTCGATGGGGATGAAATGATGATGATTAGGACAACACAACACCCAGTCCCTGAGTGGAGATCGCCTCAGCCGGGAATCGAACCCGGGCCCTTAGGATTGATATTCTGTCGCGCTGACCAGTCAGCTACTGGGGGCGGACAGAAACCCGATTAATCAACATGACAGCGAGTCGCCTTGAAAGCCTGAGAATTACGTTAGAAGACTCTATGGGATGGAGATATATTTAAGTATTAGAAAGCTGGACAAGCTGTTTCCTGCTGCGATGCCGAGAAGAGGACGTGGTTCCACTATTCGCTAAGCGTAGCATTGGTCAGGGACGGAGTACGTGACATGCGCCACCGACTTGATGTGACATCCAGAGAGTTGCTAGCTCTACACATTTTTATAGGAAATTCTCTAACGAGAGAAGTCTGGGACCGAGTTGATGGTACCTTCTGGTCCCTAGAGGAGTGTACGACGAAGAAATCGACATCCTGTCAACTCGCCAAGTTTGAACGTCTTAATAACAAGGCGCAGCAGAACGAGAACGCTCTCACTGTCGTCAACATGAGCGCGAAGGAATTGGAGGCTACTAACTTGAAAGTATTGAGCAAGGGGGTCTCAATTTTGCAGTTACCCCCAGAAATATCCCTGTTGAGACCTTCGTCAGTGCAGTAGAACAGGTGGTCCTGAAACTTCCTGCCTGAAGAAGTCCGACGAGAGACGTGTAGGGCGCTCACTAAAACCAAGCTGCCCATAGCAAACATCAACAACTCTAGACGACCCGGCATACAGACCAATAGAAATGGACCCCACCGACAGGGTGGATAAGAAGACGAGGGCTCTTCTAAAGGAAACCGGCCTTCCAGAAAAGAGCCTTAAGTAGCTAAGGGCTAAACCACCAGTACCACAGTACCACCCAGATTTTATGGCCTGCCTAAGGTGCACAAGGAAGGGATTCCTCTACATCCAATAGTTAGTAATATTGGCGCAGCCACCTACCTCACTACTCAACACCTTACGAAGATGCTCTCGCCATATGTGAAGAAGTGTGCCCATCGCATTCGCAACTCAAAGGATTTCCTACAATGCCTCAGGCAGCTACAGATCTCTGACTGACATTATGGTCAGTTTCGACGTGGACTTCTTGTTCACCCGCGTACCACTGAATAATCTACTTCAGCTGATTGGAGAAAAGTTCGACGGTGCTCTCTTGGACTTATTAACACACATACTGAATCCGAAGTACTTCCTATATGGGGGTGAATTCTACAAGCAAACGGAAGGGGTGGCAATGGGCAGCTCTCTCGTGCCGGTGGTGGTCAATCTCTTTATGGAAGAGAATTCAAGAAGACGCACTTGCGTCGGCCCCAGATCAACCGAAATGCTTTTTTAGATACGTGGATGACACCTTCGTCATATGGCCCCACGGGAGGGAAAAGCTCGATGTATTCTTGGACCACCTAAACTAACGCCACCCTAACATTAAATTCACCATGGAACTGGAGAAGGATGGACTACTCCCTTTCCTAGATGTATTAGTTAAGAGGAAGGAAGATGGTACCTTCAGTCACGGTGTGTACCGCAAACCCACTCACATCGACGTATACCTGCAAGCCAGCAGTTGCCACCACCCGGCACAGGAAAACGGTGTACTCAAAACACTGGTTCACTGGGCACGAACTCTGTCAGATCCGGATAATTTGGGACGGAGATGGAACATCTACAATCTGTGTTCTACAAAAATGGATACTCTTCTCGAGATGTTCAAAAGGCACTGCGCACTGTTTGTAAGTACGCTGTTTAGGTTCTTATATTGGTAACGCCACGTAGCGCTCTGTATGAAAATCACTGGCTGTGCTGTGTGCAGTCTGTGGCTAGTTTGCATAGTTGTCTGCCATTGTAGTGTTGGGCAGCTGGATGTTAACAGCGCGTAGCGTTGCGCAGTTGGAGGTGAGCCGCCAGCAGTGGTGGATGTGGGGAAGTGAGATGGCGGATTTTTGAGAATGGATAATCTGGAAGTGTGTCCATCAGAAACAGTATATTTGTAAGAATGGATGTCATGAACTGCTATATATATTATGACTCTTAAGGTAAATACATTGTTTGTTCTCTATTCAAATCTTTCATTTGCTAACTATGCCTGTGAGTAGTTAGTGCCTTCAGTAGTTTGAATCTTTTATTTAGCTGGCAGTAGTGGTGCTCGCTGTATTCGAGTAACGAAGATTTTTGTGAGGTTAGTGATTTGTGAAAGGTATAGGTTAATTTAGTCAGGGCCATTCTCTTGTAGGGATTACTGAAAGTCAGATTGTGTTGCACTAAAAAATATTGTGTGTCAGTTTAAGCACAGTCATGTATAATTTTTCTGAGGGGACGTTTCATGTTTCTTCAAGTGATACAAGAAGAAACGTACAAGGTGGCACATTTGCCATATGTTGGGCCGATATCTGGCAAAATCAGCAGATTTCTCCACAAACATAACATTAAAAGCGTGTTCCATCCACCCACCAAGATTAAGGCTCTGCTAAGGAGTGTGAAGGATGACCTGCGTCTACAGAAACCGGGCGTTTACCACGTACCATGTGAATATGGTATGGCATACATCGGCCAGACGATCAGGACCGTTGACATCAGGTGGAAAGAGCACCAAACGCACACCAGACTGAGACAGGTAACCAAGTCAGCGATTGCGAGCATTGTTTGGAACTCATTCTATGAAGTATAATGATGTCAAGATTTTAACGCCAACATCGAGATACATGGAGAGCGTAATCAAAGAATCTATTGAGATAAAGGTCGCGGAGAATCTCATTAACCAGGACACCGGTTTCCAGCTCAGCTCGGCTTGGAACATAGCACTCGATCTTCTGAAGACGCAACGTAGGCAACATCCAAACCCCAGGGTACACAAGGACGGAATTATAGATAAGAGTCCAGTATATGTAACAAAGGACGTACATGAAATGGCACCTCAGACAACAGACACAATAGCTGAGGACGTTCTTCCAGTCTCTAGCGACAATTTGAACACAATCGGCCGCTCCTGGGGGGGGGGGGGGGCAAGAACTTCGGACGGAACGCCTAACATGGCACACCACTTTAACACAACGTCCTAATTCACATGACTCAAATGACGACAAGCGGAAGATAAAACGTCTAGCACAGCTTGGACGCCATTCTGAACTTCATTCAGCTATACTGACAACGGATAATAATCACAAAGTTCGTGCACAGCGTTCAGAACAGCCGCGGCTAGAAGAAAACACTATAGCCGTTGCTATTGGTCGGCGCACACCACGGACAGAGCGCCAAACGCGGCGTGGACCGCAGAGGGAACACCTAGCACAACGTAGGCATACTCGTAAATGTCGGAGTCGTTCCACACTGGAATCAGTATCGGAGAGCACCTGAAGAAAGATGAGAGTCACTAAGTTGAAATATCGTGCAGGAGTTATCTGTAATACTAGAAGACATATCGTTTATGGAATCAAGGACCAGAAGTGACTCCAACACTGGTTCTAGGGGCACTCCCCACTGGACCATACTCCTATCAGACCCACGCCACAACTGTTCTCAACAATGTTAGGAATGACTTTTGCTGTCTGTTGTTAAAGTAAGAAGACAATCAAGTGTGAGCTACTCCCCATATTCCATAATGGTGTGTCATAACCAAACATAAATATTCTAGAGCTACCCGTAATACTACATACACTCATTTCCTTTCACAACCAAACTGACTATTCCTTCACGGCATAGGACGTGTGCCATAAACGATCACTTACTTTTGTGTAGTTGTGCCACAAATACCTTTTTCCTGAATACGACTCGGACCTCTTCATTCGTTATTCGATCTACCTACCAAATTTTCGACTTCTTCTATAGCAGCCTACCTCAAAAGCTTCGATGTCTTCTTGCCTGAACCATCAGAAATGAGTCCCTTGTAAACGATACTCCCAGTCATGGCCAAAAACAGTCCTATGCAGTTTGCACATACAACAGCAGACTTAAAACATTTATTCAGAATGCGGCCAAATACACAGCACAATGTATCAATGTATTCATTTTAACACAAAATTTTTCTCCTTCCGAGTATCTCTCTTTGCAACCACTGCAACTGCAATAATTCGTCCCTGTCATTACGAATAAACAAATTGTAAGAACGCAGCAAATAGTCTAACATTAAAGTATCGAATAGCGTAGAAAGCCTATCCAAACAGGGTGATCTCGAGATCACGTGACAGTCCGAATTTAATGTTGACGTAATGTGCAGAACGCAATGCTCAGTCCAGAGATATTTCTACTCTATGGCTGAAGCGCGATAGTCATGTCTGCGGTCGATTTTAGCAACATATTTCGTGCCATTAGCAGCAATCATTTCAAATAGTGATTTCCATCTTGATGTTCAATCACACAGAAGGCAATGAATGTCTTCAGTTAACAATGTCCATTTCTTTTAACAGTTGCACTCAGACTGTGTAGGAGATAGATTTTTCCATTTTGACTGATTTCTGATAGCTCAGACCTGCATTATCTACGGTTATTTCTGTTTTTACATTGGGATATACTTACCATCTGGTAATTTGTAACAAGATTAAAAATTTATGCGTTTAATTCAAAAGCAAAATGTTTGATACAATGTCCGACACCAAATATACGTCCACTATCAACTCCTTCGGTCGATCCAAGTTTAGTGTAATAAAATAGAGTGGAGTATTGAACAGAGTTTCATTTTTGAATTGTCGACAAAGCGGTGTTCAGTGAGCGATGTTAATACAGTAGACGCTAAAAGTAGTTAATTAGTTTTCATTTTTGGGCGAAGTAATAAGTGATGTAGTTGGAGTAGAGAGAATCTAAAAGGCAGACTGACAGTGCCGATATATTCGGGAAAAAGAGTGCCTTATTGACTGGGTATATCATTTATATAAATAAGGACCAGGAATAGCCCAAACACTGATTCTGGGGGCATCCCCCACAGGACCATACTCCACTCAGACCCCACACCACAGCCATTCTCAACAGTGCGAACAATGACCTTTTGCTGTCTCTTGTTAAAGTAAGAAGTGAATCAGTTGTGATCTACTCCTCTTATTCCATAATGGTCCAACTTCTGGAGCAATATTTTGTAATCAACAGAATCAAATGCCTTAGTTGAATCAAAGAATACGATTAGAGTTCGAAACCTTTTGTTTAACCGACAACCATGTGTTTAACTCATCGAGTACCTCACAGGGAAAAGAGAATATAGTATATGCAGTTGTTATACGACTCTTTGGTGATGACACCAGCTTGGTAGTACAGGAAGTTGTGTGCAATATTGGCTCGGTTTCAAACTGTGCAGTTCATGATATAAGTCCATGGCTTGTAGAAAATAAATTAACGCTGAATCACAGTAACACTCATTTTCTACAGTTTCTGACACACGATTCAACAAAACCCGACGTTTTAATTTTACAGAATGGGCATATGATTAGTGAAACAGAACAGTTCAAATTTCTAAGTGTACAGATAGATAGGAAACTGTCGTGGAAAGCCCACGTTCAGGACCTTTTTCGAAGTCTTAATGCTGCCATTTTTACTATTCGAACAGTATCTGAAGTAAGTGATCGTGCGAAACGAAAATGATTTTAATTTGCTTTTTCATTCGCTTATGTCGTACGGTATTACATTTTGTGGTAACTCTTCCCATTCTAAAAGAATATTTTTGGCTCAGAAACGAGTGGTTCAAGCAATAAGTGGTGTAAGTTACCGAAACTGTTGTCGGCCGCTGTTGACTAGTCTGGGTATTTTGATATCGACTTCTCAGTATATATATTCTTTACTGTCATTTGTTTTTAACAATATCAACTTATTCCGAAGAATAAGCAGCTTTCACTGAGGTAACACTCGGCATAAATCCAACCTGCGTTTGGATTGGACTTCCTACCACAAGAATTCAAAAATCTTAGCGGTAATCCACGAGCTTTCAAATCTAAACTTAAGAGTTTCCTCATGGATAACTCCTTCTATTCTGTTGAGGAGTTCGTTGGAAAATAAAGCTGATTCTTATGTTATATTGTTGATCGCGTTTACTTAAATTCATGGCTTGGCATTTTTTAGGTTCATAAACATTTTATTTTTATCTGTTATTACTTTTATGTTGTAATTTCATGTACTGATATGTTCCATGACCTTGGAGATTTGCTCCTCAATTTTGTCCTACGGATCTTCACTTGTAAACAAATAAATAAAAACTTAAGTGTAGATCAAGTGACTTTACAATCATATATATGTACCTTCAAACAGGCCACACCACATGTAAACAGGTACAGTATTGTCTCAACAATGAAGTGCCGATTCTTATGTCATGTTTCTAATTATTGGAATTATAGCTGAAATAGCACTGGTCACTTTTCCCACTTTCTGTAATACCCCAGCATTTCAAAGCAATGGCAATTTTGCGAATGAACTTTACCCGTTTAAAAAAATATATTAAAAAGGAAAAAATCAGTTCTGCTGCAATGGCAAACTGATATCCCGTTTTTTTAGCGGGTTGCTACTAAAAAATGAAAAAAAATGGTTATTTCTGAGAACGAACAGATATCGAAAAGCACTTGTTATTCAGAACTAAAACAACTGGTTTTAACAGGTCGGTTTCTCCCATTCCTCGTTGACAGAGCATGCCACAACAGCGCGTGAGCAATCGCCTAGATCAGTGGATCTCAACCTTTCTGAGATTATTACCCCTGAGTGCAACAACTAGGCCGGCCGCGGTGGTCTCGCGGTTAAGGCGCTCAGTCCGGAACCCCGCGACTGCTACGGTCGCAGGTTCGAATCCTGCCTCGGGCATGGATGTGTGTGATGTCCTTATGTTAGTTAGGTTTAAGTAGTTCTAAGTTCTAGGGGACTGATGACCACAGAAGTTAAGTCCCATAGTGCTCAGAGCCATTTTTTTGAGCAACAACTAGATATTGCCTAGCATCCAATTCTCCTACCCTCCTCCCCCCCTTTCACAATCCATCATAAGTTCTAGCACCCAACTAAACTTAAGAATCAAAAACAATTTTCTTTGTACTCTTTCATTTTTAGAATGACAAAATAGTAATGATACCTAGCTTTTGTAGGTTTTTTATTAAACCAGGAACTAGCAACGCAGTAACGCAGTGAGACAATTGGTTCCGCTTATTTCTAACAGCCTTCCTTATAGAAGGATAAAGCAGTAGTCAACAGCGCGTCGCGAGTTCAAAAAATGGTTCAAATGGCTCTGAGCACTACGCTACTTAACTTCTGAGGTCATCAGTCGCCTAGAACTTAGAACTACTTAAACCTAACTAACCTAAGGAGATCACACACATCTATGCCCGAGGCAGGATTCGAACCTGCGACCGTAGCGGTCGCTAGGCTCCAGACTGTAGCGCCTAGAACCGCACGGCCACTCCGGCCGGCGTCGCGAGTTGTTCTTACAATTCCTTCCGAGAAAAGAGTGTTAACTATCCACAGTGAGCGCAGATACTTGTTAGAAAACATGCTACCTCTGCACCACTCGCCTCTATAACGACAAATACTTCACGCATACCCAGCAGCCACATTTAAAATCAACCAAGTTAAAATGCGTTCCTTATACGAGTGCGTATTCAAAAGCAATGGCTCTTAATTTTTGAGCGTGGAAACTCTTAAATCTAGTTAAATGAAACTAACTTTATTAACATCCCACATATTTATTCTTCACATCTACATATATGCAGCCGCCTGCCGCTAGACGGCTCTGAATTGTAGCGCGTAATTTGGCGGCGTGTGACGTAACTACGTCGGTGCGTGAGACACAGCTTGCTGTAATCAAGTTTCGAACTGGAAGAGTTCGTCCACGTATGGGGCAGGTTTTCCTTCAGCTTGACATTACCATACCACACACGAGCGCTGTGACATCTGCTACACCTTTGGTTCACTGTCATCAAACATCCTCCATGCAGTTTCAACTGTTTCCATAAGTTAAAGGACATGTCGACGACCACTTCGATAGTGATAAAGCGCTGCAAGGATAGGTGAGACTGTGACTCCGTCAACTGAGCCGAACTTTCTACACTGACGGTATTAACAAACAGGTCTCTCGTTGGGGGAAATTTGTTGGTCGCCAGAGTGATTAAGTTGAGACATAAATAAGTGTACATGCAGAATAAAACTGTTAACAACATTTGTTTTATTTAAAAAGTTGAAGAGTTTTCACATGAACTATTCGGAGACATTACTTTTCAGCACGCCATCGTGCTTAGGCCTACTTTAGTACTTACTTCTGAACTCACAGAAATTGGAAGACTTCAGGCTGACAATGCTTTGTGCCTCAGCAGTACCATTAATAATAACAGAAATAATAATAATAAAACAATGTAGGTCTGACAGCAGTACTGTAGCCATTGTGCTGTAAATAAATTCGTTTTTGTTGCTAAGTGAATAATGAAGTAATTTACTGTCGTTTGCGGGAACTACCTAGCACTAGGACAAGGCATTTTCATGATATATTTAAGCATATCTGGTGCATATGCCTGAATTGTACTATCATGGACGGATGTTGCAATTTATGCGTGTAGTGGGTGGATTGTGTGAGGAAGATACTTTTTCTACATTCGTTTCACTACTTCCAATGGTGGTAAGTTCCTATGGGACCAAACTGCTGGGTCAGCAGTCCCTAGGCTTTCACACTACTTAATCTAACTTAGACTAATTTACGCTATGGTCATATAACCGTGGCCGAGCGAGGACTCGAACCTCCGAAGGGAGGGCCGCTTGAACCGAGGCAAGGCCCCTCAGACCTCACGGCTACCCCGTGCGGCTTTCACTAGTTGTAACCTTCGCCTCGTTGTATCACACATTAATACCCAATACGAAAAAAAAGTGTGGTTGTTTGTGACGTGTGTAACCGGTGTTATGGTCTTACAAAGCGCTGATAATATTAATGATGTTTTAAAAATGATTTAGTTTCATCACCAAAATACAACTGAACCCCTTTTACCCCTGAGAAAATTACATTTTCCTCCTCAGTTCGCAACTGCCCTTCGGTTGGTAATTGGTGGTCTAGACGTTGTTATGCTTTTCCGCTGGAAGGCTGATTTGATAAAGTTAAACAAGATAATCTGTAGCGTGTAAGCTTTTCCATCTCTTCATAACTACTTCAACATACATTTGAACCAGCATAACGTATTCAAGCATTCGTCTCGCTCAATAATTTTTAATCATCCATACACTAAATTCCTCTCACAACCAAACTGACTATTCCTTCACGATACAGGACGTGTGCCATAAACCGATCGCTTCATTTTGTGCAGTTGTGCCACAGGTACCTTTTTTCCTAAAGACGACTCAGACCACTTCATTCGTTATCCGATCTACCTACCTAATTTTCGACTTTCTTCTGTAGCAGCTGCTTCGATGTCTTCATGCCTGAACTTTCAGAGATGTGATCCTTGTAAACGATACTCCCAGTTAATAAGTTACTCCTTTTTCCAAATATATTGGCACTGTCAGTCTGCATTTTATGTTCTCTCTACTCCAGCTATATCACTTATTTCTTCGCTCAAAACGGAAAACTAATAAAATACTTTTAGCGTCTACTGTATTAACATCGCTCACTGAAGATCGATTTTGTCGATAATTCAAAAATGAAACTCTGATCAGTATTACACTCTATTGTATGACATTAAACTTGGATCGACCGGAGAATGTTGATAGTTGACGTATGTTAGGACGAAATATGCTGCTAAAATCGACCGCAGACATGACCATCGAGCTTCAACCATAGAGTAGAAATATCTCTGGACTGAGCATTGCATTGTGCACATGACGTCAACATTAAACTCGGACTGTCACGTGATCTAGTGATAGCGCTGTTTGGATAGGCTTTCTGCGCTATTCGATACTTTAATGTTAGTCTATTTGCTGCGTTCTTACAATTTGCGTATTCGTAATGACAGTGACGAATTATTGCAGTTGCAGGGGCTCCAAAGAGAGATACTCGGAAGGAGAAAAATTTTGTGTTAAATTGATTACATTGATACATTGTGCTGTGTATTTGGCTGCGTTCTGAATAAATGTTTTAAGTCTGCTGTTAAATGTGCAAACCGCATAGGACTGTTTTTGGCCATCAGCAGAAATCATTTCAAATAGTTATTTCCGTCTTGCTGTTCACACACATAGAAGGCAGTGAATATCTTCAGTTAACAATGTCCATTTCTTTTGACAGTGGCACTCAGACTGTGTAGGAGATAGATTTTTCCCTTTTGACTGATTTCTGATAGCTCAGACCTGCATTATTTACGGTCTTTTTCTTTTTCTTTTTTTTTTTTGTTTCATTGGGATATACTTACAGCAAGATTAACGTCCAACTAAATGACATAATCAGAATTGTCACCGGCGTACTGTAATCAACACCAGCACACTGGCTTCATGTCTTGTCAATTATAGCACTACCAGATCTCTGACGACAGCACACAGTGGACCGAGATTGAAGTAAGATATGCCAAACTCTACTATCAAAAGTATTGTTTCCCTCCTCCTACATAGCAGAGCTTGAATATGAGGAAACCTGTGTGATATCTCAAGAGTTCCCACCAACCCGTTCGTTTCCATCTATAACGATTCCGGAGATGTAATAGGGCACTCTTTGTTAGACAAGGTTTGACAAGTCAAACTGATCTAACGGTGCCGAAAAGACATGGAGCCGCATCAGAAACAGGCATGCAAGATGCTAAACGTCCTTTTCTAAATGGGGGCTCGCATACAGGCCCGAGTGTGACTGGTACAAAGCAGCAGACAGGAGATCACAGTATTCGTGAACATTCAATATAAAGATTTAAATGAATCTAAATAAGTCAAGCAGTTCCTATAAAAGGTGGTTTTATGCAACCTTTCACCATGGTTTCGACAGATGTGAACCCGTGTACTTCAGAAATACATGTAACCTGGAGACAATGTAACGGCAATAACTACAAGCCCGGAAACATACGTGTCAAAACTACGCGTCATACAGAGACTAGATCTCCACGAATGGGTGGGAATATCACGGTGTCGTAAAACATAAACAAAAGAATAAAAACTGTTACTTATTAAAATTTCACATTGCAAAAATAACGAATATTGAGGCGACATTTGTCGAACGAAAATATGCTGTCAGTGCACATAACTGTATACATTATTGAACATGCTGGCCCCTTGGATCAGGGCTTATCCAGTAATGATAATCAACAAAATCAATAAAATAAAATTTCAGGTCATTTTATGAGTTGCATGCTGACTGATAGGAAACGGAGAACATGAACACCAGGAAGACAACGCAAGTGTTGCGTGCGCCAAGACTGAAGTATGTTAGTGGTATAAACGACCGATAAGTGAAAATGCATTGAGAGGCGACGGAAGGCGGCGTGGGAGTGAGAGAACAGTGAGAAGTAAAGAATATTAAGAGACGATACTGTGAAGTAAATTAAAAAGCTTATCAGACCACAAGTACATTACCGTACGAAGAGTAATAAAGTTATTGCGTGAACACGCTGTGATAAACGAACGTAACAATGAAAGAGATTAGTGCATGGGTCATCGTATAGTAAACAACACACGCTAACGAGAGAGGATAAAATCAATGTCTTCACAAAATATAAACGAACACGTATGCTCATAGAACGTATATTAGAATTTTGAGGAATGAGCAATTTGCAAAGATTAATTGAAACCGTATGAAGATTTTATGCACTGTATGGTTTCAAAGCCCCTAAAAATTTGTCTGCAAGCAATATGCGGCACGTCATTCACTGAATATCCTTACCTTAGCTCTAGATGTTTAACGATCTCTGTTTCTTCAGAAAAATCCAACTTCCGATCTTTGAGTCCTCTGTGCAAAATAACTTTCTTTTCCAAATTTTTCGGGGTATTGTTAGCAATTAGTAAGTGTTCGACAAGCGTAGAATTATGTACATACGCTCCTTTCTTTCCTAACAGATACTCTTTATATCTTGTATTCAGAGCTCTGCCTGTTTGACCAATATAATAGTACATGCAGTCATTAGAGGTCAATTTACAGACGCCTGAATTGGAAAACCTATCGCCAGTGTTTTCCAGTGTATGCAAAATTTTTTACTTTACACTGTTCTCTGTAGAGAAGGAAACATTTTAGTTATAATTTTTCATTACAAGATTCTTAATCCTGCAAGAAACAACGCCAAGAATGGAATATATACATACATTTATTAGCTTCTTTGTTGTTACTGGAGGAATTGTTGTTGCTCAGAGTTGAACATTTATGAGAGTTTTTTTTACTGAAGATGTAATCCAACAGACCGGCCGAGGTGGCCGAGCGGTTCTAGGCGCTACACTCCGGAACTGCGCTACAGATACAGTCGCAGGTTCGAATCCTGCCTCCAGCATGGATGTGTGTGATGTCCTTAGGTTAGTTAGGTTTAAGTAGTTCTAAGTTCTAGGGGATTGATGACCTCAGATGTTAAGTCCCATAGTGCTCAGAGCCATTTGAACCATTTGTTATCCAACATGCCCTGGCAATATCCGTTGTTGACTGTTAAACATTTAATCACATTAATCTTATTTTGCTGACTGGGAGATGATAAAGGAGTGATTTCCATACAGTGTATGGAGGAATGAGAAAACGCTAGTCATTGGAAAAATGCAGATTACTCCACTATATTTTTCAATGTGAAATTTTAGTATGTACTAGTTTTTATTCTTTTGGTTACGTTTTATGACATTTATGATACTCCACCCCTTTGTAGGGATGTAATTTCTGTATGACGTGTAATCTTGACATGTATGGTTTCGTGTTTATGGTTATTGCTGTTAAATTGTCTTCAGGATACACGTATTTCTGAACGAGACGAGTTTACACCCGTCGAAACCATGGTCGAGGTATGTACTGCAGCCTACGTCCTTCTGTATCTGCTTAGTGTATTCATCTCTCTGTCTCCCTCTACGATTTTTACCCTCCACGCTGCCCTCCAATACTAAATTGGTGATCCCTTGATGCCTCAGAACATGCCCTACCAACCGATCCCTTCTTCTAGTCAAGTTGTGCCACAAACTCCTCTTCTCCCCAACCCTATTCAGTACCTCCTCATTAGTTATGTGATGTACCCATCTAATCTTCAGCATTCTTCTGTAGCACCACATTTCGAAAGCTTCTATTCTCTTCTTGTCTAAACTATTTATCGTCCATGTTTCACTTCCATACATGGCTACACACCATACAAATACTTTCAGAAACGACTTCCTGACATTTAAATCTATACTCGATGTTAACAAATTTCTCTTCTTCAGAAAGTCTTTCCTTGCCATTGCCAGTCTACATTTTATATCCTCTCTACTTCGACCATCACCAGTTATTTTGCTCCCCAAATAGCAAAACTCCTTTACTACTTTAAGTGTATCATTTCCTAATCTAATTCCCTCAGCATCACCTGAATTAATTCTACTACATTCCATTATCATCGTTTTGCTTTTGTTGATGTTCATCTTATATCCTCCTTTCCATCTTATATCCTCCTTTCATTCCGTTCAACTGCTCTTCCAAGTCCTTTGCTGTCTCTGACAGAATTACAATGTCAATTCAAAATATTAAACGACTTAAAGGAAACTGGAACGACTTCATAAAGCCACTCCAATAAATATCGCGTGGTCAACCTCCCTGTACGAAAGCTATTATAGAACTGATAAATGAATAACGTCTCTCAATTAAGATGTCTTGCTACACTTAAAAGGTAGGTTGTTAATATTTTCCTATGATTGTTTTATACCATATTTTTCTGGTTCGCATTTTTAAGAAGTTCTGTTATTTGCAAAATATGTAAATAAAATAACTTGCTTTCGATATCGTAACAAAACCACAACAGTAACATTAGGTTAGTGTGTGTTAGTGTTTTTTTTTAACGTCCCGTCGACAACGAGGTCATTAGAGACGGAGCACAAGCTCGGGTTAGGGAAGGATGGGGAAGGAAATCGGCCGTGCCCTTTCAAAGGAACCATCCCGGCATTTGCCTGAAACGATTTAGGGAAATCACGGAAAACCTAAATCAGGATGGCTGGAGACGGGATTGAACCGTCGTCCTCCCGAATGCGAGTAACAGTAGGATTACTCGTCTTGTTCCCTTCGTGTAATTGGTTTTCTTTCTGCAATGCGGGTTCCATTAGGTTTAGCAGGGCACCCGCAATGTGTCCCGTATTTCGAACATTGTTCCACTTAATGGGTACTGGCAAGCGACGGAGATACAAGCTGATCTCAGTCAGTTGAGTCAGCGAGCTGGCTTATCTAGCGCTACATTCCTCCGCCAGGAAACTTACGGTAGAACTCACAGTGCCGCTTTAACGCTTTAACGAACGCAGGCTACAATGCGAACAGCGGAGAGTCCACCCCCATCCTCTCCCTACTATCGTGCCAGCAACTTAAACGGGTAAGCGCTTTGAGGACAGATGTGGGTCGGCAAAGGATACAGAAATGCTGACTCCGGTCTATGCAATCGTGTCGTATTACCACCAACCCCTGTTTTCTTATTTTCATTTTTTTAACGAAGTAGTGGAGTCGTCTGCTTCACAACGTACTTATAACGTATAAAGCGGCATCTATCACAACAGATGAATTGAAATAATATCGTAAGTGAGAATGAATCCTTGCTACTCTAAGCAAACTATATGACGCGATGATTATGTGGCATATTAAAACATTAAGCCGAACCGAGATTCGAGGCCGGACACTTACATTTCATTCGTGGGAGGGTAAATAGAAAGATGGTTGCGGGAAGATCAGTTTGGTTTTATATGAAGCAGGGGCTTGAGAAGCTATGTTAACACTGTGCTAATAACAGGTGGTTAATTTCGAAAAAAACACAGAAATTTTGGTGGTGGTAGTAGATTTTCAGAAGGCGTTGGTAATGTGGAAACAAGGGCATGAAGTGGAACATACAGTTTGCTTATCCTTTCACATCGATAGTCACGAAGTTTTTTGATTACAGCTATTCTTATAGGTACCCGGATTTCTTGGAGTTTACATGCAACATATGGAACTCATGATTTTTAAAGATTTGATTTTGACAATACTTCCATTTACTGTAAGCTTCTTGGTCAATAACATCATAAACTATGTCTCCCGACAGAAAGCACATCAATGAGGTAACTTACCTAGAAAGCCATGGAACCACGATTTTCTTTTGGAGTTTCTATACTTGCTAGAATAACTCTGATATATAGAAATCAAATCCAGATGTGGCTTGCGGAACAAGTTGTTACCGATAGTGTGAGGAACGCACTTAGCTTTGGATCGGCTTCTAAGTTTGGCTAATGTATATGAAAATGGAAATACAGCATTAGCGATAAAGGACACAGTGAGAGTTTTATTATTAGTAAATATCATCCTGCTCTAAATAAACGTGTTAAAGAAAAACAGTGTGAAGTTCGTCATCCTGGTTACCAGACATGGATCTAGTTTCAGTGTTCACGTATTAACGTGACGGAAACATCTTTTCTTAAATTTAAAGAATGCAGTGACTTGGTGAGTTAGGTGCTGTTTATCGATATTTAAATTTGCTAGTTGATTTAGTTAGTTACCCTTTCTCTTTTTGAATAATAACTTGCTTCCTAACTCAAATTCTTTGCTTATGATCTGCTAATTAAGGTCAGCCCTGAAGCTTCCTGGCAGATTAAAACTGTGTGCAGGACCAACACTCGAACTCAGGACTTTTACCTTTCGCGGGTAAGTGCTGTACCAACTGAGCTAACCGAGCACGACTCGCGAGCCCGCCTCACAGCTTCAATTCTGCCAGTACCCCGTCTCCCACCTTCCCCTACATTCCCCAGACTGTGGCTAAGACTTGACTCCTCAGCATCCTTTATTCCAGGAGTGTTAGTTCTGCAAGGTTCGCAGAAGAGCTTCTGTAAAGTTTGGAAGGTAGGAGGCGAGGTACTGGCAAAATTGAAGCTCTGAGGACGGATCGTAAGTCGTGCTCGGGTACCATAGTTGGTAAAGCACTTGCCCGCGAAAGTCAAGGGTCCCGAGATTGAAGCTCGGTCGGGCACACAGTTTTAGACTGCCAGGAAGTTTCATATCAGCGCACTCTCCGCTGCAGAGTGAAAATCTCATTCTGGAAGACAGACCCTCTGGTTACAAGCTTAAAAACATTTTATCCAAGTTGCCCGGTTGTTGTAAGTGCTTAAAAGTTGTTGAGTTGCCGAACTATTACCACATGTTGAAGTTGTATCACTGAAACTGATATAGGGCCAAACTGGAAGCAATAGTGGTGGTCTGTGTAAGCGATACGAGGCGAGCACCCAATCTGGACTTCATTCCATTTCCCTTTTGGAAACGACGCGCCTGATTTTCGTTTACTGTTAAAGAATCAGGCCGATTTGCCATTTCATTGCTTATTTATTTTCAAATTATTTAAATTTGTTGATAAATTTTGGATGTCGCGCTTCTTTAATTTATTGTTCAGTTTTACCTAAAGAATTTTAGAAATTTTTGAAAGCTTTAAAAATTGAGAGATTTAAATAATTAGTGTTTATTTATTGTGAAGTTCACTTAAAAATTATGGATATTTATTTCATTGCGAAATTTACTTAAGTTCAAATTTGAACTGTCACGGTTTGGTAATGAAAGTGAACGAACGCTCTGCTTGAAGTACGAGAGATTTCAGCAGGTTGTAATTTTGAAAGTACAGGTTTCTGTGTTTTAGTACAATAAATAACTTCTTTTAAAATGGTAGCTAAACATTTCTTGTCCCAGCACATTTCCTACTGCACAACCTTGGAAACGCCTATTCACTCCAAAAAAATTACTATTTGTCTGTGTAGTACTTTGCTTGAAATTACGTGTTTAAAATTACGGAACCTGTCCCGTCGACGACCAAGTCATTAGAGACGAAGCATGAGCGGCGCTTTGTGATGAATGCGGGAGAAAATCAACCATGGCACTTCAAAAACTAACATCTTGGCATTTGCCTTAAGCGATATGGACAAAACACAGGAAACCTAAATGCGGATGGCAGGACAGGTGTTTGTACCGCTGTCCTCAGAAAGCAAATCCAGTGGCTTATCGCTGCACCGCCTAACGAAAAGTCACAGCAATAAGTATTCCTGAAAGAAAGAGATCTATCTATAAAAAGAAAAGCTGTGACCATCCAAAATATAATTCTTGATTGCGGAAAAATGCTCTTGAAAGAATAGTTTGAACATAGCTCTGTAGGTGAGGGAAATGGAAAGAGTGTTGAGTGTTGAAGAGTAGATGGTTTTATCGACTAAGGTAAGGATAAGTCCTCAAACAACTATAAAAGAGAAGTTTAATAACGAACATTATGAATCGAGGAGACATAACGACTAGGTAACATTATGTCACTGACTATATCCGAAAGCTGTAACTGGCGCTAGCAGAAAAGTCACAGGAGCAGGCTAGTAAATGTATTAACACGACACATCATTGATAATTATTTAGAAATGAAACGTTTAACTGGCCCAAGAGTGGAAAACTGCAGCAAACCAATGTTACGGTTGATGACCGCAGCTGTAACAACGCTAGCCCGCATCTCGTGGTCGTGCGGTAGCGTTCTCGCTTCCCACGCCCGGGTTCCTGGGTTCGATTCCCGGCGGGGTCAGGGATTTTCTCTGCCTCGTGATGGCTGGGTGTTGTGTGATGTCCTTAGGTTAGTTATGTTTAAGTAGTTCTAAGTTCTAGGGGACTAATGACCATAGATGTTAAGTCCCGTAGTGCTCAGAGCCATTTGAACCATTTGTAACAACGCTAAAATATTAAAGAGCTTCGATTTTCGTTTTCCGCAAGTCTAATAATATGCAGGCCGATTCGAGAAGATTTTGCCACACGTAGCAATTGGGGTGCCCAACACCCCCCCCCCCCTTCAACACCCCCCCCCCCTGCCCCCCCCCCCCCCCCCCTCCTTATCAGACATTCGCTGCCTTGTGGTGGAATTTTACTTGGTTGCGTCATTTTGCTCACGTCGAAAATACACTATTGGCCATTAAAATTGCTACACCACGAAGATGACGTGCTACAGACGCGAAATTTAACCGACAGGATGACGATGCTGTGATTAGCTTTTCAGAGCATTCACACAAGGTTGGCGCCGCTCGCGACACCTACAACGTGCTGACATGACGAAAGTTTCCAACTGATTTCTCATACACAATCAGCAGTTGACCAGCGTTGCCTGGTGAAATGTTGTTGTGATGCCTCGTGCAAGGAGGACAAATGCGTACGATCTCGTTTCCGACTATGATAAAGGTCGGATTGTACCTATCGCGATTGCGGTTTATCGTATCGAAACACTGCTGCTCGCGGTGGTCGAGATCCAATTACCGTTAGCGGAATATGGAATCGGTGGGTTCAGGAGGGTAATACGGAACGCCGTGCTCGATCCCAATGGCCTCGTATCACTAGCAGTCGAGACGACAGGCGTCTTATCCGCATGGCTTTAACGGATCGTGCAGCCACGTCTCGATGCCTCAACATATGGGGACGTTTGCAAAACAACCATCTGCACGAACAGTTCGACGACGTCTGCAGCAGCATGGACTATAAGCTAGGAGACCATGGCTGCGATTACCCTTGACGATGCATCACAGACAGGAGCGCCTGCGATGGTGTACTCAACGACGAACTTGGGTGCACGAATGGTAAAACGTCATTTTTTTGGATGAATCCTGGTTCTACTTACAGTATCATGATGTTCGCATCCATGTTTGGCTACATTGTGGTGAACGCACATTGGAAGCGTGTATTCGTCATCGCCATACTGGCGTATCACCCGGCGTGATGGTATGAGGTGCCATTGGTTACACGACTCGGACACCTATTGTTCACATTGGCGGCACTTTGAACAGTGGCCGCTACATTTCAGATGTGTTACGACCCATGGCTCTACCCTTCATGCGATCCCTGCGAAACCCTACATTTCAGCAGGATAATGCACGTCCGCATGTTGCAGGTCCTGTACGGGCCTTTCTGGATACAGAAAATGTTCGACTGCTGCCCTGGCCAGCACATTCTCCAGATCTCTCACCAACTGAAAACGTCTGGTCAATGGTGGCCGAGAAACTGGCTAGTCACAATACGCCAGTCACTACTCTTGATGAACTGTGGTGTCGTGTTGAAGCTGCATGGGCAGCTGTACCTGTACACGCCATCCAAGCTCTGTTTGACTCAATGCCCAGGCGTATTAAGGCCGTTATTACGGCCAGAGGCGGTTCTTCTGGGTACTGATTTCTCAGGATCTATGCACCCAAATTGCGTGAAAATGTAATCACTTGTCAGTTCTAGTATATGTCTGTCCAATGAATACCTGTTTATCATCTGCATTTCTTCTTGGTGTAGCAATTTTAATGGCCAGTGGTGTATAATAATCCCTCTCCAAAGTGATTCTTACACTTTTCGCTTGGTGGGTGTGGGTTCTACTACTGGTGACAGCATAACTTAACACTGGCACACCTGTCACCGAAATGGCAGATAAAAGTTTCTTCAAAGTGTGAGCCACAAGAGATCTATTATTTAACTATCTGTAAGCACTACAACGAAAATTTTGTTATTTGTTTATAGGAAAAATTGGCACAGGAAAAAGTATACTATAGCAGACGCAGAAACATTCCAATCTACATGGTTCCCCAAACAATCCCTTTCCAAGATAGTTTAGAATGTGTGGTCTCGAAATGCCACTAATTTCAGCACGAAACATTCTTTCCGTTTGTAGTGATGTATCTGAAACGTAAGTTTTCGAGTAAGCCCCCAACCCCCTCGCCCCTTATCTAATTGGGCTAAAATTTTACGACTTGTCTACCTCACCATGTGCAAAGTTGGGGAACGTAATACGTGTATGTTAAGGCACCAGCACATTTTGCTGATGGTAAAAGACAACGCCTAAAGCGCTAATTATTTCTAAAATGGTTAGTTCGAGCACAGCCTGTACCTTCGTCTCCTTGGTAGCCTGACCTCAGTACTCTAGTTTTTCCTGCCTGGGGTGTGCAATACTCGTGTCGCTAGAGTTGAAGAACTAGAGCAGCGAATTGTGTGGTCTTGTCGATATTTACGCGATGATCCAGAGTTGTCTGAAAGGATCCGTACTCACTGCGTGCTGAGTGCAGAGAGAGTGCAGTACTGCCCCTAAGTACGAGGATGGCGCTCGACCACATCCTTTAAAATGCTATACTATACAGTACATCGTAAAATGTAAATTGTTGAAACAGTACTGTATTTGTTCTTATGGTAAGACTTAGGTGAAATATGAGCCCAATTAGATGGGGATACAATCGGAAAGATTACATTTCAGATACATTTACACAAGTGGTTCCCAGCCTGGTGATAATTACCCATTCAGGTGTAAAATGAAACATTTTGGGGGCAACATTTTGGCCACTTCATTTTTTTTTATTTTTTATTTTGTTGTTGTTGTTGAGTCAGCGCTATTATTGTGAAATTTAAAAAAAATACTGTAACGGTTTTCACTGCATATACATTCATATGTGGGTATCCCACTATGCACAAACGTCAGTGTTGGTCGTTTCTTCTGTGTGTCTAACAGTCTTCCCATTAACACGTCACAAACTTTACGACCTGATGTCTTCTGCATCCTCCTAACTGCACCAACAGGTGGACTACGCTTGTCAGTACAGACTAACCATTTTATGTCCCTGCATCTACACTTCATCACCTGACCTTCTGCCCAGGCGAAAACAAGCACTATGGCTTGCTCTTGCCAAACATACTTGGAGGTAACTAACATAAAAATACACTCCCGGAAATTGAAATAAGAACACCGTGAATTCATTGTCCCAGGAAGGGGAAACTTTATTGACACATTCCTAGGGTCAGATACATCACATGATCACACTGACAGAACCACAGGCACATAGACACAGGCAACAGAGCATGCACAATGTCGGCACTAGTACAGTGTACATCCACCTTTCGCAGCAATGCAGGCTGCTATTCTCCCATGGAGACGATCGTAGAGATGCTGGATGTAGTCCTGTGGAACGGCTTGCCATGCCATTTCCACCTGGCGCCTCAGTTGGACCAGCGTTCGTGCTGGACGTGCAGACCGCGTGAGACGACGCTTCATCCAGTCCCAAACATGCTCAATGGGGGACAGATCCGGAGATCTTGCTGGCCAGGGTAGTTGACTTACACCTTCTAGAGCACGTTGGGTGGCACGGGATACATGCGGACGTGCATTGTCCTGTTGGAACAGCAAGTTCCCTTGCCGGTCTAGGAATGGTAGAACGATGGGTTCGATGACGGTTTGGATGTACCGTGCACTATTCAGTGTCCCCTCGACGATCACCAGTGGTGTACGGCCAGTGTAGGAGATCGCTCCCCACACCATGATGCCGGGTGTTGGCCCTGTGTGCCTCGGTCGTATGCAGTCCTGATTGTGGCGCTCACCTGCACGGCGCCAAACACGCATACGACCATCATTGGCACCAAGGCAGAAGCGACTCTCATCGCTGAAGACGACACGTCTCCATTCGTCCCTCCATTCACGCCTGTCGCGACACCACTGGAGGCGGGCTGCACGATGTTGGGGCGTGAGCGGAAGACGGCCTAACGGTGTGCGGGACCGTAGCCCAGCTTCATGGAGACGGTTGCGAATGGTCCTCGCCGATACCCCAGGAGCAACAGTGTCCCTAACTTGCTGGGAAGTGGCGGTGCGGTCCCCTACGGCACTGCGTAGGATCCTACGGTCTTGGCGTGCATCCGTGCGTCGCTGCGGTCCGGTCCCAGGTCGACGGGCACGTGCACCTTCCGCCGACCACTGGCGACAACATCGATGTACTGTGGAGACCTCACGCCCCACGTGTTGAGCAATTCGGCGGTACGTCCACCCGGCCTCCCGCATGCCCACTATACGCCCTCGCTCAAAGTCCGTCAACTGCACATACGGTTCACGTCCACGCTGTCGCGGCATGCTACCAGTGTTAAAGACTGCGATGGAGCTCCGTATGCCACGGCAAACTGGCTGACACTGACGGCGGCGGTGCACAAATGCTGCGCAGCTAGCGCCATTCGACGGCCAACACCGCGGTTCCTGGTGTGTCCGCTGTGCCGTGCGTGTGATCATTGCTTGTACAGCCCTCTCGCAGTGTCCGGAGCAAGTATGGTGGGTCTGACACACCGGTGTCAATGTGTTCTGTTTTCCATTTCCAGGAGTGTATACAACTTGTGATACCTATAATTATTACTCTGAAAATGACGTAAATACTGATGTAATGTTGTTCAGTCGTCAGTCATCAATAGAAATATCTGCACTCGCATGCATTTTATCCTGTTGACATATGCTGCTCGATAAAAGCCTCCTGTAGAAATTTCCATGCATTTCTGTTTTGATCGATACAAATCCCTGTTGCTCCTGCATGTCTTCTAGTGTCTTCTACCTACCTTACATTAGTTCGTCTTCTTACTCTTCTGTTAATTCTTGGAATCCAGGAAAGTACTATCTTTTGCCATCCACAACCCATCTTCTTGGATACTTCCCAGCCCATCCTTACTTTTTTCATCTCTGTCATAATTACCTCTACTACTACAGTCCATTTCATAATCTATTTATTTAAATTCCTATCTCAGCAAGTAATTTGTAGCATACATCTCTCCATTAGTCAATGAAACACTCGCAGATTTTGAATGGTCTTCGTATTGAAAGACCACTTCTCATTGTCATAAGTAAAACTAGGTCATAGAAATTTTGTGTAAACCTTCAGTTTCACACACAATGAAAACTTAATTCTGAAAAGTTATTTAGTTCACTAAAAGGACTTTCGAACACTTTTATTCTTCTCTTTATTTCGTCTGATGTTCATCCAGTAGTAGTAATTATCGCTCGTTAGCAGTAATAAATTCTAATAGAAAATATTTTTATGATTTGGAAAATTGACAAGTAAATTTTCGATACAGTTCTAAAGTCTCTGTGTATGAAAGAATATTTTCAGATAGAGAAATTCGAGCGGATGTCCCATTTCTTTGACCTCAGGAAGGCAACACACTATAAATATATTTTCATGACAGCTAACTGGCTCTACTGTGACGGAAGGTGTGTGGTTAGTAGCTACTATTATTGAAAAAAATGCTTTAGGAAAACAAATTCCATTTTTCACGACAAACATGTGTGGTAATAGACCTCCAGACTATGGTAGAATTGCAAATAATAGTATAGAACTGAAAGAACTTACATCATGACTTACGAAGTGCAATGGCGGACACCAAACAAAATATAAAAAAGGATTAAGTGTTATATCCACTTTCAGCAGCTGTGTTTCTATTTGTTGAAATAATCAGTAGCCAGTTTTTGGGCAAATGGCTGCCGATTATTTCAACAAATGAAACAAGGTTCTAAGAAATAAGCAAAACCAGGCACTCCACTGTCTCAATTTTTCTTGTTTTCCTAAGGAAATATAGAAAATGAGCGAGCTTCTGTTGTCTGAACATTAACCAAGTATATTACGTGATTAGTCACTTTAAAAATAGGAGGGTAAATTTTATACATTCCATTATTTAATTAGGTTCCCAACTTTATTCATGGTACTGGATAATGTCTCCTCTCGTTCAGGGGTAAATGGTCTCTAAGAGGTTGGGAAGCACTGATTTACACTAACTAGGTGAGTATTCAATACTGAAGTCACTGGCTGCCAGTAACCGGACAATCGCAATTACTGACTGTTCGTTTGGGCATCCATGTTGACCGAAAAGCTTTCTCCTCTATTAAAGTATACATTTCACAGCGTCAGTTTTCGCTGCTATTAATGTTGCACCTTGTATACAAATATTCATCATTTGGATTTGCAGCTCCACGTGTCTAACGTGTGTGCAGTTAAAATTGTTCGATGTAAGGTCCGCCAGTTATGCAAAACACCGTTTCTTCCAAGTTCCAAAACATGTTACAGCACCTCTGTGCCATTATCAGCGGGTTTCTGTTTTATTTAATCTGTAATGTGAACATTTTCACTAAATGATTACAAAATTACGGGAATATTTATTTCAACTAACAATTTGTTTCTTTTAGTTAATACCCTGACACCCAGTTTGCATGGTTTTTCGGGACAAAAAAAAAAAATTGATTCAAATGGCTCTGAGCACTTCTGAGGTCATCAGTCCCCTAGAACTTAGAACTACTTAAACCTAGCTAACCTAAGGACATCACACACATCCATGCCCGAGGCAGGATTCGAACCTGCGACCGTAGCGGTCGTGCGGTTCCAGACTGTAGCGCCTAGAACCGCTCGGTTTTCGGGACCACTTGTGTATTATTTACTACAGGTAGCTTGTCATCTGCAACCAAACGACGTTGATGAGAAATATTGTTAGGAGATAACTTATCATTTTCTGCTCTAAACGTAATTTAGTTCGTCGCGATATTTCGCACCTATATTCGTTTTTACTTACCGACCGGGTTAGGGATTTTCTTTGCCCGCGGACTGGGTGTTTGTATTGTCCTTGTCATTTCATCATAATCATCATCGCTTGTGAGAGTGACTAGATTGGATTGTGACAAGAAAATGAACTGCGTAAAAGCTGGGACTTCGTACGGGCGCTGATGACCGCGCAGTTGAGCGCTTCACAAACCAAACATCATCATCGTCATCATCATCTTTTTACTTATGTTCTTGTGTGACTAGCCCTTCTTTCTCACTATCCTGAACAGCACACACTTACACACACACACACACACACACAAACACATAGAGAGAGAGAGAAATTCAAATTTGACGCCAAGTTCTCTGGTGAACAAATCAACACAGACTGGGCTGGGAAACATAACAACCACAACTACAGTGTGTTTAGGTGAAGTGCAAAGTGCCTTTACGACCATATTTGTGAAAATATGTGTAATATTCGCGTGTGCTTTAATTCATAAATTTCGGGCGTATTATAGTATTTGAGAGTTGTAGCATCGCGTTTTAGTACCTGAATAGTGTAAATTCGCGTAGTCGTTTGTCTACTGTTTTTGTTTTGAACGGCCAGTGTCGGTTGGTCACAGTCAGTGTGCTCCCTGCCGCCGTTGGATAAGCAGCTGAGCAGCAAGTCGTATACTCCTAGCTCACTCATTTGTTACATAGTTTAATTCTTAATTTCTTTGCGTGTTTTTGGTACTTGCATTGTTTAATTCATAAATTTCGGGCGTATTATAGTATTTGAGAGTGTAGCATCGCGTTTTAGTACCTGAATAGTGTAAATTCGCTTAGTCTCCTTCCGCCGCCGAGCAGTGTCAGCAGTGCGCAAGTAGCAGCATTACTGCATTTACTAGGCAATCTTGTATTTTAATAACCGTTTAAATTTTGTCGATTTGTTTGCGCTCTCTGTAGATTAGTTCAGAAGTTCTTTGTAAAACAGTTTTTAGCATGGATAGGGACTGCAACTGCTGTGTTCGGATGCAGGCTGAGTTGGCATCCCTTCGCTCCCAGCTTCAGGCAGTGTTGGCTTCGGCCACACAGCTTGAGGCTGTTGCCAATGGGCATCACTGTGGGGGTCCGGATGGGGGTTTGTCGGGGACGGCCAGCTCGTCCCACGCATCCCCTGATCGGACTACGACTGTGGTTGCCCGGGATACTGCCCGCATTGAGGCTGATCCCTCACCTGTGGTAGAGTGGGAGGTCGTTTCAAGGTGTGGCAGGGGGCGAAAGACATTCCGGAGGGCTGAACGGAAAGCCTCTCCAGTTTGTCTGACGAACCGGTTTCAGGCTCTGTCTCAGGCTGATACTGATCTTCGGCCTGACATGGCTGCTTGTCCTGTTCCAGAGGTTGCCCCTCAGTCTGCAAGATCCGGGCAGTTGCAGAGGGTGGGCTTACTAGTAGTTGGGAGCTCCAACGTCAGGCGCGTAATGGGGCCCCTTAGGGAAATGGCAGCAAGAGAGGGGAAGAAAACCAATGTGCACTCCATGTGCATACCGGGGGGAGTCATTCCAGATGTGGAAAGGGTCCTTCCGGATGCCATGAAGGGTACAGGGTGCACCCATCTGCAGGTGGTCGCTCATGTCGGCACCAATGATGTGTGTCGCTATGGATCGGAGGAAATCCTCTCTGGCTTCCGGCGGCTATCTGATTTGGTGAAGACTGCCAGTCTCGCTAGCGGGATGAAAGCAGAGCTCACCATCTGCAGCATCGTCGACAGGACTGACTGCGGACCTTTGGTACAGAGCCGAGTGGAGGGTCTGAATCAGAGGCTGAGACGGTTCTGCGACCATGTGGGTTGCAGATTCCTCGACTTGCGCCATAGGGTGGTGGGGTTTCGGGTTCCGCTGGATAGGTCAGGAGTCCACTACACGCAACAAGCGGCTACACGGGTAGCAGGGGTTGTGTGGCGTGGGCTAGGCGGTTTTTTAGGTTAGATGGCCTTGGGCAAGTACAGAAAGGGCAACAGCCTCAACGGGTGCGGGGCAAAGTCAGGACATGCGGGGACCAAGCAGCAATCGGTATTGTAATTGTCAACTGTCGAAGCTGCGTTGGTAAAGTACCGGAACTTCAAGCGCTGATAGAAAGCACCGAAGCTGAAATCGTTATAGGTACAGAAAGTTGGCTTAAGCCAGAGATAAATTCTGCCGAAATTTTTACAAAGGTACAGACGGTGTTTAGAAAGGATAGATTGCATGCAACCGGTGGTGGAGAGTTCGTCGCTGTTAGTAGTAGTTTATCCTGTAGTGAAGTAGAAGTGGATAGTTCCTGTGAATTATTATGGGTGGAGGTTACACTGAACAACCGAACTAGGTTAATAATTGGCTCCTTTTACCGACCTCCCGACTCAGCAGCATTAGTGGCAGAACAACTGAGAGAAAATTTGGAATACATTTCACATAAATTTTCTCAGCATGTTATAGTCTTAGGTGGAGATTTCAATTTACCAGGTATAGACTGGGACACTCAGATGTTTAGGACGGGTGGTAGGGACAGAGCATCGAGTGACATTATACTGAGTGCACTATCCGAAAATTACCTCGAGCAATTAAACAGAGAACCGACTCGTGGAGATAACATCTTGGACCTACTGATAACAAACAGACCCGAACTTTTCGACTCTGTATGTACAGAACAGGGAATCAGTGATCATAAGGCCGTTGCAGCATCCCTGAATATGGAAGTTAATAGGAATATAAAAAAAGGGAGGAAGGTTTATCTGTTTAGCAAGAGTAATAGAAGGCAGATTTCAGACTACCTAACAGATCAAAACGAAAATTTCTGTTCCGACACTGACAATGTTGAGTGTTTATGGAAAAAGTTCAAGGCAATCGTAAAATGCGTTTTAGACAGGTACGTGCCGAGTAAAACTGTGAGGGACGGGAAAAACCCACCGTGGTACAACAACGAAGTTAGGAAACTACTGCGAAAGCAAAGAGAGCTCCACTCCAAGTTTAAACGCAGCCAAAACCTCTCAGACAAACAGAGGCTAAACGATGTCAAAGTTAGCGTAAGGAGGGCTATGCGTGAAGCGTTCATTGAATTCGAAAGTAAAATTCTATGTACCGACTTGACAGAAAATCCTAGGAAGTTCTGGTCTTACGTTAAATCAGTAAGTGGCTCGAAACAGCATATGCAGACACTACGGGATGATGATGGCATTGAAACAGAGGATGACACGCGTAAAGCTGAAATACTAAACACCTTTTTCCAAAGCTGTTTCACAGAGGAAGACCGCACTGCAGTTCCTTCTCTAAATCCTCGCACAAACGAAAAAATGGCTGACATCGAAATAAGTGTCCAAGGAATAGAAAAGCAACTGGAATCACTCAATAGAGGAAAGTCCACTGGACCTGACGGGATACCAATTCGATTCTACACAGAGTACGCGAAAGAACTTGCCCCCCTTCTAACAGCCGTGTACCGCAAGTCTCTAGAGGAACGGAGGGTTCCAAATGATTGGAAAAGAGCACAGATAGTCCCAGTCTTCAAGAAGGGTCGTCGAGCAGATGCGCAAAACTATAGACCTATATCTCTTACGTCGATCTCTTGTAGAATTTTAGAACATGTTTTTTGCTCGCGTATCATGTCATTTCTGGAAACCCAGAATCTACTATGTAGGAATCAACATGGATTCCGGAAACAGCGATCGTGTGAGACCCAACTCGCCTTATTTGTTCATGAGACCCAGAAAATATTAGATACAGGCTCCCATACGTTCGATACAGTTCCGCAATGTCGCCTGATAAACAAAGTAAGAGCCTACGGAATATCAGACCAGCTGTGTGGCTGGATTGAAGAGTTTTTAGCAAACAGAACACAGCATGTTGTTATCAATGGAGAGACGTCTACAGACGTTAAAGTAACCTCTGGCGTGCCACAGGGGAGTGTTATGGGACCATTGCTTTTCACAATATATATAAATGACTTAGTAGATAGTGTCGGAAGTTCCATGCGGCTTTTCGCGGATGATGCTGTAGTATGCAGAGAAGTTGCAGCATTAGAAAATTGTAGCGAAATGCAGGAAGATCTGCAGCGGATAGGCACTTGGTGCAGGGAGTGGCAACTGACCCTTAACATAGACAAATGTAATGTATTGCGAATACATAGAAAGAAGGATCCTTTATTGTATGATTATATGATAGCGGAACAAACACTGGTAGCAGTTACTTCTGTAAAATATCTTGGAGTATGCGTGCGGAACGATTTGAAGTGGAACGATCATATAAAATTAATTGTTGGTAAGGCGGGTACCAGGTTGAGATTCATTGGGAGAGTGCTTAGAAAATGTAGTCCATCAACAAAGGAGGTGGCTTACAAAACACTCGTTCGACCTATACTTGAGTATTGCTCATCAGTGTGGGATCCGTACCAGGTCGGGTTGACGGAAGAGATTGAGAAGATCCAAAGAAGAGCGGCGCGTTTCGTTACCGGGTTATTTGGTAACCGTGATAGCGTTACGGAGATGTTTAATAAATTCAAGTGGCAGACTCTGCAAGAGAGGCGCTCTGCATCGCGGTGTAACTTGCTCGCCAGGTTTCGAGAGGGTGCGTTTCTGGATGAGGTATCGAATATATTGCTTCCCCCTACTTATACCTCCCGAGGAGATCACGAATGTAAAATTAGAGAGATTAGAGCGCGCACGGAGGCTTTCAGACAGTCGTTCTTCCCGCGAACCATACGCGACTGGAACAGGAAAGGGAGGTAATGACAGTGGCACGTAAAGTGCCCTCCGCCACACACCGTTGGGTGGCTTGCAGAGTATCAATGTAGATGTAGTAGATGTAGAGTAGAACACCTCATCAGGATGCTGAGAAAAAAGGGCCTGCCACACAAAAGTGTAAATAAAAACGAATATAGGAGCGAAATATCGCGACAAACTAAATTACGTTTAAAGCATAAAATATAGGTTAACTTCCAACCAAATTTCTCATCAACACCCGTCGGTTGCAGATGACATGCTACCTGTAATAAATAAAACACAAGTGGTCCTGAAAATCCGCGCAAACCTATTATAAAGGTATTAACTAAAAGAAACAAATTGTTAGTTGAACTAAATATTCCGGTAATTTTGTAATCATTTACTAAAAAATGTTCACACAACAGATTCAATAAAACAGAAACCGACTGATGACGGCATAGAGGTGCTGAAACATGTTTGGGAACTTGCAAAAACAGTGTTTTGCGTAACTGGCGGACCTTACATCCTTGTATACAAACATTGCACTTGTTCTCCTGTGACGCCGGCCGAAGTGGCCGAGCGGTTCTAGGCGCTTCAGTCTGGAACCGCGCGGCTGCGACGGTCGCAGGTTCGAATCCTGCCTTGGGCATCGATGTGTGTGATGTCCTTAGGTTAGTTAGGTTTAAGTAGTTCTAAGTTCTAGGGGACTGATGACCTCAGATATTAAGTCCCATAGTGCTCAGAGCCATTTGAACAATTTTTTTTTATTCTCCTGTGGCGCCCCTCTCTGCTTGACTTTCCGACCGATGTGCCACTTGTGTCGCAAGCCGACCCCTGTTAATATTGTAAGTGGGCGTCCATTTCGGTACTTAATAAGAGTAAATGAGCTACACGGTAACTGCCAGCGCGGGCGTTCCAATAAAGTGTCCTTATCAACCCGCACTAAGCCAGCGAGGGCGCTGACTTGTCGCGGACCGACCCACACGGCGGTGGCCACTTCTCTCTGGCCGAGCTTAAGATAAGGCACGCGCGGACTAACTGCTGCAGTTCTCGCGAGCGGGCTACGTGGAGATGTTCCGATAACTTCTTTGTCTCCTCTCGGGACTACTGCTGTTTCCTAAATCCTAAATTAACCTCGAGCTCATGTCAAGCCCTTAAATTAGTACTCTCAGACCGGACCGGTGTCACCCAAGTTGCTTCTCCGCTCAGAGCAAGTAGTGTGATATTAGCTACAAGAAACTAGAGGCCTATATTGCTGACGTCACTTTCTTGTAGAATTACGTAAAACATTTTATGCTCACTTTATCGACAGCATAAATCTCATTTACAGGAATCTTAGGGTAAAAACAGATAATATAGAGTATTGACTGAAGCGATTTCATAAACTGACTTTAGCTACATTAATTGACACATTGTCACAAAAATCAGCACACATGTAGAGAAACTCAAAAAGTTTTACATTGTTGCAGTGGCACTTTAGATTTCTGCCACAAGAGCGCAGCAGTGAGCAGTTGGAAAAGTTGGCGACAGGCGCCGAGAAAGCGTATGCTGTGCTTCAGAGGCGTAAGTGGGATTATGTGAAAGTTCAAAAGTTTACGCCTCCTTTATCAACAAACTCATCCGAACTGCGAGCTCGCATGAACAGTGCTTTTAAACAGATTGATAGCAACGTGTTACGCTGAACGCGGTAAGACCTTGATTATCGACTTGATACCTGCAGTATCAGTACTGACAGGGTCATAGATGCAGGACTCGCAATATTTCAAAAAAATCTCTCCGACTTTCTATATGTGTGCAAAGGCCTGTGAGAATACGCCAAATAATATAACTGGTGCAAATCTGTGAAATCGTTTCAATCATTTGTAATAAACTTTTACAGTATGTACAAATGGTTCAAATGGCTCTGAGCACTATGGGACTTAACTTCTTAGGTCATCAGTCCCCTAGAACTTAGAACTTCTTAAACCTAACTAACCTAAGGATATCACACACATCCATGCCCGAGGCAGGATTCGAACCTGCGACCGTAGCGGTCGCGCGGTTCCAGACTGAGCGCCTAGAACCGCTAGACCACTGCGGCCGGCACAGTATGTACAAGACCCGAAGGGAACAATATGAATGGAAGATCAAGTACGAACCTCTAGGATTGAAAAGAGTGTAAGATGAACATGTAGTCTTTTGCCTCTACTGTTCAATCTACACATCGAAGATACAATGACGGAAATAAAAGAAAGGTTGAAGAGTGGGATTATAATTGAGGGCGAAAGCATGTCAATGACGAGATTTGCTGATGGCACTGCTATCCTCAGTGAAGACGAAGAAGAATTACAGTATCTGCTGAATGGAATGAGCAGTCTAAAGGGTACGTAATATGGACTGAGAATAAACTGAAGAAGGACGAACGTAATGAGAAGTAGCGGAAGTGAGAATAGCGAGAAACAACATAAAACATCGGCGAGCACGATGCAGACAACCTAAAGGAATTTTGCTACGTTGAAACCTACACATGACGAACGAAGCAAGGACGGTGTGAAAAGAAGACTAGCGCAGACGAGGAGGTATTCCTGACCAAAGGAATTCTGCTAGTATCAAAAATCGGCTTCAGTTTGAGGAAGAAATTTCTGGTAATGTGCGTTCGGAATACAGCATCGTAAGGTAGCAAATCGTGAACTGTGGGGAAACCGGAAAAGAACAAAATCGAAATGTACGAGATGTGATGCTACAGAAGGATGCTGAAAATTAGTTGGACAGGTAAGATAAGAGAAGAGATGGTCCTGCACAGAATCACCAAAGAAACATCCCCTTAGAAAAATTTATGAATTACAGTGCTGATAAACCTCTTATGTTATTTCATTTTCAAACAGCTGATCAAAACTGAGTGCACTCAGACATTTCTCTCTTTACTTATTCTGATCATCACTAAACTGACACACAATATATATATATATATATATATATATATATATATATATATATATATATAATAAATAATATATATATATACATATATTTTTTTTTTTTTTTTTTTTTTTTTGCGCAACCAATCTGACTTTCAATAATCCCTCCAAAAGAATGGCCCTGACTAACAATAACCTATTCCTTTCATGACTCACTTACCTCACAAAAATCTTCGTTACTCTAACTGCTGCAATACAGCGAGCGCCAATACTGCCAACTAAGTAAAGGATTCTAACTACTGAAGGCACTACCTACTGATAGGCATAGTTAGCAAATGAAAGATTTTGATAGAGAACAAACAATGTATTTACCTTAATAATGTTCAAAAGCAATTATATATTTATAAATCAGTTCATGACATCCAGTCTTACAAATTTCGTTTTTCTGACGGACACACGTCCAGATCGTCCGCTCTCAAAACTCTGCCATCTCTCTTCCCACATCTACCACTGCTTGCGGCTCACCTCCAACTGCGCAACGCTACGCGCTGTTCACATCCAACTGCCCAACACTACAATAGCAAATATTCCAACAATGCAAACCAGCCACAGACTTCACACAGCACAGTCAGTGATTTTCATATAGAGCGCTACGTGGCGTTGCCAACATAAAAACCTAAACAGCCTACTTACAAAAGGAACATACGGAAGACACTGACAAACAGAGGGGACACGGTGACAGGATATGTATTAAGACATGAGGGAATAACTTCCATGGTACTAGAAGAAGCAGTAGAGGGTGTAAACTGTAGGTGAACCAGAGACTCAGGCACTCAGGCACGCCAACAAATAATTGAGAATGTAGGTTGCGAGTGCTACTCTCAGATGAAGAGTTTAGCGCAAGAGAGGAATTCTTGTGGCAGACAGCATCCAACCAGTCAGAAGACTGACGACTCATAAAAGAATGGATATGAGTTCTGCGAATATTTATGTTGTGAAACTCAGCTTCGTTCATCTATTAGATACAGGGTACCTGCAATAGGTAACAGCGCAAATTTGGATGCCGTGTTCCTCAACATCCGGCGGGCATTCGGTTTAGTTTGCCATTCTCGCGCAGCGAAAAAATATACGAGTTTACCGAGTATCCGATGAAATTTGTCACTTCTTAGGAGACGTGACGCAGCATGTTGATGTTAAACAGAGAAATATCGACAGATGGTAAATACACTTTCGGATAATCCCAAGGACGCGTTTTTCCGATTTTTCAGATATGTACGTTAATATCTATTCCATGGGTCGAAAGCTCCGTGACGCTGTTCGCGAACGCTGCTGTTGTTTTTTGGAAACTTGCAGGTCCAGATACGTTTAGCGAAATGAGGAACGTCTTTCAGGCAATAAAGAATTAGTGCGGTGAGTGATAATTGAAACGCAAGTTAAATAAATATACCGTGTTGCGCATAACAAGGCGAAGACATCCGTTACTGTTAGATTGCGCAATTGACGAGAAATCATTCGAAAAAGGAACCACCGTAAAAACACACAGGAGGAATCATCTGAAGTCACCTAAGATGGAAAGATTACATAAATTTTGTAGTAGGCAGTGTGGGCAGCAAATTGACGTTCACTTTAAGAAGTGACTTACAAACATCCATTCGAACGAATATTGAGTAGCGCTCGTCCGTCTGTCCCCCTTTTACCATACAGAATTAAGACCAGAGGAGAAGATCCAAATAAGAGCAACACATTTGGTTATGTGCTTGATTAGTAAGGCCGAGAGCATATGTGACATGCTCGTCTATTTACAGCACCGGAAACTGTGCATAAAATAGAAGCTAACTGCTGAAATTTCGAGAGCGTATGTTGCTAAAAAGGTGAACGAACATATTACTTCACGCCCCATACATTTATAAATGACCTCGACGAGAAATTAGTGTTGTTTGTGGAATACGGTGGCATACCGATAGTCTTTCTTTTTCATGCGCCATTCGCGAATGGGGCAGCACAATGGAGGAAGTAATAGTGATACCAGAAGCACCGCAGCGACACACTGTTAGGAGGTCTGCGGTATATAAATGTAGATGCAGAAATCTGTCATTCCAATGCATACAGCATTCATTAATTTCAGCCTTCGATGTATGTCACTACCATGCATTTTTTCATGCGTTTCGTAGCTGAAAAAGAAATTGCTGTATTAGAATCTGTATAATAGGTTACGGAGAAGGACTTACAGCTCTAATGCAGCTACGAAGTATAATGATTGCCAAGGCTTGTGAAATGGTGCGTTATTTAAAACGTAGATTAAACATATTATTTTCAATGGATGTAAAAAATTAGAACCCTGTTCTGTTTCGTACGGACGAAGCTTTTCAGAGAGAAACTGCGTTTTACTGTCATACGATTTACAACTTTCCCTGTATGATTTATTTATATGATTAGTGATGTTCCCTGATACAGACCCGTATTTCAAAGAAGTTGTCAATTATGTAATTAAATTTTACATACAATGTAAATTAATTGCGTTCGCTACGCTGATTCATCAACAATATTTCCTTTGTCACATCCACAGGCAGTAATCGAAGAAATTTTGCCGTATGGTCTAAATGGTGTTCTGTTGTTTCTGATCGTTTATAGAGGATTTTGTTACCACATATATTTATTAATCCACTTCCATTACCGTGCAGGGCCCTTGTCGCTGTTCGCAAGCTTTGTCTCGCAACATTCATACTGTCAACAGGATATTCAAAATGAAGATGGTTTATCTTTCCACAATATAACCGAACATTATGAGAGAGTAGTACGCACTTCATTATCCGTTACGTGATGAAATATTTGCTATGCTCTCAAGACGATACAGACAGCGTTTCGTTCTCCCGTAGATATTATTTTTGGTCATGAGCGACGTTGTCTGGTTTGTTGTTGTCTTATTCCATTTTATGGTGAGAGTATCGGCTGTGAACCGTAGCGAACGAAGAACAGTGATTCTCTCCTCTTCCACTTTTAGTTAATTTACATGTGGGACTTTTCCTCTTTTTGATGTCTAGTTACGTAGGACAACGTTGAGGAGCAATTTTCTAAGGTCACGGAACGAGTCAACACTTGAAATTGATATAAACAAATTAGAATTTAGTCGAACGCTATGCACATGACAAACTGCGAGTATATATTACCACAATTAACAATATAACACGTAAATTAGCTTAATGTTTCAAGAAACTTCACGACAGAAATGAAGCAGTGATCCATTAGGAAATTATGGAGTTTACACTTGAATGGGCAAAGATTACTTCTTACAATTTTTAATTTCCGTGGTAGCCCAGTGAAAACGGATGCAGCCGAATACTGCATGACTTCTACGCAAGAGTCAAGGAGATGCGATCCAAATGCAGTTTGGATATCTGACAAGAACAAACCGATTGAAAGCTGTAAATTATCGTGAGTAAACTCATATTGTTGGCAACAAATTATATTAAAGAAAATAAATATTGAGAGGCTAATGTCACAATTCACGGACTCCTGAACAGGGATCAACAAAAGGTTCACGAGCTTACACCACACATTGTTCGAACTGCCCGTTTCAGAGCCAAAAGTACACTTTATGAATGGAAAGAATTACGTCGGATACATGGTCCGGTCACATTAAAGTGAGGTCCCCTATGTCTAACGACAACGTACAAAACCAGTCGCAGACGGCAGGGGGCAGTCTAGCAATGGAGAGTATATAAACCTTGTCGGGGGCAAGTCGAGAAACAGTGCATTCGTTTTCGTAATGCGGAAACGGAGCGATTTATATGACGTCCAAAAGAGTATGGCTTTAAGGCCAAGGCTGGAGAATTTCCGAAACAGCTAAGTGCGTAAACTGTTCGCGTGTAGCCGTGGTTAAAGTACGAGGTGTGACTGGAAAGTTTTAAGAATGGGCTTGTAGTTGTACAATGGTGGCACTTACATGCTACTGTGATGCGTATCCTTTAGAATAGTCCCCTTCTGATTGAACATACCGACTCCATCGGTGTTTACACTTTTGGAAACATTCCTGCAATTTTTTTTTACTGAAGTCTATTAAGGACGCTCTCCGTATTTGCCCGGATGTCTTCAATCGAGTCAAATCGCTTCCCTCTCAGTGAAAATTTCAGTTTAAGAAACAGGTAGAAGTCCGCAGGGGCCAAATCAAGGGAATATGGAAGCACAGGAATTTTGAATTTGCCCAAAAATCAACGATGGAGAAGGTACGATGAGCATTGTCATGGTGTAGCACCCAACTGCTGTCTTCCACAATGTAGGCCTTTTCTTCCCCACCTTTTGTGCAAACGCTCAAGGACACATTTGTGGTACTCCTGCTTAATTGTCTGTCCTCTAGGGGTAAATTCATGATGCACAATATCGGTATAGTCGAAAAAAAAAATCACCAAAATTCTCTTTACCTTCGAACGACTTTGCCGTGCTTTTTTCGGTCGTAGTGAACCTGGCGTCTTCCACTGCAAAGACTGCACTTTGGTTTCAGGATCATATCCATGTACCCACGATTCGTCACCTGTAATTACCCTATTTAACAAATCTGTGTCATTTTTAGTCCGATTAATCAGTTCTTGGCACACTTCAAGTCGGTATTGTCTCTGGTCACTTGACAACACTTTTGGAATGAATTTTGCGGACACTCGACGCGTGTTCAGATCTTCAGTAAAAATTGACTCAACTACATGGAAACTTAAATTCATCAGCCATGTCCCTAATGGTAAGTCTACGATCAGAACGCACTAAGTCTCGAACTTTTACAATATTTTCATTCGTTTTTGAGGTGGAAGGATGGCACGACCGTGGTTCACCATTACATGATTCGTGGCCATTTTTAAATTTGTTGAACCAGACAAAAACATTTGACTGGCTGATACAATTATCTCCAAAAGCTGTTTTTAATCGTTCATAAGTCTGAGAAGGCGATTTCCCCGTTTTAGAAGAAAATTTCACGCAAACTCGTTGCGCCGTTTTTACGCTCATTTTCACGCAGACAGAATCCGGCAACCAGCGCTAACAGACCCGCACTTAACCAGCTGCCACAATGAAATGAATAAAGGAAACTCAGTTTCCTGTCAAAGGGCGTTCGAGGACGAGGCAATGAGTCACTCCCAACCCTCCGTGCATTTGCTCACCAAACAAGTAAGCAGTAGCGGATTCATTCTTAAAATCTTCCCATCACACCTCATATATCTCCCAAGGCAAAATGACGCTGTCCAAAACGGGCGCCGAGGCAATTGTCATGTACCACAGGCTATAGATTACAAGTGTGAATGACGGCTATGGAGATGTGTACGGGTAAGTAGACGTGCAACTTTTGAGCAAGTGACCGCCAAAATGAACCAGGGGGTATACCAACAGTGTGTCCCCAATAACTGTTCAGCAAACGTTGCTACGTATGAGCTTCCGCACCAGGCGTCGGGTTCATGCATCCATGATGACTGATGTTCATCGGCGACAAAAGCTGGAATTTGCACCCCAGTATCATAACTGGACGTCCACTGACTGCCGAGAGGTAGTCTTTTCAAATGAATGAATGCTCCATTGGACTGAGGGTCATCGGCAGGTACGGCGTGAAACATCTGAAGACAAACACTATGCAATAATCGTCGGAAGGATCCAGGACGCAGGAGGGACCGTAACAGTATGGTGAATGTTTTCGTGTCATTCTCTTGGTGTTCTCGTCATTCTGGAAGGCACAATAGATCAACAGAAGTATGTAGCTATCCATGAGGAGAGTGTCCACACCTACATGCTGTTTCTCTTCGGCACAAAGGCGTATACTAGCAGGACAATCGAATGTGTCACACAGCCCGCAGAGTATGTGCGTAGGTCGAAGGGTACCAGAATGAATTTACCGTACTTCCCTCACCACTAAACTCTACGGATTTAAAACCAGTCGAAGATCTGTGGAACCACTTGAATCGGGCTGTAAGCACCATGGATCCTCAACCAACAAACCGGCGTGCATGGAACTGGAGTCGGAATGGCTCCACATCCCTGTCAGTACCTTCTGTAACCTCACTGACTCTCTTATTGCACGTACCGCAGTATTCCGCGCTGGAAAAGATGTTTATTCAGGGTTTTGACAGGTAGTCACATAACGTGACTGGATAGTTTATAATGCTGCATCTCAGTAGCCAATAAAAATAAGCGAATTAGACCAATTTGCGTGTTTTACCTTCACTTATTGCAGATATTGTTCTAAGGCTTAATAAAGCAACATTCAGTTTCTTAACAAGATCGTCAAGAAGGAATTTCCATGATAGTTTACGGTGTATCTGAACTCCTAGAAATTTGAACTGTTGCTCATAGTAATACGCCCATTCCGTGTAGTCAAAATGTTAGTTTCAGTTGAATTGTGTTTGAAACTGTAAAAACTGAATCCCGTTGCGATTTAACATCAATTTATTTTCTGCATGTCATGAACTTTATCTTGAACTACAGTTGAAACGTCCCCTTAGAAAAATTATAAATGACTGTGCTTAAACTGACACACAATATTTTTAGCGCAACGCAATCTGACTTTCAAAAATCCCTACAAAAGAATGGCCCTGACTAACAATAACCTATACCTTTCATGAATCACTTACTTCACAAAAATCTTCGTTACTCAAACTACTGCAATACAGCGTGCGCCAATACTGCCAGCTGAATAAAAGAATATTGGTTTTTATATTGGTAACGCCACGTAGCGCTCTATATGAAAATCACTGACTGTGCTGTGTGCAGTCTGTGGTTGGTTTGCATTGTTGGAATTTGCTACTGTAGTGTTGGGCAGTTGGCTGTTAACAGCGCGTAGCGCTGCGCAGTTGGAGGTGAGTCGCCAGCAGTGGTGGATGTGGGGAGTGAGATGACGGAGTTTTGAGAGCTTATGATCTGGACGTGTGTCCATCAGAGACAGTAATTTTGTAAGACTGGATGTCATGAACTGATATATATATATATATATAATGACTTTTGAACATTATTAAGGTAAATACATTGTTTGTTCTCTATCAAAATCTTTCATTTGCTAACTATGCCTATCGGTAGTTAGTGCCTTCAGTAGTTAGAATCTTTTATTCAGCTGGCAGTATTGGCGCACGCTATATTGCACTAGTTTGAGTAACGAAGATTTTTGTGAAGTAAGTGATTCATGAAAGGTATTGTTAGTCAGGGCCATTCTTTCGTAGGGATTTTTGAAAGTCAGATTGAGTTGCGCTAAAAATATTGTGTGTCAGTTTAAGCACAGTCATCTATAATTTTTCTACGGGGATGTATCACAGTATTTGGTACATTTGTGTCATATATGTAAAAGAAATAACAGCAGTCCCGGCACCAACCCCTGAGACACCCTCGACATAACAGCGCCCCAATCAGATGGCACCTCATAGCCGTTCTCTTTACTATGGAGAATAATCTTTTGGTGTCTGTTCTTAAAGTATGAAAGGAACCTATTGTGATCAGCTCCTCTTATTTCATCATGGTCCAACTTCCGCAGCAATATTTTGTGATCCACCCAAACAAATGCCTTAGTTAAAGAAAAGAAAACGCCTTATGTTCGCAACTCTTAGTTTAATTTATCCAATGCCTCAGCGAGGAAAGAGAACATAGTGTTCTCAGTTGTCGAGAATCCCTTGTATAAAAAGGTTTTACCGTAATCCCGTTGGTAGAGAAATAGATCTAATATTGTGTACATCATTTCTTTCTCCTCTGTTATAAAGCGGTTTCATTACTGACTACTTTTACCGTTCAGTAAATTGACCATTCCTAAGGGAAAAATTGTTAATGTGGCAGAGTACTGGGTTAACATCTGCAGAAAAGTGCTTTAGTATCCTGCTGGATACCTCATCATATCTATGAGATTCCTTGGTCTTCAGTGACTTCGTTATTGACTCAGCGGACTCCTTTTCAGTGTCATGGAGGTGTATTTCAGATAGAAGTCTTGGAAAGCCATTTTCTAAGACTGTTATATGATTCCCTGTAGAAACTGAGTATTTATTTAATTCACTTGCTATAATCAGAATCTGATTGTCAAATACATCTATCTACCTATCTAATTTTCTACGTCCATACTCTGCAAATCACTGTAAGCTTGATGGCTACTTTGCACTGTTCAACACATTAACTATTTTCAAAGAAAAATTACGGGCAACCGCAGCCAAATTTGTACCTTTTGAATGAAACTATTTTCATTAGCTGCGAAATAGTTGTATTAAAAGTCTTGATTGGTTTCACGTCAATTGAAGACTCATCCTCTGGTGACAGAGATTCCATTTAACGACTCATATCGGAATGGTAACTGCCTTAGAGCTACTCCCATCATTCACGTCCTATTATAAGAAGGAGCGCGCTTTTAGTCAACAGTAAAACTGAAGGGGAAGCATAGAAGCATGCCACGAGCAGGAAGATGCCAGCGAACCTCATTGCTTGCAGTTCTCCAGAGAGTAGAGGGAGCCGTTGGAAATTCCTGTGTGATGCTGGGAGACGGCATGAAAGTAGCGGGAACCATCACCAGATTCCACTACAAGGAGGGAGGGGTGGAGGGAGAGAGGGAGGGGAGAGAGAAAGAGAGACAGAGAGAGAGAAAGAGAGAGAGAAAGGGGGGGGGGGTTGATTTTTCATTATGTTGCGGCGTGTCGAAGTTAGAGCTGGGTATTCTATCTTTGGATGTGTGACCTCCTGCACTGAGAGCAGTGGGCATGATGGAACGATGGAATGGTGAGAGAAACGTAAATAGGGAAGGCGTGCTAAGGGGTTAGCGGCGGCAGACCAGTTAATTTCCCCTGGACTCAACAATTTACACCCTAGCCATTCCGCCCATAAAGCAGCCTCAGTGTAAACATCATGAGTGGCAGTCTGCTATTCAGCTTCATTAAAACTGCACTTGGAACTATGTCAGACTCCATATGTGTGGTCCACGTGAAGGCGGGGGTAAGCACTAGCTGAACTCTGGGGGTGCTAACCACTGTCGTCTCAAAATTTTTGAAACTGATCCATGAATGATTTTCAATTTCCTTACTATCACTTCGACTGTGTTGTGATAGGCTGTTTTCGATCACCAGGTCCTACAATCCTCTTGCGGTTTCCGGTTCTTGTCAGAGAGATGGTTTTTATTCGTTCGTCGTTATGTAGACCACACGTGCACCACCAACCACTGTGTAAAATGTCAGTGCATTGCTGTCACAAAAGTCCGCCAACTCAGCTTGGATAGTTGCAGCGTTGTTCCGATTCAAATACAGGTTCAAATGGTTCAAATGGCTCTGAGCACTATGGGACTCAACTGCTGTGGTCATCAGTCCCCTAGAACTTAGAACTAATTAAACCTAACTAACCTAAGGACATCACACACATCCATGCCCGAGGCAGGATTCGAACCTGCGACCGTAGCAGCAGCGTGGCTCCGGACTGGAGCGCCTAGAACCGCACGACCACCGCGGCCAGCTTCAAATACAGAACCCGTATTACAACAGGATACTCCAGACATGTTCTGACAAAAAATCAAAACGTCGAGAAAGTGACTTTACTTTCTCGATGTGAAAATGAAAACTTTATCACTGATAATTGGCGACTGCTTCAAAGGACGAGTGCATTATGGAAAGTAATGCCTCAGAATTTTATTTACGCGAAGACTCTTAAACATTTCAAAATCAAACAAACGTTGTCAATATTCTACATCTTCATGTGTAGATATCAGCGACCCCCTGACTCTACAGGGTTCCGCACTGAAAATAACACATAGAAAATACACACAGAAAAGAAGAACCAGACTGCGTTTCATTGGCACGTAGTACGAGTACATGCACATCTACTAGACTGCCAACACTAGGCATATTCCATTGTTGGTTGAAATCGGTCAGGTGGCTTAGAAGGAAATGTGGAAAACACACACACACACACACACACACACACACACACACACATGTACGTACATACATACATTTTTATAATATGTATGGATTCCTATCAACAAACCGTCGAAGCCTGGAACAGGTATTGTGAAACGCCTTGTATTACAAATTTAAAAATCTTCTGTGAGATTCGCGAAACAGAGTGCGTTTTGTTAGTTTTAAATTTTCAATTACTTGTCTTTTGTCACCTTATAATGTGTAACTAACACCTCTCATTCTCATGTTCTTTCAGCTTAGTTACAGGTCTGGTGATACCAGTAACCGAAATTTCATTACAAATAACTAATCACACTACGCGATCTAGCAGGTTTGATTTACAAACATGTCGAATAATGACAGACTAATCAAGAAAATTTATTCCCTTTACTTATGACCAATAAATCCCCATCCGAATTCCTTACGGAATCGATTTCACATATGTAAAACGCTATATGTATCTGACTGTGTGTTTTACTGTTATTGGTATATATGGATACTGTCTGCAAAATATATTGCGAATAGAATTGGTAGTAAAGAACTAATAAATTAAAACGTGTCTGATACTGAATTTTTATTGCACGGACAACGTAAATATAGTAAACGATAAACCTTTTTCTTTTCTGATGTGTTTGTACGGAGACTGAAGCGACGAAGGAAAACTTGGACCGAGGCAAGGATTCAAACCTGTTTCTACTGCTCACTAGGCAGATGCACTAACGAATACTTCATCCTGGCACAGCGGCTCTGCGCAGCTGCATGGACTACCCCAGTACTCCTCCCTCGCCGGCCGAAGTGGCCGTGCGGTTAAAGGCGCTGCAGTCTGGAACCGCGGGACCGCTACGGTCGCAGGTTCGAATCCTGCCTCGGGCATGGATGTTTGTGATGTCCTTAGGTTAGTTAGGTTTAACTAGTTCTAAGTTCTAGGGGACTAATGACCTCAGCAGTTGAGTCCCATAGTGCTCAGAGCCATTTGAACCATTTGAACTCCTCCCTCCCCAATCCAAATTCCCATCACGCCTCCACCCACTTGCTGCTCCACCAAAATTCTAACAGCATTTCAGAAGTTCTCCATGTGTATTGGACTAGCACCTCAGCATGAAGTGAAACGGTGGATCGTGACTGAAGCCCAGGCGTAGGTGCTTTAACAAACGTCAATGATGTTGTAAGTAGGCTGTTTAGGATTTATATTGGTAACGCCACGTAGCGCTCTGTATGAAAATCACTGGATGTGCTGTGTGCAGTCTGTGGCTGGTTGGCATTGTTGGAATATTCTCTATTGTAGTGTTGAGCAGTTGAATGTGAACAGCGCGTAGCGTTGCACAGTTGGAGGTGAGCCGCTAGCAGTGGTGGATGTGGGGAGTGAGATGGTGGAGTTTTGAGAGCGGATGATGTGGACGTGTGTCCATCAGAGAGAGTAAATTTGTAAGACTGCATGTCATGAATGATATATATATATATATATATATATATACTATGACTTTTGAACACTATGAAGGTACATTGTTTGTTCTCTATCAAAATCTTTCATTTGCTAACTATGCGTATCAGTATTTAGCTGGCAGTATTGGCGCCTGCTGTATTGCAGTAGTTCGAGTAACGAAGATTTTTGTCAGATAAGTGATTCATGAAAGGTAACGGTTATTGTTAGTCAGGGCCATTCTTTTGTAGGGATTATTGTAAGTCAGATTGCGTTATGCTATAAGTATTGTGTGTCAGTTTAGAGTTGATCATAATAAGTAAAGAGAGAAATGTCTATGTACGTTCAGTTCTGCTCAGTTGTTTGAAAATCAAATAACGTAAGAGGTTTATCAGCACAGTAATTCATTAATTTTTCTAAGGGGATGTTTCAATGTACATACGCAGACCGCGGCGACGAGTAAAAATTTTTACCAAGGCTGGAACTGTCATTGATATTTGACACTTTAAAAAGTCTTTGTAACAAAATAATTTCTTTTTCACGAGATGAATCTTGCTGGGTAATTTACGCGCCATATGTTGTTCTTTCTGATACATACGAAGTTTTTATATGTAAAACTCGACTTATTGTATTAAACCTTTAATACAAGATTATAGCTCTTGATGAGTATATTATGACAGCGTTTTAAATTTTCCAGTTCGGTCAACCTCCCTCTCCCTTTCCTGAGCCTTGTTCCACTGTCACGCAGGGTCGGCCATGGTTAATCGGATGTGGCATTTTAATGTAATGGATGGCCGCATGACCTTCCTGTCGCCACCCTGTACCCACCGGGACAGAATTAGTCTACCCCAACTGTCTCCGTCGAGTGTAAGCCATGGAAGAGTGCGAATGTTTTCAGATGTCTACACGTCGTGTAACTGAGGTGGAACGTGGGAACCAGCCCGGTATTCACCTATCGGGATGTGGAAAACCGCCTAAAAACCACATCCAGTGTGGCCAGCACACCGGCCCTCGTCGTTAAATCTGCCGGGCGAACTCGATCGGAGCCGGCGCGCCTACCCGAATCCAGCAAGCAGCACGTTATCGCTCTCGGCTATCCTATTGGGTTTTTCAATTCGGTCAGTAACGGAATAAAATATTGATAATCACATTTTTGTCGCCCCACGAAGCCTTTAGATAGATACCAACAACTGAGGCTGTGGCCTGTGTCAGGAGGTTAGTAATATGGTTTCGCACGCCAGGCAGAAGATTTGTACACTAGTCTTCCAGAACAGGAGTCCAGTGTCTTCCCACATCGCTACCTAGCTCGGTCTGTATCGTTCGTGAAGTGACTACGTTTGTTCGAAACCTGCTGTTCTGTCGACGCAGCAAAGAAGTGAAGGCACTTGGGTGGGACACACAGTGCCACGTGGCGCATTGTGGAGCCGCTATTAGGGCTTCGCGAGAGAGCGCACCCCCTGCGCGCACAAAGCCAGTCGCGGCGCGTATAATAAGCTCTGCATTTACATTCATTGCCGGCTGGCCCATTGTGCGCTTCCAACTCGGCGCCGACTCGACAACAAGCGCCAGGGTTCGCTTCCGGCGCCCCGCCGCTGCTGCCCCATCCGCGGCGCTCTGCGCAGACCCCAATAGCCGGCAGCCGGCGGTTTCTTCCGCCTGTGCCCTGCCACTGTGACAACAGAGCGCGCCCTGAACAATGCCGACTCCTCAAGTCCATTGGAAATCGATGTCACGACACAGCCGTAGCGTACGCCGCCACTGCTGCAGCAGCAGATAGCTAACGTCAATTTCGGTGCAGTTCGGGTCCTCCCTTTATGCGACAGGTCTCCAAACTCGACACAAAGGCGACGGGGCACGTTGGGCAACTCGCAAAATGGTGCGTTTGTACACCCGTTCGCAGTTGCAGGCGCCGACTGAAATTCTCCCGTTGTAAACTCCCTGTCAGCCTATGACGGACCAGTATTTTCCTCTCGCATGTTTCCATTTCTTTGAGCTCTATTTTCCAAAGGTGGTCATAAGATAACAGGCGACAGCGTCGCATTATAACACAGATACCAAAACTACGGTACTGTGTCGTCTGCTAAACATGTGTACTGTGTGGAATTTTGCCGATAATTTTCCCAGAAGAGTAAACTGATTTGAAAATATAGAAGTAAGTGCCAATACACTACGCAGACAATATTCTTAAAATCGCAACTATGAGACTCGGAAACTAATACATACAGGGTGTCTATAATTATCGTTACAATTCAAGACTTTCGTAACTTTAAAACTACACAGGACATTAACAAGTGGTTTTCAGGATGTGATAGCTCATAGTTTTATCTTTCACTTTTGGCACAAAAGGCAACCACCGTCTCACCCATCCGTTTGAGACGTCAACGCAGACAACAGCAGGCGTTTGCGGGGTGCCAGACAAAAGCGCTACCTGCGTACGACCATCAACGGTGCACGATGTCTTGCATAAGAGGTTACAGCTATATCCCTACCAGGTGCAGCTGCTTGAGGCATGAAAGCCTACGGACAAATCTCAGCACGAATAGTCTGCAGTGAATGTGCTAGGCAATTTGACCCAAACAATGACCTTTTGGGAAACATTTGTTTAACCGATGACACAACGATTCATGTGTCCGGCAAACTGAATCGTCATTATGTTAAAACGTGGGGTTCAAAACATCCTCTTTTTGAGATGGAAAGAGTCCGACCCAATGTCAATGTTTGGTGCCGACTGACGCACAATTGCATCATTGGTCCATTGTTTTTCATCGAGTCTGTCGCCAACAACGATGGTGTTTACCTGGAGATGGTACAAGAGCTTGCTGTACCACACAACTGGAGCATCTACGACCTGATGGCATATTCCAGCAGAATGGGTCATCACCCCACTGGCTCCTACATATCGGTCAGTCTCTAGATGGTAAGTTTATGGATAGGCGGACTGTACGAGATGGGTCATTTCGATGGCCACCACGATTCAATGATCTTACACCACAACATCATGTCGGGTTTTGTAAATGATCTGGTGTACCAGACCACGATCAGAGACCTACAGGACTCGAAGGCACACATCGCAATCCATTCGAACATGTTACCTTGGATATCTTGAATCGAACCTGGAAAGATCTGGAATTCTAACTAGACATCATTCGTGCCACTAACGATGCACACATTGATGTTTATGAATGAGGATATAAAACGTAATGAACTGATTATTACATTTTGAAAAACATTTGTTAAGACGTAGTATAGTTTTAAAGGTATTAAAGTAGTGTTTGTGCAACCTGTGTATCGACTACAGAATAAATTGAGTTAGTTTATTATGAACCAAAAATAAAAATACTAATGCTGTGTGCCAAGACAAATCATCCAACGAAAGATAGTTAAGGTTCTGCACTGATGATTATGATAAGATTTGATTGTGTATTTATTGTATGAAAAGTGGGAAATTAGGGATATAAAATAAGACAATTGAACAACGCAGCGTCGAAACGGCGGGATTAAATAAAGTAAGAGACTTTACTAGTATGTGTCGGTACCGGTGAAGTAAAGATCAAAAAAAATATTCAGTGAATTTTATAACAATTATGAATGAAATGAAAGAATACTTAAATATTTATGCTAAATGATTTCCAGTAGATTTATGAAGAATGCCAAGCATAAATGATTGTGTGTGATCAAAGGCAGCCAGTCGGTGTGGCCGAGCGGTTCTAGGCGCTTCAGTCCGGAACCGCGCTGCTTCTACGGTCGCAGGTTCGAATCCTGCCTCGGGCATGGAAGTGTGTGATGTCCTTAGGTTAGTTAGGTTTCAGTAGCTCTAAGTTATAGGGGACTGATGAGCTCAGATGTTAAGTCCCATAGTTCTCAGAGCCATTTTTGGTCAAATGAGGCTGTTTGCAGGTGAACTTTCCACTAGAGTATCTGGTCTCTGGGCTGCGGCTTTTGAGATGTTTTTTCGTGGTCTTTTGCCGGTGGACGCCGGTCTGGCAATATGCCGCACGTGTGCGTGTGCCGAGTAAGTAATTTTTCGGAGATAAATGTTTTAATTTTAATCTGAGAGTTAGAGATTTAAGTGCTTTTATTCAGTGGGTCCGGTATCAGTAGCTGGTCTTTCATTCTAAGCGCAGCATTACGTTTCAGATTCTCGAAGACGATTTGCCTGCAAACTGCTGACATGCATTGCTAGACATACGACCAGTTTCATTTGTTCTTCGTATGATCTCGAACCAATTCCAGTTGTTTCTTGGTGTCGTTAAGGTCTCTTCTGTTTCACTGTATAACTTTGTATCGATGTATTCTGAGATGAGCCAGAGTTCGAAATAGACTCATCTATTGTGCATAAACGAAGTGTGTTTGAACTGTGGTTTTATATTTATGAAAATCGCCTTGATTCCAGCTACTCATATACCTAAACATACACATCATTTGATGTATTTCGTGTTTCTTTTATGCACCGATTTAATTTCGTTCGCCGCACATGAGGGTATAAACGCAACGGCGGAGAAACGCTCCCCTTATTAGACGACCTGTCTGCTAACGTTTCCCATGTTCATTCGTCCTTTCGGTGGAAGAGTAGAGTCAGACTAGTTGTTTCCTCTGTCTCAGTACAGCTGTGTAAGTGGGACAAGGATTTGTTTGAAAGTGTGCGCCTCCTTCTCCGACCACTTTCGATGCACTTGATCGTGTCTTGAGTATTTCAGTTCTAACGAGCTTCCGATAAGTAACTGTGTTTTCAAACGCCGTTTCGTTCTTCATATAAGTTTCGGTTATCTTAAAGTTATTTAAAACTGTGACGTTAAATAACAAAAAATCATCCTGTCTCAGCTGTTAGATTTCGTCTGCCTGTGCATAGGCCTATTTCAGTCATATTTGCAAGGTTACCGTCGCCGCGCCACTATCGTGTGTAGGAAGAGCCAAGGAAACTGTTACACCTGCCTAATATCGTGTAGGGCAGCGCGAGCACACAGACGTGCCGCAACACGATGTGGCGTGGACTCGACTTATGTCTGAAGTAGTACTGGAGGGAATTCACACCGTGAATCCTGCAGGGCTCTCCATTAATCCGTAAAAGTACGAGGGGATGCAGCTCTCTTCTGAACAGCACGTTGCAAGGCATCCCAGATATGCTCAATAATGTTCATGTCTGGGGAGTTTGGTGGCCAGCGGGAGAGTTTAAACTCCTAAGAGTGTTCCTGGAGCCACTCTGTAGCAATTCTGGACGTGTGGAACATCGCATTGTCCTGCTGGAATTGCCCAGGTACGTCAGAATGCACAATAGACATGAATGGATGCAGGTGATCAGACAGGATGCTTACGTACGAGTCACCTATCAGGGTCGTATCTAGGCGTATCAGGAGTCCCATATCAATCCAGTTGCACACGCCCCACACCATTACAGAGCCTTCACCAGCATGAACTGTCCGCTGCAGACATGCAGGGTCCATTGATTAATGGTTGTCCCCTTACACGTACGCGTCCATCCATTCTATATAATTTGAAACGAGACTCGTCCGATCAGGCAACATGTTTCGAATTATCAACAGTCCAATGTCGGTGTTGACGGGCCGCCCAGAAGAGTCGTAAAGCTTTGTGTCGTGCAGTCATCAAGGGTACACGAGCGACCCTTCGACACCGAAAGCCCGTATCGATGATGTTTCGTTGAATGGTTCTCGCACTGACACTTGCTGATGGCCCAGCAATGAAATCTGCCGCAATTTGCGGAAGGGTTGCACTTCTGTCACGTTGAACGATTCTCTTCAGTCCACTTTGGTCCCGTTCTTTCAGATCTTTTCCCGGCGACAGCGATGTTGGAGATTTGATGTTTTATCGGATTCCTGTTATTCACGATACACTCGTGAAATGGTCGTACGGGAAAATCTCCACTTCGTCGCTATCTCGGAGGTGCTGTATCCCATCGCTCGTGCACCAGCTGTAACACCACGTTCAAACTCACTTAAATCTTTATAACCTGCCATTTTAGTAGCAGTAACCACTCTAACAACTGCACCAGACACTTGTTGTCCTATAAAGTCGTTGCCGACCGCTGTGCCGTATTTTTCTGTATTTCAATACGCATACCTATACCAGTTTCTTTGGCCCTTCCGTGTACATAGTCTCTGTTAGCTGCGCAAGAGCGTGGTTTAACCGCTATTATTACAACTACCACACGTAGTGTTGCCCATTATAGGCGCGCAGCGCAGCAGTTGTAGATGTTGTTCATATTAGGCCGGAGTCGTTAAAGAAACTTCGTTAAACTGATGTGGTCGTATGTGTTAGGAACCGAGCCCGAATAATATTTCACGTTAGCGCGAGTGTGGAAAGTATCGTCCCAGAACGAGAGCAAGCTGTCACTAGTGTCTCGTGGCATATTTCATTGTTCTCATTTCACGACCATCGTCCCTAAAGGCATTAACAAATCAATAGGTGCATCTTAGTGTGTCGTACTTTCTGAAATACATTCACCAGTAGTAAAATGATATTAATTAATTAACAATTCACCGTCGACAAAGAATTGTGTAACTCTCAGCCGGCCGCAGTGGCCATGCGGTTCTAGGCGCTACAGTCTGGAAACGCGCGACCGCTACGGTCGCAGGTTCGAATCCTGCCTCGGGCATGGATGTGTGTGATGTCCTTAGGTTAGTTAGGTTTAAGTAGTCTAGGGGACTGATGACCAAAGAAGTTAAGTCCCATAGTGCTCAGAGCCATTTGAACCATTTTTTTGTGTAACTCTCAGTTAAGTGAGGCAAGTGAGGTCTCACAGGTTCCCATTTTTCGTTTGAAGGATCCCCGCGTACTGGAACCCGATAGTAATATCTAAACAAGATTAATATTTTTTGGCCACAGTTCGTGTTGTGACTGACAATCCGCAATTTTTCACAGACACAACTTTTATTTCTGTAAGTTTACAAGGTTGACGACTGAACAACAAAAGAAAGGTAACAATAACGATGCCAGTAAAAGTCTCTTAATTGAGGCAAACAAAAGTTCACTTCTAATTTTCCACAAAGGCTCGTGGTAACACACACACACACACACACACACACACACTAGTTAAAGTCCAATTCAGAGACGAGGACGTAATATTCAGCGGTCGAAGTCCACGAGGTCGGCATCCGGAGTGAATTGAACTTTGGGGCTGGTTCTAGCCCCTAAATAGCTGTCTCCAGCCAATCAGGTTTTGGCATAGTAATACTTTCTGCAGGCCCTGGCTCGAGCTCCCCCAGAACGAAGTAGTGCTCGGACTGTCTGTTTCCATTATCTTGTATGTAAATAGCCGGTGTTTACCACGGTGCATTTGGTACGCCTTGTACATAGACAACCTCGTCCTCTGTGGTGTAATATGGTTTGCCAGCGCTCAGGGGCTACCTTGGCTCTGGCATAATAGTTTGTATGCTGTTATTAATGATCTTAAAATACGTGACGATGATCAGAAGATGTAAACCGGATGTGAGTAGAGAATTATTTACCCGCTCAATTGGCAGCTGAAATATGAAGTCTCCCTCCAACGTCCCGAATGTTGCGGAACAAGTGTATGTGTCTGTGCCGACAGACTATGGATTCATGTTAAACGAGAAAAATTATTATTATAAGGTTGCTTCGTTGACTTTAGTTGTTGTAACGCACGTGATATAATTAGACTCTCATATGCATACAGTTTATTTTCATGAACGCTACGTAATATGTCCTTTGTCGAGTGAAATCTGAAGTAAAACACTCTGGTGGTGATAATGGTGTCAACAATTGGAAATCACTGTGGGAAGTGAGACGTATCAATTAGCTGGCAGCATGTTTGCAAAAATGTTTTCACTTAAATTTTTACAGAATCTAATATAATTTACGTTTTGAAAAATATGTAAATAATCAGCCAACCGGTTGCATAGGTTTTCTATATACCTTGACCAGGTTTCGTCACCTCTAAGGGTGACTTCATCAGAAGGGAAGGTGACGAACCCTGGTCAAGGTAAATAGAAAATCTATGCAACCGGTTGGCTGATTTTTTACATATTTTTCAAATTTGTGTATACGGTTGCTGCAAACGTCAGCCATGTTCAAAGTTGTAAAATTTACGTGTTACGTATTAGCAACGCATAAGTGAATGCCATAAATGTTAATATCAGAGAAATATTACTTTCTCCTATTCTGAAAAAAAATTATAATGTAAAATATTAGCTCTTTTTTGGTTATTTTGTTTGGTGTCTCGAAGAAGACAGCATTTGAGTATTTGCATGACATTTTAATTACATGTAGGGGGAGAATTACCACTGCTCCACTTTTCAAATTTTCCCCTCTAGCCAGACCTGTAACTGATGTTTCATATATTTCCTTACTCCATTTCTCAGTGAAGGCATTAACGTTTTATGTGTTGCAGATGTTTCCTAAATTACAAAAATTACTCCGAAGATAAGGTTTATTCAAATGTGAAAAAAATGTTCCAATGTACACCATGATCATAGCCCTAGGAGAAATATTCGAAGGAAATTTGAAGCGTTGCAATCGCGAAAATATTGCCACCACTGCATTAGTAGTTCATTTGTTACATTACTACTCTGCTACACAAAAATAATTAGTAAATGAAATCAAATTAAGCAGAGGTGTTACCAAACAAGTTCGCAAGCTAAACACATTTTAAAATAGAAGCTATTGGAAACTAAGACAAATTTCTATTTTCAAGACATGTAAACCGGACGTAAAGAAACTCAGTTCTTTAGTATCAAATGTTCCATTGCAAAAATACTTCTTCTGCCGCTAGATACAAGATGGTGGCTTAAACGCCCACATGTTATGTAAATTGTTCTTAACCGCAGGCGCTGCTGCCGGAAGGAGAGGTGGTGGTCGACCACGGTAAACTACGACAGCAGATGACCGCTACATCGTACAACAGCAAGAAGTGTTGTAACTGTAACCACGTTTAACAGGACTGAAAGTCATGCAGTATCACGCTCCACTGTGGCACGGCGATGGCATGGGCGATGTCTCTTTGCCCGACGACCAGTACTCTGGTTTCTGTTGGCACCCAAACATCGAACGCACCATTACCTATGGTGCCAAGAGCATAGGTACTGGATCAACGAGGAGTGAGATGGCAGGCTCTTCTCAGATGAGATTAGATTCAGTCTTCGTGATTCTGGATGTAACTCCGTATGCTGATAGGTGGGAACACACAACGCTCCCAGGAGCTACATCGAACGTGATCGTTTTGGTGGTCTAGGTGTTACGATGTGGGGAGGCATAATGTTGCATGAGCGTACAAAAACAATGTACGCATCGTGCATCACTTTAGAGGGTATTCGCCCCTGGCTCCATTTTTATGGATGAGTATGCGTAATCGTATCGAATACCTCAAGTGGAGGAGTTCTTGGAACGAGAGTATATTTTACGAATGTACTGGCTTGCCCACTCCCCAGACATAAATTCCAACGACCACGTGGTGGATCCATTGGGGAAACTTATTACAGCACTTCAACATGCACCAACGACCCTCCAGCAGCTCCCAACCACACTGATGGAGGAGTTGATCGTCCTACCAGAAGAACTCCTTACCAACCTTGTAGTCAGCAGGGGAGCGCGTTATAGAGCTTCCATTGCCGTCCTAGTGATTATTCCTCCTACTAAGAACCATGATCCGTCGTTTGTAATGTCCAGGGAACCATCATAAATTTTGGTCACAACAGCGTAATTATTCTCTTTGAACTTCGGTATCATTTCAGTTCGTCTCATTGCGTATTTATTTCTGTTACCTTCAGTGTTGCACCATAGGAGGTCTTTCTATATACACTAGTGTCCAAAATTAAAGCAAGAAACCGCTATTTCTCCGTCCTGTGTCTAATTCACGACATAATCACACAAACTGTCAACGGATGTCCGTACAGTGATGTTCTGCATGAAAGTTGGTATTCCAGTCCACGGACAACCACACCAATGATGATGTCAGGGCACTTACCAACCGGGGTAGTGTGACTCTCTGCGATGGAAGGACAGAGGAAGAATAGAAGCAGAATAGTCGGAAACTGATGTGGCCCGATGGCTTAACGTGAATCGTCACGTTGTTTCTCGAATGTGACGAGGCCGGCCGGAGTGGCCGAGCGGTTCTAGCCGCTTCAGTCTGGAACCGCGCGACCACAACGGTCGCATGTTCGAATCCTGCCTCGGGCATGGATGTGTGTGATGTCCTTAGGTTGGTTAGGTTTAAGTAGTTCTAAGTATAGGGACTGATGACCTCAGATGTTAAGTCCCATAGTGGTCAGAGCCATTTGAACCATTTTTTGTATGTGTCGATATCCCGAAAACCAGGGCAGAGTCGACCACGTGTGGCATCAGAAAGAGAGGAATATTATTTGTAAGGACACGGTAGTACCGCCTTAGTACCGCACGACAACTTGCATCCGACATCGCAGCATCCACTGAACTTTGTATCGAGGCAAACGGTGTACAGAAGGCTTCGACAGAGGCCTTTATTGTCGAAGATCTGCTGTATGTGTTCCTATGACGCGTCTTCACAGGAGGGAACGTCTGGAGTGGACTCGTCAACATGCCACCTCACGATCGAACAGTGGACTCCCGATTTAGTCTGGAGAGTTATTCTGCACGGATTCACATCCGGAGGGCAATGGGACAACGATTTTGGGACGAAAACGTTGTGGAAAGAGACAGAGATCGAGGAGAATACCTAATGGTGTGAGCAGAGATCATATTTACCACTTGAATATCTCTTCCTGATGTTGTACAGGTGAATCGGAAGGGTATCATGATGAGATCCTGGGACATCGTGTGCAGTTGTCGCGACTCGCTGTTGGCCCCGACTTCTTATTGATGGACGATAATGCTCGACCTCATTGAGCACGTCTGGTTGTTGTTTTCTTGGAAATGGAAGGTAACGCGAGCATCGTGTGATCTGCTCGCTCTCCCGATATGAATCCTGTATAGTATGTCCGGGGTGCAGTAGGGAGACGGGATGCTTCACATCAACATCCACCAACCACTCTCTAAGACTAGCGTGTAGAATGGGCGCTATTGCCTCAACAAGAGACTAATGACAATATTCAGTGTATTCTCCGTCGTTGTCAGTCCTATATTGCTGCCAGAGGTGGTCACGCCCCATACTGAGCACATTTGCAACAGGTTTCGGAATGTGCGTGCAAATCTGTTAAGTTGGAAAAAACGAAAAACTTTTTTGTTTACCGTTATGCGTGTTGCACTTGTTTACGTTATGTATTCTTTGCATTCTTTCTACTTTATTATCACCTGTTTATATTGTTTAGTGGCAAAATACGCGCAACCTTGCAAAATTTTTATTTGTTGTTTTATTTTATTGATTTTGCGTTCGATATGCCAGATGCCTTACAGTACTATACACATTCAGCATGGGAAACTTAATTACCATACAAATGTAACAAAATATTATTCATCAGAAATTTAGTTATATATATTACAGAACTTATAAACCTATAGTGCATACATGTTGTAAAATGTCAAAAAAATTAATAATTAAACGGAAACACTTAAATTACAAAGCCGATAAATGGCGCAGTCTGTGAGTCTACGCAGATCCTCTAGTGAACCGTCCATAAAACCGTGAATTTCAAACTCGATTATGTGCTGCATCTCGTGTATTTCGCCGCAATAACAATGAGGATCGTCCACGTAGTCCCTCTTGGCCATCAGCTCGTTGCACCGTCCAACCCCAGGAAGGCTATAGCACAGTCAAAGGTGATATCCTCTCCAAAATTGTGAAAGAAAATGAGGTAGACGTACTGTCACTTTAAGAAACACATACCGACGGTGCTTTGATTTTGGATACCAGTGTATGTTTCATGTTTCATCGAGCTATGTTACTTCGCAGTGATACATCATTCGGAAGCTAATTTTTTGCTTGCGTTTTGCACTCCCACGTACATTCATTGTATTAGGAAAGATTACACGTGATTTTTCATTTGCGGGAAAGTCGTGTAAGGACTGGAAACATCTGCCAGCACGTGTGGGATTTTCACAGCATAGGATCGTGGCCTATCGAGTAAGTAGCTTTTCGTGCCGTGATACTGCAACTCGCTTTGGTCAGGATCCTACGACCCTTATGGAAATATGGAGTCGACGGGTTCAGGGGGACACATTCAACGCCATTCAGTATCTAGTCAGGTATGTTCTTGCTCGGCCGTGCAGAATCTTACATCCTCGCCAACAGGGTATAAAAGTGAGAGTAAAAGAGGACGAAAGAAATGTGTGTGACATCTTATGGAACTTAACTGCAAAGGTCATCAGTCCCTAAGCTTACACACTACTTAACCTAAATTAGCCTAAGGACAAACACACACACCCATGCCCGAGGGAGGACTCGAACCTCCACCTGGACCAGCCGCGCAGTCCATGACTGCAGCGCCTTAGACCGCTCGGCTAATCCCGCGCGGCGTTGAAAGAGGAGGAGCAGTACTTCACCTCAACCGAGAAAGCAGAAATGCTGGTCGATTATATCTTTGACAAGACTTTTATTGTTAAGTGATACAGCATCTGATCAAAAGTATGCAGACATCTATTAGTGCCCATCAGTATGGATCGTGTCTACCCTTCGCCTTCATGACAGCTCGAATAATGGTGGGGAAAATTCTAGTCCGACGTCTGAAAGTCTGTCGAAGAATGGCAGGTAATTGTTCCTGAGAAGCCGAAATCAGAGAAGGTAGTGTTGTTGGATGCTGGGCTCTGGAATAAAGTCGTGTTTTTAATTCATCCCAAAGATATTCCATTTGGTTCAGCTTGGGAATCTGGGCCGTTCAGTCCATTTGACAAACGTCATTGCCCTCATTGCCCTGACTCACAGATGGTGCTTTATGACAGGGTGTAGTGTCATTCTGATACAATCGTCGTGTTAGTGCTCTTCCCCTACTGTGCGCACTACACAATGGCGTAAACTTTGTTCATTTCCATCTGTACTGAACGTTTCATAAACTCAAGAACGACCACATCCCAAACGTGAACACTCTCATCCCGCAACGCCATCTCCTTTGAATCTCGCTGCTGGCGCTACACATGATGGCGTGTAAAGATTTGTTGGCATTAATCGAGCCCAAACCTTCCCTTCGAATTATATAGTGAATTCCGTGTTTTATCAATCCAAATCACTCGTTTTGAGTCATGCAATGCCGAGTGGTGTCGCTCTTTACGCCACCTTAAGCGTCTCTTTGCTTGACTGCAGAAATATGTGGCTTATGAGGAGCTCAAATGGTTCAAATGGCCCTGGGCACTAAGGGACTTAACATCTCAGGTCAGCAGTCCCCTAGAACTTACAACTACTTAAACCTAACCTAAGGACGACACACACATCCACGCCCGAGACAGGATTCGAAACTGCGACCGTAGCAGTCGCTTGGTTCCGGACTGAAGCGCCTAGAACCGCTCGATCACAGCAGCCGGCCCAAATTCCGGCACCGCCAAGGATTTCTTTCTTTGGTGGGACAATTGACACGGGGTGTACCGAGCCTTGTGATGCTATCTGAGTAGTAGCGGCTGAACGGTTTGGAAAGTCTGCAGAACGGCTTGTAGAGTCATGTGCTGACTACATGATCCTCCATTCCGGATCCGCATGACGCCACAAGACAATAATAATAAACATCAGGATACTCAGGACAAATTCATTTAGGTAAATGAAATAGGAAAATTACGGTTAAACACAAAGGTACATTTAACACTTATATTCCACTGATTGAAGATGGATGGTTCATACTGTTATACACTTCTAAATAAAGTACTTTGCCTGTTACTGACGGCGAACTGCCGTCTGCTTCACGTCTGCTGTGCAGCGAGCTCCCTAATTTAAGTATTAACTGTATTTTTCTTACTTGTCACTTCTTCTTCCGTGTGTATTTGCTTTTAGGAAGCTTTAATTGTCGGGTGCTATTAATAGTGTTCCATAGATTTCGTGTTTGTTTTGAATACAGTCAGAGAGAGTCCATTTAGTCAGCCATAGTGCCAGTAGTGCTAGTGTTTGTTTTCAATACAGTCCAGAGACAGGTAGTGCTGTTTTCATTGTTTTCTACAAGAAGTGCCTAGCAACCACAGTTTTGTGAATAAACAGCCGCTTTTAGTGAATTAGCAGTCTAGTTAAAGGTTGATTAACTCTCTTCAGTAAATTGATTCCTTAGGATGGATAGGATGTGTGACTGCTGTGTACGGACGCAGGAGGAGCTGGCCACTGTTCGCGAACAGCTGAGCGTGTTGATGGCCGCGGTCAGCCGTCTTCAGGCTGCTGCCTCGGAGTGTAGCGGCAGTGAGGAGTCTGGTGCGTCGCAAGGTACACCCCAGGTGTTATATGCTTCACCCACTGTCCCTGCTGTCGAGACATCTTTGCGTGTACTGGGCGCGGTTGGGCCACCCTCTCCCCAAGGGGAGTGGCGGGTTCGGCGGCGTTCGCGGCGCACGAGGCGGAGGGTCAATGTGGAGGCTGGCCGTGTGGCATCGCCCGCTCTGCCTGTGAGTGGACATGTGGCTGCTCCTTCAGCAAGGTCCGAGCAGGCACACGGGGGGGAGGGGTTTATTAGTTATTGGGAGCTCCAACGTTAGGCGGGTGATGGAGCCCCTTAGGGAAATAGCGGGAAGGTCGGGGAAGAAGGCCAGTGTTCACTCTGTCTGCTTGCCGGGGGGTCTCATCCGAGATGTGGAGAAGGCCCTACCGGCGGCGATAGAGAGCACTGGGCGCAACCGACTGCAAATTGTTGCTCATGTCGGCACCAATGACTCCTGCCGTCTGGGTTCAGAGGTCATCCTCAGTTCGTACAGGCGGTTGGCGGAATTGGTGAAGGCGGAAAGCCTCGCTCGCGGGGTGAAATCAGAGCTAACTATTTGTAGTATCGTTCCCAGAACCGATCGCGGTCCTCTGGTTTGGAGCCGAGTGGAAGGCTTAAACTAGAGGCTCAGACGATTCTGCGGAGATCTGGGGTGCAAATTTCTCGACCTCCGCTATCGGGTGGAGAAATGTAGGGTCCCCCTGAATAGGTCAGGCGTGCACTACACACCGGAAGCGGCTACAAGGGTAGCGGAGTACGTGTGGAATGCACATGGGGTTTTTTTAGGTTAGATACTTCCCTCCGTAGGCCAGACAAGGCGCCTCCTGAGACGCGGCAAGGTAGGAGTAGGCAAAATGCAACAGGGAATAACAATATTAATGTGCTAATAGTAAACTGCAGGAGCGTCTACAGAAAGGTCCCAGAACTGCTCTCATTAATAAACGGTCACAACGCCCATATAGTACTAGGGACAGAAAGTTGGCTGAAACCAGACGTAAACAGTAATGAAATCCTAAACTCAGATTGGAATGTATACCGCAGAGATAGGCTCGACAGTGAAGGGGGAGGCGTGTTTATAGCGATAAGAAGTGCAATAGTATCGAAGGAAATTGACGGAGATCCGAAATGTGAAATGATTTGGGTGAAGGTCACGGTTAAAGCAGGCTCAGACATGGTAATTGGATATCTCTATAGGCCCCCTGGCTCAGCAGCTGTTGTGGCTGAGCACCTGAAGGATAATTTGGAAAATATTTCGAGTAGATTTCCCAACCATGTTATAGTTCTGGGTGGAGATTTTAATTTGCCGGATATAGACTGGGAGACTCAGACGTTCATAACGGGTGGCAGGGACAAAGAATCCAGTGAAATTTTTTAAAGTGCTTTATCTGAAAACTACCTTGAGCAACTAAACAGTGAACCGACTCGTGGCGATAACATATTAGACCTTCTGGTGACAAACAGACCCGAACTATTTGAAAAAGTTAACGCAGAACAGGGAATCAGCGATCATAAAGCGGTTACAACATCGATGATTTCAGCCGTAAATAGGAATATTAAAAAGGGTAGGAAGATTTTTCTGTTTAGCAAAAGTGACAAAAAGCAGATTTCAGAGTACCTGTTGGCTCAACACAAAAGTTTTGTCTCAAGTACAGATAGTGTTGAGGATCAGTGGACAAAGTTCAAAACCGTCGTATATAATGCGTTAGATGAGTATGTGCCAAGCAAGATCGTAAGAGATGGAAAAGAGCCACCGTGGTACAACAACCGAGTTAGAAAACTGCTGCGGAAGCAAAGGGAACTTCACAGCAAACATAAACACAGCCAAAGCCTTGCAGACAAACAAAAATTACGCGAAGCGAAATGTAGTGTGAGGAGGGCTATGCGAGAGGCGTTCGATGAATTCGATAGTAAAGTTCTATGTACTGACTTGGCAGAAAATCCTAAGAAATTTTGGTCTTATGTCAAAGCGGTAGGTGGGTCAAAACAAAATGTCCAGACACTCTGTGACCAAAATGGTACTGAAACAGAGGATGACAGACTAAAGGCCGAAATACTAAATGTCTTTTTCCAAAGTTGTTTCACAGAGGAAGATTGCACTGTAGTTCCTTCTCTAGATTGTCGCACAGATGACAAAATGGTAGATATCGAAATAGACGACAGAGGGATAGAGAAACAATTAAAATCGCTCAAAAGAGGAAAGGCCTCTGGACCTGATGGGATACCAGTTCAATTTTACACAGAATACGCGAAGGAACTTGCCCCCCTTCTTGCAGCGGTGTACCGTAGGTCTCTAGAAGAGCGTAGCGTTCCAAAGGATTGGAAAAGGGCACAGGTCATCCCCGTTTTCAAGAAGGGACGTCGAGCAGATGTGCAGAACTATAGACCTATATCTCTAACGTCGATCAGTTGTAGAATTTTGGAACACGTATTGTGTTCGAGTATAATGACTTTTCTGGAGACAAGAAATCTACTCTGTAGGAATCAGCATGGGTTTCGAAAAAGACGGTCACGTGAAACCCAGCTCGCGGTATTCGTCCACGAGACTCAGAGGGCCATAGACACGGGTTCACAGGTAGATGCCGTGTTTCTTGACTTCCGCAAGGCGTTCGATACAGTTCCCCACAGTCGTTTAATGAACAAAGTAAGAGCATATGGACTATCAGACCAATTGTGTGATTGGATTGAGGAGTTCCTAGATAACAGGACGCAGCATGTCATTTTCAATGGAGAGAAGTCTTCCGAAATAAGAGTGATTTCAGGTGTGCCGCAGGGGAGTGTCATAGGACCGTTACTATTCACAATATACATAAATGACCTTGTGGATGACATCGGAAGTTCACTGAGGCTTTTTGCGGATGATGCTGTGGTGTATCGAGAGGTTGTAACAATGGAAAATTGTACTGAAATGCAGGAGGATCTGCAGAGAATTGACACATGGTGCAGGGAATGGCAATTGAATCTCAATGTAGACAAGTGTAATGTGCTGCGAATACACAGAAAGATAGATCCTTTATCATTTAGCTACAAAATAGCAGGTCAGCAACTGGAAGCAGTTAATACCATAAATTATCTGGCAGTACGCATTAGGAGTGATTTAAAATGGAATGATCATATAATGTTGATCGTCGGTAAAGCAGATGCCAGACTGAGATTCATTGGAAGAATCCTAAGGAAATGCAATCCGAAAACAAAGGAAGTAGGTTACAGTACGCTTGTTCGCCCGCTGCTTGAATACTGCTCAGCAGTGTGAGACCCGTACCAGATAGGGTTGATAGAAGAGATAGAGAAGATCCAACGGAGAGCTGCGCGCTTCGTTACAGGATCATTTAGTAATCGCGAAAGCGTTACGGAGATGATAGATAAACTCCAGTGGAAGACTCTGCAGGAGAGACGCCCAGTAGCTCGGTACGGGCTTTTGTTGAAGTTTCGAGAACATACCTTCACCGAAGAGTCAAGCAGTATATTGCTCCCTCCTACGTATATCTTGCGAAGAGACCATGAGGATAAAATCAGAGAGATTAGAGCCCACACAGAGGCATACCGACAATCCTTCTTTCCACGAACAATACGAGACTGGAATAGAAGGGAGAACCGATAGAGGTACTCAAGGTACCCTCCGCCACACACCGTCAGGTGGCTTGCGGAGTATGGATGTAGATGTAGATGTAGAAGGTGGCGTGAGGCGGTGCTGCGTAGTAACATTGCGCAGGTACATAGCTCTGTCTTCCTCTTGGTGGCGACGATAAAATTGCAAATTTCTGAGCTATTAATTTATTACCGTACTGCGCCAATCATGTAGAACACGTCCGAGGCCAAAACCCAGACTTGCAGGTAAATTCGGGGTCTCTAGTGCTTGACCAATGTAATGCGTGTTCACCACTTGTAGGGCAGCTACCGACTGACTGAGCCACTTGCGCGCCAATTCTCACTCGCGCGCCCCACCACCTTTTCCATTCCACCACAGAACGGAGTTCCGATCTACCTACGATCCGTACACCTTTTCAATTTACACTTCTGCTTACAAAAACCCTAAGTATGAACCATCTACAATTGCATGGCAGCATATACACACAAAATTGATATAATTAATTACAGTTGTACTTGAAATATTACATAGTTATTTAGAAAGTATGTTTTAATACACTTATTCCATCTACGTTAAAGAAATTATTTTAAACAGATAAACTACACTTAACAAAAGCTTACCCTCGTTACAGTATTTGCTTAATTTTTCAAAATTATTACGGAACAAAAAATTTTAAAATATACAGATTAATGGCAGTGTTATGTACTCCCCGCGTCTTTTTACACTGGCGCGGCCTCCTCTCGTGACATCTAGCGGTCAATTCCGCATTACAAGGGTGTCTGCAGACTTGCAATCGAATATAGTACCGATATAGATGAGGGGGGATTGAGAATATCCACTGCTCGTAGGGAAATGATTTTGATATTACGTCCAGCGAGGCAGCTGCTGTTAATCCTAACCAAATGGAACGGAGATAAAAGTGGCGGCTCTGAATGGCGGATATCGTAGCGGGACGTACGAGGCGGCGAGGCGGCGTCCGGCCACCTGAATCGGCAGAGGGGCGCGCGCCGCGAGGTAAACATTCCCGCCGCTGATTGGAGAGAAATCCCGGCGCGAGCGGAAAACCGCTTTACGGCCGGGGAATAGCGGCGGCATTACGCGGATGCTGATGAGAGCAAAGCCGGCGGCGCCTATCCTCTCTCGCCGCCAAGACGCCGGTCTTCCTCGGCGGGCCGCGCCGCACCGCACGCATCGATCAATATTTAATCTTCCGCAAATTCCCTCGCGGATGGCTGCGCTGCTGAGCCAACACGGCCAGGAGGGCCTCGAGCGGCCATCGATTCCGCGATATCCTCCTCCCCACCCCCTCCCACCCTCCTCCCCGCTCCGGCCGTCCTCCGGCTACCCTACGGCCAGCCTGATTTACACAGGGCCCTTTCAAACGCAGCCGCGGCCATTGGTCAAAGTGAATGATGGCGCAGGCGGCCGCGTCACAGACGAAAGGCCCGGCTCTGATAATGGCTGGTAATGGTGGCCCGCTGTAAGCGCCGGCGCCTTTGAGGGCGTCACTGGCCGGTGCCCACCGCGCGATAGCCCAGCCCGTGACGAGTGTCGCCATGTCTCATGCCCTCTGCGGTGGTCCAGTCGGCAGACGCGCCGCTGCCGACAATGGTCTGCTGGCGCACCCACACAGCGTACTAGTAAGTAGAGGGGCCTTCGGCCCGCGCTAGGAATGTCAAGCTTCTCCCTCCCTCTGGCTATCCAGAACTACTGGGGTGGTGGTCGCCCCACCACGCAACTCGTATTGCTCGGAACATGGGTAATGAAATTTCAAGTCATCCGATTTGCCTAATAAGTACACAAAAAATGGAGACAACAGGTTTACCCTTCCCTATACCCTGTCCTTGACTCACCACCTCAAGAATGCATTAAATGGTACACAATGCCTTACTTACAAGGGAATCTCCCCATCGCACCCCCCCTCAGATTTAGATATAAGTTGGCAGAGTGGATTAGAGATGGGTAGTTTGCGAACGAACAGGTGCAAAGGAACGGTTCACCAAGATGAACGAAAGGACCGAGGAACGAATTCCAAGGAACGATCGGTTCATAGTTCACTTCGGTCGCGGCGGTCTACTTATAGTTCCCGGGAACGAGGAACGATCGGATCATAGCTCACTAGTTCACTTCGGTCGCGGCGGTCACTTCTGCAGCTCTCGTTCCAGCCTCGGTCGCGTGCTCGTCTCAGTCTGGGTCTCCCTCGGCCGCACTCGTCGTTCTTCGCATGACCACCTGTCTCAGTTCCACTGCCGACTGCTCCTAGTTAGTTCAGTATCTAGTTGTTCGTTTCGTTCACTGCGCTCGCCTATTTTACATGTGTTCAAACTGTTCTTGCACTTGGTTCTGGCTATTCAGCGTCCACGACCGGTAATCAAAAAGTATTTTATAGTTACGTAAATTACATAAAAATTACGTTGTATCTAATAGGTCCGTCTTCTCAGATAACAAAAGGGCATATCAGCTCACTTCATTATATCGATGAACAGCAGAAGACATACTTATAACAAGGCAAGTGGTTTTTTTTTTTGTTATTCATCTATTTTTTTGTTTGATCGACTTGATTTAGCAACTAACTTTCAATAATTTCCTTAATTTTTAGTGTAAGAAAATTCATATAAAACGATTTTCGAGTATCTTTCATATACAAAACATTACATTTACGAAGGCTCTAATTAATTTTAAGTTGGTTGTTTCCAATTTGCACTACCTACTAGTTAGGTTTCTTTGAAAAAAAAATGGGTTTTGTGTCATTTTGGCTCAGTAGGAAAAGCGGTGCCTCTCCATTTGAAAAGACAGATTTTAATTTTAAGTTGGTTGTTTCCAATTTGCATTACCTACTAGTTAGGTTTCTTTGAAAAAAAAAGTGGGTTTTGTGTCATTTTGGCTCAGTAGGAAAAGCGGTGCCTCTCCATTTGAAAAGACAGATTGCCATAAAATCGTATTTACTTATTATCTCAAAAACATTCGTTCAGAAGGAGCTTCCAAACCAAAAACTTTATTACTGCGAACTTAATTATTATTACTATTATTATTATTATTATTATTATTGCTGCATTAACTTTAATAATGCAACATAAAAACCTAATTTTTACTAAGCGTGTGACGCAAGTATGATGAGAAAACCACATTTTATTTTATGCTTCCATAAAGTCTCTACTTCGCCTACGAACTCAGAGACAACGTGAAGTATATATAGGGTGCAAACAATTATTGTTCACCACGTAGCATAGCTATGTAGTGGAAGTCGAAACGAAGAATTTTATATAAGACACTTGTGGTCTATTAAACTGGGAAACAGCCACCAACAGGTTTACAAGACTACAAGGGCTATAGCCCATGCGCGTCGCGTTAGATTTTCATGTTCTCTTCTCCAGCTCTCTACACATCGTCATCGATTGTTTCGCAATTGTTGCTTGCAATAGCTTGTTATTTCTTCACTGCCTAATTATTACATGTTTATCTGTTTGTTGTGTCTGCTCGTAACGGGCAACACATCGTCCGTAATTGGCGAGCAGTCTGCACTCGGGGACGGTTTTCCGTGCGCCACCCGATATTATTTCCCTGCGATCAGCCACACAACGCTACAGTTGGCTAAACGAGAGGTTCTGCAGAATCACAGAAATTACTTCTAAAAGTGTGTAAGAATTCTGTAATGAATAAAAACTCTATACTCCAGGGGAGGGGGGGGGGAGGGGGGGGGGGGAAAGGCAAGTTACCCCTCTTGGTGCCCTCCATCCTTCAGTCACTTACACGACTAGTTTTCAGTTTTTCATAAGAACCATATACCAGGCACAAATGAACGGTGAACGAGTAAAAAATGAACGGTTCTCAAGAAAGAACGATCATCCGTGAACTAGTCCCCAAGGATGAACGAGTTTGCCCATCTCTACAGAGGACAGGCCTTGAAAAACTGAACACAGATCAATCGAGAAAACAGGAAGAACTTGTGTGGAACTATGAAAAAAATAAGCAAAATATACAAACTGAGTAGTCCATGCGCAAGATAGGCAACATCAAGAATAGTGTGAGCTCAGGAGCGCCGTGGTCCCGTGGTTAGCGTGAACAGCTCCCGAACAAGAGGTCCTTGGTTCAAGTCTTCCCTCGAGTGAGAAGTTTAATTTTTTATTTTCAGACAATTATTATCTGACTAACTCTTATGTTTTCATCACTTTTTTGGGAGTGATTATCACACCCACAAGGAAACCTAAAACGGGCAAAGTAGAAGAATCTTTTTATCCATTCGCCAAGTGTACCAGTTAGATGGGTCGACAACATATTTCTGTCATGTGACGCACATGCCGTCAGCAGTGTCGTATAGAATATATCAGACGTGTTTACCTGTGGAGGAATCGGTTGACCTATGACCTTGCGATCAAATGTTTTCGGTTCCCATTGGAGAGGCACGTCCTTTCGTCTACTAATCGCACGGTTTTGCGGTGTGGTCGCAAAACACAAACACTTAACTTATTACAGTGAACAGAGATGTCAATGAACGAACGGACAGAACATGACTTTGCGAAAAAAAAGTAAACTTTTCACTCGGGGGAAAACTTGAAACAAGGACCTCTCGTTCTGCAGCTGCTCACGCTAACCACGGGACCACGGCGCTCCTGAGCTCGCACTATTCTTGATGTTGCCTATCTTGCGCATGGACTACACAGTTTGTATATTTTGCTTATTTTTTTCATAGTTCCACGAAAGTTCTTCCTGTTTTCTCGATTGATCTGTGTTCAGTTTTTCATGGCCTATCCACTGTGCCAACTTATAACTAAATCTGAGGGGGGTGCTACGGGGAGGTTCCCTTGTGAGGAAAAGTCTCGCTGGATGTAACCAGAGAGCTGAAATCCAGGAATGTAAAAACATCATTTTATAAGAACAATACTGTTGGACACTTTTCGCCGAATGGTAGAAACAGTACTCCAGCGTTGGATAAGAGTGGAATACATAAAATTACTTATAGTTTTCGCAAATTGTATACGGCCAGTCTGGGAAAGTAGTATGCACTAGCTTGAAGGAACACCACTGAAGTTGGCAATTTAGCAAAGGAGACTGTACATTTGCAGACCACCTGCTTAAAGAAGGCCATAGTTACAATGTGAAATATGAAGTATTACATCTCAGCCGTAAAGGAAGAAGGATGAACTATCTTGAAATAATAGAAATTAATAAACACATGTCCATCAACCCAAACTTATTACTGAATGGCCAGACACAGTTCTCTCACTCGCCACTACAAAGTGCAGATACTAGTCATAATCGCATCCATGCCATTTTGTAAATTACCCCTCTTACTGACATGCCACATTTCCTTTATTTCAGTTATTATAATTTCCCTCGATGTGTTAAAGAAATTTTACTGTATATAATAATAGCTCCTTGACTCATCTGCTTAAAATCGCTATTATATTTTACCTGTTTGTAATTTAGGACCTATTACAGACAAGACTATTTTGTTGAGCCGTATCTTTGGAATATGTCACCTAAGTCTATTGTTCAGTTGTTCTAATTTGTGTACAGTTCTTTCTTTAATGTGCCACATATTTCATTTTAGTTAAATAATCCTATATTGCATTTACTCTGAAATAATCCCTCTTGGTTTATTTCTAATTCTAACATTAACATTTTTCATGCCTCGACCTGGTTATGCTCTGTACATCTTTGAAGTAACAAAATTTCACGGCACCACATACTTATCTTTGTACGTGATGGTGTCATAACAGCAGAAAAACCGGTTCGTGTAACAAATAATAAACATTGTAGAATATTACATTAGTGTTGTGTGTGTTTCATTCATAATGTATAAAACGTTCTACCAAGAATCGGTGGCACAGTCAATTAACGTAAAAAAGTGTTTTACGTAGATGAAGCAAAGCTACATTTGTCTCTATAATTGGTTTCTCAGTAAAACGTTTAGTTTACACGCAAAAAAAAATGAAAATCGCTGTTTTGGGATTCGCGCATGTTCCTCCCTGCGCTTCCTTCGTTGATTTTGATGTAACTATTTAGTGGGGAAATATTATTTTGTGCATCTTACAACCACACTTCGCAACTTGATAATGAACGTGTATTCTTTTCGTTACGGCTCTTAGTTGTTGTGATATTTCGAAGAAAAGTACAGCACCGAGCGTATTTTGAAAAGTTTTCAGTGAACAATCTAGTCGCTTGCCAGTTTTCGTTTGGTGGGTTTCAGGACATATGTTGCTGCGTACGAAATGTAGCTAAGGTATCGAAATTGTTTTGAACAGTAGGAAGTGGTTCAGCAGCTGTCGTCGTAGGAAAGCTGAACAGGAGCAAAAATGATGATTGAATAAGCAAATATAGCAAAAGAAATGGTTCAAATGGCTCTGAGCAGTATGGGACTTAACTTCTGAGGTCATCAGTCCCCTAGAACTTAGAACTAGTTAAACCTAACCAACCTAAGGACACCACACACATCCATGCCCGAGGCAGGATTCGGACCTGCGACCGCAGCGGTCTCGCAGTTCCAGACTGTAGCGCCTAGAACCGCAAATATGGCAAAGAGATGCTTTACTAACTCGTAGCTTTCTCCAAGTGTACAAGGACTTATTGCAAATAACACAGCAAGAAACAGAGTCCACCTCACACAATAGCAATAAGGAGGAGGCTCTCTGAACTAAGCATGTCATACCCGCGATAAGGTGGCATCTGCGTTGCGTCGCGTAGCGAAGTGGCTCCGAGCGGGAGTGGGTGTGAGGCTGCCGCAGGCCTTCCTATACAGCGGCGGCACAGGTCGCTGGAGGCGCGCCTCAGCAGGTATGCACCATTGGGTCCGTCGTCTCCCGCACGACCACTGTTGGTGCGTAACGGAAACCTACAATCCGTTCCCACTGGGGTGGTATCGGTATGTGATACCACGTACCTGTATCATTGATTGTAATGTAGGTGGATGTCTGAGTTTGAGCAACAACGACAACAAAATTCTATAATTATGGATGTCCGCTCTGAAAGTAAGGTCGAAATCGCTGTGAAATGCCTCAACAGCATTGGCTGTTCTTTCAGAACTTACAGTATTGGAAGCCCAAATCTCAGGTGGAAATACACACACTGTGAAGTTCGTTGTCATATTATTTTCAAAGTATGTAACGTTCTCACTTTCACGTTTAGCGTTCATGCGAGGAGTAGGAACTGATACTCACAGCACATGACAGCACAACACTCAGAGAAAGTGACTGATGACAACAGCGGTACCAACTGTTTAGTTCAAACATTTCCAATTAGGGAATAAAACATACGCGCGTCTTCAACTTGCCTGTGACATAGCTCATCACGTGCAGTCGATCTGTTCCCTGAGATAATGCTGACACTGCTCGTTCGCAGATGGGCAAACAGTAAATAACGTCGTCGCAATCGGTACCCACCCGATGGGAGTCGTCAGCAACAGGGCAACCAGATTCGTTGGATTAAGTTCCTCTCTCTTTCCATGCATTTATCCCGACTTGCAGGGTCTGCTGGTTAATTGGATGTAGCATGTTAATTTGAATGGGTGGGCGGATTCCCTTTCTGCTGCCACCCCGTACCCCCGGGAAGGAATTAATGTACCCCAACTGTCTCCGTCTAGTGTAGTCCATTGAATAGTGTGAGTGTATTCAGATGTCTGCGATCCGTGTAACTGAGGCGTAACGTGGGGACCAGCTCGGTATTCATCTAGTGGAATGTGGAAAACCGCCTAAAAACCACATCCAGGCTCGCTGGCACACTGGCACTCCTCGTTAACCCGCTGGAGGGATTCGATCTGGGGCCGGTGCGCCTATCCGAGTCCAGGAAGCAGTGCGTTAGCGCTCTCGGCTGCCCTGGCTCGTCTTTTCGCCGTAGGCCGTAATAGTACTAAAACAGAAAACTGGTCTCTCTGCAGTGCTACAGGTGATGTAGAACTGGTACCACGAGCTCATATTAACCTTGATGGATGACGTAAGTCATGGCAGTGAAGTGGACTGCAAGTGACAGTCATTTGTCTGAACTCAGTGGAGTAACTTAAATTTCGTGAAAAGACTTAGATGCAAAGAAAAATGCCTTTGTTTTAATGATTGTCACCCCAACTCGTGTGTCGTATCCGACACTCTCTTCCCTATTTCGCGATAGTACAGAACAGGCTACCCTTTTTTGAAATTTTTCGAAGCACTCCGTCGATCGTATCTGGTAAGGATCTCGTAACGCACAGTAGTACTCTAGTTATTTGGAAATTTGTGGTAAGCTGCTATGGGACTAAACTGCTGAGGTTAGCGGTCCCTAGACTTGCACACTACGTAGTTAATCTAACTTAAACTAGCTTACGCTGGGGCAACATACATACCCATGCCCGAGGGAGGACTCGAACCTCCGAGGGGGGGGGGGGGGGGGGGGGGGGGAGCCGCGCGAATCGCGTCAAAGCGGCTCGGGCTGTGCGGCTAACGCGCGCGGCGTACTCTAGCAGAAGACGAACAACCGTATTGTAGGCAGTCTCTTTAGTGGAGATGTTGCATCTTCTTACATTCTGACAGCAAAATGTAGTCTTCAGTTCGTCTTCCCCACAACACTGTCTATGTGATCTTTTCAATTCAAGTTCTTCATAATTGTAATTCTCTGGGTATTTAGTTGAACTGACAGACTTTAGATTTATGTGATTTATCATGTAACCGAACTTTGACGGATTCCTTTTAGTACTCATGTGGGTGACGTTACACTTCTCATTATTTAGGTTCAATTGCCGCTTTTCATACCATTTTGCCTTTGGTTATGTTTTACTAGACGGAAAATGACAGCACTGCTCAGATTAATCTCGTAAATCATTTATATAGATTATTAACTGCAGAAGGCCTAATACTTGCTGGGGGAAACGGCAGATATCACATCCGCCTTACTCGATGACTCTCCATCGATTACTACGTATTCTGATCTTCCTGACACGAAGTCACGAAGTCACTCGCACAACAGGAACGACACGGTTTTCGATTAGAAGCTTCATATGAGGAGTGGTGTCAAAAGCCTTCAGGAAATCTATACTTATCAATTAGAGTCTCCTATCGATAGCAGCCATTACTCCGTGCGAATTATAGAATTTTCACAAGTGTCTCATAAGGAATGTATTTTCTGAATCTGTGTTGACTGTGTCAATAGGCAATTTCCTTCGAGGTAATTCATAATCTTCGAACACAACAAAGAATAGGGTGTTTTCGTGAGAGCGTACAAAAATTTAGCTGGACATAGAGGATGCACTACTGAACAATGCGGGGTGGGAAACCTGGGGTCAAAGAACCCAGCTTAAGAAGATAATAGGAATATAATCACTACACTGTGTTTCTTTTCTACACATTAGTTAGAGTGCAAATACCATTAGATAGACTGCAAATACCATCGTCGACATTGTACTGTATCTTACAAAATGTGTTGAAACTGAGGGCCATTAATCCCGATGCAAGCACGACATCGACGAACAAGATTGTAACGCATCCTAACAAATATCCCTGGTGTGTTTCAAATCACATCACAGGCAGCTACAATTCTGGCTACTAATTCCACCTCCGTATCCACTGAGGTTTAATGCACAAGTGACCTCAGATATCTCCATAGGAAATAATCAACGGGATTCAGGTCAGCTGACCTTAAAGGCCATGAAGTAAGTCCTCCACTTCCAATACAGGTAATAGGAAATACTTCCTAGTACTCAAGCTTGTTCTCCTAATTTCCTTGCTGGAAATAAAGAATGTACGTGTAAATAAACAGAATAGTACATGTAAACTTGAATGCATGTTAGTTGTAAATATGCTGGAAAACAGTAGTGCTAGACAAAGCGGTAGACAAGTTTACTCTCATATCTCCATAAGCTGGCTTCCCTGACTCCCTACCCCAAATTGTTCATGGAACATTCTCTATGTCCTGTTATATTTTTGTGCGTTCTTACATAAGCTCCCTCTATGTCAGAAAATGCAACTGCAAACTGATGTCAGTAGTATGGGTCTTTAACTCAGTGGATTACTCCTATTTCTGTCTGTTGAGTATTGGTGTGACCTGTACAACTTGTAAGGTGGCCGAATAAATGGTCAGATTTGCACCTTACTTGAGACCTTTACAAATCGCAATGAGAAGGTGAAGATGACACGTAACATAAATCAACATTTATGAGAACATTTGCCTATCAATATATAATTCAAAAAGGGATGGCAGTCAATTGACAGTAATTAACACATCATTCCTATACAATGCATGTCTTTGAGCAGAAGGTAGAATAGTCGAGTCGCTTTTAGTTTTGAAAAGCCAGCTCCACAATGGCGTAGCGAAAACGTGCTGCGGGAGTTACTCCTGCAACCACTTAAAGGGGTGGCCGGAAAGAGGACAGCGACCCTGGGCCAGGTGATTCAAGCTGGAGGACCGACTGTTACAAGGGCATCAGTACAAGAGCAGAGAAGAAGCTTTAGAAAACTGCGTTTCGACATTCCAATGGGATACGAACAAAAGCAAGTGACGCATTTCCGTCCAGAGAGTGCGACACGTGGAAAGGTCAACGTACTTTAGGCGTCTAGAAAGGGCAGAAAACGTCTGATTGGCGAAACTCACTAGGAAGGAGAAAACTAATGAAGTTTCGACGTTGTTTGATAGAAGGGACGTTGCGATTGGTAGAGGGCGTTTCTACAAAATGAGACGAATGCTCCTGTTGGTTGAAAAAAGTCGTGACGTGAAAAAGGAACCCAGGTGGAGGGAAGCAGTTCTGCCATGAGCAGGACAAGAGAGAAATTTGGTGAGACTTTTCTCTGAACTGGTGTCAAGTGCAGAACGGAGCGTTTATGCTCCGTACGACACAGAGAAGAAATTGGTGTGGACACTGCGTTCACAGCGGCTGCACTCCAGCTAAAATTAGCTGTAGCAACGTTTAGCTCCAACTGTGGAGAAACGAACCAGCCAAATTACTTAACTGTTCTTGCGAGAATTGAGAGGGCACTATAATATGCACTCTGCTCCAACCATGTGCGTGTATATCGTTACATAATAACACTAGGGCTGACAAAATGTTTTCTCGCATAAAGAGGGAAACATAGGGAAAGTTTTTGCTGGAAAGTTCACCAAAGGCCAGATTAGCTATGTAGGAATTTCAGTGGGAGAGAGCGGCCTTGCAGACATTTCCACGTCGCAGCTTAAGGTAAATACCGCGTGAAGATGCGTAAACTTTGTTGGTTTACCAGCTTGTGTCCATTGTAAAATCGAGCGGCCTTGGGTAATCATGCGTTCAAATTTGTCACTTGACTAACCATCCACCGTAGACTTGACTGTCATCCTAAATAGTACCGAACTTTGAACCGGAATCGGACGATTTTCGTAGTACTGACCAACATCATAACGTATGTGTACGAGAAATTTTGTAAAGAAATGTCAAATTAAACATTCATATTATTGTGCTTATGATTAATGTTAAGAAACTTCCAATTAAACTTTCATAATATTGTGCTTAAGATTAATGTTCTTTCAGAGAGTTAATATTCGTGTATAAACTTATTTCACTTTTGATGTAGGCAAGATGCGTTATCCATTGCGCTGTTTTTATGTTGGCGAGTTCAAAATTGTGTGAAAAGCTGCAGTTTGGTGAGAAATATTGCTACATTAAACTTGTCATTTCACCTCACACAGTTGTTCTTAATTCAAGAATAAGCAAGCAAAAGAACAAACCTCAGCAACCTTACAAACTTTCCAGGCTTTAGGTAAGGGTGTTTTGTCGAGAGAACGGTTGTATATGATTGCCAAGTCCAGGGCTACTGTATCAGCATACTATGAAAGGAACTTTAATTTCATACTAGCTCGACCGGAAGACTTGCCTTTATAAAGTAATTTAAGCAAGTCCGCTACACCGAGGATATCTACTTGTAAGTTTCTCACGTTCGCAGCCGTTCTTACTTCGAATTCTAGAGTGTTTATTTCGTCGTCTTTGGTGAAATAATTTAGGGAAACCGCGTTTAGTAACTTCGAGACGACGTGGTGACGTGATAGAATGGTAAAAAGAAACCGTCGTGCCTCTGACAACACCGTTAATGTGGTTGCCCGATTATTTGAATATTATTGTGTATTGTCCAACGTTTGTACACTATCCGACCAAAACTGTCCGGACACCCCTATGTAATACTGAACTGATCACTAGATGTCACGAGAAATGAGTTAGCCAACATAAAGGAAGTGCGGGGAGTATTGTGTTGTCAGTAAAGAAAAAGTAACAGCGGAATGGGTCGATCAAGTGAGTTCAGAGACTTCGATTGTGGAACTGGTCAATGGATCTCTCAAGTAAGAAATCCGTCAGGGACATTTCAACCCTTCTAAAGTTGCCCAAGAGGACTATTCGTGATGTGATTGTGAAGTGGAAAAGCGAAGGAACAACCCAGCTAAACCATGATCGCACAGCCCTCACGTACAGTCACGGACCGACGGGCATTGGGAATGGTGGCCGTGAAAAAATCGTAGGCTCCACCAAAAAGAATAACTCACGAATTCCAAAGATCTGCGAACAGTCCAGCTCGTACAATGAGTGTCCTGACGAGATAACAAGAATGAGATAAGCCACATATTTCTGTAGACAATGTATACGACTATTGAGGTGGTATAAATGGAAACGAGTGTTTAGCATTGGTGATTCACGCTGTACACAGTAGCAATCGGACGGAAACATTTGGGTTTGGCGAATGATTGGAAAAATGCACGTGATATCATCTGTAGCGCCAGTAGTCATGTTACGATATTCTGATCTTTTTGATGGTTAAGGTGTGATCCGCTTCTTGAGCTTAAGGTTACAGTGCAGAAGCAAGTGCGAACAGCACAGGAACAGTTCTCAGAGGCTAATTGTTGTATCAGCATGACCTTGTACCCTGTTATAAAGCAGTATCTGTGATGCAGAGGTTTGTGGACAATAACTCACCACTATTCAAAAAAGGTAGTAGGAATAATCCACTAAATTACAGGCTCATATCATTATCATTAACGTCGATACGCAGTAGGATTTTGGATCAGATATTATGTTAAAACATCATGAATTACCTCGAAGAAAGCGGTCTATTGACACACAATCATCACGGATGTAGAAAAGTCTTTCTTGTGAAACACAACTATCTCATTACTGGCATGAAGTGTTGAGTGCTACTGACAAGGGTTTTCAAATTGATTCCATATTTCTTGATTTCCGGAAGGCTTTGACAGTGTAACACACAAGTAGTCCAGTGAAACTGTCAGAAAAATGCCTGTACCTTGCAAAAGGTGGGGTAGAAGATTTTATTTTTTTAACTCGTTCATATTGTTGGAAAGGTTAGAAAACGAAGTTTTGCCAACAAAATTTCTCTTGGGAAAACTTTCTGCAGTCAAAAAACTTCGAAAATTTCGGACCTTTTTCAGTTTTTTCAAAATATCTCAGTTTCATTTGCTCCTATCGCTTTTACGTCTAGTTTCTTTTTTAAAGAGCACAAAATTCTCTACAAATTTGATTCTTACTATTTTTTTCTACTCCCAGTATCTAAGGCGCTACAGCACGTCAAAAAATACCATTTTTTTTTAAATTTCGAGCAAAGTGGCAAATTACCTAATTTTTGAACACTGTTATTTCAGTTTCTATTTGTGTAGTATAAACATATTACTCATCATGTTATTCATTGGAATTTACCATCTCACTCTGCTGCAGGGCCAGGACGAACAGCATCATATTCAGTAACTACGAACACATTCACGTCGGATTGCGTGAAGTTTATTTGTGTTACAATATGTAATACGATTGCATGCAGGTGCCGTACATTTTCTACAGTTGATTGACGTTAATGATCAGTTATAAGAAAAAGTATGTAGGAATTGTTCTTTAGCGGACAAAAGCGTATTTATTCTTTGGCTTTCGTTCCAGTGGAAGATGTGAAGTCAGGTGGACTGAGTAAATTTTTTGTCATTGATGGAGGGTACCTTATCCATAAAGTGACTTGGACTCTAAATGTTTGCTTCAAGTCAATAGCCCAAAGCTATGTTTCTTACCTGCAGCGTCATTTTGGACCTCAATTTGCTATTGTACTTGATGAGTATCAATGTGAGGGTGGCAAATGTAGCACTAAGAGTGCTGAGAGGATTCGTAGGTCCAAAAAGCATTCTTCGGTTGACGTTGTGGTTGAATCAGAGATGGTGAACCAAGTCCCTCAGGACAAATTCTTGTACAACGAACGAAACAAGATGCGTTTCATCACACTTCCTAAAAAGGAATTTCTGGAGTGTAGCATTGAATTGCTCCAGGCACAAGAAGATGCTGACGTTATGATTGTAACTTCTGCCATTTCTAGAACCAAAGATTTTGGAAGTGTTGTCATTGTAGGAGAAGATATTGAGCTGCTTGTGCTCATGACCGGTTTGGGGCAAGGCGCTGAAAACTTATTTTTCTTAAAGCCAGGAAGAAGAAATGCAGAAGACAAGTGCTTTTCCACTGCAGCTTACAAGTTTGACAGTGAATATATTCTGTTCACTTACGCCTTTAGCGGATGTGATACAACATCTGCTTTTTTTTTGGTCAAGGAAAAATTAAGAGCTGCAAAATTGTTGCGAAAAATGAACACCCAACCTCAGCCCTTTGCACGTTCAATAAACCACATGCTACCCGTGCAGAAATAATAACAGCAGGAGAACAGGTTACTATTGCATTGTATAGTGGAGGTGTCAGCAGTTCCCACACACTAGACCATTTGCGGTACCAGCTATTCGCCAAGTCTGCCACAAAAAGCAAACTGAATCTTGCACGGTTGCCACCTACACAAGATGCTGCGCATCATCGTTCGTTGCGGACTTACCAACAAGTCCAAAGTTGGATGGGAAACTGGAAATCTCCTGAGAAATGGGGCTGGAATCACAGTGACCACGGTCCAATACCCGTTATAATGAGCCAAGATCCAGCACCTGAAGCACTTCTTCACATTGTTTCATGCTCATGCAAGCTGAACTGTGGCGGAGCGTGCTCCTGCAGAAAAGCGGGTTTGAAACGTTCTTCAATTCGTAAGAAATGTATTGGGGTCAACAGTGAAAACGTGCCAAAATTTTTATATGAAAACAGTGAAGAAGATGTTATGGAGGATGTTGAGGAAACTGCTGACGAAATCAACGAACTTGCTGAGGTTGACTCGCTGTTTAAAGAAGAGGTCAATCTGGGATCAACTCTATGTACAGACCCTGAATCCGTAACTCAAGGTATTTACGGTGACACTGAGGAACCTGGCCCATTAAAACGTTGGAAGTGATGCTCATATCTGTCTCAAGTGCACTAAAGTGCGATATTACAAGTATTGCACACCCAGAACTGTCAACATTTTTTAGTAACTGACAGTGCACTTTAATTGTAATAAAGCTACTTGTTTTTAATGCCAACTGCGTGGCTTTTATACACAAGAATAATTACCTACCTAAGTAGTTGCCTATTGCAGCTAATAATAGTTCAGTTTCCTGAGACAAATTATTTTGTGTGCTTGTGTGTGTGTGTGTGTGTGTGTGTGTGTGTGTGTCTTAATGATGTATTTTTATATTTATAGTTTTACAAATACCAGGGCAGTGGTGCCCCATAGTGAACTTGAGGTAGTGATGTAAGAATCACAATAGTTGGGTGCCCAGCAATCCTCATGTTGCATACAGAGAAACTGAATACCTGAAAGTGAGGTGGTTAAATCCAACATATAACATGATGTATAATGTATTTATACTGCACAAACGGAAACAGAAAAAATAGTGTTCAAAAATAAGGTATCTTGCCACTATGCTCAAAATTTGAAAAATTGTTATTTTTTTAGACGCTGTAGCGCCTTAGAAATTGGGAGTAGAAAAAAATGGTAAGAATCAAATTTGTAGAGAATTTTGTGCTCTTTAAAAAAGAAAAAAGACGTTAAAGCGATAGGAGCAAATGAAACTGAGATATTTTGAAAAAACTGAAAAAACGTCGAAATTTTCCAAGTTTTTTGACTGCAGGAAGTTTTCCCAAGCGAAATTTTGTTGACAAATCTCGGTTTTCTAATCTTTCCAACCATATGAACGAGTTGAAAAAATAAACTCTTCTACCCCACCTTTTGCAAGGTATATCTGCAATTTGACTGGACTAAAGGGGCTTGTAGTGAAATTGCGTGCTTATGGAATATCGTCTCAGTTACGTGACTCGATCCGCGATTTCCTGTCACAGAGGTCACAGTTCGTAGTAATTGATGTAAAGTCATTGAGTAAAACAGAAGTGATTTCTGGTGTTCTCCAAAGTAGTGTTATAGGCCCTTTGCTGTTCCTTATCTGTATAAACGATTTGGAAGACAATTTGAGCAGCCGTCTTAGGTCGTTTGCAGATGACGCTGTCGTTTATCGACTAATGAAGTCCTCAGAAGATCAAAACAAATTGTAAAACGACTTAGAAAAGATAGCTCAATGGTGCGAAAATTGGCAGTTGACCCTAAATAATGAAAAGGGTGAGACGTCCCCATGAGTGCTAAAAGGAAACCGCTTAACCTCGGTTAGAGATAAATCAGTCAAATATAAAGGCCGTAAATTCAACTTAACACCTAGGAATTACAATAACAAACAACTTAAATTGGAGGGAACACATTGATAATGTTGTGGGGAAGGCTAACCAAAGACTGCGTTTTATTGACAGGACACTTAGAAAATGTAACAGATATACTAAGGAGGCTGCCTAGGCTACGCTTGTCCGTCCTCTTTTAGAATACTGCTGCGTGGTATGGGATCCTTACGAGATAGGACTGACGGAGTACATCGAAAAAGTTCAAAGAAGGGGAGCACGTTTTGTGTTATCGCGAAATATGGGAGAGAGCGTCACTGTAATGCTACAGGATCTTGGCTGGACATCATTAAAAGAAAGGCGTTTCTCGTTGCGACGGAATCTTCTCACTAAATTCCAATCACCAAATTTTTCCTCATAATGCGAAAATATTTTGTTGGCACCGACCTAAATAGGGAGAAACGATCACCACGATAAAATAATGGAAATGACAGCACGTACGAAAAAATATAGGTGTTAGTTCTTTCTGCGTGCTATACGAGATTGGAAGAATAGAGAACTGTGAAGGTGGTTCGATGAACCCTCTGCTAGACACTTAAACGTGATTTGCAGAGTATTCACGTAGATGTAGATGTCGATAACATTCCTGACATGTCCATAGTCTCGAACTGAACTCAATGGAACCCCTTTGGGATCAGTGAGATCGTCGACATCACTCCAGATGGCAGTGTCTAACATCATCACTGCCTTCTCTGGTTTCAACTCTTGTGGAAGAATGGTCTCCTGTTCTTCCACACACATTCAGACACCTCGTTTAAAGGGTTCGCAGCAGAGTTCAAGCCGTCATGAAGGCGTATGGTGGACACAACCAAAATTAGTGTCCACTAATAGATGCCCCAATACTTCTGATTAGGAAGGTAAAATGACTGGTGCACTACTCTCACCGTAAGAAAATCAGCCGTTAAATGATCCTAACCGACTGGGTCCGGAGCCGAGTTTCACGATTCGTTAATAATAGGTGGTTTAAAACCCGTCAGTGAATGCAGGCTAATCCCAAACATTTCCAGATCGAACATTTCGTACGACGTAGACGTGGATTCGGGTACAGCGCAAAAGACACATACATCTCTACGTCCTCAATTTGCAAACAATACGGAAATGGGCAGTAGCTGGCTGGAGGTGCTCCGACGAGTTGCGATTTTGTATTTTCCAAATAATAAGTCGCCTTACCCGCAGTGTGTTCAGGCCACAGGTAGTACTGATGCTTTTCAGGTGATTTTTTTTACCACTTGACCCCACTTATTGAGGCGAACATAAAATTCCACAAGGACGGCTAGTCAAACAACTTCGACGGCCAAGGTGATACAAGCCCAGTTCACAGCGCTGCATGCAAATATTCCGCTTTAGCTAATACTTATGCATCCCATCGCACGTTGCCTGCTCCGTTAAATCGAGCGATGGTAATCTATATAAGTAGAAATGTAAATTCTCGTTCGTTCAGAATCGTGTATCTCCGAAAGTTTTTCACCAACTGCGTTGAAATTTTGCTAGAACGTTGCGTTCGAATACACTCGTGTTTCATATCCCTAATAGACAACCACATACAGTATACATATACATATGTAATAATGGTGGGGGAAATTTAATTAAAAATGTAAACATTTGGTCAAAATTTTAAATCAGAAAAGATTTCCTCTGATTGGTTCGAAATTTTGTACGACAGGCCATTCGAACCTATTCCATTTATTAATGCACAAATAAATATGAAATATGTAAAGAGGAAACGTTATCACCTAAAATCTCAAAAAGATATACGTTACTATAATAAACGCTTGGACGTTTTTAATACGTGTAATACTATATAAATACACATATAAATACATAACAGTGAAACGTTGTTAGCAAACGGGAAAGTAGTATTTATGACTTATCGAATTACGATTAGAATGTTACCAGAGAATCTAAATTCGCAATAATATTAAACAAGGCTCAAGGTCAGATAAGAAGAGCATATGGCTAGAGGGGTGGGAGGAAATGGACATAGAAAGCGGAAAGTAGAAGGTGGACATTGAGGGGAGGCAGGAGGAGCTGGAGAGTGGGGGAAGAGCAGACAGACATAGAAGGGGGAAGGAGGTGATAGAGAGAGGTGGAGAGGGGAGGCAGGAGAACATGGGCACAGAAAGAGGGTATGACAGGATAGGCTGAAAGTGGGGGAGAGGGGGCCAGGAGGAGATAGATAGATAGAGAGAGAAAGAGAGACAGAGAGAGAGGGGGGGGAGGATGGATAGAGGGGGGGAGGAGAAAATGGACAGAGAAAAGGCTGTTACGTGGTGCTCTTAAGTGATGCCGTTCAAGTTGCCTAGAATGAGTTATCTCGAACTTCGAGTTGCCTTCGGCCCTAATATACCACTATCTTTTTTTTTTTTACGTTCGATGGCGACGTTTCCACTATTAGCGTTCTTGGTTTCAACCACATGTTATTAGACTTCAGATGCCAACAAAAAACGCCGAAAAATAAAAAAAAATGAGCTACTGTATACTGATGATATGTGTAATACCTAACATATACTACAGTCTATTCACTACGTTGCTTGACTCAATGAAGGACACCAGTCGTCTTGATTATGACTTCTGTGCGCACTATAGCCAAATGCTAAAGATAATGTTGAATTTACGCTGAAAATAAAATCTTCATTATAATATTTGATGATTTGATTACACATTTTCTTTGGTGGCCCATCGACAGCAGCCTTCTCTTGCAAGCCCTTATTCTTTCCAGACGAGTTTTGGGGACACTAAAGTAGTTCTACAATCTGTCACAAATGGTGATTCTCTTAAGTCTCTCAATGGCGTTTCGTGGAAAGATCATCTTCCCTACACGGATTCCTGTTTCAGCCCACAACGTTATTTCTTAAGATTCTCGCGCCCTTCGAATCGACCGGTAACAAAGCTACCACACGCCTCTAGATTGCTTCGATGTCTTCTTTTTATCCAGCTTGGTAGGGATCCCAAACACTGGATCAGTTCTCAACACGGAACAGCACAAGTGATCTGTACGTGGTTTCCCATTTTTGGTGGCTACATTTTTCCCGAATACTCTTAGTAAACCACGATCACTACAATTGACCTTGTACCATCTTACCATTTAGTGCCGCTCCGCAGCGTTTGGTTCAGGATGATAAGTATTTTCTCTATGTAAAGGATAATACTTTACGGAAATCCTTATTAATTATAGATGAGATGCTATTTCAAAATCTCAGTGTGAGCTGTACTGCGTAAGACAGAGAGCGACACTAGGAAGAACATGTGCTGTTAAGGCATATGTATTTATGATTTAATTTTTTGACTGTGATACCAGAATTTAAAAGTGTATAGTTTCTCATCTAGCACTTACTTATTACTCTGCGGTGTGGAAGGTGAACCCAATGGTGACAGCGAACCGTCAACGGAACATATGTGGATAAAGAGATAAAAGGACATTGTGTTTTGCTCAAGGCAGAAAATCCATAAAATATTATGGGTGAACTGACATAAATAATGGGCTTTAATAAAGAAAAATCATCTCAAGTTGAATATTCGACCCTTTCCACTACCGCTCTGCCTGTACAGGGACAGAGGTTGCACAAAAATATGGAAACACCAAAAACGCATTACCCTGTCTAATACGGTGTAGGAAACCAGCTGGCATTCAAAACACCTTCCAGTCGTCTCGAAATGGATAAACCTAAGTCCTGTTTAGCTAACAAAGAGTTCTTCTTCCCTCAAAATATTAGCAAGTTCAAATAACTATGATGGAGGTGGACAGTGATCACGCAGCCTTCTCTCCATTGTAAACCGTAATGAATCAATGATAAAGAGATCTGGTGACTGTGGCGGCCAGGAGAGAAGCGATAAATCGTCCTCGTGCTCGCAAAACCAGTCCTCGACAATGCGAGCTCTATGGACAGGGATGCTGTCACCAATCCTTGGCAGTAATGCGATCCTGCAGAATAACAGCGGGATTCATGGAATACCATGATGTGGCTGCTCAAATCACCACCCAACCCCCGCCATATTTCACCCTTGAGACGTAAAGTCGACCAGAAGTTGCAAACAGTTTTAAACAGGACTTCACTGGCCAAATGACCTCTTCCCATTGCTCCATAAGCCAGGTTTTATCGCTTCCGTGCTATATTTTTCTGTTTTCGGCATTTGCATCACTGATGTATGGTTTTGGAACTCAAGACAAGCGCGGGAAAATGGGCTAACCCTCAAATGTAAAAGCTTAGAGGTGGGTGTTGCCATCTGTTGCTGGATACGCAAACTATCAAAATTGGCATTGTTCATGATATTTTGGGGTGAGACCAATGTCAATTTTAGTAGCTGCCGAACCCAGCAACAGATGGCAACACTTATCTCCGCGCATGTCTTCAATTATAGCTCGCTCTGCAGTTCACTGCTTAGGGAGCTCCCTTCGTATTGTTTTGATGTTGACAGAGTTCGCGAGTGAGAATTGAGTTCTGCAGCGACTTTTGCTGCTGTAGGTATCTTATTTTTCCTTCACAGTTGTCTTAAATGACTCCCTGTCACCATCGCTGAATCACCTCCTCCCCCTTACCCAGAGTGCCTTTCGACCCTCCTTTTCCGCCGAAGGCCAACTCCTTAACCTCGTTCACCTTCTCTCCCTCCAGCTTAACTCCCGTCGCTCCACCATTTCTGTTTCCCTCGACCTCCTAAATGCCTATGGCCATGCATGGCATCCCGGTCTCCTCTTTAAACTACAAACCTACGCCCTGCCTATCAATTTTGTCTGGCTGGTCGCCACCTCCCTCTCACGCCGTCCTTCCTATGTCATCCTCCACAACACCAACTCCTGTATCTTTTATCACACTACTGGCGTCACCCAGGGCTCCGTCGTCTCCCCTCTCCTTTATATCTTATATACGGCTTATATGCCCATGACACCCCCACCTGTCCACCTTTTCCAGTATGCTGATTACACCGCCTTCCTGGCTCTCTATCCTACCCTTCAATGGTCCCAACACGCCCTCCAAACCCACCTTGGTCAGTTCACCACTTGGTGTAACCAGTGGCTCCTTGGTCTCAACCCCTCCAAAATCTAGGCAATCATCATAGGCCGCACCATCTGCTCCTTCTGTCTCTATGATTTCTACCTAACCCTTTATGATCATCTCAACCAGCTCACCCCCACCCTGAGATACCTTGGCCTCACCCTCAACCATCACCTCACTTTGACCCCTCACCTCCTGACCATGCAGCAGAAAGCACATTCCTGCCTCTGCCTCCTGAAACTCCTGTCTGGCCAGACATGGGAATTGCATCTTTCCACCATCCTCCACACCTACAAATCCCACATCCATCCTATCCTCTGTTATGCCAGTGTTGCCTGGATCTCCTCACTCACTCGCTTTTACAAGGCCCTCCAAATCCTTGAACACCATGTGCTCCACCTTGCCTTCCATATACACCTTTCTTTCCCCACATGGCTCCTGTACGACTTCATCCCCTTCCCCCACCTCCTTCTTTTCCTCTGACATCTCCGCATGCTTTACACTGTCTGTAGGCTTGATCCCCCTCCCACCCCCTGGTTTCCTCCTTCCTCCGTGCTCCCCACCCATTGCTATGCCTCTATCGCTGTATCCCTCCCTCTCTCCACCTCCACACCCTCCACCACCCTCATCATGGCAATTTCCAGTACCTCTCCTCCCCAGATTTTGAACTTTGACATCTACCCTCTTTTCCAACTGTCACCTGGCCTTGTTTCCCTCCTCCCCAGAGCCCCCCTTTTCCTCTCCCCTCCTTGTTCCAGAGCGGACTTTCCTCCTCCTCTTCCCCCCCCCCCCGGAGTCCCATCACCCCATCCTCACCTCTTTCCCTCCCACGTCCTTTCCTCCCCGGCACTCTTTGGCGCACCCCCCACCTGTCTCCCCCCTCTCTTCCCCTCCCTCCCTTCTTCCCTTCTCCCTCATCTCCTTGCACCTGACAGATCCTCCGTTTTGCTCATCGTCATAAGTGTACTATGTCAGTGTTGTGTTTGGTGCTGTTCTCCTGGGCGTCGAGAGATGTCTGGACTTGTGTACTGGACTTGTACATAGCGTTCCTGTCAGTGATTGTTATGTGCTACGCCATCCGTCGATACTTCCGTGCACCAGTCATCCTTCACCTTGTGTTCTTTTAACTGTCCCAGTGTGTGGTTTTTTGTGTGCGCTACTTTTTTACGGTTTTTATCTCCATTTTACAGTCGCCCCTTTTTGTCTATTGTCATCCATAATTTCTCCCTGTTTTATATCTATGTCCACCATGTTTTCTCCTTTATATTATTTTTAAATGTCTTCTATTGTATGTTTTACGTCTTTCGCGCTGAAGAGCATCACATATACTGCTGCCAGCCCGCCCCGATTGGGAATTGAAACACAATAAAGAAAAAAAAAAAAATATCGGTCAACGTACACTTTCGTCCGTGTTGTGACTTGACGGATGATGTTTTTCCACTTTCTATGCATGCGATATGGGCCTTCAGTGCGGAGACTTTTGAAACAGCTCGGATCCCTTGGTTGCAGAAGTACACACCATACCAGCGTCAACGATTTTCTCACGTCTGAATGCACTTAGCTCCGAAACAATGCATTCACAACGACACAGAACACTCTTCTGACCACGACTGACACCTACAACGTGTTGAGGTCATTCCATAGGTGCCGTTCGTGATCAAATACAACAGCGCAACTTGCAGGCTTGGCCAGAATCTGCATTTACAATCAAACATACATTTCTCGCACTGTTTCCATACTTTTTTCAACCTCTGTAGCCTGCTGAGCCTAGCATTTTTCAAGAGGCATGTTCTTATCAAGTACGGAGAAATCGTTCACGTCCTCTGTAGCCTTGTGAAATTTCTAATATGGAGAGCGGAGTGAATCAGCTCTTAACGCTCCACCTACTATTCATATGTTATTTATTCAGCTCGTAAGAAGTTTATGAACGTAAGTAAGTATTTCGTCAAATTCTTGATTTTCGAGGGCAACACCTTTTAACCTGCTCTGCCTCGGCTGGTGGTGTAGATCATCTGTTCTCGTCAGGATTTAAAGTTTGCTTCCATCTGTAGTCAACGATTAAGAGAAATGAAGCATTTCCTGTCTTACTGTAGATGTGTTTATTCACCACTTAAAACAAAATCGAGCGCCAGCTCTGAAAATTTCAGTATGGCTGAAATCAGTGATCCATGGACACACTTTTTCTCTCTTTTTGCAAGGAATTTTGCAATTAGAGCACCATACAGCTATCCTTGTTAACACAAGGACACTCACTTCTTGAAGTAACACGCTTCGCTTACATGTTTCGAACTTCACCCACCGTCAGCAGGTTCCTCTATATATTTGTGGCCAGTTACATGGCTGTTTCAACAGTAAGTGCCATAATGAAGACATAATTTTCTGGAAATTTAACATTAGGAAGTGAGTAACCTAGGAATAAGTGGTCACTAAACGTAATCTGTCCACTGACTTTGTCTTAAATTGCAATCTGTGTTTGTTTTTAATGTCTCTATGTTGTAAGACTTAAGTCTAACTGCTTAGGTGACAACAGGAAACTTAGAAATCAAGGTATAAGAGGGAAAATATCCGAAGAACAATTTAAATGCACCAAAAAATTTCAGAAGAAATAAATAAACCACCGCTGACAAACATACGATTGCCCGCATCTCGTGGTCGTGCGGCAGCGTACTCGCTTCCCACGCCCGGGTTCCCGGGTTCGATTCCCGGTGGGGTCAGGGATTTTGTCTGCCTCGTGATGTCTGGGTGTTATGTGCTGTCCTTAGGTTAGTTAGGTTTAAGTAGCTCTAAGTTCTAGGGAACTGATGACCATCGATGTTAAGTCCCATAGTGCTCAGAGCCATTTGAACAAACATACGATTGTCGTCCAGGTTATCTGAACAAAAACAAGCACGAATATTGTGTTCTTTCTTGGTACCGTTTAATCTTTATGTAACTACAGTCATTGTATTTCTGTTCTGCGAAAGTAATTAGTACAAATCATATTCTAACTGGAGGGATCACTTTATCAGTTAGCTGATAACAAAGTATACTCACACACACACACACACACACACAAACACACACACACACACACACAACACTTTCAAACTGCAGTGAACAGATGAATCCTTATTATTTCACTGTTACTCGAATTAATTATAGCCATTGCAGTTACCCACAAGAGCTGTGGTGAAAAGAGTCCCACCGAGAGGTAATGGTCCCAGTAAATTAGGCTGATTAATATATTTACAGATATTAAAAATTATAAAAAAGTACTTTTGTATAATGTTCCATATAGTGATAATATATAACCTTCTTAGAAAAATCCCGAGGGAAGTGAAAACTGAAGTTGACGCTGTGGGAAAGAATATTGAAACATCGGTGTACGACTATCGACACCTACTGCCTAAGATTGAATACGCGAGCTGTGCACAGAAATACATAGCGGATGGTGGATTTTGATTAAAATGAAGACATAAAAATGCGATCGAATATTACGTAGAACGAAAAACAGCGCACGATATCTGGGTGCAGTTGAGAATAAAACACGGAGAGAGTCTTAATAACAGCACTAATAACGAGAAATAACGACATGGTGTATATACTTTTATATATAGACAAAGTAATCGACAGTGATTTAATTTATCAACACACTTCGGGGCATCATAGCTAGGAAAATAGCACTCTTAACTAACTCGTGGGTTTGCTACTTATATATCAAATACATAGATACAAATTATTAATGTTGCATTTAAAATGTCGATGCATTGAAGTTTGACGACGAGCTACCAGAAATGAAGACAAATAGTTAATAAACAAACTACCATAACAATATCTGTGAATGATAACTCCATATGCGTCAGATAATACGCCTAAAATTATTTGTATTTCAGCCTTCATTGGTAAAAGTGATGTTCCAATGAGATGTATATTGAGCTAGGTGATGGGGCTCGCATGTGATATGTAAAAATGCCAGTATTTCGTTTCAGTACATAAAATTTTATAAATTGGTGTTCCTCTCTGTCTTAACAGATCTTTGATCTTGTCGAGTGTCAATAGGCGACTGCTATAGCTTACCTTAACTAAGCTTGCAGCTAGGATGTAAGATGACTCACCTGGAACAAGAGAAAAGTAGTTTTAGATTTCAAACATAAAATACCGAAATTTGTCAGCTAGGTAATATATTAAAAAAGGAATATTGAATTATTAAAAATGCAGTACGCATGATCTTTCAAAAATGGTTCAAATGGCTCTGAGCACTATGGGACTCAACTGCTGAGGTCATAAGTCCCCTAGAACTTAAAACTACTTAAACCTAACTAACCTAAGGACAACACACACATCCATGCCCGAGGCAGGATTCGAACCTGCGACCGTAGCGGTCGCGCGGTTCCAGAATGCAGCGCCAGAACCGCTCGGCCACCAGCGGCCGGCCATGATCTTTCACGAGCAACAATGCGGCGCATATGATATGCCGTGAACTTTCAACAAAAAAAGGGGTGAGATATTATACTAAAATAAACATATAGTGATATATATATTTTACTAACCACTTTGGAAAATTTAAGCACAGTATTTACATTAAGAAAAAGACGTAAGTGGATTCAATATACCAACTCTAGGGATGTAATTAAGTGCAACATAACTTCTTTTCGTTCCACAAAATTTATCTGCATTGGATAGCATCTTTATTGAAGGCAGTAAGCTACTCTGAGATGTGAAAACCGAAACAACTAACATCTGAAACAAAAATGTGCCCTGCTATCAACGGTAATGTCACAGCCATAATGCTACTGATAGACAGATTTAAATTAGAATTACTCAAATTGTACGATTTGGGAGGTGACAGCTGAAGTGAACGGTCATGTATATGACGGACGCAATCAGTTGCAGTCGCACATGTTTGATTTTTTTCATTCAAAGCGTTAAAATAATGAGTTTCAGTGAATTAAAATCCGTCCACTCCTCAGAATGTTAATGAAAAAGTGTTCTTGAACATTGCTGGTGTTCTGTGTTGCCGTTTTAAACGAGTGACGGATTGGGTAATTATTCGGTGTAGTCCTGAGGTAAGATTTACAGCTTTGAATAAAACATGGCTTGCCTTAACTTAAACTGAAGTGCTCTTTTTGTAAAGCAGACCCTCATTTTATTATAACCACAGCCGTTGTAGTACCATTTTACAAACAAAGCTGTGGCTGAACCAACCCAAGGTGAGCGTCAAGTTCCGCAGTGAGAGGGACATTATCCGTAGGAGACACCAGGTGAGACCTGGAAAGCATGCTAGGTGTAGCGATGTTGTACGTCCCCAACTACAGCCGTAAAGGGTACAACCAGGCTGTTACAACGAGCTATCAGGACATGGCTTTCAGGGCAAGGGGGCGTTGTCATTATCACATGGCATGTGGTTGGGTGTTGGCTGCGACTCACAACTTCCACATCACAGGAATGAGGCAGCAGCGTATCAGAGCATTGGCCGTTGCTACCAATATGCTTGCAATCACACGGGGGTGGACCATGCTTTTAACGACAATGGCTTGGACAGACTGTCTTAACGTATGCTTACGATACACGATTTGAGCAGTGTTTCAGCAGATGTTAAAAAAAAAAAGGCACTCCATGCACAGCAGCATTACTTCTTTCATCCCTGCCCCCCCCCCCCCTCCCACCGTCCATAGTAGTCGACCCCTCGTGTCCTTTTTCTCCTCCCCTGGCGTTCCACTACATTAAGAGCTTTCCTCGCGAATGGTACTCGTCAGAATATCGCTTACTTTTCCAGTATCGCTAAAGTCCATATTCATTTCAGTGCCATAACCGATCAATGTGACACAGTGGTTACCACACAGTCTTTTCTTTCGGGAGGGCAGTGGTCAAAGCCCCACTGAGGCAACTACATTTGGGTTTTCCCTTTTATCCGTTATTGACGTGCCGGGATGATTTCTACGAAAAGAAGAGGACCAGTACTTTTCTCAGCCTTCAAACATCTAAAATGGTTCAAATGGCTCTGAGCACTATGGGACTCAACATCTTAGGTCATAAGTCCCCTAGAACTTAGAACTACTTAAACCTAACTAACCTAAGGACATCACACACACCCATGCCCGAGGCAGGATTCGAACCTGCGACCGTAGCAGTCCCGCAGTTCCGGACTGCAGCGCCAGAACCGCTAGACCACCGCGGCCGGCTCAAACATCTAAGCTGGGGATGTATATCTTTAACCCCGACTTCAATGGCATGTTAGAGTATAATTCCCTTTCTCTTCTTTTTGAATCGCACCTTTCTCAATTCTCTTCATATAGAACGTAGTGCATAATTGTCGCTCACCTGAAGACCGACCAAACAAGAAGGTTGGGGATTGTTTGGGAGAGGAGACAGACAGCTAGGTCATCGGTCTCATCGGATTAGGGAAGGATGGGGAAGGAAGTCGGCCGAGCCCTTTCAAAGGAACCATCCCGGAATTTGCCTGGAGCTACTTAGGGAAATCACGGAAAACCTAAATCAGGATGGCCGGACGCGGGATTGAACTGTCGTCCTCCCGAATGCGAGTCCAATGTGCTAGCCACTGCGCCACCTCGATCGGTAAACAAGAAGACCGTCCTGCAACTATAGTAGTACACAGAACATGACGATCACTTCGTGTTTAACTGACATGAATCAAATAGTCACGTTACATATCTAATGCAGCACACGTGATGAATCTTCTTCTGTGTGGCAGGATAACTACTGGCGTTCCACAAGATTTAAGGTGGCACTGCTCCTGTTTTTGCTATATGTAAATAACCTTCCATCTAACAACGATAAAAGAGAAATAGTACTTTTTCTGAAGACGCAAACAACATAAATAAGCTCAGCAGAACTACAGCAACAGAAGCAGCAAGAAATTCAAGACGCAAGAGTATCTTTGTTTGGTTCTCGGTAAATGGTGTATCGTTCAGCGTACGAAATGTACAGATCGTTAAGTTTTCTGCAGTGCAAGAAATATCATCATCGATAACAATAGCACATGGGGGAAAGGAAGTCTGTAAGAAAACTAGTTTAAAAATTCCCGGCTGTGCATACTGATCAGACTTTGGTTTTGATATGTAAAATTACAGATCTCCCAATCGCTTGAAATCAGCAACTTTCGCTCAAAATGTCGTGGCAATGAAATGATAAGAAAATTAGCGTCCTTTGTGTACTACCATTTATTGATGTTTCTGGGTCACTTCCACACACAGGAACAATATATCATTGCACAGAAAAGTACTGAAAAGATAATACCTGGCGTCCATCCTCGAACTCCGTATATGCAACTGATAAAAGAATAGAAACGCTAACAAAAGACCCATTACACATTCTTTCCCATGTCACGTTTTTTTGCGAAGAAATAGGCACAATTAGGAAATAATTGTAGCATTCATAAATATTACACAAGGAACAAAAATATCCACCAACATTAACAACTTAACCTTAGCCTTGCACAAATAAGAGAGTAGTACCCACCCATTAACATACTTGATCATCTGCCTTATGACGGCAGAAAATTAAATTTATAACAAGAAACTGATCTGTTGTTGACAACTCCATATCCGCGGTAAATAAATTACTGGGTAGGTGATACGGACATGGTTAGTATACGTTTATTATCATGTACTGTAGATTACAGTATTTAAAAAATATGGTAATGACAACTGTACCTTATTTTTAAACCTAATGATACTTTCCGCAGCGTAAGGAAATGTTGTGAAGATGAATTAAGGAACATGCAAAGAACTAAAATAAACTAGACGCCATTCTCTGGCGAAATGCTTTCGTCCCTATCTTCAATCCTAACCAGTGCATAATGAAGAGCAGTTCACTCAGTATGTCACAAATTATTGTACATTGAACAAAAGAGTTTTGGGTATTACGTCGGGTCTTTGTGATACTCGAAAAACGACTGTGTACAATTGAACACTGCAAAAAACACTTTTTGGTACTACGCTGCGTCTTTTGCGGCACGTTTCAGTTATGTGCCAGTTATACAGTATCTACACATTCTATCACTCTTCGGATTAGCGCATCTTTCATAGTGTTGAAGCGTTACAAATGTATGAAGTGCCTGGTAGAATACACAGGAAACTAGTCTGTGCTATCAGTTCTGCTGTAGCGTAATATTCCTATGTACAGGAGACAGTCGTGTTGAAGGATGGCTCCAAGTCAATATCTGACTGATTGGGATTAAGGAAAGACATTTGGCCACCTGAGACTGGTCAACATACCTTCAACATCGTTAATTCGTTGTGAGTGGCTAAAAGAGTGATTTTATAGCTGTGGGAGGCTGCTGTCGTTAGAAAAACAGCTCCTTACGAGATTCGTGGCAGTTATGTTGTGATGCCTTGCGCTACGTTTCCATGATTAGAGTTTAGCAAAAGAGCTGTTGAGCTGTTTGTTGTTGCTGTTGTTGTTCTTGTGGTCGTCAGTTCGAAGACCATCTTGGAGCAACTCTACTCATTAGTGTATCCTGTATAAGCCGCTTCATTACAGCATGGTGGTCTGCAGTGCTTGCCGTAATCAAATCGTGATCTCCCCTCTATAGTTTTTACCTCTTACATTCCGTCCATTACCAAACTGATTAGCCGTTGTTACTTCAGGATTCGTTCTGTCCGATCCCTTCATTTAGTCACGTTCTGCCATAAATTTATGTATTCCCCAATAAGATTCATTGAGTCCTCATTACTTATCCAATATACCCATCTAACCTTTAGCATTCTCCTATAGCACAGTATTTCAAAAACTTCTATTCTTTTCTTGTCTGAAGTTTTTACTGTAAATGTTTCACTCCCATATGAAGTTACATTCCAGACATACATCTTCAGAAAAGACTTCGTCGCACTTAGATTTATATTCGACGTTAATTTTTTTTCCAGATAGGCTTTTGTTGCTGTTTCCACTCTGTATTTTAAATCCTTTGCACGTCAGCCATTGTCGTTTATTTTGCTACCTTTGTAACAAAACTCATCTACCAACTTTAGTATCTCGTTTCCTAGTGTTATATTTGTATTGAGATGAATACACTAAGCAGATTCAGAGGGATGTTGGTTGCAGTAGGTACTGGGAGATGAAGCAGCTTGCACAGGATAGAGTAGCATGGAGAGCTGCATCAAACCAGTCTCAGGACTGAAGACCACAATAACAACAACATATTTGTATTGCAGAGGAAACAGCAGTTACCTGACTACTGCGGCAGACTTTTACTCTGTTTCTTAACGAATAACGTTTCGCGTAATTGTTTCAGTCTTCTTTAAAAGGTCGATGCTCTCCCAACATATACATGCCTGAAAAGCTCTCTAGACCCGAAATAACCTTACTCAATTTTGTACACGATTACGCTTCACTGGACTGCAACTCACAGCCACACTTGACCCTAATGCTGCTCTACAGGGAAAATACATATAATTAAGAAATACAATTTAGTTACCTAATATAAGTAACAGCATACGAATGTGTGGTCTTGCGGTCATATGAATTAATGAAATCATCTTATACATCACACCTCGTCAAGTGGTTAAATACCCTAGGAGCTTTCAGCAAGCACGTCTCCTAAAGGCGCCAAACGTTGAATCAGTCTTCAGCCAACTAGCAAAATTACGGAACCTCAAAAGGACAGTGAAGCGAATATAGACGTCTGAGTGATCAGCATGTATAAAAACACTTTGTGAGTATGACTGTTTTATTACTTCCGGCAAGTAGAGTGCACAGTGGAACAAAGCCGGGTGGACGACGAGAGGTGTTTGCGACCATATTAGCGTGAGAAATAAGCAGTGACAAACCACGTTCAAAATGCAAAACATCTCTCTTATCACTCAGACAGTACTTTTCTGAATTTAAGAAGCGTTTTAAATTAAAATATCAGAAAACATTCTCAATGAAGGTAGCAGCTAAGAACTCAGTACAGCGCGGAATCCAGATTGAAGTTGATGCAGGCGCGGTAAAAGCCGAACATAAGTATTGCTTTATTGGGTGGTAGTCCTGTGCCAAAACGGCATATCAAATTCGTATGATTCCAAACAGTTATTATCATTCATCTATTAGACTTTTAACTTTTTTAGTTGCCCAGTAGGATAATTAAAATCATAAGCCTGTTATACTCGTAATTTTAAATTGGTATCGTCGTTAAGAGAACCTTTTTAGTGAACAAAGAGGTGGCCTTCAGGCATTTATTCAGTCACCAGTTTTCATTTCAGAGACGGAAAGGCAGACCGACAAAACAAAGGCTCAATATCGAGATTCCAGCTTCCTAGAACCTTTATCTTAAGATCATCGGCGGAGGGGTACAGTTGTAGAGAAAAATACTTGGCAATTTTTCAGTCAGGACACATCCTGCGAGATATGAAGGCCCCCTCTTTTCTGAAATACACTACCTAATTAAAAGAGTCGTGTCACCCCTAAGTAGTGCATTATTGACAGGTATATGATACGAGAGTGAGTCCTGCCACATTAAATGAGGCTGGGAGTATCGTGTTGTCAGCATAGAGGCAGTAACAGCAGAACGAGTCTGTTAGAAGGGTCAGTCATTGGATGTCACCAGAATAACAGATCCATCATTGACATTTCAACCCTTTTAACTTGTGGAAAAGAAAGCGAAATCTCCGTTATTGTGAAGCGACGGTTTTTACGAATGGTTTCATCAACTTTAGCGACAAGATCGTCAGTCACAATGCTCGGGCGTCCACTCTTCTCTTCATCATGAACGTTGGTTCGGCCATTTCTAAACCGAATGCACCATTTCCGGACGGACAATTCACTCATTACGTTGTTTCCGTACACTTCGCACAGTCCACAATAACTTTCTATATGTTTTAGGTTTTTTGACAACAAAAACCATATCACAGATAAATGGTTCGAATGGCTCTGAGCACTATGGGACTTAAAATCTGAGGTCATCAGTCCCCTAGAACTTAGTACTACGTAAACCTAACCAACCTAAGGACATCACACACATCCATGCCCTAGGCAGGATTCGAACCTACGACCGCTGTGGTCGCGTGGTTCCAGACTGAAGCGTCTAGAACCGCTCTGCCACACCGGCCGGCCAGTATGACAGACGGCACCTCACAATTGGCGGGATTTTCGATTGTAGCGCACATTTAAAATTCGAATATCGAAAAAAACAGACGCGCACAGACGTTCCTGCTATCACGGATGGATGCCGACTGAGCTGCCAAGTGACGGCCGCGGTGGTCTAGCGGTTCTAGGCGCTCAGTCCGGAACCGCGCGACTGCTACGGTCGCAGGTTCGAATCCTGCCTCGGACATGGATGTGTGTGATGTCCTTAGGTTAGTTAGGTTTAACTAGTTCTAAGTTCTAGGGGACTGATGACCTAAGATGTTAAGTCCCATAGTGCTCAGAGCCATTTGAACCATTTTTCAGCTGCCAAGCCTAAATATGCGCGATCGGCGCGCACCTAGCTGCGTCAGACGGAAACGTTCCCTGTTTTCTGAATAGCCCTCGTATATACAGGGTGTTACAAAAAGGTACGGCCAAACTTTCAGGAGACGTTCCTCACACACAAAGAAAGAAAATATATTACATGGACATGTGTCCGGAAACGCTTACTTTCCATGTTAGAGCTCATTTTATTACTTCTCTTCAAATCACATTTATCATGGAATGGAAACACACAGCAACAGAACGTACCAGCGTGACTTCAAACACTTTGTTACAGGAAATGTTCAAAATGTCCTCCGTTAGCGAGGATACATGCATCCACCCTCCGTCGCATGGAATCCCTGATGCGCTGATGCAGCCCTGGAGAATGGCATGTTGTATCACAGCCGTCGACAATACGAGCACGAAGAGTCTCTACATTGCGTAGACAAGAGCTTTCAAATGCCCCCATAAATGAAAGTCAAGGGGGTTGAGGTCAGGAGAGCGTGGAGGCCATGAAATTTGTCCGCCTCTACCAATCCATCGGTTACCGAATCTGTTGTTGAGAAGCGTACGAACACTTCGACTGAAATGTGCATGAGTTCCATCGTGCATGAACCACATGTTGTGTCGTACTTGTAAAGGCACATGTTCTAGCAGCACAGGCAGAGTATCCCGTATCAAATCATGATAACGTGCTCCATTGAGCGTAGGTGGAAGAACATGGGGTCCAATCAAGACATCACCAACAATGCCTGCCCAAACGTTCACAGAAAATCTGTGTTGATGACGTGATTGCACAATTGCGTGCGGATTCTCGTCAGCCCACACATGTTGATTGTGAAAATTTACAATTTGATCACGTTGGAATGAAGCCTCATCCGTAAAGTTAACATTTGCACAGAAATGAGGATTGAAACGTTGTTGGATGAACCATTCGCAGAAGTGTACCCGTGGAGGCCAATCAGCTGCTGATAGTGCCTGCACACGCTGTACGTGGTACGGAAACAACTGGTTCTCCCGTAGCACTCTCCGTACAGTGACGTGGTCAACGTTACCTTGTACAGCAGCAACTTCTCTGACGCTGACATTAGGGTTATCGTCAACTGCACGAAGAATTGCCTTGTCCATTGCAGGTGTCCTCGTCGTTCTAGGTCTTCCCCAGTCGCGAGTCATAGGCTGGAATGTTCCGTGCTCCCTAAGACGCCGATCAATTGCTTCGAACGTCTTCCTGTCGGGACACCTTCGTTCTGGAAATCTGTCTCGATACAAACGTATCGCGCCACGGCTATTGCCCCGTGCTAATCCATAAATCAAATGGACATCTGCCATCTCCGCATTTGTAAACATTGTACTGACTGCAAAACCACGTTTGTGATGAACACTAACCTGTTGATGCTACGTACTGATGTGCTTGATGCTACGTACTGTAGAGCAATGAGTCGCATGTCAACACAAGCACCGAAGTCAACATTACCTTCCTTCAATTGGGCCAACTGGCGGTGAATCGAGGAAGTACAATACATACTGACGAAACTAAAATGAGCTCTAACATGGAAATTAAGCGTTTCCGGACACATGTCCACATAACATATTTTCTTTCTTTGTGTGTGAGGAATATTTCCTGGAAGTTTGGCCGTACCTTTTTGTAACACCCTGTATAATAAATCTCACAGTGATATTTAATCCACGTATCATTTCGTAGATATAGGCAGAATCCCATTTCCTGTTGTTTATTATGATAAAGATCTCTTTTTCTTTTTTTTTTTTTTTTTTTGAGTAGATTACGATTTTTATTTTACCAACTAGCAGGGTCTACCATCATTTCCTGCCGTTACCGTTGCGTACATAATTAATTAGCTGGTAGATAAGGAGGGAGTCGAGTGCATGTCTCGTTCTCATGCAAAATTCGTCTCAATTAAAGAGGTACAAACTCTCCTCCACCCCGGCACCTCGCAGTATCACGTTCATGACTGGAAGTTTAAAGGTAGGTTCTCAATCTTGTTTGCCGTGTATGAATAGACACTATATTCTTACACAATCGACACGCTTCAGCTTCTGTTACACCGCCAAATATATAGCCAGCTTCAACGCATTTACGCTGTGCACACTCTGGAAGCAGTGTTTACCGTTCTCGGCTGTGTCTCTCGGGTGTTGCGGAGTGAAACTGCGCACATGTTGTGGGCGCCAGTAAAACTGGCTGCGTAGAACACGAGCAGGTGTGAGAGGTGCCGGCGGCGGCGCCGCTTGATGGGAATCGTGCCGAGATGGACACGGTGCTCAGGCAGGGACGGAGAGAGGCGGCCCGGCCAGCCTTACAACTTAGCACCCCCCTCTCAGACGCCGCACAGTAAATATTTGACGGGCGCTGCCGGCTGGGCCCGCACCGAGGATTAGGCCGCTGTCGCCACCTGCGGCGCTGCCCGCCCACACACTACGCTCTACACCACGGCACCGTGTCCCGGAAACCGCTGAGTGAAAACTGGCAGCCCACTATCAGGCCGAGAGTCACCACTCCAAAACAGCAGGCAATGGAAGTGCTAAAGCTCTGAGGCAAAGAGGTTCTCTTGAAAGGAAACCATTTCATCTACTCTCCTTCCATCATCACTCACACCTCAGGTCTGGAGGTTCCATTACTAAAGCGCGCACCTAGAAACCGAGAGGTCACGGAATCGAGTGCCAGTCGCAATTGGGAAATTTTTGATTCTACCTTTGGTCTAACCTTCAACTCTTGAGGAACGACACGCAGTTCGGATTCAACGTTACATTGTAGGCCCGTTTCCTCAGCTGGATGACTGGGGTTAGTCAGGGACACGCGACACATGGATGTAGTTTCCAACTTCAAGATTTGCACCCAGATATTGACCTTTGTGTACTAATAATAAAACTGTAAAACCGTCGTGTCTGTCTGTTTAAACATGCTAATCTCTAAAACTAGTGGATGAATTATCACAGGGTTTTCACGAGTAACTTGAGAGTAGCTTGGGACCACACAGGGGTTTCACTTCATCGAAATTGGATGAAAGGAAAATTTTTTAGTAATTTAAAGCTTTATCTAAAAACTGTTGTCTCTGTCTGTTTGAACAAGATAATCTCCAGAACTACTAGATGAATTTTTCGTGGGATTTTCGTAGGCAACTCGAGCGTTGATCAGGGAAAAGTATCAGTATTATTTCATCAAAATACGATCACGAAAAAAAAAAAAACGAAAGAGAAGATACCGGTATTTAAAGTTTTATCTCCTGTGGAGATAGCTTGAACGATGAAGGAGGACGTAACGTACTTTAGAAAATGAGTGGTAAAAGATATTTATCAGTTTATAGAATATTACAGGACACATTGAAAAATATTTGCTCTCTGAAAAAGTTATTTATTGTTTGACTTTTCAAATTTACCATGTTCGTAAAAATGCGTTTATTGACTGATGTATACCACATAATACCACTCAACATACAATTCTTGTGCATTTATCAACGTGAATCTGTAATTTCACACTGTAATAGATACGAAAGTAACTTTGTTACAATTTCACAATTATACCGAAGAACGAATTTGATGATATTTGGTATGATCATCTGTGGAATATCATAGTCTACTTTTAAAAAGTGAAAAGAATGAAAAAAGTAGACACCTAAAACTATAACATTGCGGATGGAACGCTTTTTTTTTTTACACCAAAGGACATGGGACATTTTTAAAAGTTATTAAATTTGTCGCTTAATGTATGCGTTGTATAACACATAGCTACGTCAATAGCATGATGCACAGATGCAACCTCCCGCTGCTGCCCATCCGCATGAACCACTGAGTGCATTTCGGTTGGTTATGCATCGGCATATGTGGATGGGCGGGGGTGGGGAGAGGGGGGGGGCGCACATCAAGAGCTACACTTACCCAAACAAGCAGAAATGTGAGGGCATCTGACACTATGGCATGTACATACTCAGCACCGTTTTGCACAAAAAAACTACTTCTATGTGTGTGCAGCTGCGAGAAATGGATAGTACCGAACATAAATCCTTAAAATCCTTCCATCACACACATATTGTTTGAGTAAATTACAGCATGACGTCGCTAAGTTGTGTTTTGGTAGGGTTACCTCTGATGAAGGCTGTCGGTGTAGGATTTAACAGAAATCATGGCGAATAGGGCACAGGCTAGAGCCCATAGAGTCCGTGTTTGGATAACACTCGTGGTAACATGAGCAATGCTGAAAGATATATCACAGAACGGTACATCCTTAGTCTTTGACAAGCTTAAATTCTGCAGCTGTTTGTTTCCGACATGTGTTGTTTAATGTTTCTCCTCCTTACACGCGACATAACACTATCTTCTCAGAAGCAACCAACATAAAAACGCGATTTCTGGATGAGAAACCCACTGTGTTCTCCCTCCTCTTGTAGGATGTTTCGTAACACAGAGGCCTCTAGGGGATTCAGAGAGGGACTTACTACCCGAAGTTCTGATAACGAATATGTGTCCCGAAATGTACCATTTGAATGAAAAACAAGTTTGAAAAATGGTTCAAATGGCTTTTAGCATTATGGGACTTAACTTCTGAGGTCATCAGTCCCCTAGAACTTTGAACTACTCAAACCTAACTAACCTAAGGACATCACACACATCCATGCCCGACGCAGGATTCGAACGTGCGACCGTAGCGGTGGCGCGGTTCCAGACTGTAGCGCCTAGAACTGTTCCGACACTCCGGCCGGCTAAGTTTGAATATCGGATCACTTTCAAGTATACCGCTCCACGGTATGCACACAGCGAGACAATGTGCCCTGACCCGTGTGCTCTGCAGAAGACCATGGCGTTGGCAGTGGTTCGAGTATTCGTTGTCAGGTTCTCTTCTCTGTGGACGAGGATGTCCCCTTCCATCTCGAGAGTGCGTCACGTCCATAGATCTCAATAGTCATCTATCCTAGTTGTGAATACGTTACTGCAGTGTTTAATTAGATTACTTTCTGCACATTATACAGGGTAATCCATTGATCGTGACAGGACCAAATATCTCACGAAATAAGCGTCAAACGAAAAAACTGCAAAGAACGAAATTTGTCTGGCTTGAAGGGGGAAAGCAGATGGCGCTATGGTTGGCCCGCTAGATGGCGCTGCCATAGGTCAAACGGATATCAATTGCGTTTTTTAACATAGGAACCCCCATTTTTTATTACATATTCGTGTAGTACGTAAAGAAATATGAATTTTTTAGTTGGACCACTTTTTTCGCTTTGTGATAGATGGTGCTGTAATAGTCACAAACATATGGCTCACAATTTTAGTCCACCATTTGGTAACAGGTAGGATTTTTAAATTAAAATACAGAACGTAGGTCCGTTAGAACATTTGATTTCGGTTTTTCCAGTGTGATACATGCACCTTTGTGAACTTATCATTTCTGAGAACGCATGCTGTTACAGTGAGAATACCTGTAAATACCACATTAATGCAATAAATGCTCAAAATGATGTCCGTCAACCTCAATGCATTTGGCAATACGTGTAACGACATTCCTCTCAACAGCGAGTATTTCGCCTTCCGTAATGTTCGCACATGCATTGACAATGCGCTGACGCATGTTGTCAGGCGTTGTCGGTAGATCGCGATAGCAAATATCCTTCAACTTCGCCCACAGAATGAAATCCGGGGACGTCAGATCCGGTGAACGTGCGGGCCATGGCATGGTGCTTCGATGACCAATCCACATGTCATGAAATATGCTATTCAATACCGCTTCAACCGCAAGCGAGCTATGTGCCGGACATCCATCTTTTTGGAAGTCCATCGCCATTCTGTCATCCAGTGAAACATCTTGTAGAACACCGGTAGAACATTACGTCGGAAATCAGCATACATTGCACCATTTAGATTGCCATCGATAAAATGGGGGCCAATTATCCTTCCTCCCATAATGCCGCACCATACATTAACACGCCAAGGTCGCTGATGTTCCACTTGTCGCAGCTATCGTGGATTTTTCGTTGCCCAATAGTGCATATGATGCCGGTTTCCATTACCGCTGTTGGTGAATGACGCTTCGTCGCTAAATAGAACGCGTGCAAAAAATCTGTCATCGTCCCGTAATTTCTCTTGTGCTCAGTGGCAGAACTGTATACGACGTTCAAAGTCGTCCCCATGCAATTCCTGGTGCACAGAAATATGGTACGCGTGCAATCGATGTTGATGTAGCATTCTCAACACCGATGTTTTTGAGATTCCCGATTCTCGAGCAATTTGTCTGCTACTGATGTGCGGATTAGCCGCTACAGCATCTAAAACACCTACTTGGGCATCATCATTTGTTGCAGGTCGTGGTTGACGTTTCACATGTGCCTGAACACTTCCTGTTTCCTTAAATAACGTACCTATCCGGTGAACGGTCCGGACACTTGGATGATGTCGCCCAGGATACCGAGCAGCATACATAACACACGCTCGTTGGGCATTTTGATCACAATAGCCATACATCAACACGATATCGACCTTTTCCGCAATTGGTAAACGGTCCATTTTAACACGGGTAATGTAGCACGAAGCAAATACCGTCCGCACTGGCGCAATGTTACGTGATACCACGTACTTATACGTTTGACCTATGGCAGCGCCATCTAGCGGGCCAACCATAACGCCATCTGGTTTCCCCCTTCAAGCTAGACGAGTTTAGTTCTTTGTAGTTTTTTCGTTTGATGCTTATTTCGTGAGATATTTGGCCCGGTCACTATCAATGGACCACCCTGTATACTACTTCTGTATGCATCCCCAAAGCTCTATCGTCAGTAGAGTAAAAATCATGTCTTGGAAACTAAAGTATAGTAACTTCAAGTAGAAGCAAAATCTGAAACACCTTGGGTATTACAATACTTGCTTTAGAAATCATGTGTGTGTGACAGTTGTCGATTTACTGCCATGTAGATGTGTGTTGTATACCCACACGTAAAACAGCACTTCACTCTTCCTTTCTTAGATTTTTTCTGGGTGAAGCGGACGAAATTAGAATCTTTTCAAAAACTCATAAAATCTGGACACACAGAAGGTTTACGTGCATAAGCAGAGCAGCCATGTTACGAGTCTGAATGAGCTTGTAAAAGCGAAAATTACGTTTACCTTTTACGTCAAACAATTCCATAGGTTCCATCAACAAGGAATAATCTCAGGAAGGGGGCACGAGTGAAGGTACTATACGTTTACCAAAGACAAGCAAATCGTAGGGACTTTAGCTGTATACGTATTAATAACAGCATACCACTGCAGTGTTTAATGGCATTACCACATAAACCAGGTAAATTAAGTTGAGTAATTTATAAAGGAAGCTGGTGATCCCTCTGTTGTGTAAAATAATTGTTGTTTATCTTAATATTAATTATTTGGTTATACTGATATTTTTTAAAGAAAATAGTTACCCATATCGCTAGATAATATCACTAGATATTGAGTTCTGGTTACGGTGCGTTACAATTTCATAAACAGCATTACAAGAAACACTGTAACTTGTATCTACAATGGAATTTTCACCCTGCGATGAAGTATGCGCTGATATGAAACTACCTGAAAATTTAAAACTGTGTGCCAGACCGAGACTGAAACTCGGGACCTCCGTTATCTTCCTTTAATCCGATCTTATGGGGATCCCAAACACTCGAGGAGAGCTGAAGAGTGTGTCGCACAAGTGTCCTATACGCGGTCTCTTTTATAGATGAGCTAAAATTCCGTAAAACTCTCCCAGTAAACTGAATTCGACAAGTCGCCTTTCCTACAACCGCCCTTAAATGTTTGTTCCATCTGATATCGTTTTACAAAGTTACTCCTAGATGTTTAATCGACATGACTGTGCAGAGCAGCTCACTACCAATGCTATATTTGAATAATATGGGGCTGTTGTTCCTACTTATATACTTCATATATTTATAGCAAGCTGTCGATCATCACATCAACTGCAAGATTTGTCGAAGCCATCTTGATTCCTCCTAAAGTCATCCAGCGAAGATACCTATGCGTCATCAGCTAAGGGATGCAGCTTACTACTCAACCGGGACGGCAGATCACTTACGCATATAGCACATCTGGCGCTAGTAAGCTATTTTTGTTAGTTTGAAACAGTAATCGATGCTGACATAGGCACAGGAAACTAAATAAATTAAAATGTACTTAAGAAAAGGCACGAAATGAATCGGTGCACTATTAAACAATTTATTCTTAAATTACAGGACAGACTGTAAATGGGGAAACGCTACTGTACATATATGTCTAAAGTAAGAAGGAAAAAACTATGTTTAAGTGTTTACAACGAAGACATTATAGAACAAGCTCTGTTTGGGCAATGGCCCATAGGAGATTGATAGGATGAATTTCAAATGACACTCCTTGTATTCGACTTAAATGATTCAAGAAGAACACAATAAATATAAATCTGCATCGCCAGACTAGGATCAGAGCCCCATTCCCCCAGGAGTCAAATTTCTTACTACTGCTCTATCTTTGTCGGCATGTGTCACGATAAGACTGTGGATAAACACCAAACTACGTAACTTCATTCTCCAACGTGTCTTCTATGTGAGGAAATTCTTATTACACGTCTTTGGTCGGAGGAAGGCAGGACGTGTTGTGGCCCGATAAAATCATATCTAATAAACCAGTGCAATGCGAGAAACGTCCTAAAAAATGGTGGAGTGTAGCAAATAAAAACTGTGAGAAATCTGATCATGGCAAGCTATAAGTTGCGTTCTGATCTGATACAATTAGGTCGCAGAGTACGCATCTACAGCGGATGTACACTCTCATGAAACTTGGCAGCGTCACTTGGGCGACACGATATAGTTTATTCAAATATGTATTTATTACATCTGTGATTATGTAAATACATTATGCGTTGGCCAAACACAGATTATTCTTGAAACTTCCTGGCAGATTAAAACTGTGTGCCCGACCGAGACTCGAACTCGGGACCCGAGTTCGAGTCTCGGTCGGGCACACAGTTTTAATCTGCCAGGAAGTTTCATATCAGCGCACACTCCGCTGCAGAGTGAAAATCTCATTCTACAGATTATTCTTGTTTAGCACCCAAACATGTTTCAGTGAAGTTTCACCATCTTCAGTGGGTTTATTTATTAATGAGTAATTTTGATGGATAATAGCACAGCTTTGATATTACAGTATTTGCAGTTATGAAATTATCAACAGAAAAAATGTATACCCTAGTGTCACATACCAACGTTTAAGTAACCGTCTGACATTTTCAGTGTCTCTGATATTTTGTTCCAGTTTGTAATCAAAAGTTAGTGATGACGTGTCAACAATGTTCGAAGTAAATTTACCAAAAAGTTAAACCTAAAATGAAAGTATTAGTTTTTTCCCGTTTCGCTAACGCTACCCTATGGTACTGCCATTATACGAGCCTTATACTCTGCTTTCAACACTCATCTTTTCTTTTATTCATTAATTACAGTTTGTAGTGGGTCTAGCTGAATATGAGTGAGGTTCGGTAAATTGGTGAGTGCGCTGCGTGGAGAGGGAGAGGAGAGGGAGGGGGCGGGGGGCGGTTTTATGTAAACTGAGTATATTTACAGTTTGCTCATTCCGTTTGTTAACGCCTCTACAGCAGTAATCCAGCGAGCCGAACTTACGTACTTTCGCAACAATGCAGTTGCAACAGCAAGAGCTGCACGTAGACCAGCAGGGAAATATGGTTGCCACGTCCAAAAACTGAAAAACCGGACTTAATGTTCTATTTTAAATATAAATAGAAATAACTGGGCATTTTCAGTCGTTTAGTAATAATCAGCCTGAGTCAGTTTTTAGTAAGATCAACTTTAAACGTACTTACAAGGCAATCAATAAACAGCCTTATAATTTGACAATTATAATATCAACTACAATGAGGTCACAACAGTCACGTGATGTCACATCATATTCTATTGGACATTCTTTCGGCCGGCGTTGTGCAGCAGCACGACGTGGAACGGATTAAACAAGGCGCGGAAATCCCGTGAAGAAGCACTGCGTCATACTGCCTCTATAGCGGTCCGTAATTGAAAAAAAATGTTGCCGGTGCAGTATTTTGTGCACGAACTGACCTCTCGATTATGCCCCATAGATGTGCGGTGGGATTTATGTCGGGCGAAATGGGTGGCCTAATCATTCGCTCAAATTGACCGGAACGTTCTTTAAACCACTCGCGAACAGTTGTGACCTGGTGAAATGGCGCATTGCCACCCATCAAGAACCAATCGTTTTTTGAGGACATAAGGTCCATGAATGGCTGCAAATGGTTTTCAAGTACCCGAACATAATCATCTGCAGTCAATAATCGGTTCAGGTGGGCAAGAGGGACCATTATGGAGACATTATGGAGACACCACCAGCTTGCACAGTGCCTTGTTGCCAGATTGGGTCCGTGGCTTCGTGGGGTCTGCATCAGACTCAAACCCTATCATCAGCTACTAGCAACTAAAATTCAGACTCACTTGACTCTGACATGGTTTTCCAATCGTCTAGGGTCCAACCGATATGATCACGAACCGAGGAGATTCAAATTATTCAAATGGCTCTAAGCGCAATGGGACTTAACATCTGATGTCATCAGTCTTAGAACTTAGTACTTCAACCTAACTAACCTAAGGACATCGCACACTTCCATGCCCGAGGCAGGATTCGAACCTGCGACCGCAGCAGCAGCGCGGTTCCGGACTGAAGCGCCTACAACCGCTCGGTCACAGCGGCCGGCCAACCAAGGAGAGGTGCTGCAGGCGATGTAGTATTTTTAGCAGAGGCACTCGCAGCGGTCATCTGCTGCCACAGCCCATTAACGCCATGTTTCGCCGCACAGTGCTAGCGAATACGTTCGTCGTACGTCCCACAATGATTTATGCAGTGATTTCATGCAGTGCTGCTTGACAACTCTGCACAAACGTCGCTAAGTGAAGTACGCCGGCCACTGCGTTGTCCGTGTTGAGAGGTGACGCCTGAAGTTTGGTATTCTCGGCTGACTCGTGACACGTTAGATCTCGGAATATTGAATTTCCGAACGGTTTCCGAAGTGGAATGTCTCATGCGTCTAGCTGCAGCTACCAGTCCGCGTTCAGAGTCTGTTAATTTCTATTGTGTGGCCGTAATCATTTGAGTACAAATGATAGCTCCGCCAATGCACTGCTCTTTTATTCCTTGTATTCACGATACTACCACCGTCTCTATATATGTATGTCGCTATCCCATTCCTTTTGTCGTCTAAATGCTAGTAATACCCTTAATTGCTCACTCTCCTTGCTGTCAAAATAAACTAAAAGCTCTTCTGTACACAAAAAAATTCTTCTCCACATTCTACTTAGCCTGTCTTTCTCTGCGTGTGTGACATTGTGCCTTGGGCTCATTTGCCCTACGAAGAGAAATGTGGGGTGCATACGTAAGAATAGCACTGGTTGGTAACGCTGTACGGCCTTATGATATATCTTCTTATTTCTCCTTGTTCTTATTCCTCGTGTTTACCTGCAACGGCACTTAGTCGTGTGTTCTTTATTTCACCGTCAAAGAGCCTAACAAGAGCCTAACGCGCCGCACACCACCATAAAAAGTTGGGCATGTCCAGCTGCAACCGGACATCTGGAAAACCTAGGAGGAATATTGCTCAGTCGTCAGTGGTTCGTGCATTGTATAGCTCACACTTTGCGTCAGTAAGCTTCATCAGTGAAGTTTTTAGTACGTTGAACTTTTGGCGACAGAAGGTAACCAATTATTTTACGTATTCCTATGACTATATAGGGATTTACTGCACGATTATCAGTCAATAAAAATACAGCAAAGGAATAAAATTTAAATAAAATAAACATCGGTCGAAAAAATGATATTAACTACTGACAGTGAGGCCTTTGTGGCATGCAGCGCTAGCAAGAATCTACACCCCTGCCCTACAGGGTAGGTAAACTGCACAGTTGCTTTTTAACGCGTACTATGTGTCTGTTTTATCATATGTTCATCTGTAATGCCATCTTCTTTTGTGTGTTCTGGGTGGAAATCAACGAAATGTAAGTACATGCAATTTACATACAAGACCTCTCGCCTTTTCACCGATATCCATGGTCCATTCATAATCGACATTTCCTCACAACATTTTCCAAAAGTATCACTTTAACCTAACAAAGTGTATTTAAAGAATAAAACAACAAATCGATATTGTGATCAGTTTATAAGATAATGACATAACTATAACTGACATTATTAAAGCGAGAATAAAGCAGTCCTTTTTATAAATTTACGTGATACAGTAAATCATAATTAAAAGCCGACGACAAGCTGGAGTAAAGTATCAGCTGTCCTGCAAATATCAGACAGCAACATAAACGTCTGTTTGTGAAACAAATGTGAAGGTCTTTTCTATTAACAGTGTGATAAATGTAAATACCGTAGTATCAAAACTGTGCAGACTATTAAACAAACATTTCGTTACCCACTCTTTGACAGGAAATAAACCAAGCCACTGATGATGGTGAAACTTCTGTCTAATATATTTCGATATTGAACAAGAAGAATTTGTCTTTGCTCAGGTTAGTACTGTATTTCCAGTAGTATATTAGGAAGCAAAAACTAACAAAAAAAAGTGAGATTTAACCACAATATGAATATTTAACGAAATATAAACCAAACTTTTATCTTATTATCTTTCGCGAAGCAGACGCTTTGTCCTCAGTGTGTGCTGCAAACGTACAACGGAAAAGACGCGAAAGACTGCCTGTTCTCGTGATGTGTCCGTCCTCTGTCATGGAAAATCACCACCTGCAAGCGATTACATGACAAAAACAGCGACCATGAAGACTGCTATTTGTGTTGGCCACTCAGAGTCAATTTATCAGCATGCCTTGTGTAGCTTTTTGGGCCCTTTTTGAATGCTTATTGTACTCTAGCGATTGTTCTTCAGAGTACACTGAGGCAACAGAAGTCACGGAATGCCTCGTAACATAATGTTGGATCTCCTTTTACCTGACGTATTCCAGCAGCTCAACAAGTTGCTGCCTCTATAGCTGTCAATAATTGGGAAAGTGCTGCCAGTGCAGGATTTTGTACATGAACTGATCTCTATGTTAGGTTGCATACATTTTCTATGGGATTCATGTTGGGTGATCTGTGCAGAAAGTTTTTCAAAATTATCACATACTGCAGCCAGGTGACATGGTGCACTGTAATAAAAAATTCCATAGTTGTTTAATGGCTGCAAATGGTCTCCAAAAAACGGAACAGAATCTGCTCTCCTGACCGGAGTTTGAAATCAGCAGCCGCATTTCTCCCCTCACCCCCTTCCATCGAACCTTGATAAACTCTAAAAGTGCACCCATGCAATTGCCCCCAAAGGGTTTTGTTCCAATCAAAAGATTCCAGGAGTGTCATGTCTCCCTTCTAGCTCGTCTGCTCTGCCTTCTGGCCAAACCTAACCAAAGTAAATTTCTGGGCAGGGAGGAGATGTTATACTTTTGAATTATTTTTCCCCACAGTCACTTTAGGCAGTGTGTGTTGAGTTTTCACTAGGCTTAAAGCGAACAACAGATTTATAACAGAGATCATTATATGGACATGCTGAACATTACAGTACATTCGACTAGGGGCCTCGGCTTTTGTACCCCACCACAGACCATTTCATTGGCACCATAAACGTTGCATTCCATCCTAAAATTCTTCTGAAGGCCTGAGGCTTCCCAGAAAGCTTGGCAACAGAGGGCCAACACAATCTGGGGGCACAATTGATAGCGTCTCTTCCAAGGTGAACATGGAAAATCGCGGATTTTTATGGACACGACCACTTTCCACAATCGGCATTTACAACACCGTTGAAACATCTTGGTCGGGCAACCCACTTCTCTCTTGTGTCCTGGCCCCTGCCGTGGATAGTAATGCCGAACAGGTAGATGTATGTAGGCAGTTTTTCGCCTCTTTGACCGAAAGCATTTTCTGCACACTAGTGCAAGGAATTCTTGGACCACAGTTCTATTTCTGACAAGTGCTTTGAGTTGAGATGTTCTTCTCCCGAACAGCTGCACATGGCTTTCAAACTTCAAATATCCACTGCAAGATATGCTGTTAAATAACCAAACCACTTGCTTGGTCTCAGCTCCAAAGAATACTATTCGAAGGATAGCTACCATAAAGATCCCACATGCATTAACAATGTACATACACTCATCAGTGCCTGCTCATGTTAATAACTCCTTTTGTCTCTCGAAAATGTTGTCTAGCGTGTAACAATAACACTAAAGAATGGCGTTGAATGTGAAAGTATGTGAGACAGTGATTTGTTCTCTCCCAAGGTTATTCGTTGATCCTCTCTCACAATAACAGCAGTGATGCTGAGACTTCATTCTACTAGAGCAGTAACTAGACCGTTGGGTCCACCGTTCTTTGGAACAGACAGACTCTCCTCTTCAACCAGTTTGAAACGTCTTTGAGCTGTGCTGCAGACAACGGACACACCATGGGCCCAATAGGCCCCAGCTGAGGATCTGTTGAGACGAAAGCAGAATTACAAAGCCGCGTACTGTTCATCGCCAAGGAACTCTTATTATGGTAGACGATACTGAACATGTCTTATTTGTAGAGAGAAATTCCCGACATTTGACTGTACATTATTATTCATTTAATTTGCACAATTAAGATTTCAGTTGAATAGTAATCCTAAGCGCACGTTGAACTGTAATTAATGAGGTGTATATATCAAACAGTGCAGAGGAAAGCAAGTGAAAGTCGTTACGTAAGAGTAATTGAAACCGTTATTTACATGTTACAATAAATCTGACCTATCTACGTGATAATTCGTCGTCGAAAAATATATTTGTGGTCTTCTACAGCAGATACCGTATTACAAGATATGAGTACATTTCGAAGATACGTAATATGCTGACATTGTGAAAGTGAATAACTACTAACACACACAAACAGTGTGGTGTATTAAACAGCCAATACACTGGTGTGACTGACATTCATCTCACATGCGTGTCAACAGACACTAGCATTTTTTAAAATCGTGGCAGAGATCGTAACATAGCGACACCGCTGTGCAACCCACACGACCTTTCGTTTACCAGAGAAAAGAAATGGTGAACCTTTATTTGACTAGTTGTTAACATGTCCTTGTAATACACGATCATAACACTCTCTTTCATAGATAAAGTGTAATACATCGTACTCGAAGTGTAAATATGACCTTTCCAGTTTTACAACAAAATTTTATCTCAATAATCATGACATAGATACACTATTTCAAATTCATAATTCACTGATCCCTGGAGTCTTATGTAAAAGAAATCACACATACGCAGCAACATGCACATGAAAAGACGGAAATGTTACTTATAATTTTATAATATTGCACGTACGAGATCATTTCTGAGATCAGATTTTGTTGTACTTCGGAAATGGTTCGATTTACACTCTCACTATTGAGTGTTACATTGTATCTCTGTAAGAAGATGTTATGACTGTGTATTACAAAGACATTGGAAGCACTTATCCAAATAAATGTCTATCTTCTCTTTCTTGGTAATGCGTCTGGTAACCCAAAGATCATGTGGCTCACACTGTAGTGCTGTTTTGTTACAGTCTCTGCCATGGTTTCGACAAATGTTAACGTCATTTGATCAGCGGATGTGATGAATGCAAGTGACGTCAATGAAGTGGCTGTTAAATACCCACAATGTCAGGCGTATTATGCATTTTCCATGTCTGCTCATATCGTGTAAAACAATAACTGATCTATAAGACCAGAAATGTGGTATTTCGACAATGAGATGTCATGTAGACAGGTCAAATATTTGTAACATGTAACTAATGTTGTAAAATACGTTATGATTTCTCGTTCCTTTACCCTGCACTATATGACGTGTATGTTTTATTAATTTCAGATCAACATGCACTTGAGAGCCGAAGTAAATGTGTGAAATAATGGAACAGTAATTTACACCAAATGGAGGAAATTTGTTTCAAAAGGTTCTATACGACTGTTATCCCACGCGGAGGAAACTTAATGTCTTGTCTGTTTTCCCGAGTCTAAGTGGTTCAAATGGCTCTAAGCACTATGGGACTTAACATCTGAGGTCATCAGTCCCCTAGAACTTAGAACTACTTAAACCTAACTAACCTAAGGACATGACACACATCCATTTTCCCGACTCTAAAAGGTGTAAACCACGAGTGCTAACAATGAAACTAGTACGGCTTGTTTGCTACACATCAAGTTGACAGACTACCGTAAGATTAAATTCTAGTGCGAAAAATGGTGACAGTAAAAAGAGTTATTACTCATCTTTACCGAACAGTCCTCGTAAGTGTAGTTAATGGTAATCGAAAATCTGCAATTGAATGAAAAACGCTCTGCCCTACTGCCACAGTTATTGCGTCATTTGCTTTTAATGCCAGAACATTGAAAGAGTTTTGATGGGGCCAAAAAACAAAAAAAAACAAGGCATTCATGAAATGAAGCAATACTTATAGAAGTGTCTTCGATACTTAGAGCTCGGAACTAATAATGAATCTGCAACACATAAAACGTGTCACCGACGACGATCGCTCTCGTTGCAGTGTCTTTTTACGACTGATACCTGGGTCATTAGCGGCAGAGGGTTTTACAGCGTTTTAACCAGCAGTCCCAGTGGCCGTGAGAAATGTCGGGTCCCCGGAAGGGAGAGAAAAGTTTTATGGGTCTCGGAAGTGGAGTGCGGGCAGCCGACGGTCGGTATTAGGGCCGTAAGTCCCCATCGGTGCGAAATGCTCCAGGGGCCCGGTCGCGCGCAGTTAGCGGGCGCCACTAATGCCGGCCGACCCGCAGATTGCGAAGTACTGCCCGCTGCCGCCGCCTGACCGCACACGGCGCTAACCGCTAGATTCTGTAGGTGGCTCCTTAGCTCCGAACGCCAGACAGCCGTTATTTAGTAAGAGAGAGAACATATCTGCCATTCAATATACGTAGGTCGTTCTAAAATTAAAGAAGGTCCACCAACATAGCCGGGCACGTAAACACACCGGTTCTGTCGATTTGAAGAGGCGAGGTCTGCTGAACCAGACAGCCTGAATGTGGTTTTTAGGTTGATTTCCACATCTAAGAAGATGAATACTGGGCTGGTACCTACGTCGTGCCTCAGATACACGATATGCAAACATTGGGTAGCCATTCCTGTTTTCTGTCCAGGAGGGGGGGGGGGGGGAGGAGGGGAAGGGCAAAGGGCATCTGGCCACCAACTGACACTCATATTGTCAAAAATCCTCATAACAAAATTCAGATGGCTCTGAGCACTATGGGACTTAACATCTGTGGTCATCAGTCCCCTAGAACTTTGAACTACTTAAACCTAACTAACCTAAGGACATCACACACATCCATGTCCGAGGCAGGATTCGAACCTGCGACCGTAGCTAAGAACAACTTCCAGACTGAAGCGCCCAGAACCGCTCGGCCACACCGGTCGGCCACTCATAACAACACAGACCCTGTCAAGCAATGGGGAAAATGCGAACAAGAAAAATAGGAAGAAGGAGAAGAAGAAGATTCTAAAACAGGATTGGTCGCGGCAGGCCGAACCGTTTTGTTTGGTCCTTCGCGGAAGTGTCCGCTACAAGGCGATATTTCACTTAGCACTGCACGGTTCAACTGTCTTCACTACGGCAGAATCGTGGTGTCAACAATGTTTAACCTCCACTATATTTGCAGCGTGAAGGACGCTGAGAAATTCAAATTGTTCAAGTGGCCCTGAGCACTATGGGACTTGACATCTGTGGTCATCAGTCCCCTAGAACTTAGAACTACTTAAACCTAACTAACCTAAGGACATACACACATCCATGCCCGACGCAGGATTCGAACCTGCGACCGGAGCGGTCACGCGGTTCTAGACTGAAGCGCCTAGAACCGCACAGCCACACAGGCCGGCGTTGAGAGATTCAGTGGCCGTTCGCACAAAAAGAGGCAGTCTGGAGATCTATCGTCAGAAGTCTTTAAAAATGAATAAGCCGCGCGGAGTGGCCGAGCTGTTACAGGCGTCATGTCACGGATTGCGCGGCCCCTCCCCCCGGGGGTACGAGTCCTCCCTCGGGCACGTGTGTGTGTGTTGTTCTTAGCATAAGTTAGTTTAAGTAGTGTGTAAGTCTAGGGACCGATGACCTCAGCAGTTTGGTCCCTTAGGAATTCACACACATTAATAATTAAAAATAAATGGGAATGACAGAAGACAGAGATGATAATTCTCAATAGGTGTTCTGCAATCTCTCAGTTCTGTTCTTGAATAAATTCTTTATGTTGATTCTAGATTTAACCACCGTTTTCGTCCATCTCATCAGGTTTTTACACAAAATAAGAAGTAATATTTGGACGATTTTCAGTTCTGAGGTCACAAATATATTCTAACGCCACTTGTTTTTAATCAAAACAAGTTTAAAAAATGAAATACATTTAAAAAATACTCCTCAGGACTCCCCTAATTTGTTTAGTGGCTACCATATGCAAAAACAAGAAGTTCACAGCGTTCCACAAATTTTTAAAATTTCTCTTCTTTGTCTTCCTTGTAGATCCTTGAATATGATGACTTCCCTCTTCAACATCCAACAGTAGTAGACCAACATAGCTGTTCCCCCCGCTGGTACCTCCTCTTAATATCTCGGTGAAAACATTCTCTTCGCTCTTCAATATAATGTCCCAAATTTCCGGAAAGCAGTCGATATGTGAATGTGGAAAGTGGACTTCCACACTCATATAACAACCCTTCTTCTTGAAATCTTGTAACTTTTTTCAACAATGGCCTTGTAATGAGGATCTTTGTCATTCCACAGAAAGTAACTGATCGGAAGGCGGTCATGCACCTTTTCCTTTTCATTGTCTTCTTATGATCTTCATCCTTCATCAGTTTCTTTATTTGAGAACTAAACAATAATTTTAGCTTTCAATTTTTCTCCTGTGATGAAGGGAAATTTCTTGGATAGGTACTTGAAGCAGGGTCCATCCAGTGCTAAAGCCCTTACAAATTACTTCATCAAGCCCAATTTTATTCGATGAGGTGGAAGCAAGACTTTTTTTTTTTTTTGTACAAGCGGTTCGTGCAGGATATTTTTAGTTACAGCCACAAAGTTTTTCCGGTCTAACCAAACTCTCACATTTCAGTGTCTTTGCCTTATCCGACTGTCCAATCCGCATAGAAAGCAAGGCAGTTTTGTGAACGCAGTTTGTTGTGCTAATAGTATTTACTGCTCGAGCGTTTGGGATCCCTGTCAGGTCGGATTGAGGGGGGACACAGAAGCAATTCAGAGGCGGGCTGCTAGATTTGTTACTGGTAGGTTTGATCATCACGCGAGTGTTACGGAAATGCTTCAGGAACGCGGATGGGAGTCTAGAGAAAAGGAGGCGCTCTTTTCGTGAACCGCTACTGAGGAAATTCAGAGAACCAGCATTTGAGGCTGACTGCAGTACAATTTTACTGCCGCCAACTTACATTTCGCGGGAGGACCACAAAGATAAGATAAGAGAGATTAGGGCTCGTACAGAGGCATATAGGCGGTCATTTTTCCCTCGTTCTGTTTGGGAGTGGAACAGGGAGTGAAGATGCTAGTTGTGGTACGAGGTACCCTCCGCCACACACCGTATGGTGGATTGCGGAATATGTATGTAGATGCAGATGTAGATTCCGATAACTTTGAAGTCACCGCAGATAAGCCAAGTGTGTTCCCCATAACTGGATATTGTTAAGAGTATTTCTATGTTCTCATAAGTCGCTTTCATTTGAACTGAATGGGCCACAATAACTCACCCATGTACGTTTCCATTATACAATAACACGCCTTTCTGGCTCATCGTTGACGAGTGTAGAAAAGTCTAAAGCGTCTAGGATTATGTTCAATCCCACAGAAGTGCATTAACTCGTTTATGTTATTGCAGTAAACGAAGGACTCGTTCTGTGAGAACAAATAAACTAATTCTTTCTCCCTATGTCTGTACCATGAGTAATGTGTTCCTGGTTCCAGAATATTCTTACTTTTTAACCAGGAGGCAAATACTTCAACGGATTCCTTCGGCAAATTGAAATCTCGTGCGAGAACATTAAGTACACTCTGAGAGAACAGTTATAAAGTCGCATTCAGGCTGCTGGATATCGCTGTCGTCTTCGGTAACTCCATCAACTTCAGTTTCTTTGTCATCTTCTTCCACGTTCTCTACAGTAGCTGGAGGAAGAGGAGCACTCGGACTTCACCATGTGCAACTGGCCTAAAGACTGAATCAATGCTTGGATACACAATTTGCCTCTTATTTTACGAACTGCACCCCTGAACATTAACTAAGCAGAGATAACAGTCATTAAGATGATTTTTAGTCTCCCTCCACACAACTGGAATCACAGATGACACGCATTTTTCCTTTCTTTTGTTCACGATCTTAACCTTTCCGCACAATAGCGGCTAATCGTCCTTGGCGCCCATCTCTTGTCCTAGTTACCAAGTTTCACTTTAAAATTTGCATGGTAAGCTTTCTACACAGAGTCTGCTTAGCCACTGCATAATTCCCAAAAATGTAACAGAAAATATTTAGGTTCTACACACACTTGCGTATTGTCATTGTAGCAACTATCAACAGTAGTGAAGTGTTTTATTCATACTGTCTTAGATACACAGGATAATAGCAAACTAGCACTGGTAACGAAGCATGTGACACAAGCAACACTTTCAGGGTCACACAATAACAAGTAGCATCAACGGGTGCGACAACCTAAAGCTATACAGGGCCGTTCAAATGGCTCTAAGCACTATGGGACTTAACATCTGAAGTCATCAGTCCCCTAGACTTAGAACTACTTAAACCTAACTAACCTAAGGACAGCATACACATCCATGCCCGATGCAGGATTCGAACCTGCGACCATAGCAGCAGCGCGGTTCCGGACTGAATCGCCTAGAAAAAGATGAATTTATTAATATCTAATACCAACCTAGGTGTTAGGAAGCCTTCCCCGAAGATATTTTTGAAGCCAATGGTCTGGAGTGTGCCGTTGCACGGTCATCAAACGTGGTCGATAAGCAGTTCAGGTAAGGAGACGGAATAGAGCTTTTCATGTGTGGTGCTACCGAATAATTAATGAGGAGGTACTCAATCTAATTGTGGAAGAAAAGTATCGTACAATCTGACTAAAAGAAGGAACTTATTTACAGGACACTTCTTGAGGTGTCAAGGAACAGTTAATTTGTTAATAAGGGAAGTATAGGGATTAAAAACTGTAGAGGTAGACTTAGGCATAAATACAATACGCAGGTTCAAACTGATATATGTTGCAGTAGTTATTCGGAAATGAAGAGGTTTTCCCAGGATGGACTGAAGCGGAGAGCTGCATCAGCGTATTCTTCGGACTGAAAATCGTATTAACAACAATAAATACAGGGTGAAAAGTATTTAAACCGAAAAACTCTGGGACGTTGTAGGGGACAGCAAAACAAATATTTTCCCCTGATGTCATTTTTTCCTATGAGGAGTATGTAAACCGGTAGAAGAAGATTTCTCTGGCGGCAAATTATTTAAACCAACAAACACTTCTCCATTTTTTTATGACGGAGAGACAAACCATTAACACAACCCAATTTCTATTACAGTAGATTTTCAGAAACGCCTCCATTCTGGGAACCGTCGGTCCAGGAATCGACGCACACGACGACTGAAATGTGCCGGCGCCCCGTCATATTGGAACCACATGGGTTGTCTTGTAAGGAGCGGGACGTCTTCCAGCAATTCTGGCAATGCCCTGGCGAGAAAATTGTAATAGTGCCTGCCTTTTAATGGCCTAGGTAGCGGATACGGCCCAATTAAACAGTCCCCAACAACACCGACCCACACATTCAAATGGTTCAAATGGCTCTGAGCACTATGGGACTCAACTGCTGAGGTCATTAGTCCACTAGGACTTAGAACTAGTTAAACCTAACCAACCTAAGGACATCACAAACATCCATGCCCGAGGCAGGATTCGAACCTGCGACCGTAGCGGTCTTGCGGTTCCAGACTGCAGCGCCTTTAACCGCACGGCCACTTCGGCCGGCCGACCCACACATTAACGAAGAACCGCACTTGATGAGCGCGAGTAACTGTGGCATGTGGGTTACCCTCACTCCAAACATGCGAATTGTGCATCTTGAAGACTCCATCACGCCTGAACGTTGCTCAATCGGTAAACAACACAGAGGATGGAAATGTAGGATGCATTTCACACCCTTCCAGGCACCACTGCGAAAACTGTGCTCTGGGTGGACAATCAACTAGTTCCAGGTTGTGAACACGTTGTAAGTGAAATGGACTGTTCTTACATTCGCCTGATTCGTCCCCATGTTACGTACAATTGCACGAGTGCTGATAGAAGTGCTGCAAGACAGCTTCCTCAAATTGCAGCGTTCTTACCGTGCGACGGCGTCCCTGTCCAGGTAATCTGCTAAATGACCCGGTCTCACGAAGACGTTGGTACTCAGCAGCAAAGGTCGTATGATGCGGGATACGGCGATTAGGATATTGTTGTTGATAAACCTGCTAGTAGATAGTGTCGGAAGTTCCATGCGGCTTTTCGCGGATGATGCTGTAGTATACAGAGAAGTTGCAGCATTAGAAAATTGTAGCGAAATGCAGGAAGATCTGCAGCGGATAGGCACTTGGTGCAGGGAGTAACAACTGGCCCTTAACATAGAGAAATGTAATCTATTGCGAATACATAGAAAGAAGGATCCTTTATTGTATGATTATATGATAGCGGAACAACCACTGGTAGCAGTTACTTCTGCAAATTATCTGGGAGTATGCGTACGGATCGACTTGAAGTGGAATGATCATATAAAATTAATTGTTGCTAAGGCGGGTGCCAGGTTGAGATTCAATGGGAGAATCCTTAGAAAATGTAGTCCATCAAAAAAGGAGGTGGTTTACAAAACACTCGTTCGACCTATACTTGAGTATTGCTCATCAGTGTGGGATCCGTACCAGGTCGGGTTGACAGAGGAGGTAGAGAAGATCCAAAGAAGAGCGGCGCGTTTCGTCACAGGGTTATTTGGTAAGCCTGATAGCGTTACGGAGATGTTTAGTAAACTTAAGTGGCAGACTCTGCAAGAGAGGCGCTCTGCGTCGCGGTGTAGCTTGCTCGCCAGGTTTCGAGAGGGTGCGTTTCTGGGTGAGGTATCGAATATATTGCTTCCCCCAACTTATACCTCCCGAGGAGATCACGAATGTAAAATTAGAGAGATTAGAGCGCGCACGGAGGCTTTCAGACAGTCGTTCTTCCGGCGAACCGTACGCGACTGGAACAGAAAAGGAAGGTAATGACAGTGGCACGTAAAGTGCCCTCCGCCACACACCGTTGGGTGGCTTGTGGAGTAAAAATGTAGATGTAGATGTGGAGCTCGTCCGTTGTGGTGAGCTACGTAGTACGTAATACGGCCTCCACCGGCTTAAATAATTCTCGCAGGAAAAAATGACATTAGGGGAAAATATTTGTTCTGATGTGTCCTACAACCTTCCAGTGTTTGTCGATTTAAATACTTTTCATCCTGTATAGTCAATATTAATTAACTTGAGACATGAACCTAAAAGATCCGCCACTGCAATGTCTGGCACACTTTACAATAGTAGTAACAGACATATCAAAACCAGTTCCGCTGCAAGTGGACATGTTGTCACAAACGTTTATTAAACTTCATATGGATCTTCCGTAGGAAATCGCGTCCTATCCGCGCGCCCCGTTAAAACGCGCCCTTCTACGGACGCAAATAATATCGTGTGCGACATTACTGCGACAGGAGGACCGTCTTTTTTTTTATTTTTTCGTCGCGATTGAAGCGCGCGCGGAACAATGAAGTGGTAATTCGGGGCCGTCGCGTCGCTGGCTGTTGTTTATTGGAGGAGCAGAAATTAAACCGGCGCGCAATTCATTTCGACGTGTGCGCGATGCGGCCGGCGATGTCGGGCCGCACTCGAGGGCCGGCGGGACTTAATTAAACGCGCGCCACCCTCCGCCGGCGGCCGTGTCGCCGACCGCCACCGCACAAACAATTAAGTCCTCCGGCAGAGCCCGGGGCGTCGCGCCGTGCGGCTTTTATTAAACATCGGCCAACTTCACAGCCGTGGCCGGCGAGCCCCGCGCCAGGTGGACCCACGACCGGAAGTTGGCTGTCCGGCACACGGCTTGCGGCCCGCCCTCAAAGGCGACCGACTTCTCATCTCGCACCGAGCCGACCCGATATGAAGCGCACGGAACAATAGCTACTCGAACACCCGAAGCATTCGATAGGGAACCTTAAAACGCACCTCACTTAATGGCTCTGGGTACTATGGGACAGAACTTCTGAGGTCATCAGTCCCCTAGAACTTAGAACTACTTACACCTAACTAACCTAAGGACATCACACACATCCACGCCCGAGGCAGGATTCGAACCTGCGACCGTAGTGGTCGCGCGGTTCCTGACTGTAGCGCCTAGAACCGCTCGGCCACCCTCGCCGGCGCACCTGACTTAGAAAAAAGCTACCCTCCACCAGCAGATATCACGCTAACATGGCCTCCACACTGAGGTGACAAAAGTCTTGAGACACCTCCTAATACCATGCCAGACCTCCATTTCCCTGGCGTAGTGCTGCAGCTCGACGTACACTACTTACCATTAAAACTGCTACACGAAGAAGAAATACGGGTATTCACTGGACAAATATATTATACTAGAACTGACATGTGATTACATTTTCACGCAATTTGGGTGCATAGATCCTGAGAAATCAGTACCCAGAACAACCACCTCTGGCCGTAATAACGGCCTTGATACGCCTGGGCATTGAGTCAAATAAAGCTTGGATGGAGTGTACAGGTACAGCTGCCCATGCAGCTTCAACACGATATCACAGTTCATCAAGAGTAGTGACTGGCGTATTGTGACGAGCCTGTTGCTCGGCCACCATTGACCAGACGTTTTCAATTGGTGAGAGATCTGGAGAATGTGCTGGCCAGGGCGGCAGTCGAACATTTTTTGTATCCAAAAAGGCCCGTACAGGACCTGCAACATGCGGTCGTGCATTATCCTGCTGAAATGTAGGGTTTCGCAGGGATCGAATGAAGGGTAGAGCCACGGGTCGTAACACATCTGAAATGTAACGTCCGCTGTTCAAACTGGCGTCAATACGAACAAGAAGTGACCGAAACGTGTAACCAATGGCACCCCATACCATCACGCCTGGTGATACGCCAGTATGGCGATGACGAATACACGCTTCCAACGTGCGTTCACCGCGATGTCGCCAAACACGTATGCGACCATCATGATGCTGTAAACAGAACCTGGATTCATCCAAAAAATGACGTTTTGCCATTCGTGCACCCAGGTTCGTCGTTGAATACACCATCGGAGGCGCTCCTGTCTGTGATGCAGCGTCAAGGGTAACCGCAGCCATGGTCTCCGAGCTGATAGTCCATGCTCCTGCAAACGTCGTCGAACTGTTCGTGCTGTTGTCTTGGAAACGTCCCCATCTGTTGACTTATGGATCGAGACGTGGCTGCACGATCCTTTACAGCCATGCGGATAAGATGCCTGTTATCTCGACTGCTAGTGATACGAGGCCGTTGGGATCCAGCACGGCGTTCCGTATTACCCTCCTGAACCCACCGATTCCATATTCTGCTAACAGTCTTGGATCTCGACCAACGCGATCAGCAATGTCGCGATACGATAAACCGCAATCGTGATAGCCTACAATCCAACCTTTATCAAAGTCGGAAACGTGGTGGTACGCATTTCTCCTCCTTACACGTGGCATCACAACAACGTTTCACCAAGCAACGCCGGTCAACTCCTGTTTGTGTATGTGAAATCGGTTGGAAACTTTCCTCATGTCAGCACGATGTAGGTGTCGCCACCGGCGCCAACCTTGTGTGAATGCTCTGAAAAGCTAATCATTTGCATATCACAGCATCTTCTTCCTGTCGGTTAAATTTCGCGTCTGTAGCACGTCATCTTCGTGGTGTAGCAATTTTAATAGCCAGTAGTGTAATATGGACTCCACAAGTTGTTGGAACTCCCATACAAAATTACTGAGCCTTGCTGCCTCTATAGCCGTACAAAATTGCCGAAGTGTTGCCTGTGCAGGAGTCTGTGCACGAACTGACCTCTCGATATGTTCCATATATTTTCGATGTGATTCATGGCGGGTGCTCTGGGTGGCCAAATCATTTGCTCTAACTGTCCTCAATGTTCAAACACATAACGAACAATTGTGATCCAGCGACATGGAGCACTGAGATCCACAGAAACGCTCTGCCTCAAAATAGTTTAAAACCAAATAGTGGGACAATGAGAAACGTTTTAGCACTGTTTTGCACAAAAGTAGAAAACTAAGTTTTTATACGTAAAGCACCGGATGCCGCTGATAGACATCGCGAAACTCGAATGGGAAAATCCAGTTTCAGGCCTTTGAAAGTATGAGATGCTGCTGGACATGTTGACTTCACAAAAACTAAAGTCCGCAGCTCGTGGTCTAGTGGCTGGCGTTGCTTCATCACGGGGTCCCGGGTTCGATTCCCGGCTGCGTTGGGGATTTCTCTCTGCCCGGGGACTGGGTGTTTGTGTTGTCCTCATCATCATCATCATCATCATTTGTGACAGTGGCAAGATTGGACTGTGTTAAAATTGGGACTTCTGACGGGTGCTGATGACCGCGCAGTTGAGTGCCCCACAAATCAAACATCATCATCACATAAACTAAATGTTTACTTGATGAAAGGATCGCTGGGATTGGTTCACATAAATAAACAAGAGGTTAGAGAATTTCGGGGGTGTTGATGAGGAACACCTCATTAGGTAAAGGGAGATCAAATGGTTCAAATGGCTCTGAACACTATGGGACTTAACATCTATGGTCATCAGTCCCCTAGAACTTAGAACTACTTAAACCTAACTAACCTAAGGACAGCACACAACACCCAGTCAACACGAGGCAGTCAAAGGGAGAGATGAGACGAATTTTATTCTGTGTAAAATGTTTGAATGTACGTTACTTGTTAATCAAAGACAGGACAGCACAGGAAAGAACACCAGAATCTTATAAGGAACAGTTTGATAAGTTGGCGTTCAGAAGATCCTAAGCCGAGCCAATTTGAATTCAGTGATCGACGTGAAATGTGGCAATGCGACGTTTCCTTGCAGAAAGGATCCAACCAGAAATCACTTCTTCATCAGAGATTCATCTTCAATTTCTTTCTCACCTACCTCATCAGCAACATCATCTGCAAATGTGCATACAGACACTGCTGGCCTGGCGCTGCCAACGCCTATATACTGACAGAGAGACAATTCTCGCTGATTTTATTTCCTGTTGCCGAGGATTGTTGATGCCACCAGCCACCAAACACATCAGCCTCCATCTGTGACACTATTGTCAACACTTTCATGTGTTCATCCTCAACGCTGGGACTTCCCTCTATGGCAAATGCCAAGTGCGCTCAGGCCTGTGAGATATTGACCTGGGCCTTCCTTGGGTCTCCTTCAGCGAAATGGTTCACAGCAAGGTTGCCTACTATATCTCCCTTGGAAGCCTGTGTGCTTCTTCACTGTTCAGAATGCTTTCAGCGTCCTCTCCTCTATATAAGGCATGCATATCTGAATCAAAAAGTAAGGCTGCGTTAGTTAGTTGCTGACACTGACTCGTACTGTAGTTTGTAATATTCTTTGATGCAAATTAAATGTTCTGATCAAATGAGTCTTTTATTATGAATTTATGTTTGTTACATGACTGTTTAAAAATGGTTACGTAAAAAGTTTGCTGCATACGCTAGAAACCTATCAGTGATGTATACATTCTGTGGAGCTAAGAAATTTGCGTGGATGTTGGCAGCTACGTTTCGCTAAATGTTGCACACATTTCCAAATGTTTTCTGTGGTACTCACAAGGGGTGATGTAGTCGTCAGACGAAATGTGATAGGACACCTGTATTTATAAAAACAGACATGTACATTTGCACTCTGTGATCATCTAGGAAGATGAGTGTGTTAAAACCATACTCACTATGAAGATGTAGAAGAAAGGGACACACGTGATAAACGAGAATGCTGAAATAAATATCTTGATGCCACCTACAATGAATGATTGGGCCCAAGTCATGGTCTGAAACGCACCCTCGACGCATCACGTGATCTCCAGTCAGAACTACACACTCCACACACTGCGGATTAAATGCCTGATTGCCTCATTTCGTTATCGATGTATGGGATACCTTGCATCATTCGTGAGAGGAAATAACGACTAGTCCAACCACACTACACATCTACACTACTGTCCAGTTTCCGTGATGTTTGTCTCATTTAAGCGGTGCAGGTTTATGAACCACTTTGAGCAGTGCCATTCCCTAGGTGCCCAACTCCACCTGTTCATTGCATGCAGTTCCCTCCGCAATTTTCAGTTGCAAATTGGTTCCGATTGGACAAGCGTTTTCTGACTGTCAGTCATTGACTAGAGGTGACATTTGTCTCTGTTTACTGTTGAGTAGGATCCTCTTACGATTAATGATCTTTCCTTGCTTTGGGTGACTATGGGTGGTGCGCTATGCCTTTTAGACACATTCAGCCCTCCACATTGAGACACCGACTGATCTTGCAACTTCAGCCGCGCGAGATTAGCCGAGCGGTCAAAGGCGCTGCAGTCATGGACTGTGCGGCTGGTCCAGGCGGAGGTTCGAGTCCTCCCTCGGGCATGGGTGTGTGTGTTTGTCCTTAGGATAATTTAGGTTAAGTAGTGTGTAAGCTTAGGGACTGATGACCTTAGCAGTTAAGTCCCATAAGATTTCACACACATTTGAACATTTTTTGCAACTTCATTTGCGATAAGGTCATTGGCATCCCCAAATACCACAATTTCTTTTTGATATTTTGTTGTGTCTCCATGTCGACCCATCTTGGTGAGCTTATTCCATGCAACCGACTGGCACACATGGATCACTTCACTGCCACGAGGACAGTGGTGGAGGGTCACAAGACCACGTGCACATCACCGAAATAGCTGAAGAGTGACCAGTGGTATGTAGAAAGTGGTCGATTAATGTTATGAATGGGGTCATTCCACTTTAGACTCTTAAAATATTATTTATTACAACTGCACTTTCGACTGACGGTCATTATCCACATTTGTAGGATGGTTACAATCCGGACAAAAGCCAGAAAATAATTGCTAACCCTTAAAACTCTATTCAGTGTCAACAAATTTCTCTTCTTCACAACGGCGTTTTTTCCCATTGCTAGTCTACATGTTGTATCCTCTCTACGTCTGCTGCCATCATTTATTTTGCTATCGGAATAGAAAACCTATCCACTAGGTAGTATCTCTTTTACTATTCCATTTCCCTCCTCATCGATTACATTCCACTACCCTTGTTTTGCTTTTGTTAATGTTGATCTTATATCTTTCTTTCAAAACACCGTCCATCCTATTCAGCCGATCTTCCAAGTCCTCTGCTCTCTCTGATAGAATATAGAATTAAAATGTTGTCGGCTAATTTTAAAGTTTTGATATATTCTCCCTGAACTTTAATTCCATCCCGAAATTTCTACCTGATTCCCCTTACTGATTGTTCAATGATCAATGCACAGATTGAGCGGTCAAAGGCGCTGCAGTCATGGACTGTGCGGCTGGTCCAGGCGGAGGTTCGAGTCCTCCCTCGGGCATGGGTGTGTGTGTTTGTCCTTAGGATAATTTAGGTTAAGTAGTGTGTAAGCTTAGGGACTGATGACCTTAGCAGTTAAGTCCCATAAGATTTCACACACATTTGAACATTTTTTGCAACTTCATTTGCGATAAGGTCATTGGCATCCCCAAATACCACAATTTCTTTTTGATATTTTGTTGTGTCTCCATGTCGACCCATCTTGGTGAGCTTATTCCATGCAACCGACTGGCACACATGGATCACTTCACTGCCACGAGGACAGTGGTGGAGGGTCACAAGACCACGTGCACATCACCGAAATAGCTGAAGAGTGACCAGTGGTATGTAGAAAGTGGTCGATTAATGTTATGAATGGGGTCATTCCACTTTAGACTCTTAAAATATTATTTATTACAACTGCACTTTCGACTGACGGTCATTATCCACATTTGTAGGATGGTTACAATCCGGACAAAAGCCAGAAAATAATTGCTAACCCTTAAAACTCTATTCAGTGTCAACAAATTTCTCTTCTTCACAACGGCGTTTTTTCCCATTGCTAGTCTACATGTTGTATCCTCTCTACGTCTGCTGCCATCATTTATTTTGCTATCGGAATAGAAAACCTATCCACTAGGTAGTATCTCTTTTACTATTCCATTTCCCTCCTCATCGATTACATTCCACTACCCTTGTTTTGCTTTTGTTAATGTTGATCTTATATCTTTCTTTCAAAACACCGTCCATCCTATTCAGCCGATCTTCCAAGTCCTCTGCTCTCTCTGATAGAATATAGAATTAAAATGTTGTCGGCTAATTTTAAAGTTTTGATATATTCTCCCTGAACTTTAATTCCATCCCGAAATTTCTACCTGATTCCCCTTACTGATTGTTCAATGATCAATGCACAGATTGAGTAACATTGAGATCGACTACATCGCCCGCCACCCCTCCCCCCCCCCCCCCCCCCTCGCTGGTAGTGCTCCCTTTCATATCATTCGACTCTTATAATCGCCGTCTGGTTTCAGAATGTTAAAGAACATATTCCAGTCAACATTGTGAAAAATTTCCTCAAAATCTATAAAAGCTATAAAAGAGGTTTACCATTCCTTAACCTCTCTTCTAAGCTAAGCCTTGCATGCTTCTGTATTTTTCCGGATCTGTACCATTACACTGCGTCAAAGACTGTGGACGAGCAGCCCACTACACAACCTTGCATGCGCTCCTTCAGCAAGAAAGAAGGACGGAAATCCTGCGTAGCAAAACGGAGAATGACTTACAGAAATGTTTTTAGCACTAAAAAGTAAAGCTGTGCCACATAGTTGGCTGAGAGACCACGAACGTCAGGTTTTAAGGTTGCTAGCATATTTTTTTTCTATTCAATGAAAGTGATGTGACCTCTATTTTTGTTCGATGTCTCCTAATTCATATTTGTACATTGAATATTTTTGAGACAGAACTCTTTAATAGTCGATATGATACGCCACTGAGTAGTTCTGAGTACAAGAAATGTGATCTTTGGTTGTCAGTAGCATTATCGTTGCCAGTTCCATTCAGTGAGAAGCAGTTGAGAGTTGAGTGTTCATCACGCTGTTGAGCGTTCTGGAATTATGTAGGAGAACACAGAGGTGCAAATGCAAATAATGTTGCTCTCTGGAAATATTATTTGGTGAAGTTTAATATGAGAAATGTGTAGATATTTAGGTATGATTTTTAGTGCATTGCTGGATAGCACGCAATTAATTATCATCTCGCGAATAGCAAATTTTCCGGATTTTCTCTTTACTGGTTCGGGTCTTCTTCTTTGAATGTCCTAACGTAATTGTTGAGGAATCAAAATTTCCCAGTGCAGATTTTGAATGCTAGTCTCTTTTAATAAGCCGAGTTTCTACACTATGTGATCAAAACTATCCGGACACCCCCAGAAACATACGTTTCTCATGTTAGGTGCATTGTGCTGCCACCTACAGCCAGCTACTCCCTATCAGCGACCTCAGTAGTCATCAGACACCGTGAGAGAGCACAATGGGGCGCTCCGAGGAACTCACGGACTTTGAACGTGGTGGTGGTTAGTGTTTAACGTCCCGTCGACAACAAGGTCATTAGAGACGGAGCGCAAGCTCGGGTTAGGGAAGGATTGGGAAGGAAATCGGCCGTGACCTTTCAAAGGAACCATCCCGGCATTTGCCTGAAACGATTTAGGGAAATCACGGAAAACCTAAATCAGGAGGGCTGGAGACGGGATTGAACCGTCGTCCTCCCGAATGCCTTTGAACGTGGCCAGGTGTCTGAGTGTCACTTGTGTCATACGTCTGTACACGATATCTCCATACTTCTAAACATCCCTAAGTCCACTGTTTCCGATGTGATAGTGAAGTCGAAACGTGAAGGGACACGTACAGCACAAAAGCGTACACCCGACCTCGTCTGTACACTGACGGAGACCGCCGACAGTTGAAGAGGGTCGTAATGTGTAAGAAGAAGACATCTATCCAGACCATCACATAGGAATTCCAAACTGAGTCAGGATCCACTGCAAGTACTATGACAGTGAAGTGGGAGGTGGGAAAACTTGGATTTCATGGTCGAGCGGCTGTTCATAAGCCACACATCACGCCCTACAATGCCAAACCACGCCTCGCTTGGTGTAAGGAGCGTAAACATCGGACGATTGATCAGCGGAAAAACGTTGTGTGGAGTGACGAATCACGGTAGACAATGTGGCGATCCGATGGCAAGGTGTCGGTATGGCGAATGACCGGTGAACGTCATCTGCCAGCAGTGAAGCACTCCGTGAAGAATGGGCTGCCATTCCCCAAGAAAGCTTCCAGCACCTGATTGAACGTATGCCTGTGAGAGTGGAAGCTGTCATCGAGGTTAAAGGTGAGCCAACACCATACTGAATTCCAGCATTACTGATGGAGCTCGCCACGTACTTGTAAGTCTCATTCAGCCAGGTGTTTGGATACTTTTCTTACTGCTTTTCCTTGCATTGCACTTTCAAAGGTTTCTTTCCTTTGACTTGTTTGGTGCTACGCTGAATTTTTAGTGTCACCACTTTCGAGCAATACGGAGTTCCGTTGCCGCTAGCTACGTCATGAAAATTTGTTGGGAGTAGTTTAAAATTATAATCTGGACACAGTAAAATCATTGACAATCAAGCATTGATTTGAAAATTATTATCAAGGAGAGTTTAGGTAAAATTTAGTTCAGATTGCATTTCCTATGCAGATAGTCTTATACTTACAGTGGAACATTAAATTGACGTGTACGTCAACTAACGTTTGGAATTTTATATAGCGGTTCGTGCGCATTAAATTACAGGATATTTTAATTAAAGCATTTTGGACAGTTATTGTTTCAAAACTCTGAAGCTTTGAAATTGGATGTTCATTTTTTTCTTTTTTAATTTGGCCACTGATTCTGTTGTTGCGTGCATACACAACCTGAAAGTCTGATATATTATTACCGCGAGTAGTAGTGAGTTAACAGTTGTTGAGACTATCCGGACGCAGCCTGGCGTCTAGAGAAGCCGCGCGTCAAGAGAGATCGCGGCCTGTCCTGACCGTGCTAGTGGCACCGGATTACATTTTTGTATTAATTGAGGATTTCTCTTAATTTGCCTTTTCCTGTGCGTAGTTGTTGCTTTCTTGCGCACTGGAGGGATTTTGTCAGATTTGCGTATTCATACAATGAAAGAAATATTCTTATCTTTGTTGTGACCAGATACGTGATTATTGGTTAAAGACTTTCTGGAATAACTGAAGTTTTTGCCAATCAAAATATCCAAGGAAAAGAAAGGTCTAAGTGAAGTTTGTCTGTATGTGAATCATCAGTTTACAGAATACAGAAAAATTAAAATATTTTTATTGATTCTCTTCATTTTTTACGCCGCTTAAGGGTTGTTGATTTAATCCCACCCTGATCATTTAATTTCTGAAAAATGGGAGTAGTGGCATCACCAGTTGTGACCATCTACTCTGTATGGATCACCGTACTGGTTTTCAATTATTTGAGCTTGTTGCTGGATGCAGAATATTCATGCAGATGCAGCGGAAAGATGAAGTACGTGGTCTGTTGCATGCAGGAGCATTACAGTATAATTGTTAAGAGATGTTAGAGAATACTGACATGTCCGTTAGCAGGTGGCTCCAAAAGATGTTTGAGTACTGACATGCCGGAATAAGGGATTCCATAACACGTGTTGTACGGCTACAGGTCAGATTTTATTATAACGATAAAAAAGTTTCACTAGATTGCCTAGCAATTATTAGAGAAAAAGTGCAAAAGGCGATATATTGTCAGAATTAGAGTTTTAAACATTTCCGTACTGTTGCCATAATAATAATAATAATAATAATAATAACTTTTGGTAATAAAACTTTCAACTTACGTAGAATATTTCTTCTGTTAGTTTTGTGTGTTAGAACTGCAAGTCACATACTGTGATGTCACGCATTATATCACCGTTCGCTGCACTGCACAACACAAAATTTCACAGTGGTAGCTAATTTAGTACGGAGTTTTACGTTTTATAATTCTCATTTTAATAAACGTTAGTTATAATAGATTTATACAGTTTACATTTATTTGTAGACTCTTATAAGATAGTGTTTACGTAATCACACCACTTGCATTGTTCTGGTCAACATTATAACAGACATACACGAAAATTTAAGGATAGGAAGCCAGTTTAGTTTCCAAAAACTATATAAAACGTAATAGTTACAAGGTTTAGCCGCCCGATTGGAAAGATCTTTCTGTACTTCGTTCACACTGTCACCTTTTCTTCGCTAAGTGTGGACGCTGTGTCTGCAAGTGTGCATGTGAAGTGTACGTGACTGTGTATGTGTGTGTGTGTGTGTGTGTGTGTGTGTGTGTGTGTGTGTGTGTGTTTAGTGTCGTGACGTGACTGTGTTGGATGATGATGAGAGAAGAGAGTAGGTGAAACCTGGTGCCTGTCCAGAGCCTAATCCTCTTCCTAGAGTTTAGTGTCCGTATCCAACGGATGGATCACTAAACGCAGTGTCACATGCCCTCACTGCGGAGAGGTTTACAAATTAATCTAGGACATCTCTCCTCTCCTTTGTTGTAAAGTAGCCAACAGCACACTGAATTCTCAGGCGATTACACATCCAAAAATAGGCCACCCCCGACGTTGCTTGACTTCGGTGGTGTGACAAGAACCGGTATATTCTGCGAGGAAAGTCCGCCAGCTTTTTACTAATGCAAAGAACGAATGCAGACATATGTTGTCTCGGTCAAGTAGCGGGTGATCAAAAAGTCAGTTTAAATTTGAAATCTTAATAAACCACGGAATAATGTAGATAGAGAGGTAAAAATTGACACACATGCTTGGAATGACATGGGGTTTTAATAGAACCAAAAAAAAGTATTGCTAGACACATGAAAGATCACTTGCGCGCGTCGTTTGGTGATGATCATGTGCTCAGCCGCCACTTTCGTCATTCTTGGCCTCCCAGGTCCCCAGACCTCAGTCCGTGCGATTATTGGCTTTGGGGTTACCTGAAGTCGCAAGTGTATCGTGATCGACCGACATCTCTAGGGATGCTCAAAGACAACATCCGACGCCAATGCCTCACCATAACTGCGGACATGCTTTACAGTGCTCTTCACAACAATATTCCTCGAGTACAGCTATTGTTGAGGAATGGTGGTGGACATATTGAGCATTCCCTGTGAAGAACATCATCTTTGCTTTGTCTTACTTTGTTATGCTATTTATTGCTTTTCTGATCAGATGAAGCGCCATCTGTCGGACATATTTTGGTTCTAATAAAACCCCATGTCATTCCAAGCATGTGTGTCAATTTGTACCTCTTTATCTACATTATTCCGTGATTTATTAAGTTTTCAAATTTATACTGACTTTTTGATCACCTTGTATTACTTTGACGGTGAACATACATCTTTAAAAATCAGATTTGCAGCATCACTCCTGTTTCTTTTACGGCACAATTCGTACACCGGCGGAGCACAGGGACATATCTGTTGTAAAAACCGCGACTAGCACCTAGGAGTTAACTGATTTCGATGATAGTAGGAACAGATTATCAACGCAGTTCAAAGTATTTGCTCATTCGCGCGCTAATAGTGCAGCCACATCGCCTCTGTATTGTCACACCTCACGTTTTGGGCTGCACATTGTCTCCGACTAGCACCGTATGACGCTGGGGCGCGTTGTTCACACGTGCCAGGACGGCGCGCCGCGCCACATCCCGAGCATGGGTGGAAGCGAGAGGATCCTCCCCTCCCTGGCCCGGATGCCCTATTTTAAAGCATTATCCCGCGCGCGCTATTGTCTGCGCGCCGGAAGACGGCCGGCGTAAATCACACATGATGCATCGTCAGTCGCGAAGCGCCGCGGCCCCGCCGCTGCCAGTGCTGCTCCCAGCTGGCGGTGGCAAAACTGCGAACCAGTGGAGAAAACTGCAGCAATTTCCCTTTAGTTACGTGCTTCGCAACGGACCATTGTCACCTACCAAGTAATATGCTCTGTTATCAGGCACGATATAATAGACATTTGGAAGAAAGGAAGGAAGATTAAGGTTTCATGTCCCACTGACTAACGACGACAGTGCTGCCAAAGCAGAGTTACTAAACACAGCCTTCCGAAATGCCTTCACAAAAGAAGACGAAGTAAAAATTCCAGAATTCCGATCGAGAACAGCTGCCAACATCAGTAACGTAGAAGTAAATATCCTCGGAGTAGTGAAGCAACTTAAGTCACTTAATAAAAGCAAGTCTTCTGGTCCAGACTGTATACCAATTAGGTTCCTTTCGGAGTATGCTGATGCATTAGCTCCATACTAAACAATCATACACAACCGTTCGCTCGACGGAAGATCCGTACCCAAAGACTGGAAAGTTGCACAGGTCACACCAATATTCAAGAAAGGTGGTATGAGTAATCCACTAAATTACAGGCCCATATCGTTAACGTCGCTATGTAGCAGGATTTTAGAACATATATTGTGTTCGAACATTATGAATAATCTCGAAGAAAACGGTCTATTGATACACAGTCAACATGGGTTTAGAAAACATCGTTCCTGTGAAACACAACTAGCTCTTTATTCACATGAAGTGTTGTGTGCTATTGACAAGGGATTTCAGATCGATTCCGTATTTCTTGATTTCCAGAAGGATTTTGACACGATACCACATAAGTGGCTCGTAATGAAATTGCGTGCTTATGGAATACCATCTCAGTTATATGACTGGATTTGTGATTTCCTGTCAGAGAGGTCACAGTTCGTAGTAAATGACGGAAAATCGTCGAGTAAAACAGAAGTGATTTCTGGGGTTCCCCAAGATAGTGTTATAGGTCGTTTGCTGTTCCTTATCTACGTAAACGATTTAGGAGACAATCTGAGCAGTAGTCTTCAGTTTTTTGCAGATGACGCTGTCGTTTATCGACTAATAAAGTCAGCAAAAGATCATAACAAACTGAAAAACGATTTAGAAAAAATATCTGAATGGTACGAAAAGTGGCACTTGAATAACGAAAAGTGTGAGGTCATCCACGTGAGTACTAAAAGGAATTTGTTAAACTTCGGTTACACGATAAATCAGTCTAACCTAAAAGCCGTAAATTCAACTAAATACCTAGTTATTACAATTACGAACAACTTAAATTGGAAGGAACACACAGAAAATGTTGTGGGGAAGGCTAACTAAAGATTGCGTTTTATTGACAGGACAGAAAATGTAACACACCTACTAAGGAGACTGCCTACACTACGCTTGTCCGTCCTCTGCGCGGTGTGGGATCCTTACCAGATAGGACTGACGGAGTACATCGAAAAAGTTCAAAGAAAGACAGCACGTTTTGTATTATCGCGAAATATGTGGGAGAGTGTCACAGAAATGAGACAGGATTTAGGCTGGAAACCGTTAAAAGAAAGGCGTTTTTCGTTGCGACGGAACCTTCTCATGAAATTCAAATCACCACCTTTCCCCTCCGAATGCGAAAATATTTTTTTGACGCCGACCTACATAGGGAGGAACGATCACCACGATAAAATAAGGGAAATCACAACTCGTGCGGAAAGATATAGGTGTTCATTCTTTCCACGCGCTATACGAAATTGGAATAATAGTGAATTGTGAAGGTGGTTCGATGAACCCTCTGCCAGGCGCTTAAATGTGATTTGCAGAGTATCCATGTAGACGTAGATGTAGACGTCGAGGTCATTGGAGACAGAGCGCAAACTAGGACTGGTGAAGGATGGGGAAGATAGCCGGCCTTTCCCTTCGAAAGGAGCTATCTCAAATTTTATGTTAAACGATTTAGGGAAATCATGTCAAACTGAATCTGAATGCCCGGACAGAAATTTGAACAGTTGCCATCTCTAATTCAAGTCCAACGTCTTAACCACTGCGTCGTTTCACGCAGCATTTTACGTTCGGGCCTGACTACTTCAGCAAGATAACCACCGAATGAATTGATAGGATGTTGCTGTGCGTTATTATTTTGTGTAACTTTTTTTCTCGAAAGGGCTTCCGAAACTGTCCACCATATAAAACGTTACATAATAGGTAAAGCCGATGCCAAGCTATGAGTCACAGGAAGAATCTTAAGTAAAGGTAACTCATTCACGAAGGAAGTGGCTTACTAGGCGCTTGTTCGACCGACTCGTCAGTATTGTTCATCAATCTAGGATCCTTGCGAGGTAGGACTGATAGGAGAGATAGGTCCAATGAAGGGTGGCGCGGCCGACCTTTGGGCCGAGTGATTCTGGGAGCTTCAGTCTGGAACCGCGCGACCGCTAAGGTCGCTGGTTCGAATCCTGCCTCGGGCGAGGATGTGTGTGATGTCCTTAGGTTAGTTAGGTTTAAGTAGTTCTAAGTTCTAGGGGACTGATGACCTCAGCTGTTAAGTCCCATAGTGCTCAGAACCATTTCAACCATTTGAAGAGTGGCGCGTTTCGTCACAGAATCGTTTGGTAGGCGCGAAAGCGTTACAGACGAGCTCAACAAATTCCAGTGGCAGACGCTAGAAGAGGTGGGTTACCAAGGAAATTTTTAAAGTGGTTTCCGGGACGAGCTTCATATCTTATTATTTTCTCCTACTCTGAACAAGTGCCCATACTTCTCAAGTTATTCATTTCAGAGCCTATGTTTAGTAGACGTTTTCTCTTGTTTTGTTCCGTGCTAACGCCTCTGAAAGTTGCCTACTCTGCAATCATAGTAACAATAGCACTGGTACATGTACTCGTATTTTACTGGCTGAGGTTAACACACCGATTTGGCTTAAGTTTTCAACTCCGGTCATTTTAAAACCACTGCCCCTGACATCAAATTGATACACTCAGCCGTGCTCCGTCATTTCTGAAAGTCTGTATGATCTACAAGGAAGCATTCTGCATATCAATTTCTTTTGTTCACCACGAGTAGCTGCACTCTTGTGTCAGCTGAAGCGCTCGTGACACACTGTGCACTGAAACAGACAAAAGGGCCCCTGTTCTTCAGTTGGGAACACCTGACAGTGACATAGGCTTGTAGGCCTGTCAGTTTCTCTTTCTGGCGCAGCTGTGCTTGCCATGAAATAAAAGCAACGCTGCAGTGAGACTGGACTAGCAATATCACAGGACGTGACGAAGCGTTTTGTCAACCAGTTGTGCTGGGAAGCTATTGCAGGCAGTGTCTGGAAGACTGACCAAAGGCTTAATGTTGCCCTGATGATGACGCCACGGTGGACACAACACCGCAACATAGACTAAGATAATGATGATGAGGATGAAAAATTTTTGTGGACGCACGAAACAAAGACTAAGAGATCTACTATACAGGGTATAAGTAACTGAAAATGTTAAGTAACCTTCTGTACGAGAGGAAGTCGCACTGGCAATTGTCAATCAGAAGAAAAACAAAGCTCCCGCCACAAAGAAGATCCACACTGAAACATTGCAACGGGTGGCACTACTGGTAGTACCTCATCCGACATAACTTCGAAATAACGGCCGGCCGCGGTGGCTGTGCGGTTCTAGGCGCTGCAGTCCGGTACCGCGGGACTGCTACGGTCGCGGGTACGAATCCTGCCTCGGGCGTGGATGTGTGTGATGTCCCTAGGTTAGTTAGGTTTAAGTTGTTCTACGTTCTAGGGGACTGATAACGATAGATGTTAAGTCCCATAGTGCTCAGAGCCATTTTTTTTTAAAATAACGCTGTGCAGCTAGCTAGGGTACGTGAATCACAGGAAACAGCCAGTACTGTCATCATCAAAACGTCAGCAGACAACGACCCGCCATAGCCTAACTCTTACAGGCCTATATACCCCATGAACTCCCTACCTGAGATGCAGGGACGGTTCCTATGTTACCACGTACTGGACCATAGAGAATTCTACGGCCTTAGCCCCCAGTCGGTATGGGTTCAATAGGAAAGTCGATAGACGATGCAATAAATAGAGACTTTCACGTTGTAGGAAGAACTCAAAGTAAGTAAGCTGTGGCTATCTTAATCGACATTGTGTGCTCTTTCGCCATTGTCTGGTGGCCTGCATTGTGTACTAGACTCCATGACCTTCACGTACTCGCATCGTTTTAAAATAGTTTCCTAGATTACCTCACAAACAGAGACGCAGAATGGCAGGCGGGAGGGAGGAAAGTGATCAAAAAGATTACAAATGGTCACCCCCAAGACTCGATTTGCGGAGCTTTCTTTTGGAACATCGCGGTCGAACATCTCACAGAAGACGTCTCACGCATCGACGGGATCGTGAAATAAGCCGATTATATGGTAATAGTGGTTTTCGTAGACAACACGTGCCCGCATCTCGTGGTCGTGCGGTAGCGTTCTCGCTTCCCACGCCCGGGTTCCCGGGTTCGATTCCCGGCGGGGTCAGGGATTTTCTCTGCCTCGTGATGGCTGGGTGTTGTGTGCTGTCCTTAGGTTAGTTAGGTTTAAGTAGCTCTAAGTTCTAGGGGACTGATGACCTCAGAAGTTAAGTCCCATAGTGCTCAGAGCCATTTGTAGACAACACGTAGTCACTAGAGAGCGAAGTTAGTGGTATCCTAAACCCTATAAAATACTGGTGCAACACAAAGAAACGTTCGCAACATACAAGAAAGCATACATACTGCTGAAAGGTACATTACAGCGACATCCACCGACTAAAATACTCAACGTAAACGTTAAATGGGAAACAGCCAAGAGACACCTAGGAGTATACATCGACGAAAAAGACGGTTTCATCTAATACACGTAACTACTAGCAAAGTAGGTAAAATACTCTACAAACGTGCTCGTATAAACACTACACATTACAGACTACCATACATACACATTAGAGCATACCACTTCGCTCTGTATTAACTGATCTTGAGCTGCACAGAATGAACAATGAGACGTAGACAAAGGAGTGTACACACGAGGCTGACGGGAACATTCCGCACTACCTCAACAGAGGCACTATATGTGGTATTGGATGCCTTCCTGGTCAACATAACAGTCAGATATAGGGGCTACTGGTTTAAGAGGGGAAGACGCGATAAGGTCAGGGGAAGACATCGAACACAAATTTAGCTAACTACGTGGTGGTTGGATGTATGGCAATGGAATACGACCAAAGTGATAAGGACCGTTGGGTCTAGACGTTTTCCTCGAACATTAGGGAACGGTTGCGGATAAATCATGCCAATCACGGCCGTGGCATGGTTCATTTCCCGACTGGACATGGCCCATATCCAGCGCAACTACAGTGACTCTCACATTCCGCTCACAGTAAATGCAGTGAATGTGGACCCTGGACGCATCGTGCTGTACTATAAGCGGCATTCATACGCACGGTCAAACATGACAGGAAACACAACCAAAACACTCTCTCAGGGACTCACACAAATGGAAACAACTAAACGAAGTAACAGACCACATCTCCAAGACAGAACACACCATCCATAAGGAAATGAATCCCTAAATGCATCGTAGCAGACGTCAAAGAGACGACTCAGTTAGTTCGAATGAGGTGTCAACTACAACGGCCTCCAGCGCCGACACAGAGGACACAACGCACTACGAACAACACGCAGAAAACAAAATATAAGAACATTAAAGGTAAATCAAACGAGAGAGACGTATGTTATCATACAGTTGCGACCGGTTACTGTACCAGAGGTCAGGTTTTATCTGTTAATACAGTGACATAGATTTTTAGCACATAACATAACTTGGAATAAGAGTACACACATAACAAAACACATGAATACACAGTACACACAACACACATCGACAGAAATTCTTCATGACACACACTGATCAGTCATAACATTATGACCACCGACCTACCATCGACAAATCCGTTTTGGCGATAGTACGTCACCTGCTAGTCAGACTCACGCATGATGCATGTAGTATCAGTAAGCGAATCGTACGTGTATAGAATGTGGAAGACGCGCGAACTAGCTGAGTTACCCGAAGACAGATTGTGATAGCCCGGATGCTCGACACGAGCATTTCGGAATTGCACGATTTTTCGGGACTCGAGGAATGCTGTGGTGAGTGTCTTCAACACGTGGTGAAACCATGTCCAGACTTCGTCACGCTGGGCAGCCACCCCTCACTACAGACCTCGGACGTCGTAGGCTGCGCGGACTGGTAAAACAGGACAGACGGCGATTTGTGGAGGAACTAACATGATACTCTAATGACGGACGAAGTATAAGTGTGTCTGGACACACAGTGCACCTAATACTCCTAATAATGGGGCTCCATGCATGTGCCAATGTTAACACTACGACATGGACATCTACGAATAAAACAGGCACGTGACCCTCGGCACTGGACGTTGACGGAGTGGCAGAGCGTTGCATGATCTGATGAATCCCGATATCTTCTTTCATCACACCGATGGGAGGGCCCGAATCCGCAACCTTCCTGGGGAACGACTCCTTGACCCCTGTACTGTGGGACGGAGACAAGCTGACGGCAACTCCAGTATGCTTTGGGACACATTCAAGTGGGCGTACATGGGTCCAGTGGAGCTCGTGCAAGGCACCATGATGGCCAATGAATGTCGTACACTGATTGCAGACCACGTACAATCCTTCATGAGGATCATGTTTCCTGACGCCAGTGGCAGTTTTCAGCAATATAACGCGCCATTTTACAAAGCCAGGAGTGTGATGGAGTGTTTCGAGCAACACAGTGGTGAGGTCCACTTGATGTGCTAGCCTTCCAACTCGCCATATCTGAACCAGATCGAACATATGTGGGTTGTGACTGAACATGGTGTCAGAGATCACCGCAGCATCCTCTGAATTTACAGGAATTCGATGAACTGTGTGTGCAGTGTGGTGCGAACTCCATCCAGCGACCTACCAAGGACTCATTACTCCCATGCCACGACGCGTCGCGTTGTTATCCACACCAAAGGTGGACGTTCCGGCTATTAGGCAGGTGGTCATAATGTTCTGGCTGCTCAGTGTGGTATACAGACACCATGGAGAATGTGTATCCTAGTGTGGTCGGCAGCTGTTAAATCTGATGTATAATACACTCCTGGAAATGGAAAAAAGAACACATTGACACCGGTGTGTCAGACCCACCATACTTGCTCCGGACACTGCGACAGGGCTGTACAAGCAATGATCACACGCACGGCACAGGGGACACACCAGGAACAGCAGTGTTGGCCGTCGAATGGCGCTAGCTGCGCAGCATTTGTGCACCGCCGCCGTCAGTGTCAGCCAGTTTGCCGTGGCATACGGAGCTCCATCGCAGTCTTTAACACTGGTAGCATGTCGCGACAGCGTGGACGTGAACCGTATGTGCAGTTGACGGACTTTGAGCGAGGGCGTATAGTGGGCATGCGGGAGGCCGGGTGGACGTACCGCCGAATTGCTCAACACGTGGGGCGTGAGGTCTCCACAGTACATCGATGTTGTCGCCAGTGGTCGGCGGAAGGTGCACGTGCCCGTCGACCTGGGACCGGACCGCAGCGACGCACGGATGCACGCCAAGACCGTAGGATCCTACGCAGTGCCGTAGGGGACCGCACCGCCACTTCCCAGCAAATTAGGGACACTGTTGCTCCTGGGGTATCGGCGAGGACCATTCGCAACCGTCTCCATGAAGCTGGGCTACGGTCCCGCACACCGTTAGGCCGTCTTCCGCTCACGCCCCAACATCGTGCAGCCCGCCTCCAGTGGTGTCGCGACAGGCGTGAATGGAGGAACGAATGGAGACGTGTCGTCTTCAGCGATGAGAGTCGCTTCTGCCTTGGTGCCAATGATGGTCGTATGCGTGTTTGGCGCCGTGCAGGTGAGCGCCACAATCAGGACTGCATACGACCGAGGCACACAGGGCCAACACCCGGCATCATGGTGTGGGGAGCGATCTCCTACACTGGCCGTACACCACTGTTGATCATCGAGGGGACACTGAATAGTGCACGGTACATCCAAACCGTCATCGAACCCATCGTTCTACCATTCCTAGACCGGCAAGGGAACTTGCTGTTCCAACAGGACAACGCACGTCCGCATGTATCCCGTGCCACCCAACGTGCTCTAGAAGATGTAAGTCAACTACCCTGGCCAGCAAGAGCTCCGGATCTGTCCCCCATTGAGCATGTTTGGGACTGGATGAAGCGTCGTCTCACGCGGTCTGCACGTCCAGCACGAACGCTGGTCCAACTGAGGCGCCAGGTGGAAATGGCATGGCAAGCCGTTCCACAGGACTACATCCAGCATCTCTACGATCGTCTCCATGGGAGAATAGCAGCCTGCATTGCTGCGAAAGGTGGATATACACTGTACTAGTGCCGACATTGTGCATGCTCTGTTGCCTGTGTCTATGTGCCTGTGGTTCTGTCAGTGTGATCATGTGATGTATCTGACCCCAGGAATGTGTCAATAAAGTTTCCCCTTCCTGGGACAATGAATTCACGGTGTTCTTATTTCAATTTCCAGGAGTGTAGTTTTGTAAATATAATACAGCTGCCATTTATTCAAAGAAAGAGGACTAAAGATCTCCACGAGGCCTCACCTCCACGTAGTACTGCGGGGACAACGGAGCCCGCGGCCTCAGCCGCGTAGTATGAGAGCTGCGCGTTGTGGCCGTTGGTCCCGGCTAAGTGGACTTATTGGAGCACTACGGCCCGCACAAAACTTATTAGATGGCCGGCCCTAATAGTCGAAACACAGCATTGAAAAAAAAAACCAACAATGCAGCATGTTACCCCGCACGTCAATGATACTGGACAATGGAGGCGCCAGTGAAATAATTTAAAGGCATTGTCCACTCAACGAAAGATAGTTGCTAAACTAAGCACAAGTAGGAATGTTTTAGAGTGAAAATTATTTGCGTGTGTGTGTTTCTCTGGTCCTGGTCAAGTGACCGTCAAAGAGAGTCAGTGCTATGAATTCTTTTCCCACCTCAGTCTGGCCACCATCTTTCCACAACTGCCGCTAGGGAAATACAGTTGTTCCAAATATGTAAGAACTTCACCCAAGCACACCTCCTAGGCAAAACCTGGCAATGAAATATACTACAGTGCTTCGGTAAGAGTCTGACTGAGTGTTCTGTTTCTCTCAAAGTAGTAGCTAAAATCTAGGAAAGGGCCTATGATATAAATATTAGTCCAAAGAGTATAGTACTGTTTCCTTTTAAAAGTAATATGTGATAGAAAAATATTAGATTGCGTTTATTGAACAATAATTGCAATCTATTTAGCTGTGAACCGCAATAATTTTGTGCTGCAAATAGGCAATTATAAGATATTGCAAAACCTAATTCAATTATTTGATACTGATTGCAAATGCCACACATCAGTGTAATTTTTATAATTAATAGTTATAACTGAGACAGAGTAATAAATCCATTATCACAGTTCTTTTTAATATAAAAACATTGTAACCTTAGCAGTAAGTTAAAATTCACCACAACTTTCCATCTTCGTTATGTAGGACAATGATTTCCTCTCTGAGGGTAATTACTCTCAGAGCGATAAAATGGAATTTTCTGAGGGGCAAAAACAATAGAGGGGGACACTAAACTAAATTATTTTTAAAATATTAGTATTATTATCACTATTTCATTGGACTGTAACACTGATTACGTAAGTTTCCCGTAGTTAAATTTTTTATACTAAGATTAACATGTGATACACTGACATGTAGGTTACTGCATCTTCTCCCTGAAATAGACCACCAACTACGCACATAAACCTGTGATTGTAAAACTCAGATATATACAACACACATGCTCAAATATCTCTTGAAAAAGCCTTCTCCGAATTGTAGGTAGTTCCCACAATGGAACAGAAATTGCTTCTGTGTTCTGTTTGCATCAAATAAACCAACTAATTGACAGCACAACAAAACAGTGACTAACACACTACTGTAGGGTTTACACATTATTATTACTATTATTATTATTATAGTACATATGTGGGCCACTACAGGACCAAGAAAATGTCTACATGATGTGCGATTTTCTTTTTTCATCTTCTCACTATTTATTTTCTTCCTTTCTTACTAACGAAGTTGTTCCTGACTTGAGCTTCTTGAGCTCTTGTTTTACTTTGCACTTGAGTATTGTGGATGAATTTTTGTCTGTCTTGTATACCTGAGTCTGTTACGCCAGCATCTTTCAGGTCTTTTCTTACTTCGGTGAAGCTTTTCATATTCTCGACGTATTCCGTGTTCTATAACTAGCAAACCAGGCAATACTTCGCAATTGCTAAATATGTTTGGGAATTGGATATACGTCATAATCTTCTTTCTTTCTCCCTCTCTCTGTCAGACTTCTCCTCCCCCTCTCTTTGTCCATCTCCTCCTCCTCCCTCCTCTCTTTGTCCATCAGGTTCTCCCCCTCTCCGTCCTTCTACTCCTAACCCTCTTTCTCTGCTCATCTCCTCCTTTCCTCTATTTACATTCATTTCATGCCCTTTCCTCTCTGCTTATCTCTTCCCTCTCGCCACCCCTCTGTGACTTTGAGCCTTCTTGGTATTGCAAAGAAAACCATGATTGGAAAGTGAAGTTGCTTAAAATGAGTGGGTAAATTGGTTGGGACCATTGGTACACGAGGTATCAGAAACAACACTCCAGCTGTTGGATCTGTGATGATATAGCTTAAATGACAGTATTCCGCATGACTTTAACGTGCAAACTGATAGGATTCAAAAGTTTCGGGCCATTTAGATCCCATAATAATATCCTATCATAAGCCGGTGTAAGACAGAAATATAGTTTTACTGTTTTCTGTTAAAACCGGCTGCTAGGATGAAAGCAAAACAGAATATTGTTGTGCATATAATTCCTGTGTAAAATTACAAATTTATAACAAATATTTATAATCTATGAGGAGAGTCAACTTACTTTTCTGAGGAGAAGATTAAGATAGCACTCATCATACTCTGAGAACTGCTTCATCACTCTATAAAAGAGGTTGTAGAATTAAGCAGAACCAAGTGCATCACTGACTTACTGATTCATAGTTTAATAAAACACTTATAACAACTAAATATCATTTAACTTCATTTTAAAAATAAAAGTATTCAAAAGAAATTGTTTTTATTCTAAAGTTCAGTTAGGCGCTGTTTTTGATGTTGGTGGGAGCAGAGGAGAAGGATACTAGCTAATATTTGATTTCTCTCTGGAGTAATGGTCTCAGAAAGTTTGGCAACTACTGAACGTAGAAGATATAGTCTTCTGAAAGTATGTGAATCTTTCTGAAGTAACTGTACAAGGTGATTCTGCTGTCCATAACTATCGATTTTATGCAAGCCGCAACAGTTTCAGAAGCCATGCATGTGACTTTAACATTCTCTTGCTCGCTATTCACAAACTCCTAAAGAAAAAAATGAACAGACGTTTCTACAGGAAATTTAATATAGTTAAATTTTGTACTGTGACGGGTTTTCGCTGGACGCCATGGTTTTCGAGTTAATGAAGAAATACGAGTGTGAAGATCACTTTGGGATGTTTTCCCTGAATAATTCGGAAGGTACAGCCTCTAGGGAAAACGTATCCTACTTGTTGTTGTTGTGGGCTTCAGTCCTGAGACTGGTTTGATGCAGCTCTCCATGCTACCCTATCCTGTGCAAGCTTCTTCATCTCCCAGTACTTACTGCAACCTACATCCTTCTGAGTCTGCTTAGTGTACACATCTCTTTGTCTCCCTCTACGATTTTTACCCTCCACGCTGCCCTCCAATGCTAAATTTGTGATCCCTTGATGCCTCAGAACATGTCCTACCAACCGGTCCCTTCTTCTAGTCAAGTTGTGCCACAAACTCCTCTTCTCCCCAATTCTATTCAATACCTCCTCATTAGTTACGCGATCTACCCATCTAATCTTCAGCATTCTTCTGTAGCACCACATTTCGAAAGCTCCCATTCTCTTCTTGTCCAAACTATTTATCGTCCATGTTTCACTTCCATACATGGCTACACTCCGTACAAATACTTTCAGAAACGACTTCCTGACACTTAAATCTATACTCGATGTCAACACATTTCTCTTCTTCAGAAACGCTTTCCTTGCCATTGCCAGTCTACATTTTATATCTTCTCTACTTCGACCATCATCAGTTATTTTGCTCCCCAAATAGCAAAACTCCTTTACTACTTTAGGTGTCTCATTTCCTAATCTAATTCCCTCAGCATCACCCGACTTAATTCGACTACATTCCATTATCCTCGTTTTGCTTCTGTTGATGTTCATTTTATATCGGGCTTTCAAGACACTGTCCATTCCGTTCAACTGCTCTTCAAAGTACAAAGTTGAATTATGCTTAATTTCCTTAAAAAAAAAAAAGTCCTCATTCTGTAAGACCAATAGTTTGGGAACAGCGGACAAGAGTATATGAAAATCTGGCGCATGGTATTTGAAGGCGTTGCGGGTTACATAGAACCTGGCGATAGGGGCAGCTAAATCACTGTGTATTAACTGTATTACTTATCATGATGTGCCCTTTCGAAATTAGATATTGAGAGAGTTACACAAGTAGCGAAATCAAAAGTTATTCACGCTGTAATGCAATCTCCCGTTTCTATTGGAGTTTTCCAAAGCTAATGATGGGAAAATATGTGTCGGGGCAAACTGCCACCCCAGCTGGCGCAATTCAGAAACAGCTCGATATCTGTGTCATTCGGGACCCGCGCGGCCGTTAGCGGAACAAATGGACAATAATGCATTGGCGAGGTCGGAAGTGCTTCCTGATTTGTGCGGGGTTATCTGGCAGCGCGAGTGGTGAGGGGGGAGGGTTGGGAGGGGGGGGGGGGGGAGAGGAGTCCGTGGCAGCGGTCAGCAGTTGGTACGCCTGCGTTATCTGGATGACGGACGGCGCCTCTGACAGGGGCCCGTGATAGCCGGCTCATTCGCAGCGCAGCTTCCGGTACTCGTAACGCGAAACGGGAACCGTTATCTCGGCAGCGGAGCTAATAGGTTTCACGTAGCTAGGCACTGTTGCGGAACTTTGTGATTGCGATGCAAACTTTCATAATACAAAAATATTTACCATGTCTAAATTGTGCTATAGGCCGTCCAATGAATATTCGACGACCTTTAGCGGAGTTCGACGACAAAAGCTTGTGTCTTGGGTCACATTCTCGGAAGGAAACCAGGTTAGGCTTCGAAATTTTATTGAAGCTGTGGTACCTACACACCAATCAATAGATTATGGAAGCCGGATATAGTTTTTGTCGTTCTGTAATCTTCAACCCTTTTTTTTAAATCTTCTGAAGTAGGCTGTTTAGGTTTTTATATTGGTAACACCACGTAGCGCTCTGTATGAAAATCACTGGCTGTGCTGTGTGCAGTCTGTGGCTGGTTTGCATTGTTGTTTGCTATTGTAGTGTTGGGCTGTTGGCTGTTAATAGCGCGTAGCGTTGCGCAGTTGGAGGTGAGCCGTCAGCAGTGGTGGATGTGGGAAGTGAGATGGCGGATTTTTGAGAGCGGATGATCTGGACGTGTGTCCATCAGAAACAGTACATTTGTAAGAATGGATGTCATGAACTGCTATATATATTATGACTTTTGAACACTATTAAGGTAAATACATTGTTTGTTCTCTATCAAAATCATTCATTTGCTAACTATGCCTATCAGTAGTTAGTGCCTTCAGTAGTTTGAATCTTTTATTTAGCTGGCAGTAGTGGCGCTCGCTGTATTGCAGTAGTTCGAGTAACGAAGATTTTTGTGAGGTAAGTGATTTGTGAGAGGTATAGGTTAATGTTAGTCAGGGCCATACTTTTGTAGGGATTATTGAAAGTCAGATTGCGTTGCGCTAAAAATATTGTGTCAGTTTAAGCACAGTCATTTACAATTTTTCTAAGTGGACGTTTCACTTCTACCTATCTCAGAAAACAAAGTGCAGAAAAGGACACCTGCGTTCATAGCATTTGTAGATTAAGAGGAAGCTTTTGACAATATTAACTAGAAAATACACTTTGAAATTCCGAAGGTAGCAGGTATAACATACGGAAAGCGAAAGGCTAACTAGAACTTACGCAGAAAGCAGACCACAGTTGTAAATGTCGAAAGTCATAAAAGGAAAGTAGTTCAAAAAATGGTTCAAATGGCTCTGAGCACTATGGGACTTAACTTCTGAGGTCATCAGTCCCCTAGAACAGAACTACTTAAACCTAACTAACCTAAGGACATCACACACATCCATGCCCGAGGCAGGATTCGAACCTGCGACCGTAGCGACCACGCGGTTCCAGACTGTAGCGCCTAGAACCGCTCGGCCAACCAGGCCGGCTGGAAAGTAGTTGTTGCGGGGTTGAGACAGGACTATAGCCTGTCTCCGACGTTGTTAAATGTTTACGTTCAACAAGCAATAAAAGAAACCAGGGAGGAATTTGGAAAGGCAATTAAAATTCGGCCAAAAGATATATACTCTTTGAGATTTGCCAATGACATTGAAATTCTGTCACATACGACAGGAGACTTAGAAGAGCAGTTTCACGTCATTTTTTATTTAATTTATACATATGTTGTCTAGTATCTTGAAAAAGATTGTACATATCACATTTTAATGCGGAAGCATTAATTGTTCAATGCTACAGCCACATCGTTTTCAGCAATAAAAATTTGAGGCGATGATAATAAGTTGTTACGAAAGATTAAATTAATTAACGGATATGCAGTGTGTTAATTAGTTGTGTTAATAATTTGCGAAACTGAAGGATGTTTAAAAGCAATAGCAAAGATTAGGTATGAGTTTCAGCTTCCCGCCACCGAAGTCTTGTGAGAAACGATGTGCCTAAATCTACTATATGAATAGATACTTACTAAAATCATAATGAAGCAGAGAAAAGGAAAACAACTGTTTCTTTGATTTTAAGAACGAAATACAAGATGACGGGACAGTTTGTAGATCGTAATTCGAAGTCCCACCATCAAGCCAAGCTATTACCACACTATTTACTGATATTACAATATCAGATACTTGTATTAAATGATTCACTTCAGCATTTACTCTCTACTGGTACCTCCGTGTAACTTTCCAGAACTGTCCCATACATCTTGCGCAACACCCTCGGTTCAACTATTCTGAGCTGGAGTTCATCGGTATTTGTTAATGTCCAGGTTTAAAGTCAGTAGATTCCGCCTGGCTTGATCATGACCTTGTATTCTGACGTTTATTATCTCTGTTTAACTTGCGGTTTAGCACTCCTCAGGATTTATGATACGTATGGAAACATTATAACCATCTGAGGTAAATGCTTTTATCTTCTTTGACATGAAATTTGTTTTGTACTTACTAGATCCAGTTATTCATAGTTCTGCACATGTTCACAACTGATACCTGGTGCTTATCATCAGTTCCGTTTGTTGCTTTCTTCCTAGTGATCATTACGTGTCTGTTCTTTGTTTCATTGATATAAGAGCCCCAGGGTGTGTGGCGACATTTAGTTTCCCTTCTGCTCTCTGTAACGAAGCTATTCTTAGTATGGCGTCCGTTACATTGGACGTGACGTCGCTAGTAGCAGTGGTGATTAAAAGTACGCTAGAATACTGCCCTGATTGAGGATACCCTATATGAAAAGTCAATGCAGCTCAAAGAAAATAATAATAATAATAATACACGATTTGTCTGTACTCGGGAATGATTCGTCGCAGACAAGATACGTAATGCAGAGTAAATTCTTTTGGTATCTGAAATGATTTAATATTGATTGTGACCTAGTAATGTAACTTTTTCACGGAACATAACAACGACACGACAAACCAGCTGCTGAGCAGAAACTTTCCTTCAGTAACCCGAACATAATTTATAAAGCATTGCCTGAAATCTGAATAAACTGCTCGGGGCAGAGGTGGTTCAAATTGAACTGTCAGTCGAATTAAAACACGATAATTTTTCTGTAAGCCGGCCGCGGTGGTCTTGCGGTTCTAGGCGCTGCAGTCCGGAACCGCGGGACTGCTACGGTCGCAGGTTCGAATCCTGCCTCGGACATGGATGTGTGTGATGTCCTTAGGTTAGTTAGGTTTAAGTAGTTCTAAGTTCTAGGGGACTGATGACCTAAGATGTTAAGTCCCATAGTGCTCAGAGCCATTTGAACCATTTTTTGTTCTGTAATTACCTTTGCACAGGGCATCAGTGAAGGTTCAAAATGGCTCTGAGCAGTATGGGACTTAACATCTGAAATCATCAGTCCCCTAGAACGTAGAAATACTTAAACCTAACTAACCTAAGGACATCACACACATCCACGCCCGAGGCAGGATTCGAACCTGTGACCGTAAAGGTCGCGCGGTTCCAGGTGGAAGCGCTTAGAACCGCTCGGCCACACTGGCCGGCCGCATCCTCGTATATATCCAGTGCCCCAGTCTTGCAAATGTAGTTTAATTTTTTTTAGTTGAATTAACGAAAGGAACGAAATAACAATGCAGACACGAAATTTTCTTTATAACTTCAGGGTTATTATTGATCCCAAAAAGCGGAAGAAGTCTACGCAGAGTAATAAGATTAATGCTACATGATTTACGTTATGTTCTCGGAAAAATCACACAAAATTCTGCTCCATAACGCGAATTTGCAAAATGAGAACGCGTAAAATGCAAAACCTTTTGGTGAATGGTATATCAGCTTACTAAACCCGATCGCAAATCAGGATCAACATTTAAAAAAATAATAGAATATGCGCCATACTGGCCGTAGCCGCTACCCATTCCACAACGATGCCTAAGCAACCATATTGTTGCAGTATACAGTGGCTCGCCAGGCAGTGAATATTAACTTGTGCTGGAGCCTAGGCACATGGAGAGCAGCTGTAGATTCTTTTTATAATCAATTCGTCAATACAAGCCCAATGCTGCTCTCATGCATTGCTTCCTCTCTCTCAAAAAAATTATGTTAATGCAGCCATGCTCGTTAGCGTACCCTGTCACACACCAGTAGAGCACACTTTCATTCTATAGCAGTCCAAACGGAACAGACTCAAGAAGAACGCCTGGTTTTCCTTCGAAACAAGAAAGCCTGGTGTGGCGACCACGCCCTCGCTAGACGTTAACCGAAGCCATGTATTCACCTCACAGATATCAGGCAGAGAAAGAAATGTAGCCGAAGCCTAGCCCCTACCTAGCCGTAGCGGAGAAGTGAAGTAACGCTTCCCGAACTGAAGCTATTTGCATGGACAAATATGAATACTGTCCTAGTCATTCGAAGGAGGTGACAGACAACGAAAAGAAGGCGAAAAATAAAAGTATGTCCGCTTCACCCGTACTGACTTTACAAGTCTGTTTTAAATTAATGTTGTTACCCAGTTTTCTGAATTAAGACTATATCAAAAGATAGGTAAGATATAAATATCGTTTCTAAAACGTGAGTTTTTTATCGCAGCAGGAATGGAACTGCGGCAAGTTAGCGATGAAAAGTAGTTGCACGACACTTACGAAGTAGCATATAGTGAGATTATTTTCACCAAGTTTTTCACTTCCGCTCCTTGTTTAATGTTTGCTGTCACGCCACATGCGTCTGCCTTTTCTACTTATTTTTCACTTTTCAATTAATTTTTCTACGGCGCGGTGTTATCTGTCTTCCTTTCCATAGTTTTATGGTATTTTTCATTCTACTCAAAAATGGTTCACATGGCTCTGAGCACTATGGAACTTAACATCTGAGGTCATCAGTCCCCTAGACCTAGAACTACTTAAACCTAACTAACGTAAGAACATCACACACATCCATGGCCCGAGGCAGGATTCGAACCTGCGACCGTAGCAGCAGCGCGGTTCCGGACTGAAACCCCTAGAACTGCTCGGGCACAACGGCCAGCTTTCATTCAACTAGCTTCGACCCGAATAACTATAATCTCCAATATAAGTTGAACAAGCAACTTTATTTCAGCACTTATTTCTAACAAGTATACGTAGAACTCATGGATGTTATTTTTATATGTTAAGTCACTGGGTGTGCAACTTTTTGAGATATTTGACGTCATCTACTAAGTGCAGACAAGGCATGACCGCTACACTGGCGCCAGTGAGCGGTCTAGTTATTTTCACTAAGTCTATGGTGGAGGCAACCGTGAATATACTGAAGTCGAATAGATATGCCACAGATACAATAGCAAAGAAATTACTTACCAGAAAATTACATAAAAACTCTATGTACGGATGATGGGAAATGATAATTTAGATTATTTTCTCCTGGTAATACCTGCATCGTTGATAAACTTAACAAAGGTTTCAAAACTAAGAACTCTGAGTATCTAAAACGTGTTGCTGAGAGAGCAGATGAGAAATGAATGAACAAAATAAGTATTAATAAACGGCTAAAACGATCACATAGTTTCAGTTGCAAGTTGCTTATCAACCGCCTTCCAGGGGCAATAGAATTTTTATTTTTGATGTTCCATATAGTTACCGTTATATGCATCATCTACTAATAAATCTTACGTTTAAGATTGAACACAGTAAGTATTTAAGTTAGGAACTATGTATATTTGCAAAAACCCATTTTTATTTGCTGTCATCTGTATATATAATATTTATCCCTGTTTGATTGCAGTTAATTAAACTAGCGACATCTGGAAGAAACATTATAACATCCTTTGGTTAAAAAAATTATGTTTGTCAGAGAAGACGCTTTCGTACACTACATATGGCAATGGCAAAATATAGAATACAACATAATCAGAATTTGACAATATCTTGAAAATTTTGGTACTTTGCGTATATATTGTGTGTATAAATACAGGGTGGCACACGAAAGACTGCCACCGGTATAGACTGCTCGCCGATTACGCACCAATTGTTGTTCACCAAGAGCATTCACAACGGTAAATAAATAGACATGTAATGATCAGATAATAAAGAAATGGAAAAGAAGCTAATGGAAACAACAGCTTCGAAACAATACATGACATTGGCAGGCGACAATGACAAAACCAGTATTCTAAGCCAGTTTTCTTGCGCCACCCTGTATATACAGATGATGGCAAAAATACACTCCTGGAAATTGAAATAAGAACACCGTGAATTCATTGTCCCAGGAAGGGGAAACTTTATTGACACATTCCTAGGGTCAGATACATCACATGATCACACTGACAGAACCAGAGGCACATAGACACAGGCAACAGAGCATGCACAACGTCGGCACTACTACAGTGTATATCCACCTTTCGCAGCAATGCAGGCTGCTATTCTCCCATGGAGACGATCGTAGAGATGCTGGATGTAGTCCTGTGGAACGGCTTGCCATGCCATTTCCACCTGGCGCCTCAGTTGGACCAGCGTTCGTGCTGGACGTGCAGACCGCGTGAGACGACGCTTCATCCAGTGTCAAACATGCTCAATGGGGGACAGATCCGGAGATCTTACTGGCCAGGGTAGTTGACTTACACCTTCTAGAGCACGTTGGGTGGCACGGGATACATGCGGACGTGCATTGTCCTGTTGGAACAGCAAGTTCCCTTGCCGGTCTAGGAATGGTAGAACGATGGGTTCGATGACGGTTTGGATGTACCGTGCACTATTCAGTGTCCCCTCGACGATCACCAGTGGTGTACGGCCAGTGTAGGAGATCGCTCCCCACACCATGATGCCGGGTGTTGGCCCTGTGTGCCTCGGTCGTATGCAGTCCTGATTGTGGCTCTCACCTGCACGGCGCCAAACAGGCATACGACCATCATTGGCACCAAGGCAGAAGCGACTCTCATTGCTGAAGACGACACGTCTCCATTCGTCCCTCCATTCACGCCTGTCGCGACACCACTGGAGGCGGGCTGCACGATGTTGGGGCGTGAGCGGAAGACGGCCTAACGGTGTGTGGGACCGTAGCCCAGCTTCATGGAGACGGTTGCGAATGGTCCTCGCCGATACCCCAGGAGCAACAGTGTCCCTAATTTGCTGGGAAGTGGCGGTGCGGTCCCCTACGGCACTGCGTAGGATCCTACGATCTTGGCGTGCATCCGTGCGTCGCTGCGGTCCGGTCCCAGGTCGACGGGCACGTGCACCTTCCGCCGACCACTGGCGACAACATCGATGTACTGTGGAGACCTCACGCCCCACGTGTTGAGCAATTCGGCGGTACGTCCACCCGGCCTCCCGCATGCCCACTATACGCCCTCGCTCAAAGTCCGTCAACTGCACATACGGTTCACGTCCACGCTGTCGCGGCATGCTACCAGTGTTAAAGACTGCGATGGAGCTCCGTATGCCACGGCAAACTGGCTGACACTGACGGCGGCGGTGCACAAATGCTGCGCAGCTAGCGCCATTCGACGGCCAACACCGCGGTTCCTGGTGTGTCCGCTGTGCCGTGCGTGTGATCATTGCTTGTACAGCCCTCTCGCAGTGTCCGGAGCAAGTATGGTGGGTCTGACACACCGGTGTCAATGTGTTCTTTTTTCCATTTCTAGGAGTGTAAATGCATTTCTTCTGATACCTCACAGCTTCAATTGGTTCCCCACACAAAGTTTTAACTATGCAAATGCCTTGAGGCAGTTTTTTCTTTTTCTTTCCTTGGTCAATGGATGAAAAATCCAAAAGTATTGAAATCAACATAATTAGGGATTTTCATCTTAAATCATGAAAGGTGAACATGCTTAATGTCAAATACTGAACACATCAAGTCATATCTAAGATATTCCGACGTTTGAAGGTTTTTTTATACATGCGAGTTCGATTCTTTTCTTCAACGAATCAGGTGTGGGCACGGGTGCGGTGGGAAGTTACTACTTACTGTGTACACTACTGGCCATTAAAATTGCTACACCAAGGAGAAATGCAGATGATAAACGGGTATTCATGGGACAAATATATTATACTAGAACTGACATGTGATTACATTTCCACGCAATTTTGGGTGCATAGATCCTGAGAAATCAGTACCCAGAACAACCACCTCTGGCCGTAATAGCAGCCTTGATACGCTTGGGCATTGAGTCAAACAGAGCTTGGATGGCGTGTTCACAGAGTAGTGACTGGAGTATTGTGACGAGCCAGTTGCTCGGCCACCATTGACCAGACGTTTTCAATCGGTGAGAGATCTGGAGAATCTGCTGGCCAGTGCAGCAGTCGAACATTTTGTGTATCCAGAAAGGCCCGTACAGGACCTGCAACATGCGGTCGTGCATTATCATGCTCAAATGTAGGGTTTCGCAGGGATCGAATGAAGAGTAGAGTGACGGGTCGTAACACATCTGAAATGTGACGTCCAGTGTTCAAAGTGCCGTCAATGCGAACAAGAGGTGACCGAGACGTGTAACCAATGACACCTCATATCATCATGCCGGGTGACACGCAGGTATGGCGATGACGAATACACGCTTCCAATGTGCGTTCACAGCGATGTCGCCAAACACGGATGCGACCGTCATGATGCTGTAAACAGAACCTCGATTCATCCGAAAAAATGACGCTTTGCCATTCGTGCACCCAGGTTTGTCGTTGAGTACACCATCGCAGGCGCTCCTGTCTGTGATGCAGCGTCAAGGATAACCGCAGCCATGGTCTCCGAGCTGATAGTCCATGCTGCTGCAAACGACGTCGAACTGTTCGTGCAGATGTTTGTTGTCTTGTAAACGTCCCCATCTGTTGACTCAGGGATCGAGACGTGGCTGCACGATCCGTTACAGCCATGCGGATAAGATGCCTGTCATCTCGACTGCTAGTGATACGAGGCCGTTGGGATCCAGCACGGCGTTCCGTATTACCCTCCTGAACCTACCGACTCCATATTCTGCTAATAGTCATTGGATCTCGACCAACGCAAGCAGCAACGATAAACCACAATCGCGATAGGCTACAATCCGACCTTTATCAAAGTCGGAAACGTGATGGTACGCATTTCTCTCCTCCTTACACGAGGCATCACAACAATGTTTCACCAGGCAACTCCGCTCAACTGCTGTTCGTGTATGAGAAATCGACTGGAAACTTCCCTCATGTCAGCACGTTGTAGGTGTCGCCACCGGCGCCAACCTTGTGTGAATGCATTGAAAAGCTAATCATTTGCATATCACAGCATCTTCTTGCTGTCGGTTAAATTTCGCGTCTGTAGCATGTCATCTTCGTGGTCTAGCAATATTAATGGCCAGTAGTGTAAAACAAGACGATAAAGGAATGGGCCGAACTAAAATCTGTGGTGGGAGACTACCGTAACGAACACGACCGATAAATAACAATGAAAACAGTTCAAGGAAGTTGTTTGCAAAATTCCAAGAAACAAGAAAGTAGACAGTTATGAAATGTCATTTCGAAAACACATAAGAGCAACATTGTATGTGATGATGCACATCAGTAAAGGCCGTAGTGCATGCATATGTGTAGACTGGGGATGTACGGTCTTGCTAGTGCCATGGGGCGAAAATCTCTCAGTGTGACCACGTAAGGCCTGCAAGGAAAGGGAGAACAAGTACCTAATTCGTTCGCATTATTTGTTTTACAAATATTCATTTTATTCAGCAGATACTATTGCCAGGCTTCTAGACTGGCTTGTGCTTTCCTGGAGGGAATGAAAGTCTAGTAAAAAAATTAGAAGAACGACTGGGGAGGAGCGGACCACATTCATATCAATTGAAAGGGTACAGTACCGCCCGACATTGAAAATAGTTAAACATTCTTCGTTATTCTTGTCAGAACAAGATATTTTTTGTAATAATAACTCAATTTCACTTAATACACCAAAGCCAGATACCAGTGTAGGAAAGAAGGACAATTTATTTATATAGTTGATCACATGTGCACTCCCACAAAATAAATCGCTACATCCAGTTTGGTGAGATCTGTGAAACGAATGAATGTATGGTCGTCTACTAACCGCAGTTAGTGAATATGCAATATATCATCATCTTTGAGACGGTCCTTTGGTCACCTTTGGTGGAACCAAAGAGATGAAATTTACCTGAGCTTCGAGCGCCTGAAATGTGGCTGACCAATACGGTAGCATGGTGCTCCCACACCTCGGCAGAGGTGCGAGATGACCTAAAGAACGGACATGTTTCAGCACTCTGGCGCTGGATCTTGTGTTGGTAAGATCTGTCTTAGGTGTGCTCCATAAAGACAAAAGATTGGAGAGAATGGTATACATGTGGAATACTTAAGAGTAGTTTGGAATAATTATTTTTCTATTTCAGGAACTTTTTTGGGGGGGGGGGGGAGAGAGAATTAATTGACAGGCAGGTAATATTAAGGGGATCGTAGTAATCTTCGGAAGTGACCAACGGTCACAATGAAACCAAGTGTAGCAATAAGTTGAAATACTCGCGAGTGCTAGTACTACGTTGAAATACTTCCGAGTGCTAAAGTTAAGCTGAATTACTGCCGTGTGTACTATAAGTTGGAAATGTTTAAGAAATGGCATGTGCAGGACTAGAAATTAGAGACGAGCACTTCCACGTGGTGAGTACTGTGTGAGTCTCAATCTGTGTATGAGACAAAGGGTAAAGAGAAGTACTCGTCCAAGGTATCGGTTGAGGACTCCCGTGTGTGACGAATATGATCTTAATATTACTTTGGGTGTTATGTTTCCGTGTGACGCTTGATTCAAACTCTAATACGCTGAGAGAGAAGCAAGGTGAGCCAGCCGCCTATCCAGCAACGCCACTTGGCTTGGATTGCACAGGAAGACGTGCATATATTCTCCAGAGTTCGTAGTAGGAAAGAAAAGTTACGAAGTGGGGCAGTGTCGTGTGAAACTGGGATGAATACTAATTGAAGTGGGGAAGCTGAAAGTGAAGTGATCCTAACGTTGTGACTATTCTTTGTGGTGTATTCTATGTTGCCTGTGTGATATATTTCACGTAATTTAAGTATGTGTGGTTTGCATGGGAGAGTAGCAAGATAGGTACAGAGGCAGTGGGTTATGCATGTTCCTTTTTGTACCGCTCGGTCTGGAGGAAATTTTCGTGATGATGGGTGTGAGGGTCGAAGTGTGAGATATAGCAAAAGATCCACCATCCTATCCAGAAAGTGCACTGTAGCGTTACATAAGATAGTCACCAATACAAGGCCTTGCCCACTGAGCGGAGTTTCTCGTGTGTAATTGTTGTATAAAATGTAATGGTGTGTTTAGGTTATCTTTGAATCATAATAGAATTTATCGGAATAAAAAAGATAGTGAAAAGAAAAAGATTGGGGGCCTTGTTCTTCGGATAGTGTGTAGTCATTATATCCAGAATTTATAATGTGTGCGCCATTCATATTCAGTACGATGGCCACGTGTTGATCAAAGGCGTTGGGTAAGAAAGAAAATGTGGTATTGCCAGTGTGTACTGAACAATCAGAGTTGTGTATTAATAATAGTCAAATGTGCGTTATCCGTTTCCGTTGCGTAATATTCAAACAGGAGAATAATTTGTAGCTTAATTGTGAGTGCTAGAACTCACAATCAGTCATTGATGTTACACGATAAATAAGAATAAATCCACTCGCTTGGTAGACCACTCATCTTGCAAGCCTGACTGCTTGATGCCACGGTATGAGCAAGGCATGTGGGTGCCTCTCATAATGGCAGGTCGCGGTGTGTGGCTCCTTGGTATAGTGCAGGGCTGGCCACTGATCGACACCCATGTGGGCGGCAAGCGAGCCGAGGCTCGGCCTGTCTCGACTTAGCTCGGACCTTCTCGAAGTACACAGTACAGTGCGACATTTCATTTAGTATTTCAGTGTGACATTTTTTCGTGGCATAACTCTCTTCACGTCGGCAAGATTGTGGGTGTCAGCGATGTTTATCCTTCGGTATTTGTTTGTGATACGAACGACGTACCAGGTCCAGTGGCTCTTTGCACAAAAAGAGGCAGTCAAGCAATCGATAGTGACAAGCCTTTAGAACTGAATGGGGGGAATGGCAGAAGAGAGGAATAAGAATTCTCTACGTATGCAACGCAGTCGCATATTCGACAGCTACAGCAAATTTGCTATGAAACGATATTACAGTACCACGCAAACAGAATTCATAGATTTACACTACTGGCCATTAAAATTGCTACACTAAGAAGAAATGATAAACGGGTATTCATTGGACAAATATATTACACTAGAACTGACATGTGATTACATTTTCACGCAATTTGGGTGCATAAATCCTGAGAAATCAGTACCCAGAACGACCACCTCTGGCCTTAATAACGACCTTGATACGCCTGGGCATTGAGTCAAACAGAGCTTGGATGGCGTGTACAGGTACAGCTGCCCATGCAGCTTCAACACGATACCACAGTTCATCAAGAGTACTGACTGGCGTATTGTGACGAGCCAGTTGCTCGGCCACCATCGACCAGACGTTTTCAATTGGTGAGAGATCTGCAGAACGTACTGGCCAGGGCAGCAGTCGAACATTTCCTGTAGCCAGAAAGGCCCGTACAGGACCTGCAACATGCGGTCGTGCATTATCCTGTAGAAATGTAGGGTTTCGCAGCGATCGAATGAAGGGTTGAGCCACGGGACGTAACACATCTGAAACGTAACGTCCACTGTTCAAAGTGCCGTCAATGTGAACAAGAGGTGACCGAGACGTGTAACCAATGGCAGCCCATACCATCAGGCCGGGTGATACGCCAGTATGGCGATGACGAATACACGCTTCCAATATACGTTCACCGCGATGTCGCCAAAGACGAATGCGACCATCATGGTGCTGTAAACAGAACCTGGATTCATCCGAAACAATAGCGTTTTGCCATTCATACACCCAGGTTCGTCGTTGAGTACACCATCGCAGGCGCTCCTGTCTGTGATGCAGCGTCAAGGGTAACCGCAGCCATGGTCTCCGAGCTGATAGTCCATGCTGCTGCAAACGACGTCGAACTGTTCGTGCAGATGGTTCTTGTCTTGCAAACGTCCCCATCTGTTGACTCAGGGATCGAGACGTGGCTGCACGATCCGTTACAGCCATGCGGATAAGATGCCTGTCATCTCGACTGCTAGTGATACGAGGCCGTTGGGATCCAGCACGGCGTTCCGTATTACCCTCATGAACCCATCGAATCCATATTCTGCTAACAGTCATTGGATCTCGACCAACGCGAGCAGCAATGTCGCGATACGATAAACCGCAATCGCGATAGGCTACAATCCGACCTTTATCAAAGTCGGGAACGTGATGGTACCCATTTCTCCACCTTACACGAGACATCACAACAACGTTTCACCAGGCAACGCCGGTCAACTGCTGTTTGTGTATGAGAAATCGATTGGAAACTTCCCTCGTGTCAGCACGTTGTAGGTGTCGCCACCGGCGCCAATCTTGTGTGAATGCTCTGAAAAGCTAATCATTTGCATATCACAGCATCTTCTTCCTGTCGGTTAAATTTCGCGTCTGTAGCACGTCATCTTCGTGGTGTAGCATTTTAATGGCCAGTAGTGTAGTTGACAATGAAGGGTAAAAAATTACTACATTCGACAGACAGGATTCATCGTTCTCTACATCAGGGAGCACTTTGAGCTAAATTTGCAGGTATAGAGCACGTGAAAAACTGGCGGTATGAACTGTAAAATTTCTGAAGTTGGCTGCGTCATTCGACTGTCAGCTGCAACAGTTTTCGATGGAATTGAACAGAGTGTGCGGAGATTTTATACATCACTGCGAAGTACGTCGGTTAAGTCAAGGGGCATGCCTCGGATGATTTTTCGATTTAAAATCCATTATTATTGAAATTATGACGTTAAAAGAAGTGCGGGGTGCAAAATTAGAACGTCCGGAATGAACTGCACCTTTCGCACTTTAAGTGGAGTTGACGGCTCACTGCCCACACAGTAAGACATTAGAAGGTGAGAAAGAACTTCTAATTTGATAGAAATGCATTTAAAAAGAAAATCGCATTCTGGAAATAATAAATTCTGACACACTCAGTGCAGTTCCCTGAGCGAAGTTGAAAGAATTCGTTGATGGTTGGTGAAAGAATTGGGAGAACAATTTTCTGACCGTTTTGTTGATGCTGCCAATCTTGCTCTCTTTCGAGATCGTTTGCCGTTATAGTTGAAAGCACCCCTTTGCATTTGCAGATGTGAGTGGTTGATCTGTAGCGTGATTATGGAATTAACCCTTGGGTTGTCGCGCGGGTGACATGCCACCCAGCGACTTTCTTTCAGTTATGTCTCGCCCATACGGGTTTTCCACAGAAGTGAACTAATGTAGCTTCGAGTTCCACTTTAAGGGTCAGTATTTGACCATCGTTGTTTGAAGGTGGCTATTGTTAGGAGTAAAAGCATATGTTTGTCCACATTCCCTACGCTTACATACGACGCATCTTCCGGAAGACACAAACCGAATTTCGGAAACCGTTTTTCGCTCTCGCGTTTACAAAAAAAATGGCTCTGAGCACTATGGGACTTAACTTCTGTGGTCATCAGTCCCCTAGAACTTAGAACTACTTAAACCTAACTAACCTAAGGACAGCACACACATCCATGCCCGAGGCAGGATTCGAACCTGCGACCGTAGCAGTCCCGCGGTTCCGGACTGCGCGCCTAGAACCACTAGACCACCGCGGCCGGCCTCGCGTTTACATGTTTAGGCCTAAAGCAGATTTGCTAGCCCAACTGAATATGGCGTCTGAAAAGATTCAGTCTTAGATTTGTCCTTCACTGTACAAAAAGCCTCTCCGTCCATATTAGCAGAAAATTTGTGAAAACAAGACGAAAGGTGACAGGATCCGAAACCGGTTGCGTTCATATGGAAGGAAAAAATCGATTGCTGGATTTGAAAGCCGGCAACCTGAAGCGTATTTCTAAAAATCGATATTGAAGTGTTGACATGACCACCCAGAAGCGGTACTGGAAAATCTTCTTACGAAATCCAGTTTTGGGACCCCATGTAGACGGGGTGATTGTCCGCTCTGTCACGGGACTACGGCAGACTAATCCTTTTATGTTAAAGCTGTGCGGGATGTCTACATTGTTTTCCTCAGGTAGAATATCCACGTCTCCGTACTGAGGTTGCAAAAGCACTACAACATTTCGATCAACACATGTGTGTGATAAATGCAAATGCCTTGTGGCTAGGGCCTCCCGTCGGGTAGACCGTTCAATAATGTGTGTGAAATCTTATGGGACTTAACTGCTAAGGTGATCAGTCCCTAAGCTTACACACTACTGAACCTAAACTATCCTAAGGATAAACACACACACCCATGCCCGAGGGAGGACTCGAACCTCCGCCGGGACCAGCCGGTAGACCGTTCGCCTGGTGCAAGTCTTTCGAGTTGACCCCACTTCGGCGATTTGCGTGTCGATGGGGATGAAATGATGATGATAAGGACAACACAACACCCAGTCCATGAGCGGAGAAAATCTCCGACCCATCCGGGAATCGAACCGGGGCAGTTAGGTATGACATTCCGTCGCTCCGACCACTCAACTACCAGGGGCGGACACGTGTGTGATGCAAGACCTTTTTTCATTATGAAACTCAATGGGTCACTATTACGTGGCAACCTAGTGCGGAAATTTGTGAAACTATATGCCTGTGTCTATATGCCGACAGTTTGTACCAGCCAGATATAATATTATGTCTTCAACGTGCCAAAATAATTAAATAATGCTGATATTTTTGTTTTGTTTGTGACCGTGTTGTTGAGAAATGGAAAATATGAAAGCAAGTCGTATGCAGGGCGACTGCATTGTCAGTTAAACGTGGCGACTTCGCAGTGTCCCTCTCTCATCCCTCCTCATGCTGAGATAGTGTACCGTGGCGCTGGCGAAAGTTTGTAGCCAGGCTCAACGCTTTGGCACTCGTTCCAGGGCACGGCTCGCGAGCCGAATTCTTGGCCGCCCCTGGTCTAGAGGAAGCATTTATCCAGCGCTGCATACCTGATAATGATGTTACTAATGAAGATGATGACCGCGATGGTGATAAACATTATTACATTTTACGAAACAACGAAAATTTTAGGAATGTGGTAGATCACACAAAGAGACTTGTTTGAGAAGAAACTGAGGCACTTCGTGTTACAAAGGTAATTATACAAAAGAAGTAGCCGGCAGTTTTCTCGGAGGATTGCCCCACGCGAATTAATGTCATTAGGGGGGCCAGTTTGCACTGCTCGTTAAAAGGGCGCAGCGCCGCGGCTGCTACGGCCCGCCTTTGAGGGCGGCGGGCAAATTGTGCTGCGGTTCCCGTCCCAATTAACGTGGCGTGGCGGGCTCTCTTGTGAGAAGGGCGCGGCCCGCGGGCTTCGAAACGAGACCCGCCTGCGCGCAACGCAGTCTGGCGGCCGTCTGGAGCAGCTGACTATGGCTGGGAGGGGGGGGGGGGGGCGTGAAGTCTGACAGGCAGGGGCTGGGCGGCGGACCTGGTTCATACGGTTCCGTCCTGAAGTGGCGCCCAAGGGCAGCTCCATTTCACAGGACGCATGGGTACGAACACTACAGGGGATCCTCCGTGCAGGCGGACAGGAAACCTGGAATCACTGGGGGACATATCGGAATGCCCCAGTGCTAGACTTCTTCTTAGTTAGTTAAAGGCTATTTACAATTTGTACAGAAAGCAGATGGCAGTTATAAGAGTCGAGGGACGTGAAAGGGAAGCAGTGGTTGGGAAGGGAGTGAGACAGGGTTGTAGCCTCTCCCCAATGCTGTATATTGAGCAAGCAGTAAAGGAAACAAAAGAAAAGTTCGAAGTAGGTATTAAAATCCATGGAGAAGAAATAAAATCTTTGAGGTTCTCCGATGACATTGTAATTCTGTCAGAGACAGCAAAGGACTTGGAAGACCAGTTGAACGGAATGGACAGTGTCTTGAAAGGAGGGTATAAGATGAACATCAACAGAAGCAAAACGAGGATAATCGAATGTAGTCGAATTAAATCGAGTGATGCTGAGGGAATTAGATTAGGAAATGAGACACTTAAAGTAGTAAGGAGTTTTGCTATTTGGGGAGCAAAATAACTGATGATGGTCGAAGTAGAGAAGATATAAAATGAAGACTGGCAATGGCAAGGAAAGCGTTTCTGTAGAGGAGAAATTTGTTAACATCGAGTATAGATTTAAGTGTCAGGAAGTCGTTTCTGAAAGTATTTGTACGGAGTGTAGCCATGTATGGAAGTGAAACATGGACGATAAATACTTTAGACAAGAAGAGAATAGAAGCTTTCGAAATGTGGTGCTACAGAAGAATGCTGAAGATTAGATGGGTAGATCACATAACTAATGAGGAGGTATTGGATAGGATTGGGGAGAAGAGGAGTTTGTGGCAGTACTTGACCAGAAGAGGGGATCGGTTGGTAGGACATGTTCTGAGGCATCAAGGGATCACCAATTTAGTACTGGAGGTTCAAAAATGGTTCAAATGGCTCTGAGCACTATGGGACTTAACATCTGTGGTCATCAGTCCCCTAGAACTTAGAACTACTTAAACCTAATTAACCTAAGGACATCACACACATCCATGCCCGAGGCAGGATTCGAACCTGCGACCGTAGCAATCGCGCGGTTCCGGACTGAGCGCCTAGAACCGCTAGACCACCGCCGCCGGCGAGTACTGGGGGACAGCGTGGAGGGTAAAAATCGTAGAGGGAGACCAAGAGATGAATACAATAAGCAGATTCAGAAGGATATAGGCTGCAGTAGGTGCTGGGAGATGAAGGAGCTTGCACAGGATAGAGTAGCATGGAGAGCTGCATCAAACCAGTCTCAGGACTGAAGACCACAACAACAACAACAACAACAGTTAAATGTTCCACAGATAACTTGCACAATTCTTTTATCAGAATGACATGAAACGAGTTAATTTACAGTACATGTATTGCGGGCTTTCAATTAATAGTAAACTAAATGGGGATGTTGGTGTGGTGGCCCTCAACTACATACCATCCAATTCAGAGTTACAACATTAAAAGTTTTTGCTGGTTTCGTTGTCTAGGGGCTAGGATACGTAGTTGCCGCAATACAGGCCAAATACTGCTGAGTCTAAAATGTACGATAAGAATACACACTTAAATCGAATGGTCGAAGGTTTCTATAACTCGTCTATTGCAAATTATAAATGTAACATGTGAATTTATACATGAAAGATTGCAATTAAATAAAATTTGCAGTTACTATCTTAACGACTTTAAATGACGAATACGATAGTAGAAGTACTTTTGTGAATGCGGTATATTTCTGCAAAACACCTATTGTTGTCGATGGTCCAGCAATTAAATAAAATAAAAGTAGAATAACAGGGAAACAATAGATTCCTACTTCACGTAATTAGTTACGAACAACAACATAGCTTGCGAGATATTCACTTCTGAACGCCTACTACGTCTTCACTGCAGAAGCCACGGAAATCACACAAGAGCACAGGTCTGCACTCCGAAATATTTCTGTCCCCCACGACCACGCGCAAAACTCCACACTCTACTAGACTCTCTCACGACCGTGCGTCCGTCACGCCGTCGCGTCCAGCACTTCCCCTCCAGAACTCTCCTCTCCTCTCTGGAAACGATGCTCCTCCCACACCTCCATACGTCTCTCTATGCGTCCTTTTTGGAAACGATCAGTGTGATTGGCTAGAACGCTCCCGCCCTGTCTCCAAGCCAGCGTACACTCACAAACATACTAACACACATTCTAAATACTGGATTTACATTTAAAAAACTTGATATTAAATGAATGATCCTACGGCTGGACTATAAACAGGTCCTAACATACATTATTAAATACATAAATTAAATAAACATATACCAAAGGAATAGCTAGCAAAAGTAGGCCAGTAGCCTAATGTCTCTGTGCTTTCAAAAACACAGAAATATTTGACCAATTTCTTCATGAATAGTATATATCGGATATAAACAAAGACATAGTTGAATAAATATATTTATCTACATCCACATCTACATTTACACTCCACAAGCCACCCAACGGTGTGTGGCAGAGGGCACTTTACGTGCCACTGTCATTACCTCCCTTTCCTGTTCCAGTCGCGTATGGTTCGCGTGAAGAACGACTGCCGGAAAGCCTCCGTGCGCGCTCGAGTCCCTCTAATTTTACATTCGTGATCTCCTCTGGAGGTATAAGTAGGGGGAAGCAATATATTCGATACCTCATCCAGAAACACACCCTCTCGAAACCTGGACAGCAAGCTACACCGCGATTCAGAGCGCCTCTCTTGCAGAGTCTGCTACTTGAGTTTGTTAAACATCTCCGTAACGCTATCACGCTTACCAAATAACCCTGTGACGAAACGCGCCGCTCTTCTTTGGATCTTCTCTATCCACTCCGTCAACCCGACCTGGTACGGATCCCACACTGATGAGCAATACTCAAGTATAGGTCGAACGAGTGATTTGTAAGCCACCTCCTTTGTTGATGGACTATATTTTCTAAGGACTCTCCCAATGAATCTCAACCTGGTACCCACCTTACCAACAATTAATTTTATATGTTTATTCCACTTCAAATCGTTCCACATGCATACTCCCAGATATTTTACAGAAGTAACTGCTACCAGTGTTTGTTCCGCTATCGTATAATCATACAATAAAGGATCCTTCTCTCTATGTATTCACAATACATTACATTTGTCTATGTTAAGGGTCAGTTGCCACTCCCTGCACCAAGTGCCTATCCGCTGCAGATCTTCCTGCATTTCGCTGCAATTTTCTAATGCTGCAACTTATCTGTATACTACAGCATCATACAGCTTCCGGAATCCATGTTGATTCCTACAGAGTAGATTCTGGGTTTCCAGAAACGACATGATACGCGAGCAGAAAACATGTTCTAAAATTCTACAACAGATTGACGTCAGAGATATAAGTCTACAGTTTTGCGCATCTGCTCGACGACCCTTCTTAAAGACTGGGACTACCTGCATGCTGCTACCGTTATTTCGTGTAACTGTGGAGTACTTATGGTCTGACGCGATCGATAGTAATCAGCCACTTTGACCTCCAATAACTCACGTGCTATTGAAGTTTAATGCTTATAATTCATACCAATTTAGGTTTGCACTAATAGCTTTCTAAAGAGACACAGCGATCGACGAAATCGGATGAAGCGTTTAGATTTTGGAAATTCGTTGCTGGGTTGTACTTGTATAATTTATCGTCAGATACTAAAGTTTAAACTAATAAAGATATTGAAAATCCGAATACACCATCAGAATCGTAGTGCAAATAATACTAATGTACGTGTTTCTCCTTGAGGTATCATGACTGATCTGGGTATTATTAATTTCTATACGAACTGTGAAATGTCTGTCATTAAGGTTTCACAAAGTCCTCCATCTTTGGCTCTCCCGGAGTACAAGTGTCTTTCATCGACACAGCATCATGAAGGAATGTCCAGCCACGTGCTCGCTGAACCACGCGTTGGGACTACCCCTGTCCCTCAGCTAACGTTCGGCACCACGTGGCCGCTGCCGGGCCCCGGCTTGCCGAGCGGCCCGTGCGCCCACGCCAACACCGAACTTACACTCCTGGAAATGGAAAAAAGAACACATTGACACCGGTGTGTCAGACCCACCATACTTGCTCCGGACGCTGCGAGAGGGCTGTACAAGCAATGATCAAACGCACGGCACAGCGGACACACCAGGAACCGCGGTGTTGGCCGTCGAATGGCGCTAGCTGCGCAGCATTTGTGCACCGCCGCCGTCAGTGTCAGCCAGTTTGCCGTGGCATACGGAGCTCCATCGCAGTCTTTAACACTGGTAGCATGCCGCGACAGCGTGGACGTGAACCGTATGTGCAGTTGACGGACTTTGAGCGAGGGCGTATAGTGGGCATGCGGGAGGCCGGGTGGACGTACCGCCGAATTGCTCAACACGTGGGGCGTGAGGTCTCCACAGTACATCGATGTTGTCGCCAGTGGTCGGCGGAAGGTGCACGTGCCCGTCGACCTGGGACCGGACCGCAGCGACGCACGGATGCACGCCAAGACCGTAGGATCCTACGCAGTGCCGTAGGGGACCGCACCGTCACTTCCCAGCAAATTAGGGACACTGTTGCTCCTGGGGTATCGGCGAGGACCATTCGCAACCGTCTCCATGAAGCTGGGCTACTGTCCCGCACACCGTTAGGCCGTCTTCCGTTCACGCCCCAACATCGTGCAGCCCGCCTCCAGTGGTGTCGCGACAGGCGTGAATGTATCCCGTGCCACTCAACGTGCTCTAGAAGGTGTAAGTCAACTACCCTGGCCAGCAAGATCTCCGGATCTGTCCCCCATTGAGCATGTTTGGGACTGGATGAAGCGTCGTCTCACGCGGTCTGCACGTCCAGCACGAACGCTGGTCCAACTGAGGCGCCAGGTGGAAATGGCATGGCAAGCCGTTCCACAGGACTACATCCAGCATCTCTACGATCGTCTCCATGGGAGAATAGCAGCCTGCATTGCTGCGAAAGGTTGATATACACTGTACTAGTGCCGACATTGTGCATGCTCTGTTGCCTGTGTCTATGTGCCTGTGGTTCTGTCAGTGTGATCATGTGATGTATCTGACCGCAGGAATGTGTCAATAAAGTTTCCCCTTCCTGGGACAATGAATTCACGGTGTTCTTATTTCAATTTCCAGGAGTGTATATTATTTCCAGGCCGCCACAACTCGCCCGCTACCTCACAGTATGCATGATTACTTTTACCCTTAATGAACATATTACTTTGATCCTACTCATGCAACTACACCTGAAAACATAATTTTATACGGGTACCAGTTTTTAAGCAGTTCATCATCAATGGAAAAGAATGATTTTAAGCTGGATTTAAAATGTGCTTTACTGCCTGTCAGACATTTTATGTTGTTGTTGTGGTCATCAGTCCGAAGGCTGGTTTGATGCAGTTTTCCATGGTACGGTATCCTATGCAAGCCTCTTCCTCTCCGAATAATTACTCCAACTTGTGTCCTTCTGAATACGCTTACTGTAATCGTGTCTTGACCTCTCTCTCCGATTTTTACCCCTCACCTTAGCTGCAATACTACGCTGGTGATCCTTTGGTATCTCAGAACGCGTCCTTTCAACCGCCGGAATCATCCGTTCACGACTGATGCCAAATGTCGCAGTGTGGACGGAATATGGTGACGCTAAGGTTCAAATGGTTCAAGTGGCTCTGAGCAGTATGGGACTTAACATCTGTGGTCATCAGTCCCCTAGAACTTAGAACTACTTAAACCTAACTAACCTAAGGACATCACATACATCCATGCCCGAAGCAGGATTCGAACCTGCGACCGTAGCGGTCACGCAGTTCTAGACTGAAGCGCCTATAACCGCACGGCCACACCGGCCGGCTGACGCTAAGGAATTTTGTGGTATAGTGATCCAGTAACCGGCCTGGTGGTATAAGGTTGACGACACAACTTTTCCCCTTTCCATTTCAGCCTTCTCCTCCATTAATGCGAAGGAAACGTGCGTCTTGCTGCTGACTGCTTCATCACTGTTGTTCGGTTCATAGCCAAATGTGTCAATAACCACAACCTGAGTCTGTAGTCCCCCTTCAGCCTCGTAATGGCCCACACAGTAATGAATTAGTGTCTGCCGTCTTCGTTCAGGATGTTTTCCAAAATTTTAATTTCAGTCGCTTCTTTTCCTACGCTACTTCAGAAACTATTCGTTCTCTTACTGGCTTGTGTGTGGCCGAAATTAATTCGGTATCCATATTGTAAACTGTCTTCTGCTGCGGCTAAGTTTGCAGAATAGCGTAGGGGTAAACAACTCTTGTGTAATATACAGAATGGCTTTGACAAATGCTATCGCCAGGTTCTAACGGTGACATGCGTACGCCAAGCGCTCGTAGCTCTACACCTTCACTATACATTTGGAACATATCGTAAGCCCATCACAATAAGTGATAATTCCTGCCATCGAAACTGCCACAATAGAGATAGACAGACTTAACAACCTGCCAGTAGACGATGTTAAAATTAAAAGAGAACTAGTGATATTGTAAGAAGTGGCTACCAACAGTTCTTTCACAGCAGAAATGGTCACACAACCGTATGGGCAGAGAGTTAAAACAAAGAGTGCCGATTTAATTGATGAAATTACATTTGAAGGAGGAAATGTCAAGTACCAAAAAAAAAGAAAAGAAAAGAAAAAGATAGGCTCACCAGTTAGGTGTAGTCTCAGACAAGACGTCACAGGTGTTCAAGGAAAGTAACGTAGGTACCAGTTTTCAAACAGACAATATATTGAAAACAATACACAACACTGACAGGACCGACCAGTCTACAAGATTTGGGGTCTACTGAATAGAATGTGGAGTGTAGTAGATCTATTTCAACCAACATTTAATTGAGTATAAACATTCTGTTAATAACATAGGTTCTGCCCTAAAATACTGCACGGGTAGCTAAAAGCAAAATTATCCACACATTTGAAGCAACAGAAATTGTCAACTGCATTACAATCATCCACACCGGTTGCTTAACCGTCAGACAGATCTAACAAACGAAGTGTTTTAGGTAACTTCCAATCTATGTGCCAGTTACGTAAAATAACAGGCATAAAGATGCATAGCCTCTCTTCTTTGACTTTGATTTACTGTACTAACAATTTGTATAGCAACCTATGTATGTGGATTTTATAATAAGTATGGGACTTACGACGTTTTTTATATGACAACGACTTAGAACATGTACTCTCTCACACATTTAAATTTCTATTTCTATATTTTATTTTATTTTTAGCTTCATTGGATGTATTGTATTTCAGCAGCTCTTTGTGACCAGTTTTCTTAGTCCATACTTTGTCTTGTATTGTGTTGTGTTTCTCGAATATCTGATGGTAAGAGAGAATCATATGCACTCCCGCACATTTTATTTCCTATCTTTAGAGTATCCATTATCTCTTATTTTAGCAGTTTACCCTAAATACTGTGGAACAGATTTTATAATTCAACTCAAATAGCCTTTCTCGTAAACGTTCTAAGCACCCAGAAATTGTGTGAGCACTTCTACATACGTTTTTACAAATTTTTATTTCATTTCAAGTATTAGAGGGTGGTCTTGTATTTGGGTGGAAGCATCTAGTCACATATTTTTGTCTCCATTTCATATACTGCGCAGTTCGTTGTACTGTTGGAACGGTTCCTATGCGAGCAGTATTTTGCCCTCAGCGTTGTTTCAGCTTTTGTAGTGTACGCGCTTGATATGTAAGATTGCTGCATTCATGGTGTCTGTCCTTTAGTACAGATAACATACCTACCTTTAAGCCACTCTGTCACACACAAAATTTCTTTCCCATCCGTTGCACCAATGACAGTATCACTACATACAAAGCTGTATTCTGTCAACAAATATGAATGATATTATGGTACTGTAATTACTACTGTTCTCATCAAAAAGTACCATCCCTGAGATTAATACCGGAAACACTAACTGTCAGTGTGTGTTCGCGCGCACTTCTTCAGCTCAGTTCTAAACATTTATTTACTGAGATTTGCGTTAAAAATCTCATTGCAAAATTCTATGATTTTCACGATGTACGCAGCCTCGCGCCCGTTTAGTGTTGCTGTATTGTTAGAGTGGAAAGAGTCAGATATGACAATGACATGTGTTCCACCATCTCTATTTCCCACTATCCATCTCAACACCTATCATCTTCGTAGTTTTCCTACCTAATAGAGTATTGGCTGTTTACCTACAGCCTTCAAACCTATGGAAAAAATTCTATCCTCCTACAATACTTCTCACCCGCTGCATGTCCTTCAGATTTTAGGTGTAAGTGCAGTACTTCAATGTTTTTTATCGGAAGAATTTCGCCTTTATGCGATCTGTATTTAAAATACAAATGTATTTTCGTTGTTTAGCTGACTCTGATTTTTTAGTTTAAAATAGAAATACAGCCCTAATGTTTCTTTCTCATCCTCGTTACATATTTTTTGATTCGCTTGGCTGAAGATCGAAATATTTTACCGCTGACAGCTTAATCCCTACTCATATGGAACTAAAGGGATGAAATAACGATAAAGGGAAGAAAATGAAGACAATTGTACATCTCGGAAGATAATTAAAATTTTACATGTGCTGAATTACTGTGTAAGTGATGTATTATTTCTGCGCTCTTTTGTAATGTAATACAGTAAACAAGGCACGATAGAGCCATTCTATATATTGACTCTGTTCTCTGTTTTTGCAGTATACCACTTGATAATAAGCTTAATGCCAAAACTTTCTACAATCCGTGGCGAACAGGGTATTTTTTAATTTTTTAAGAAGACCTATACCGCCCATCACGAACATGAACTGTCACATTTTTGCAGAGAGCTGCCAGATTAATGTCTTGTTATGTCTTTTCAGGAGCCGGGGATTCAGGTTAAAATGCCAGGTATAGCGAGGTTGAAGCGCCCCTAGTGGAGGTTGAACGTAAAAGCTACATATCTATACTTGACGGTGGACTGATACGAGGCGACGTCATAGTCGGCATTACGTCTATATAGGAAGAGGGCAGCCACTTACCCGTTGACAATAACCAATTTTATCTACTTCTTCTGGGTGCACGCCCGAACATACTTTATTAATTCATTTCCCTGTGAGAAAATTGTTTCGCTGTTTTTCTGTAGTATGCATAAAACACTCCACGTGATCTATGGTAGTTCTGTCAATAATGCCACCATCATTTACTTCTACGATAGTCGTCGAATTCTATAAGTCCATCCGTAGTGACCTCAATATTGATGGTACAGTGTCTGACCTATTACGTTCTTGACATTAAAAACGATGCAGTCAGATGAAGAGCATATTCTAAGACAAATAAATGGACCCTCCCCGATGGAATTATCTGAATGGAACGGGAATCGGTACATGTGATGTACATGACTAGACAAACAAACGACTGCAGTTTCAGGAAAACTGGATGATTTATTCAAGAGAATGAGCTTCTCAATTTGACTGAATCAGTAACATATTAGTCCACCTCTGACCCTTACGCAAGCAGTCATTCGGCTTGGCATTGATTGACAGAATTGCTGGATGTCGTCCTGAGGGATAGCGTGTCAAATTCTGTCCAGCTGGCGCGTTATACAACCAAAATTCCAAGCTGCTTGGACGGCCCTGCCCATAATGCTCCAAACGTTCTCAACTGGAGAGAGATCCAGTGACCTTGCTGGCCAAGGTAAGGTTTGGCAAGGACGAAGAGAAGCAATAGAAACTCTAGCTCTGTGCAGGTGGACTTCACCTTACCGAAATGTAAGCCCAAGATGGCTTGCCACGAAGGGCAATAAAAATAAGTGTACAATATGTCGACGTACTGGTGTGCTGCAAGGGCACCGCAGATGACAACCAAAAGGGTCCTACTATGAAAAGAAGTGGCATCCAAGACTATTATTTTTGGTTGTCGGGCCGTATGGCCGTCAACAGTCAGGTTGGTATCCCACTCTCGTCCGAAGCGGCTTCAGACCCGTCCTCGGGCTATAATCTCACTGACTGGTGTAAAATTGTCTTCAACGAATTGAGCCCCGATGACGTCTACCGATCTCCGTCCGTGTCCTTCTGGTTGTCGGACCATATGGCAGGCGACAGTCGTATTGGTATTCCACCGCTGTCCGAGGTGTCTGCAGACATGTGCTCGCCTCGAACCTCACTGACTAAAGTAGAATTGTCTTCAACGATGATTTCCGCTTCGAACTGAGAACTGATGACATCACATCTACCTATCCCCGTCTCATTCATTCACTGTTCGTAGTTTTTGGTCATAGAGCGAATGTGGTTGCCTGTAGATCAGCTAGCGACGATACCCTTTCAGGCCTGCATGGGAAGAGAGAGATAGGAAGACATCCACTGGTTCAAATAACATTTTTCGAAGTAAAACAGTACAGCGTTTCATGTTATTTACACTACTGGTCATTGAAATTGCTACTCCAAGAAGAAATGCAGATGATAAACCGGTATTCATTGGACAAATATATTATACTAGAATTGACATGTGATTACATTTTCACGCAATTTGGGTGCATAGATCCTGAGAAATAAGTACCCAGAACGACCACCTCTGGCCGTAATAACGGCCTCGATACGCCTGGGCATTGAGTCAAACAGAGCTTGGATGGAGTGTACAGGTACAGCTGCCCATGCAGCTTCAACACGACACCACAGTTCATCAAGAGTACTGACTGGCGTATTGTGACGAGCCAGTTGCTCGGTCACCATTGACCAGACGTTTTCAATTGGTGAGAGATCTGGAGAATGTGCTGGCCAGGGCAGCAGTCGAACATTTTCTGTAGCCAGAAAGGCCCGTACAGGACCCGCAACATGCGGTCGTGCATTATCCTGCTGAAATATAGGGTCTCGCAGGGATCGAATGAAGGGTAGAGCCACGGGTCGTAACATATCTGAAATGTAACGTCCACTGTTCAAAGTGCCGTCAATGCGAAAAATAGGTGACCGAGACGTGTAACTGATGACACCCCATTTCCATCACGCCGGGTGATACGCCAGTATGGCGGGCGATGACGAATACACGCTTCCAATGTGCGTTCGACGCGATGTCGCCAAACACGGATGCGACCATTATGATGCTGTAAACAAGACCTGGATTCATCCGAAAAAATGACGCTTTGCCATTCATGCACCCAGGTTCGTCGTTGAGTACACCATCGCAGGCGCTCCTGTCTGTGATGCAGCATCAAGGGTAACCACAGCCATGGTCTCCGAGCTGATAGTCCATGCTGCTGCAAACGTCGTCGGACTGTTGGTGCAGAAGGTTGTTGTTTTGCAAACGTTCCCATCTGTTGACTCAGGGATCGAGACGTGGCTGCACGATTCGTTACAGCCATGCGGATAAGATGCCTGTCATCTCGACTGCGAGTGATACCAGGCAGTTGGGATCCAGCACGGCGTTCCGTATTACCTTCCTGAACCCACCGATTCCATATTCTGCTAACAGTCATTGGATCTCGACCACGCGAGCAGCAATGTCGCGATACCATAAACCACAATCGCGATAGGCTACAATCCGACCTTTATGAAAGTCGGAAATGTGATGGTACGCATTTCTCCTCCTTACACGAGGCATCACTACAACGTTTCACCAGTCAACGCCGGTCAAATGCTGTTTGTGTATGAGATATCGGTTGGAAACTGTCCTCATGTCAGCACGTTGTAGGTGTCGCCACTGGCGCCAGCCTCTTGTGACTGCTCTGAAAAGCTAATCATTTGCATATCACAGCATCTTCTTCCTGTCGGTTAAATTTCGCGTCTGTAGCACGTCATCTTCGTGGTGTAGCAATTTTAATGGCCAGTAGTGTATCCGTCTTAGAACTGCTGTAAGTCAGCTACCTTAGTACCGAGTATATGGTGTGGAAAAAATGAGATTTCTCCATAACTCCCGACAAATCGCCTCGTAACTATTGGTAGTGCTGGTAATAGATCCCCCGGCAAAAGCGTCAGCACCGTCTTCACTCCTCTGAACCCCCCCCTCCCCCCCCCCCCCTCAGCCCGCCCTGGCAACCTTCCTAGTTCTCACCGGCTCCAGCGGCGGGAGCCCATAATGCGTGTCTTAACTGAAATTCAATTACCGCCACTCCGGAAACTCATTCACCGGCTCCTGGGAGGCTTGCAACTTGGGAAACCGGTTGCCAAACCGTAAGCGCAATACTGATAGTCGATAATTAATAAGGCGCCGCTGCATAATCAGGCACCTCGGTAATGGCGCTCGTGCAAGCATGCTCAACGCGTTCCCACTACCGGCCGTAAAGTGAACGCGAATTGAAACGCCACAATTTGACTGAATAATTTGGTGCATACCTGATTATCATCATTTATAATTCAATACTGTAGTGACACCTTTGCAGTTTATGGAAATATAATCATCCAATCGATGGAATAAATAGGCAGAGTTCTGAGCAAGAAAAGCATTCTGTATGTTTTTCAAAGTCCACAGAGGAACAACAGCAGGGGCGAATTCCAGTCATGCACATAATGACGGTCACTTGATACAGCAGTAGAATGTTTCCTCTTAGGTGTTCTGGTTGGTGGTGTCGTCTTCAGAACTATAGTAGGAATTAAAACGACACTGTTAGCTATTACCTCCTGGTGCCGCTTAGCAGTAAGACAGGTATTAAGGTTTTCATCAATTTTCTTTTAATTCTATGTGTGTGATTTAACTGAGATAAATGTGAGTACTCTTATTAGCTTTGTAGCATATTTTTCATTTGTAAATAGGTTACATATAGGAAATCATTGTGACAGTTTAATGTATAACCTGGAGTGCAACTACTTTGCAAGGTATGTAATGGCTTGTACTTGGGGCTATAGCGGTCACATAACCGGCATTGCCTTCACAACCGGCATTCGCCAATATAGTAACGGTTTTAATTTTACTCACATTTAGATTGTAAGGAATCATAAAAGAATTTCGAAGAACGCCACACGGAATCAAGAGCAACTAAAAGATACTATTAAAGCTTGCAAAAACGGTAAATCTGGAAGGTCAGAGACAAAAGAATAATAAATCCTTTTCAGCACCCTACAGGAGGACGTAAGGAAGAAAACTGAGGAGGCCTCTGGAATGGGTCACAAATCGGTGTTTTCTGTTCAGCAGAAGAAGGGAATTGCAGAACGTATCAAAGAGTTAGTAAAAATGTTTTATGGCATCTGTCCTCTGGATCTTAGAATATGAATTCAAAGAAACGAACAAAATAGGCAACAGTTTCAACCCATTTGGGCGTTTGCGCAGTAGAGATTGGGTAAAGAATCTTCTGGAGAGACCTTCCGCTATTTCTGTAAGGAGGCCAGAATCAATCAGCGTGAGCCGGAGTCGAGGTCTCAATAAGGAAGAATCGTCCACATTCTATGTTCTTCTACCTGAAAGACCCAGCAACTCAAATAAAACTCAGAATGAAATATCTTCCAGTAAAGTAAAGTCACGTGCAGATATACGAGGTGCATTCAAGTTCTAAGGTCTCCGACTTTTTTTCTAATTAACTACTCACCCGAAATCGATGAAACTGGCGTTACTTCTAGACGTAATCGCCCTGCAGACGTACACATTTTTCACAACGCTGACGCCATGATTCCATGGCAGCGGCGAAGGCTTCTTTAGGAGTCTGTTTTGACCACTGGAAAATCGCTGAGGCAATAGCAGTACGGCTGGTGAATGTGCGGCCACGGGGAGTGTCTTTCATTGTTGGAAAAAGCCAAAAGTCACTAGGAGCCAGGTCAGGTGAGTAGGGAGCATGAGGAATCACTTCAAAGTTGTTATCACGAAGAAACTGTTGCGTAACGTTAGCTCGATGTGCGGGTGCGTTGTCTTGCTGAAACAGCACACGCGCAGCCCTTCCCGGACGTTTTTGTTGCAGTGCAGAAAGGAATTTGTTCTTCAAAACATTTTCGTAGGATGCACCTGTTACCGTAGTGCCCTTTCGAACGCAATGGGTAAGGATTACGCTCTCGCTGTCCCAGAACATGGACACCTTCATTTTTTCAGCACTGGCAGTTACCCGAAATCTTTTTGGTGGCGGTGAATCTGTGTGCTTCCATTGAGCTGACTGGCGCTCTGTTTCTGGATTGAAAAATGGATTCACGTCTCATCCATTGTCACAACCGACGAAAAGAAAGTCCCATTCATGCTGTCGTTGCGCATCAACATTGCTTGGCAACATGCCACACGGGCAGCCGTGTGGTCGTCCGTCAGCATTCGTGGCACCCACCTCGATGACACTTTTCGTATTTTCAGGTCGTCATGCAGGATTGTGCGCACAGAACCCTCAGAAATGCCAACTCTGGAGGCAATCTGTTCAACAGTCATTCGGCGATCCCCCAAAACAATTCTCTCCACTTTCTCGATCATCTGGTCAGACCGGCTTGTGCGAGCCCGAGGTTGTTTCGGTTTGTTGTCACACTATGTTCTGCCTTCATTAAACTGTAGCCCCCACGAACGCACTTTCGACACATCCATAACCCGATCACCACATGCCTCCTTCAACTGTTGATGAATTTCAATTGGTTTCACACCACGCAAATTCAGAAAACGAATGATTGCACGCTGTTCAAGTAAGGAAAACGTCGTCATTTTAAGTATTTAAAACAGTTCTCATTCTCGCCGCTGGCGGTAAAATTCCATCTGCCGTATGGTGCTACCATCTCTGGGACGTATTGACAATGAACGCGGCCTCATTTTAAAACAATGCGCATGTTTCTATCTCTTTCCAGTCCGGAGAAAAAAAATCGGAGGCCTTAGAACTTGAATGCACCTCGTATCACTGATTGCAGGTCCTAGCAACGCTCCAAAGTATAGACAAGGAGAGAAATGATAGCATTCATTAAGCCTAACAGAGCTGCCAGGAAGAAAATTCTTTGAGAAAAAGGTGCAAAGAAGGCAAACATAGGTAAATTGAAGGCTTTGCAGAAGATAGCCTTCAGAAGAGAACTGTACATATCTACTAGGAATCTAGTTGCTGCACTGGTGATGCTACATCGCAGACTGACATCGATACCTGTGCGGTGATAATTCGGATGACGTCATTGAAACTGACGGGAAAAAGTGTCTAGTTTTTGTGGGCTATGGAAAGGATCGTGAAGTCAGTGGCCTAGAGGCAAATCAAGCTTGTTAAGGGTTGGATCAACAAGACTACAATGATTGTGAATTTTATGTAAAGACAACAGCAAAGTAAATAGGAAACATTCACTTATTTAAAATTTGTCAAGCTATTATATTTCCTGAATTTCATATTCTTTACATCCCATAATATTGAGTTTAAAATCGTTCTGCATGCATTGTCTTGATTTGAGAGTCGGTTTCCTTCATTATAGTGTTATATTTCCGTTTCTCCATATTTGTGATCATATAACATTTATTCGTTAAGTTATTAACACCTTTGCGGGCTTGGGCGGTGAAAGCAGTATTTTCACTTGATTCGATTTCTGCACAAGACCTAATACATAGTAGTTCAAAATAACATTGTTCCCAAATTTACGTATTTCAGTGAATGTAAACATGACGTATAATAAATAAGCACCCAAGTTTTAGATATTCTAATTTTAATCTCTCCTTAAATGCGGATTCTCCCCCATTTTCCCTGTACTCCGTCTGGGAATGGATAAAAGTGCCACAGAACAGCTATACACTGCCCGTTTCGATGCTGTAGAACAATAACCGAAGACAGTAACTAAAAATCTAGCGATGACCAAACGCGCTGGTATGACACCTCTTATCCATGCTACACTCTACTGTCAGGTCGATGGCCAGGGGAAGTGCTGACTAGATCTCTGTCACGAGACACTTCCTGTTATTCCATCCATGCTCTTTCCGAATACAGGGGCTACCTCCAAGCTCACTGAAATGAGAGTGGTACACACAATCCGGAATGATAAACAACGATTATTATTAAAGGTTGAACTCTGTGTCAGTCAGAAGAACAACAGAATGAAGAGTAAACTATGCTGTCTGACAAAAAGAAAGTGAAACAGTGAGAATGGGGGAGGGGTGGAGGAGAGGTTGGAAACGAATGAAACTTCAAGGATTGAGAGGCTATTTGATGTTATTTCGGTGATTACAATATCGAGGTAACATTACAAAGAATTTGGCAGTGAAAGGTCTCTGTTGGATTCCTTTCATGTTAATTTCTTAAATATGTTGTCATTTACGGCATAAATTCCTCTTCTAAATGTACTGTGGTGTTTCTGACTATCTGGGAGGAGACTGAGCAGTGGAACGTGTTACTTTTACACATAAACAACAACGTTCTGTCACACTACTACACTTTAAAACACAGTTTATAATAATTCATGTCACACAGTCTCATACGGAACCTACATCCACTTTCTTTTATATACTGTGTATGATAAGATTCTGTCATCCCACTTCCCTTCTGTGTGAGAGGATGAATGAGCAAATGTATTTCTAGTTGCATGCTTGATGGTAGCCTGTCTGCTAGAGAACAGTAGGACCAACGTCGGAACAGGTAGTTATGCTTTCTAAAAGCAGAGAGGTTTCTATTCTTATTATCGTCCTGTCCGTCTCTTGTCATGTTGGTATAGGAAGCTGCCTCATTGGTCACTTCCGTTTGTATCTGTTAAGCATGCTCGGTAGGGGCCCAGATCAGTCTGTGCGCGGCGAGCGTCTGAAGTGGTAAGATCTCCGGCTAAGTGCATGTCTGTTAAGTCCGTAGGACAATGGATTTCTTAAGTTCAGCCTAACTGAAAATTTAATCACCTTTATTTCAGGTTTAGCTCTAAAATATCTAATGTTATCTTAAATTGCAACACAGTGTAATTCGAGTGTGAAGTTCAGAATATCTTCCGGTAGTTGCTTAGTCACTACTTTGTGAGCAAAGTGGAACCACATGTTGATGATCCGTAACTCTAACTAAGATCATCAATATTCAATGCGAATGTGCGTGAGATTATAACGTCTTGCCTTGACCATATTTTTCAATATAGCAACTTTTCTGTACGTTCAACCCACGTGGGGTGTACTTTGTGAGACTAGTATCACGTGCTTATACAATTGTTTGACCCATCAGGTTAGTAAGACGATAGTAACCAATTCGAGGTTTTTCTCGCTTGGAAATTGCACTGACTTCGATCAAAGATATAAATTTGTTTTGCGTGTGAAAAAGTGCGTACTAGGTTGGGTACCGTTCGTGTTACTGTCGTAATTTTGGGGGGATACATTTATTCTGATAAGTGTGTTGCATACCGGGTATAAATTGAACTAATGCAGACACGTAACCAAGCTAAAAGTAGGCGGTCCAACAACTTCAGCAACATGGACCAAGGGGATAATTTGATTTCGAATATTAACACGTCGGACGGTTCCGAAAATGCATTGGGGAATACTTCAGAGGAAATGCAAAACAGGACGAACGGGCTCACATCAGAGCCAGAAATTAATTTGCCTCCAACTAACCAAATTGATTTGGCAGAACCCATGAAAGCCTTATTGCAACAAAATAAAGAAAACGCAGAGAAATCAGAAAACTAGTTCTGAGAACAAAAAGAATCATCCGAAAAATCGATCCGAGAGCTAGGCGAACAAATGACGCAGAAATCTGAAAAATAGATCCACGAGCTAGGCGAACAAATGACGCAGAATTCTTAAAAATCGATCCGTGAGCTAGGCGAACCAATAGACGAAAAACTAATCCACAGTAAATTTAGAAGAGGAATTTATGCCGTAAATGACAACATATTTAAGAAATTAACATGAAAGGAATCCAACAGAGACCTTTCATAACCCCAACCCTCCAGGAAAAGACTGTGCAGGGAATTTTCTGGTCATGCTAGGACATTCCTAAGCAGTTTTCTCACACCCAACTAAAACCAAAAATGTAAAGAAAAGGCAAAAGGTCACCAGCTACTTGCTAAAACGCAATAATTTCAACACATTTTTAGAATCTACCGATTTCAAAGAGAAAAAAAACAATCTGTGACACCTGTTTAAAAGGTAGTGCAGACCTAATTCGGTCAGCAAGTAAAAACAGTGGTTCCTGTGTCACTAATATGAAAACAATTTCTGGTTGTTACCCTTACGGAGTTCACCAGTATTTGCTCATTGCAAGAGCCAACTGATCACAGGAAAATTTATGACTGTTTATTAACAAGTAAAATTTATGAAAATAGCAAAGGTGTGACAGATTTAAAAAAAAAAAAACCATGAAAATAAAATCAGTATTATAAAGCAGGACATTACAATGCACAATCCGCAAAAGCAAAACAAAGATAAGAGAAAAAACATGTTTTACAAAGTGGTTATTGCAAAAAAAATTCTATATCTTATAAAACTAATAATTTGTAGAATTAAAATAATTTTGTGGCACTAATTTAATCACTCTACTACATTTCAGTTAGTTAGCAAACAATGATCAATGTGTCATTATACTGAAACTACAATTAATTATGTGATTGTTACCCTTAAGGGGTTCCTCACTATACATATGCCCCATGCAAAGGCTAATCGATCACAGTCCAATGAGCATGAATAGCTATCTGACTGATAAACGAAGCAATGCCACAGGAATGAATTTACGATACAAAATATCACAAATCTAATACAACACACAAAAACAAACATTGAGAAATAAAACAGCTCTGAAAGTACAGTAGCCAACGTCCAAAAAAAAAAAAAAAAAAAAAATAAAACACCAATAAATAAAACACCTGCAAAATACAAGAGTCAGTCTAATAAAAAAAAACACCAATAAATCGAACCCCTGCAAAATACACGATCAAAGGTTCTCTGAAAGAACACTCGTATATGCGTCTGACTAAGAACCGTATAATCACTGTTCACTGGCACACTCAGTAGTTCCACTGCTCCGAGGCACAATATAAGAGGAGGGGGGGGGGGGGGTTCGTTGCCGCAGCTGTCAGTAGGGATTTTTGTCCATCTGTTGCGTGCAATCCCGCCGTCTCTGCCCTCTCATGAAGTTTCTCTTGGTGGCCCGTGTTAGGTACATCTCGATTTGGTTCCATGTTTGTGTTGTCAAATTCGTGTGGTATCCTCGTTTGACACGCCAGGTTGATATTCCTGGGCAAGGATGACCCTTAGTGGCTCTTCTTCGTGCCACCCTTAGCAACCAGAGAACACCGAACCATGATTTACTGTCGCTTGACAATGGGCTTCCATCAAGAAATGTTGATAGTGGTCGTAGACGTCTGCAAGTTTCTCTGGACAGTACCTGTCAAAAGGCTCCACGCCCCTTTATCCCCTGTCTTCTGTCGTTTCACTGCGGCTGTCTCGTCACGGTCGCGTGCGTGTGGTGCATTGCCACTAATGTGGTTCACTTATGTTTTAATAAATCAAATGCTACTTATTAATTCACTAAAATGTATAGAATTATGCCTTGTGCAAGTATAGGTCAGGACAGCATAGGGTTCACATGTTATTTACACACACACATGCACACCTGTTGTCTATTCTACAAACTAACTACCCATAAACATGAATTACTCAAAATTTTACTTCAGTCCACTACTAGTTAATCCAACAAGCTACTTCAATGCCACTTCAACAGTGTTTATACCACTACAACATTGTTCTAATTCGTCCTCTTCCTGACGCTCGCAGCATATGTTTTGTCACATGATAAATATGGAGAAACTTTCCTTAAACATACACAGTAAAAAGAACAATGGTTGTTTACACGCCAAAACATTTATACCAGTTGACACACCTGATAAGAGACTCGCAATTATACATTTATCATACTCATATGTTCATACATAAAACAGTAAGACAATTTCATCTAAGATTACGTTATCACAAGAATTAATCACACAGATGACTCTGAGAAGGGTAAAAATATTTTCATCGTACAGGTTATATTACATTTTCTTACTCATTTTGCTCCAGTTTCGTCCCTTCTTTAAGTTACCTTTCGCTTCCAAATCAGTTATTTCACCTGTGGTGGTTATTCTGGATTCATTTCACATGAATGGCAAAATTGTGGTCTCCTCTATTCTGTAAAACAGTTTCATCTTAACATATTGAACTTACAACAGACACAAAGATCCTAATCCGCCTGTAGTTTAAATGACAAATGTTTTACTTGATTTCGGGGTACAATCAGCCTCGTGATGCCAATTGAGGAGTTACTCGACCGAAAAGTAGCGGCTCCGGTCAAAGAAAACCATCATAACGACCGGGAGAGCGGTGTGCTGACCACACGCCCCTCCTATCCGCATCCTCAACTGAGGGTGACACGGCGGTCGGATGGTCCCGGTGGGCCACTTGTGGCCTGAAGACAGAGTGCTTTTGCTTCATCCTTATTACATTAAACCAAGCTTTCCTTCAGTCCCATAATCAAAATTATTTAATCATCCTCTACCTTCAAGAGGGACATTTCTTCAGTTCAACTCATATAGGCTGCAGTGCATCCCGCACCAGCGAAAACAGTAAGCTGTAATGCTCACAGCATCAGCAAAACACATAAACGTCACTTTTCTAGGACAAGTATTAAAGCAGAATAATTTTTCAGGCTCTGGCTCAACATCAGTCAAGACTACAAAAAGGATCGATATTTCCGTTCCATTCTCCATTTGCTGGAAAACTGCTCATTTGACTGTCATAATACTATTTCAGGGCCACGCAAATTACACAAACCACAACTCTTCTTTCACCTTGAAGGGAATCAATCTAGTTACGAAATCCACAGACAGCACTTTACGTACTCAGCTATAAAGAACAAAAAAGACATATATCATCAATATTAAGATATTAGCGAATATTGGGAAGCCACTGGTTAAATAATCGTATTATCGCATCCTGTTTTCAAGATTCCAAACTTACTCATTCCTTTCTCAGAGTTCTCCTATCTTAAAATATTCATACAGCATGCATACTATAGTAAGAGACCTCATTTATACTGACAGATATAGAATAGAAATAGATAGATATTAGCGCTGAAAGCAGAAAATCGGAAACAAGGCTACTAACAGCTGGGGACCTGGGTATGCCAGACCCATAATACCCACAGATCGGATATTCCCCTGAGTTTTGCATTAATTCAACACAGATCTTGCTTCTCTCAGGAGCAACTCTTTTCAATTCACACAAAAAAAACATAAACAGCATTTCACTCGTTCACAAAGAAACCTTTTATCTTCACATTTGAACCAACCTAAATCCTAATTGCACAAGGAAAGAAAAAAAAAACTAAAAACATCACTTTATCAATCACATAGAAACATCTTTATCATTATTTTTACCAACATATTATTCAAAATGCATATGTCACAAATGTAAACCAGTCAATTCAGTCTCCTCTCTATACACCCTATGTACTCATTTCCCATGTCACTCATTTGTTCCGATTGGGCGCCTTTTGCACTGATCGTTTGTCATTGCCGATTTTGTTCGTTTCCATTTGCTGGATTATGTCTATGGGTAGCCGGCCGAATTTCAACATCATGTGGCGCTCCACTTGCAGTCCTATTCCCACCGTGTTCACGGTAGTATCGATTCTGGTTGCTATAACTGTTGCGTTCACGATACTGTCCACGTCCTCGATCATTTCCGTTGTTCCACCTGTGTTCACGACTGTTACCCCAGTTTCTATACGGCTGGTCCCGATTATTGTTTCGTTCGCGTCGCGACGACCAGTCACGCCGTTGATTAGTACTACGTCCACGACTGCGATCGCGCTGCTGTGCCCCGTAATAACTTTGTGCCTGATTAGGCGGGAATTCTCCTGTATTGTGTTCCAACTCTTGCAGAAGTGTCTTAAACGTTTCCACGTCCTCTTTGCATCGTCCCGCAAGAATGACGTGGCGCAAGTGCACCGGCAATTTGGTGATGCATATCCTAAATAGTTCTGCAGGCCCGTATGGATCGTATAAAAATTGACTTGCCTGCAGAATGTGGTCGAATAGGCGTGCTGGGCTGCCGAAACCAGACTGGTTCAAATTTGGCAGCATAATTATGCCATGCTTGACCCTATCTTGTGCCGCTTCCGACCAATTGGCGGACAGAAAGGCTTGTCGAAACTCCCGAGTGGAGTTGCAGTGACGCGCTGCCGACCTCATGCGAATCGCCGGTTCGCTTTCCAAATAGCCACACATATATTCTATCTTATGTGAACTTGCCGAGTCAGGGGGAAGACAGAACTCAAATTGCTCGAGCCATGCTCGTGGATGTATTCCTTTTTGCGAATTTCGAAATATCTTAAACTTTCTCACCATAAGGAAATGTTTGAAATCAAATCCCCGCATTTCCTCCCGGCGAGGCCCTTGAATGTTTCTATTTTTCTCATGTCTGCCCCTCAAAATACATTCTTCCCTGTCGTCAAAATTTCCCTCGTGGCCGGAGTCCCTCTCTGCACTGTTCGTACAGCTATTTTTAGTGCTAGTGGCGAGTTCAGAATCACACCCCATGCGGCTTTTCAGATGCGCCACGTGTTCTTGTAATTCGCCTGTTACAGCTTTGTGCCGCCTGTTCACTTCGAACTGTCCCTTCTGAAATCTAAGAAGCGAACGCACTTCTTCGGTCTCTACGACCGCTACCGGTGTAGTATTGTTATCGCTCTCCGTCACCTTCATCGTGCCTACGATGTCCGCTAATGCCGCAATCTTATCATGTATTTGTCTGTTGTCCTCCGCCCCAGTCTGCTTCAATTGTTCTACTTGCTGTTCGAGTGCATGAATCGCTTGACTGTTGTCCGCTACTGTGTTGCTAACGGATGCGGGACAATGCGTTTCCGCCTCCTGGACCCTCGACAGTACCTGCTGGTATTCCCTTTGGCATTCTTCTCTCAGCACTTGGAAATTCCTAAGTAGCTGTTCCTCGCTCTCTTTTGATTCCGCATCGTGACTCCGCTTGCCCTGTTCTAAGGCTTGCAGACGATCATCGATTTGTTCAAATGTACGGCCTAATTCTTTCATTAGTTATCTTAAATTGCAACACAGTGTAATTCGAGTGTGCAGTTCAGAATATCTTCCGGTAGTTGCTTTGTCACTACTTTGTGAGTAAAGTGGAACCACATGTTGATCAGTAACTCTAACTAAGATCATCAATCTTAAATGCGAATATGCGTGAGATTATAATGTCTCGTCTTGACAATATTTTTCAATATAGCAACTTTTCTTTATGTTCAACCCACGTGGGGTGTACTTTGTGAGACCAGTACCTCGAGCTTATACAATTGTTTGACCCATTAGGTTAATAGTAAGACGATAGTAACCAGTTCGAGGTTTTTCTTTTGTAAATTGCGTTTCGATGTAATGTATTTTAATTATCAAAATTATTGTGGAGTTACACTCTTTGTGTAAACCAAGTTGACCACGTGAAGCATGTGGTGTAAGCATCAAAGTAGCCCTCAGCTATTCTTTTCGGGAAGATTTCACAGAGAGTTAGTATGAATTTAGTGTACCAGTGTATGGTAATCTCATGACGGACAGGATTGCGCTACGAACGTAACTTCTTTGGGTGAAAATTGAATCGATTGGTTGTGGTTAATTTCCTCTTGGATACGTTTCAACGTTCTTCGTGTGTTATTTTATGAATGCAGTGTTGTATGTAGTCTCCCAATCTTGGCTCCCTATTTGATGTGTTCCGTAAGATTACAAACACACATTTTCACAATCCTAAATAAGGCACCAGTTTAGCTATGAATCAAGTTTGATATGCTGAAATTTTAACGGAACAATGATCAATGTTAAAATAAATGACCAAATATAAACTGATTTATTTCTTTTTATTTAAATTGTCTTTATATATATATATCACCGGTTATCGTAAGATGAGCACTAAAAGATTATAATTAATGTTAGTCTGGTTGGGAGTTTGGTAAGCTAGACTGGATACCTGGTGAAACAGTTGCGCAGTAATGCAAGGTTAACTTCCTCAGATAGCTCACAGCTTTTAACCCACTTTTATGGTCTTGAATATCAGCGCCGCTTTCAGAACAAATTAAGCAACAACATTACAGCAGTACTAGCAGCCCACTTACCAATATGGCGTTGCACCCACTCCGGGGTGGCTGGAAACGCTGATTAGATTGGGAAAGGTGTCACAAAGCCGTTATGTCATGTTCTGAGGCAAGCTAACCCACAACAATCTGAGCAACCTGAACACTGTTGCACGACGTTGTCTCTCCATCTCTCTGCCATTCTGGCTATATGCCCCCTCCCCAAATGTATCCGCCTATTCAGAACATCGACAGCGATACTGTGTTCGTATAGTTCTCTTAATTTTTTCTAGTCCTCCTTTCCATGTTATTTTCCTCATACCCCGGCCCAAAAATTTTTCTTTGTGTTTTTCTTTCTTCCTCTTTCTTTCTAAATATTACTGCTTCTCATCCGTATAATGTTACTAGTATAACAGTCGGCTGGTTCAAGCGTATTTTGAAGTTAGTACTAAGTGATCTTTTCTTTAAGATACAGGTTGCTAGACGGGCATAATTTCTGTATGTCTTTTATCGTGGTTACTAGAAATGACTCCATAAGTACTTGAATAAGTCAGCTGTCTTATAAATGAAACCATTTGCATTTTGAATTTTCTTGCTTATGATTAGAAAACTATGTCTTTCCTTCATTCAAACGGAATGTTGTTTTCTCAGCGATTCTGTCATAATTTTGCATCATTTTGATTAATTCTGTTTTGGAAATACTTTTTAATGCTACATCATCTGCGTAGGTAAGGATAAAAAGTTTTTACACGTAATTTGTATATGATGAAAAAGACAGCTTCAGTGTTAGGTCCATATCTTCAGGGATACATCGTTATACAAACACAAAAAATATAAAGATTCTGTTTCGGTTAAAGTGTTGTTGAACTGTAGACGGTAATTTGTAAGAAAATTATGTACTCACATACATTTCGTAACTTATCTCAAGCGGTAAGCCGTAGACGGCCCAACATTCTCTGTCCAATAATATCAAAAATGTTCAACCGTTAGGAGCTCGGTAGTGAAGTTAAAACGCGGCAGAATGCAGGGAACATCATCAAAATTAAAGAAACCTAGAATAAATGTGAAGTGATGAAACTGATTGATGTAAAAGTGTAAAACAAATGTGATGCATAGGTGATGAAAACTTATGTTAACGTGGTAAGATAAAACAGTTTTCAAAAACAGAGCTTGCATGGTTGTGTGATGGGTAACGAAGGTCAAGTCTAGATAAAACACTGCTTACAAAATAGACCAATATCAAGATAAAAATGGACTGTAGAAATGGAAAATTAAAAATATTATACAGACATGGCAAAGGCGTAATATCGCCGTGGCGGCATGAGGCCCGCAGAGGCCGCAGAGACTACAACTAAGCGGAGTCGGAGGCGGTGGCGATAAGGAAAACATGCGGATTCGTCTAAAAACGTATACAGTGAGAGGTGATGTAGGAACAGAATCATAATATGTGGTACAGAAAGGTGAGTAGCATCTTTACAAGAAATTTGACACTTGGGAGGTAGGAGAACCTCGGTGACAAAGTTTATTTTATTATCTAAATAAAAAAAGCGGAGTAGGTTGCCGTCTCTAGGAGAATGCAGTTATAAAATAAAAGGAATTACACAGAAATTTATTTAACTACATTTTAACCCATACAGTATCTTTATAAGTTTTCCTCTTCTTTATATACAGGTGTATCCCTGAATAAGTAATTGTAACGCCATGAACAAAGTTTGTTCATAAATAAATATTTATCATACAGATGAAGTTGTGTTTTTGATCATATTACGACTCTACAGCTGTGGATGCCAACAATTCAAAATTTTCTACATAATTTGTAGTCGATGAGTTTCTTGTCAGGGGGTGCCGAATAAACAGCTGTATGGGTTGATGTAACTCAGATTTCTTTTCGTTCAGTACTCTATAGTACTATACACTGAGGGGACAAAAGTCGTGGACGAGATAGATGTACATATACAGATGGCGATAGCATCGCGTTCCAATGTATAAAAGGGCAGTGCAGTAGTGCGTTCGCATAGAGTTATCTTTGCTAACAGACAAGCAAACTTGTGTGAAATAACAGCAGAAATCAATGTGGGACGTACGACGAACGTGTCTGTTGGGACAGATCAGCGAAATTTGCCTGCCCGCATCTCGTGGTCGTGCGGTAGCGTTCTCGCTTCCCACGCCCGGGTTCCCGGGTTCGATTCCCGGCGGGGTCAGGGATTTTCTCTGCCTCGTGATGGCTGGGTGTTGTGTGCTGTCCTTAGGTTAGCTAGGTTTAATTAGTTCTAAGTTCTAGGGGACTGATGACCATAGATGTTAAGTCCCATAGTGCTCAGAGCCATTTGAGCGAAATTTGCCGTTAATAGGCTATGGCAGCAAACGATCTACGCGAATGCCTTGCTTACATCACGACATCCGCTGCAGCGCCTCTCGTGGGTTCGTGACCATATCGGCTGAACCCTAGACTCCTTGAAAACTGTGGTGTTGTCACGTGAGTCCAGATTTAAGCTCCTAAGAGCAGTGGTTAACAAGTCAGGCGGCAGACTTCTATGAGGAGGGTATTCAAAAACTGGTATAACGTTATGACAAGTGCCTCAATATTGACGGAAGTTATATAGAAAAGTAGATTAAGGTACAGGCTTTCATGTAAAAATAAAATTATTGAGATATCTTTGCACGTTTTTTTTTAATTTCAAAACGGTATTTACTTAACAAACATGTAATTAGACGGTCCAAAAATAAAAATTATCAACATATCGTCAATACTATTTTCCTTGCAAGCTGCTTCACTCTTCCCATTCTAAATATTTTCTTCGAGAAATCCACGAGAAAACATCACACAGTGTAGAAACGTGGGTTGGTAGGTGGAAGCCAGTCACGAAACGTTTTGTGACGGGAGGAAAATGGAACGAAAAACGGCTGCAGAGAGTCGTGTGCTACGACATGTGTGGCCCGCCTGGAATGAGGAGGAATGCCGGGATTCCATTTGCGCCGGTGTCTTTGAATGACACGGCCGGAAGAATCACGGCACGGACAGGACGAGGGGACCGGTCCGAGGCCCGGCCAGCGTCTATATTGACTTATTTGCGCGCCTTCCGCGCCGCCGGCCACGGACAAAGGCGGCGCCCTCATAATCCGGCGCCGTGTCACGTCGGCCGCCGCCTGCCGCCCGCCGCCGTCGCGACGCACAAGAAGCGTCGCCTCTGCCTCACTTCTGTCCGGAGTCACCCGCTCCGCGCTCGTTTCATTACTACATTCTGCTTGCGCCCAACAGCAAGGACAATGCCAGCTACCTTTTGTGCAAGAGCCAAGACGTCTGCCATCGCCTGTCGCTGGCGCAAACGAACGAAGAACACATATCATCTTTTCTTTTCTCCCAAATCATTTGGAACATCGCATTCCTGTACTGACTACTGCTATTACTGTTCGCTGTAATCAGTGTAGTGTGGAGTGTTCAACCAATATTCAGCCCATTTCAAAAGGCTGTTATCCATTACCCATTGTGTGTTCAGTCCTCATCAGCGAGAAATATGGTATCATACAGAGTGTTTCCGTACGATCCTGCAAAAATGTAACAGGGCATAGAGAATGTCTAGCATTGTGTTTTCCAGTTTATTTGCAACATGCATACAAGTTTACATGTAGAGTGCTGCTCATTTACATGTACATTCCTTATTTTCTGCAAGGAAACGCCGGCAGTTGTGGCAGAGAGGTTCTAGGCGCTTCAGTCCGGAACCACGCTGCTGCCTCGGGCATGGATGTGTGTGATGTCCTTAGGTTAGTTAGGTTTGAGTAGTTCTAAGTCTAGGGGACTGATGAGCTAAGATGTTAAGTCCCATAGTGCTCGGAGCCATTTGAACCATTTGCAAGGAAACAAGGAGGACGAGCCTGATTACTACGATGTCATGAGGCAGGTTTTGTTTACTTGAGGTTCATGCAAAGAGTTCTACATGCGTTGTTGGAGAACATACCCTTGGCTGTTCGTGAGAGGATGTGGATACAACATAACGGTGCACCGCCTCACTTCTGTGTGGATGCCCGCAACCATCTCAGTGCTGTATTTGCTGGATTGGAAGAGGACGTCCTATTCCATGACCTGCGAAGTCACCTGGTCTGAATCCCTGTGGTGTCACCGCCAGACACCACACTTGCTAGGTGGTAGCTTTCAAATCGGCCGCGGTCCGCTAGTATACGACGGACCCGCGTGTCGCCAGTAATTGAAGACCGAGCGCCACCACACGGCAGGTCTGGAGAGACTTACTAGCACTCGCCCCAGTTGTACAGCCGACGTTGCTAGGAAAGGTTCACTGAGAATTACGCTCCCATTTGCCGAGACGATAGTTAGCATAGCCTTTAGCTAAGTCAATTGCTACGACCTAGCAAGGCGCCATCACCAAGTTATATTGAGATGATAATACTGTATTAACAAGACCAATGTTCACCAATTGTGGATTAAAGTTAAGTATTCCAGGAGCTACGTACTTTTCTTTTTAGCATTCATTACGTATCCTGTTTCAGACCTCACGCCAGCCTGCGTGAGCTTATAGCGTGCATTTCGGCTTCCTCAAACAACACGGTCAATCCCCTTTATTATTGTCTATGGGGATATCTAAAGTCGCTTGTGTATGAGACCCCACTGGATATGGAGCTAGAATTAGTTGCCAGAATAGAAGATATCTGTGATGTGATTCGAAACCAGGGATATTTGTCAGGGTGCATCACAATCTTGTGCGCCAATGTCATGCTTGCATTGAGGTTGATGCCCATCAGTTTGGAAAATTGGAAATTTGTTTTAAGGACTATGGAACCAAACTGCTGAGGTCATCGGTCCCTGCGCCCGGGTTCCCGGGTTAGATTCCCGGCGGGGTCAGGGATTTTCTCTGCCTCGTGATGGCTGGGTGTTGTGTGATGTCTTTAGGTTACTTAGGTTTAAGTAGTTCTAAGTTCTAGGGGACTGATGACCATAAATGTTAAGTCCCATAGTGCTCAGAGCCATTTGAAACATTTTTTTCATCGGTCCCTAGGCTTACGTACTACTTAATCCAACTTAAACTAACTTACGCTGAGGAAACACACACATCCACACCTGAGGGAGGACTCGAACCTCCGACGGGGGGAGCCTCGCAAATCGTGCGAGACGCCTCACACCCAACGGCTGCCCCGCGCAGCCCCATCAGTTTCAAGACATTTTGTAAAATACAGTACAAATGGTATGTTCATGATGTCAATGATGGTATTTGCAGTTAACTGTAATTAATGTAAATAAAAAAGTACACGGTACTCAGCGGATCCAATGATGCATGCCCGCTGGCCATGCTTCCGGCGGCTCCGACGACGAGCGCCCCAGGCCGCCGCCATATAGGATCGTCAGCGGCAGCTGTACGGCTCGGCCTCAATCGCAGTTTACAAGTCTTCAGTGTAACTCAGCCTTCGATAGTTTGCTCTTGCAATAGTAGCGAGAGCCTCACACAGTTGCAAGCTCTTTAGTTTATCTCTTCTAATATCTCTTCCTTACTGCTATTTGTTCTTTTGTAAACTTCCTTCAGAACGCTTGCAGAAAGCTATAAGTTAAGTACGACTTATGTTTACTGTATTTCCGTGTTCCCTGATCATTTCTGCTCCTGTCCAGCTTCCCTACGACGACATCTGTTTAACTGCTCCTTACCGTTTTGTGCGTAGAAATACACAACAAAATCAGGGCGGAAATGTCGTATTTTCAAAAAGACGCGGCCCAACCGCACTGACACAAGCATGCAAGAATATTTCAGTAATAACCTCTACAATGATTCGGCGTACGGGTATCTCTGCATTGCTGGCGTCTTGAGCCATTGGCATGAGATTTCTTTCTGTACGACGTGTTGCCGAAAGGTAATGCCTCCGAATTTTTTGTTCTGTTCTTAATATCGGTTGAGGTATTAAGTTTCATGTGTATTACTCGGTTGAGTTTCCCGCTCCGCTGACGAAGTTGGAACACTCTCCAGCTGGAGGGCTTCAAACTGTAGCGTGTAAAATGTCTATGTGTAACATATCTATGTCAGTGCGTGTTGTAGTCTGGTTTCTACACATACAGTCATGCCTCCAATCAGGTGAGCGTGTAGAGGCTATCATTGCAGAAGTGCGCTACAGAAAGCTGAGTAATGTAGTTGTCTCAAATGGACACTCCTGACATGAAACAGAGGAGACTGGACACCTGTCAACAGTTTCTTTAACTTCGTTTTGAACATAAGGGTGATGGTTTTCTTAATAACATTGTGACAAGTGATGAAAGTTGGGTTCACAGTTTTGACCCCGAAAACAAGAGCACGTCAAAGGAGTTTCGTCACAAATGATCAGCGACGTCAAAAAATATCAAGGCCGTGCCATCACCAGCCAAAGTCATGTTCACAGTATTCTGGGATTTTCAGGATGTGGTTCATTTGGAATTCATGCCTAAGGGCACCAAAATAATCTCGGCAAGCTACTGCGAGGCAGTCAGAAAACTGAAGGCACGAATTTGAAGAGTTCATCCCCGTCTGGAGCACCCGCTCCTCCAAAATGACAGTGGCTGATCATGCGCGAGTGCTGCGGGGTCTGCAACGATCCGACGCCTTGGATTCACTGTCATTGAGCATCCTCCATACAGTCCCGACTTGGCCTCATCCGATTTTCATCTCTTTCCAAAACTGAAAGAATAACTTCTAGGTCTTCACTTTGAAAGTGATGGAACTATCAGTGTGGTGCGATCCAGCCACAACATCGAGGGGAGCTGTAGGGAAAGTCGAGTCATTTTTGACGACGTTCAGTAACTCCAGTCTTCATTCTGGAAAATAGTTTGCAATTACAGGTTCAACATGCTTTCAACTCTACCCATAGACGCAAACGCGTACCGTTCTATAGTATTTTTTACCTTTATATGCTAACCGTCGGCAATCTCTGCACGACTTTCGGGAATATAATTCTTTTATCCAGATACGTCCTCTTTTGAATCACATTCCAGATCCCTTGTCCATGTTTCCCAAGACATTACCTTATTGTTGTCAATGACTTGGACCATTCCTTCTGAATTTATTTGTAATAATCTGAGTTAATTGAAATTCTTCTTTAATTTCGTAGTAGAATAAGCTCTTTTATCACTGTTTTGGTGAGTACCGATTTACTTACGTTATATATACAAGACCACATTAACATACTCAAAGATTCAGTGTAAAAGTAGCACCTACATATCCCCCGACCACCTTACTGGAACAGTCAGAAACCTTATAACTTCCCTCGTAAATTACCGCCGTTAGGCTAGGAACGAGCACGTAAACTAGCGGCTTCAAGCGTTAAGCCGTCGGCATGTGGATCGTGTTTTTGAACTTCAACGTTGAGAGTGACGAGTTCACTTTGCTGCTGAAAGCTTAGAAACGATGTGACTTGTGCGTACCGTACCTGCGCCTCAACATGGTATACGCGATCGCAGAGCGCTCCAGGTGCAGCTGTCGGCTGTAAGTGGTTTGTAAATGACAATATTTACGAAATGGGTGGGCGTAAAATTCCTATGTTAGCTCTATTAAAACGGACATTTCCTCCCTCCTCCATGTGGTAGTCATTTTCTATCTGTACCACACATAAATAAGAATTTCATTATCCATGAACACGGTAGCCGGCCAATGTGGCCGAACGGTTCTAGGTGCTTCAGTCTGGAACTGCGCGACCGCTACGGTCGCAGGTTCGAACCATGCCTCGAGTATGGATGTGTGTGATGCTCTTAGGTTAGTTAGGTTTAGGTAGTTCTAAGTTCTAGGGGACTGATGACCTCAGACGTTCAGTCCCTTAGTGCTCAGAGCCATTTGAACATGACCATAGTACAACGCAAAAAGGAAAGTACCATGTCCACTCAATAAAGACATCGGCTTACAAAAGTTCCATTACAAATAGTGCAATACAAATTTACGATAGTTCTCCACAGAAGATAAAAAATATTTCATCTTCCTTACATTTAAACAAAACCCCAACGTCATTCTTACCAGCTCACTGTTCCTTTTTAGTAGCAGAATCTTTACAACACGAGAAATACAAAACTTGAAACAAGAAAGTGAAAAATATCTAACGGCGAGTAGTGCTAATGTATTACAGATAAAGGGAATCGAATAAAATCACTTCTCTGAAAGATGAAAATGTGAGTGCTCTAACATTGAATATTATAGAATATCATTTGGTCAAAATAATAAGAAAATATCAGAATCTACTAGAAAATGTGAAGGTTAGTAACAGTGTACGTGGATCCAGTGTGACGCGAAGCAGCAACACTTCATATGTTACACTGCTAATCTGAGTCTCTATGCCGGCCGGGGTGACCGAGCGGTTCTAGGCGCTACAGTCTGGAACCACACGACCGCTGCGATCGCAGGTTCGAATCCTGCCTCGGGCATGGATTTGTGTGGTGTCCTTAGGTTAGTTAGGTTTAAGTAGTTCTAGGGGACTGATGAAAAATGGTTCAAATGGCTGTGAGCACTATGGGACTTAACATCTGTGGTCATCAGTCCCCTAGAACTTAGAACTACTTAAACCTAACTAACCTAAGGACATCACACACATCCACGCCCGAGGCAGGATTCGAACCTGCGACCGTAGTAGTCGCGCGGTTCCGGACTGAGCGCCTGAACCGCTAGACCACCGCGGCCTGCAGGGGACTGATGACCTCAGAAGTTAAGCCCCATAGTGCTCAGAGCCATTTGAACCATTTTGAGTCCCTACTCATTACGCTACACATATCATAACCCATAGACGATCTTACTTTGCACCTTACCTTATCCTGAAAACTTTAATCGTAGATATGCTATTAATTGAGATTTAATTATAACAAACTGTATCAAGAACAGTGTTTTTCTGAAGGATCCTCAATATTCCGTTGCCTTGAAATTGCATTCTAGTGTATTGTGTATTGAACTGGGGACCTAGAAACGACGGAGATGTTTCCTCCCGCCGTAGCACTCAGTGGTTCACAACCCCACAACTGGCCATAGCAGGCCACTCACCCCACCGCTGCCCCACATCGAACCCAGGGTTATTGTGGGGTTGGCCCCCAGTGGACCACCCCGGGAACGTTTCATACCAGATGAGTGTAACCCGAAATGTTCGTGTGGTAGCGTGATTGTGGTCTACGCGTACGTGGAGACAGTGTTTGCGCAGCAATCGCCGACATAGTGTCACTGAAGCGGAATAAGGGGAACCAGCCCGCATTCGCCGAGGCAGATGGGAAATTGCCTTAGAACCATCCACAGGCTGGCCGCCACACCATATCTCGACACTAATCGGCCGGGCTGATTCGCACCGGGGACCGGCACCCCTCCCCCTTGGGAAGCAACACGTTAGACCGCGCGACTAGCCAGGTGGCTTGAAATGGCATACATTGATAACAGACAACTTAAAATAATTCTTTAACCACCAATGTCACGTTTACCGTCATTTTATTACAACAAATCGTATAAATAATGACCGATTTTCAAGAGATCCGCAGTATGCTGTTGACTGGAGACGGTATACTCGTATATGCATGCGTGCTACAAATCAACACCAAATTGGCGTCTATGGACTCTACACTGTAGAGAGATGGCGTCATCTGACGTAGGTGGAGTTCTTCCATCTCATTGGTCTATGTTGAAACGTACTTTCAGAATATCTGACATGCTAGATATTGCCCTGCACTCTCGGAAAGACTCCCCAATGTTCTATTTACACGCTGTGGCGTCAGAAACTCGGCACGCTCGACGTTCGAATGCACCGTCAGTGTTGCTGGCGGCCTTAGGAGTTAGTGTCATAATGGCTTAAAGAGTATGGCTCCAGCGAAGCTCCGCCTTAGCGCCTGTTGACACGGTGGTTGCAAATGTTTGGCCGAAATTCCCCGTCAGACAGAGGCATCGCTGATTCAACAGGCCGGCGCTACGGCGTGACCCCTGGGCTGGCGGATCTCGGTAGGCCGCGAGCAAGTAGCGGCAGAGGCAGCGGCTCGGACGCGGTGGCGGGGCGACCGGTTGACGTCTGCCGCTGCTGCTGCTGCTTCTGCGATGCGCTGAGCTGCGCCTGTTTGCAGACAGCCGTCTTGGGGGGCAAACAGCGCTGACGAGCCGCGGAGGCAGCCGGAGGCCCGTCTCGTTAGCCTCCAGCTGCCAGCGCCCCTAATTGGGTTCCGACCCGCAGCGCCGCCACGCCACCATCCACAGCCACCAGCGGCCGCCTACCGCCTGCACACTCTGGCTGGCGCGCCCGCCTCTCCTTCTTCTTCTTCTGCTTCTTCTTCTCCTCCTTCTTCTGCCGCCGCAGAATTTAGCCTTGCCGCACCTCGTTTACCGCCTCTTCCTTTCCTTTCGCAGTCCCAATACTTCCTTCCTCACCTTAAATATCCGGAGCCGTAAGGCGGGATACGGTGGCAGTGTGAATGCTGCTGCAGCCTCCATTCAGCTGTGATTTCTTACGTCACATGTACAGGGTGTTCATTATTAATCGTCGGCTACTTGAGTCAGTGCGGACGGAAGTATACGAGGGACAGTCAGCAAGTAGCGCAACACTTATTACTCAGAATTCAAATACGCCATATTATTCTCCACCCTTTTGGGTACAAAACCCTATTTTCAACATAATCTCCGTTCACTGAGACGGCCTTATTCTATCTTACTGGGTGGGCCCGTACACCCACATGGTACCACTCCAATGGGCGACTTCGGAACCAACGTCTTCCTGCATCAATAAATTCTCTCATCCATGGCCTGCTTCCTGCGTAGAGCATCCTTCATTGCTCTTTACTGTCTGGCGCTGACGAACCCAGCGGCCACTCACGTTTGAGTACCACAACAGGTTGACGAATTTGGAAGAAATACTAACAGAGAATTCCAGCAATGTGTTTGACTGACATCCGACGATCACCTCCAATGAGTGAGAAATGATAATTAAATCAAGACCTTAAGCTGTCGACAGGCGTTGATATACATCAACGGGGACAGTTGAAAATGTGTGCCCTGTCCGGGACTCGAACCCGGGGTCTCCTGCTTACATGGCAAACGCTCTATCCATCTGAGCCTCCGAGGGGGTTGGGTTGTTTGGGGAAGGTGACCAGACAGCCAGGTCATCGGTCTCATCGGACTAGGGAAGGACGGGGAAAGGAAGTCGGCCGTGCCCTTTCAAAGAAACCAACTGCCTGGAGCGATTTTAGGGAATCACGGAAAACCTAAATCAGTATGGCCGGACGCAGGATTGAACCGTCGTCCTCCCGAATGCGGCCACCTATGGCACAGAGGATAAAGCGACTGCAGGGACTTATCCCTTGACCGCTACCCGTGAGACCCACATTCCAAACATTATGTCCATACACTACATTCGTAGTGCCCCTGCCCATATACCCAATGAGAGTGTCCGCACGTTCCAACATTGTAGGAGTCACAGTTGTGTGCGGCCGACCGGCACGCAGGAGACTGGACAGGTTTGTGGGACCTTTTTGCTATGAATGACAGACCCCTCGCCCAACGACTCATCGTGCTTTTGTCACTGTCACGTCTCCGTAGGGAGTCTGCAAGTGCCTATGAATATCTGCGATGCTCTGGTTTTTCGCCAACACAAGCTCAATGATAGCTCTCTGCCAGCAACGCACCTCCAATACAGACGCCATTTTGAAGGCTACGTATAGTGCCACCTCCCATTGCAACTTATGAAACTATAGCCTCGTAAATTTCTCTGCAAGACTTCATTTTCGTCATTGACAAATAGTACACTACTGGTCAATAAAATTGCTACACCAAGAACAAATACAGATTATAAACGGGTATTCATTGGACAAATATATAAAACTGACATGTGATTACATTTTCACGTTCTTTGGGTGCGTAGATCCTGAGAAATCAGTACCCAGAACAACCAACTCTGGTCGTAATAGCGGCCTTGATACGCCTAGGCATTGATTCAAACAGATCCTGGATGGCATGTACAGGTAAAGCTGCCCATGCAGCTCAACACGAGACCACAGTTCATCAAGAGTAGTGACTCGCGTATTGTGAAGAGCCAGTTGCTCGGCCGCAATTGACCAGACGTTTTCAGTTCGTGAGAAATCTGGAGAATGTGCTGGCCAGGGAAGCAGTCGAACATTTTCTGTATCCAGAAAGGTCCGTACAGGACCTGCAACACGCGGTCGCGCATTATCCTGCTGAAATGTAGGGTTTCGCAGGGATCGAAAGAAGGGTAGAACCACGGGTCGTAACACATCTAAAATCTAACGTCCACTGTTCAAAGTGCTGTCAATGCGAACAACAGGTGACCGAGACGTGTAACCAATGGCACCCCATACCATCACGCCGGGTGATACGCCAATATGGCGACGACGAATATACGCTTCCAATATGCATTCACCTCGATGTCGCCAAACTCTGATGCGACCATCATGATGCTGTAAACAGAACCTGGATTCATCTGTTGAGTACACCATCGCAGGCGATCCTGTCTGTGATGCAGCGTCAAGGATAACCGCAGCCATGGTCTCCGAGCTGATAGTCCATGCTGCTGCAAACATCGTCGAACTGTTCGTGCAGATGGTTGTTGTCTTGCAAACGTCCCCATCTGTTGACTCAGGGATCGAGACGTGGCTGCACGATCCGTTACAGCCATGTGGATAAGGTGCCTGTCATCTCGACTGCTATTGATACGAGGCCGTTGGGATCCAGCACGGCGTTCCGTATTACCCTCTTGAACTCACCGATTCCATATTCTGCTAACAGTCATTGGATCTCGACCAACGACCACTATGGCACAGAGCATAGAGTGACTGGAGGGACTTATCCCTTGAACGCTCCCTGTGACACCCACTTTCCCAACTTAATGTCCACACGCTACATTCGTAGTGCTCCTGCCCATTACACTCACTACTCGTGGCAGGCAATCTTACCGAGACCCGTAAGAGATCGGGCAATGTGTGTGCATCCGCACAGACGAAGAAGATCAAAGGCTGGTTAGCCTTAACTATATGTTAATATGGTATCTGTTCTTTCGGACATAACTGAAACAACAGATACCATCTTCATATATCCAATGAGAGTGTCCGCGCGTTCCAACATTGTAGGAGTCACAGCTGTGTGCGGCCGACCGGCACGTAGGAGGCTGGACAGGTTTGTGGGACCTTTTTGCTATGAATGACAGACGCCTCGGCCAATGACTCATCGTGCTTTTGTTTAATGTCAGGTCTCCGTAGGGATTCTGCAAGCGCCTATGAATATCTGCGATGCTCTGGTTTTCCGCCAACACAAGCTCAATGATAGCTCTCTGCCAAGCAACGCACCTCCGATACAGACGCCATTTTGAAGGCTACGTATAGCGCCACATCCTATCGGAATTTCATTAAACTATAGCCTCGTAAAATTCTTTTAAAGACATCATTTTCATCATTGACAAATAGTAGATTTAGAGAGTTAGTACAGTCACAAAATAGTATTTCAAAGTTTGTACTATATGACACTAACGTGGAAGCAAACCAAAATATTCAGTATTAGGTTCGCAGACTGACTTAATGTTACACACTTCTGTCATATTCGTACCTGTCTTCTTTCCATCTGAGATCTTAATAATTTACAATCTTGGGTCTCCACATTCTGAAGGACGAAACTGAAAATGCTGGTGTTCAAAATCTGTAACTGTTCCCGTGTCAAGCCGCGCGGGATTAGCCGAGCGGTCTTGGGCGCTGCAGTCATACACTGTGCGGCTGGTCCCGGGGGAGGTTCGAGTCCTCCCTCGGGCATGAGTGTGTGTGTTTGTCCTTACGATAATTTAGTTTAAGTAGGGTTGGGGGGTTGGGTTGTTTGGGGAAGGAGACCAGACAGCGAGGTCATCGGTCTCATCGGATTAGGGAAGAAGTCGGCCGTGCCCTTTCAAAGGAACCATCCCGGCATTTGCCTGGATCGATTTAGGGAAATCACGGAAAACCTATATCAGGATGGCCGGACGCGGGATTGAACCGTCGTCCTGCCGAATGCAAGTCCAGTGTCTAACCACTGCGCCGCCTCGCTCGGTTAGATTAAGTAGTGTGTAAGCTTAGGGACAAATGACTTTAGCAGTTAAGTCCCATAAGATTTCACACACCTTTTCTTTTTTTTCCCGTGTCAAGCCTTCTCTTATTCTTTAGGTCGTAGTTACAGTCAGTTGGAGGGTAACGATAATAATGATAGTGTAGTAAACTTACAAGTAGAATTGTGGGCTGTGATAGCAGAGGGAAGAATGATGGTAGGAAAAATATAAGCAGAAGGATCAGAAGAGAGAAAAGACTTGGAGAATTCAAACAATACATCCAGTAAATTTAGGGAAAGAGAAAGAGACGTATGTGGAGAAGAACAACGAAAAACATAATTAGGGAAGAAGCGAGGGTCTGATTCGTTGCTAAACTTTCAGGACAGTGATATTGGTGCCTGTATTGTTTACATCACTGTTTTGGTAGAAGAAATAGCATCTCAAATGCTGCATGGTGCTATGCCACAGCTGACTAGAATTAGGAATTGACAGATGCACGAAGAAGCACTGTAACAATGGTATAATTTTATGTACTGTTACAGCCATTATACAGAGAAACACAATGTGGCTTCTAGCGATGATGAAATAATACATACACAGGGATGTCATAATTAAACTTTGGCAACTTGAGCCAGTATAGACGAGAAACTATTTCCCGTATGGGAACCCAACCTCTTAGGACTGATGTACAGCCTGTGCGCTGCAGAATTTGTGTTGTTAGTAGTGTTAGAATCATGACTTGCCCTTAGGTTGCTGTACTGGTACGATGACGTTGGGTTGAATCACAAGCATCAGTGTGCATTACACTGCCAGACAATCGCCATGGACAAGGTGAGAAGGGCCTTACTCGTAAAGCGCTTTGTTGGCAGAACACTTAGAAATTGCGACAAACCCACTAAAGAGACAGCCTGCATTACACTTGTCCGTCCTCTGATGGAATATTGTGGCCGAGTGGTTCTAGGCGCCTCAGCCCGGAGCCGCGCTACTGTTACTGTTCGAATCCTGCCTCGAGCATGGATGTGTGTGATGTCCTTAGGTTAGTTAGGTTTAAGTAATTCTAAGTTCTGGGGGACTGATGACCTCAGATGTTAAGTCCCATAGTGCTCAGAGCCATTTGAACCATTTTTTTGCTGGAATATTGCTGCGCGATGTGGGATCCTTACCAGGTAGGATTGATGTAGGACATCGAAAAAGTGCAAAGAAGGGCAGCTCGTTACGTATTATCGCGCAATAGGGGTGAGAGTGTCACTGATATGATACACGACTTGATGTGGCAGCCACTGAAACAAAGGCGGTTTTCTTTGCGGTGAGATGTATTTAAGAAATTTCAATCACCAACTTTCTCTTCCGAATGCGAAAATATTTTATTTACACCCACCTACATAGGGAGAAATGATGATAATAATAGAATAAGACGAGAATGGAATGGAATGGCAGGCACTTAAGTGTGAATTGCAGTGTAAACATGTAGATGTAGGTGTAGACGAAAGCTGTTTCATCGAAACAACACCAGTAGTACTGCTATTCTTCACGAGTACCGACGCACTAAAGGAATACGGAGACGTCCTTTTCCTGCACGTTCTTGAAGATCTTGATTAGGAAGTTCGAATTATCTGGTGATTTCTGAATTGGTCCTGGAAGATACCGACATCCAATTATGCCGCAAATTGTTTAACTAGTTACAGTTGCCATGGACGATAATGCTAGACACAATGTGTGACCTACAAGCTGTACATCAGGTATGTCACGACAGACCACTTCTCCTGTAGTTTCCTAGCTATGTGGATGCAGCGTTTGTAACCTGGAACGTAAACATGATACGCAGTTAACGAATGTTACTCTCTCTTGTCAAAATTATAATGTGTTTCTTTCAGTGGTTTATTTGTTACTTCTCTTCCGTTTGTTCTTGCAAATGTTTCCACAAAGGGTCATTGTTCTATGGCATTCACTTTTCATGGGAGCCCCTCTCAAGTAGCGAAATTTCAATTATAGCCACCGTGTACTCCATAAATTACATCATAAATGAACAATTTGTTGAGGACCATCCTCCTGGAGGGCACAGCTTTTTTTTCTTTTTTTTTTACCAAAAGGAAATACAAGAAGCTATGACGTTTAGCCGGTCGCGGTGGTCAAGCGGCTCTAGGCTATTCAGTCCGGAACCGCGCAACTGCTACGGTCGCAGGTTCGAATCCTGCCTCGGGCATGGATGTGGGTGATGTCCTTAGGTTAGCTAGGTTTAAGTAGTTCTAAGTTCTAGGGGATATTAAGTCCCATAGTGCTCAGAGCCATTTGAACCATATCACGTTTCACAATAAATAATTGACTTTGCAGTGAAGCGGACACTCTTGGGCTTGTCAAATGATACTCACGTTCGAGCAGTCTTGAGATTTCTCTATACGCCACAGCGCTCGATACAGTGTCATGTGACATTCGATTCACGCGGTGCGAGCGCGAGAGATAGCGAGAAATTATGAGCTACTCACAACCACATGCTATGGCTCTGCTTAAAACTTGGCAATTTCGTGAAACACATGCGGACATGCCATAAAAGCATACCACGGTACACATTCCTGCCGTATTCAAACAAATGTGCAATACGAATTCTCATATAGTATGTGTTGGTATATAGACTGAACCAGAACCACACCGACAAAATTTCAGAGTAGTTTCAAATCGAGAGCAAAATGTGTAGTAAACATGGAATCTAAAACGCATACCTTAAGAGTTATGAGCACCTGTTCACTAAAAGAGATGGATTTCACAACAGCGAGGACGAACAAGTGCTCATAGCCCATAAAATAAACGATTTAGAGCCCATGTTTACGGTTCTCCTTCTTTCTTTAGTCTGTAGAACCATCGCTTAAAATATGAAAACAGAGATACGTGTCACAGTAGTGCAGATGAGCGACTTCGCACAACTCGTAAAGTATGCATATTAGAGCTCACGTTCTCCACACCTTTTATCTTGTTGTGGCCCATACTACCATCTCTGAAAGTGTTTCGGTGGAATCCTGGCTCACCCTGTATAATTTTTAACGATAGATTTATTTTTAAATAATGCTAATAGCCAAAGATGAAAATTTTGTCCTTCAGAAATGTTATACAAGTCTGAACCCCGTACAGTATTTTATTTCGTTATTAGGCTTCTTTGATGACTTACGAGGTGGTTAGCATACGAGCATTTCGATCCCGGTTCACATATTAAAATAACGAGTAAAAACGTTATCAGCTTGAAAACAAGAACGTACCATTCAGCCCATACAAGGAAGAATATTAACCGAGAACTGAATGCTCAATTAAGCGACATAAATCATATCAAACTGCGACTGCGAAAGTAAATTACAGCGGCAAGACTTTTCGTGGAGATAGTACCAACACATAATCGTTTGCGTATCTGCAGATAGTGCAACAATATGTCTCATAGACACGGAAGGCTGAAGTTGGCCAGTGGTTCTAGGTGGTACGAATTGCAACGTCACACACTTTTCAGCAGAGATAGTTTGCTCTTAAGGAGTGTGACTTTTATACACAGACCACAAATGAAGCAAATGCAAATTATTTTGACCAGCTATGAGCCTAAAGCAGTGCTCATAACATAGTAGTTGTTCCTTTACGCCCATTTTCTCGCGCTTGCTTGCTGTGACGTAAATATTCCCTTTTGGCCTTACGAGATCACGCACAAGAGAAAGAATCGTAAGGGGCAGAGTACCTCCAACTTCTCGCAGCTCAATAAATAACTTTCGCGCCCATTTAATAAACAGATTAACAGTCGGTATAATCGTATACGAATGCGTTAAGGCATTGATGTCAGTTGATCTTCACATAACTCTCTTGGCACCTCTTATTTCCAGGCCTCCTTTAGTATGCATTTCCTCTTCAAAACCCAATTGCTCGGAGATGAAAACAAATTCCTTACTGAAGGATGGAATACGTTTGTTTATCTCATCCTCAAATTTTCGGGGCGATTCCGCAGTCTGCTGTGCATCGTCACTTTGAGGCTTTTCATTATCTTACGTCTTCCAAATCTGTAGCACTGTTTGAAGTGATGCTACCAACCGCTGCTTCCCTTGAAGTCACTGTAATTTGTATCATCCAATTTTATCTGCAGAACTTAGTAGATGACTATCATGTACACGCTTTAATTTGTGTGGAGCATCCCTGAAACGCTCAAACGCCAGTGTTTGTAGCAAGTGCGCCTTGTCCTCTGCCGAGCGGTTCTAGGTGCTTCAGTCTGGAACTGTGCGACCGCTACGGTCGCAGGATCGAATCCTGCCTCGGGCATGGATGTATGTGATGTCCTTAAGTTAGTTAGGTTTAAGTAGTTCTAAGTTCTAGGGGACTGATGATCTCAGATGTTAAGTCCCATAGTGCTCAGAGCCATTTGAACCATTTGAACCTTGTCCCCTCTTGAATATCAGTAGTTTTGCTTATGCACCACCTGGTCAAATTGCTGCAGATTTATTCAAAATCTCATTCATATTTTCTTTTTTTTAATGTACTACAAAAGATTTTACATGTACGTAATTATGTTTAGTAACCGCTCCTTGAACAACGATTGCCCTTCACTACGTTTCACTCCCTGTCCGGCAAGGATGGTGAAATGCATAGCTCGACACCTGTTGCAATCTCTCTTTCACTAGTGAAGCACGTATTGTGGTCACTGTACGTCTCATGAACACTGTCCGTCCAATCGAGCTTGCACGACACCACACTTTCCACTGACTCATCTTGCAAAAATACTAATATTACATCTGACACTCCTTTCTAATTCTGCGAAATTCCTTGGGCTCCTGTTGACGAAATGTCAACTTGGCAACAGTTGTTATAGATTTAATGCAATGTTTGCTTTGTTTATTGTCGTCATTGCTCAATTTTGTAGCGCCACCACTATATTCCGTTCATCATAAGAATAAACCTGATGTCGCCGGCCGCGGTGGCCGAGCGGTTCTAGGCGCTTCAGTTCGGAACCGCGCGACGGCTACGATTCGAATCCTACCTCGGGCATGGATGTGTGTGATGTCCTTAGGTTGGTTAGGTTTAAGTAGTTCTAAGTTCTAGGGGACTGATCACCTCAGATGTTAAGTCCCATTGTTCTCAGAGCTATTTGAACCATTTTTAAACCGGATGTAAACATTGCACTATGCATTCTTCCGCGTTTGCTGAAACCTCATTCGATTTCCGTTTCACGTGGGTCTGCAGCCAAGCTGTCTCGAGTACTGTGAAGTACGATAATAAGGGTACGTTTTGTGTTATGCGTTACGCGCACGTCGACTTAACGATGATACGGGAAACAGCTTTATCGGCACATTTAACTTAGACAGCACTAGCCTATCAGCTGGTACAGCTAGCCTGCAGTGACGTGGCCAGCTGCAGTTCACATGTAAAAAGAGACGAGCAGAGGAGCAATACATCAATTTCATTTAATTTTTAAGCAGAATGAAATAATACACTGCAAATCTTCCACAATACGCCCCTTATAAGACTGGACGAAAACCGCAACATGTTATCATTTTTAGCTAACGTACTATTGTAATTAAAAAGAAGAATGGTGAAAATTACTGACTTAACAACAGGGTAATTTTTCTGCGTAAGCTGTGTGTAACAAAGAGAGTACTGAAGGATTTCACCGTATAGTTAAATATTGAAGCCACTGAAGGTATTACAGTCAGTCGTCCGGTAATCTCTCAGCTCCTTCCTTATCCGAACAAGAGAAATACATTTCAGTGCTGGAAGTGTCACCTGCTACGTTGAAAACGAGCCTATCAACAACAGAATCCACGAAGCCAACCAGGATCACATTTTGTGTTCTTCTTTTATGGCGAGCCGTTGTATGTCCCGCCAGCGTTCGGCAGTGACGTGTGCAAAAGCTGCGTGCTTATTAGTTCCAGTACGTCTGGCAGCTTAACAGTCTTGTTACTTCTCGGGCCAAATCCCGCATCTCGACTCTAGATCAGTTCTGTTAGGTTCATATTGTAATGGTACAGTATCAAATGTAAAAATACAGCAATTGTATGATGTCCTCGACGCTGTGAAACTGATTGTATTTCATGCTTTTACGACACTTCTCTTACCTCTGTGGTATAAAACGATGGACATAGCCCAAATAAAGAGGATTTGATTTTCCATTTTTGCCTTAACAATTAAATTGTAAAGTTTTCTTAATTTAAAAAAAACTTTTATGAACAGTCTTTCATAAAACGTCGATAATTAAGAATTTCTATTTGAAATGGAAACAAGAATTTCGCGTCCAATATGTAATTAGAAACAAGAAGGCTTGCATTATTCATAAAAAATGATGATGAGTTTTATAATTAAGAGATATAGGTATTTAAAATTGAACGAGAAAAAAAATTACACTGGAGAGATTCGAACCAACACACGCATTTCCCCAGTTCCCGTTCAAATACGCTACCGACTGCGCTACACGTTCAACATATATTTGTTTTTGAACTGCATTATTTACAACTCTGTGAAAACTTCAAAGCCGAATATCTCCGTAAAGCGGCGCGGGATTAGCCGAGCGGTCTATGGGACTGCAGTCATGGACTGTGCGGCTGGTCCCACCGGAGGTTCGAGTCCTCCCTTGGGCGTGGGTGTGTGTGTTTGTCCTTAGGGTAATTTAGGTAAAGTAGTGTGTAAGCTTAGGGACTGATGACCTTAGCAGTTAAGTCCCATAAGATTTCACATACATTTGGACATTTTGAACATCTCCGTAAATTTATGAAAAACATTGAGAACAGCCTATTTCTTGACACTTTTTAACCATGTTTCACGCGCGTTTTTCACTACGGAACAGAGAAAAGCATCAGCCATTTTCATAATGCGCATTAAGAGCGCGACAATCAGAGCACAACGCCGCAGAGGCTGTGCCCGTGTTCAATTTTGAAATAAAAACTGCGTAGCTAAAGCGTGATTCAGAAAAACGTTGATGGCAATTAATACATTTGAATATATTAAAGTTTCATTTAACGTAACGTAGTAATAAGGTATCTAATACATAAGTAGGAACTACGTCCAAGAGCGTAACAACGTCAGTGTAAGTGTGCTACGGCTTCTGAGCAATCATCGCGTTTGTGTTTGTTTACATCAGGTTTCTTCTTATGATGAACGAATTATAGCACTGAAGCAGTGTTGTGAGTTACTCGTCGACTAAGCAGTTCAGGTAAGTTCAGTAGCCTCATGATGGCTCAACATTGGCTACCTCCGGTACTATTACCATTAGCAGCCACTATTGTGGTTGCTTGGTAGACAAAGTGATAGGCGTCAAATGCCGTAAATATCCTTGGCCTTCTACGATGTGGCACTCAAGGGGTTCGTTGTGAGTGTTTTTGGAAGTGCCGCGGTGTGGTGACAACATAATATTCTCGGGGAGAGTAGTCACTTTGCCAGAAACAAATTAAAAATGGTTTAGTCACTTGATTCCGAATAAGGCTTACCAATAATTTTTCTTGATTATCATGCGAACGTCAGACATGAACATTCCCTGTAGGGAATCCCTTTGTCCCACTTCCAGTCTGTTAGTATATTCGTCGGAAAAGAAACTAATTTCTTCTGCTCTTTCTCGTGAGTAGTCAATGAAAGATGAGAATAAAAAAATTCATAGTCAGCAGGTTCGTAAGAAATAGATTTAGGAACGATTACTTCAGGGGCCTAGCAGGTACAGGAAAGCAAATCTGGAATTATACGGATTTTTTCCAATAATATTTTCCCGTGGATTGACTGCCAGCGAAGATGATATCAGTTGTATCACATCCTTAAACAAAATCAGGCTGATTGACGGAGAGCTGGTCAATACAGAGACCATAGTTCAAGAGTAACTATATGAATGAAAAACTAAATATTCGTTTTTCGAAACCTTCGAAACTTTGGCACATCGCTGCATCCAGATATGTGCGTGTTTTACCTACTATTACAAACAAATATTTAAAATACGAAGGGGTAACGTTGTTACCGAATGTCTCGAAAAGTTATCGACAGATTAATTTAGAATTTTAAATTATACTGTATTAAACATTCAGAGGAATGTAGGGTACATATTCTCTTTAAACAACAGTCTACAGATTTTCGGTTAAAACAGACTTCGAGAAGGGTAATGCTCTGTTGCAAACATGTGCGGCTTTTGTTTTCTTTCCCCAGCCAGTTTTAATTACGGTAGCAGGACAGTTAAACAATTAGACAGATTGTTCTTTCTCTATATATTCTTTCTCACCACGTAGATTTTCAAACAAAAATTGTAAATACAGCAATGTGCTGTTTCGCTTTCTTTCTCCCAGATGGTTTTCACAAGAAACAGGGCAGGTGTATTTATGGCTTATGGGCTTATGATAAGAATACTACTACAGAATCTCTATTTGCAACAGCAATAAACAATTTATTTGCTTAGAGAGAGTGAGGAGAGGACATGTAGGAATGGGTGGGAGGAAATGGACATAGAGAACAGAAAGGAAGAGACGGACATAGAAGTGGAGGAGGAGATACACACAGAGAAGGGAGGAGGTGATAGACAGAGAGGAAAAGAGCAGGCAATGGAAAAAGAGCGAGGGAGAAGGAGATGAACAGAAACACGGTAAGGGGGGGGGGGGAAATGTGATTAATATGTAAATCGAATTCCCATACATATTATGAACGTGTGCTTTCTCTTTTTCTTCTTTTTCATTTAACCAGACTAAGGGCATTTCCATCGTACGTGGCAGGCAGGACGACAGTTGACAAATGGTGCTGTGTCGCCGTTTTCTTGTAGGTAAAGGGATAATTATGCAAGTAAACCTAAGAGCTTCTTCTTGCCCAAACTTTGTTATTACAGTATCAAGAACAGTAAATAAGAAATTTTTTTTAGTAATCAAGCTTCCTTGAATCGACACATCTGCTAGTATATCATACAGATCAGGGGCCCACAAGTTTTTCAATCTACTCACTGCTATAGTTACAATCATAGCAATGATGAATGTGATTGGTCCATTTAAATGGCCTAGATCTGTTCATGTCTCGAATTTTTAATAAAAGAAGTTACTACTAATTTAATCTTGTGTGTTCAAGACATACACCGACGAGAAAAATACACCCTTTTTAGACTTGTGATTCTACTTAAAATAAAAAGCTAGCGGCCTATTCCGATTTATTCCGTTGCGAACATGTTTCAAGTAATGTACCCGCGTGTGCTAGCTGACACAGACGCTCACACCATCATAAGCGCTTGTGATCTGGTGTGTCGGCCCAGTGACAGTCGGAAGTTCCATTCCGACTGGAACTCAGCGAATGAACTCTGAGGATGCGGTCGTTTAATTTCTAATTGCAGTTCTCTCCGCCGTCTTACTAAAGGATATTGTAGTAATCTGCGTTTCCTTACTTTGAAAAGGACACGGTTAGGTGCTCGGAAAGTTCTGGTAACGCCTTGGAAGGTTTGGTGGCTCAGCACCCACCATCTCTGCGCCCAAGTGACATTTACATAACTGGATGTTTGCCACTTATGCCTCTTTAAGAAAGATTCCAGCCTTTGAGCATTTTCAGGCGAATCAAAATAGAGTCGCCATTCATTCAGCAGTCAAATCTATCAAATGCGCTTCAGATCTTCGGTTCCGTCCTTAAGAACAAATTACTCGGCAAAATTAAAGATCATATCGATCAAATGTAGTATTTAAATGTTCTACGCAGAATCAATACTTGCATTTAGTATATATCTTGGTGGTTGCAACAGTCTGAGTGAGTCTTATCGTGTCCGTGACGTAGCCGCAAATTAGAAATACGTACCTGAGTAACTCCGAAACTTTCTCTCCCTCCTTGAGCTCTGTTTACGAGTAGAGTTTGAAAGAAACAGCATTCACAGAAGGATTTCGGTGTGATTAAATTATTTAATATCAAGAAAAAATTTATCTGCTATTTAAAACTAAGAATTGTTTATTCGCAGTTGAGAGGCCCGAAATAAAATATAAGAAAATTTGGAAAAGATCTGTCCCAGATTGAGGTAAAATTAACGTACGTTTGCTCAGACATTATTAATATCAAAGTTCCTGGCAGATTAAAACTGTGTGCCCGACCGAGACTCGAACTCGGGACCTTTGCCTTTCGCGGGCAAGTGCTCTACCATCTGAGCTACCGAAGCATGACTCACGCGCGGTACTCACAGCTTTACTTGTGCCAGTATCTCGTCTCCTACCTTCCAAACTTTACAGAAGCTCTCCTGCGAGCTTCTGTAAAGTTTGGAAGGTAGGAGACGAGATACTGGCAGAAGTAAAGCTGTGAGTACCTGGCGTGAGTCGTGCTTCGGTAGCTCAAATGGTTCAAATGGCTCTGAGCACTATGGGACTCAACTGCTGAGGTCATTAGTCCCCTAGAACTTAGAACTAGTTAAACCTAACTAACCTAAGGACATCACAAACATCCATGCCCGAGGCAGGATTCGAACCTGCGACCGTAGCGGTCTTGCGGTTCCAGACTGCAGTGCCTTTAACCGCACGGCCACGTCGGCCGGCAGCTCAAATGGTAGAGCACTTGCCCGCGAAAGGCAAAGGTCCCGAGTTCGAGTCTCGGTCGGGCACACAGTTTTAATCTGCCAGGAAGTTTCATATCAGCGCACACTCCGCTGCAGAGTGAAAATCTCGTTCTGGATTATTAATATCGTTTTAGTCACGGAGGTCACTTTATTTATTCATGTCTGTTAGTATTTCGCGAAACAGCACTTCGTTTTGATTAAATAAAACGCTTGATTATAATCCTGTATGGAGGAGAACGAAAATTGTATGTTTGAACAATTACATTGGGCTCTTTTTAAATACTATTTCACTTTCATCTGCAGGACGCCTTCGTCATCGTATTCTGTCCCTCGGCATATGTTTTCTGAGGCTCTTGTTTGATTATCACGAATTTTTATTTTTGTATAAAGTGAAACGTTACGTTCATCTTTAGTAATATTGCTCTGACGGCTTGGTTTACATCACCATTCGGTATGATTATGTCTCTTAGATATTTAAATTTGTCTATTCGTCAGATATACTTTTACTTTCGGATTAATTTGTATGCTACTGATTTATGGAGATTTTTTGTCCTGTTTTTCCTGCTGTTTGTTCACTTATTTTTATGAAGTTTGTATGAGTTACGCTGTACATCAGAGCTACTAAATTATCTGTGAATGCCAGACAGTTATTTTAGTCACCTATTTTGTATCCCACTTTTGATGCTTTTATTTGTGATCATATACTTAACTACACGTTTAAATGACACTGAACATCACCTTTGTCTAACTTTTGTTTAAATTCCAAAATAGCTATAGTTCTCCAATGAATTTTAACTTAGATTTTGTGATTGCTACTATTTCTTGTAAAAGTGTCAGAATTTAGTTACATATAATGTCTGTGTTAGAAAGTCTATATACCTATTTTCTATTTCTCTGTAAATCGTACTTGTCAGGAATTTACAAGCGTGACATCAGATTCATAGTCTGATAATCTGAACATTGTTGTCTATGCCAATTTGAGTTTAGGCTTGGGGTAGTCATAATGTTATCCGCTCAAAATATGAAACCCTAATTAATATTTTAGTTTGCTTACAGATCATTGCACACTTTGAAATCCACGGCCTACAGTACCATAGCACTCTCCTAGAGTGGAAAAATCAAAGCATTCAGTACTTCGTTTGCAGAATTTAAAGGGAAACAACGCTGCAATTACCCATTTTGAGTTTACGGCATCTGCATCTATATCTGCATCTACACTGGTCAAAAAAATTAGGGGATCAGTTGAGACATCTAGGATCTGACGTGTTGTCATTGGCAGAATGAACTAAAATGGTTCGATGTCTTTCTCACGATTGTACGGATTGGAGACAACAACATTACGGTCACCGAGATATTGGTAATAACGGAAAGTTGCTGCAGAGAGGTTTAGTGTTGTCTTGTGTTTACTCTACCAATCGAATTACACAAGTAGTTGGGTTCAGATTGTGTAGTGAGCAGATAGTGCAATGCAACGATAACGTGACTTACGTGAAGCTATGGTATGGAGAGTCATAGGGCGGTTGGAAGCGGGACAGACAGAGGGAGTTGGCTGCAGCTATTGAAGTGTCCCAAATTGTAATTTACAGGACCGGGACGCGGTTTCAAGCAACAGGATCCGTTAAAAGAAGGTAAGGCCAAGGTCGTCCATGGGTAACATCAGCAAGAGATAACCGTTATCTCCGGTTAACAGCCCGTCGAGACAGGAAGCTGAATGCAACTCAGCTGCTACGCAACCTCCAGGCAGCAACAGAACGCTCAATATCAACACAAACAGTCCTAAATCGCCTTGGGGAATGTGGCCTCTACGCAAAGAGACCAATGGTGTGTGTCCCATTCAAACCACGACACGGTTTAGTCCGCGGAATCTGGGCAGAGGAACACCAGGATTGGAGTCGTAACGAATGGCGTCGGGTTCTGTTCACAGATGAGTCAAGATTTTGTGTTCAGCCGGACATTCCCCGTTCCCTCACCTGGAGAGAACATTGAACTCGAAAAAACCCTGATTATATGCAGGAAACATTACTATATCATGGTGGTGGACAAATGGTGCGCGCAGGAGCCAGTATTGGCGGGCGTACGGACCTGTACGCCGTTCAGAATGACGCTTTGACTGCTCAGAGACGAGATCCTTCGACCTTTTGTTGTGCCCTGCGCTGGTCCATAGGATATGGGTTCCTTCTGATGGACGATAACGCTCGTCCCCACAGAGCTGCACTGGTGGACAACTTGCTTGAAGCTGAGGGAATTGAACGAATGGAGTGGCCAGCTTGTTCACTGAAAAACCCAACTGAGGATGTCTGGGATGCACTCGCAGACGCATTACAGCCAGACCATTACCTTCCATAACGGTTGCAGAGTTGGATGTTGCACTCATTGAAGAAAGGCCAAATATCCCTCAAGAGCTGATTGATTACCTCATACTATCCTTGCCACTCAGGTGTGCAACTGTACTGCTCGTCTGAGGTCATCACACACCATATTAGAGGGCAACGAGAATGACTGATTCACTAATATGGTAGCCTCATGGTGCCTCGCTCTACGTAAACGCCTTGTAAACCTCAAGTAAAGAGTTGAGACAGCAAAATATCGTACTGTATCACACACAAATTAGAATTGTAACCGATATCTGAACAAAATGCGTTACCATATGTCTATTGTGTATGGTATCTCACCTGATCCCCTAATTGTTTTGAGCGGTGTATTTGATTAGTCAGCAGTTCACACATAAGTGCCTGGCAGTGTTTCACTTTCTAACAGCGTATGGCAAAAATGGACACTTAAATTTTGTACACGAACGCCGATTGGTCTTATTTTATTACGATGATCATTTGTCCCTATCTCCCTACGTAGATTGGCAACAGTAAAATCTTTTCACATTCAATCCTATCTGGTAAGGATCCCGTAACACTCAGCGGACTCGAGCGGAGGACGGACAAGCGTAGTGTAGGCAATATTTTTAGTGGAGCTGTGCATCAAGAAAACGCAATCTTTGGTTTGTCTCCATCACAACGTTATCTATGTGACTGTTCCAATTTATACTGCTCGTACTTGTAATTCCTAGGTATGTAGTTGAATTGACAGCCTTTAGATTTGTATGATTTACCGTGTAACCGAAATTTAACGGACGTCGATGACATTACACATTTCATTATTTAGGGTCAACTACCACTTTTCAGCCACGTAAACACACGCACACACACACATACATACCTGCAGAACATTACCTGTCAGAGGGGTAATGGGCGTTAGGTGGAACAGCGCGCAGGACTGACTGCATGCGCTGTCCACCAGACAGCGACTAGTTGCGAGTTTTTAACGCGCCCGTGACAGACTCCAATGTACATGCGTGCATGTATCAAATTTTCTCATTGTAAACGTGTAAACCGGTGTGGCAGACGTATGGCGTACACAAACGACGAATATATGGATATGCTTGTGTCCTTAGTGCATCTGATAACCGGACTGGTGTTGCCGCTCGTGAATGTGCTGCTAGATATCCTCGTCGACACCATAGAGACAAAAATGTTTTTTTGTCGTCTGGAGGTGCGCCTTCGGAAGTCAGAATCTCTCCTTCCACCATCATGCGAGAGAGGTCATCCACGGACTCGCCGTATTCCAGGTACTGAGGAAGCTACTCTGGACTTTTACATCAAGAAACTCAGTGAAGTACACGGAGGGCAAAAAGGCAGCTGCGTGTGTCGCAGCGCACGGTCGTTAATGTGCTGCACGTGCAGAGGCTGCAACCTTATCATTATGCTTTCATGCAACACCTGCATCATGCAGATTGACATCAGCGGATGCAGTTCCGTAAATGGTTCCAATAACAACAGGAAGCCAACGATGACTTGGTGAACACCGTAATATGGGCGGATGAAGCAGCATTCACTTGTGAGGGTATCTTCAATATGCACAATGCCCACCATTGGTGTGAGGTTAACCCGCATGTCACCCGTGACCGTGGATATCAAGTTCGCTTTCGTATCAACGTCTGGGTCGGAATATTTTGCGACAGGTGTTTTTGGCTCCTTACATGTTGCCTTTCCGGTTGACGGGGCGAAGATGATATGCATTCCTCTCGAACTATCTGCCTGATCCACTGGAAGACGTTCCACTAAATTTTCGGCAGAGGATATGGTTCCAACATGATGGTGCACCTCCACACCCTGGAATTAATGTGCGACAGTATTTGGACAGAGCATTTCCAGGGAAATAGCTCGGACGTGGAGGTCCAGTCGTATGGCCCCCACGTTCACCTGACCAAAATCCCCCGGATTTCTTTCTGTGGGGACACCTGAAGGAGCACATGCACTCTACTCCGCCGACGAATGTGGAAGAATTGGTAGTGCATGTTCTTGCTGCTCTTGTTACGGTGGGCGCAGCTTTGCTGCGAAGGGTCCAGGACTAGACGATCCGGCGGGTTGCGCAATGTTTGGACATGCAGGGAGGTCGCTTTGAGCGTCTGTTGTTCTCATGACAACGTATTCTGTTGTGAACGTCATGTGGACGTTAATATGGACATTATCATTGTCACTGGTTGCTAATGTGCGACATCTGAGAGCTCATATTACATGTAGTATAAATGACAAGTAGATGTTGCGTTATTGTACTGTGCCATAATCTTCAGCATCTCGAAACTGATAGTGTTTTTGTAGTTATTCTGTCCTATAACAGGTCATTTGCTTCAACTGTCTATTTCTTATTTGTCTAACCACGTATTTGTTATGTTCAGTGTTACAAAATGTAGTCAATTTAGGATACATTTGCCCTAAGAAACAGTGTATATTACAGTATGAAATGTCAGAATGAAATTAGCAATTAAAAAAAATGCATCCCAAACCAGGATCGAAACCTCGACCTCCTGCATCCTAGCCTAAAACTCTGTCCACTGCACCAACTGTGCAGCACAACTGACTTGTGCTAACAGAGGTAGTTGCCATACATGTGATTACAGTTCTCCCAGATTGCCACTCTTTAACGTCTTTTTTCTCTTGGATGTACTCGCCGGAAGAAATTTTGAGACAGACTTTTTTTTATCGCCGGCCGCGGTGACCGAGCGGTTCTAGGCACTTCAGTCCGGAACCGCGCGACTGCTACGGTCGCAGGTTCGAATCCTTCCTCGGGCATGGATGTGTGTGATGTCCTTAGATTAGTTAGGTTTAAGTAGTTCTAAGTTCTAGGGGACTGGTGACCTCAGATGTTAAGTCCCATAGTGCTCAGAGCCATTTGAACCTTTTTTTTAATTTTTTATTTTTATTTTTTATCGCTGGCATTTGAAGGGTCGCGCTGTGAAGCGCGAGTGCTCGAATTTCGCTTCACACTGTATAAATGTAGTCCACATCTTAATTCGCTGGACAGTTCACGAAGTCAACAGCCCTGCCAAGTAAAGGTGTGGAGTACCTTCATAGCTCAAGCTTATGCCACAGGTATTGGTTCAAATGGCTCTGAGCACTATGGGACTCAACTGCTGTGGTCATAAGTCCCCTAGAACTTAGAACTACTTAAACCTAACTAACCTAAGGACATCACACATCCATGCCCGAGGCAGGATTCGAACCTGCGACCGTAGCGGTCGTGCGGTTCCAGACTGTAGCGCCTTTAACCGCTCGACCACTCCGGCCGGCCTATGCCACAGGTATTAACCTGTACTGAGATCAGATGGTGGTTACTATGTTTACCAAAACGAGGCATCGTAAATATTGGTTTCAAAAATGTTATCTTGTCTGAGAAACTGTCTTTCTACAATCCGAGTTTGTTTCCCGCGACTGTTCATCCATATTCAGAAAATACACTTAACTTAGGTAAAAGCGACAATCTTGAAGCTGCGTCAGACCGTAGCTCGGCCCTTTCTCCGATCATACGGCGGTGAACGTGTCAATGCGATTCGCAGTTTTTTCCCGCACGTGGCACCACACACCAACGGTTCGCCAGACATCCCTGCACTATGATATTGTTAGTTTCAAAATCGCAAATGCTTCTGTGTGCTGTGAATAGTGAATACGTAATACATGATCTGCTGAATTTCTTGAGTTTTGAAGTTTATCCTCTAACTGCAGTCATCTTTTAACGACGGTAAGCTATACGACGAGCATATAATTTTGAAAATATTGTTGTACTATTTGCATTTGTACTACAGTTTTGCTTGTTGCTGATAGTGTTGAACATTTACACTAAATGTATGTTGAGACCACATTTTTACAAAATATTATGGTCTGAAACACACTCATTATTTCTTATTGCTATGTGCCGTGTTGTACGAATGCAAAAGGAGAAACTAGTGGCATAGGTCACCATGAATTTCCGGTTGATAATGAGCAGGAGAAAACACCAAGCCAAATATGCTGTAAAATTCATCAATAGCTTGCAGATTATAGGTGTGGCTCCAAGAGAAAGAATCTGAAAAAAGGTAGATTCCCATCATTTTCCTAACTATCCTTTCCGTAAAATTCCGGTAGCAGCAATATCTAAGTGATAAACTGAAAAGCAGCAGCATCCCAGTAAGCTGGTGTGTCGTAAACATAAAAGAGGTGCAAGCCCTACACAAGAAACTCGCACAAATGTTTGATTACATTCATTTGCAGAAGTTGGAGATCAAACAGAAAGCGATGTGCTTTTCAAAACTAAAAGCTTTGGAAAAAGAACTAAGGTCACAAGAAACAAGACGTGGACACTATAATAAACTGTAGAGTCAGGAACGTAACGTACACTTGCTGTCAAAGCAACCTGCACATTATGAAACCAAAGCACATCATAAAAACCTGGAATAATTAATATCAAAAGAATGTCAAACGTTTAAAATAGAATTCTTGTGGGAGAAAATAAATAATTCTAGTAAAAAAAAGCCTCGCTGTAATGGGGAAGTAGTAAAACAGTGCGTCATACGAAAAAATAGCTCTCACGTAGGTTACAAACATGCCAGATACTTCACACTAAAATTGCTCGGCGGTCGTACACCTTCTTGTTTTGTTGGTGGTATTTCACAAGAAGCAGGAGTTGCGCTCTTGATACAAGGCAAGACTGAAATCAGAAAATGGTTGCCTAAACAAGGCAAAGTTGCTGTACGGCTTAGTAACTGATGGGATGTGAGTTAAGCAGCAAACTTAGTACGACAGAAAATTGGATGCATTCTTTGGAGAACGACATACAATATAGACACAACAGCTTGAGAATTCCAGCGAATCATAGCAATGGCTCCAAAGGAAATTGTCAAGTTCAGCCAATCGTTTGTCGTGCTTCATGATAGGTGGAGTTTCCACATAGCTCAGGTTGGCACCACCGTTTTTCTTCACTATGCAGCTCTCTTGTATAAGAGTGCCCATACCTATGGGAAAGGAGAGGTCGACCTCTCCCCTATAGCTCTCAGGGAAAGGATAAATTTAGTGTAATCAGGTATTTTTCTTTCAATAAAATGATTTAAAATACTGTACTACGCAGGTTTTTAGCAGTGTTGGAATTGTAACTCTTTTTGGCTATTTACAAGGCGCTTTACGTCTTCCAAAATGTTAAAAATACTTCCCCCACCACCTCAGTTTGACCCCCTGCAAACTATCGTACGGGCGTTGCTGCTCAGCTGACATGCTTACTCTGAGTATGATTCATGGAAGACAACAATGTAGGGTCTTTGCGCTATGCATGGTCTAATTAAGAGAAAAATTCTAAATTTGAAAATTTTAAACTAAGCTTTCACGTAAAGAGTTTTGAATTTTTATCCGGACACACAGCTTAATATTGTTAATCTTCCATTATTGGTCCATGTCAGTGGTTATGTCGTAATGAAAGTGCTAAAGGAAATAAGCTGTTCAACCTGCAAACATCTGATTCCAACCAATTGACATCAGTCAGCATTAGTGGAGGTGATACATTTGCGTGACATCACAGTAAACATTATATCTTATTCGTGAATCTGATAAATGCCGTGTCGGGTTCTGTGGATAGTGTTCTCACGTACTTGCAGACTTATAGAGTCAAAAAACTGTTTGAAAATACATAGTGCCAGAACTAGAAAAATCTGCGTGTTTTGTTGTAACTATGGGGAAAACCATGCAATTCTTCTTAGTGCTCTTGTGTGTAAATATTTCTTGCGAGTTGTGATGAAACAGATAGCTTCCTTTGCTACAGAAACTTACGAAAAACCGAAATTTTTGTACTACAAACCCCTGAATGGGAAGGTGATGCGCGTTTAATACTATAAACTCTCCACTCAGTCACTATGTTTATATGCGATACATCTTCCGAAAGGCAAAAATCTGAATTTCGGAAACTGTGTTTGGCTGTTGTGTTCACATATTAAGGTCTGAAGCGGATATGCTAGCCCAGATAAATATGGCGTCTGGAAAATAGCTCTTCCAGTTTCTGATTTTGTCAGCACAGTTGCAATATCCCTCCACTTAAATATTAGCGGTTGGGACCTTCATACTCAGTCTACTGTTTATGTTTCTCCTTCAATGCACTGTAAGTCACTCCGTCCACATTTGTCGAATATTTATAAAATAAGACGTAACTTGACAGCTCAAGCACGTTCCAAAAACGTTGTGCGTTTTCACAGGAGCGAAATCCATTGTGGAAGCGGCAAACAGGCAGCTAGATACGGATTTCTACAATCAATTTTGAAGTGTTCACATGATGAACGAGAAGCGGTATTGGTAAATCTGCTGACGAAATCCGGTGATGGTAACACTCGGCAGTCGGCATTTTGCGGCGACCGGTTGACCTTCGCATCATAAAAATTTCAAGTAAGGAGTTCCAATGCGGCCAATGCTGGTAAAGCGTATTAGCCGGTGCGGTCAGACCACTCTAACAATCTAAGAGGACTTCTTTAGCTTCCCAAGCACTATGGACAAGTGCTAGATATATTGCTATCACTCAGAGACAAAGGCACAAAGCAATCTGTAGACACATTGAGGATTCACCACCCCTAGAGAGTTGACGTTGAGTGTCATTTGGGACCACCGGGGTGTTGTACTAACAGATTATGCTCGCAAAGTGCAAACCATCACAGGGGATAGTACCAAACTCCTTTAAAGAGCTTCTGGGAGGGATTCAAGATGCAACGTCGAAGAAACCTCTCCGAGGGAGTCTTCGCCGCAGTCCACTGTGCGGAGTGCTTGGTCACAAACGCTGCTGTTTTATTTTATTTTATTTTTTTAAACTACCAAATTTACCTCCTCACGTTCCCCTCTCGTCTTCTCCCGACATGGAATTCAGGGATGTATTACTCTTTTCTCATATGAAGAAAACATTGTGTGGCAGGCATTTTCAGAGTGAAGGCAAGGTCATTTTAGAGGTAAAACATTACAAAAATCTTCTTGCACTGGCAAGTTGTGCTCCGCCTCTAGTTGTAATAGAGTCACTGTACATATGAGGTGCTTGTTGGAGATGTGCAAATCAGTCACAAGTCACAGTTCTTCTGAAAGCTACTGTCATTGCGTCTTCATAGATGTCACTTCGCTGCAGTGGAAGAGCTGGTGTAGTTGGTTGGTTGGTTGTTTGGGGAAGGAGACCAGACAGCGTGGTCATCGGTCTCATCGAATTAGGGAAGGATGGGGAAAGAAGTCGGCCGTGCCCTTTCAGAGGAACCATCCCGGCATTTGCCTGGAGTGATTTAGGGAAATCACAGCTGGTGTAGTCTCGTACACAAGTGGCGGACATAGTGTCGCGAGATAGCGAGATTTGTATGAAGTCCTTAACTACTAGAATTGTAGTAAAAAGCGCACAGTTTCACTGTTTTTAAGGGATGCCATTCAGTGTTTCCTGTGGTTTCACATCACAGTTCACTGCACACTTAAAACGTTGCACAACCGTATCACTTCCAAGTTGCAGTAGTAGGCAGATCCCCCTTTATGTACCTTCGACACTAATTCCTTCCGATACACCCAACGCGACCGCATGATTGATCAGCCCGTGAAAATGAACATTCCTTTTAGTAATCATTTTTAACAATTGATGGAAGTATCACCAATACGTCCATTTACTGTGGCTCCCACTCTCCGACTGCTTTTATCGTGCAACAGTTAAAATGACTGGCTAAGAGAACCACCGTTACCTCCGTGTACGTGGCCCCCACTCCCAGAGTGCTGCTACCAACACAACCTTTGGACCTGACGAAGCAGAGGAGTCTCTGCTTCAAAAGTTTCAACCAATTCCAGCAATAGGAATTTCGTTTTACTATACACAAAGGGGTGATAAATGTCATGGGATAGCGGTGTACATATATGCAGATAATGGTAGTATCGCATACACATGGTATAAAAGGGTAGTGCATTTTCAGATTGGCTGAGCTTGCATTTGTACGCAGGTGATTCATGCAAAATGGTTTCCGATGTCATTACTGCCGCACGAAGGGAATTAACAGACTTTGAATGCGGAGTGGTAGCTGGAGGTAGACCACGTACAACGAAGTGGCCGACGGCCTTCTCTTAACGACCAATAGCAACCGAGTCTGTGTAGATTTGTCAGTACTAACAGACAAGGAATACTGCGTGACATAACATCAGAAATAAAAGTAGGACGTGCAAGAAACGTATCCGTTAGGACAGTCAGGCGAAATTCGGCATTATCGGGCTATGGCGGCAGATGACTGATGCGAATGCTTTTGCTAACGAACAGCACAGCGCCTGCATCACCTCTCCTGGCCTCGTGACCATATCGGTTGGTCTCTGGACGGCTGTTTAACCGTGGCCTGGTCAAATGAGTCCCGAATTCAGTTGGTAAGAGCTGATGGTAAAGTTCGAGTGTGACGCAGAACCAACGTAACTATGGGCCCTTTTATATAACGTAAATATTACAGCTTCCACGCAGACTTCTACAATCAATGTCTATGCAAATTCATCCATGAATGGGAAAATTTTGCCGCACTTACGGATAAATAGATACGAAACTGCGTGAAGAGTTTGACAGAGCACTGAAAGACCAAAGTCGAAACAAGGCCCCGGGAGTAGACAACATTCCATTAGAACTACTGACAACCTTGGGAGAGCCAGCCCTAACAAAACTCCACCATCTGGTGAGCAAAATGTATGAGACAGGTGAAATACACTCAGACTTCAAGAAGAATATAATAATTCGAATACCAAAGAAAGCAGGTGTTGACAGATGTGAAAATTACCGAACTATCAGTTTAATAAGTCATGGTTGCAAAATACTAACGCGAATTCTTTACAGACGAATGGAAAAACTGGTGGAAGCCGACCCCGGGAAAGATAAATTTGGATTCCGTTGGAACACGTGCGGCAATACTGAACCTACGACTTATCTTAGAAAATAGGTTAAGGAAAGGAAAACCTACGTTCCTAGCATTTGTAGACTTAGAGAAAGCTTTTGACAATGTTGACTGGAATACTCTCTTTCAAATTCTAAAGGTGGCAGGGGTAAAATACAGGAAGCGAAAGGCTGTTTACAATTTGTACAGAAACCAGATGGCAGCTATAAGAGTCGAGGGGCATGAAAGGGAAGCAGTGGTTTGGAAGGGCGTGAGACAGGGTTTGTATCCTGTCCCCGATGTTGTTCAATCTGTATACTGAGCAAGCAGTAAGGGAAACAAAAGAAAAATTAGGAGTAGGAATTAAAGCCTATGGAGAAGACATAAATTACTTTGGGGTTCGCCGATGACAGTGTAATTCTGTCAGAGACAGCAAAGGACCTGGAAGAGCAGTTGAACGGAATGGACAGTGTCTTGAAAGGAGGATATAAGATGAACATCAACAAAAGCAAAACGAGGATAATGGAATGTAGTCGAATTAAATCGGGTGATGCTGAGGGAATTAGATTAGGAAATGAGACACTTTAAGTAGTTTTGCTATTTTGGGAGCAAAATAACTGATGATGGTCGAAGTAGAGAGGATATAAAATGTAGACTGGCAGTGGCAAGGAAAGCGTTTCTGAAGAAAAGGAATCTGTTAACATCAAGTACAGATTTAAGTGTCGGGAAGTCGTTTCTGACAGTATTTGTATGGAGTGTAGACATGTGTGGAAGAGAAACATAGACAATAAATACTTAGGACAAGAAGAGAATAGAAGCTTTCGGAATGTGGTGCTACAGAAGAATGCTGAAGATTAGATGGGTAGATCACACAACTAATGAGGAGGTATTGAATAGAATTGGAGAGAAGAGAAATTTGTGGCACAACTTGAATAGAAGAAGGGATCGGTTGGTAGGACATGTTCTGAGGCATCAAGGGATCACCAATTTAGTATTGGAGGGCAGCGTGGAGGGTAAAAATCGTAGAGGAGACCAAGAGATGAATACACTAAGCAGATTCAGAGGGATGTAGGTTGCAGTAGGTAGTGAGAGCTGAAAAAGCTTGCACATAATAGAGTAGCATGGAGAGCTGCATCAAACCAGCCTCTGGACTGAAGACCACAACAAAAAACACAACGGATAAATATGAAGTGGTTTTCTCACGTCATTCCACGTAGTTACAGCTTAATTTCTTAAAGGTGATAACGGAAACTTTACGACTACCTTCGTGCGTACACGCTAGAGTATTGTCTTTTGTATCCAGTGCTAACTGTGAGAAGTACAGTAACAAACGGAGCTAATTTGTCAGAACTACGGGCTAACCTCGTAAATCTGGTTACTGCCCGGTGTTTTGTACGGCAAAGCGTTGTAATCTGAAAGATAGGAGGTCCAGCAGCGCGCTATTGCAGCAGCGACCAGCGACATAAGCACACGGCGGGCGGTCGTAATCTCAGTGGGAGTGACGCGGGATCGGACTGCGGGTGTGGGCAGTATATCAGCAGACAATAGGCGTCTGGCTGCGGGCGGCTGCCCGAATTACCGCCGGAGCTCTGTGTGTGTGTGTGTGTGTGTGTGGATGCTTGCCGCGGAGCGCTGCCGACCAGCTCAAACGCGCCGCCGTGTGTACTGACGGGCTGCAGCATCACAAAATGTGGACTACAACTGATATTTCTTCAGCTTCAGTAAAAACCAAATATATTTATTATAAGCAGTGACCAAAAAGCTTTTGTTTGAGGGCGTTGCTGCGGCGTATATGCAGCGCAGTGTGATTCCAATGCCGGTATAGTGGATGATTCAGCTGCCCCTGCCTATGCGTTTTATGCAACTTGCAACACCTTCAAAAATGCGCTAACTGTTCGTCGTACAGAAAAAAATAACGTACTTATTTGCAAGAAATTTAATGTAGCTGAATTTTGCACCGTGATATCGCTGGCGGCCACGGTTTTCGCGTTATTCAAGAAAACAACGTCTGGAAGATACTTTTTTTCCGTTTCTCTTGAATAATTCGAAAACTATGGCCTCTAGCGAAAATGTATATCAGTAAAAAATTTGACTACATAAATTTCCTGCAAATTTCCGGTTCGTTTTTTCACCGATTTGTAGGCAGAGAGTTAGTGTGGCTTTATAACGAAAACCTTTTCATCACTTCCTTATACGTTTTATAAAACGTAAGACTCGATTTTTCGCTTTATTTCAAGTGAGTCATGTGCACGTAAAGAAACTGCATCGGAGCGAAGTACATTCTGCGTAAATCAAAGACTATCCTCAGGGCTTTGGCGCTGGTATGAACGCGAACGCGCAGGGAGAATCTGCGATCGCAAAACGACCTGGACTGCGTCGTCAGGGGCGCTTTTAATTTATTATTGTTGTTGTTGTTGTATTCAGTCCGAAAACTAGTTTGACGCAGTCTTCCACACTATTCTACCATGTGAAAGTCGCTTCATCTCTGAGTAACTACTGCGACCTACATCCATTTGAAGCTTCTTACTGTTTCTTGCCTCGGTTTTTGTCTACAATTTGAAACGTCCCCTTAGAAAAATTATAAATGACTGTGCTGATAAACCTCTTACACTATTTGATTTTCAAACAGATGAGCAAAACTGAACTTACTCAGAGATTTCTCTCTTTACTTATTCTGATCGTCACTAAACTGACACACAATACTTTTAGCGCAACGCAATCTAATTTTTAATAATCCCTACAGAAGAATGGTCCTAACTAACAATAACCAATACCTTTCATGAATCACTTACCTCACAAGAATCTTCGTTACTCGTACTACTGCAATACAGCGAGCGCCAATACTGCCAGCTAAATAAAAGATTCTAACTACTGAAGGCACTAACTGCTGATGGGCATACTTAACATATGAAAGATTTTGATAGGAAACAAACAACGTATTTACCTTAATAGTGTTCAAAAGTCACAAATTTACTCTTTCTGGTGGACACACGTCCAGATCATCCCCTCTCAAAGCTCCGCCATCTCTCTCCCCACATCCACCACTGCTGGCGGCTCACCTCCAACTGCGCAACGCTACGCGGTGTTCACATCCAACTGCCCAACACTACAATAGCAAATATTCCAACAATGCAAACCAGCCACAGACTCCACACAGCACAGTCTGTGATTTTCATACAGAGCGCTACGTGGCATTACCAACATAAAAACCTAAACAGCCTATTTACACATTTTGATCTCCCCCAACTCCCTACGATATTAAATCGATTATTTTTTGATGCCTCAGGATGTGTCATGCCAAAAGATCCCTTGTTTTTAGCTAACTTGTGCCAGTAACTGCTTTTTCCCTCAATTCGATTTAGTACTTCCTAATTAGATACCTCATCTACCGTTCTAGTCCTCAACATTCTCTCGTAGCACCAAATTTCAAGAGTTTTTATCTTTTTCTTCTTTTGCCTAAACTGATTGTCGTGTGTTTCATTTCTGTACTTGGCAACATTTCATACACATACCTTTATAACACTTAACACACTTAAAATTGATGATAGATATCAGTATGCATTATATATCCTCTCTACTACAGCCATTAGTAATTACTGTTTTCCCTAAGTAGCAGATTTCACCAACTAATTTTAGTCTCTCTTTTCCTAATCTAATTCCCGCAAAATCACCTACATTCCGCTTCCATTGTTTTATTGTTTTGTTAAATTTTTTTTATAACCTCTTTTCAAGGCACTACGCACTCGATTCGACTGCCATTCCAAGTCCTTTGCCGACTCTGACAGAATTGCAGTATCATCGCCAAACCGCAAAGTTTTTGTTTCTTCTCCCTGTACTTAAAATCCTCTTCTAAATTTCTCTTTTCTTTCCATCAGCGCTTGCTTAATATCCAGACTTAACAACTACTGCCTTGTCACGTCCCTCGACTCTCATAACTGCAGTATGATTTCCATACAAGTTGCAGACAAATTTTCGCTACCTGTATTTTACCCCTGCTACATTTAGAATTCTAAAGAGTGTATTCCAGGTATAATCGTCAAAAAGATTTCTCTAATTCCACAGGCGGCCGTTGTGGCCGAGCGGTTTTAGGCGCTTCAGTCCGGAACCGTGTTGATGGTATGGTTGCAGGTTCGAATCCTGCCTCTGGTATGGATATGTGTGATGTGCTTAGGTTAGTTAGGTTTAAGTAGTTCTGAGTCTAGGGGACTGATGACGGCAGATGTTAAGTCCCATAGTGCTCAGAGTCATTTGAACCAATTTTCTAAATCGACAAATACTACAGTCGCAAACTTGCTTTCCTTCACCTCGTCTTCCAAGATAATTCGTTGAGTCAGTATTGCCTTACGTGTTCCGACATTTCTCCGGAACCCGAAATGATCTTCGCCGAAGCCGGCCTCCATCAGTGTTCCAGTTCTGCTGTGAAAAACTAATCATAGTATTATGTAGCCATTACTCATCAAACTACTAGTCCGATAATATTCACACTTGTCAACACCTGCCTTTCTTAAAGTAGAATATAGACTGTCCTTGAAGTTTGAAAATATTTTGTCTGTCCGACATACAGACTGTCCTAGGAGGAATGATTACTATTGAAGGGTACGATAGGAACAACCATTCGAAGCAAAGAAATCTGGTATACATGAGCTCTAAAATGCCTATTTTAAGAGCGACCTACACTTCTTCATCTTCGGTACTGTGTAACAGATCTCTTCTACTGAACAAGTGCTCAGTGTGTGAGCTTGCGAGTATAAAATATGTGACAAAAAAGTCATTATCTTTTGACTGCATTGACTTCGAAGGTTACATTTTTTACATCGCCAAGGAATCACAGACTTTAGTATTTGACATAAATTTCATCGTGATACGTTTATCCGTTCCCGAGGAAAAAAGGACTTAACAGACAGACAGACAGTCGCATTATAAATGAAGATACAAATATTTTTTCGCATGGTATAATTAAAAACTGTTGGATATTTCGCTCTGCTTGTGCTGTGGAACCTAGTTTCTTGCCAAATGTCATGGTTCTATGTCAATGGGAAGTGCCTTACAGCTTTTGATGTGTGAGTTTGCGGGTATCAAAATATGGGACGTAAGTGGCCATATCTTTTGGCAGTTTTAACTTAGAGGCTTAAGTTATTTACCCCGCCAAGGGTCATACAATTTTCTGACATTTGACTCCCCTTCATTCCGTTTAAAAAAATGGTTCAAATGGCTCTGAGCACTATGGGACTTAACATCTGTGGTCATCAGTCCCCTAGAACTTAGAACTACTTAAACCTAACTAACCTAAGGACATCACACACATCCATGCCCGAGGCAGGATTCGAACCTGCGACCGTAGCAGTCGCGCGGCTCCGGACTGAGCGCCTAGAACCGCGAGCATTCCGTTTAGGCACATCCTTCTTGAAAAGTGTGAATGACTTTATTGCAGACATATAAAGTAGGCTACAAAACATTGACAGTGGCCACCTTACCTTTTTTTGTACAGTATGTCCTACCCATCTGGTCTATGGCATCCAGTTCTTCATTAGTGAAATTGTATTATAGTTTTCTTCTTTGGTACATCAACTTCCACTCCTGCATTACGATGCTGTGTAGACAACATGAACAGATTTTTCTTCAGTTTTTCCTTTGTGATGCAAGAGACAGCTGTTGCTAGAGACTTCGTAGTTGATGGATCTGGGAATGAAAATTTGGAGGAATACAGAGCTCTGCGTGTTGCCATCTTAAGTTCTTACGGTATGTGTTTTCTGTCGGATTCGAGTGTTCCAGCCAAAGTTAAGCTCATAATCTTCATGCAGAGTATCTGCCATGTCCAGGGAAGTATAGAAACGATCAGTTGTGATACTGCAGCATGTATTCCGTATTGTTTCCACCAATCTGTTCACGATCTCAAGAGGACCTTCTTCATAGCAGGTCTGCTAATTTTCCAGCATACAATCCAATTTTTATTCTGTATCTTTCAACTGCACGACTCAAATTTCTATGAAGTATAGCGTATTTCTCATGTCTCAGAGGAAAACTGGACAACGATCTCTGAAAAGACATAGCATTTCAGCAACTGTATTGCGAGGTCCATTTGCGAAGGACTTTTGGGATATTCCATTCAGTTCTTCAAATAATTCACGCAGAGGTGCAAAATTGTCACTTAGATGTCTTTCTGTTCTATTGCCTTTATCATCAAAACGAAGAAATTTGAATAGCTGATAAGCTTTTGTCTTACGGTTCCTCTCTATATGGCTTTTCCCAATAAATTTGACTATAAATCACGTAAGTATAGATGTTGTTGTCCTGGTAACTTCCCGTTGGACTTAAAATTCCTGTCAATGTATATAGTTCAGAATCGCTAGCAAAATATACATTTTTTCTTTCAGTTGCTTCATTTGTATGGTCAACAGTTTTCTTTCCTATTTCAGGAGTGAAAAATTTCTTGAATGATTCACTTATATTTGTACTTTCCCAGCATTAGTCATTCCTAGAGGTTCACGGACTATGTTGACAAAACCCATTTTACAATGCCTTGGAGGTTCTTCGAGATAAACTATACCAGAACTTGTAACGTATTTATATGAAGCATTACCTGTGGGGTTTGTTTCTTTATTTTCCTCCGTCTCTTCATCTGAATTCTCATGAAACTCGGTCTAACCCGAATCAAAAGCATGAACTCTGAAAATTCGTCACCTACTAAAAGTTCAGCAAGAATTTCTGCCTCGTTGAATCTTCTATATCTCATTTTAGAAAATCCTCCTTAGGAGAAAGACGCTTCCTCTACACACTCAAACTGCTAGTAATAATGGTTGGTCTGTAAATCTACATCAAAGTGAAACTGAGCAATCAGACTTCAACAAGTGCTCGGTAGCTGCAGGGAAGACAATGAGGATTATGGTCGCAGGTTGTACCAACTCGGGGCAAAACATATCCTTCAGCATAAACGTTCAATTTTTTATATGCAATGTTTAAAATTTAACCATATAAGTGAGCAGTATGGTATTTTATAAGGCGAGAGACAAATAGAGAAAGGCTCATGAACATAGTAGGATGTTCGTTATGATTCTTTAATAAAAGAAAAATATACGGGGAATTTTTGCTCATTGCGGTGGGGTGGTCGTAGCGTTAATAGCCGGAAAATTTTTGGAAATTTGTGGTAAGGACCGTGGGACCAAACTGCTCAGGCCGTCGGTCCCTAGGCATACACACTAATTAATCTAACTTACGCTAAGGACAACAGACAAACCCATGCCCGAGGAAGGACTCGAACCTCCGGCGGAAAGGGGGGGGGGCAACCGCGACAAGACGTCTGAGACCACGCGGCTACCCCGCGCGGTTATACTCGGATAAAAATGTGTGTGAATTTCTAGGGGACCAAACTGCTTAGGTCATCAGTCCCTAGACTTATACACAACGTAAACTAACTTACGCTAAGAACAAGACACACCTCTGCCAGAGGGAGGAATCGAACCTCAGGCGAGAGGGGCCACGCAGTCCGCGACATGGCGCCTCGAACCGCGCGGCCACTCCGCTTGGCAGTAGTTGGATAGACAGACATACAGACAAAAGAGTGATCCTATAAGGGTTTCGTTTTTACCGAGGTACGAAGCCACAAAAGGCGCCACGGACAACAAGTGTGACACTAGCGCCTGGCTTCCCTCCAAGTCCGGCGTCACCAGCGATGCCGGACCAGACAATACGCTATCAGTCTGACATAGCTTGTAGTTAAATTTTAGCAAACCGCGCTCTTCAGGACTCGTTCGTCTCCCTAAACCTCGAGTCACGAGCCTCAGCCGGCTGGAGCCATTCTCTGGCGCGATCGAGCAGCCGCCGTCCGTATCCGTGGGGCCATCCATCACCCGCGGCGCCTTTCTCGCGCTATCGCCGCATCGACAGCTCCACGGCCTGCGCCGGCTGCTGCCCGTGCCCCACGGGGGCCTATCTACGCCTCTGATCACGGAGTCGTCCGCAGCTCCACACAGGCTACCGTGCTCGCTGGCATAATATAACATCTCGTGTTGAAACATCTTGGATTCGTTTCATACTATTTAACTTGTATTTCGTGATGTCTCGCTCAGTAATGTGTAATTTAATTTTGTGCTTCGTGTTTATCCCCATTCAGTGGTACACGAAGTGCATTAAAGTATCAAGAAACTTTCGCAGGTTCGAATCCTGCCTCGAGCATGGATGTGTGTGATGTCCTTAGGTTAGTTAGGTTTAAGTAGTTCTAAGTTCTAGGGGACTGATGACCACAGTAGTTAAGTCCCATAGTGCTCAGAGCCATTTGAGCCAATCAAGAAACTTCCTGGCAGATTAAAACTGTATGCCGGACAGAGACTCGAACTCGGGACCTTTGCCTTTCGCGGACAAGTGCTCTACCATCTGAGCTACCCAAGTACGACTCACGCCCCGTCCTCACAGCTTTAGTTCTGCCAGTATCTCGTCTCCTATCTTCCAAACTTCACAGAAGCTCTCCTTCGAACCATGCAGAACTAGCACTTCTGGAAGAAAGGATATTGCGAAGACATGGCTTAGCCACAGCCTGGAGGATGCCCGCGAAAGGCTAAAGTCCCGAGTTCGAGTCTCGGTCCGGCACAAAGTTTTAATCTGCTAGGAAGTTTCATATCAGCGTACACTACAGTGCAGAGTGAAAATCTCATTCTGGATTAAAGTTATCAATTTTTCCAGTGAGCGTCTAATCCTATGTGCGTTACCTACGTTTTGTGCTCCCGGATTTCCTGTCTCTCTATATCCTCTGTATGAATGAGCGAGTCAATGTGCAAAATGAATTTGTCTCGTATATGGTAGCAGTACAGTATCTGGCTTTAGTAGCAGCAGTATAGACAACGTAACTTTCTCAGTGGAGGGAAAGAGATTTGTATCCTTTCGGTAGTAATTCGGGAGTAGTTAAGTTGGTGGTTGAAAGGACCCCTCTGGTCCTTCCCGGCTAACTGGGGGAAGTTCACTGCAGGAAGAGTGTGCTTTCCTCACTTGAGACTGGACATTTCGTGCGTGAAGACGGTACTCTTAAGAGCGACTTGGCGCTGGTGAGTGTGGTAATGTGTGACGGTATGTGGATATCCCAGATGGTGTACACGTTTAATCTGCTAGTTCATTTTCGAGTTCGGTAGTCCAATTCATATATTTTTCAGAATGCTCAAAAATAGTTCAAATGGCTCTGAGCACTAGGGGACTTAACATCTGAGGTCATCAGTCCCCTAGAACCTAGAACTACTTAAACCTAACTAACCTAAGGACATCATACACAACCATGCCCGAGGCAGGATTCGAACCTGCGACCGTAGCGGTCGCGCGGTTCCAGTCTGAAGCGCCTAGAACCGCTCGGCCACAACGGCCGGCTATCAGAATGCAATCGGGAGTATATTTTTCTGTATGTAATAAGTTTTTTCGGTTCTCGCTTTGTGCAAGTATAACATGTGTTGCAGGAAGTTCGTTACGCCAGCACAGGTTTAAAATTCAACTCTCTGACTTCTCCTTTATATGGAACGTATGTGTGAAATTTTCTCGTGTGTGTGTGTTATTTCTTCTACTCTCCATTTCATTTCAGTTTTAAGATTGTGTAGCTTTTTCACACCACGTGGTTGTGATTTCGCAGTGAGTAATTTCAGGAAGGAATGAGGAGGTTCTGCGCAGAATCGGAAAGGAAAGGAATATGTGGAAAAGGAGAAGGGACAGGACGATACGACATGTGTTAAGACATCAGGGAATAACTTCCATGGTACTAGAGGGAACTGTAGAGGGCAAAAACTGTAGAGGAAGACAGAGATTGGCAGAGATTCGAATACATCCAGCAAAGAATTGACTACGCAGGTTGCAAGTGCTACCCTGAAATGTCGGCACTGGAGAGAAATTCGTGGCGGGACGCATCAAACCACTCAGAAGACTGATGACTAAAAACAAAAAAAAGTAACATCTTCAAATGTTTTATTGTTAATTAGTCAAAGAATTTGAAAGTGTTTCACGCCGGGGTATCTGTTTCATGTGCAACGTGATATAGATAAATTTCTTTTTCGGAAACTATTCCGTAGCGTTCATATTCACAATGATCAAATCACAGCAACAGGGATAACCTCTGATCCTTTGACTTACTATGTTTGGCAAAGTTCTTTTTACCTCTATCCTTGTATGTTTGAACCGTGTATGTTTATGTGAACTTTTCTCAAGCGTGCCTAAGATTTCCTTTTCACTTATCAAAACAATGTACCTCAGCACTCAATATTATAAGTGAGTTAATTAATTGAATAACAGGCAACGACAGATCATATTTTAGAATTACTTTGTAAATTTTTAATACGATGTTTTATTTTGATAAACTATGTTAAACTGTGATGACTGTTTCTTAAACAAAACCCTCCCCTTTTGGAAGGTTATTTTTAATACATCCAACACTCCAACACCTTGTGTTTCTGAAGCGCAAAACACAGACCTTATTTTTGTAGACTTTTGTCTGATTATCTTAGTCTTTTTGTTGGGGCTTATGCTCCTGCTTGCTCTGAATTATTTGATTTAACATTTGTACTTAAATTATTCACATATGCTGATTCCATGTATTCACTTGGCTCTTTTTATTAATAATAACACGTTAGTTCTGCTTACCTATTCAGTGATTAATTCAGTTCTTGTATTAAAATTATCCCAATTTTAATTAAATAGGATGGCGACCCAGAAACATTTTGTGACACACGAAACTTACAGACGCTGAGTTCCACACTGGCTAACCTCCACCAGCTTCTGTTTGCAAGTCACTCTCCAGATAACCATTGACCTATTAATGACTATTTACTGTGGGTGCTCGATTTCTAGGCCGCAAACTTGGTCTGTTATTACTGTTTAACATAAAAGCTGACGAGTAATGATATTTCGAAGTGAGTTATGAAATGCGTGTATTACAGAAAATTACATTTAGATTGCCAGAAGAAAGTTTGTACACCCGGAAAGACTACGTCGATTCTGGTGGGATGACGGCATATGCCATCTAGGGGATAGATGTATTGATAATGGTTTCAACGTCGTGTGCCAACAGGAAGAGTAGCGACACAGCTGCCAGAGCTCTATATGTGTCTACTCTTTAATAGTGAATGCTCACTTCCAGAAGGCTCAATGTGGTGCAGACGTGTGATGTAAGCAGGCTACCAAACAGTTAAGCTTCCTACAGTAAACTGGGCTGGTTTGAAACGGGGAAAATTGAGGCCTTCCGAGTGGCGGAGTTGGTCCATTGGAAGAATTGCCACTCGAGCTGGTCGTTCTGCGTCAACTTTGCAACGGTGCCGGTCTCAGAGGATACGTGTACATTCTTACAACTGTAGACAGGATTCTGCATATCCACGCAGCACAGACGCCTGCCATGATCGTCGCATTGTAAGCGCAACAGTGGCAGATAGTACACCTACCACAGCACAGATAAGAGGGCTTATGAGCCGCCGCCGGCTGTGGCCGGGCGGTTCTAGGCGCTTCAGTCTGGAACCGCGCTGCTGCTACGGTCGCAGGTTCGAATCCTGCCTCGGGCGTGGATGTGTGTGACGTCGTGAGGTTAGTTAGGTTTAAGTAGTTCTAAGTCTAGGGTACTGATGACCTCAGATGTTAAGTCCCATAGTGCTCAGAGCCATTTGAACCATTTTGAGTTTATGAGCACAGACGTGTCAACACGAACTGTTGCAACCGATTATTAGCTGTGGGACTACAAGCACGCGCACCGCCACCCCCTCTTCCACTCACGCCACAGCATCGACGTGCACGGCGCGAAAGTCCCGTCAGAGGACCACTTGGAACATCGAATGGTGCGCCGTGGTCTTCAGCGATGACAGCAGATTCTGCCTGCATGCAAGTGATGGACGTTTGCGCATGTGGCGTAGACCTCGTTAGCAACGTCTCGTAGAGTGCGTGCGTCCAAGACATACTGCCCCATAGCAGACCTTATGGTCTGGGGTGCAATTAGCTACCACTATCGTCCGGCTTTGGTGTTCCTGGAGGGGACGCTAACCAGCGCTCGATACGTGCAGAATCTTGTTAGACCCGTTCTTGAACAGGAAGATGATGAATTGTTCCATCTGGATAATGGTCGCCTAGACACTGCCCATGAAACTCAACGTGCTCTTCAAGACGTGCAGCAACTTCCCTGTCCAGCACGATCTCCGGACTTGTCACCAATGGGCCACGTATGGGGTATGATGGGATGGCAAGTGACTCGTGCGACAAGCCAATCAACAAGTCTTGCAGATTTACGTAAACAAGCCGAGCCGGCATGGCATAGCGTATTCCAGAACAGTATTTGCCATCTGTACGATCGACTGAATGCCAAATTCCTTACCTTGATTGCCGCCCATACAGGCTACACCACGTACTAATACGACTGTTTCATAGTGGGTCGGTACCTGGTACCTCAGAAGCGCCAGTGCTACTAATCTGTTAATGTAAGCATTTCATCTACTCCACATGCACTGTTTCAACAATCAAGCTTGAGTAAATTGGAAACCTCTAAAAGGGTGTACTATTTTTTTCCCCGTAGTGTATTTTGTGGGCAACCACACATAAATGCGTGCGTGCTTCTCATTTCATTTACATCGTCTAACAAACAAACTGAAGCACGCAGAAGATTTGGTGGATGTCAATTTAAGGGCATACACGTACACAACACTGGCTGGTAAGTAAACAAGTGAAGTTACAAGTATCGGTGACAGAGAGAACGGCTTCCAGTGTGCATTAGTGTTGTTCGTATTTAGTGTTGTTAGCAGACCATATAGATTATATAAGGGATGCGAACAGTGTCAGGTGTAGAGTGACCAATGTAAAGGAGACGGATACGTCGCATCCTCGTGTGAGACAGCGTTATCAGCTCCTCATAGAGAGTGAAAGGGGCCTCGTTGTGTGTCTCTGTTTGGCTGGCTGATCGAATCGTGCGATATTCGAATTCGTGAGGGTAACAGAAGTGACAGTGGCCCGATGTTGGACTGTATGGCAACGTGAGGGCAGGCATACGCGTGATTAAAGTTCCGGTCGACTGCATTGGCCACCACAAGGGAGGATCACCATATCTTGCACCAAACACATCGTCACCGCTCCAGTTCGAGGCCTGCCTTCTGAGAACAATTAAGGAGCTCCGCGTAACTTTCTGTGTTATCCCACGTCATTGGTCGCAGGCGAGCAGCAGTATGGTTAGTCAGTTACTGTCCCATGCGTTGGCCGGCGTGAACGCCACAACACAGACGGCTGCGTTTGTTGCGGTGCCGTGACTGTGAAGGATTCACTGCTGATGAATGGTGTCGCATTGTGTTCAGAGGTGAATCGCGGTTCTCCACTGTCCCAGATGATCTTTGTCGCCGGGTATGGCGGTGAGTTGGAGAGAGGTCCAATTCTTCCAATGTTTTTAAAAGCCACAGTGATGTCATTTTTGTCATAATGGTTTAGGGAACCGCCAGGTGTGACTTCAGCAGATGGAGGCTAATAGTAACTGAAAGAAATCTGATTACACAATGATAAGTCACGGACACCCTTCAGCCTCATGTTTTACCTCTCATTCAACACTATCTTGGTACTATTTTTCAACAGGACAATGTTCGTTCATACATGGTATGTGCTCCTATGAAATGACTGTGTGTTATCGTGGTATACCTGTGCCTTGCTTGACCCCTAGATATGTCCCCCGATAGAACACGTGTGGGGCCAGTTCAGACGCAAACCTATGGCAGTATCCAGGATAAGAAGGATCAGTTACAACTGGGGGCCAGCTTTCTTCAGGAGAGGGTAAAATCGTTTTATGAGAGCCTCTTCAACCGAATCAGTGAATATATCCCCGCCAGAGGCGGTTGTAGCGTCATACAGATAAGCGGGCTCATACTGCCAAGTTATCTATAAATTTCACTGGATTTTATAATCACTGAGGTAATATCACGTGCGACTCAACTCGTGGAGGTTCAATGCTTTTCCGTTTCCATTCTGGGTACTTCACTTTTTGATCAGGTATTATACAGTATTTAGGTCAACGGCGTTGCCGTAGTGGTAGCACTGGGTCCCATCAGATCACCGAAGTTAAGCGCTGTCGGGTTGGTTAATACTTGCATGCGTCACCGTCAAGGTCTGTCGAGTGCTCTTAGCGAACGGTGTGCACTCAGCCCTTGTGAGGCCATTTAAGGAGCTACTTGACTGACAAGTAGCGACACGGGTTGCGAATGTTGACAACGGCCATTAGAGTGGGGTGCTGACCACGTGCACTTCCATATCCACATCCGGTGACGCCTACGGGCTGAGAATGGTGTGGCGGCCGGTTGGTACCGTGGGACCTTCAATACCTATTCGGACGGTGTTTGTTTGTTTGTATGTTTTTTTGTTTATTGTACAGTACCTGTGGTAAGCAGATTAGCTGAATCTCCCAATAGGATAAAGTGGCGTGCGGTGACCACTGCTTCAAGGCATGCCTACCAGTAATTATGTGACAAAGTTGCCACAATATCAGTAAGCATAGAAAAAGATAGGGTGGGAACACTAAAAGGCGTTTATTTTTAAGCGCTAACAGGCACGTTGCAAATAGTCACTAGTCCCACACAACGTGGTGGGTGACAGAAATAAGGAATCAATAACTAACAAAAGGAATCATGGAATTAAAATAACCTCTAACGAAAGACAATCTCATTTCTTAATTTCAGATGCGACTGTACTCAACTGTGACCAATGTTTATAAAATAAGAGCATTTTTCATGATATCAGTTCTGCCAGGTGATACACTCCAACCCGAGAACTGATGATCTTCGCCGGCCGCTGTGGCCGAGCGGTTCTAGAAGCTTTAGGTCCGGAACCGCGCGCCTGTTACGGTCGCAGTTTCGAATCCTGCCTCGGGCATGGATGTGTGTGATGTCCTTAGGTTAGTTAGGTTTAAGTAGATCTAAGTTTAGGGGACTCATGACCTCAGATGTTAAGTCCCATAGTGCTTAGAACCATTTGAACCACTTCGTGATCTTGCTGAGCACGAGAGTACCTCAAAATGACTAAGACAGTTCATAGAGACACGTGCCATGAGTGGACAAACGTTGTCCTGTCGGAAAGTGGCGTCACAATACTGTCACACGAAAGGTAACACATGAGGTCTCAGGATGCCACAACGTATCATTGTGGCGTGACATTTCCCTCGAGCACTACCAGCCATGACCTGCCGTTATACTCGATGTTCCCCATCCCCATGACGCCAAGTATAACGCCGTTGTACGCCTCAATATTTTTGACGTGTGAGTATTTAATACTGGTTGTCATACGGCTTAGATCAATTATTAGGATAGGTGTCCGTTTTTGGATCACCCGCCAGGGTAGCCGAGAGCGCTAACGCGCTGCTTCCTCGGCTCGGGTAGGTGGCGTGGCCCCGGATCGATCCGCGCGGCGGATTAACGACGACAGCCTGTGTGCCGGCCAGCCTGGATGTGGTTTTTAGGCGGGTTTCCACATGCTACTAGGTGAATACCGGGCTGGTCCCCACGCCCCGCCTCAGTTATACGACTCGCAGGCATTTGCAACACATTTACGCTATTTCACGATTGACACTAGACGCAAACAGCTGCGGTACACTAATTCCGTCCCAGGGGGTATGGGGTGGCGGCAGGAAGGGGATCCGGCCACTCCTTAACATTAAAATTACAAATCTGGCTAACCATGGCCAACCTTGCGGCACCGCGGGACAAGGCGCAAGCGCTAGAATAGAATAGTGTCCGTTTTTGGATCATAATGTCGACTGTATCTACATCTACATCCATACTCCGCAAAGGTCCTACGACACTCCCCTGCGGCACACCTGAAATCACTCTTACTTTGGAAGACTTCTCTCCATTGAGAATGACATGCTGCGTTCTGTTATCTAAGAACTGTTCACTCCAATCACACAATTGCTCTGATAGTCCATATGCTCTTACTTTGTTCATTAAACGACTGTGGGGAACGGCTTGCGGAAGTCAAGAAACACGGCATCTACCTGTGAACCCGTGTCTATGGCCCTCTGAGTCTCGTGGACGAATAGCGCGAGCTGGGTTTCACACGACCGTCTTTTTCGAAACCCATGCTGATTCCTACAGAGTAGATTTCTAGTCTCCAGAAAAGTCATTATACTCGAACATAATACGTGTTCCAAAATTCTACAACTGATGGATGTTAGAGATATAGGTCTATAGTTCTGCACATCTGTTCGACGTCCCTTCTTGAAAACGGGGATGACCTGTGCTCTTTTCCAATCCGTCGGAACGCTACGCTCTTCTAGAGACCTACGGTATACCGCTGCAAGAAGGGGGGCAAGTTCCTTCGCGTACTCTGTGTAAAATCGAACTGGTATCCCATCAGGTCCAGGGGCCTTTCCTCTTTTGAGCGATTTTAATTGTTTCTCTATCCCTCTGTTGTCTATTTCGATATCTACCATTGTGTCATCTGTGCGACAATCTTGAGAAGGAACTACAGTGCAGTCTTCCTCTGTTAAACAGCTTTGAAAAAAGACATTTAGTATTTCGGCCTTTAGTCTGTCATCCTCTGTTTCAGTACCATTTTGGTCACAGAGTGTCTGGACATTTTGTTTTGATCGACCTACCGCTTTGACACCAAAATTTCTTATGATTTTCTGCCAAGTCAGTACATAGAACTTTACTTTCGAATTCATTGAACGCCTCTCGCATAGCCCTCCTCACACTACATTTCGCTTCGCGTAATTTTTGTTTGTCTGCAAGGCTTTGGCTATGTTTATGTTTGCTGTGAAGTTCCCTTTGCTTCCGCAGCAGTTTTCTAACTCAGTTGTTGTACCACGGTGGCTCTCTTCCATGTCTTACGATCTTGCTTGGCACATACTAATCTAACGCATATTGTACGATGATTTTGAACTTTGTCCACTGATCCTCAACACTATCTGTACTTGAGACAAAACTTTTGTGTTGAGCCATCAAGTACTCTGAAATCTGCTTTTTGTCACTTTTGCTAAACAGAAAAATCTTCCTACCTTTATTTAATATTTCTATTTACGGTTGAAATCATCGATGCAGTAACCGCTCTATGATCGCTGATTCCCTGTTCTGCGTTAACTGATTCAAATAGTTCGGGTCTGTTTGTCACCAGAAGGTCTAATATGTTATCTCCACGAGTCGGTTCTCTGTTTAACTGCTCAAGGTAGTTTTCAGATAATGCACTTAAATAAATTTCACTGGATTCTTTGTCCCTGCCAACCACTATGAACGTTTGAGTCTCCCAGTCTATATCCGGCAAATTAAATTCTCCACCCAGAACTATAACACGGTGGGGAAATCTATCGAAATATTTTCCAAATTACAGGTACTCAGCCACAACAGCTGCCGTGTCAGGGGGCCTACAGAGACATCCAATTACCATGTCTGAGCCTGGTTTAACCGTGACCTTCACCCAAATTATTTCACATTTCTGATCTCCGTCAGTTTCCTTCGATACTATTGCACTTCTTATCGCTATATATGATGAGGATATAATTTGATACCAGGAAACCGGTCATGCTCTCGTAAGCAAAGGTTAATACACAGCTGATACTGGTTTATTATGATGATCTTGTCACGAAATTGAAGTAGATATCTTCTGCTTTCTTGGTTTACGAGCGCACCAGTGATGGCTGCAGTCCTGCCTGGATTTGGATCGGTTGAGAGCAGGGGCTGCTTACCTGGGAGCTGGCGACCGCACTCTGCGCCGCGAGGGGAGCAGGCTGGCCGACTCGCCGCTTGAAGCCGCTATCCGGTTTCGGAACAAGACGGATGGATGTCGGCGGCAAACAGTGCAGCCGATACGTGCCCAGCGGCCGCCGCTGCTAGGATCAACACTATTTACTCGCAGGAATGTTTGCCGGTGCCCCGCCGTCTCACAAGATGTCGGCCAATATTTGCTCCCCAAACTCGGCTCGGTCTTGGCGATACTGATCCCGGAGCGGGCCAGGCCGGGCCGCGCGCCCGTTCGCCCACTCCCCTCGCGCTGCCGCTACCCGCGGGACCTGGCCGCCTCGGGAAATTGGCCTCCGCTCGTGCACTGCGGGCAGGCGCGCGCACTCCTCGCAAAACTAACGGCCAGGCTCCTCCGAAACGCCTGTCTGCTGGCCCGCCTCCCTGCATTCTGTCCTTCCACCCTTCTAGGCGATCCTGCAACAACACACACTGTGCGTCTCTGCGAGGATCACCGCTCGGAATTACTGTACTTATCACACAAAAAGAAATGCATAACTTTTCTTGCAAAAAAATCCCGATTTCGTTCTACATCTCTACTATACATGGAGATCACACAGTGGAAGAGACCCAGGTTTCAAAATTAAATACACAGTGTGTTCCTATTCCTTCATAACTGTGACTATAAAAAGTGGAAGTCATGGATTATGTCCACAAAATGTTTGTACCGGGTGATCAATAAGTCAGTATAAATTTGAAAACTGAATAAATCACGGAATAATGTAGATAGAGAGGTACAAATTGACACACATGCTTGGAATGACATGGGGTTTTATTAGAACCAAAAAATGTCCGACAGATGGCGCTTCATCTGATCAGAAAAGCAATAAATAGCATAACAAAGTAAGACAAAGCAAAGATGATGTTCTTTACAGGGAATGCTCAATATGTCCACCACCATTCCTCAACAATAGCTGTAGTCGAGGAATGTTGTTATGAACAGCACTGTAAAGCATGTCCGGAGCTATGGTGAGGCATTGGCGTCGGATGTTGTCTTTCAGCATCCCTAGAGATGTCGGTCGATCATGATACACTTGCGACTTCAGGTAACCCCAAAGCCAATAATCGCACGGACTGAGGTCTCGGGACCTGGGAAGCCAAGCGTGACGAAAGTGGCGGCTGAGCACACGATCATCACCAAACGACGCGCGCAGGAGATCTTTCACGTGTCTAGCAATATAGGGTGGAGCGCCATCCTGCATAAACATCGTACGTTCCAGCAGGTGCTTATCAGCTGGGGATGATGCGATTCTGTATCATATCGGCGTACCTCTCACCCGTCACGGTAGCAGTTACAAAACCAGAATCACGCATTTCCTCGAAGAAAAAAGGTCAGATAACGGTAGATGTGCTAAATCCAACCCATACCGTGACTTTCTCGTCGTGCAATGGAGTTTCCACGACAGTTCTGGGATTTTCGGTAGCCCAAATTCTGCAGATGTGGTCGTTGACAGACCCTCGGAACGTGAAATGAGCTTCGTCGATCCACAACACGTTACTCAAGCAATCGTCATCTTCCGCCATCTTTTGAAACGCCCACACCGCAAATGCCCTCCGCTTCACTAAATCGCCAGGTAACAGTTCATGATGCCGATGGATTTTGTACGGATAGCATCGGAGGGTACGCCTCAGTGCCAACCAAACTGTAGTGTATAGAATGCCGGTGCGACTGCACGAGCGCTGACCGCCCCGTGCATAGACGAGCCCGCTACAGTCTCCATTTCTTCCTGAACTGTCTCAGCAGCATCACGCCTTGTGCTCGCTCGGCCACTACGGGGTCTATCGTCTAAACAACCCGTTGCTTTGGACTTCGAAATCATTCTCGCCACAGCTGCATTTGTCAACGGACCTTTACCCGTTCGAATCCCGTTCCTGTGGCGATAGAATCGTAACGCTGAACTAGCACATTCCCCATTCTGATAATACAGCTTCACTAAAAGCGCCTTTTCAGGTAACGTCAACATGCTGCAAGTGCTGGCTCATCTCTCTCTCTCATTACAGCTCCTTTTATACAGGATTGTCATGCGCAGTCACTGACGTTTCGCTATCCAGCGCCATCTGTCGGACATTTTGTGAACTTCTTGTTTTTGTTCTAATAAAACTCCATGTCATGCCAAGCATGTGTCAATTTTTACCTCTCTATCTACATTATTCCGTGGTTTATTAAGTTTTTAAATGTATACTGACTGTTTGATCGCCCGATATTTACACCAACACCTACATCTATATCTACATGGTTACTCTGCAAATTACACTTAAGTGCCAGGCGGACAGTTCATCAAACCAACTTCACACTAATTCTGTGTCACTCCTCTCTCGAGCAGCGCGCAGAAAAAACGACCACATATATTTTTCCGAGGAAGCTCTGGTTTCCCTTATTTTATTATGACGATCGTTTCTACCTATGTAGGTCGGCGTCAAAAAAATATTTTCGCATTCGGAGGAGTAAGTTGGTGACTGAAATTTGGTGAGGAGATCCCGTCGCAACGAGAAACGAATTTGTTTTAGTGATTTACATCCTGTATCACGTCCGTAACACTCTATCCACTATTTCTCGGTAAAAAAAATGTGCTGCCTTTCTTTGAACTTTCTCGATGTACACCGTTAATCCTATGTGGCAAGGGTCCCACGCCACCCAGTAGTACTCCAACAGAGGACGGACAAGTGTAGTGTAGACGTGTCGCATCTGCTAAGTGATCAGCCAGCGGAACGCAGTCTTTGGTTCACCTTCCCCATCACAGTTTCCATGTGTTCTTTCCAATTTAAGTTTGTAACTGGGCTGCTTCTGTGCTGTCAGCGCTGTGTAGCGCTTTGCATTGGATCTCTGACTGCGCTTTCTTTGTAAGAGACACTGTGGCTGGTCGGACTCGTTGTAAGTTAATCGCCAGTACTGTTGGGCAGTTGGAAGTTAGTCGCCAGCAGTGATGGAAGTACTGTTGGGGAGTTGGAGGTGAACAGCCAGCAGTGATGGATGTTAGAAGTGAGATGTTAGCATTGATGGAGGATAGAGGTGTGAAGGGTTAGCGTAAGCTAATGGTCTGTACACGGTCGACTTGGAGACTGAATATTATTCATGATTATATATCTTTGTACTGGATGTAAATGACGATTTATATTCGTGTTTGATCTAAATACACATTATTAAGATAAAAATACATTATTTGGTTTGCAACAAAATCTTTCCTTTTCTAACCACATGCCTGTTAGTAGTTAGTGGCTTTGATAGTTAGAATCATTTATTTACCTGACAGTACTGACGCTCGCTGTATTGCAGTAGTTCGCATAGTGATGATTTTTGTGAGGTAAGTGCTTAATGAAATGTATTGGAAATTGTTAAGATTTCTGTTTAGTCAGGGCCATTCTTTAGAATTAATTATTTGAAGTCAGGTTGTAATTTTTTTTTTTTGAGCAGCAAGATTGCGTTGAGTTAGAATATTGTGGGTCAGTGTCGACACGATAAGAAAAAGTAAACAGAAAGTAGGCTCAGTACGTTCAGTTTTACTCGGCTGTTTCAAAATCAAATAATGTAGAAGTTTCATCTTCTCAGTAATTCAGCAATTTAAGTACAGATTCACAAATTTAAATAAAAAAGTTTCAAGTTGTTCGTAAATATGATAACTAGGTGTTTACTTGAATTTACACTCTCTTTTTTGGATTGATTTATCATGTAACCGAACTTTAGCGGATTCCTTTTAGCATTCACATGGATGGCCTCACACTTTTCATTATTTGCGGTCAATTGCCAATTTGCCACCACACACATATTTAACCCAAATCGCTTTGCAATTGCTTTTGATCTTCTGCTGACTGTACAAGACGTTAAACGACAGCGTCATCTGTAAAAAACCTCAGACGGCTGCTCAAGTTATCTCCTAAGACATTGATATAGATAAGTAACTGCAGAGAGCCCATACGACCACCTTCGGGAACGCCATAAGCCAATTCTGTTTCACTGGATGACCCTCCGTCAATTACTACGAACTGTGATCTCTCTGACAGGAAACCACGAATCCAGTCACGTAACTGAGATGACATTCAAAACGGTCTCCCCCTGAATCAATAAAGAGCTGAAAAGGTTTTAAGAATGTTTTGAAACAGTCACTGTAGTCTGTTTTGAAACTGAACTTAGTACTGCAGTTCAGTTTTCTTGGATGTCCTTAAATACGTCGTAACGGTGTCTTTTCATTGCCAACTTCGATTTGGGGAACAACCATTAGTCGGCTGGCGCCAAAAACGGCGAATACTGTGGGTGATTCAGGACTGTAATCCGTTTGCTGGCCAAAAGCTCGTGCACGATGTTGAATATGTGGGCTGGAGTATCGTCATGGAGGGCGAACATACCTGCCTCTACCGACGACGGCTAACAGAATTTACCGTGCTCCTACTTCCCGTGTTATTACTGACACTCCTGTAAGCGTCGTCCTTGCCCCTTTCATATACAAATTTTTATTACCTTTCTGAATCTTAATGACTTTCATCGTTTAGCGACAGTGACTACTGATTGTAGTGGCTGACATTTCAGTCTCTAGACAATTTATTTTGAATTAGGTTGCTTCCTACCTCAAAGGAAATTTTGATTTCATTGAACAAATTTTTTTAGGGACTGCTGAGGCCACCATGTGCATCAATTCTTACTTTTTGTATATGGATGCAACAGAAAGCAGTTTGAATAATCACAAAATATATTTCGTATTTATTATTATTTTACTTTCGTGGCCTCACTGGATCACATTATTCTGTCATTTGTTGGTCATCCTCTCCAGTAAGTTCTTTCGAATCGCCATAAATCTTTTAGCTTTTTCTGACCTTCCTGTCGTTCTTCATCTGTAAATTCCCTTCCGTTTCATGTCGTTTTCCTACATTTGACTTAAATCTTATTTTCTTATTTTTCGGTTTCTTCCGATTTCGCTATTTTATTTTGCGGGTCACCCAGAGATACTTCTAGTTCATTCAGAATATCGTATTTACAAATAACAGCGCAGGACAGTAGGTCAATACCGATAAATGACTATCATCATATGACAGATGAAGCAGTGTGCCTATAGGAATTTGAGTTTGGCGTTCAGGCGCATCACTAGCTTAACTGAGAAAGGCTGGGAAACAGGGACCTTAAAAATAACAGGTCACCGTTCACTAGAAATATTCATGTAAATGATAGCTTCTTATTGTAGTGAACTCGAGAAATTATTTTGTGACATAAGATATCACGAAAATTACCAATCAGGTCGCCGCACGCTGTCGGACGTGAAATGACGAGCAGACTTGTCACGGTCCACGTGGCTCCGTCCGTCGGACGTTCGAGTCCTCCCTCGGCATGGGTGTGTGTGTTGTCCTTAGCGTAAGTTAGTTTAAGTTAGATTAAGTAGTGTGTAAGCTTAGGGACCGATGGCTTCAGCAGTCTGGTCGTATAAGACCTTACCACAAATTTCCAGAAATGACGAGCAGATGAATTGCCAACAATTAACTGATGTCAATGATTAAATGAAATCAAACACAAAGGGTAGAAAATTAAGGTGTTCATGTATGAATGTAAAAGAATGCTTATATGATCAAAACACAAAAGAAATGTATTTTGTGTCATGCTATTTAAACCAAAACAAAATTAAAAATGTCAGGGATGATTTAAAGGCGTGGACACGACTCAGTTATCAAGGAGTAAGAGGAGGTGACGAGTCGTATCACTATTATGCTTCGTCGTTCGTCGTGTACTGCTGTCGGCGGCAGGCACTGCGCCGGCTCGGTTCGTTGCCTCGGAGCTGTCCTGTGCGAGTCGGCTGCACTTATCAGCAATCGCGGCATTGCGGTGGGTCCCAGGTATGATCTCCCGTTGTCGGTTGCGTGGCCGAAGCTGTGATATCACGGTGTCGGATGGCGGAGGTTGGCGATGGGTTGAAGAACTCCCATGTCCTCTCGCTTCTGCGGTGTCTCCAGACTCCTTTCTCCCTTCTCCGCCATCTCTCAGCTCAACTCCTCTTCGAAATATTCTTCCTTTCAGCGTTGTCACTGGCGGACGAAATTTTTAATGCAGGCCAATGACAGATCGCCGTTTCACCGCCACGCCTCTCCATGGAGGGCGGAAATTTCCTATCTGACATCGACTGGCGTGTGCCTCGTGAATTGGAATCTTTCTCATGATTTCACATTCTTAAGATATTTTCCTGCATTCCGAGACTGTTGGGAGAGCAGCTATACAACACTTGTATGAAACTTCCTGGCAGATTAAAACTGTGTGCCCGACCGAGACTCGAACTCGGGACCTTTGCCTTTCGCGGGCAAGTGCTCTACCAACTGAGCTACCGAAGCACGACTCACGCCCGGTCCTCACAGCTTTACTTCTGCCAGTACCTCGTCTCCTGCCTTCCAAACTTTACAGAAGCTCTCCTCTCGGTCGGGCACACAGTTTTAATCTGCCAGGAAGTTTCATATCAGCGCACACTCCGTTGCAGAGTGAAAATCTCATCCTGGAAACATCCCCCAGCCTGTGGCTAAGCCATGTCTCTGCAATATCCTTTCTTTCAGGAGTGCTAGTTCTGCAAGGTTCGCAGGAGAGCTTCTGTAAAGTTTGGAAGGCAGGAGACGAGGTACTGGCAGAAGTAAAGCTGTGAGTACCGGGCGTGAGTCGTGCTTCGGTAGCTCAGTTGGTAGAGCACTTGCCCGCGAAAGGCAAAGTTCCCGAGTTCGAGTCTCGGTCGGGCACACAGTTTTAATCTGCCAGGAAGTTTCATATCAGCGCACACTCCGCTGCAGAGTGAAAATCTCATTCTGTATACAACACTTCTTTATAACCACTCCGTCTGCGTGAGTCCTGGAGAGACTCATGTTTGGGTTCCGTTTCAAAATCTGCCGGCGTCCGTGATCCATAAGGAATGCCCTCACTGTCGAGGAAAACACGTTCTTGAGAATGCTGGCTTCTTTCACATGCCTCCCTGATCCAATTCCCCGATCTTTCTGAGTGCTCCTCCCTGTGCCTGTGGGGTGCTGGAGTTGTCGGCACATCTCTGCTTTCTAAGACAGGTAAAATGACTGCCGCCAGGCCAGAAGAACTCAGATGCTTTAACGCGTACGTTCTTGGCGTTCCATCCTAATGGTCGCATATGTCCATCAGTTCTCGGAGCGCTTGTCGTTGTCAGACAGGTCCTTTGCATCGTGTCCCTTCTTGAGTTAGGCACGGGCGTCCGTCCCAGCTTCCCGCTGTATCCTTGCAGAATGACTGCAGTGTCCTCTTCCCGGAGGCTCACCCCCCGGTTGTCCTGCTCGGCTGCTCACGGCGCGTTGGTGAAACTGGCCGCGGTCGGACTTATTACAGTATAGTTGCACGGGTAACAGACACCACTTCTATAAAATGATAAATCACTACCCAAATGATTAATCGTCACTTTTACTAACCTTTCATGATAGTAATAACGATGTAGGAAGACGTGTGGTCACTCGACGTCGTTGTATTTAGCGCCGATATGAAATTGAAAATTGTTAAAAATAATGTAAGGGGCGATCAAAAAGTTTCCGTTTGATGGCGTTGCTACAGCGTATATGCAGGTATATAAGCATTGACACGTAGGCGAGGGATTACTGGCATTCATGCCTTTCTGACGCGAGTGTGATAAATGTGAAAATGTGAAATATGGCCAAGTTATTACTAACTGCGTCCAATCGGGACCAATGTGCTGTTATTCTTTTATTAACTGCCGAAGGAAAAACTTCAGCAGTCGTCCATCGGTGATTGAAGGATGTGTTTGAGCCGTGATTTACTTTCAAAGAATATTCTTAAGAATTTATGTTATTTACTAGCGATTTATCTAGAACATTAACACATTTAATCACACTACTTAAGCATGGAAGTAGTTTCCAGGGAGTAACTGATGAGGTCGTAAGCAAATTCCTTTTAACAAAAGGTAATTTTATTCGCTTTAATAGTGCCTAAAAGCATTTTTTTAAAAGAAACATTTAAAATGGCTCTGAGCACTATGGGACTTAACATCTATGGTCATCAATCCCCTAGAACTTAGAACCACTTAAACCTAACTAACCTAAGGACATCACGCAACACCCAGCCATCACGAGGCAGAGAACATCCCTGACCCCGCCGGGAATCGAACCCGGGAACCCGGGCGTGGGAAGCGAGAACGCTACCGCACGACCACGAGATGCGGGCACAGATTTAAAACTATAATCAGAAAGCACCCTCTAAATATCAAAGTTAACAATTTATTCAAAGGCAGAAAGAAACAAGTTTTGACTGTATGAGCTTTCAGGCAGAGAACCTTGCCGCACCCTTTTGACACGGCCGTAGTTACGACTGCTCACAACAGCCTCTGAAAGACTACACTGGTGCACATCTACAACACACCAGATAACTTTAAACTAACAGTTTTAGCAATTTACACAAGCACACAAACTATGCCCCCCCCCCCATAGGAGGAATGGAAATGGTACAAAACACTGACAATTAAAATGTTAACCTTGCCACCAAAGGTGCAACTTGATTTTAACTTCTAAGAAAATTCTTACGCTGAAAGGGTGGCAACTTTATATACTAAAATGATCACTTAAACAAAAGCCCATGAAATGCAGTCTTATATAAAATTCTACAAGGTTGGCCAAACAACAGTTAAGATGCTCTACAGTACACAGATACCGCCTCTCAAGATCATAGGCAATAATATCAAAGTTTCCAAAAATCAAAACATATTTCAGGTATTAAGCAGTTACACTCCAAGCAATAAATTCGTTAACACATCAAATCCGACAAACATGACAGAGGCAGTAGATTGATAGGGAGATTACCGAACAACCCGAAAAGCAGGTTGCTTTAATCCGCCCCTACTCCACAAGGGTTCAAATGGTTCAAATGGCTCTGAGCACTATGGGACTCGACTGCTGAGGTCATTAGTCCCCTAGAACTTAGAACTAGTTAAACCTAACTAACCTAAGGACATCACAAACATCCATGCCCGAGGCAGGATTTGAACCTGCGACCGTAGCGGTCTTGCGGTTCCAGAATGCAGCGCCTTTAACCGCACGGCCACTTCGGCCGGCACTCCACTAAGGAAAAACGGACCACCCAATTTATAAACAACCACCTTCCCGCAGGTGGGCAAACGGACAACCCAAAGCAAAAAGGCTGGTGACCTCGCCAAGAAAACTAGTAGAATTTAACAAGAGTAAATCAAACAAGATACCACCAATCACTTAACTTCTAATAAACGCGATATCTCGAGAAGACCTGGGGCAGCACCTCCAAATCGCTCTTTCAAACCGCCCGCTGCCAGCCGCTTCAACGGACGCATGAAGGCGCGCCGATCTCCCGTCTCACGGCGTCGCAGCTTGCACCGGCCAAACTGATGTGGGTTCACTCCTGTTGCTCTCGTGTCGACCGCGAAGTCACTACCCCTCGCTATACGCCGCGGCCAACTGGACTCACGTGGCGACCTCACATGCGCCGACGCTCAAGACGGACAAGTCAGCTTGTGTCTCATTGCGCGACCGACCAACCGATCGATCCAACCGCCAATGACCATTGCCTGAGAAAACTCGAGGAGACTTGCGGCCTAACGCGCAGACTCAGATGCAGGAACTAAGCCCCGACCGGGCGACTACTCGCCGAGTTCTCTTACTGGCGGAGTGGAAAGACTCTCATTTTGCCCGCTTTAAAGGTTGACCTGAACGACAGACATACTAGCACTCCGAACGACAGACAGACAGACAGACACTAACTGTCTAACAAATGCGGAGAGAGACAGACTAGCAAGCTGAGGACGAGAGACTGATCCCGACCGACCGCCTGGCGAGCTCATAGCGCCCCTTAAATGCACGTGAACAGGCAACCTTTCCCCTTTCCCACCAGAGGGAGACACCAAAGCTGCGATTGCCACAGCGGCGCCACCGCCAGAAACGGAGGGCGACTGCTTCATACTACGCACTGCGGCGCGCTCTTCAAAACATCAATTTTTACCACGGCTCAGTGTTTATGGCAGCATATCCGTCGAAAACTACCGTTTTGGACTGTCGTGATAAATGATGCTGCTGCTTTATGAAAATGCATGTCGTAAAGCACAAGTTATGCCAACTCAGGTGAGTGACACTCGAGTGCCCCTCCTATGGTCCCGATCTCTACCCATGCGATTATGTCGCCTTCGGTCCCTTAAAAAATGCCTTAATGCAGGGGTAGTCAATCTTTCTCACATACTACTCACTTTTGTAACTGTTAGCAGTAAAACTGTATCACCGCCCACCAGTTCCACAGTAAAGATGATTTATTCTGTAGGAAAGCAACTACATTGTAAAATTTATAATGCAGACTTAGAGAAAGCTCAAGAATATAATAATAATTACTTAACAAAGTCTTTGTGTCTAAATTTTACGGAAACCTAGCAAAACAGTTTTTGAAACCACCCCCCCCCCCCCCCTACTGCCCACCACAGAGCCTAGATCACGCGTAAGTGGATGGTAGGGACCAGCTGCCTTAAAGGGTCTATGGTTCCTGTTGAACGAGGATGTTCAGCAGGCAGTTACGTATTTGTTCACGCAGCAGCACATGTTATTTTACCAAACGGTCGTTTTCAACCTGGTACATCGGTGGAATGGTTGCCTCAGTGCTCATAGTCATTTTGCTTGACTGGCATACCAATTCTGGACTTACGGTTATCCAACGGAAACTTTTTGATAGCTCCCAATGAAATAAAGAGACTCAGCTCATGTACTCATAGAGAGATAGAGGGGCGAGAAGAGAGGGTGGAAGTGGAGATTAGGGAACTGGATGAGAGATTCGTAGAGAGAGAAGGAGAGAGAAATTGACTTATGGAGAGAGAGGGAGAAACGGCTGAAGTGGCAGAAAGAAAGAACATAGGAAGTAGGAAGGGAGAGTGACTTTTAAGAATGGCCAGGTAGGGAAAGAAGCGGTGGGAGGGGGAGGAGAGAAGGGGTCAGTTAAAGAACGAGAAGAGAGTGGGGTAAGAGACAGTGCGGCGTCCGGAGGAAATGGAGAAATAGCGCCTTGAGTCTGTTCTTGCCGTAAGACAGGAAAAAATCGGAGGGAAGATATTAAAATTTTATAGCAGCCTTGTATGACTGACTAATAACTAAAATAAAAATGGTTGAGTTAGTTATATAAAGCAGGACAGAAAACTTTAACTAGCCCTTTCAAAGGAACCATCCCGGGATTTGCCTGGAACGATTTAGGGAAATCACGGAAAACCTAAATCAGGATGGCCGGACGCGGGATTGAACCGCCCTCCTCCCGAATGCAATATATCGATGTGAAATTATATAGAAAACAAAAGATGAAAAGCATTAAGAAAGTTTTTTGAACCAGTAATCGATGAAAATAAGATGGAAACGATAAGAAGAAGAAATGCAGGACTGTGGGAGTTGTATGAACACCGTAACGTCCTCTAAGTTCTAAAAAGGAGAAGGTGGAGCCAGGTTGGTCACATGACAATAATGGGAAGAATAACTTACCAAAAATAGGCTTCTGCAGGATAACGTATAGTGCTAGAGAAAAAGAAAGACTCAGGATTAGATGTCGAGACAGCATCAGGGACGACGCAGCTGGGATGAAGACCAGGTCAGACTGGACAACCAACGCATTCGACAGAAAGGAAGGGAAGAGACACATAGAACAGGCGTATGGTTGACAAAACCTTTGTCACTTATAAAATAAAGTAAGTAACGAGCATCGTATGTGTGATTTAAAATCTTAGCAGTTTGAAAATACGTTACTAAATTGAACAAATATTGATATTTCATTGTTGTTTGCCATTGATTACCATGTTTCAATCCACTATCCTTTGTTTATAAGTGAACAAATTAACCCTGACAACTTATCAGTTCAAAACAGCGTTTATACTTATAGACTGGCAGTAGTTTTTATTCCGAGTGATAAGCAATCGTATAGAATAAGAGCTATAGCGATATCTCATTTTAACAAGCCGTTCTCTCTCCTCGTGATTACTAGCGAATTTTGCACGGTTAACTTAAGGGGTGCCCGGATGCTCTTCCTGACCTCCTCCCGCCCCCCCCCCCCCCCCCCCCCACCACTCGTCGGGGACGGTGTGTGTGTGTCCCAACAGTCGGCGTGTAGTGCTAGTTTTGTAAAAGTGAGCAAAACTTTCCTAAAAGTTTACAAATCGTGTAACTGAGGTGGGACTTGGGAGTCAGTCCGGAATTCACCTATCGGGATGTAGGAAACCACCCAAAAAGAACATCCAGGTCACACTGACAATCGTCGCTAATCCGCCGGGTGGAATAGATTCTGAGCCAGTACACTTCCCCGCCGGGAAGCGGCGCTTTTAACATGTACACCTATCCGGGCGGGTACACTAAATAAGAATAAGAAAGATAATCTTGTTCCTCCTATTCATATGTCCAGTGACATTACCGCTGCATCATGTTGATTGATTTGTGACTTAGGGCTTCGACTTTGAAAGTAACGGGGACGTTCAGTACGTAACGCAACACGTTTTTTTCTCGGCCAGTTTTGGTTAAGAAATGCGGGATTTTCTATGGAATATCGTGGAACATTCCTGCTTCGCTCCCCATGCTTTCAAGAGGATCCGGTAGGTGACGGCTCTTAATGTACCCTTCAAACAGGCGTTCATAGCAGAGGTATGTCATTGAGTTTCTTTTGGCGGCAAACCGGTTGTTTCGTTGGTAGGCTGGTCGGTTGATTGATTTGAGGGAAGAGATCAACCAACGAGCTCATCTTCCCCATCGATTTAGGGAAGGATGGCGAAGGAAATCGGCCGTGTCCTTTCAAAGAAACCATCCTGCCATTGCCCGAAGCGATGTAGGGAAATCACGGAAAATTTAAATCATCATGGCCGGATGCAGGTTTTGAACCGCCGTCGTCCCGAATACGAGTCCAGTGTGCTAACCACTGCACCATCTCACTCGTTTGGAAAAACTGGAATAGGCGGATTTTCATACGCTCTTACCGAATATCTACGGAAACATGGCAGTGAAAAAAAAAAAAAAAACAGGAGAGTCATTAGGCGGGGCTTCTCTCATTATAGCAACAAGATCACGCAAACCTGTTCGATCCGCCACCTACTGGCCGACTGCACACGACAGTGATTCATGTGACGTTGGAACGTGCGGACACTCTCATTCGAGGTGGCTGACAGATCACAATAAAACACCTTCCTACTTAAATAAGCGTCTCTGTTCGTATTGCTGTCATACTAATATGTGTGTGTCCACTGGGTTGTTCGCCGCTTAACTGAAGACCATAAAGTATCATCTGTGCGGAATTACTTGCACGTTACGAGGATAAATATTGACAACTTTTAGCCGAATATCACCACAGGCGATGAAACATCGGTCCTCCACTTCGAGACGAAAATAAAAGTGCAGTCCATGGAGCGGCGCCACACCATCTCTCCTTGGAAGAAGTAGTTCAAAGCCACACCCTCTGCTGGTAAAGCTATAGCGACGGCTTATGGGACTCTGAAGCTATTATGCTGTTTGATGACCTCTCTCATGGTGCATCGAGCAACTCTGAGGCGTATTGTGCTACCCTCAGGAAATTGAAGAAACGACTTCAGCATTTTTGTCGTCACAAAAATGCAAACGAACTTCTCCTTCCCCATGAGAAAGCAAGGCCTCACAGAAGACTGCCCGCCCGAGAGTGTCTCACAAAACTTCATTCGACTGTTCTTCCTCGTTCACGCTACAGCCGAGATCCCGCACCTTCCGTCTACCATCTGTTGGACCACTGAAGGATGCACTATGCCGGAAGCGGAAAATGGATGACAGGTAGATTATTGATGCAGCAAGACGTTGCCTCCGACATAGACCAGTAGACTGTTATCATGTGGGCATACAGGCCTGATATGGCGCGCGCCGCTATCCTGTGATCTTGTTTAGAGCGCGCGCTATAATCGATTACAAAAAATGGTTCAAATGGCTCTGAGCACTATGGGACTTAACATCTGTGGTCATCAGTCCCCTAGAACTTAGAACTACTTAAACCTAACTAACCTAAGGACATCACACACATCCATGCCCGAGGCAGGATTCGAACCTGCGACCGTAGCGGTCGCGCGGTTGCAGACTGTAGCGCCTAGAACCGCTCGACCACTGCGGCCGGCTAATCGATTACAGTTCGATGTTCTGGACCGGGTGGCTCTCTGATGGTGATTTGCTATTACGTCGATGGCGCGTGTTTGCGGTGGCCGGTGGAAAGCGAGAGGGTAGTCGGAGTTGCGTTCATGTATGGTATATTTGGCATTTGATGTAACAGGAACCACCAGGTAACAAGAACCACCTACGTGAATTCCTTCAAAAAGGAACTAACAGGCACCACCAAAGGTAAAGCTGAGCAGACCGGGTGGGCAACGACCCACTCAGCGGGATAACCATAAGATACTCCAGGTGAGCAAATAAATTAGTACCAACAAATATCGTAACGTGCCACACACACACACACAGCATAAACTTCCAACGACGCCGTCCCACACCAGAATGAAGTTCAGAAACCGCTGCTGGAGCTTCCAGCGGAAAATCTGACGAGCCAAACGAGCCCACACCCTAACCTGGCAGACGACTCCAAAATTCAGCAACTCGTTGTCTCCGGGCCACAGTATCACAGGACCCACCGGACCTCCACATCAGACAGGCAGGCAGACAGAACAAGTACGCCGACTCCAATTAATCACCACCGCATGGCCAGCAAAGCTGCGAGTCGCCTCCGCCCCACACCACTCTACTCATATTGCGAGACACAACCACCTTAGAGCTAGTCACCAGCAGGACATGCAGAGCGAACTTCACATTCCGTGCAATACCCGGAAACCGCCTACCCTCTCGCTTTCCGACGGCCACCGCAAACACACGCCAGTGACGTAATAGCAAATCGTCACCGGAGCGCCACCCGCACCAGGACAGCGAACTATTATCGACTATAGCGCGCGCTCTAAACAAGATCACAGGATAGCGGCGCGCGCCATATCAAGGCCCTCGCTATAAACTGGCGTAATGCCGTCATACTGAACGGATATTATGCTAAAAAGTAGGTCTTTGCGGCAGAGAGAGTGGGGAATGATATGGTGTACTGGAATCCTGAATAAAGTCAACCCACATTTTTTAAAAGTGGGTTACATTCGTTACTGAACGCCTCTCGTATTTTACCACTGGCACAGGGCGAACAGATTTATTACGGTAGCTATCTTCTCCAGGGCTTAACGCGAGCGCTCCTCGCGGTTCACGTGCCATCACTGCAAACAGACGCCTGCCCCTAGATGCAGCACAGATCGACACCCCTCAGGCGCGCCACGCAAGTAGTGTTGCTGTAGCGGCTGCTGCCGATCGGCTGTTTGGAAGCCGCGAGGCGGTGACAGCAAACAGGGCCGTCTGAGAGGAGCGGGGTGGAGAGTAGGCGGAGGGGGTGCGGGGGAAGGGGGGAGGGAGTGCAGCGCCGGGGGCGAAACGCGACGCCTCATCACTTACTGCAAACAGGACACCGCCGCTGTTTACATCTGCTCTGGCTGGCGGCGCCGCGGGCGCAATCCCACTGCCTTTCTGGGGGGAATCTTGGCCGGGCTGCTGTTTGCCAGTTGTGAACTCACTGCATAAACATGTCTCCACGTCAGCACAGTTCCCAAATTGCAGTTTATGTAGTGCGCGTCAGCACTGCAGTACGGTGCACTAGGCTAACATTACAAAAATATTCATGCATGTGTTTTCTTTTCTAAAGACTTTGCTGGAATGTAGAAAAAAGTAAGTTGTAATGTTGATGCATTAAGTTGTTCTGAAAGCGGTGCTGATATTCAAGATAATAAAAGCGGGTTAAAAGCTGTGAGCTATCTGGGGAAGTTATCCTTGCATTACTGACCAACAGTTTCACCTGGTATCCAGTCTAGTTTACCAAATTGCTAACCAGGCTAACATTAATTATAATCTTTTAATAGTCAACTTACGACAACCAGTGATATATATATATAAAAAGAGAATTTAAATAAAAAGAAATAAATTAGTTTAGATTCGGACATTTATTTTAACATTGATCATTGTTCCATTAAAATTTCAGCATATTAAACTTGATTCATAACTAAGCTGGTGCCTTATTTAGGATTGTGAAAATGTGACTTTTTAATCTTACAGAACACATCAAATAGGGAGTCAAGATTGGGAGACTGCATACAACACTGCATTCATAAAATAACACACGAATAACGTTGAAACGTATGCAAGAGGAAATTAACCAACCAGCCGATTCAATTTTCACCCAAAGAAGTTACGGTCATAGTTCAATCCTGTCCGTCATAAACTTACCACACACTGGTATACTAAATTCATACTAACTCGCTGTAAAATCTTCTCGAAAAGAACAGCTGAGGGCTAATTTGATGATTACACCACATGCTTCATGTGGTCAACTTGGTTTACACAAAGAGTGCAACTCCACAATAATTTTGATAATTAAAATACACTCCTGGAAATGGAAAAAAGAACACATTGACACCGGTGTGTCAGACCCACCATACTTGCTCCGGACACTGCGAGAGGGCTGTACAAGCAATGATCACACGCACGGCACAGCGGACTCACCAGGAACCGCGGTGTTGGCCGTCGAATGGCGCTAGCTGCGCAGCATTTGTGCACCGCCGCCGTCAGTGTCAGCCAGTTTGCCGTGGCATACGGAGCTCCATCGCAGTCTTTAACACTGGCAGCATGCCGCGACAGCGTGGACGTGAACCGTATGTGCAGTTGACGGACTTTGAGCGAGGGCGTATAGTGGGCATGCGGGAGGCCGGGTGGACGTACCGCCGAATTGCTCAACACGTGGGGCGTGAGGTCTCCACAGTACATCGATGTTGTCGCCAGTGGTCGGCGGAAGGTGCACGTGCCCGTCGACCTGGGACCGGACCGCAGCGACGCACGGATGCACGCCAAGACCGTAGGATCCTACGCAGTGCCGTAGGGGACCGCACCGCCACTTCCCAGCAAATTAGGGACACTGTTGCTCCTGGGGTATCGGCGAGGACCATTCGCAACCGTCTCCATGAAGCTGGGCTACGGTCCCGCACACCGTTAGGCCGTCTTCCGCTCACGCCCCAACATCGTGCAGCCGGCCTCCAGTGGTGTCGCGACAGGCGTGAATGGAGGGGCGAATGGAGACGTGTCGTCTTCAGCGATGAGAGTCGCTTCTGCCTTGGTGCCAATGATGGTCGTATGCGTGTTTGGCGCCGTGCAGGTGAGCGCCACAATCAGGACTGCATACGACCGAGGCACACAGGGCCAACACCCGGCATCATGGTGTGGGGAGCGATCTCCTACACTGGCCGTACACCACTGGTGATCGTCGAGGGGACACTGAATAGTGCACGGTACATCCAAACCGTCATCGAACCCATCGTTCTACCATTCCTAGACCGGCAAGGGAACTTGCTGTTCCAACAGGACAATGCACGTCCGCATGTATCCCGTGCCACCCAACGTGCTCTAGAAGGTGTAAGTCAACTACCCTGGCCAGCAAGATCTCCGGATCTGTCCCCCATTGAGCATGTTTGGGACTGGATGAAGCGTCGTCTCACGCGGTCTGCACGTCCAGCACGAACGCTGGTCCAACTGAGGCGCCAGGTGGAAATGGCATGGCAAGCCGTTCCACAGGACTACATCCAGCATCTCTACGATCGTCTCCATGGGAGAATAGCAGCCTGCATTGCTGCGAAAGGTGGATATACACTGTACTAGTGCCGACATTGTGCATGCTCTGTTGCCTGTGTCTATGTGCGTGTGGTTCTGTCAGTGTGATCATGTGATGTATCTGACCCCAGGAATGTGTCAATAAAGTTTCCCCTTCCTGGGACAATGAATTCACGGTGTTCTTATTTCAATTTCCAGGAGTGTAAATTACATCGAAACGCAGTTCACAAAAGACAAACCTCGAACTGGTTACTATCGTCTTACTATTAACCTGATAGGCCGAACAATTGTATAAGCATGTGGTACTGGTCTCACAAAGTACGCCCCACGTGGGTTGAACATACAGAAAAGTTGCTATATTGAAAAATATGGTCAAGGCAAGACGTTATAATCTCACGCACATTCGCATTTAATATTGATGATCTTAGTTAGAGTTACGGATCATCAACACGTGGTTCCACTGTGCTCACAAAGTAGTGACTAAGCAACTACTGGAAGATATTCTGAACTTCACACTCGAATTACACTGTGTTGCAATTTAAGATAACATAAGATATTTTAGATCTAAACCTGAAACAAAGGTGATTAAATTTTCAGTTAGGCTGAACTTAAGAAATTCATTGTCCTACAGACTTAGCAGAGACGCGCTTAGCCGGAGATATTACCACTTCAGACGCTCGCCGCGGACAGACTGCCGTGGGTCTCTACCAAGGGTGCTTCACAGATACAAACGGAAGTGACCAGAGAGGCAGCTTCCTATACCAACATGACAAGGGACGGACAGGATCATACCAAGAATAGAAATCTCTTTGCTTTTAGAAAGCGTAGGTACCTGTTCCGACGTTGGTCGAACCGAGCGAGGTGGCGCAGTGGTTACCACACTGGACTCGCATTCGGGAGGACGACGGTTCAATCCCGCGTCTGGCCATCCTGATTTAGGTTTTCCGTGATTTCCCTAAATCGCTCCAGGCAAATTCCGGGATGGTTCCTTTGAAAGGGCACGGCCGATTTCCTTCCCGATCCTTCCCTCATCCGATGAGACCGATGACCTCGCTGTTTGGTCTCTTCCCCCAAACAACCCAACCCTACTGTTCTCTAGCAGACTGGCTTGTCTGCTACCACCGAGCATGCAACTAGAAATACATTTGCTCATTCATCCTTTCACACAGAAGGGAAGGGGGGATGACGGTATCTTATCATATACAGTATATGAAAGAAAGCAGATGTAGGTTCCATATGAGACTGTGTGACATGAATAACATATAAACTGTGTTTTAAAGTGTAGTAGTGTGACAGATCGCTCTTGATTATGTGTAAAAGTAACACGTTCCACTGCTCAGTCTCCTCCCAGATAGTCAGAAACACCACAGTAAATTTAGAAGTGGAATGTATGCCGTAAATGACAACAGACTTAAGAAATTAACATGAAAGGAATCCAACAGAGACCTTTCAAAGTTTAAGCAGATGAGTATGAAAAGCAGTCCTATGTTGTACCAGAGAGAATCGGGAAGTAACCCACAATAACGTTTTGCTCCCCTGGTATTGCAGCTGGAATCTAGAAATTTCACGACGATATAGCCTGAAGTTTGGGTTAAAGGAGTATTTTGTTTTATGTGCAGCTCTATCGAAAGAAGTCTGAACTACGAAACAAACATGGCGTGCATGTTACTGTCGTCACCTTGTGAAGAGCATCGAAGTGTAGCTCGAAATTTGTGGCCCAAAGGGAATAAATCGAGCGAAATTCTGAAGGGGATGGGCGGCGTGTATGGGGACGACAGTGTGGACCGTAGCAAGGTCTCCAGATGGTTAGCATTCTTCAACGAGGGCATAGTGATTCGAGGGGTTCCGGGGGTGCTGGTAATAGCTGCAACCCTGCAGAATGTCAGAGCTATTGAGACAGCAATTCTGAACGACCGGTATGTGCAACTGCGAACGTTTACGCAGCAGTTAAACATTGCCTGTGGTGCGGTGTACGATACTGTTCATGAAACGATGAAATTTAGTAAAGTTAGTGCTCCATGGATGCCCAATAACCTGACAGACAACTACAAGGGCCAGCAAATAATGACAAGCTTGGATCACTTAATGCGTTACGCCACAATCAAGTGGGATACAGTATATAACTCTCTTTGATGTATTTATTTATTCATTTATCAGGTTAGGAGCGACCAAGGGCGCTGTCAGTATACACACTGAAGCGCCAAAGGAATAGGTTTAGGCATGTGTATTCAAATACAGATCGGCAGAATACGGCGCTGCGGTCGGCAACGCCTATATAAGACAACAAGTATCTGGCGCAGTTCTTAGATCGGTTATTGCTGCAACAATGGCAGATTATCAAGATTTAAGTGAATTTGAAGGTGGTGTTATAGTCGACGCATGAGCAATGAGACACAGCATCAACGAGGTTGCAAGGAAATGCGGATTTTCCCGTACGACCATTTCACGAGTGTACCGTGAACATTGGGAATCCGATAAAACATCAAATCACCGACATCGCTGCGGCCGGAAAAAAATCTGGCAAGAAAGCGACCAACGTCGACTCAACAAAATCGTACAACTTGACAGAAGTGCCACAATTCCGCAAATTGCTGCAGATTTCAATGTTGGGTCATCAACAAGTGTCAGCGTGCGAACTGTTCAACGAAACATCATCGATATACTCTTGATGACTTCACGACGCGAAGCTTTACACCTCGCCTGGGTCCGTCAGCACCGACATTGTCTGGGTATGGACGCAAGCTCATGAATCCATGGACCCTGCGTGTCAGCAGGGGTCTGTTCAAGCTGGTGGAGGCTCTGTAATGGTGTGGGGCTTCGGCAGTTGGGCTGATATGGGACCCCTGATACGTCTAGATACGACTGTGGCAGTCGACACGTACGTAAGCACCCTGTCTGATCACCTGCATCCATACATGTCCATCGTGCATTCCGATGGGCTTGGGAAATTCCAGCAGGACAATGCAAAAACCCGCACGTCTAGAATTGCTACAGTGGCTCCAGGAACACTCTTCTGAGTTTAAACACTTCCGCTGGCCACCAAACTCTCCAGACATGAGCATTATTGAGCATATCTGGGATGCCTTCCAACGTGCTGTACAGAAGTGATCTCCACCCCCCCTCGTACTCTTACGGATTTATGGACAGGCCCGCTGGATTCTTGGAGTCGATTACCTCCAGCACTACTTCAGACCTTAGTCGAGTCCATGCCAGCCGTGTTGCGTCACTTCTGCCTGGTAACCAGCGCCATAAGGGATATTAGACACATGTAAAACTTTGGCTCTTCAGTGTAGTTTACTGAACGCTGATTGGAAAATGTATGAACAAAGGATTTAAAGAATTAATCCAACATTTAAAAAATGTACAACACATTACAGAGAAAGTTCTCAACTACTGAGGGAAGCTGCTGTACAAACCACAAGGAATCAATTTTTTTCGATCCTGTTGAAAATTTACTGAAAATTAAATCTTCTGAACGGCGCACACGTTTCTATACAATGTTTAACGATATGTCATGCAACTGCTTATTGTTTTTCAGTCTAATTTTCATTGAATCATTGTTGCAGTTTCTCCAGAATGATAAAATAACACCAACAACCGATCGCATGATGGAATATGTGAATAGGGATTGCAAACTTAGCATTCAGAGACATCTGAACAACGACCTATACGAAGTACGCTATCTTAGACCGCCAATCAGTCTGACAGCCCGCGTCCAGGCTAACATTCTTGGTGAGTGCTGAGAGTCCACCCAAAACGTTACACCACATGAGATAATTGAGTAAAAGGTAGCAATACACATAACCTTTTGTGTTGGAGTGTCAAGGATAGTAGACTCGTATCCTGCAGACAGCAGCATTCAGTTTCTGTCCAAGACGCTTCTACGAGAACCTTCCATCTACTCTCAGTTCTAAGAATTTAAAATCATTGACATCACTGACTAACCACCTAGGGACAACAAAATTTCGCTTTAAGAAGACTTTCGTGTCATAAATTGTGCATATTGCGTTTTGTGCATTTAGGTGTTAACCTGTCCTCTGGAAGCCACATCCTTGTGTTATTGATTACCCTGTTAGCTCCAGTATTCATATTACCCTCGATATCTCTCACAGTAACATTTGTGTCATCGGAAAAAGAGAAATTATTTTAAGTCATCTGTCATGCTTGTTGTTAGCAGATCATTGATACGTATCGAGAAAAGTAATGGACACAGCATTGAAGCCTGTGGGTCTCATCACTATACATGACCCTAATCAGATTCAGAACTGTTGTCTGTCTATTGATCCTGGAGGACAGCCTTCTGTTTCCCACTTTCCATATGTGAAATGAACCACTGTTGAACGCTTTTCCAAATTCCATAACGTTGCAACTTGTACAAAAGTATTGCTTCCACGATCAAATTACACTCCTGGAAATGGAAAAAAGAACACATTGACACCTGTGTGTCAGACCCACCATACTTGCTCCGGACACTGCGAGAGGGCTGTACAAGCAATGATCACACGCACGGCACAGCGGACACACCAGGAACCGCGGTGTTGGCCGTCGAATGGCGCTAGCTGCGCAGCATTTGTGCACCGCCGCCGTCAGTGTCAGCCAGTTTGCCGTGGCATACGGAGCTCCATCGCAGTCTTTAACGCTGGTAGCATGCCGCGACAGCGTGGACGTGAACCGTATGTGCAGTTGACGGACTTTGAGCGAGAGCGTATAGTGGGCATGCGGGAGGCCGGGTGGACGTACCGCCGAATTGCTCAACACGTGGGGCGTGAGGTCTCCACAGTACATCGATGTTGTCGCCAGTGGTCGGCGGAAGGTGCACGTGCCCGTCGACCTGGGACCGGACCGCAGCGACGCACGGATGCACGCCAAGACCGTAGGATCCTACGCAGTGCCGTAGGGGACCGCACCGCCACTTCCCAGCAAATTAGGGACACTGTTGCTCCTGGGGTATCGGCGAGGACCATTCGCAACCGTCTCCATGAAGCTGGGCTACGGTCCCGCACACCGTTAGGCCGTCTTCCGCTCACGCCCCAACATCGTGCAGCCCGCCTCCAGTGGTGTCGCGACAGGCGTGAATGGAGGGACGAATGGAGACGTGTCGTCTTCAGCGATGAAAGTCGCTTCTGCCTTGGTGCCAATGATGGTCGTATGCGTGTTTGGCGCCGTGCAGGTGAGCGCCACAATCGGGACTGCATACGACCGAGGCACACAGGGCCAACACCCGGCATCATGGTGTGGGGAGCGATCTCCTACACTGGCCGTACACCACTGGTGATCGTCGAGGGGACACTGAATAGTGCACGGTACATCCAAACCGTCATCGAACCCATCGTTCTATCATTCCTAGACCGGCAAGGGAACTTGCTGTTCCAACAGGACAATGCACGTCCGCATGTATCCCGTGCCACCCAACGTGCTCTAGAAGGTGTAAGTCAACTACCCTGGCCAGCAAGATCTCCGGATCTGTCCCCCATTGAGCATGTTTGGGACTGGATGAAGCGTCGTCTCACGCGGTCTGCACGTCCAGCACGAACGCTGGTCCAACTGAGGCGCCAGGTGGAAATGGCATGGCAAGCCGTTCCACAGGACTACATCCAGCATCTCTACGATCGTCTCCATGGGAGAATAGCAGCCTGCATTGCTGCGAAAGGTGGATATACACTGTACTAGTGCCGACATTGTGAATGCTCTGTTGCCTGTGTCTATGTGCCTGTGGTTCTGTCAGTGTGCTCATGTGATGTATCTGACCCCAGGAATGTGTCAATAAAGTTTCCCCTTCCTGGGACAATGAATTCACGGTGTTCTTATTTCAATTTCCAGGAGTGTATTTTGGTTGCTTCAAGGTAGTTATCTTTTAGTTTGCTAATACTTTCAACACAAAAGAAATAAAAAACTTTTCTGTGGATTCTTCTATCCTGAAATCAAACTACGAGTGTGATAACAAATCACGTGTGCTAAAATTTGCTGCTATACGAGTGCATTGCTTTTTTAAAAATTTTCGAAAACCATGGTTGAAAGGAATCGTTTACTTTCACCCTGTTATAAAGTGGTTTCACTAACGAATGTTCCAATCCGTCAGTCTGTGTCCTCACGTACTCAAAAATTGTTCTGTACATGTCCTTAGAACTGGTGACAGTCAAACTATCTGTTAGCAAATTTCGTAATTACCTCCTTTCTCAAGTCACAAAGATCAAGCTAACTTGTCAAGAACGTTTATTTCAAGAAATTTTCCATTGCTGACTAACATTTAGTTTGCAAATCCGATCAAAAATGCCAAACATCTTCTGTCATGCAATGAACTTTGTAAGTCCTTCCATTGGTGCCTCGATTCAGTATTATCTCCTGATGTACAGATAAATGCAGCCAACGGTGCGTATTCTGTCTCTCCTTCCATCACAGCAGCGTTGGGATCGCCTCGAGTGTCACTGTTTGACGAAATGCTTCTTCTTTCTCTGTCCATCAGACAATTGCTCTCCACAGCCAATGGATCGGATAATTTTTGTTTATCTTGTCACATGTGGAAGGAGATTAGGATGGGATATGGTGTCACTGTTCCATCATGGTAACGAATTACTTAGAAATGTGAGGCGTTAAGTTTTCTGAGAAGATGTTACATCTTCACATATGAAGGAAAAACGGCTAAGAACACTTGCCGGAATTCCACAACTGCAGCAGCGTGACACACTGAAACTGTGTTTTATCTTTATGCGATATAGCTGCTCTTATATGTGACGCCATGCAGCAGCTATACGAGTCCATAAGACTTGTGATGACAGAGATACGAATATTATTCCCTCGGGCATGTAGGACTGTGCAGCCATGTACCTTAATTCGGGTTCAAACGGCTCTTAGCACTATGGGACTTAATATCTGAGGTCATCAGTCCCCTAGACATAGAACTACTTAAACCTAACTAACCTAAGGATATTACACACATCCATGCCCGAGGCAGCATTCGAATCTGCGATCGTAGCGGTTACGCGGATCCAGACTGAAGCGCCTAGAACCGCTCGGCCACACATGCCGGCCTTGATTCAGGAAATAGATTTGTTTGTAGAGTGAGTACGACAACAAACATACAATAGAATGGTGCCTGGAGCACTACGGACTGTTAGCACAGTGATGACGCATCTGCAGAGAGAGCCAAGACAGTGATGCGCCTAGTCTCAACACTGGATGTAGAAGTGACACCAGATTATAATTTAATACAAGTGCAGGCTCTACATTAGAATCAGCATGGATGTGCCCATGTGTGGGGTCTTACTAGAGGACAAACCTTGCCATAATAAACTGGACTTCTCTATATGGGGCTAGGAAATGGCATGGTGGTATGTGGAGGCATTACGTACACGACGCCAACACTTTCGGTTAGCATAGGCAATAATATGGGCGGTAGCCGCTACATTTCCCTTTTGGTAAGGCCTATCGCTCTCCTCTACCTCAGAGATCTCTGTGTCATCATCTTTCCACAAGATAACCCAAGACCGCATGTTTCCCGTGTTGTTTGACCTTCGCCGATACAGTGTGTGTTCAACTGGGCCACAGCCAGGTGTTCCATATGTCAGTCGACCAATGGAAGCATCAGGTCAAGGTGTTGACAACAGACTGGCACATTACAACTCTCCAGCCCCTGAGATTGTTGTGGGGTTGAGGAGACACAGAATGATGTACCGGCATCAGTCATCCAAGCTCAGTTCGATTCGCTGTCCAGCCAGGCTGCAGCTACGTAGTAAACTTCTCACTCTGTATCCTCTCAAATCACCTAGAAATTTATTATTTATCCTTTGTACTACGCTGTGGATGCATGATAAGTAAACCTTCATATTTGCTATCCTTCCAGGTGTTAGAGTTTTAATGACAAGCAGTGTACCCTATGTTTTCAACTTTCAGTGACGACAGAAAACAGGGTAGATATTTTTTGTTTAATCTAAGGCGATATAATTGCAGTGATAACTATGGAAATCGTTACAAAATGGGTTGCAGTTGTCCCAGGAAGCCGTGCGGAGAGCAGAGTGGCTTCAGGGACACGGCGGCCCGCAGCAGGGACTCTTAATTGGGCTCGGAGCAGCGTGGGCGGTGGGCGGAGGGCGGCGGCCGCTGCCGGTGCAGCGCGCCGTGTTCATCAAGAACAAAACTCGCCGTGGTGCGACGCTGTCGTTGTTATGCAAACTGGCCCCGCGGGGCGCCGGGGATTAGCATGTAAATTCGAGACGCGTAATGACGGCGTCCCTTGATGACCAGCCTTCAAACGCGCGCCAAGCGTGCCTGGCACGGTCGCCGCGGCCGACGATTGGTGGCGCCCTCTAACGAGCCGACAGCTGCACTCTGCCGGCCGGCCGCGTAACGAGGCCAGCGGCGGCCAGCGGCTCGCGTTTCACTCACTCACTTCACCGCTGCAGGGCCGCATCCTAATGGGAACGACGTGCCTGCTAACGCCCTGATTCTTCCTCGGGACTGCACTGTCAAACCTCGAATGTCCAGCCAAATAATCCTGGCGTTGCAGATTTCGTGGTAGACATAACGGAATCGACTGTTGAGAGCGGACTGTATTTACATCTACGAAATAAAAGGTGCAACCAGGCGATCATCATAAGTCGCACCACCCACTCCTTCCGCCTCCATGATGTCTACCTAACCATTTACCGCCGTCCTATCCACCTCACTCCTTCCCCTCAAATACCTTGGCCTCACACTCGACCGCCACCTCACCTGGACTCCCCATCTCCTTACCATCCAAAACAAAGTTCACAACCGCCTCTGCCTCCTGAAACTCCTGTCCGGCCGGACGTGGGGTCTGCATCCTTCCACCATCCTTCACACCTACAAATCCTTGATCCGCCTCACCCTCTGTTATGCCAGCGTAGCTTGGATTTCCGCCCCTCCCCGGTTCTATAAAGCCCTCCAAATCATCGAACGCCATGCACTCCGCCTCACCTTCCGCATCCGCCTTCCGTACCCCACGCACATGCTCTATGACCTCATCCCCTTCCCTCACCTTCCCCTTCTCCTTGAACACATCCGCACACTATATATTGTCCACTGCCTTGATCCCCCTCGCCGCCTGGTGTCTCCCTTCCTCTCCACCCCCAACCAGTTGCTGCACCTTTACCATTGTGTCCCACCCTCTCTCCATCTCCACATCCTCCATCTCCTTTCCCAATGCAACTTCCACCGTCTACCCCTCCCAGATGATGAGCTTTCTCCTGACATCTACCCTTCCTACCAACTCTAACCCCATCTTCCTGCCTCCTCCTCAGGGCTCCCTCTCCCCCCTCCCTCCTTCTGAGCGGCTCCCCCCTCCTACTCCCCCTCCCTGTCTTGTTCCCCCTTTCAGTGTCTATGCACTCCCTCCTGCCCTGTCTTCCCTCTTCGTGTACCCGCTGACGCAACTACTCTCTTGATTCTGTCGCTTCCCTGCTGCCTCTTCCCTTCCCCCCCCCCCCCTTTTCCATCCTCTCTGACCTTTCCCTCGGCAGGTCCCACCTGGCAGTTTTATTCTTCGCTGTGTGTGCTACAAGTGGGTTTTAAGTGTGTTGTTGTGGAGTGTTTTTACTACTGTGGCCGATTTTTAACCTGTGCATGTCCATTCAGTGTCTTCTCTGTGTTTTAAGAATCGCCAACTGTTTTTTTTTAACTTTCTGGTGACTTTTTTAACTGTCCCCCATGAACGTCTCCATGCCAGTCTATTTTTACCTCCAATTTCTCCCTTTACTCTGTTTTATGTTCCCTTTTCTTTTCATCACCTTATGTATGTAACATTTTATTCTTATTTTAGTTGTCATGCCACTTGGCTGAAGAACGGCGGATTGTGCTGCTGACAGCCCTCCCCTGCCCATATGGGGCAGGTGCAAAATGGACTAGAAGGGGGTCACTCACGATGTCACATGTCCAAGAAAACTGATCTGAATGGAAGAGCCGAGCAAAAACTTCTAAGGAACAGTCATTCACTGTTCACTTCAAGTTGGTCTCATTTCCACCTCAGTCTCATTTGGTCAGTCTCGTTGCCGATATGGTCTCGTCCTGTCAGTCTCGTTCGGTTGGTCTAGTCTCAGTTTTGCCATTTCTCGTTCCAACCTCCGTCTCATTGAAGGCTGCCATAGTCTTTTCGTGTGGCCAATCGTTCATCGTTTCATTTCCAACATGCCTTGTTTCCACCTCGGCCTTGTTCAGTCAGTCTCATTCCACCTCCGTCGTTCTTTGGTTTTGCCTTTGTCTCAGTGGGCCGGCCGTTGTGACCGAGCGGTTCTAGGGGCTTCAGTCCGGAACCGCGCTGCTGCTACGGTCGCAGGTTCGAATCCTGACTCGGGCATGGCTGTGTGTGATGTGATTAGGCTAGTTAGGTTTAAGTAGTTCTAAGTCTAGGGTACTGATGATCTCAGTGTTAAGTCCCATAGTGCTCAGAACCATTTCTTTCTCTCGCTGGGCTGGTCCTGTCCTTTTTCAGGTAGTCACTTGTTTCTCATTCCATTTCCGCCATGCCTTGTTCTTGTCTGCTCTTGTTTGGTTCATGTCATTTGGTTGGTCTCCTCGCACTTGTGCCATTCCTCATTCCCACTTGAGTCTCACTGTGACGGTCATATTTTTTGGATTGGCAGAATGTGAGTTAATAATAGGACAGCAACTTGTGTTAAGCAGTTTAATATGGAAAACAGCCGGCCGGGTGACCGAGCGGCTCTAGGCGCTACAGTCTGGAACCGCACGACCGCTACTGTCGCAGGTTCGAATCCTGCCTCGGTATTGGATGAGGGTGATGTAGTGTTGGCAGAAGAGCCAACACTGTTTTTCTAGAGGAGGCCAAAATGCACGCGTTTAATTACACGCTGACTGGCGTGAGGCCTGGAACAGGACAATATCTTGAGAATTGCAAATAAAGTATGTAGTTGATATAATACTTAACTTTAATCTACAATTGTAGAACATCTCTCGTTACGGTACATGCTTCATAATATTAATTATCAATTGAATACGGCGCCTTGCTAGGTCGTAGCAATTGTAGCTGAAGGCTATGCTAACTATCGTCTCGGCAAATGAGAGCGTATTTGTCAGTGAATCTTTCCTTGCGAAGTCGGCTGTACAACTGGGGCGAGTGCTAGTACGTCTCTCTAGACCTGCCGTGTGGTGGCGCTCGGTCTGCTATCACTGACAGTGGCGACACGCGGGTCCGGCGTATACTAATGGACCGCGGCCGATTTAAAGGCTACCACCTAGCAAGTGTGGTGTCTGGCGGTGACACCACATATGATGTCCTTAGGTTAGTTAAGTTTAATTAGTTCTAAGTTCTAGGCGACTGATGACCTCAGAAGTTAAGCCCCATAGTGCTCAGAGCCAATATGGAAAATAGATTTATTTGCGACATTCAGTTCCATTGTCAAATCATCCAAACGGAACAAATGGTATAATTGGTGATAGCACAAAAATCATGTTCCTGTGTTTCGCATGCTATCAGGGTGCACACAATTTTTTCTGATTGGATGGTTTGAGAATGGGTTCTCATACCCTAAACCTGTCAACAATTACATAAAAAGAACTTAATTTCGCATTTTCGTTTGTTTTCTACATCAAACTGATGACATTCTTATTTGAGTGATCACTCATTCCTCATTCTATCTAGTTCTGCCGTTCTTTGTTCCCTTCTCAGTCTCGCTGAGCTGGTCTCGTTCTCCTTCTGCAGTTCCTCATTCTCGCCTCGGTCTCGTTGGATCAGTCATGTACTTTCTTAGGTGGTCACTCATTCCTCGTTCCCATCCCGCTGTTTCTCGTTCCTGTCTTGGTCTCAATTCGTTTGTCTCGTTCCGTCTCTACCATTCCTCAAATCCGCCTCAGTCTCTTTCCAAGTTCCAATTCCGACGTTTCGCGTTTTCACTTCCGTCTTGTCCGATCTGTCTGTTTCCAGTTTTTCCGTTCCTCGTTACTGCCTTGGCCTCGTTTGTCCAGTCTCGTTCCTGTTTTGCCGTTCCTTGGTCAACCCTCTGTCTCGTTCAGTCGGTCTTTTCTACTTTCACTGCTCGTCGTCACCGACTCGGTCCCGCTGATCCGTCATGATTTTCTTTTCGGGTGGTGAGTCGCTCCTTGTTCCTGTTCTTGATTTTTTGTAGTTTCTTTCCTTCACTGGATTCGCTTGTTGCTTTTCAGTCTAAGATTTTTCTCCAAATTTCGACTTCTAATTCTCTGTTTACGCAGTTTAGCAACAACTGGGAATTTGTAACTTAGGCATAATTAGGTATTAAAATTAACACAAGAAGTCCTTACTTGTTGGAAAAAACCCTTAAAATTATTATTTTTCAATGGAAGTATTTAAGTTCGTTCATATATATATATATATATATATATATATATATATATATATATATATATATATATATATATATATATATATATATACTCCTGGAAATTGAAATAAGAACACCGTGAATTCATTGTCCCAGGAAGGGGAATTTTTATTGACACATTCCTGGGGTCAGATACATCACATGATCACGCTGACAGAACCACAGGCACATAGACACAGGCAACAGAGCATGCACAATGTCGGCACTAGTACAATGTATATCCACCTTTCGCAGCGATGCAGGCTGCTATTCTCCCATGGAAACGATTGTAGAGATGCTGGATGTAGTCCTGTGGAACGGCTTGCCATGCCATTTCCACCAGGCGCCTCAGTTGGACCAGCGTTCGTGCTGGACGTGCAGACCGCGTGAGACGATGCTTCATCCAGTCCCAAACATGCTCAATGGGGGACAGATCCGGAGATCTTGCTGGCCGGGGTAGTTGACTTACACCTTCTAGAGCACGTTGGGTGGCACGGGATACATGCGGACGTGCATTGTCCTGTTGGAACAGCAAGTTCCCTTGCCGGTCTAGGAATGGTAGAACGATGGGTTCGATGACGGTTTGGATGTACCGTGCACTATTCAGTGTCCCCTCGACGATCACCAGTGGTGTACGGCCAGTGTAGGAGATCGCTCCCCACACCATGATGCCGGGTGTTGGCCCTGTGTGCCTCGATCGTATGCAGTCCTGATTGTGGCGCTCACCTGCACGGCGCCAAACACGCATACGACCATCATTGGCACCAAGGCAGAAGCGACTCTCATCGCTGAAGACGACACGTCTCCATTCGTCCCTCCATTCACGTCTGTCGCGACACCACTGGAGGCGGGCTGCACGATGTTGGGGCGTGAGCGGAAGACGGCCTAACGGTGTGCGGGACCGTAGCCCAGCTTCATGGAGACGGTTGCGAATGGTCCTCGCCGATACCCCAGGAGCAACAGTGTCCCTAATTTGCTGGGAAGTGGCGGTGCGGTCCCCTACGGCACTGCGTAGGATCCTACGGTCTTGGCGTGCATCCGTGCGTCGCTGCGGTCCGGTCCCAGGTCGACGGGCACGTGCACCTTCCGCCGACCACTGGCGACAACATCGATGTACTGTGGAGACCTCACGCCCCACGTGTTGAGCAATTCGGCGGTACGTCCACCCGGCCTCCCGCATGCCCACTATACGCCCTCGCTCAAAGTCCGTCAACTGCACATACGGTTCACGTCCACGCTGTCGCGGCATGCTACCAGTGTTAAAGACTGCGATGGAGCTCCGTATGCCACGGCAAACTGGCTGACACTGACGGCGGCGGTGCACAAATGCTGCGCAGCTAGCGCCATTCGACGGCCAACACCGCGGTTCCTGGTGTGTCCGCTGTGCCGTGCGTGTGATCATTGCTTGTACAGCCCTCTCGCAGTGTCCGGAGCAATTTTTTCCATTTCCAGGAGTATATATATATATATATATATATATATATATATATATATATATATATACGATGGCCGTTTTTTTCGACCATCGGTAGACTATAAATAAAAGGTAAATTCATAGAAAACAATTATTTTATCATCAAAATTTTGTACACTTATAGTTACTTTTCAACGCAATCACCGAAAAGGTTGAAACATTTACCGTACCTGTGGACAAGCTTTGCAATACCCTCTTCAGAAAATGTTGCCGCCAATGATTTCAAATGAACATTTATACTGTCTTAAAGATCTTCATTGGTTTGAAAGTGCAGTCTTCCTAGCCACGCCTTCGGTTCAGGGGAAAGGTGAAAGTCACTGGGTGCCAGGTCAGGACGGTACGGCTGATGATCGAAAATGTCCCATAGAAATTGTTCAAGGAGCTGTTGGGTTGTGCCAGCAGTGTGTGGATGAGCGTTGTCGTGGATCAACACAATTCCTGAAGTCAACACTCCTCTTCGTTCGTTTAGAATGGCTCTCCACAAACGTCGTAAAGTTTCACAATAAGCAGCTGCATTGACAGTCGTTCCAGGTTGCTTAAACTCTATACGCAACATACCTTTTCGGTCCCAAAACGCGGTAGATTAAACCTTTCTGTTGTTGAATGTTTGTCTGAATTTTTTTGGTTTGTTTGGTGAATTTGAATGCATATATTGTTGTGATTGTTGTTTTGTTTCCGCTGTGTCGTATTGGATCCAAGTTTCATCTCCAATAACAATTGATTTCAAAAGTTCTCTTCTTCATCGTGATAACGGTGAAGGGAATTCAAAGCTGACGCCATTCGGTGACTTTTGTGGGGGTCGATCAACATTCTTGGAACCCAACGACCATACGTTTTTTGTAGCATAAATGTTCAGTATCGATAGAGTGTACGACACATCTTGAAACTTCCGGAATTTCCAAAGACAAAGCAGTTATGGGGAACCTACGATTTTCTCTCACCATTCTAACGGGTCGTTCAGCAAGGTCGGCTGTAACGACAGACTTGCGTCCTTCATCATGCACGTCATTTCGGCCATCCTTAAACTTTCGGCACTATTCACGCACAACACCATCAGTCATGAAGTTATATCACCGTACACTCGGCTCATTCTCCGATGAATTTCTGCTGCACTATTCCCTCCTGCTTGCAGAAACCGAATTATAGTTCGCAATTCACACTTTGTGAGAGTAACAATGACGGCAGCCATGTTTATGTGGCTGTAGTACAAAGCAGACTGATGCCTTGAGGTCGGCAATGGCGGAGTGTGCAGTGCGAGAGTTGCGCAGTAGCCTACAGCGCATGCCAACTTTCTGCCGCTCGCGTAGCTTCTATACTAAGTGATCCGAGGTTGAAAAAAGAAGTCCCTCGTATATATATTACATATAGTTCGTTCACACATAAATATATATGAGTTTCTTCATATATATATAAACAAGGTTGTAGCGGGGCGGTTAAAGTGTTTGTCCTACAGAAACCATTTCCACTCAACTTGTGGCGCATTTATTCTTGTGCAGTCTAGTCCACACGTCCGACATGGTAGAAAATGTGTAGTGTTCTTCAGATAGAGAAATCTGTAGCGGAAATTAGCCTCTCTACACGCCTCCATAGGTTTCATTTAATGTTTTCTGCCATCAGCGTAACTCAGCAATTAAAGGATTGAGAGTTCTGGAATGAAAGCTTCGATATATTATTACATGCTTGATGTAAAAATTTCGCAAAGTCGGTGCTAGCCTGAAGCTGCGATTTTGATACACACATGGAATCACGTTCACTCATCCATTCTCTCATCACAGCCAGCGTATGACAATTAACCGCAACCGTCGTCAAACAATTACAAAATTCATTATATGTGACAGAACGCCCTCTCTAACATTATCCTGATCGATCTTTATGAACGTTCAGTTCTCGGTCCCAATTTGCAGAATACGCCACACGGATTTTACATATACAAATCGGAATTTCGCGTGTTCGTCTTTCTTACACGTTCGCGTCCACTTTGGGACAAAATGGTTCAAATGGCTCTGAGCACTATGCGACTTAACTTCTGAGGTCATTAGTCTCCTAGAACTTAGAACTAGTTAAACATAACCAACCTAAGGACATCACACACATCCATGCCCGTGGCATGATTCGAACCTGCGACCGTAGCGGTCGCTCTGTTCCAGACTGTAGCGCCTAGAACCGCACGGCCACTCCGGCCGGCCAATTTTGGACATTCCACGGCCAAGTCTACATCATTGTTCCCACAGATGTCACATATCCTCTGAGCTCCTACTAATAAATGCATCCGAACATTGGGATGGCTGAGCTCCGAGCTGTCTCTAGACTTCAGAAAGCAGTCCTCATAGTCCACAAAATCCCGCAGCTTTTATATGTGATCAGTTACAACGTAGTGGCTTTTATGAACAATTTAGTAGATGAACGGACTTAGAAAACTCATAATTATGAAATAACTCCCTCTTTAACAAATAAAATTATCGTAAAATATTTTTTTCTCCAGTCCCGTAAACCGGCTCGTAAGAAATTTCCACCGAGAATATGATTCACTCTCTCCGTACAATCATAGTTCTCATGCTAACATGTACTCAGTTAATTAACATCACAAAATTCATTTACCTTATTACTTAGCATTGACACTAACAATTGAATAACAATAATAAATGAATGTCGTGATAGAATAGATAAAGTTTTGTTTCCAAAATATACTGTCGGATCACATATGAGTTTATAACCCGTAACGTGCTGATACCTCTCGGCCACAGCCGTAACTACTTGCAAATAGCAATGTTAGAACACTGACTCATGTTAGAAACTGTCTGGTCGCCACTGGGTGGCTTACATAGGCGCGATAAAAGTCGCTACGCCTAACCTAAATGTACTTAAATGAATTTATCAAAACACTAACCTTACGTTTTTCAACTTCTGAGGCACGTCTGGTAATCCTTTGAAGTGATTAAAGGGGAGTAGGAAGGCCTAACGTTCATTCGAATCCGCTTCGCCCGCTCATCTCTGTGCGGCTGATCACGGCGAAGGTTCGAGTCCTCCCTCGGCCATGGGTGTGTGTTTTTGTTCTTAGGATAATTTAGGTTAAGTAGTGTGTAAGCTTAGGGACTGATGACCTTGACATTTAAGTCCCATAAGATTTTACACACATCATCATCCGCTCTTCTCACCAACTTCTACAGTTCGAATTTAGAAAATTGCTCATCTCAACAGAGTTTAATGTGTATACGATATTTACCTAAGGAGGTAATCTTACAGCCTACTCTATCCTCTTTGATTTCCGTCATACATACATGGTTTGAACGTGAGGACCACGACACTAGTTTTCTAAAGATGTACGACGCAATTCTCAAACAACTCGATGAATCGGCTTTGAAGACTGGAAGATTTTCGAACTATGTTAAGTACCAAACAACTCCCGCAGACTAACAAAAGCGCAGGTAGCCGAAGAAGAAAGTGAAGCCCAGAAGCTATCCAAAGAAGGAAAAAAGTGGGCTGCCAATCAATGAGCTATAAGAGGAGTGTGTAACGCTGAAGTTTTTTCAGCTGCTAAGTTGTTTGTTTGAATTTCACCAACGATTAGCTCATTTAAATGTCATGTATATTAACATTTGAAAATGTTATTACATGAATAGTGAATTACAAGTTTTTATTAAAACAACAATTTTTTTTATTTTTATTACTGATCGCATAAAAATATAGTAAAATTTGATACAGGTCCCAAGTTTACGTAATTAGATAAATGAAACAATGGAGAAAGAGTAAAACTGAAAGGGGTCCAGAAATTACTGGTCAGGAGTGAACCAGTTCCCAAAGAGCAACGAGTTTGCTTATTTCTAGTGCAGGTACTAAACCCAAACCGTACCACGCCGTAGCGGAGAAATCCCGAATTGAAGGCCACCATTTTCAGCGACGTATGTGAGTACTGGCCTATTACTTAAAGAGTATGAGAGAGAACGAAAGGAAACCGGAGAAAAAAGTAAATGGATGTTTACTTCACAAATCGTATTGAATATTGTAGTCTATCTTAAATGAACGTAGTTTCGTATTTATCTATATTAGGTCACCGTCAAACGACGGAAAGCAATACATATCTGTTCAAGAACGTGGGGTTACTTTCTTAAAAGTAGGAACGAAAATGCGTCTATTTACCGGTTAAAGATAGTTGCACGAAACTTACGATGTAGCAGATAGTAAGATTATTTCATCGTTCACGCAGTTTTTCAGTTTTGGTTCCTGTTTAATATTTCGTGGCACGTACTCCGCGTATCTTTTGCTCTTATTTTTCAGTCTTTAATTTATTTTTGTATTGGATAGTTTTATCTACCTTGCTTTCCACAATTTGTCGTATTTTCCCCCCTCAACTGTCTTGAACTTAAATAATTATGATTTGCTTTATAACTTGAACTATCTACTTCAATATCACATTTTTTGTAAGAAAAGACAGAGTCCTTACGAACGTTATTTGCATCTGTTAAGTTATCTTTTATCAGATATTTGACACCATTTAGGAAGTGAAAACGTAGCGTGCTCTGCAAATGGCGGATTCAGCGTGGAAGAGATACACTTGCGCCAGTGAGCCGTCTAGTCATTTTTAGTAAGTCTTTGACTATAACATGGAAGTCGTCTGCGGGCGAAAACAAACGAGAAGTTAGATCGCCAGGGAGGAGAGGGAGAATAAGCCAGTCTCCCTTTCGCAGGATTGGCAGACCACAGCAGTGCGTTCTGCTTCTGCAGAAGCCCAACTGAAGTGGTCAGACGGATTGCCGATCCCCTCTGATTTTGTAACAGACGTACTCGAACTCTATGATGGACAAGGCTTAGTCTCTGCACTCACTTCAAAATAAGAAAGCAGCAGGAAACTCACAATCCAGTGCAAAATGAAGCACACAAAGCATGATGTGGCCATACTTCTAGATATTTACGTTTTCCTTTCTTCTTTTTTGTAGAAAATCTGATGATGCCCTAAAAAAGCTAAATGCGTCACTAAACAATAATTTTCACAAGCAAGACTGTTTTCCTTCAAATGGCTCTGAGCACTATGAGACTTAACATCTGAGGTCATCAGTCCCTATACTTAGAACTACTTAAACCTAACTAACCTAAGGACATCATACACATCCATGCCCGAGGCAGGATTCGAACCTGCGACCGTAGACTGTAGCGCCTAGAACCGCTCGGCCACTACGGCCGGCTTCAATTTATCTTTATAGTGTTTCTGTACCAACCAACCTGACGGAGTGGCAAAAATTTTGTGAGTGAAAGGAAATTGTTGGACTATGACACTGTAAGCCAAGATTTTACAGGCATGAATGTCTTACACGTGCATCTGTCCACAAGTACTCCCACAATCAGGCAAGTTAGCGTTTCCAAACACCGAAGTTCGAAACGTTATTTAAAGGACTTTCAAGATGGCGGAAAATGAAATTATTCGTGCTGTAGTTACACGGGCGAAGACCGTGTAGTGTCGTTAACGAAGAAAGAACAGAACAGTGAATGTTGCTATGGAAATGATCATCTCACAGGAGTTGTTTGAGAACATTCAATATGCTTATGTTTCGTTCCGAAGTCATTTGCGAATGAATAACATCAATTTCTGAACTCTTTTGAACTATATTTCTGGCTCTACACAAAAGTCATACAGTATGCGAGATGCCAGCCAGCTCGTATTAAATTACAAACAACATCTGGAAACTGGAGACACTGCAATACACGTATTGCGTTCTGAAGGTCACAATTTCTAAACTGCTATGTTATCTACGACGCACTGAAGGCTTATTGACAACTTGGGTCCTTGGCTACGATGTTGCAGTCAAGAGAAGGTCGTCGGCCAGTGCGTTGTCCGTGGTGAGAAGTCATGCCCGAAATTTGGTATTCGCGACACTGTGGATCTCGGAGTGCTGAATTCCCTAACTATTTCGGAAATGGAATGTCCGATGCATCTAGTTCCAAATACGATTCTGCGTAAGACGTCTGTTAACTCCCGTCTTGCGTCCATAATCACGGCGGTAACCTTGTCACACGAATCACCTGAGTACAAATGAGAGTTCTACCAATCCATTGTCCTTTTCACACTACTGGCCATTAAAATTGCTACACCACGAAGATGACGTGCTACAGCTGCGAAATTTAACCGACAGGAAGAAGATGCTTTTCAGAGCATTCACACAAGGTTGGCGCCGGTGGTGACACCTACAACGCGCTGACACGAGGAAACTTTCCAACCGATTTCTCATACACAAACATCAGTTGACCGGCGTTGCTGGTGATGCCTCGTGTTGTGATGCCTCGTGTAAGGAGGAGAAATGCCTACCATCACGTTTCCGACTTTGATAAAGGTCGGATTGTAGCCTATCGCGATTGCGGTTTATCGTATCGCGGCACTGCTGGCGTTGGTCGAGATGCAATGACTGTTAGCAGAATATGGAATCGGTGGGTTCAGGAGGGTAATACGGAACGCCGTGCTGGATCCCAACGGCCTCTTATCACTAGCAGTCGAGATGACAGGCATCTTATCCGCATGGCTGTAATGGATCGTGCAACCACGTCTCGATCCCTGAGTCAACAGATGGGGACGTTGGCAAGACAACAACCATCTGCACGAACAGTTCGACGACGTTTGCAGCAGCATGGACAATCAGCTCGGAGACCATGGCTGCGGTTACCCTTGACGCTGTATCACAGACAGGAGCGCCTGCGATGGTGTACTGATCGACAACCTGGGTCATTTTTTCAGATGAATCCAGGTTCTGTTTACAGCATCATGATGGTCGCATCCGTGTTTGGCGACATCGCTGTGAACGCACATTGGAAGCGTTATTCGTCATCGCCATACTGGCGTATCACCCGACGTGATGGTATGGGGTTCCATTGGTTACACGTCTCGGTCACCTCTTGTTCGCATTGACAGCACCTTGAACAGTGGACGTTACATTTCAGATGTGTTACGACTCGTGGTTCTACCCTTCATTCGGTCCCTGCGAAACCCTACATTTCAGCAGGATAATGCACGACCGCACGTTGCAGGTCCTGTAGGGCCTATCTGGATGCAATAAATGTTCGACTGCTGCCCTGGCCAGAACATTCTCCAGATCTCTCACCAATTGAAAACGTCTGGTCAATGGTGGCCGAGCAACAGGCTCGTCCCACTACGCCAGTCACTACTCTTGATGAACTATGGTATTGTGTTGAAGCTGCATGGGCAGCTGTACCTGTACACGCCATCCAAGCTCTGTTTGACTCAGAGGTGGTTGTTCTGGGTACTGATTTCTCAGGATCTATGCACCCAGATTGAGTGAAAATGCAATGACATGTCAGTTCTAGTATAATATAGTTGTCCAATGAATACCCGTTTATCATCTGCATTTCTTCTTGGTGTAGCAATTTTTATGGCCAGTACCGTACATTGTGTACGTGCATATCGCAATCCGCCGGCCGTGGTGGCCAATCGGTTCTAGGCGCTTCAGTCTGGGACCGCACGACCACTACGGTCGCAGGTTCGAATCCTGCCTCGGGCATGGATGTGTGTGATGTCTTTAGGTTAGTTAGGTTTAAGTAGTTCTAAGACTAGGGGACTGATGACCTCAGATGTTAAGTTCCGTAGTGCTCAGAGCCAATTGAACCATTTTTATCGCTATCCAACGACTTGTCGTATCAGTGTAAGCTCAGTTTGGAAAATCTGTTCAATACTAAGACAGAATTATCTCTAAAACACTCTACTAAATAAGGTCCATAGAAATGAAAAATACATTAAATAAATCACAGTATTTGAATCCCCCCCCCATTTTTTGAACATTAATATGTGGGGGTGACACTAATCTATCGCCTGTAGCTGAAGCTCTTAGGTCGTAGTGGGGGAAACGACATCATGCAAGAAATTTAAAAACCTTTTAACTTTGCTAACATACGCGTAAGTTGCAAGTGTTCTGTTTTCACACGTAAGTTGACTCATGCGAGTGGTGGTAGGGGAATGCACACGTAAAAATGTCATGCTCGTGGAAAACCGCTCTACAGAGGTAACGGGCAGCCGTCGGTGAGGTCTGTGTGTTCCACAGGTCCATGGGCAGGGGACGGCTCGGCTTACAGGCGCTCGTCTGGTGTTTGTGCCCGGCGCCGGCCCTCGGCCGGCTGAATGGGCCCTCCCTGACGCTGGCGCGGCCTCAGGGGACGGCGGAAATGCGCCCTCAGTCCTCAGGGAAGCTCGTTCATCCCCCGCCCCGCTGCCGTCTATACAAATGCCGGGCTCGATACGATAGGGGGCGGACCGGACACCAGCCGAGTCCGCGCTGGACCGCCTCCACGCGTGCGGATGGCGCGATGGAGCGCGTAATTCATCGCTCCGGCAGAGACCCTCGTCTCCCAGCGCGCAGCCCCGTCCGCTATGCCGGTTGCCTGCTCACATGCGCAGTGACGCGTTTAGTCAGAAAAGTATGAGCTTGTTCAGAACAGGACAAAAATCAGTGAATCGATTCAGGACTTGTCTTCTACGTTTAGTGCACAGCAGCTTGTAGACATCGTAAGTACGTCCTAGCAGTAATTAACTGTTCGACAAAAGCTGCTTTTTGGTAATATTTTATTTTATTGAAGAGTTACAGTTGCAATGCATTACCTATAGTATATGATGGGGGACCCAAAAGAAACCGGATTGTTGTCATAAAAATTTATTGATGAACCTTTGTACAAAATTACTTCAGTCACCTTCAAAACACTCTCCATTACATGTGACGCACTTGCCAAGTCTCTTTGCCCACTGTCGGAAGCGTGTTTGGAACTCTTCAAGTTTGAAATTGTCCAGTGCCCTTTGCGAAGCTGTTTCTACCGCCTCCACATCGTCATAACCTTCCCCTTTTAGCGTTTTTTTTTTCATTCGTGGAAATAGGAAAAAGTCGCACGGGGCTAGGTCCGGCGAATACGGAGCGTGGGGAACGACAGACCACCTCTGAGATGCCAAATAGTGGGTCACTCGTAAGGCCGTGTGTGCTGGAGCGTTGTCGTGATGCAGAAACCAGAAACCAGTCACCTGATCGCCAAAGTTCCGGGCGTTTCCTCCTCACATCCTCTCGCAGACGCCTTAAAACATCCAAGTAAAACTGCTAGTTAAAGTCTGGCCAGGGGGTACGAATTCCCGATGCACAGTTCCACGAACATCAAACAAGACGATGATCATCGTCTTCACATTTGACCTCACTTGCCTTTCTTTTTTTGGTCTGGGAGAGTTGGGAGTCCTCCAATGGCTTGACGCTTGCTTGGTTTCTGGGTCATACCCGTAACACCAGCTCTCATCCCTTGTAATGACTTTGTTCAAGAAGTTTGGATCACGTGCAATCTCTGTTTTCAAGTCCTGACACACATTCATGCGGATGGTTTTTGGCTCCTGTGTGAGAAGGCGTGGAACAAATTTAGCAGCAACACATCTCATGTGCAAATCCTCACTCAAAATCCGCTGGCACGAGCTCCAACTGATTCCTGTCTCTGCTGAAATTTGGGACGATCCTCGTTGTCCTTTTGGCGGACCTTTTCAATGTTCTCCTCATTCCGCGATGTTGAAGGGCGTCCAGAACGAGCTTGGTCTTCAACACACATCTCACCACGTTTAAAGCGCCCAAACCACTCGAAAACCTGTGTGCGGCTCATAGCGTCCTCCTGGAAAGCTTCCTGAAGCATTTGGTGTGTCTCCGTTGCAGTTTTTTTAAGCAGGAAACAAAATTTCACACACACTCTTTGTTATTTTAAAGTTGCCATAACGACTTCGCAGAGGTAACCCGCCAATAGTCATAGAAACACAATACCACACTTGCACGTTCACCTCTACACTGACGCCGTCTGCACAGCTGTTAATGAAGGTCTCTACTAACACCATCTAGTGTGAGAACCCTGCACTACGTCTACGAGTGGCAGCGCCCTCGTAGTCCGGTTTCTTTTGGGTCCCCCCTCGTACACTGAAGAGACAAAGTAACTGGTACCCCTGCCTAATATCGTGTACGGCCCCCGCGAGCACGCAGAAGTGCCGCAACACGACGTGGTATTTAGTCGACTAATGTCTGAAGTAGTGCTGGAGGGAACTGACACCATGACTCCTGCAGGGCTGTCCATAAATCAGTAAGAGTTCGAGGGGGTGGAGATCTCTTCTGAACAGCACGTTACAAGGCATCCGCAATATGCTGACAATAATGTTCATGTCTAGCGAGTTTCGTTGTCAGTCGAAGTGTTTAAACTCAGAGAGTGTTCCTGTAGCCACTCTGTAGCATTCCTGGAAGTGTGGGGTGTCGCATTGTTCTGCTGGAAATGCCGAAGTCCGTCGGAAGGCACAATCGACACGGATGGATGAAGGCGATCAGACAGGATGTTTACGTACGTGTCACCTGACAGAGTCGCATTCCAACTGCACACGATCCACACCATTTCAGAGCCTCCACCAGCTTGAACAATCACCTGCTGATGCGCAGGGTCTATGGTTTCATGAGGTTGTCTCCATACCCCTACACGTCCACCCGCTCGATACAATTTGAAACAAGACTCGTCCGACCAGGAAACATGTTTCTCGTCGTCAAGAGTCCTACGTCGGCGCTGACGGGCCAAGGCGAGGCATAAAGCGTTGCGTCATGCAGTCGTCAAGAGAACACGTGTGGACCTCTGGCCCCGACAGCCAATATTGATGATGTTTCGTTGAATGGTTCACACGCTAACACTTATTGCTGACCCAGCATTGAGATCTGCAGCAACATGCGAAAGGGCTGCACTTCTGTCACGTTGAACGATTCCGTTCAGTCGTCGTTGGTCCCATTCTTGCAGGATCTTTTTCTGGCTGCAGCGATGTCAGAGTTTTGATGTTTTACCGGATTCCTGATATTCACGGTACACTCGTGAAATGGTAGACGGGAAAATCCCCACTTCATCGCTACCTTGGAGATGCTGTGTCCCATCGCTCGTGCGCCGACTGTATCACTACGTTAAAATTTGCTTAAATCTTGATAACCTGCCGTTGTAGCAGCAGTAACCGATCTAACAACTGCGACAGACAATTGTTGTCTTATATAGGTGTTGCCGAAGGCAGCGCCGAATATCTCTATATTAATACGCATGCCTATACCAGTTTCTTAGGCGCTTCAATGTATATCAAAACAACCTGACGTTACTGTAAACGAACAGAGCGATCTAAAGAACAAATGAAAGCCTTCGAATGTATAGCTAGTATTCTTTAAAGACCACACATTTCTTTGTCCTACTAACAGAAATAATACAAACTGGAAGTAGTATTACACGCTCATATAAATATTCTTTGATATACACTAAAGGTATGCTTTGCATATACGTTTATCAATGAAAATCCCATATATTTCGTAAAAAGTTCCTCGTACTGATTACATATATGTGTGTATAAATCGTGTAAACGCATTATTAGCACCAGCATTGTGTTTAACATTTGATGATGCCACTATGGCTGCAGTACAATAGGAGATGATTTTATAAAAATGGCTCTGAGCACTATGCGACTTAACTTCTGAGGTCATCAGTCGCCTAGAACTTAGAACTAATTAAACCTAACTAACCTAAGGACATCACACACATCCATGCCCGAGGCAGGATTCGAAACTGCGACCGTAGCGGTCACGCGGTTCCAGACTGTAGCGCCTTTAACCGCACGGCCACACCGGCCGGCGATGATTTTATAGACAAGATCTGAAGATGGTCATTATACACCGAAACCGGTAGTCTGATGACAAAAAATTTGTGACCATAGATGTAAAGTAAAGGAAATTTATTCTGTATTCGGGTCACTGTTTCATTCGGAACCACGTCACAGCTTGTGAGAATTTATTTTTTCAGCTTGTGAGCAACTAGACCTAAATAATAAATACGACGTGTATATTAGACAACAACCGAAGCCCTTTGTACTGCGTGTGACCTTGCAGCGCACGCCAGGTGGCAACAAGGTGAGCAAGATTGCCACAAAGCAAGTAACACACTGTAGCGTCTCCTGGCCAGTCGTCATAAAAAGCGTGTGATAGAATTTTTTCCGTGTGTGTAAGACCAGTTAACATGTATCGATATAGCGCCACGCACACGGTGAAAGTGAAATAATTTAAACACGACCAAGTGAAGCAATAAGGCAAGACTGTGTAAACATTTCACGAATGTACTATGCGTGTATGTAGAACAATCATAATTATTTGACGTTTTATGCATTTGTTAACTTTGAATCCATGACATATTATTATCTTTGAAAATCTTGTTAAATAAATTAGTGATTATCATTTGTGCCTCAGGTAAAAAGGACAATTCAGTACATGTATAAATAGCAAAAAGCATTGTAATAATTTGTTCTCTTTGGGGTTTGTTACGAGTAACACTCGCCTGTTAAGCAAATGTATATGCTAGTCGTGAGTCTTTTGTTCATGAAGCTTGAGATCCGCCATTAGGCGAGTTGTTGTAAAAAGGCGTGTAAAATTAATGCATTTTTGTTTGAATATATAGAGCTTGAGCAAATATGTTTTTAAAATAATTTGTAAAGTTGACTGCAATTCGTCCCGTAAATAATTTAGACTTTTTCAGCATTTAATTTAGCGGAAGCCGCTGTACCAATCTGCGAGGGCAACGGCCGCAGACGCGGCGCATTTAAAAAATATTTATTTCAGGCATCGTAGTCATCTCGCCGGTAAAGCGAGGTAACATAATAATATTTAACATTTTCTTACAGCTTCCAGCAGTGCCGGCAGACTATATCATATTATTCAGTGCATTCTCAGTTTGATTTGGAAGGTGCTGTGCGACATGTTCCATGTGGCCGCAAAAAATATAACGAATAACTGTGTTATGACTTCATCATTTTCACATTTTGTAGCAAGGTCTGCTCTGTGAAGCCAAAGCAATAGCTTACATTTTTTCCCTGAGATTAAGAGAACGCGGGCTAGCCGCGCGCCTGTTCTAATTAACAGTATTCAAAAAACCACTGCATAACGTAACCAACATCAGTGCTGTAACGATCATTTGAATTTCATTACTGAGTCTTCTGAATATGATGCAAAGTAGTAAGTTCAGATACCGTAGTCTTCCTTTCTTGATTACGTTACAGTAGTAAGTGAATGTTCCACACATGATTATCCAGAGCAGATGTGGAAAAGCAATAATTTGATCCACAGTTGCCACATTTATGATAAAAGTGTTTATTCCCTCTCCCGCTCCATAACCACAAGCAGAATAAAATTAACTCCAGTAGTAAAAAAGTGAGAGGTGGAGTAAGGGAGACGGAATAACACGATGTCGTCCGTATTCTTTTCCCGCCAAGTCGGGTGGCAGGGGTTGTCATCTGTGTTTTTCCATGGTAGTACAAATACCATAGAGTACATTTGCGGAGGCGAAAGACATAACACGGAAGTTGAAACACATGTACAAAGCTGAGAAACGGTCGAATAAGGACCAACGATGCTCCTCTTTCTGGAGTATAATCCGTGCAAAATAGGAGCTAAATTTGAGACGCAGCACAAAACGGCACAACACTCGCTTCGCTATCACTACATACTCAAGATGTTGTGTTACATTGCTAAAGTTGGTAACGGCCGAACATAAAACATGAGCGCGCCGAGGTCGGTTGACTTCTTCCGACTTCTGTAATAAAATGGAACACCTACAGCAGTCCTTACCAACAAATCTGATGGTCATGGCTTCGTACTTTCGAGGTGGATTGGCAAAGGAAGGCAGCAAAAAGAAGCTGATGTTTTAAATTCCGTATTTAGAAACTCATTCATGCAGGAGTACGTTCTCACAGACATTGAAACTGGCATTCCTGGTGTTGAAAGAAGCTGAAAGAGAAGAAAATAAGTAAGCCGATGCACCCACGTGGAATTCTAGTTAGGTTATATGAATGCACTATTCGGCGTTTGTGCCTTACTTCGATTAATTTCGAATCTGTCTCCCAGCGGGATGTCCCATGTGACTAGAATAAAGCACAGTTGATACCTGTGTACAGAAAGCCTAAAAGAAAGGACCTGAAAAATTGCAGATCAATAACCTTAGCGTCGGTTTGCTGCAGAATTCTTGAGCATATTCTGAGTTGGAATACAGAAAAAAATTTCTTGAGAGAGGAATAGAAGTCCACATCGACATAGAAATGAGCACTTGTGAGGAATACAGCTTGCACTTCTTTCACACGAAATGCTGCGTGCCGTGGATGAAGGGCAACACACAGATTCTTTATTTCTAGATTTCTGGAAATCGTCTGACAGACTGTTGACGAAGGTCCGAGCATATGGAACGCGTTCTCAGATATGTGACTCGAAGACTTTTTAGGTTATACAGGGTGTTACAAAAAGGTACGGCCAAACTTTCAGGAAACATTCCTCACACACAAAGAAAGAAAATATGTTATGTGGACATGTGTCCGGAAACGCTTACTTTCCATGTTAGAGCTCATTTTATTACTTCTCTTCAAATCACATTAATCATGCAATGGAAACACACAGCAACAGAACGTACCAGCGTGACTTCAAACACTTTGTTACAGGAAATGTTCAAAATGTCCTCCGTTAGCGAGATACATGCATCCGCCCTCCGTCGCATGGAATCCCTGATGAGCTGATGCAGCCCTGGAGAATGGCGTATTGTATCACAGCCGTCCACAATACGAGCACGAAGAGTCTCTACATTTGGTACCGGGATTGTGTAGACAAGAGCTTTCAAATGCCCCCATAAATGAAAGTCAAGAGGGTTGAGGTCAGGAGAGCGTGGAATTGGTCCGCCTCTACCAATCCATCAGTCACCGAATCTGTTGTTGAGAAGCGTACGAAGACTTCGACTGAATGTGCAGGAGCTCCATCGTGCATGAACCACATGTTGTGTCGTACTTGTTAAGGCACATTTTCTAGCAACACAGGTAGAGTATCCCGCATGAAATCATGATAACGTGCTCCATTGAGCGTAGGTGGAAGAACATGGGGCCCAATCAAGACATCACCAACAATGCCTGCGCAAACGTTCACAGAAAATCTGTGTTGATGACGTGATTGCACAATTGCGTGCGGATTCTCGTCAGCCCACACATGTTGATTGTGAAAATTTACAATTTGAACACGTTGGATTGAAGCCTCATCCGTAAAGAGAACATTTGCACTAAAATCAGGATTGACACATTGTTGGATGAACCATTCGCAGAAGTGTACCCGTGGAGGCCAATTAGCTGCTGATAGTGCCTGCACACGCTGTACGTGGTACGGAAACAACTGGTTCTCCCGTAGCACTCTCCATACAGTGACGTGGTCAACGTTACCTTGTACAGCAGCAACTTCTCTGACGTTGACATTAGGGTTATCGTCAACTGCACGAAAATTGCCTCGTCCATTGCAGGTGTCCTCGTCGTTCTAGGTCTTCCCCAGTCGCGAGTCATAGGCTGGAATAATCCGTGCTCCCTAAGACGCCGATCAATTGCTTCGAACGTCTTCCTGTCGGGACACCTTCGTTCTGGAAATCTGTCTCGATACAAACGTACCGCGCCACGGTTATTGCCCCGTGCTAATCCATACATCAAACGGGCATCTGCCAACTCCGCATTTGTAAACACTGCACTGACTTCAAAACCACGTTCGTGATGAACACTAACCTGTTGACGCTACGTACTGATGTGCTTGATGCTAGTACTGTAGAGCAATGAGTCGCATGTCAACACAAGCACCGAAGTCAACATTACCTTCCTTCAATTGGGCCAATTGGCGGTGAATCGAGGACGTACAGTACATACTGACGAAACTAAAATGAGCTCTAACATGGAAATTAAGCGTTTCCGGACACATGTCCAGATAACATCTTTTCTTTATTTGTGTGTGAAGAATGTTTCCTGAAAGTTTGGCTGTACCTTTTTGTAACACCCTGTATACCTCTTTACGCTGTGCTCGGCGCGAGTGCTCAACGGAGACAGAGGTAGCGTCCGGAGAGCCATAGCGAAGTGCAACAGGACCGCTTTTATTCTCCATATACACTAATAATATCATGGATTGGATGCACAACAATCTAGGACTGTTTGCTGTTGACGCTGTGGTGTACAGGTAGGTGTCTTTGAGTGACTGTATGAGGATACAAGATTTCTTGGATAGGACTTATGTTTGGTTAATGAATGTTAGTTCGCCGCCTTGTGTATCTCGTTTAAGGAGAGCAAATGAGAAATAAGAGAAATCAAGTCTCGTGCGGAAACGATACAGTCGTTTTTTCTCGCTCCTTTTCGGGGAGGATAAGGTAAGGTACACTCCGCCGTGCACTTACGATGACTCGTGGAGTTTGTATGTGGACGCAGATAATTAAAGCTTTATGGTAGGATATGTACCAGATAGGGCGTGTAGAATTAATATCGTGTGTGACGATTAATTCGTGATAATTCGTAGCCTGTAGCAACCACCATCCGAATTTTCCATGCTGGCTAATGTAACGAAAGCGGTTCCTGCAGCACGGTAGGTGCTGCTATTATTTGCGAGACGGTGACACGGTGCAGCAAGGCGAACGGCCAGCGGCGACGCACAATTAGGCTGTCTGGTGGTGGCTGGCTTGCTCTTTGGGCGGAGCGGGTGACCGCCCGGCCCGGCGCTGGGATTACGGCCGCCATTGTCCCCGGCCTGAATGGGGAGATAATTCCCATTTACAAGCGCCCCCCAAGATTGCACTCACGATTATTAAGAGACAGGAGGCGCGCCGTTATTGCTGTGGAGCGCGGCGCCCGGAAAACGATCGTCGCGCCATCTAAGTGCCGCGAAAGCAGGCAGTTAACGCCGGCTGCTGCTGCCCCCAGAAGCCGAACGGTGGCTCGGAGGGCAGCGCGCGTACCGTGTGGAAATATCACTCGTCGAGGGTCCCCCGCTTCACCTCTCACTCTGGCAGGAAACGGGGACGCTACGCTGCCGTGCAGCTGCGCACTAGTAAACATGGAACAACGCTGAAAGTACTCCCGTACTTCCACCAGGATACTCGCTCCTCTTATCTCGCGTACGAGCCAGACACTGCGTAGCATCAAGCTCTCAAGTGCTAACTAACACAGTGCATACGAGGGTTCGAACCTCTCTTAGCCCAGGCGCTTGTTCTCCCAGGGGGGGTCTTCAGATTTCGAACCTCGATAGGTAAAGGTTTCCAGCCGTCGCCGTCTACGACATCACCACTGTAGTTAGGTATTGCTGTCCATCATCACCATCGCTCTCCGTCGTCGCCTTTGCTACCATTCCTCGCTGCCAGTCATCACACTCGCAGCCAGACCTCACCAGTGATCGTCAGCCCATGTGTTCACTGTCAATCTTCGTCTCCATTGGCCAATCACGGTGGTTTCATTGTCTGCCTATCACTACCGTCGTTGCCCACATTCTCAGATAGGTCATCCCACAACCATTACGTCCACAATCATCAACGCGCATCTGTACTCCCCTCCCACCACCACTTACTCATTTACTCCCTACTCACTGTCCCCTCCTGCTCTTCCCACATTTTCCATATTCCCAACTACTCGGATGAGACCTTCCTTCGTCCCACTCACATAAACGGCATCTCCAGACTTAACTAACTCCTCATTCGTAGGTGACATCTCTTCAGCATGTACTGCAACTCCATTGCCACAGCTGCCATTACCACCATCTCTGCATGGAAGTTAGCTCTGCAACAACCAGTAGTGTCAGTAGCCCTTACCACTTTTTCATTGACATCACTGTTGTCACTTCATTTGGGTCCAGAAAGAGAAGCACGAGTCACACCTACAACAGCAGCAACTGAACTTGCCCCAACCACATATTCCAGAGGTGTGTCATCATCAGCTACATATACATCACTTTCAACCCTACCGGCTTCAGGAAAAAAGAAAATTTGAAAATCCACGCAAAATCCCATCCCACTTCACAGTCAATATCCTTCAACACTCCATCCTCAAATGGTCCCTGCAAACCACCCAGTACGGAGACTCCTCCTGTCTCTGACACTCAAAAGCCCCACTCCACCCACATACACCACAAAATATGGATGCTTCCATCCAAACTCAACATCGTCTCCACCACATTACTTCATTCTGCCACACTCTGATGTAACATTCCTCAATCCTAAGACATTATCCCTCAAAATAAAGTACCTGCCAAACATGAAAGTATCGTAGCTCATACACCGCAAAGGCTCTGTAATCATCAAGTCCTCTGATCCCAACATCCAGGCCTACTTACTGCAAAGACTACTGTCAATCACCTTGGTCCACATCACAGGGTTGCCTGCTCTCACCCAGCACAACATGACCAACACAACACCTCTCACCCCCCACTGCCCACCTACTCTCACTGATGTGATGGAGGGGGTTGACGCCGAGGTAATAGAGGTGGAAGTTGAGGGGAAGCTAATTCTAATCCCAATTCCCAAATCCGAGAAGCCCTTCAGGTTCAACACGATCCCGAACCTACATTCCTCGTCCATGTCTTTTCTGAAGATCCCTTAACCACAGATCATCTCCTTCAGAATGGAGCCTTCATCTGTCACCGTAAACACAGAGCAGAGCCTCCCCAATCCCAAACAATCGCCACAAATGATTCATGCGCAATGAAAATTTAGCTCCCAATTGCAGAATCCCTTTTATCTACCGACACTGCAAAGCCAACGACTTGCGAGAACAATGTCCCAAACTTCAGTCCCCACCCATCTGTAACACTTCCAACTAACCCCATTTCACCTGCTCCTGTAGTGTACAACCAAATCCCTACCACCAAATCGGAAACGATCACCCAAATCCACCGTTTCGGTACACCACTCAAACCCAACAACTCCCTATGTGCTACTCCTAGTGCTGGGGCCATCATCCACTTCACCAACACTGTCGTTTCATTGTCCTCCTACCTGAGCGTCCATATACGCTCATCCTCTCAGCCCATTCTGTATTTCATTTAAATGCCGCTGTCGCATATTCCCAAAATCACTCCCACTTCCTCTTTTCTCGAGTAGGTGGCCTCACTATATAGTTTCCAACTCACCTTTGAGTAGACCCTCAAACCTCACAGCACCCAACTCCATACTACGGAACTGCTTGTTCCTTCCTGTTACTGTAACCCTCTACCGCCTACACCCGAAAAATTTTTCCCCATCTCCACATCTTTCCCATCTCCACATCTTCTCCATTAGCTCTTTATCCTCATTCTTCATTCACTGTCCACTTTGATCTCTTCAGTCTATCCATTATCTGGAGCTGACCATCAAGCAGAATCATCAACATCACCTTCTAAAATTCGTTGACTCTGAGCAGCTCCATTCCACCACATTATTCTTTCAACACTATCACATTTTGTTCACATTTCTGTCTTTATTAATATTGTAGGCTGAAGAGTGGTTGCATCGTTGCTTCCAGCACGCCTCTGTATGGAGGAATGCAATGACAATAAACAAAAAGAAAGAAAGAAAACTAACACGATACCATTCCCCATAACTTCATTCTCAGTCCCTCTCCTCTCCTCCTCCCCTCCTCCTCTCCTCCTCCTCCTCCTCCTCCTCTTCTCCTCTCCTCTGTTATCCCCTCTACGCTGACGATATGCCCAAACCACCTTCAACAGTCCATCTCCTTCAGTACACTGATGATTTCACTTTCCTATCCCTCTGCACTGCACTCCAGCACTCCAGAAATCTCGATGATACCTCCAACTCTATTTCAATCACTTTATCTCCTGGTGTAAACAATGACTCCTCAAGACCAACCCCTCCAATCCCCAGGCAATAATTATAGGACCAACCATCCACAACTTCCGTCTCCATGATGTTGACTTAGCAATGAGGATCGTCCGATCTAGTTAAGTAATACTCTAAAATCTAAAATATCTGGGATTAACCCTCGACCGGCAGCTAACATGGAACTGCCGGCTACTAACCAACCAATAGAAAGCCCACAATAGGTTAACGCCATTAAAATTGCCAACTGGTGGAAGTTGGAGATTGCACCCCTTCCCTATCTTCCACACCTAGAAACCATGATTCAAGCCGACCTCTCTTAAGCAAACGTTGCATGCATATCAAGTACCGACCCCCCTCCTCTAAGCTCTACGGGTCCCTCCAAATCCTTGAACGTCACGCACTCTGCCTCTGTGGGCGGTCCCACAATTCGTGAAAGTTGTTTTGACTATGCTGCAGAAATTTCAGTGGAAAGTAATAACAGATCCTCCATACAGTCCCGATCTCACCCATGCTATTTCCGTATCTTTCGAGCCCTGAAGAAAGTCAGTCGTGCCCGTCCATTTGTCTCGGACGAAGAGGTGTACGTTTGAGTACAATCATGGTCCCGTGAGCCACCACAAACATTTTTCCATGAAGGCACTGACCGTCTTCTTTCACAGTAAGATAAACGTATTATCTGTTATGACAATCACTCTTCAAACAATAAGCCGTTTACCTCGTTTCCTTTCCAACTGTTTCTATTTTACTGCACCTTTCACATCCATCTCAACGTGCTTACTGTATTTAAGCGTCAATCTCATACAATTTTTGGCCCCACCATTTCTTTCCATTAACAAACTGACGATCCGTTAATGGCTCAGGATGTGTCCTATCAGCTGATTCCCTCTTTCGGTGACGTTTTGTCGTAGATTTCTTTTTTCAACAATTAGATTCAATACATCCTCATTGGTTAGTCGATCTGCCTACTTAATCTTCAGCATTCTTTCAAACAACCACGTTCCAGAAATTTCTATATTCTCCGTGTCTGAAATGCTTACCGTTCATGTTTCACTTCCATCCAAGACTTCGCTCAAGTCATACAAATTCGCAGAAAAGATTCCTCAACATTCTAATATATATTAGACGTTAACAAATTTCTCTTGATCTGAAATGCTTTTCGTGCTGTAGCCATTCTGCATTTTGTATCCTCTCTTCTGCGACCATCAGCAGTTATTTTACTACCCACATAGCAAAACTGATCTACTACTCTTGGAGTCTCGTTTCCTAATCTGATCTCCAGAGCGTCGCCTAATTTAATTCAACTGCATTCCATTACACTTATTTTACATTTGTTAATGTTTAAGTTAAACACTGCTTTCAAGGCACTGCGTAATCCGTTCAGCTGTTCTTCCATGTTTTTGGCTGCCTCTGACAGAATTACATCGTCATCAGCGAGTCTCAAAGATTTTATATCTTCTCCCTGATATTAAATTCTTTTTCCACACTTCTCCTTGGAGTACTTCACAGATTGCTTAATACAATTCACAGGTTGAATAAGATCGGGAATTGCTACGAACTCAATCTCACCCCTTTCTAAAGTGGAGCTTCCGTTTCCTTCGGCTTGTAGCTATGGTGATAATTATCGGTTGGTAACAGTCGTCTATATGGTGTCGTTCGAAGAACGAGGTCCTAAGGAAAAGTTGGTAGCTTGTGACGGAATAACAAGAAAGCATAGTCGCTGCCATACTCAGCAATGAATGAGCGCTGTAGGCGTAGACAAACCCCAAGCGACCGCTGCAGCGTGCTTACTCCGTCCAATCTAGAATTATCGGCGAAGACGATACCACCGTCTCTCTATCCTAAGTACTGCGTGAGCCGTATCAGACAGAAAGGTGTAGCAAAATCTATAGTCTGTTGTACTTTGACAGAAGAGACTGTTATCCAGAATTGTATCAAGTGGCACGTTAGTGTTCAGTGACAGTAAAAAGCCACATAACATTCCTGTCGCAGTACGAATGGACTGTTACAAAGTTAAGTACTTCGTATTGTTCAAGCTATTATAAAGTCATGTAGTATTTTGTGTGGTTTCCTCCAGAACCCACCACTGTGCCGGTGAGTGTTATTTAGTCCGGCGCAACCGACTCTGTATATGTTGTAAGGATAGATGCTTCTTTACTGTAAATACTGCTACTTCTCCTGCTGCCAAAAAAGAATTCATAACCCTTGATCTCTGAGATTTATAAAATTACACCAGTATAAGATTTTAATTTCTTTTTTTTATTAGATCTGTATTGACTGCAAACTTATTTTCCGTAATATCTGTCAGTAGCTCGTTACGGAAGTGCATATCAGAATGTATTAGCCCAGTCTGAACCCTAGACAAGAAGACAAATCGCATATCGAAACAGTTTTGCGCTTTGTGTCCGCCTGCTTCGCTGGGTGGTAACAAGCTTGCCTCCCATGCAGCGGGTCCGGGTTCGATTCCCGGCCGTGTTGGAGACTCTCCGCACGTGGAGTGGGTCTTGTGTTGCCCTCCTCATCATTTTATCCTCATCACCTGCGCGCAAGTCGCCCAGTGTGGCGTCGACTGAAATAAGACTTGCACTTGGCGGCCGACCTTCACCGGTTGGTGCCTCCCGGCCAACGATGCCATTCGCTCATTTGATTTCATTTCGTGCTTTGTAAATTGCATTTCTGAACTGATACGGATTTTCATAACTAGCGACGAACACTACCCAGGACTGAGGGTTTTGCGAAGTCTAAACTGCACTGTGTTCTGTCAGATTAACCTAGATTAAAATTTTCAAACAGGAAACACAAACTGGGTAGCTTTTATTACTGCCGAACAACTTACTAAAGCAATTTTATTACGTGTAACTGTGTAGTACAGTCCAGATCTTTTGTCTAACTGATGCGACCTACGTTTGATTATTTTCAGGTAAGCTGAGAAACTCAGATCGAAATACTGAGCTGTTCGACTCTTCCTGTAAATGTGGAGAAACTTTCGAAATTCTTCTAACACAGAACATAATATTGATATCTCGCAGTAATCATATGGTGTCGTGACCCTCTTGTAATTCAAGTAGTTACTTGTCGTGATAGTCCAAAACAGACGTTATTAAGGAGCTACAGGGCGGAAAATGCGGAAGTTAAAATAAAAGCAGAACTTTCTATTTGGACTGGGATAAACACAGTGAGAATCTGGGAACAGCATCCGCCTCCGCTATTGTTATATAATCTCGCCTTGTGCATTCAGACTTCCGAAATTTCTCATTTCCTCCATCTCCGGTTTCTGGAAAGTCCACTGCGAGAGGCGCGCCCCCGGAGAGCAAGACGCAGCGGCGAGGTCTGCCGTTGTGCAAACTGTTAGCCGGGAAGGAGGTAGGAAGGATGTAGCCATCGTTTTATCAAACACTTAGCGCTCGCCGCTTCTTATTACGGGCAGCGGCAGGCGAGCCGCCTTTCCGCCCACCATTCGCCGGCGCCAGATTAAAAGCGAGCACAAACATTTACATAAGTGCTACGGCCGCGCCTCCCGCATAGTCGGGGCGTCCGCCAAATGCCAAGAGGCTAGGCAGGGCGCCGCGGGCCCTTCACCACTTGCCTTAGCGTGATGTCGTTCTGGCTGCCCCTCATTTCCCTAGCCCTCTTCTCAGAGCGTCGACTGAACACTTCGCCTGCTCTCTCACATGCGTTACACAAAATTTAAGGACGAAAGTAACTTTTGCATAGTCTGTACTGCCAAGTAATATAGCTCGATGAAACGTTGAATATGCATAGAAGGAACTTCTGCCCTTACAGTGCGCAATACAATTAAAGAAATACAAGGGTTGATTGAAAAGAAATGCCTCCACCTTCATAACTCTTTAGTCAGATCGAACGAGGAACAACACACTAGGAAGCAGTGGACAGATCCAATGTAGAGCTGATTTGATGAAGATGGTGGTCGATGAGTAAGAGAGACTGAAAGGATAGCGAGGAATTTATTAATGGTGGAGGAAAGAGCATACTTGAGAATATAAACACTGTTTCCACTGTTAAACTGTAATGATATTGAGGTACTCACTGTTTGGCACTCCTATTGACTGCACACGAGTAAAGATAAAATACACTCAAAACAAGGGTTACGATGACACTGGGAGGTAAACCTTAGATGCATTAAAAAAACAGTTTTCACTGTCACTTTTTACACTTTGGGACACACGTATCACTATTGCTGCTTATGGGGTGTGAGAGGGAGTCGGCGGCGAGGACAGGCCGTGGGGGTTGTGTGGGTGGGCGGTGGCGGCGGCGGCGGTCACGTCACGTGGCGGCAGACAGGGCGTCCCTGAAGGCAGCGGTCAGCGGGATCTCCAGGAAGTTTTGGAAGGTCACGCGGTATTTGGCGTGTGGTTTTGCCTTCTTGTGTTCTTCCCACAAGTCCACGAGGAACTGCACTCTGTCTGTTTTCTGGCAATGACTGCGTGTGCTGTCATGGCCAGTATCCACATTGTGGCCGTGCGTTTCGGCCCGGGGAACACTATCGCATCAGGCGAGCTGTCATTCTTTTGCTTGTCGCCCATATCTTGCTGCTTGCCCTGCATACGAATCGGTGTTCTGTGTTATCCTTTTCGTTGCAAATTTCGCAGCTGGGCGATTCTTTTATATTGATTACGGCCAGGCTCTCGTTGGACGGTGCGGTTTTGTGCAGTACCTTGTACCACGTATATCTGGCGTGCTCCGGTATTGGACGTTCTGAGATGTTTTTCCAAACGACTGACCAATCGTGGTCTGGAAATTTTGCCTCGATTCTTGTTTTGCACGGTTGCTCTCTTATTGCGCGATAGACGCGATTCGCCGTCGGTAGTTGTGGGTGAGCCGTGGTGGGTAGTGATTAGCTCTTGTCGAGTATCAGTTGCCTGATGAGTCGCATCTTGAAGGGGATGTGGCTGGTGTCTGCCGGCGCTTCCTCTGGCCGTTGCCTGTAGGTATTTATTGGGCAGGCCGTGATGCTGTCTCGGTTCTTGTTCTTCATTTGGATTGCTCTGTGAAGCAACGGCGCTGCACACTTTGTCTTGACGTCTACCAAACCTAGTCCTCCTTCCTCAGTGAGCACGTCGCCTGTGACACTTTGAATATATTCCGCCTCCACAGCAGGTAGCATACGGCCCCTTGTATCGTTCGTGCAATGTCTGTTGGTGCACATAGTGTCTGTGCCACGTACCAGGCTTTCGACAGGATCGTTGTGTTCATGAGTTCGACTCTTTGTCCGAACGTTAGATTTCAGTTCGAGTGAGTCCTGGCGAGCTCTCTTATTGTATGTAGGGTTCCTCACCAGTTTTGTACTGTCAGTACTGCCATCTTTAGCGGTCATTTTTATATTTGTATCCTAAGTGTTTTATGAGTATCGGTTATTCGATACCACTGCCTGTTGGTTGTCAGACTCAAAATGGTTTAAATGGCTCTGAGCACTATGTGACTTGATATCTGAGGTCATCAGTCCCCTAGAACTTAGAACTACTTAAACCTAACTAACCTAAGGACATCACACACATCCAGCCTGAAGCAGGAGTCGAACCTGCGATCGTAGCGGTCGCGTGGTTCCAGACTGAAGTGCCTAGAACCGCTCGGCCACACCGGCCGGCTTGTCAGACTCCTGTTGCCAATGGGGAGCAGCACAGTTCTTTTGGGATTCAACGTTTTGGAAGGTTTTTATTATTAGTTCTATTGTGGCTACGTCCTGCTCGTTTTTGACAAAAAATCCTAAATCGTCAGCGTAGGCCATGCTTGCGACCGTTTGTTCTCCGATTTGGCAACCATTTAGGCTGACAGTCAGTTTCAATAGTAGTAGATCAAGTGCTGCCGCGAAAAGGGCCATGGATAACGGGCAGCTTTGTCTTACTGACTTCCCTAATTTGATTCCTTTTGTTGTCCATCTATTCATGGTTATTATTGACGTGGCGTTCGTTAGCAAATTTCTTATGATTTGAGTAAATTGTCGTCCAAATTCGAGTTTCGTCAACGTTTGCAGGAGGTACCGGTCGCTGATTCTGTGGAAAGCGTTATGAAAGTCAACAGAAATTATTGCTGCGGTCGTTCTGTTGGTGGCGGCGTGAGCAGTCACGTTCCTGTATGCGCAGGCGGCGTCGAATATGCTCCCGCCAGGCACTGCACACGTTTGCCATGGGCTAATCGCCTTCATTAATACCGTCTTGATGTTATTTGCGAGGCATTTCGCGGCAGTCTTGTAGTCTGAATTCAACAGCGTTATGGGCCTGAACTCCTCGATGTTTTTTGCTGCCTTTTTCTTTGAGGGGGATTACCGTCCCTTCCAGAAAGGAGGCCGGTAGTGCTGTCCCATTTTTCGTTTACCATTTCTGTGGGGTGTCTGCCTACTAGGTCCCAGAGATAGCTGTGGAATTCCTTGGGGATGCCGTCTGCGCCTGGTCCTCTGCCGTTTGCGCTGTCTTTCACTTGAACCAAGGTCTTCTTGTTCACTAGTCTGGAATGCCAACCATTACACCACTGCAGCACTATGGTTAACATTGCTGTAAGGACTACATACGTCTAATTCCCTCCCCAACACAAACTACTTTATTTTCCCCTTCTTAGATCGGAGAGTCACGGCTCTAATGGCTATCTAAGAAGGAGAAAATAAGCTTAAATATGAACTGATGTTTGTGTTGGATTTAGGTAATCCATGCATCAAAATTAACCATAGTGCCGCAGTGATGTAATAGTTAGCGTTCTTGCCTAGAAATCAAGGAGATCTGGGTTGAAGTCCTGTCTGTGACACAAACGTTAATTCGTTTCTTCAGATTCCGTCATAATCATACATAAAGATGAGACTCAAATATATCGAGGAAAATTTAATTATAAGATCTGTAGATCTACACCTAAGCTACAGGATATCCCCACTAGGTCTAGCGCTCGGGTGCCATTCCATTGCCAGAGAGCCACAGCAATAGTGGCGATATAAGAAGGGAAAATAAGCTGGATATATGAAGTTTGTGTTGGGGATGGCATTGGAGTTACGTAATCTGTGCAGCGATGTTAACCATAGCGCTGCAGTGGCGTAATGGTTAGCATTGCTGCCTGGTAAACAAGGAGAGTTGGGTTCAAGCTCCGGCTATTGCACAAATTTTAATTGATTTCTACAGATTACATCATTTACGAGAAGATGTTGAAGAATGAGGACTGAGCGGTGAAGAGCATGGGTTCTGTTAGCTGGTCTACACCTCACACTAGCTGAAAAAAGTAATTCCAGCGCCAATTTTCTGGGGGGTCAAGCAGTTAGCTGTCGCCTGCTTTGCCATACAAGTTACCGTTACCCTTTTGCACCAAAGATTTGCTAACCTGACGCAGTCTCGGCCGCTGGGACGGCAGGCTTTTCTGTGTTCATGTAGGCCTCAAGATGAAAAGGACTCTCCGTCTGAACTTTTTTTTACAGCCGTCACCATATTCAGCATTTCATTAACCCCTCTCAAAATGACGGCAGTCGAAATCTGTTCGCATATTTCGGGTCCTTTGTACGCAGGGAATTATTATTACAAGATTTCTTTCATTTATATAATTATTTTAAGCACTCCGTTGTCAGGCCACGAGTGGCCTACAAGGACCATCCGACCGCCGTGTCATCCTCAGTAGAGGATGCGGATAGGAGGGGCGTGGGGTCAGCACACCGCTCTCCCGGTCGTTATGATGGTATTCTTGGCCGAAGCCGCTACTATTCGGTCGAGTAACTCCTCAATTGACATCACGAGGCTGTGTGCACCCCGGAAAATGGCAACAGCGCATGGCGGCCTGGATGGGCACCCATCCAAGTGCCGACCACGCCCGACAGCGCTTAACTTCGGTGATCTCACGGGAACCGGGGTATCCACTGCGGCAAGGCCGTTGCCTATATAATTATTTAGGTGCATTAATTCACGGCTGAATCTTCAGATACTTCAAAGCAAAATTCATATGCAAGTTATGCATAGAGCAGGTGTTTTTCGCTAATCAGGAAGTCCCGAGTGCCTCCGCTGACTTCATACTCATTAATGGCTTTTCGAGTCATCCTATGTTTACGGCCATGCGTGGCTACCAGGCACTAGTCACTGCAGATGGCCTTCTTGAGAGGGTTCGTAAGATGATGTGTTATGCTTTCACCAACTTCAGCTTTAATCTAGAGAGCAACCACATATGAAGAATGTCAGTCAGTGTGTAACTGTCTCCGACTTCATTGCTTTTAGCAATAATTCTTACCCACTTAATATAATTACGTAGCCCAGTTATCGCATTTCAGAAGTTTGAGATTGTTCTATGAAATATGGCGCTGAATGGTGCTTCTCGGCGACATGTGGATGAGAACATGAGAGCACGTGTTAAAGCAGCTTCACTGTGCAGATCATTCATTATAATGTACAACAAACCCCATTTGGAGTGGTTTTCCTTGATTCGTTTAAGAAAAACCGAATTTAACAACTTCCTTGTAAAAGCTATTATTCTGGCTCTACGACTTCTCCCCCTCTCCCAAGTAACTTCACTGGCGATATAGCATACTGTTTTATGCGTATGTTGAGTTTCCTGTGTATTTAGTAGGTAATTCGACGCAAGATTCCCTTCACTTTTACGTAACTTTCAGTTCTCGCCCTATCCACAAGTGTTGTATATTCCCTTGTAATTTGAGTGTGCCACCTAAAGTCATTATTAGCAACAGACTAAAAATACCATACTTGTTCTAAATTATTGTTTATAGATAATGTGAGCTATTTTTGCACCCATAATATATGGTCAGTCTCACATAATAATTAATCCTCGTGGCATGTTTTTCCACCTCCGAGATCATCCCCATCAAAAGATGACTTAGAAGGTTCATTAGCAGCAACATGTAAGATAAAAATATCTTATGGTCACGGAACGCGCGTCATGTCTACATCTAGTCAGACCGAATCATAGATGGCGTTGCCGTGGCGTCATTTCGATAACAGTGTGTCTTATAATTCAGTTCCGATCAGCCGACCTTGGACACGTACGTGGCAAGACCGTCACGAAAGTGACGCTGTTCTCTAGTTCAGAAAGCAAACTTAGGATGTTACCAAGTTGCACTTAGCTGACCCGCTACAGGTATCAATAACAGAGAAGTAAAAGAACGTTGCTTGAGGTGCGAGGCCTGTTCAAAACATTCCGGAACATGCGAAATTTCGCGTCATGGTGTGTTGAAGCGAAATGCGGCTGACATACCCGCACACGCCTGTGTTTAACGTGTAACTGCTGGAAGTTTCATTGGTGTATGTCTGTTATTTATGGTTCAGTGCTCTATTGACTAGAACGTTGTATCACACAGTCTGCGAATTTCGATTTGGCAGAGTCGGAGCAGCAACGCGGTTGTATTAAATTTTGCGTGAAGCTCGAGAAAACATTTACAGGGACACACCAAATGATGCAGAAAGCCTACGGTAATGAGTGATTAAGCAATACTCGGTGTTATGAAAGGCTCACACGGTTTAAAAACGGTCGAACGGAAGTTAAAGATGACCCTCGTTCAGGTCGCCTACCGACGACTCACATGAATGTCAACGAAATAGTGCGTGCCAATCGAGGACTGGCCGTCCTAGAGATTGCAGAAGGATGCAGCATTTCAGTTCGATCGTGTCATGAAATACTGTTAGAAGGAAACGGCCAGAAATGCGGCGAGACAACTCATGGCTCTTGCATCATGATAATCCACCCGTAATTCGTCCCTGTTGGTGCGTGACCATTACACAAAAAACCAATTCTCTGTGCTTCCTCATGCTGCGTACTCTCTAGATCTGGCCCCTGCAGGCTTTTTGTTATTCCAAAAGTTGAATATCTCGTTGAATGGATGAAGATTAGCAAAGATAAACGGGATAAAAGAAAATTTGTACACAGTGCTTCGGACACTCCAGCAAGATGGATTCCAAGACTGCTTCCGGAAGTGGAAATGGCGTTGGTAGCAGTGCATCAATTGTCGAGGAGTGTATTTCGAAGGAGACCATGCACAATAAGCAAAAGGTAAGCGCAGAAAAATTTCGTGTACAAGGTTGAGGAAGTTTTTGAACAGATCTCGTAAGCATACCTCTCCTCAAGCAACCACGAAACCACTGAATGCAGGCTACTGGGTATTATCCAACGTAGCCATCCATATGTAACTTGTAGGGGGAACTTACGGAGGTAACATATTCAAATGCAATTAAGTATCGCGTCAGGAAGATTCCAGTCTTTTTACGTGTCCAGGCGTTGGTACATTCTACTTATATGACAAAAATTGATGGGAAAGCGATATACACATATACACATGGCGGTAGTACTGCGTATTCAACCTATAAAAGATCAGTGCATTGGCGGTGCAGTCATTCGTATTCAAGTGATTTGTGTGAAAATGTTTCCGACGTGATTGTGGCCACAAGGCAGGAATTCCATTCCGGAATCGTTTCGGAACTCAGTTTTCCGATGTCCACAGTGCCAGGAAGGTGCTGAGAATACTAAATTTCAGATATTACCTCCCGTCACGGAACAATCAGTGACGGACGGCCTTCAGTTAACCAACGACAGCAGCGGCGTTTGTGTAGACCTTGTCAGTGCTAGCAGACAAGCAACACTACGTGAAATGACCGCTGAAATGAATGTGAGACTACGACGAACGTAGGCTAATTTGGCATTAATGGGCTACAGCAGCAAAGGATCGACAAGAATGTTAACACGACAGTGCCTCATGCCCGTATCGGTTGGACCCTAGACGACTGTAGAACAGTGGCCTGGTCACGTGAGTTCTGAAAATGGCTCTGAGGACTATGGGACTTAATATCTGAGGTCATCAGTCCCCTAGAACTTAGAACTACTTAAACCTAACTAACCTAAAGACATCACACACATCCATGCCCGAGTCAGGATTCGAACCTGCGACCGTAGCGGTCACGCGGTTCCAGACTGACGCGCCTAGAACCGCTCGGCCACACCTGCCGGCCGGTGAGTTCTGATTTCAGTTGCTAAGAGCTGATGGTAGGGTTCGAGTGTGGTGCACACCCCTCGAAACCATGGACCTAATATGTCAACAAGGCACTACACAAGCTGGTGGTGGCTCCATAATCGTGTGCGCTGTGTTTGTCTGGAATGGACTGGGTCCTCTGATGCAACTGAACCGATTGTTGACTGTAAATCGTTATGTTCGCCTACTTGGAGACCATTTAGAGCCATTCACGGCTTTCATGTTTCAAAAAAACTTTGGATTTTTACGTATGACGATGTGCTGTAGGACAGCTTGGTTGGCCAGCCAGATCGCCCGATACAAATATCATCGACCGTTTATGGGACATAATCGGGGAAGTTAGTTAGTTCACAAAATCCAGCACAGGCAACGCTTTGTCAACTATGAAGGGCTATAGAGGCAGTGGGGGCCAATATTTCTGTCGGGGACATCTAACAACTTGGCGACTCCATGCAACGTTGAGTTGCCTTGCGAAAGGACGTCCGAAACGATATTAAGAAGTATCCTATCACTTTTGTCACCTCAGTGTATAATAGTAATTTGCCCAACTGGACTGGTGGCGTAGGAAAATTCACTGTAGAGGTCGATGCAGGACGTCGGGGTGACGAGAGCTGGTGAGCCAGCGATACCTGCGCTTTTCTCCGATACGCTCCAGGAAGGCCGCGTCCCGTGTCGCGTTATCGCGCGCAGGAAGGTGGCCCACAATGCAGCGCGGCCTAATTGAAAGCGCGCCATTGTGCGGGCGGCTCATTACCGGCTTTCTTGGGCCGGCGCTCAATGGCTCAGCCACATTTGATTAATGGGCGGCGGCACGCGGCTGCCGACAGCTAATTTCCCCCCGCTGATTGGCTGTTGGGCGCAGCGCGTCCGTATTGCCCGCGACTCCCGGACGCCTGCCGACCCTGGCTGGTTCTGCATGCGAGCCCAGTCACGTGACTCGCCGGTCCGTGGGCACAACCCAGGTGCGAATCGTAGAACGTAGGCTTTATGACGGCCGGTGTTTCCTACGTCGGTGACATTTGTTTTACGGTCATTATGCCTGTGTACGAGGCTTATTCCTCTGTCTAGCGTTTCGTCACCCAATGCTGAAGACATCATCAGAGGCTGTAAAGACTAGGACAGCAGTTTGAAACTTAAACAAGTTCAGCAGCCGATCTGTATATACATACAAACGTTGATTCGCAACGTCATCAGCCGGTTACCTATGATCGCAGAGGCATAGATTTCTTTACCGACTTTTCAGTTTGTGCAGTACTTCGAGAGATTCTGGACCCAGACCCCATGTTTTTATAGCCTCCTACCTCCAATATTAGTGGACAAAAACGATTTTTTTCCAGTCCTTGGCTTGTATCTTGCCCTGTATAACAGGAATGTCGTATGTGAACAGTATCGGCCTTGTAAATGAGACTGCTTTGGAGGACAGACTACATGTCAGGGGCAAGAAAAAGTTCTCCAGCCCCTTACACAAAGGCAGCCCTTCATGAGAGGCAGATTGTGGGGATCATACCGGCTTGCTTTGTTGAACTGTACTGTAAGGGCAGCAAGTGCTGATGAACTTGGCTGGTTACAGTTTGAGATGGATAGAGGTGGTAATGGACAGAGAGAGGGGGAGGACGAAATGGGTAGAGAGAGGAGAGGAGGGGGAGATGCATGAGGCAGGCGGAAGGCGTAGACGTTTAGTGGGCAGATGGAAAAAGAAGATGTGGAGATCGAGGTATAAAGAGAGAGGGGGAAAATAATGTGGTGGGAGGGAGGGGTGGCACGATATCGTCAGAGAGAGTTTGTGCAGGAAATGTACAAAGAGTTCATTGTTAAACTCATGTGTGTGCAAAGCAGTTGGGAAAATGCTTGCTTTCTACATCCATAAATGATCTGACAGAGAGCGTGAGCAGCAATCTGCAGCTGTTCGCAGGTGTTCCTGTACTATATGGGCAGGTTTCGTCTTCCAGTGACTGTGGGAGAATACAAGATGACTTGGAGAAAATTTCTAGTTGTTGTAATGAGTGGCAGCTTGCTCTAAATGTAGAAAACTGTAAATCAGTGCAGATGAGTACGAAAATCCGTCCCATAGCGTTCGAATATAGTATTAGTGGCGTGCTGGTTGACACACTCGCATCCATCAAATATCTACAAGTAACACTGCAAAGTGATATGAAACAAAATGAGCATGTACGGACAGTAGTTAGGAAGTGAAATGATCGACTTTGGCTTATTGGGAGAATTATGGGTAAGTGCAGGTAAGGTAAGGAAGATGAGCATCTATAAAGAAGACAGCACATAGATCACTAGTGCGACGCATTCTTGAGTACTCTTCGGGCGTGTAATATCCCTGCTAGGTCGGATTAAAGGAAGACATCGAAGCAATTAAAAGACGTGCAGCTAGACTTCATAACGGTATGTTCAATCAGCAGGAAAGTATTATTGAGATGCTTAGTGAACTCCAGTGGGACTCCTTGGAGGAAAGACGACGCTCTTTCCGCGAGGCAGTACTGAGAAAATTTAGAGAAGCGCATTTGAGGCTGACCACAGAACGATACTACTATCGCCAACCCACATTTCGCTTGATGACGACGGAGATGAGACGCGAGAAATTAGGAGTCGTACGGAGGTATGTAAGTGTATGTACAGGGTGGTAATAATTAAACTATCGCTATTTGAGAGGCGCTCCATGGAAAACGAGTGACAGTAAGAACTGGAACTTTGCGGAAACATTTGTAAGGACATGCAGAAGAGAAATTGTTAATAAACCACTGAAAAAAGCACGTTTTAATTTCCACATGGGAGGGTAACAAATGTTAACCAGTACCATGCTTACGTTCCAACTAATAAACTTTGCTCAATGAGACCACAATGTGTACCCACGTCAGGTTGGAATCGCGCTAGAGATTGGCTTACAACTACTCGAAACATCTCATGTGAGATTTTGGACCATGAAATGTTGAACTGTCATGACACAGCTCGTGCACTGCTTGTAGGCCGCATTTTGCTTCCGGCATTTTCAGCAATGGTAACAGTATCTTCTTCAACGATTTGTGGCAGAATTGGCCGCCGGTCTCTCCCAAGAGTAATTCCCGATCACCCTTAAATTGTAACTTCCGAATATTATTCTTTAACCTCTGTGCGGAAAGACGATCTCTCCGTATTCGTTTAATGCGTCGATATTCTGAACGAGCAGCAGCACAATCGCTATTGTTTTGAGAAAATAGTTTTATGAGTAGGGTCCTGCTTGGCTTGTACAGACTCATGTTGCCTGTCTGCAACTGTAACACACACTGATGCTCGTGTTTCATCCCTATGTTGCCGTACCAGTACTGGTGCCTAACAACATGTCATGACACTAACACTAATATCAACGTGGGCCATGGAGTGTTCAATCCGAAGATCATTCCTATAGAGATGGGTACCCAAGCGGGAAATATTTTTCCATCTTCATTGACTCAAGAAACGAAACTTTAATTATAGGCACCCTGTAGTTCTCCTCAGCTGAATGGTCAATGTGGCTGTCTGCCATGCAGTGGGCCCTGGTTCGATTTCTGGCCGAGTTGGAGATATTCTCTGGTCGGGGACTGGGTGTTGTGTTGTCCTCTTCAGCATTTCATCATCATCATCGACACACAAGTTGCCCAGTGTTGTAAGACGTCGTGGTCTCCTGACCTTCATTGTTTACATATTCCGACATCACAATCATGTTCCGCACATCAAGACACTTCAATCGAACCCAAAATCAATAAGATAAAATCAATGTTGTATGAATTTATGCAAACGATATGCAATTGACAAGTGAGCGCACTGTGGTTGAAATACTCGAGGCTGGCGTGCACACATACATTCCAGACACGATGGTCACAGAGGCTTTTAGTTCGGGAGACAGGCCGCACAACGGGACGCCAGGCCCTTCAGAGGACGACCCAGCCCATGTCGGCCGGTGACCGCCAATAGCGGACAGCGTGGGCCCGAGTGGAAAGGGGGGAACAACCCCGTGTTCGGCTTAAAAGCAAATTCCGCTACATTGTGTGGGAGCGGCCAGCCTACGCATTCTTTACACATAGCACGCAGTTACAGAGATTTTCACAGGGAGACAGCAAACGCCAAATGCCAAAGCTATAGGTTTCCGGATTGGTCGCCTTAAACGAAACGTCATTCTCCCGTTTTCGAAGAGCAATGCTGATTGGCAGACGATATTTCTCACGCCTTGAGCTGAAGGAGTAATGGAAGAGACCGAAAGATATACCCCTTCACGTTTGGCGTGGAGAGGCGCCGTTCCGTTGTCACTCTTGGAGTGAGGACGCGTAACGAAAGCGTGCGCGCTCGTACATGTACTCGAGAGAGCGAGGAACAAGTCTCTCCTCAGTACTTCATTGGGAGAGCACCTCTGTCGAGAGCGAATCAAAGGGCGACTCTATATTGAGTCCTTGCAATTAAGCGTTGTTCACTGTGTTGGCCGACACAATTATTGTGCGGTGTGAACGGACAGAGTTATTGTTAAACGCCTGCGAGCGAATTTTGAGTGGCATCGCGGTGGACTGGCTATCTGACCGGTGTACCACGCCAATAGTAAGACTAGGGGCGAATAGGAATCGTTGAATTCGTCAAGGCATAGGGAGAGTTTGATTGGCGAAGGTCGATCCAGATAGAACGAGAGTTATCTTATTTGTCAGCAGCGAGCGGCGCAGACAGCAGTCATCAAAGCTTACAGTATTGTGTGCTACAGCTATTGCGAGCCCCATATTTCCTCCACAACAGTACACTTCACTGCATTTCACACGCGACAGCCTCGACCGTACCTAGCAACATTCTAAAGGATAATTATTCAAGTTGAGTAGGCGTGCCTCTCAGCCATTCTGCCAAGTTAACTACCATATTAAACTTTGTGTAGAAATTTCATTAGCGAATCCTATCCTTGAGAGGTAACTTCACATTCCGAAAAGAACCAGGATATAACTTGTTCAATTCATAACTAAAAGTGCCATTGTGATTTTACAGAATTTTTGCAAAATGAATAGAAACTTTCGTTAGTTCCATATTTTTCTTACACTAACTAGCACTACTCCAGTACCCCAGTATCCCACTAGTTACGTAAAAAATTTTGTGAATTTTTGTGTCATTTCCTTACAGCGGACGACTCCAGAAGATATTTATTGCTGAAAGTTTTTCAGGCACTACTCTTTAGAACGTTAGGAGCGTCTGTCTGACTTCTGTAGTAGTGTTGGGGTGGAAATTGCATCTTGCAAGAGCCACAGGGTAAAGGGTACATAACAGATTAATATGTTGCGCAGAATAACAGAATAAAGATCAACCCCACACCTCAGAGTGTGGGGTAAGCTGAAAAGACTTGCAACTCGGGGGCTGAACTTCCCCTGGTAGGGACTCCTGGCCATCAGTGCCACTCGAACATCATCAGGATCATCGTAACCTTCCATGTAGATTTCGATGCAGATGAAGTTAAGCAGTGGGTTATCTGGTAAGCGTGATAGCGTTACGGAGATGTTTAGCAAACTGAAGTGGCAGACTCTGCAAGAGAGGCGCTCTGCATCGCGGTCTAGCTTGCTGTCCAGGTTTCGAGAGGGGACATTTCTGGATGAGGTATCGAATATATTGCTTCCCCCTATTTATACCTCCCGAGGAGCTCACGAATGTAAAATTAGAGGGGTTCGAGCGCGCACGGAGGCTTTCCGGTAGTCGTTCTTCCCGTGAACCATACGCGACTGGAACAGGTAAGGGAGGTAATGCAGTGGCACGTAAGGTGCCCTCCGCACACACACCGTTGGGTGGCTTGCGGAGTATAAATGTAGATGTAGATGTAGAAAGACTGTGTTTCGATCGCCACCTGAAAAGTCCCAGCAATGTAAAACACACCTAGCAGCCATATTGTATTCACACCTTCTCACCTCTTGGTGTAGCTTTTCTTTTTGTACCGATCATACTAAATACAAACGCACATAAGGATGAAATCTTTATCGCACAGGCGGGGAAATACAGGAGTGTCAGGTTTGTACCACTCGGTAACGGTGCGTATGGCACAACAGTTACAGAATCCGTGAGTTTAGCATATCATGTTTTATTTATGCATTGTGCTCGGAGATAGACGTTAGGGTAGTTACCTGTAATTATGTTCTGTAATGTGATTCGTATTCAGCTGGATTAACTATGTGTTTGGAACAGTAGACATTTTCTTTGTTTTCTCTCTGATAACAGCATATGTATGGTAATATGTATATGTACATTTGAAAATAACTGTTAGGTTCAAACCAGACAACAGTGATAAATAAAGAATATTAGTCATATCATACAGCGGAAGTATAAGCACGTAATATTCAGTTAGTTCTCCATTTTAGAAATGGCCCAGGATTAATGACGAAGATAAGTGATTATTCTAGATTCTGTGTGTTCAACGTGTTAGGTTTGATATGAGAATCCAAGGAAAGTTCAACGCGCAGCTCACCAATAACCGGACGCCCTGCGTTCAGGAGAAGCTACGAACGAAAACTTGGGCAGGAGTTCAGTTTCTGGCTCAACTACCAACTTTCTTCAGTGTTAAATCCTATTTAAATTATTCGAGAACTGTGTTCAAACTTCCACGTAACTTAAGAGACGACGCTCGCTCTACATCTTAAGCTCTAAATTCATTTGAAATTTCTTGCTTAATGAGGGTGCTTGTAATTCTCAACACAGCGAGAAAGTGTATATAGCGAGAGGATGATTAAATTCCTCGAACGTCGACAAGTTTTCTCCTTCTTCGGCGTTTGTCAACGCGGGAGGCGAAATTAATTTATCGTGCCGAATGCGGACCTCGCCTCATTCTTCTATCGTCACATTCTTGTCTTTTCTTATATAGTTAAAGGTATTTCTAAGAGATGGCTCGTCTCGAAAACATTCCGTTACAAAGATATGCATTTTACAGAGAAGCAACGATGGAAATCTTTTTGAAGAGTAGGCGTCTCTGTACAGAATGTTTGACGACAGAATTTCATGAGCTCCTGTTCTGTGGTACTGCCCGACTTTGTAGGATATTTAATGAGCGGCAGACCTTTACAAAAGAAATGTTCAAATGTGTGTGAAATCTTATGGGACTTAACGGTTAAGGTCATCAGTCCCTAAGATCTTTACAGGATGTAATTAAATAACGGTAGTAAACACGTGGAACACAAAAAAAAAGGTTCAAATGGCTCTGAGCACTATGGGACTTTACATCTTAGGTCATCAGTCCCCTAGAACTTAGAACTGCTTAAACCTAACTAACCTAAGGACATCACACACATCCATGCCCGAGGCAGGATTCGAACCTGCGACCGTAGCGGTCCCGTGGCTCCGGACTGAAGCGCCTAGAACCGCACGACCACCGCGGCCGGCCGTGGAACACACTGGCGCTGAATACTGTATTCGCTATGGAGATATGACGATTCAGATCCAAGCCGAGCCATCCAGATTTAGATTTCCGAAAGTGTCCATAAATCGCTTAAGATAAATGTCGAAGCGTTTCCTTTGAAAAATACGCGGCCAAATTCTTGCCCCGTCCTTCCCCAATCATGTTCAGTTTTTAATGGCCACGCTCACAAAGGAGCACATTTAGCACGTTCCAAAATAATTAAGGTTCAGTCGAATTTAGTTCCAAAGGATTGTATGTCATCTGATTTCTGACAGTAGGCTGTATAAATATGACAGGCGTAGTTACATAGTGTGTAAAAACTCCTCCCATACTAGAACTATGTGAAGTACTAAGCATATCACAGTGCTCTGTCTAAATGGCACTGCGTTCCCTTACCATAGGATTTCGCTGCGTTGATCAATACAGGCAAGCAACAACTGCTACACTTCTTCCATCGGTAGCCCCAGACAGACGAAGAATTTGAGCCTAAATCTGCCTAAAAGCGGACAGGAGAGTAGTAACGTCCACAGTTACAACACTATAAAGAAAGAGCATCGCTACTCATTATTAACGCAGTCTGTATCTGAGAAGAGAACGGAACTTGGAATATACAGACGAGTCCAAGTCTAGTGATGGTGCTGTTAGCGCCTGCTGAGTACCCAGAATCAAATGACAAGGCCTATACAAGCTGGATCCACATACCACTATAATGACTGTCGAGCTGATTGCCATTCTCGACCACAGCAGACAGAAGAATCATGGTCTCTGATACTACATCAGTCCTACAGTTGATTAGCAACCATCGTAATTGTTTTGCTAACCCCGCAGTTCCAGCTATTATCGGCGCTGTGTTTCGGCTGCAAAGGAAATATTGCAATATCGTGATGGAATGAACGAGAAGCCTCTCTGGATTCTGGAAATGAACAAGTTAACGTCTTAACATAGCAGTCATCTCTACATGGAGCTATTAAGTATAGTAAACTCCCTCTCACACATATGACACCCATGCTCAGAAAGCTGTTGTCTTCGGACTGGCGAAACGAATGGTCGTGGGTATATAAAATCAAACGCATTCACTACGTCGAAGTTTATACCACGATTTCATGAGTGTGGTGGTATAATAAGACACAAACATCAAGGAGCTGCACGACAGTTATACCACGGCTGAAATTGAATCATTGGAAGCTCAATCAGCACCTCTATCGGCTCAGGCACAACCGCTTTGTGTGTTTGCGGAGCAAAAGAAGATGCAAACAATAATTACATTCCTACAGTGTCCTCGGAACACGTCATATAAATGCATTTCCAAGTAATCTTCTAACGATGTAGCATCATATAAAGTACAGTCTGGGTTCTTCAACAGTGCCAAAATACCGATAAGCTCTCTGCACTGCTAATCTAATGCTCTTGATAATTAGAGTGCAAGGGGAAGAAGGAAGGACAATTAATGGACTGTATTCCCACGTGCTACTAAGCAGCAAATTGAATGCTCAGCCTGTTTAATGTATGTCACTATGTGTCTCGTATATATATATATATATATGTGTGTGTGTGTGTGTGTGTGTGTGTGTGTGTGTGTGTGTGTGTGTGTGTGTGTGTGAGTGAGTGTGAATTCTGGTGAATTTATGCGTACGGCTGTAATACCCAAATGCGTTTCTTGTACCTCTTGCAAGTCACGCAGAAGGACATTATATTACTGACTGAAGCTTAGCGAAGCCAATTTTAAATATAATCTTAAATAATTTCGTCTCAACATCTCTTTATATTCTAGAGACGAACATTCAATTAAACTCTCTCGTTGCTAATGTTCATCCCATCGTACGGAGTCTGCTGCTTTTCATTATTTTTGTACTTTATTTTTTATTTGTCTGCGTGGCCGGACTGCATTGCTATCTCTGCTGGGCGGTTAATTAATCCAAGGAAGAGATACCGTGCACGCTGTGTGTGTCCCTGAACAGCGTAAATTCTACTCTGTGTGTTATCGTAATGTAACTGTGGATAACGATGACATGTATGTTTCCCTTTCGAGTAGCAATCTTTTCTATAATTACTTTACAGACACTACGGAAGTAATGTCTGCATGAAGCCTAATGCACAGTATACATTTACGTTAACTGGGGAACGTTACTGCAGTACGCTACCTGCAGTGCACCTCATCTCACTGGCTCTGAAGGTGCCACATGGCCAACCGCCTCTGCGAACCAGCTTGGGAACCTACCGCTCGCTACTTACTTCATATGTACTGCAGTGCTGATACTTTACCTCCACGTATGTGAAATAGCAAAAAAATGGTTCAAATGGCTTTGAGCACTATGGAAGTTAACATCTGAGGTCATCAGGCCCCTAGTACTTAGAACTACTTAAATCTAACCAACCTAAGGACATCACACACATCCATGCCCGAGGCAGGATTCGAACCTGCGACTGTAGCGGTCGCGCGGTTCCAGTCTGAAGTGCCTAGAACCGCTCGGCCACATTGGCCGGCTTTGAAATAGCAAAACTGAAAATAAAGTAAAATGGGCCCTTATCTGCAAGTAAGTGGTACCTTACACACAGCATTTGGTCACATACCGCCGGTTTTTCATCATCAATCTGCGTGCAGTTTACACATGCTGACTTCAAGGACGGTACTCTCACGTGTAATTCATCGTCTGAAAGCGAAGGGTCCAGGTTGGAGGAGGGAGTGTTACGGTGTGGGAATTGGTTTTGTAGCATTCCCTGGGTATTCTCGTCACTGAAGAAGGCAGAGTGGATCAATACAAGCATGCATCTATCCTTGGGGACTTCGTCCACCTCTACGAGCAGTTCGTTTTTCTTTTTCTCGGCACGGTGGAGACTACCAGCAGGATAGCGCAACGTGTCACACAGCTCGCAGTCTTCGTGTTTGGATCGAAGAGTTTACCGTACTCCCCTGGCCGCCAAAGTCCCAGGATTAGAAGCCAATCGAGAATGTGTGGGATCACCTCGATCGGGCTGTTCGCATCATTGGCCCTCAGCCGAGAAACCTAGCGCAGCTGGAAACGGCACTGGATTCGGCATGGCTCCACATCTGTGTCGGTGCCTCCCAGAAACTCACAGACCCTCTTCCAGCACGTCTCGTAGCGGTCCGCTATGCAAAAGATGGTTATTCAGGCTCTGGTACAAGGACGTCCCATCACGTCCAATGCCGAGGTGCTTGCCAATATCGGAGAGGCCTGGCAGTAGTGACAATATGTAAGGGAAAAATGAAGTTGGTGTTGGGGAGGGCACTCAACTTAGGTACTTCGTGCGGCAATATTGACCGCAGTTCTGTGATGGTGGAATGGTTAACATTTCTGCCTAGGAAGCAAGAACACCCGGTTTCGAGTCCCGGCAGCAGCACAAATTTAAATGCATTTCGTCTGCTTCGATCATTATCGTAGATAACAACACGTTAGTTAATGAAATATTTCAATGAGAAAATTTAAGTTTCTAGAAAAAAAATCTGGTGAATTATTCTAACACATAGGGATACACATGTACACCAAAAGCTTTCGCGTCACCGTGCAGCTTGCACTGCAACTGCTTGAACGTTGCGGCTGGCAGAGTTGAAAACGTGACGTCATGGCCAAGAAGACTATTAACTTGTGCCGAGAGGAGCACCAGAGAGAAAAGTGATACAGCTATGGGGATAGACGGTAGCACCTGTTGTTTGTATTAAATTATGTTGTTTTTTTTTTATTACAAGAAATTATGTTTTAATAACCTAAATTTCAGAACAGTATTTGGTAAAAAATGATTTCTCATTCTACGTTTATCACAAGTTTTCAAAAATCGTAACTTAGGATTTTTATGGCTGCGGAAGGGGGTGTGCTGTATGGTTCAAGACGTGCGTTGCCACAGCAAAAATGTTAGAAAGTAAGCACTGACATTATTTATGTCGTAAATGACACACAAACAGAAGTCAGTCCATCAATGGCTGGAGGAGGAAGGAGGAGGAGATTAGTGTTTAACGTCCCGTCGACAACGAGGTCATTAGAGACGGAGCACAAGCTGGGGTGAGGGAAGGATGGGGAAGGAAATCGGCCGTGCCCTTTCAAAGGAACCATCCCGCCATTTGCCTGAAGCGATTTAGGGAAATCACGGAAAACCTAAGTCAGGATGGCCGGAGACGGGATTGAACCGTCGTCCTCCCGAATGCGAGTCCAGTGTGCTAACCACTGCGCCACCTCGCTCGGTCCATCAATGGCTGGACTGTCCTAGAATATCCTTCATCTCGCTTCTGGCTGATTTCAGTAATCACGGATGTAAACTTTGTCAATCAATGCTAAACAGTAACGATCCAGACATAAGGAAGCTACCAGCACGTCAAAAGCGGGCTTTAATCGTAACTGTACGGAAACTCAAAAGTATCGCCACGTTACCATCTTTAACCCCAATAGGTGTCAATAACAGTATAAATTATCGCATCGAAAGTATCCGCGAACTTACCAGTGTAGTATTTCTGGCTTACTCAGCCGTCATATTAGGCTCCAAGAAGCTATTCCCAGAGCAGTGGAGATGCAAGAAGTATATAGATGACGAAATGTGGTGTGATGTACCTGTGACAGATGTTAGATTCGGTACTATTCCCGTGAGAAAGACTGTCTGCATAATGCTACTGCTCTGTGATTGGCTGCTGTGTTCGGAGCAAGGGCGCCAAAACGTTAAAGTATAGTTATTATTACTAGTTAAATTACTCATTGGAATGACTTCACTATTTAATATAAATATCTCTCAACAACTGACTATCAATCGGTCATTTTAGAATTATTAAAAACAATTTAAATCAAAAACAAAAGACTGACGAAATTGCAGACGACGCACTTCGGAAACGTTCGGGTCACGCCTTTTCTGGTATGTCACGCGAAGTGTTTCGGACTGTTCGTCACTCTGGAATAGCCAATCGACAAGAACAGACATGTTGTCTGTCGTAGGATGTGTTTCCAATTTTTATTTGAGTTCCTGTTCGTTACTCTGGATTAGGCACTCGAGATGTACAGTCATGTTGTCTGTGGCAGCCGGCTGGGGTGGCAGAGCGGTTCTAGGCGCTACAGTCTGAAACCGCGCTAAAGATTCGCTCCGGTAGTCATGACGCACAGATACGTGCCACAAATAGTGTAAAGATACATTTTGGTAAAATTAGGTTTGATCATGTACTTTGCTGTATCAGAAGGTGTTGTATTAAGATCAGGTAGTCTTCTCGTGTAGCTATATTAAAATACGCGAGTGGCATCCCAAAGAAGTGATACATTATTTCAGAACAGAACCTCGCTAAAACTCAGTTTCAGCCTCAAGATACAGAACCTACGATCTGCGTGCTGTTTTCTGCGCTGGGGACATCAACTTGAAGACAGCAGGTTAGTGAACTATAACAGAACCTTCGTATTTCACACAGTGCAACGGAAGCAACTAGGCGCCTAACGTGTACTGCATGCACAGAACAAATGTGCTCAGTGACACGTCATCTGTAGTAATGCAGAGGAGGTAAAGGAGGATGATCGTTATTAACACCAACAATCAATTCAGTCTTCCTTTCTTGCCGTACTAGTGGACATTATTATGTTTCGTGAGCACCCTTCGTTGTTGACAGCTTGAACTCTTCTGGGGATTCTTTCGGTGGGGTGTCTGAATACTTGTAGATGGATGGCAGCCCTTTCTTAGACCATGTAGTGTGGAGTGAAGTCGGTGTTTTAACTCATCCCACAGGTGTTCAAAAAATGGTTCAAATGGCTCTGAGCACTATGGAACTTAACTGCTGAGGTCATCAGTCCACTAGAACTTAGAACTACTTAAACTACTTAAACCTAACTAACCTAAGGACATCACACACATCCATGCCCGAGGCAAGATTCGAACCTGCGACCGGAGCGTTCACGCGGTTCCAAACTGGCGCGCTTAGAACCGCACGGCCACACCGGCCGGCCCACAGGTGTTCCATTTGGATTTGGGACTCTGCGCAGGCCAATCGATATCACGAACATTATTGTACACAAACCATTGCCTCAAAAACGCTGCTTTATGACAGGATACATTTTGATGCCGATCTACACAATCATAGTCTGCGAGTTGTTCGTCTACTGTAAGCAGTCACAATGCTTTAAAATGTATTCTTATCTGCTTTCTTAAGTGCAATAAAAGGATTACACCCTGACTACCAGAAACACCCCCATACCGTAAAACCAGACAGTCCCAACTTCACCGTTCGCGCTACAATGGTGGCGTGTGATGTTCCCCAGGCATTCGCCAAACTTGACACCTTCCATAGGATTTCCTATCACTCCATATCACTCACATCCAATCAACCACTGTTCAGCCTCATGCGTCGCTGAGCACTGCCTACGGAAATTACAGTGCATGTGGAGCTGTTCGACTTTTTACCCTATTCTGTCCAACTCCCTACAAATAGTCAGTGTGCCAACTGGACTGCTGGCATCACTTTCGTACTCATTAGTTATTAATTGCTCTGGTTTCGTGCGATATTTTTTCCAACAACCGACGGCAATATTCGACGGTACCTCTTCGTCAGTACATGAGATTTGCCTGATCTTGGCTTATCTGTAGTTGTTCCTTTGCTTTTCCGCTTCACAGTCACTTTACCTACAGTCATTCTGGGCAGCTTCAGAGCGGTTGAAATGTCCCTCGAGAATCTGTTACTCATGTGACATTCAATGACTAGTTTACGTTCGAAGTTAGTTTATCCTGGCTGACCCATTCTGGTGCTAATGGTTCTCTACTGACAACACAGAATTCCTTGCCTCCTTTTATACTGACGAGTACGCATTTCGTGAGACCTGGCTCAAAAAATGGTTCATATGGCTCTTAGCACTGTGGGACTTAACTTCTGAGGTCATCAGTCCCCTAGAACTTAGAACTACTTAAACCTAACTAACCTAAGGACATCATACACAGCCATGTCCGAGGCAGGATTCGAACCAGCGACCATGGCGGTCGTGCGGTTCCTGACTGTAGCGCCTAGAACCGCTCGGTCACTCTGACCGGCTGAGACCTGGTGATCAGTTCCACATTGCGTAGGTGTGCCCAGATACTTTCGATCAGATAGTGTACCATCCCCAAAATACTGAGAATTCTAGCCAGTATAAAGGCTAAAAATAATGTCTTCAACAATAGTTATTGTTATTATCGATAACAGCAACGCAAAAATTGACGTAAATAGTGGTGTTGATATCGCTCTTAACCTGGCATAGTTGCATGTCAGTGTCGGATTGTGTCCGCTAAGCCAATATTACTGCAGATTTCCGTATCCTCACAGGGCTCTAGATATAATTTCATCAATTCTAAGTAGCCAACAAGAAGCCTCGGTAGGGTGGAAATAATTAGGTAGAGAACCACCCATTAAGTTGTAAACTGCTTGTTAATTGTCGTATGTTAGAGGTATTTACCCCGATCCTGCTTCAAGTTATTTAACGAAACGTACGGGCCTTACTTGCTTCAGAATGTCAGTATCGTTCTCTCCCTCTCGAAACGAGAGCAGCAGTGCGAAGCACAGGGTGAAATTTCAAAACAGCAACTTGCCGACAGAGTTAGGTAGGATGTGTTGCGGCCACCTGTCAAGAGGGGCTCGCCGAGTGTTTCTGGAGCGGGGGAGAGCCCCATCGTCCTCGTCAGAGTGGTTTCGTAGTACGCAGCCGCCGCACCAGGGGCGCGCGCAAACTTTTATGTGCCACAGTGGCTGACGCGCGGGCGGAGTTGGCCGTATTACGTCGGCGGCCACTCGTAACTCCTTTCGACAAGGCAGGTGTGTGCGGCGGCCGCGCGCGCTGTTAAACATTTCAAGCCGCTCCCGCCTGGCGGCGGACCGACCGCACCGCACAGCACGGCTTACCCACTGCAGGTGTTTAATGGAAAGCCGCCGGCCGGTGGCCGTGCGCCATAAAGCCGACACCGAAACACCATTAGCATAACTGCGCTGGCCCCATTCAACCGGCTCGGCCGTTTTTACACGGCACCACGGTCGGCCGGCGTTCCTACATACCCCGCACTCGTCTGGCAACGCTGCCCGCACGGAACAATGCTGTAGGTCCTCATTTTGGATGGGTGTGGCCATTGTCGCACGTGGGAACAGGCATGTGCTCGCGATGTACCATTGTCGCCTCTTCGACACGGTTACATCCTTAATTTTGCTCAGTAGGGTTAAGCTTCCGGTCCTGGGTCCAATCGCAATCGAAGTGGAAAGTTTCGCAATATCGCCGCCTCCCCCCCTCCCCACCCCCCCACCACTCCATACACACAGGTCAGTCGTTTTCAATGAACTTAGCGAAGTATCATCAGTTCTTATCGCTGCAATCGGTATTCAGTTTGCGAGATCCTAACGGTTCCGAAACATTCCATTGTTCCTTGGTAATTGTAACCCTGTACTGCTATCACAGCGACTGTTAACAGGATCAAATCCTGCAACAGCTGCGGCAATTTTCAAATATTCACTGGTACAGTTCTTTTTCAGACTCTGTGAAAACTGCTGTGGACAGCTGAGTACATACACGAGAAAATGATGATATGCAAGACAGATTTATAAACATTTGTGTAAAACAAATGGTCAAAATAAAAATTTCATTTCGTTTGGTCTGCATCCATTTTTAATCTTTATCCTTTATCTTTTAATCTTTATTTCCTTTCATTCCCCTTTCGGAGTGAGCTGTCAGGCGCTAAATACCTTCTCTTCAAACACTGAGGTGACAAATGTCACGGGGGAGCGATGTGCAGATAATACAGTAGGCAGCAGAATCGAGTACACAAGGTATAGCAGGGCAGTGCACTGGTGTATCAGTCATTTGTACTCAGATGATTCGTGTGAAAATGTGTTCGACGTGACTATGGCCGCACGACTTTCAACGCGGAATGATTAGTTGGAGCTAGACGCATGGGACATTCCATTTCGGAAATATTTAGATAATTCAATATTCCAAGATCCACAGTGTCAAGAGTGTGCTGAGAGTACTAAATTTCAGGCAGTACCTCTCACCAGGGACAATGCAATGGCCGACGTCCTTCGCTTAACGACCAACAGCAGTTGCGTTTTCGTAGAGTTGTCAGTAGTAATCAGACAAGCAACACTGCATGAAATAACCGCAGAAATCACTGTGGGACATACGACGAACGTATCCGTTGGGGAAGTTTGCGTTAACGGGCTGTGGAAGGAGACGACCGACGCCTCTCCTGTGTTCGTAACCATATCGGTTGGACCCTAGACGATTGTGAAGCCGTGGCCTCGTTATGTGAGATCTATTTAAATTTTTAGGAGCTGATGTAGGGTTAGAGTGTGTGGCAGTCCTCACGAAGCCATGGATCCAAGTTGTCTATAATGCACTGTCAAACTGATGGTGCCTTCATAACGGTGCAAGCTATGCTTACATGTAATGGACGGGGTCCTCTATTCCAACTGAGCCTATCAATGACTGGAAATGGCTATGTTCCGTTACTCGGAGACCGTTTGCAGCCATTCATGGACTTCAAGTTTCAAACAATGACGTCGTATCACCGGGCCACAGATGCCCACAATTAGACAGGAGCACATTCTGGATCATTCGACTAAATTGTTTGGGCTTCCAGAGCGCCAGGCATGAATCCCATCGAAATTTATGGAATATAATCGAGAGGTCAGTTAGCGCATAACATTCTGCACCAGCAACACCTTCGCAATTACGGACGGCTATAACGCCTAAAGAAGAAGCATGGGTCAATACTTCTACAGGGGCCTCCAACAACTTATTAAGTCCATGCCAAAACGAATTGCTGCATTAGACCAGGGAATGGGAGATCCAACACTATGTTGTGAGGTGTACCAAGAGTTCTATCACCTCAGTGTGCAGGTTTCGAATACAATAAAAATAAAAAATAATAATTAAATAAAAATAATAATTAAATGAAATGTGATGTTTTCCTCAGCAAAATGGCTGATGTTCACGTGACCAAGGATGACTATGTCGATTATGGAGTCGGGACTTATTGTATTAATGAGGCTGTAGATATTGGAGTTACTGTGGCTAGATGACTAGTTTCAGCTAAATATGGGCTACAGGCTTCTTTAGCGATTTGGTAGACAAGATTGTTACTTCAAATTCGCATAGTTGGTAATATGTGGAACAGTTGATACCTGTACCCTACTTTTGAGGTCCCTGCGATGTGACCTATCAATGGGCAATGAGTAAAATTTCGTTATTTACTATCCTTCGTGGTACTGCACCTTTAACAGCTGTCGATAGAGTTACTTATGAATGCGGACTTGTCCAGGAGTGTACAATCTAGAGAAACTATATCGACAGCTGTTGAAAATTCAGTACCACGAAGGATGATAAACAGCGGACTGCACATTGAAAGCTAACATCGTAAAAACCTCAAAGGTAGGATATAGCCATCGGATGTTTTCCAGATTACCAACCGTGCGAATCTGAAGTCATCGTCTTTTACACCTAATAGTGCCCCCAGACAATCAAGCTAGATGTGGATGATGAAAGTCGTCTGGCAACATTCGTTCTCCTCGTAATCTGCACACTATGGACATGTGCATCGTGATACTGTGTGCCCAACTGGAACGGGTCTACTTCCAGTGTTGCCGACTGGGGCACGAGTGACAGCACGTCTGCTGTGTCAAGTGATGCCTCAAGAACTGCCACAGTGCATCCAATCCGAAGCTCTTCAGACGTCGTCGCAAGCCCGTGTGGATATTTGACTTGCTGAAAAACAAGCTCTTGTTCTCACTTACGGTATATGAAGCTGCTCTAAAATGACCAAGGCCATGGAGACAATCATAGCGAAGAGTGTGGCATTCCTGAACCCGTGAGTTCCATATTCGCATGACAGTCGTGTCATCCGAGTCAATGCAAGTAGCAGCATCGCGATCACACTTTAGATAGGCCACTATCCTGCCACTGTGGAGTCCTTATAAATCCCGATAGACATTTCTCATTACACTGGTTTTTGTATCGTGACTGTAGGTCTTCACCTGATGTTACCTGTAATACCATGCATTGGTCTAGCAGATGGTGCAAAGGTATAACCGCATTAACGCTTCAAGCAGTGGCTGGGGGAGGGCACTCACGTCACAAAGGAATTCTGACACCTCGTCAGCGACTCTTGACACCACCGTCTCGTGCGGTAGCGTTCTCGCTTCCCACGCCCGGGTTCCCGGGTTCGATTCCCGGCGGGGTGAGGGATTTTCTCTGCCTCGTGATGGCTGGGTGTTGTGTGCTGTCCTTAGGTTAGTTAGGTTTAATTAGTTCTAAGTTCTAGGCGACTGATGACCTCAGCAGTTGAGTCGCATAGTGCTCAGAGCCATTTGAACCATTTGACACCACTGTCGCAGGTCAGTGGCACGGCTGTGTTCTCTGCTGGTGACGATAGCTCGGCGATACAGGAGCGGCCTACCCAGACATGTTGCAATAACCCAGTGCAGCTACCACCTCAGTGGTCTCGAAAACAGCCCGTCGTGTGTTTACATGGAGACTGCGGACTATGGCCCAGAGACAGTTGTCATGGACTAGGCTCTGGTCATCCAACAGGTATCGACCAAGACTGCAGCAGATTCCAGGTGGCAGCATGGATACGCCTCGCTTGGTCAGTGGGAAGTTTGAAGCTTGATTGCGATGATCCATAGTGAAGGAGGGCTGGCGCCTCACCATTTCTCTCATTCGCGAAGTCCCTGTAGACAGCAGTGGCAGACCACGGCTGCGAGGTTCGCTGATTTTCGGTATTGAAGTCAGCAAACAAGTATCACTGACCATCACAGATAAATGGCAGCAAACAAGCAGCAGGCTGACCGTCATCGATAAATGAGCCGTGGTTTCACTGAAACTCAACAGACTGTCGTTGTCTCTAGTTCTAGCGACACAGACAGATGGCAGCACGACAAAATGAGTTCTTGAGGTCCGAAAGACTCTATTTAACAGGCCAAGCCAGCATCAATCTCATATTGGCTCTGGTGGTTTGAGCGGATTTGTACTCATTTATCTAACCCATCACGCTCCTTCCTTCGCTGTGACAACGTCAATAATGGTTCTGGGTCGTTGATTCCGCTTCTTTCTGTCTACGTTTGACTTTGTAGCAGCGCTCGGTCGATGAAGCTACATGGTGTTACCTCGCAGCGCCTTGTTAAGTAGCACAGCGGTGTCTGCATATCTGTCTGCCCTGTTCCGAGGTCTGTTGGATCGGCGGTACGCTGTGTTAACATACCGACTGGCACACCAGCACAGCGCTAACGTACTCTGATCCGAGCTCGCCAGTTAGAACTGCCCAATAAAATTATTCTCCTTTGTAACAGCATTAAAGACAAATGACACACTGAAAACATTAATCGAAATAGAAGTACCGTGGATCAAGGGACACCTGCTGGATTCCAGTTCCTGGGTCGGACAGCAATATTGTGACTGTGATCGATTCTGAGCTCCATGATTTGGGTAGCGGAGTTGAAAGTGTCAGCTAGGAACACCCATTCCTTTACTGTGGCTGAGATACGAAGCTATAATGATAAAAATGCCCACAAAAATCTGATGACGTTGATAGAAATCAAAGGAGCCAGGCGTTGGCTATGCAAGGAGAGTTTACCTGTATACTGCAACCTGGTCTCTTGTGGCGATAATGACATCAGCGCCACGTGGATCCACCGTCGGAAGCAGAAGTTCATTCTTCCCACACTCTTCGTCTACAAGTGATGTTCTCCTCTTCTGAAAACTGTTGGCCTTTCTTCAGTGGTTGGCATCAGAGAGCCTGCTGTACTGTCCTCTCCCAGATTCACCCCCAAATTGGTCCCATAGGTACGTTCCTCTCACAGAGAAGACAGAAGAATTTGTCAGTGTCAAGTTTCCTGAGACGGCCGATTTTCACGAGGCCTCAGAGTGACATTACCTCTTCATCTTCTCCAGGTTTGAACTTAAAGGACGTCCTCTCGCTTCCTGTTCTGGTAAGTGGCCATCGTACAACATTTCTCCAACACACAACTAAGAGCCATGTGTCACTAATAAGGAAAGTTGGTCACCACTAGGAAATCGTTACAAGTATCATTTAGTAGCGAGTAATTCCCGCTCTGTATTTGATAACTGCCTGTTTCGGTTAGGAAGTGAGTCCACAAGGTTGTGCAGGTACGTCGTGCAAAAGGTTGAGTCACTCGTTGTGGATCTCATCGTGCAACTCCAACTAATTGCGGGAATGGTGATGTTTTACCCGCGCCTAGAACCGCTCGGCCACTCCATTCTGCTGCAATTTGTTATCAGATTTGGTACGTTTCGCTGCTATTGAGCGGTAATAAGTGGAGCAGCTATAATAATAAAAAAAATAATAATAATAATAATAATAATAATAATGAGTGATAGTAGCAGCAATAGCAATAATAAAAGAATAATTACTCGATAGAACTTAAGACAAGTAAAAAAAATTTCTGGCTGTCAGAAGAGGAGATACATTATGAGGTAGGAAGCCGTTCTGCTTTGATGAAAATCTGTCAGAACTTTATGAAATGTCAGGTAGTGATGAGGGTGATGACAGATCTTTGCCTCACCTACTGACATTGAGTCTGCAGTTTTGTCAAACTTGACGGATCCACAATTACTTCTGCTACAGCCACGAAACAGTCTTCCTTGGCGACATACAGATGCGTTTCAACCCTTGCCACCAACTCAAGTTTTTGTAGAACCAACACTTAAAGGACAAGATGACCAGCCACACCACTACTTCACAAAATACAACGCGGCATGTATTTTGGAACACATCTCCACACGTACAAATCATATGTCATTCATACATACGGGCAAGTTAAAGAAATAAAGGTTTCTTAAGAATAACTGTTAAGATGTCATATATTGCCTGTCTTTCAGTGCACACGGCGTCCTCTGAATGGAAATATATCTATATTTCCACGCACCATCGAGTAATTAAATGATTTACATCTACTAGTTTTCTCCTCATTGCAATTTTTCAAAGTTTAAAATCAGTCATCACGCAAATCCAATTTCACAATTTTCTCTTGAATGACAGCATGTCGCAAACGACATAATCTAGACAGTATTTTAAAACACATTTTCTTAGCCTTTTTGGTGAAGTGATTAAATGTAATAGAAATACTGTATAAGTGGAGAAACATTTTTCTGCTAGCGGGTCTGTAGAGGGTAAACACACACACACACACACACACACACACACACAGACGCACGCCAAATGCAGACCAGGAGGCGCCCCACGTGGAGCGGCCATCTGGCGCAGGCCGACGTAGTTTGCAGATGGACCTGGGACCGCCCGGAATTTTGTTAGGCGCGCGCAGCGGGTCTGCTCCCGGCCGATGCTGTCTAAATAAATTACGGGGTCGCCCCGTGCTTGCGGTACGTGACGTCCGACCCCTGCGTTATCCGGTAACCGTGCCGGCAGAGAAGGAAACCCGGAAGCCCACTGTCCCCCGCCCTGAAAGATGGGCTGGGATTCTGCACAAGACTGGGTGACTTTTTTATGTCAGTGCTTCTATCAGGTAAGCGCATTTAGAAGCTAGAAGGTTTATTTTCGATTTTACGAGCGTGTTACCAGTTCTGTTGTTATGCTGTTTTCTGCGCGCGTTATCATACAGGGCTATTACAAATGATTGAAGCGATTTCATAAATTCACTGTAGGTCCATTCATTGACATATGGTCACGACACACTACAGATACGTAGAAAAACTCAAAGTTTTGTTCGGCTGAAGCCGCACTTCAGGTTTCTGCCGCCAGAGCGCTCGAGAGCGCAGTGAGACAAAATGGCGACAGGAGCCGAGAAAGCGTATGTCGTGCTTGAAATGCACTCACATCACTCAGTCATAACAGTGCAACGACACTTCAGGACAAAGTTCAACAAAGATCCACCAACTGCTAACTCCATTCGGCAATGGTATGCGCAGTTTAAAGCTTCTGGATACCTCTGTAAGGGGAAATCAAAGGGTCAGCCTGCAGTGAGCGAAGAAACGGTTGAACGCGTGCGGGCAAGTTTCACGCGTAGCCCGTGGAAGTCGACGAATAAAGCAAGCAGGGAGCTAAACGTACCACAGCCGACGGTTTGGAAAATTTTACGGAAAAGCCTAAAGCAGAAGCCTTACCGTTTACAATTGCTACAAGCCCTGACACCCGATGACAAAGTCAAACGCTTTGAATTTTCGGCGCGGTTGCAACAGCTCGTGGAAGAGGATGCGTTCAGTGCGAAACTTGTTTTCAGTGATGAAGCAACATTTTTTCTTAATGATGAAGTGAACAGACACAATGTGCGAATCTGGGCGGTAGAGAATCCTCACGCATTCATGCAGCAAATTCGCAATTCACCAAAAGTTAACGTGTTTTGTGCAATCTCATGGTTTAAAGTTTATGGCCCCTTTTTCTTCTGCGAAAAAAACGTTACAGGACACGTGTATCTGGACATGCTGGAAAATTGGCCCATGCCACAACTGGAGACCGACAGCGCCGACTTCATCTTTCAACAGGATGGTGCTCCACCGCACTTCCATCACGATGTTCGGCATTTCTTAAACAGGAGATTGGAAAACCGATGGATCGGTCGTGGTGGAGATCATGATCAGCAATTCATGTCATGGCCTCCACGCTCTGCCGACTTAACCCCAAGCGATTTCTTTCTGTGGGGTTATGTGAAAGATTCAGTGTTTAAACCACCTCTACCAAGAAACGTGCCAGAACTGCGAGCCCGCATCAATGATGCTTTGGAACTCATTGATGGGGACATGCTGCGCCGAGTGTGGGAGGAACTTGATTATCGGCTTGATGTCTGCCGAATCACTGAAGGGGCACATATCGAACATTTGTGAATGCCTAAAAAGACTTTTTGAGTTTTTGTATGTGTGTGCAAAGCATTGTGAAAATATCTCAAATAATAAAATTATTGTAGAGCTGTGAAATCGCTTCAATCATTTGTAATAACCCTGTACAACAGCCGGCCGGTGTGGCCGTGCGGTTCTAGGCGCTTCAGTCTGGAACCGCGTGACCGCTACGGTCGCCTGCCTCGGGCATGGATGTGTGTGATGTCCTTAGGTTAGTTAGGTTTAAGTAGTTCTAAGTTCTAGGGGACTGATGACCACAGATGTTAAGTCCCATGGTGCTCAGAGCCATTTGAACCATTTTTATCACACAACACAACGGGATGATCTACTTAAAATTTAAATAGTGTTAATTGACAGTGTAATTGGCGACCTAATCTCATTGTGTTACTCTAAATGACTTGAAGTGTGTTCTTCAAGAACACAAGTGCAATTCAGAGGTAAAAAATTGAATCAGATTTACTGTCAAACTCAAAATCAATACAACTGCACTCATGTACACTCTCTGATCAAAGGCACCTAGACACATTATTAGTGGACACTAATATGAAGTGTCCAGAATGAGATATTCACTCTGCAGCAGGAGAGCTTCTGTAAAGTTTGGAAGGTAGGAGACGAGATACTGGTAGAAGTAAAGCTGTGAGGACGGGGCGTGAGTCATGCTTGGGTAGCTCAGATGGTAGAGCACTTGCCCGCGAAAGGCAAAGATCCCGAGTTCGAGTCTCGGTCCAGCACACAATTTTAATCTGCCAGGAAGTTTCAGTATGAAGTGTGTTCATTTTTCCAATTTACGACGGCCTGAACTTTGCTGCGGATATTTTATATGAGGTGTCTGAACATCTATGGAGAAATGGCAGTCCATTCTTCCTCAAGAACCGAAACCAGAGAACTTACTGATGGTGGACGGTGGGTCTGGAGAGACAGCGACGTCCTAACTCATCACAGCGGTGTTTAGTTGGGTTCGTGTCGGGATTTGGACACAACAGACCATTTCAGAAAGTTAGTGCCCACAAGCTATTACCTTAGGGATGCTGCTGCATCACACGGTGGATTTTTATGCTCATACAATCCTCGCCTCCCAGCCGTTCCTGTACTGTACGAAATACACAATGCTGTGAAATGTATTCGTATCCTTCGGCATTTAGCACAACAATGGGACCTTAACCAAAGAAAACAATTACACGCCGTAACATCACCTCCTCCATAGTTGACTCTAGGGATGATAGTTACCGATGAAACAACTGATTTTCGGTTACTCCGGTTCTTTCAGTCTCCAGTTTAACTTTACTCTTAAAACCACTCAAATTAACCGATTTCTGAAATAAACGAATTTCGGTTTCTTTGCTATGATTTCCAGTAATAAACACAGACTTCGTGTGGTATCGATAGCTACGGTGCCACAGTGTAGGTACAAGTTCTTAGGTTGGCACTACGACACCAACACCGACGACTGCGCCCTCTAGCCGGCACTCCTGATTCTGTCCCATTTAATCAAGAACAGACGACCAAGCAACTTAGCTTCTACTTCATAGCGGGCTAGCCATTACAGACTTTACCTTTGTTACTTCAATGATAGTTTTTCCAACTACTAGCAGCTGTAAGCGTTGATACCTGTACGGCTTCGCACTTACGTGCTCATCTCAACCTAAGTTAAGTAGCCATCATGTAATCGTAATATTGACTATAGTAAACTTGTGAGATCTACCAGCAGTACCGAAGTACTTCACCGTTTCCTGCTCCTATTCCCTTCCTACATTCGGCCTACCTTTCAGTTTACAGGAGTAAAAGCACGCTCCGCCTTTCCAGGCGGGATACAATACTTCGAACAAAGATTGAAAATTTATAATGAAGGCAAAGGAGTAGGAAATCGCGATCAACAAGGGTATTGAGGCTACGGCAAAAATCTGCCTTATTGTCTCCAGCAGATATTACGAAGGTGAATAAGACGGGCGTGGTGACAGCCAGCGCAGAAGGACACAAGTTGATCACTTCGCAGGACCGTCACGTTTGGACGGTATCAATTTTTCACCCTGAAGTAATCACAATATTAAGGTTCAGTTATTACCCAAAGTTTATAGCTTGTTATTAGTATTAAATCATTCAAAGTTACCTTGTCTTCCAAGGAACATTGTGGGTGTTTTCTCCTTTTGTGATTTCAAATGGTTCAAATGGCTCTAAGCACTATGGGGCTTAACATCTCAAGTCATCAGTCCCCTAGAACTTAGAACTACTTAAACCTAACTAACCTAAGGACATCACACACATCCATGCCCGAGGCAGGATTCGAACCTACGACCGTAGCAGCAGCGCAGTTCCGGACTGAAGCGCCTAGAACCGCTTGGCCACAGTAGGCGGCTTTTGTGATTTCCCAAGTTTGTTTTGCCTCCTCCCGTTTTTAATCTTTAAAGCAAATGGAGCTCTGTAGTTCACTGCTATCGCACTTCGTGAAGTACTTCCACAAACGAGGGACCGCACCGTTCTGTAACATTACTGATGCCCGAAGGCGACAGAGAGGAACAAACGTATTTTTCACCAGGTGATGGCAAGTCTTGCACAGTGAACGGACACGCGCACCCTCTAACAGACCACGCCACACGGCAGCAGTTAATATTGTCTCCGCAACGCTGTGTCGATTATTACGTCATGTGGTTGGTGCTAGCTTCTAACTGCAGGCGTTGTTGTTATAACAGGGCTGACCGCTTTTCCCAGTTTCTAGAACACTCCAGTATTTCAAACCAATGGAAATTTTACGAATAAGCAATAATCATTTATGGAAAAAAGTTTTATTTAAAAACCAAAGGTTTCAGTTCAGCTGCCATGGCAAATTTCTATGCCTGTTTTGTACCTGGTTATTAGTAAAAAATTGTAAAACCTATTATAACGGAGATCAATCAAATACCGAAAACAAGCTGAAATACCGGCATCGGTCCTAACCAGTCGGTTTTTCTCATCCCTGGTTCAGTCTTTATAATACTCGTGATGGTAGCTATAGTTCCCCAGTCATTTGCCACAGGCTATAGAGTGGTTCATCACTCCAAATAACCCTTTTTCTAGTCATCGGTGTTTAATGGCGTCGCTCCATAGACCACTTCAAGGGTCGCTTAGCGCTGACTACAGAAATGCGTGCCATATGTGGAACTGTTAGATTACTGGAGCCCATTCTTTGTAATTCCCTAAGAACAAGCTATTGTTCTAGGTGATCCGCTGGTAGCGCGATAGAAATCACGAGGCATTCCTTCCGCCGATTTCATTTGATTTTCTACAACCACTAACAGAGAATCAATATTTCGTGCGTTGAAAGAATTTTTCATGGGAAAAGCAGTCTGCTTATCGAATATAATTAAGAGGCAGTTGATGGATCAGTTGTCATGTTTGGGCGTCATCGTGGATTTGTAAGCCATTCAGAACAAAATGTGCCCGGGATATTTGCGGTATACTGCGTCATCGACCGATAACAATTACTTGCTAAAACTTTTAGCGGTACATAGCATCAACCTCTTCAGTTTCTCATTAACGCAATAAACAAAAGTCTTACATGTGGAGTACTTGGTTAGTTCCACATTTAAGTGAAGAAAATGACTTGGTCGATTACGCTTTCACAATGAAGTACGCTTCTTGTCTAAGGGCTCATATTTGACAAGATTTTTATCACTTTTCGAAGTTGTTTTAGAGTTGTGGATGCTAAATACTCAGTTTCAGAAAAGAATTTAACCAAGTGGAGGAGGATGAGATTAGGGATTAACGTCCCATGACAACGAGACCATTAGAGACGGAGCAGGATATCGGATTAGGGGAGGATGGGGAAGGAAATCGGACGTGCCCTTTCAAAAGAGCGATCCCGGCATTTGCCCGAAACGATCCAGAGAAATCACGGAAAACCTAAAGCAGGATGGCCGGACGCGGGTTTGAACCGTCGTCCTTCCGAATGCGAGCCCAGTGTGCTAACCACGGCGCCACCTCGTTCGGTGAATTTAACCAAGTGGAAACAAAATATGCATTATTTAACACACTATTTTACTGACCTTAATGAGGATTGCTTGTAGTTATAAGGTGAGAGTTTAAATTTGAAAGGAGCAAAGATCATGAATTCAGCTTTCCTTGCCAGAATTAAATTAGCTGGCTCGAGCTATCCCAGGTTGCCAACGTGTAGCAGACTAACTGCCAGGATGATGGCTTCCTAACTCACGCATTTTAATGTCTTTCACACATACTCTGAAACTGGGTTTGAGCTTGTTTTGGATGACAGTAGATTATCAATCCATACAGCGATATTGAAGAAATGAGTGTCATATTACAAGAAGAACTGATCGGACAAGCACTAACGAAGAATTGAAGGTACCGTTTAGAAACGGATATGACAAGTTCTGGCTTCAGAGAGACATACATACGTATTAATTTTACTAGATTTGCTTTTTGCGTCGTTTAAAGTAACTTAAAACTTAATTTTGTTTGAGTACGTCACTCTACTACAATTAAACCTATCAAGGTGAGTAGCACAGTATCATCTGTGAAAATCACATTTGAAGTTGAAGAAATTGTAAAAAACTCAGTATATGAAGGGTAATGGGGCTGTCGGAAACTGAAAAAAATGACATTTGGACTACTCAGTGCTGAGTTACCGCGGTGCCTTACCTTTAATTTACTGAATTGTCAGAGGGATAAAAATGCTTCATTTTATTTACATTAAGTGACAGAAAAATCATACATGAATTAAATTATTAGCAAAATCAGGTAACGATATTAAATTGTGTTTTTATTTGGTGCATTTGTGGCTGGTATACCGGAGTTCTTTATATGTGTCATGCCAGCTAGTCTCACACCCTTTTGGAAACGAGACTAGAATATCGACATGTACAATATTATTGAAATCATTTCACATGTGAATATTAAGAGACACCGAAATATAAGTCAATAATAGTCACACACGGTCAGATATTAAAATACTTTCCGAGAAAGTACTGCTTTCATTGATGTCAAGTGATGTCAGAAAGCCGTTTGTTCACTTCCGTATTCAGTGTTGAAGAGCTTAAGAGAAAGTGTGGAATTCTATTACCGTTTCAGAGTCGAAATGAATCTTGAGATTACTCAGAGCAATTCCACAGAATCTATAAGAAAATAAATGTCCAACGTTCTACTGCCACTGATAAACTCAGTTAACTGCATCTCAGTATCCACCAATGAATGTGAGAGGGGATTATCACAAATGAACCTTGTTTTAACTCTTTTAAGAGAATCACTGCACCTGAATTGTGTTGCCAACTTGATGGTCATCAAACTAATACGACTTCTTCATTTTTAACATACCTCCATGAATAGTATGACTTCATTTACAACTGTTGAACTATCTGCGAGGAGATCTGATTCCAGACAGGATGAAATTTGCTACAGACAGCAAAAGTAAGAAGCAGAAGCAGTAGAAATATGAGTAAGGTGTTCTGATGCTGATTTGTAACCTACTTTGAACAACCACATTCTTCTATATGGTAACTCTTTTAACCATTTTTTGAATATTGTATGTAAATATAAATTAATCTTACTTTAAAGTACGCGCCGAAAGTATATCATAATTCTCACAGCGATGTTTTGTAAACTTTAGACATTGGCAAAAAGTTACTCAAAGTGCTGCGACCTAACGTCCCAAAAATGTTCGGTCTCACATGCGGTTCCCCTTCGTCGAAATGTCTTGGCTCATACTCGTCTAGGGTTTGAACAGCACGTGTCGCATTGCACGCCCTAAATTAGACACTTGCGAACATTTGGTTAAATTGTCTGGCTGATGGCAAGTTTGTGAAATTGTATGAACATATAACGTTAATATAATATCGGGAGCTAAATGATATAGGCCACACAATTGCGATTTCGTTAGAATAATGTTTATTCATAAAACAAACTAATAGCGAAAGTGGTCGTATTTAGAATTACTATTACACTCGAATCCCTATCCATTTGACACAGTTCGATTACTCACAATCTCCACACGAAAACCTAGGGATCACACCAAGCGTGATGCTGCTCACCGCTCAGAGACTAAGTCCCGCGATACTACACAACGCGGAATTTTCTAAGTCGTTTCACTTCACAGCTACCTAAAGACCGACAGTCCGCTTTCGCGTCTCCACCAGCACTGTCCCTATCCCCGTCCCCCGTCCCCGGCCTCGTTTCCCGCGCCTGAACATTCTCGCTCAACTGACTAGCGCAGTTCCCTTTGCTGAAACCGTGCATCTGATTGGCTACAGCTTATTCTACTTTATTTTACATTTTAATATGTTTAAATAATCAAAGCATGACCACTTTCACGTTCTAAAGAAAGTAACAATAATACCCATTTCACAATAAACATTAAATTCTTTTATATAAAACCAATACAATTTCCTTCTTAGCTTTGATTGCCACGGCCAGTAGCCTTGCACAAATGTGCTTTCTGATAAATAAAGAAAAAAGTAACTATTATGCACTAAACTTTATAAACAAATATTCTATTGCCTAATGATTCAATGAGGTATCATGCTGTCATTGTTCAATGTGTTTTGTGTAGAGGAAATTATGATCTGATGCTTAACTGAAAATACTGACAATTTAAGTTCACTATATCTTGTAAATATAAAGTTACAGAGTTGATATTTACAACACTTGTCACTTTAATGATGTCCTTCCATACGAAATGTCGGTCGTTAAGACCGACCAAAGCGTTCAGGTTTTAGCATTCAGATCTTTATTACAAAACTTGTTAAATTCACTTTAACAGTAAATCCTCAACTATCATAGACATGATAAATATTCAAGTTTTATTGGGATCACCACGAGAAGTTATGAAGGATGGTAGATAAAAATTACTGTGGGTTCATTCCTTGTATTATTACAGAATTAAATAGTTTTCATAAATGTTTCCCTTTATGGCCGATCTTAGGTCCGTCATATTTAACACTGCTGTCTCACTCGCCTTCTATAGCACTTACGCCTGATTCAGCACAATAGACTCCTGTGCGTTTCCCTTCTCGTGGCGAATCTGCGCTCTTTGCGGCATACGGTCCTGGACGACACGGAGCATTTCGCAATTCCTGTAGGCTGACTCTTTCGGCCATATACTTAAATGAGAGCGAAATGCTCGATAACTCACAGTGCCACTTAACATTTTCTCAGAAAATCGGCTTTACGTCCACGAGACAAAAATTTTCGCGGAACTTCTGGCCCAGCTTTAGCTAGACTTGCTCTACATTTCAAAAATGGCTCAAAATGTTTAAGCCCAATATTTGGCATTTGATACTGTACTTGGGACTGTTGTTATAGTGTGTTTCCCACTGGCACATATTTTGATCTGCTCAGACGTTGTAGTAACCATTGTTGCGGCCTTCCAAGTCATTTGATATGCCTCTCCACGCTCGCCTGTCCTGCTCAAGTCTCTTTATCTAGGCATAACTAGCGTCAAGACTTGGTTCCTCGTTGTAATTTTTACCTTCCATAGTTCCCTCCACTAGCTAATTTGCAATTTCTTGATGCCAGAGGGTGCATCTTGTCAACTGGTCCCTTCTTTTAGTCAAATTGTACCACATATTCCTTTTCTTCCAAACTGAACACAGTCCCTCTTCATTAGTTATCCAGTCTACCCGCCTCATCTTCAGCAGTCTGCTGTAACTCCACAATTCCAAAGCTTCCATTTGTTTCTTTTCCGAACTGTTTGAAATCCACGTTTTACTTCCGTACAGGGATAAATTATAAACAGATATCTTCCATTCTAGCTTCCTGGCACTTAAATTTACATTAGATTTTCTGCTATTGCTGGGCTGCATATTATCCTATCCACCCCAACCATCATCAGTTATTTTGCTACTCAAATAGCAATAATCGTCTGCCGTTTTTAGTTTGTCTAATTTCTTTAGTGTCACCTAATTTAATTCTACTACATTGAGTTACCTTTGTTTTGCTGATGATGACATTCATCTTCATTTCAAAGCAATATCCATTACGTTCAAATTATCTTACAGGTCCTTTTCCGTCTGACAAATTTACGTCATTGCCAAACTGCAACATTTTATTTTCTTCTCTTTGCACTTTTAATTCCGTTTCCAAAATTATCCTTGGTTTCCTTTAATGCTTGCTCAGTATACTGGTTGAATAGCGTCCAGGATAGGCTACGACGCTGTCTTAGATTTATCTTAACTAATGATTTCTTCCCATGTACTTCGATTTCCACAAATGCAATTTGTTATAGGTAATCTTCCACTTCTTGTATTTTCTTCCCGCTTCCTGCAGAATTTCAAAGAATGTGTTCAAGTCAACACTGTCGAAAGTTTTCTCTAAATCAACAGTGGAATAAACGTAGACATGCCTTTCTTCAGGCCGCCTCTTAGGGTAAACTGTAGACTCAGTATGGGCTCCCATCTTGGTACATTTCTCTAGTACCCAAACTGATCTTCCCTGATGTGGACTTCTCCCGGTATTTCCATTCGACTGTAAATAATTCGTATTAGTACTTTGCAGTCATAACTTAGTTAAACTGATGGTTCTGTAATATTTACAACTGTTAGCATCTCTCTTATTTGGAATTTGAATTCTTACCGTAATTATGTCTAACTAAATGGAACGAGATACTACTTTCCAGCAACGTGTGGCAAGTACTGTGGCGTAGCGTATATGTACGTTCTCAATTGAATGGTTTGTAGTTTTGTCAGCGAGTGAGAGGACTCTTCCTTTATCGGATTTCGTACCTATTTTTGAGAAACTTTTGTTGGTAACAACGGCGCATACAACATCGCAGAACTTAAGCTCTCCCGTGTTTCCGAGTCCATTTAAAAGGGGGCATACTTCCAGTCAAATATGTCATACTTCCTCCAATGAATCAGCAGATAAAACTGCTAGGAATGTTAGCCGTTAAGGAAAACACATCTATGTTCTATCATTTGCTGGAGACCTTGGTATTTGGAACATTATGGAACTACCTTCTAGAGTCCGTAATATGTGGGATCAACTGCACAAGCATAATACGATAAAGGAGGACAGTTACTCTGAAACTGTACATTACTGATGGTATATTATGACGACAGAGCATAACTTTCGGTAAATACTTTCAATGCTCAGAGTGATGTACATAAAATTTCAGTTTCGTCTTGTATTACAAATCCATTCTATATTGATTTCTTGAAATATGAAACACTACGTAGGTTAAACGGTCACAATAGGAAAACAACTGTAAATGGACTTAATTCGAGTATCTATAGAAAACAATCAAAAGTAGTAGTGTGGGTAGATAGAAATATAAAATCTGCTACTCTTGAATACACATACGTATTTTTAATATTTGTAGCCATTCTACCTCAGTAGCTACGTCTATTGTAATCATCATACAGACAGAACTTAATATTATCCATTTTATTTTGCAGTTGAATTTTTATTTTGCTTTCGACTAAACATGCTTCACATATTTGTATTATGTATCATCAGTAATCTATAAAATAAAATATAACAGTTTAACCTTACATACATTGTTATGACACATGTAGTGTTTCCTAAATAAAATATATTGCCAAAGAACGTTACATACTTCTTATTAAAATATGTATTTCCTGAATGAAATGTCCTTCCAGGAGACAGTACGTGTCTCATTAGAAGATATGTGTACATTAACAACTATCTTTTATTTCACAAACCACTGACAATGTTTAATATGAGTAGGTGAAACATGTTTTGTTGAAAACAAATGAACATTCAGTTGCAAAAGATGTGCAATATTTATTCTTACCTAACAATAGCTATAGTACAGGACAAGTATGTTTACCATTGTACAATATCGCTCAGTGGAAAAGGAGAAATACGAACTTGGATATAGTAACGTAAATGAGTGAGTGATAGAGACTGGATGAGAGAGAGACTATTAGTGGGACACAAAGAAGGATGCAGAGACAGAAAGAAGGAGAATGTGATGGAAAGCGTTGGAGGAAAGAATGAGGCTAAAAAAGGGAGAGGTGAATAGAGTGCGGCAGTGAGAATGATGCTGGAGACATGAGACAGACTGACCGAAAGAGAATGAGGCGTACTAGGAGAGAGACTTTCGCCTCTAGTCAGACCTGTAATAGACGATTTATGTAGTTTCTTAAACCATTTCGAAACGAAGGCATTCACTTTGTATGTGGTGCAGTCTTAGTCTGAAATTGCAAAAATTACTCTGGAAAAGCAAAGGTTTTACAAAAGTGAAAAATTTTTACAGGGCACAACATAGTAATGTACCTTGGAGAAAATTTTCTATACAAATATAAAAATGTTACAATCGAGAAAATGTTTTCAATACTATACTTAATAGTCTGTGTGTTATATTATTAATCTTAATCAGTAAATGACAAAAGAATTATGAATAACTACAATTAAAAATCAGTAACACTTTAAAAACTTTTTGAAATAGAAAATGCAGGGAACTAACAAAAACTTCCATTTTCAAGAGAGGTTAAATTGTTATAAGACATTACAGAAATTCAGTTCATTTGCAAATATCATGTATTCCATGGTAGGAGACCTTCTTATGCTTCAAGGTATGAGATGGTGCACAACGGAAGAAGTCTGGCTCAACCCTCCATACGTTGTAAGTTTTAGAAACATAGGGTAATGTGCCCCATTTTTGAACAGAAAACGAAATCTAAGTATATGGATGATTAATAACTAGCGAAAGTTCTCCAAAAATGAGTGATGTATATAATACATAATTGGTTGTAGTTAGACGTAACGTTTTATAGCGAAAATCTACAGATCATACTCGCATTTCACAATTTATGTCAACAGACTTGTGCATTTTGGTGACTGTACTAATGACGCGCAATTTTGGATCGTGTCGTTCCAAATTTCTGATAGAATTTACTCATCACAAAAATTCATGATTGTATATGTATAGGAATATTGTTTTTTAAGTAATATTTACATAATCCCAATTTGCTTATAATAAAATTAATGATCTGCAAAAATACAGTATAAGTCATATCAGCCCTATTGCACTCAAAATTTCAAATTATCTTAGCCACATTGTTTATTGATTGAAACTGCCTTACGTGTTTTAATTGAACATCATTTTCAAACTGTTACAGATTACAGCGTTGATATTAAAGACACTACATATACTGAGCATATTGATATATGGTACTTAATCATCTGTTATGATCAACAGTCAAATGCATCCATCTGTTGTTCGTAACAGATGGGTAGGTACCGTGTATCAACACGCCCAGTATATGTAGTGTTTTTAATATGAAGGCCAATGATGTGTAATCAAATTCATATGGTAGTTCCAGTCAGTGAACAATGTGGCTAAGACAATTTGAAATTTTGAATAATGATATATGTACAGCTACATTGAGGCCATCATTTGCAATTTTTAAATTTTTACGTTTTCTAAGAACGTCTTTCAGTCCCTGCAATTGCCTCCCCTGTCTTCTTCATATTTCCTTCACCCAATACTTGCGTATCTTTCCAGCCATCTCATGGAAAGAAATAAAAATCTAGGTCGTTAAAGGGGACCAATTTTCATATGGTCGAAATTAGGCACCCTAACTGTATACGAAATTAGGCACTGCTACCACTTGGAAAACGTGGCTGGAACATCGAAATATGTAATAAATTATTGCATTTAAAAGCTACTGAGAACTTCAATTAACTGTGATATCTCACTACCAGGCAACTGTGACGCTGGCATGTTGTCTACAAAATATCGTATTCTAATGAAAGGTATCAAGGAAAAATCAACTGTCAGTACAGAACGCCACTGATACACTTGACGGTTAGTAGAACACTAAATTGGGGGAAGCACAAAGAGTTCAGATATTTTACGCATCGACAGCTTTGTCTAGGGAGCAAATAACCATATATCCAGATCTAGGGGCACCATCCAAACATAAGAAACCTTACCCTATTGAATTTTACTCACTATCAAACTCTGTATTTGAAGAACTAACAATATTCTCCAGACTGTCTTAATATATTAAGCAACACTTAAATATGTAGAAATCGTTAATGTTTACAAATACTGCACAAAATACAACCTCATGTTTCTCAGCAACAAAAACAGTGCAAAATGTCAGGAACTGCTTGTATCGATTTTCATTCCTTCATGTGATTCTGAAATTTGTGACTAGATTGAAGCACCAACCAGGAAACAATACATGTTCCCAGGTTCACTGTCGTCCAGGTAGAACACTTCCACTTTAACAGAGAGGCTGCTAGACACTGATATGGTGAAGTAGAGAGATTTTGAGGCAGAAAATTATGCTGATGGATGATGCTTAGAAAAGATGTGAATGTGAGAAGGTGGGACAGAGACGTTTTAGGAAGTGAGAGGATGAAATGTATCAAGAATGAGGCAAACAGAAGATGACGGAGACAGAGGATGACGGAGACAGAGGATGACGGAGACAGAGGATGACGGAGACAGAGGATGACGGAGACAGAGGATGACGGAGACAGAGGATGACGGAGACAGAGGATGACAGAGACAGAGGATGACGGAGACAGAGGATGACAGAGACAGAAGATGATAGAAGATGACGGAGACAGAAGATGACGGAGACAGAAGATGAAGGAGACAGAAGATGAAGGAGACAGAAGATGAAGGAGACAGAAGATGAGGAAGAGAGATGATGAGGCAATGAGATGAAATATAGAAGAAGTGCACAGAGAGAGTGGGACAGAGGAAGGATAGGGGATGAGAGAATGTGGCAGAGAGACGACAGGGAAGCAAGTGACAGTGGAAGAAAAGAGAAGAGAAAGATAGAGGTGAGGGAGAAGGAGCATCAGTTACGAAGGATGACCCAGAGAGAGGGCAGTGCAGATACAGGGTGAACCAGATAGAAGGTGGTTAAGTTATAGACAGACTGCGACAGAGAGTGAGAGTGAGAGAGGCGGGGAGGGGATTTAGTGAGACAGAGTTTAGTTTTAGTTTGAAGCTGGAGCTTTAAAGTATGTCGTCTGTTGTTAACACCAGTTACGTAAACCAACTAATTGGCTGGAGGAAAATGAGTAAAATCATTCCATCTTCTCTACAATTACGTGTCGTCGAAAGTGCAGATGAAAGACGTCGGGAAGTAAGTCATTCCTGTGCCTCTTTGCGGTGCTTATAGCGGGCAGTGGTTTTAATTTTGGTCTGCCCCATAGAAAGGCAATGAAAGGCTGTCCACAAAGGCCGGCTGGCTTAAATGTTTCGGCGGCGACGCTGTGCTGGGAGCGCAGAGACGGCGAGGCGAGGCGAGGCGAGTGCTAATCAAAGCGGAGCGTCTGCGTCTGCGGCTGCGGCTGCGGGCTCCGCCCTTTGAAGTTCACGAGTGTTTGCTGTGCGGATGACATTGTTAGTGGAGTGGTCTTCAACTCGCGCTTTATGCATACAGGCGGGCCGGCCGGTGCCCCGCGCCGTGGTTGTTGTGTATGGGCGGGGCGGGGCGCTACTCGGCGACCAAGTTTCAAATGACGCGCCTCCCACCCCTCGTGCGTCCGCCGCGCTCGCCGGCTAATTACCGGTTATGAGCGCTGCTTACGGCCGGTCGGGCCGGATGGTATTTACGCTCATCTCAACAAATGGAATTCCCGTCCCTGTATTCCGCAGCCTGCGACCTCGCTCGTCACCGCGCTGTTCCATATTGTCTTTCGAACGTTGGCCGCCTGCAGATGCACGCTCTCGTATCTATAGATTTGATTCAAAATTGGACACGGTTCTACAATTCTCATTATTTTATGTAAACTACTTGCTGACTTTTCCTCGTTGCTCGAATATACAGGGTGTTACATAAAGGTACGGCCAAACTTTCAGGAGACATTCCTCACACATAAATAAAGATAAGATATTATGTGGACGTGTGTCCGGAAACGCTTAATTTCTATGTTAAAGCTCATTTTAGTTTCGTCAGTATGTACTGTACTTCCTCGATTCACCGCCAGTTGGCCCAATTGAAGAAAGTTAATGTTGACTTCGGTGCTTGTGTTGACATGCGACTCATTGCTCTACAGTACTAGCATCAAGCACATCAGTACGTAGCATCAACAGGTTCGTGTTCATCACGAACGCGGTTTTGCAGTCAGTGCAATGGTTACAAATGCGGGGTTGGCTGATGCCCATTTGATGTATGGATTAGCACGAGGCAATAGCCGTGGCGCGGTACGTTTGTATCGAGACAGATTTCCAGAACGAAGGTGTCCTGACAGGAAGACGTTCGAAGCAATTGATCGGCGTCTTAGGGAGCACAGAACATTCCAGCCTATGACTCGCGACTGGGGAAGACCTAGAACGACGAGGACACCTGCAATGGACGAGGCAACTCTTCGTGCAGTTGACGATAACCCTAATGTCAGCGTCAGAGAAGTTGCTGCTGTACAAGGTAACGTTGACCACATCACTGTATGGAGAGTGCTACGGGAGAACCAGTTGTTTCCGTACCATGTACAGCGTGTGCAGGCACTATCAGCAGCTGATTGGCCTCCACGGGTACACCTCTGCGAATGGTTCATCGAACAATGTGTCAATCCTCATTTCAGTGCAAATGTTCTCTTTACGGATGAGGCTACATTCCAACGTGATAAAAATGGTAATTTTCACAATCAAGATGTGTGGACTGACGAGAATCCGCACGCAATTGTGCGATCACGTCATCAACATAGATTTTCTGTGAACGTTTGGGCAGGTATTGTTGGTGATGTCTTGATTGGGCCCCATGTTCTTCCACCTACGCTCGATGGAGCACGTTATCATGATTTCATACGGGATACTCTACCTGTGCTGCTAGAACATGTCCCTTTACAAGTACGACACAACATGTGGTTCATGCACGATGGAGCTCCTGCACATTTCAGTCGAAGTGTTCGTACGCTTCTCAACAACAGATTCTGTGACCGATGGATTGGTAGAGGCGGACTAATTCCATGGCCTCCACGCTCTCCGGACTTCAACCCTCTTGACTTTCATTTATGGGGGCATTTGAAAGCTCTTGTTTACGCAACCCCGGTACCACATGTAGAGACTCTTCGTGCTCGTATTGTGGACGGCTGTGATACAATACGCCATTCTCCAGGGCTGCATCAGCGCATCAGGGATTTCATGCGACGGAGGGTGGATGCATGTATCCTCGCTAACGGAGGACATTTTGAACATTTCCTGTAACAAAGTGTTTGAAGTCCCGCTGGTACGTTCTGTTGCTGTGTGTTTCCATTCCATGATTAATGTGATTTGAAGAGAAGTAATAAAATGAGCTCTAACATGGAAAGTGAGCGTTTCCGGACACATGTCCACATAACATGTTTTCTTTATTTATGTGTGAGGAATGTTTCCTGAAAGTTTGGCCGTACCTTTTTGTAACACCCTGTATATTTGTTTCAATCATCTGTTAGTCCGTCTCCTCTTTATCCCACTCTCTGGGCCGGCCGGAGTGGCCGAGCGGTTCTAGGCGCTTCAGTCTGGAACCGCGCGACCGCTACGGTTGCAGGTTCGAATCCTGCCTCGGGCATGGATGTGTGTGGTGTCCTTAGGTTAGTTAGTTTAAGTAGTTCTAAGTTCTAGGGGACTGATGACCTCTGATGTTAAGTCCCATAGTGCTCAGAGCCATTTGAATCATTTTCTGGCCATGGCCACCTGCCCCCCCCCCCCTCCCCTCAGACTCTCTCCTCCTCCCACCCTCTCTGTCTGTCTGCTCCTTTTGTAAGACTTGTATATTTCTATTGTGTATTGCCAAACAACAATTTATGAAAGATGTTTATATTTTATTAATAGGATGAAGTAGGAATAATTAATATTTGTCATTTGGGAAATAATTGTGGTAGCAGGGAATGTCTACACCAAAGTACTGTTGGCGGGTGAGACCGCACATTGATATAATTTTAAAAAGGGCGGGAGAGACCGCGTATGGCTACATTTTAAAAAAAGAGGGGGAAAGATCGCGCATTGATACATTTTGTAATGGTAGCCGGGATTGTCTGCACCAGAAAGGATTGTTGTCGGGAGAAAAAAAATGGCAAAATGGTTCAAATGGCTCTGAGCACTATGGGACTCAACTGCTGTGGTCATAAGTTCCCTAGAACTTAGAACTACTTAAACCTAACTAACCTAAGGACATCACACACATCCATGCCCGAGGCAGGATTCGAACCTGCAACCGTAGCGGTCGTGCGGTTCCAGACTGTAGTGCCTTTAACCGCTCGGCCACGTTGTCGGGAGAGACCACACTTTAGCGTTCGAAGGAAGTCAGTAGTTAGCGAGATGTGAAGCGAGTCGGTAGCAGGCCTGAAGCGAGAGGTTGAGAGGAGCGGTCTGCCTGTTAGCCACCAGCTATGATTTACAAGAGATTATAAACGGATGTACAGAGACATCAGCTAACTATTATCGTAAGAGGAACTAATATTATAGAATTATTGGTTCAAATGGCTCTGAGCACTATGGGACTCAACTGCTGAGGTCATTAGTCCCCTAGAACTTAGAACTAGTTAAACCTAACTAACCTAAGGACATCACAAACATCCATGCCCGAGGCAGGATTCGAACCTGCGACCGTAGCGGTCTTGCGGTTCCAGGATGCAGCGCCTTTAACCGCACGGCCACTTCGGCCGGCTATAGAATTATTATATATATATATATATATATATATTTTTTTTTTTTTTTTTTTTTTTTTTTTTTTTGAGAAACTCAAGACTACTGAAGGTATGTTTGCGCAATACTAGTTGTAAGATTATTGTAAAAAGTAAGTCCCATTTAAACGTTTGTAAAATCATTTCATTACCAACAGTAAGTATTTGAAGAATCGTTTTCAGAATATAATCAATTTTTGCCAGCAGTATTGCATTACTGATTATAATCCATCCCAAAAAAACTATCAACGTAAAACTTTGCAAAATTTGATTGTTGTCAAGAAAAAGTTTAACTATGAATTACGTAACTTCAGTCAAATTAATTAAAGAATAACGTCAGCTTTGCTATTAAAGAATAACGTCAGCTTTGGTAATAAATACAGTCACTTATTATGACAGCCCAACAGCAGCTAATAGAGTATAGTAAAACAGAGTAAGTATATTCATGTCGCAGTTCGATGCAGCAGTCAGATGGCGATCCAGTAACAGTAAAAAAGGTAAGGGACAGTTTTGGGTTATTGCAGGTAACGACTGAGGGCCACGACGACGACACATTCTATGTTTCGTCAAAATAATCAGCAAATCACTTTTGATAAGCAGCATTGAAATTTTTATGCGAAGACTGCACTTATTATTATTGAGAAAGAGAATTAATTTCAAAGGGAAGATTTCATTTGTTATTATTAAGCAAGAGATAGAAATCCGAAGGGAAAGTTTCATAGGTTATTCTAGAAGGGAAGGTTGCGTAACGAAAGAGATATAGAGGAGACGGGAAGGTTTCACTTTCTCCTCTCTTCGCTCTCTCTGCTCCTTCCCTTCTGCCCATCTACTCCTCCTCCCTTTAAGTCAGTCTCTTGCTCCCTCTCTCTCTATCCATCTGGTCCTCCCCCCTGCATTCATCTGCTCCTCCCCCCGCCCCCTGAATCCATCTGCTTCTTCCCCTCTGTCCATCTCCTCTTACCATCTCTAAGTCAGTCTCCTCCTGCCCTCTATCTACTCCTCATCCCCTTTAAGTCCCTCTACTACTCTCACCTCTCTTTGTCCATCTCATCCCTCTTCCTGTCCATCTGCTCGTCCCCCCTCCCTCTGCGACCATCTCCTCCTTCTCCCTCTGTCTGTCTGTCCGTGACCTCTTACCCCCTTCTCTTCCCAACTTATGACCCCACCCCAATACGAAGTTAATGGTTCTTACCCCGACAGCATTTCTTTCGAGGCAGGTGACTGAAATCGATACAGGGATTTTGGAGGTGTCCCTCGTTTTGCGGGGTATTTATTTTACCAAACCTTACGTTTATTGAAAATCGGCGCATACCGACGTCAGATCGTGCCTTAAGCAGTGCTACAGAAGCAGAAACCACGCCATATGGATCGATGATTAAACATGTGAGTTGAGAGAGGAATGAGTGCCTGGAGAACAGATCATACTCGACCGTTAATATGTAGGGGAACTGCTAGTATTGTAGCACGAAGCGTCGGTTTTTCTTTATTGAATATTATTATTAAAACCATCTTTTGCATAACTGGTACTATGAGGAGCCAACGGGTCGTCAGATCTTCACTACAATAATAACACACTGTAGCAAATCCATAACTTCTATAAACAAATGAATATGCTTAACTTATGGAAGCTGTACATAGTGTCACGAAATGTTACGATATAAGCGAGAGATTTCGGCTCCGCGTCAACCTGTCCAGACGGTTATAGAAAATACCCTGAGCCCGTACATGTATGTGAATCGGTGACGGAACGTAATCAGAGACCGTTGATTCATAATATTAGGCTTTACCATGGTCTCTGAACTTATTAACTTTATGGAAGAAATCGTTTTATAATACTAAACTGTCGCTGTTTTATGGTGCTTGCAAGTAAACAAATTATAGTGGCATCCCGAAACTTATTTCATACAAACTAGCCAACCTCACCACTTATTAGAATAACAGGTTGCCTGCACGCATCTTCTGAAGAACCCAGTGCCATATCAGAACAGCTTTTGGAGACATTATCTACGAGAGCTCCACAGAGTAAAGGTAGGAGCAAAACCGAAGCGCAGATTCACTAAGATAATCTAAGAAAGGATCACCTTAACTGCTCCGTTGGGAAGGCTTGTCCAACATACTGTATGTCTCTACACCAGTTTCTACCAATTTGCGAGTGATTTTAGCTTTCTACCCGTGCCTTTGACCACGTACAGACGTATGATGTATATTTCATATGTATTTAACATATTTCACAGGTATTTGTACACACAGGTCATATGCATATCTAGCGAATTTCGCCCTGCAGTCTCTCTTCCACGCAGTTCATTACTTAGATAGGCCGGTGGTTCTTGCCCCCATAGCGCTTCTTTCCGGACATTAAGTCTAATAATATGCGTACGAAGTTTAGTGGTTCAGGAGAAGATGTGGTACATACATAATTTCTGTTCTAATGTGTATGGACGTAGGAATTTAGTGATTTTCAGGTCGTGTGGTGCTCAAAGAACTAAATGTGACGGGAAGCGTACCAAATTTATTGCACAACAAACGTTCAGTAACCACAAAACTATTTTGAAGGTAAGTTATGTAAAAGGTAAGCACATTTCCTCGGTACAGGAAAAGTGAACTTTTTATGTTGTTAGTACGAATAAGGATAAAATATTTTTGGAATGACTGTCTTGAACTATCTACTCGCATGAATAAACGCAGCGTATCCGACTCAGAAAGAGACTCATAAAATGTCTTGTATGGAGTGTTCTTCTACATGGCGCTGAAACATGGACTATGAGGAAAAAAGACAGAGAAAGGCTGGAGGCTTTTGAGATCTGGACATGGCGGAAGATGGAAAGAATAAGTTGGATGGACAGAGTAAAAAATGAAGAGGTACTGAGAAGAGTGGGAGAGAAAAGACAGTTACTAGATGTAATAAAGAGAAAAAAAAGAAATTGGATCGGGCATATATTAAGAAAGAATGACGGACTGATAAAAACAGTTTTAGAAGGTTATTTAGAAGGGAAAAGGAAGCCAGGAAGGAAGAGATTCCAGATACTGGATAACATGATGGACGATACAACATACAGCAGCCTTAAGAAGGAAGCAATGGATCGCAGAAAATGGAGAGGCAAAGGACCTGCTTATATAGCAGATAACTAATGATGATGATGATGGTCCGACCGAGAACTGTCTGCTGGCGTGACTGTATAAGAAATGGGAGTTCTTTTGGAAGCCACAGAAGTTCCTGTATAATAGCTCCTTGGAATACTTTCGACAAGATTAGGCACATACAGCATTCCATCGTTATTTTTAATACAAATGGGAAAATTGGCAACCAAACGACTTTTCAAGTTTATGTGTGGAATCTATGAGACTCGACTCATGCCACGAGACTTCAGGACAATATCGTCCATACAGTCCCGAAGATAGCAAGAGCAGATGAATCCGATAACTGTCACACAATTAGTATAACAGCCCGCGCGTCCAAGTCGGTGAAAAGAGTAATATACATAATAATGGAACAGAAAATAGAGGATGTGATATATGACAATCAGTTTTGCTCTAAGAAATGCAAACGCACCACAGAGGCAGTTACACACAGTTGCGCTCATTGGGGTGAAATATTAAGGAAAATATAGATGCTCGCACAGCAGTTAACGACATGCAATAAGAGTACCAAAATCATTGTGATAATTACGAGCGTAAGGAGATTAAACAGCCAAATTAGTCAGTTCCCCAGGACGAAACCAGCGTACCTCAACTGTCACTGTCTAAGTGTCAGTCTTATGTGCAAGTGTGAGAATCTTTTCTAAATGTTTGCACAGCTTGTATCCAAGATGGGATGTGTGTACCAGCCAATCTAGTGGGGTGTGAGAAACCGCCTGAAAACCATATCCTGGCTAGCTGGCTCACCAGCCCTCATCTGTAACCAGACCCATGCAAATCTCTCCTCCTCACGTTATCTACAGCTACCTTTTCATCTACGTCCACACCTACATAAGTACTTCGCAATCAACCGCACGGTGCCTGACGTAGGGTACCCTGTACCAGTACTAATCACTTCATTTACTATTCCACTCGCAAATAGAGCGAGGGAAAAATGACTCTTAGCGTGACACCTAATTTTTCGTATCTCATCTTCGTGGTCTTTAAGCGCATATTGGCGGCAGCAGGATCGTTCTGCAGTCAGATTCAGATGCCGGTTCTCTAAATTTTCTTAGTATTGTCTCTCGAAAAGAACGTCACCTTCCCTCCAGAGTTTCCTATTTGAGTTCCCCAAAGCATCTCGATAATACCTGCGCGTTTCACGAACGTACTGGTAACAAACCTAACAGTCTGCCTCTGAACTGCTCCGCTGTCTTCTTTCATCCCGATCTGGTGCGGACCACAAATACTCGGGCAGTACTCAAGAATGATTCGCACTAGCGTCCTATATGCGGTCTACTTCGCAGATAAACCAAACTTTCCCGAAATTATCCCAAAAAACCGAAGTCCGCGATTCGCTTTCCCTACCACAGTCCTCACTTGCAACTCTACGCAAAGATATTTGAACGACTGAGCTATGTCAACCAGGGCATTACTAATGCTGTATTCGAATGGTAAGGGTTTGGTTTTCCTACCAATCTGCATTAACTTACATTTCTGTACATTTAGTCCTAGCAATCATTCATCAAACTAACTACAGGTTTTGTCTAAGTCATCTCCTATCCTCCTATAGTCAGTCAACGACCACCCCAACTTCCTGTACAGCACAGCATCATCAGCAAATAATTGCAGATTACTGCCCTCCCTGTAAGCTAGATCATTTATGTATTCAGAAAATAATAGCAGTTCTGTTACACTTCTCTGGGGCCCTCCCCACGATAGGCTGGTCTCTGATGCGTCTTTTGAAACAGCTCTGTTGATCCCGATTCGCAATTCTTTAGGGCACTTCGCTCCATAAGAACCGAGCGGTGTCTGTTTCTCTGTCATTTTATATTTCATTTCACTCTTCCGCAATTACACGGGCATTTGGAGAACCGAAGAGCAATTATTGTTCAAATGTGTGTGAATTTCTAAGGGACCAAACTGCCGGGGTCATCGGTCCCTAGTCTTACACACTACTTAAACTAACTAGTCCTAAGAAGAACACATACACCTATGCCCCAGGGAGGACTCCAACCTCCGGCGGGAGGGGCCGCGCAGTTCGTGACATGCCGGCTCAAAGCGCGCGGCCACTCCGCGCGGCAGCAATTATTGTTGTTTGCATCCTCACAGCCTGCTTTGTACCAGGTTTTCTTGTATGTGTCTGTGTATGATTCACTGCGTGCATGGCGATGTTTGAAGTTGGCTACACATGATTAGAGTTCGTAATGTAGGAGCTCTGCATTACCAGGCAGAAGCAAATCATAGAATCCAGAGGTTTTTTGGAACGGACATATGGTGAGAATTGGGACTAGACATCCCCCAAAATGTAGTAGGTGCTCCGCTTCCCTCAGTAATGAAAAGCTTCGCACTCGACCAGTCTCTGATGGATGGTCGGAGGTCACGGGTCAAGTGGACCCTCAGGCCTGGACCCTTGAATTGTGAGTATGTGTGACAGGCTTCTATAGTCCACTAGTAGAGACGAACGAAGGTATTTGAATTAAAGTTCCAGGCTTTTAGTCTTACAACAAGTAAAAAAAAAAGTTCAAATGTGTGTGAAATCTTATGGGACTTAACTGCTAAGGTCATCAGTCCCTAAGCTTACACACTACTTAACCTAAATTATCCCAAGGACGAATGAAACGTCCCCTTAGAAAAATTATAAATGACTGTGCTTAAACTGACGCACAATATTTTTAGCGCAACGCAATCTGACTTTCAAAAATCCCTACAAAAGAATGGCCCTGACTAACTTTAACCTATACCTTTCACAAATCACTTACCTCACCAAAAATCTTCGTTACTCGAACTACTGCAATACAGCGAGCGCCACTACTGCCAGCTAAATAAAAGATTCAAAGTACTGAAGGCACTAACTACTGATAGCCATAGTTAGCAAATGAAAGATTTTGATAGAGAACAAACAATGTATTTACCTTAATAGTGTTCAAAAGTCATAATATATATAGCAGTTCATGACATCCAGTCTTACAAATTTCAAAACTCCGCCATTTCTCTCCCCACATCCACCACTGCTGGCGGCTCACCTCCAACAGCGCAACGCTACGCGCTGTTAACATCCAGCTGCCCTACACTACAATGGCAGACAACAATGCAAACTAGCCACAGACTGCACACAGCACAGCCAGTGATTTTCATACAGAGCGCTACGTGGCGTTACCAATATAAAAACCTAAACAGCCTACTTACACAAATACACACATCCATGAGGACCCGAACCTCCGCCGGGACCAGCCGCACAGTCCATGACTGCAACGCCCAAGACCGCTCGGCTAATCCCGCGCGGCAATTAGTCACCAACTGGGTTGGTCAGGGGAGTGTGCACGGACAATCAAAGTGGTCAAGGTGACCGACTGCTGGAGATACTTTGGAAATCTGGGTTCGAGTCCCGGTTTCACACATTTTCTCATGTTCCACGAATAGGTGGTAATATCTGTAATTCCTATACCTAATACAGTTGATGTCAAAGAATTTGCAATCAGCGAGTATATTTCTAATTGTTTCGCACAGCTGTGGAACATTAACAACATCAGTTCTCTCAGGCATACAAGTAAGTACTACAAGCCTGACAGGCACTTTACGATAACAACATCTGTCTCGATTCGTCATAGCCTCATCCTGTCGTAGGAATGCAGTTAATAATGTTGGCAAGCATTATATGATGACTACTGTGGAATATGGTACAAGGATGTAGACAATGTGACGATTGGAGGTTTGGGTAGGTCCGTGAAGCGTTCATGCATATTTGTTAAGGAGACCGCTCATGACAACTGGGGAATACGGATTCGAGTCCTAGCCTGGAGGTAGTGCATCTAATAGGCAGTATATACTGATCAGCCAAAACATTATGACCACTGTTCATCCACGACACTGGATGCCGCGAGACTTGCCTGCTCTGCAAAGTAGGATAGATGGCGATCTTTCACATATCTGCCGAAAGAGCACAATGTTGGTGCACGCGCAAGTGTTTTGGAGTACACCATTCATCGTGCGTTAATGAACATGGAGCTCCGCAGCAGACCATCCCTAGGTGTTAACATGTTGTCCCAAGGTTATCATCAGTCACAATTTTAGTGGGCACGGAACCATCGGATTCGACAGTCGATCAATGGAAAGGTGTCGGCTCTTGGGGTGCATCATATTTTTGCCAGGGTAGGTCGATGGTCGTCGCCACAAACGCCGTCATCGAGGTGAACGACGGCTCGAAACAGGCAGCGCGCCACGGACGCAGGATACTAGGGGGAGTATTATGCTATGGGAGGCATTCTCCTCCTCTTGTATGGGACCTGTTCAAATGGCTCTGAGCACTATGGGACTCAACTGCTGAGGTCATTAGTCCCCTAGAACTTAGAACTAGTTAAACCTAACTAACCTAAGGACATCACAAACATCCATGCCCGAGGCAGGATTCGAACCTGCGACCGTAGCGGTCTTGCGGTTCCAGACTGCAGCGCCTTTAACCGCACGGCCACTTCGGCCGGCTATGGGACCTGTGGTAATAATCAAATACACGCTGACAGCTTCAAATCACCTGCATCCCATTATGCCTGATGTCTCTTTCCCGACGTCAATGTTATCTTTCAGCAGGATAACTGTCTCGGAGCCAGAGCCGTGCTACAGTGGTTTGAGGAGCATTATAGTGAACACACATTGATGTCTTGGCGACCAAATTCGCCTGATGCAAATCCTATGGAACCCATCTGGGTCGCTGTAGGGCGGCATCGCTGCGTACCCCTCAGCAGCTCGTTATTTACGAATTACATGACCTGTACGTAAACTTCTAACGCCACATACCTCCACATAACGACCACCACACTGTCGGATTCTTGATACTAAGAATCTGTGATGTACGAGTATTTGGTGCGAAAAGCGGACAAACAAGCTATTAAGCAGGAGGTCATAAAGTTTTGGCCCATGAGTGTATTATGTCTAAGACAGCCGATGTCAAAGAATTCGCAGTCAGCGAATAAATTTCTAATTATTTCACACAGCCGTGGAACGTCAACAATGTTCATTCTTTCAGACAAGCAAGTAAGCGCTATAAACCTAGACAGGCACATTACGAAACAACATTGGTCTTGATTCCTCATAGTCTCGTTCTCCCTAGCTCGGGAATCCAACTAATAATGTTGACGAGCATTAGATGATGAACATAGTGGACTATGGCACAAGGACGTATGCAGTGTGACTTATGGATGGTTGGACTGGCCTGGGAAGCGTACGTGGATATCCAAAGTGGTTAGGGCTGGCCTGGCAAACATTTTCGTATGTCACTAATAGGTCGTACATATATAACAAATGCACTGATGTCAATGAATTCTCTGAAAGCGAGTAAATATCGAATTATTTCGTACAACCGTTGATCATCAACAAGGTCTGTTCCTTCAGATATTTACCAAATATTTGTTTGGTATTGCTCATGTGAGGTAGCCAACTTTGTTTTGGTGATAGGCCACAGAAGTGTCTGATTTTCTATAGAATGTTGTAGTACCTTGTCAATTTCTGTTGATCATTCATTTTTCCTTTTCGTAATTTCCATGCCAATGGCGTTTAAGTTGTGATTTTAGGACACTTTTTGGTAGCTTTTCTTACTTTTTCCCTCGGTGCCCCTTGAGTCTTAACTTCACCACGTGTTCCTAACGTGCATAGCTTTGGAGAGCTGTGAAGCTAAGAAGACAGAGCACAGTGTGAAGACTCAAACGAATACTAAGCGACACATAAATCTTAATAATTTGCTTACGTTTTGGATTTTCGTAGGTAATAAATTTCATTCTTCAGCTGGCCACAAGTTCCCCAGTCCATTGGTAGAGCTTAACGGTGTTGGTTAACGTGCAGTTCACAGTGTGCAGATTCAGACATATACGTACAAGATATAAAAATTATCATTAGTTATGTAATATTACATTTTTCCAGACGTAATGTAAAGTAGTCTTCAGCGAATACTGTATTCGGTGATGCACTCTTAGAGATTAACTATGTTGCATAAAAATAGATCACACTGTGTAGAGTCAGAAGGATACACACATATACCACCAGTTTTCAAGATTTTTGGATTTGTCTAGCGTTTGTGCAGAATTCGTTTTCGGTATATTTATTTGCTACTCGTTACAATCCTAATCCCAAACCTTCTCCTTAGAAGCGTAGCTAATAAACTACTGAAGTGAGTTACTGCCTGGACGTACTTTTTTTTTTGAGATTTTTGTGTTTCTGAATTTATTTGACTTAGTGCATTTTTTGTGACGTATTCCCCGGCGTCCTCAGTTACAACATCTTGGATCCAAGTAATCAATCCAGTTAATATGGGCCTTAAACTGAACAACATGATTGCCTGCACGCATGGAAAGACAATTTTGGCATCTGATTTGGATTACTCGTTTGAACTTTGATATTCTGTCACGCTGCCACCGTTGTCCGTTCTCCTGTAGTAGTTTTCCTGCTGTTCACCCTCGACCAGCCGCTTCTGACAGCCCTTGGCTGGTTTGCCAGTCTCTGCTGGTTCTTTTAGTTGTTCCCAATCCTTATCAAGCTCTGCTCATAATATTACGCAACAATAAAGTAAAAATCTTACAAGTAGTAAAATAAAAATAAATTTATTACCTTCATTATTATATTTTCGGGAAACACAATTAAACAGGTTGATATTTAATTAGCAAGTAGATATAATACTTTTCTAGACCTTGAAATAAACTTGAAATTGAACGCATGTCTCTCTCTAAATTTCAAAAACACAAGGTTAGAAAGCAGGAAAAAATTTTTCAAATGAAATAAATTTCTTAATACAACACGATTTTATATTGGAGTAAGAGACACTTCTGAAAATTTGTGATTGTGAATTTTTAACACTTATTAAATTACTTTTAAGATTTATAACGAATAACATGGGTTACATGCAGCAAATAATTCGTAGTTATGAGGTGAACTATTCATGCATAAATTATGTATTGCATGCATCTCACAATTTTTGGTTATAAATCTTACAAATATTTCCATACCCGTTTTAAGTTCACAATTACAAATATTCATACTCTCTCTATGGTCTTAGGAATCTGTATGGGAAAAGGAGAATTGATATTTTTTAGACTGATTTAAGAACATGTTATAATAAAAATTATTTTTATTTAATTAATTTTGCTTTACCTGGTTCTCATCTTTACTCCCTCATTAGTCAATGGGTGAATAATCGGAAACTAATAGAACCAAAATAATTATGGTTTTACATCTTCAACCATACAGGATTTACACGCTTAACTTCAAAATGTTTAACACATTAACTCAGCTGTAGAGTAATCAGACGCATTGACTCAGCACATGCTCAATATGTCCACCATTTCGTTTCCTAACTTCTTTCAAACGAACACTGAAGTTAGGGATTACCCTACGGCACATGTCTTCCGTAATTTCACTGCAAGCTTGAACAATAAGTCTTCTGAGCTCCATTAAATCACGTGGACGTTTCGGGAAAATTTTTTCCTTTAGGTACCCACAAAGAAAAAGGGCACATGGATTGAAGTCTGGACTATTGGGGGGCCAATTTTGTCCTTCATTGAAGCGACCTGGAAACCTGAGTGAAATGATCCGCATGTCGAATTGCTCGTGTAAAAACTCCAACACAGTGTTTGCAGTATGTGGCCTTGCTCCATGTTGCATGAACCACTGCGTGATGAAGGGCAAGGCAGTAGCAAGAAGCTGTGGCAAGAAGCTATGACGAAGCAAGGTCAAATAACGCTCGCTGTTCACAGTTTCTTCGAAGAAAAAGGGTCCAATAAGTCCGTGACTGGAAATTGCTGCCCACGCTGTAATCCTCGGACCATAATGTTGTCGTTCATGAAGCACTTGTGGATTTTCAGTGGCCCAAAAGGATACATTTTGTTTGTTAACCACACCGTCTGAAAAACAAACGTTGTTGAGAGTTTCTTCCCTATACTCCGCTCACTGACCAAACAGTAGTCTCTGCCGCTTGTGTTCTTCAGTGAGCTTCTGTGCACAGGTCATCTTGTGTGGATACATGTGGAGGTCACTTTTAAGAATGCGTTGAACGGAGCGTCTGGATATTCCCAGTTTCACTGCTGCCTTTCTACACGATTTACCGGGACTTCTCTGTACAGCAACTCGTACCGCTTCAATATTCTCGCCGGTCTGTGTGGCCGTGCGGTTCTAGGCGCTTCAGTCTGGAACCGCGTGACCGCTACGGTCGCAGGTTCGAATCCTGCCTCGGGCATGGATGTGTGTGATGTCCTTAGGTTAGTTAGGTTTAAGTGGTTCTAAGTTCTAGGGGACTGATGACCACAGATGTTAAGTCACATAGTGCTCAGAGCCATTTGAACCATTTTTTCAGTATTCTCCGGCAGACAAACAGGCTTAGGCCGAGGTCGGTTAGCTTCCAATACTGTTCCTTCCTGTACAAATTTATCGTACAACATATGGATGGTCTTCTTGCAAGGGACCCATCGTCTGTTAAACTGTTGTCGAAAACGCCTCTGAGTCACAACAAGGCTTTTCGTTACATGAAAAAGTAACACAACTGCCGATCGTTGTTGTGTCGTCAGTCTGCCATTGTCAGCCAATGCTGCTTACTACTCTCCTAGCGACAGCATCGTGAATTACCCGTCATTTCGTAACTCATTTGTTTTTCCAAACTCTGCTGGTACTGCTGTAGAGATCCCAGCAGGATATCTAATGTGCGTCGTAAATTGTGAAAGGAACAATTGGTAACACATTTCGTGCGCCACATGATTAAAAACTCCTGAATGTTGGCCCGTAGGTCGGCGGTACTGCAAGAGCCGTGCGACCTTACACTGTACGTGTTTACTGGTGTGTTTCCACTCCTATTATATTTTCTCTCGTGTCAGCTTTCACAGTGAGTGTGGTACACCCTGAATAGAGACAGAGGCACTCGAAAGCGCTTTACTAAATTGAAGGTCCTAATTACGCTCACCAGCATTGCGTTAGTTTCGCTGCATCCCCCACACACGTTTCGGTTCGGCTATCTCAATAATCGCGCTTAATACGGTCTGGGCCCACCGCGCTGGGACGCGCGGCGCTGTAGACGCTCGCAGAGGGGCCGTCTGCTGCTGCTGCCGACGGCGGCGGAAGCAATCAAGGCGCGGCCGGCGGTGGGGGGCGTCGTCGGCAGAGGAGGGGGAGGGGGGGGGGGCGGAACGGCGCCCCGGGGAAGTCCCGCGGAAAAATCGGCCAATAAAGGCCGCATTCCCCGCCTTTATGTCCCGCGGCGCCCGCTCCGCCGACAATGGCTCGGCCCAAAATATTGTCAGAAATAGCTGGCGGAAATAACCGGCAAACAATTCTTGTCCCGCGGTCTCGGCCGCGCCAGGAGCCTACTAGATCCCCGGATTTTTCTAATACCCCGCCGCGGGCAGGAAGCACGGCGCGCGAACCTCTGGGGAGATGCGTCCGCGAGCAGAAAGCCCCCGCAAGCCCCCGCCACCGCTGCGGGGGCTTTCCCCAAACAATGGGTCACTCCCCCGCGCGCCGGGTTTTCTGGAGTGAGAAATTTAGCGGAATGTGCTTATAGTAAATGACATTAAGAACCGCGAATAATACTCCGGGCCTCGCGAAATAAGACGTGAATCCCTTGTGGGCCCTATGGAGCTTAGTAAACGTACCAGCACGATTTTTAAAATACTCTCGTTCAAAAAAGCTTTCTTTATTATGCGAGAACGAAGCCAGAAACTTATTGTTCGTCCTGCTATAAAATATATCGATTAAATCGAATTTACTTTTTCCCCGCTGGCAGGGAGTCACACAAGGTATAGTTTTATGGCAAAACCGTAAGAAAGGGAGCGTACTGAAAAATGGGCGGATTTTATGAAACATCGGGTAATCTTACTGAACCATGGTAATGTTGACAGGTATGATTTTGGAACTCTTTTCTTGAAAACTTCAAATGGATTTCGCAAGCAGCTATTGGTAGCCTTGTAATTTTGTCAGTATGAGGTATGGGACAGCTCACTGAGTAACATTTCACGTTACGATCAATGATCTGAAGAGATTGAGACATACAGGACACCCCACTCCAATACCGACAGCGATTTTGACTTCAGATACCAGTTTTACATTATTTGTATTTTATTCAGAGATCGATTAGGAAGCGTTGTTTATGATCATTATTTGCTGCGACATCTTAGCTATTACAGAGGAGGAGTCACAAACAACTGTAGTACCCTTGCTCCATTTCTTCTCTTACAATTTTGTTTGCTAGGATCATCAACAGTTCGCATTAATTTTTATCTTTACTCACAACTTTTCGTTGTATATGCTCTTCTGCATACATGTGTTAGAAATAAGCACATAGCAGTTCCGCAAGCACTGAAAGTATTCAGTATTTGTGTTGTGAAGAAGCACCGCCATAAAGCCATTTCATGTGTTTTGTTTTGCTGTTGTGGGACGCATCTTTGGTTTGTTTTGGTAATGTTGGGAGAGTGAGCTGTGTGTATGTGTGTGTGTGTGTGTGTGTGTGTGTGTGTGGGTGGGTGGGTGGGTGGGTGGATGGGTGGGTGGGTGTCTATACCTTTTTGTAGGTGTGGTTGTCCTTGTTTCAGTTTGTGTGTGTGTCTATGAAAGGAGCGAACTTGTCCTAATTACTGTGTGTGGAAATTTCTGTTTGTATGTGTATTTGTAAGGGGAGCGAATATGTCCTAATTACTGTGTGTGGAAATATCGCTTTACTGTGGTACTGGGGTGGGGACATTATCTAATTTGTAATATTGCTTTGTGGTGTCTAGGGAGGTTGTTTTCTGGTCGTTTGTTGTGTGTTTCTTCCTAATTATTACTTCTTGAATTTGGAAATTCTCTTATACTCACAGGAGATCTTTCTTGTTACTGAATCTGCCCATTTTCGTGTCCCTTCCTATTGTGGTAGTGTGGTGGTTTTCCTGCCAGAAATGTTCTTCAGATGTTGAATGGCTGGTGCCATATTTACATGCTCTTTTGTGTTCCTTCTATCTTATTTCAAAAGTTCTGGCTGTCTATTCTAATTATGCAGCGTCACAGCTGTTACACTGCAGACGATAAGTGGCATCTTTGCTACATAGATTTGCAAGAGCATAGTCATGGTGACTGATGTCATTTGACGTCCATCCTACCTCTCTCACTTGGTTCGAGCCTCATTCACGAGTCAGAGTGTTAGAGTTGGTATGGAATATTGGAAGTTGTATGGATTGAGTGAGCCACAACGTACCAGCTGGGAGCAAAATCCGTTCCACCCACAACTGATCGTGTATTCGTCCACGCGTTCTCTTTAACGTGATGTAGTACAGCATCTTCATTTCGCGTGCGAGGCGTCCCCTAGGAGCGCCACAGTCGCACCTGCTGACGGTTAAGGTTCCCCATTCTAAGAGCCGTTGTGTAATTGTGGGGAAGTGGTGTACGATGGAGTCGGATGTTGTGCATAACGATCTTGATAAAGGCGACGAGCAGTTCTTCCATTACAGTGAGCTTCGGCACACAGAAGGATCAGGTTGAGGTATTCTGAAAACGTGTAATCAACCATGTTGCCCTAACACTCACAGACACGTGAATGAACCTCGAACAGGTCAAAGACGTAGGACAGACATTAAATACCATCAGCCAATGCGACGTATGCACCCCCAACCAAAATTACACTGTTGCAAACCTACCTAGCAAATATGTTTTCAATCGGCTGTAGCATGGGAATGGTACGTTTCCAGACATGGGTTCCAATTCAAAATATATTGTATTCACACCCGTCTACAAGCCCTAGAAGTTTGTAACGGGAGTTTCGGAACACCCTGTATATATTGTCATACGATAAATAAAAATAAATATTAAATTTCGTGGACGTGACTGTGACGTTGTCTTGCATTCGAGGTGGATGTGACTACATAGCCTCCAAACCATTCTCAGTCCCTTGCTCACACAGTCCTTATCGAACTTCTGAGAGGGGCCATTCCAACACGCTGGCGCGCTAATTCCTGCGCCTAATCCCAACATAAATTTAACTTGGCTCCAGCATATCTGCCCAACGCGCGTCCCAAATTCGGTTTACCATTTGTATATGATCGGAAGAGAGCTCAGACCACATTCAGTCTTCCGATCTCAGAGAGACTGTAGTGAGCTCTAAAGGTTACAGTCTTTGCTGTCTGACACTGGGTTCATATACACCTAATCTGTGGACCCTAGTACATCAACAGAAAAGAGAAAATACAGTTCCCTATTCTACAGGAGAGGAAAAAATCGTGAAAATTCCAGATCGGAATTATATGTACTCCAAGAACTGGGACTTTCTCAAATTCCATGGGGTGTAACGCAATTATACACGCAGTTATAGAATTACGTAATCAGCAGCCTGGAAGGCGCCTTGTAATGTGTCACACTGGTAGGATTGGGGACAGGAGTGTAAGGGCAGGGTGGGGGGAGGGGGGGGGGGAGACGAGGATCATCTTAGTTCAGTCCTTGACTGCTCAAGTCGATTTTAGAGGGCCATATGTGATTCCTTCGGGAGGTTTATAACATTCATCTGTAACGTTGGTTCAGGTTACACTTTATCCAAACTTCTCAAAAAATGTGGTTTTCAAAATGCATGTTTTTAAAATATAACCATGTCAGTCAACTTTGGCTCTTCCAGGCACAACAACACGAAAAATATAAAAGTTTAAATTTTTCACAACATTAACCGTCTTTATGACAGTAAGAAATGAATACAACAAGAAATTGCCCTAAAGTAAACAATTAATCGTTTTAAGGAAATTATCCACTCTGGATCCACTGGGACATACAGTTTTTAGATTCCCGTCGTTCATGTGATACATCTGAAAGCAATTTCGCATTTTTCGTTGACACAGTCCCATATCTCGAAGTTTCCATTAACTCACAATGCTTAAAACAAATTTCAGTCCTGAATAACAAGCAAAAGTGGGCCGAAAATTTAACCAATTCACGTCTTATATAGAATCTTTCTGAACATTCGAATATCTTTCTTGCACAGTTTGCGCTCGTGTTTCCTTTACATAGAAAGGTTGCTTTGTTTGAACTTACAACCACATTTCATACAGGGTGTAACGCTTGTCGGTACAGATATTCTTATATGTGGAACCTTAATATGTACACACAGCAGTGTGATGGCTGTTTTTCCTCTGTGTCTAACAGTCTTCTGACAGACGCTGCACATAATTTACTAGCTGATGTTTTCCGCACAATCATAACTGCGCCAGTAAGTGGACTACCCCTGTCAGAATAGATTTTCCCTTATGATTCCACATGTTCACACTACAACACCTGACGTGCTAATCAGGGGAAAATGGCACTAACGGCTTGCTCCTGCAACATGCTGGTTCAAATGGCTCTGAGCACTATGGGACTTAACATCTGAGGTCATCAGTCTCCTAGACTTAGAACTACTTAAACCTAACTAACCTAAGCACATCACACACATCCATGCCCGAGGCAGGATTTGAACCTGCGAAAGTAGCAGCAGCGCGGTTCCGGACTGAAGGCCCTAGAACCGCTCGCCGACAGCGGCCGGCCCTGAAACATGTACATGGAGGTACTTCCCAACCAAAAAACTAACGGCTTTAACAGCAATAATTATTAGTATGCAAATGACGTCAATACTTGGTTAATGTTGTACAGTACGCAGTCCTCAGTCACCAATAGAAATAACTGCACTTATACCCGTAGCAACCTACATGTTGGCACGAATTCTGGGTTTCCTCACGGTAAGCGGTCACCTTGAGCTGTTGTGCTTCAATACGACATGCACTTGCTTTACTTACACACTCATCTGCTGTCTTTCGAAACATTTACGGCTGCCAAGTAAGTCGACGTGATGCAGTTTGAAGATCCCGCAGGTCGGAGCAACTACGTCGTCAGATAAGTCTCTTCAACAAAAAAATTCAAAATAGTTTATTAGCATTTGGAAGTTCTTGTAATGAGTGCTTATTTTCAGAATATGCGGATGGCAAATATGATCACCAGACAAAGAAATATTCACTCCTACGAAAATCGTGAGAAGGATGTTTGAAAACCGTGTAATTCCACTCCTGGACTTGGTAACCGCTGAATTTGGGTAGTAAGTGAGTCCACAAGGTTGTGCAAGTAGCATTGATAGCGCGACTCCACCAAACTGCGGGGCTATGACACAGGCGTTTCACTGACTGTTCCATCATGTACCACAGATTTTCTGGGGGGTTCAAGTCAGGCCAATCGAGATGTAAAAGTTGGGGAGATTGCAGAAAACAAGTCACGTTTCCTTCCAGCCCGATGAATTTTGCTGTTGCTGTCATTATGCGCTCTTACGAGGTGACCGACTCCAAATATTCATCGTATGCAGTTCCCGTCCGTAATGTGCTAACAGTCGTTTAATGAACAAAGTAAGAGCATATGGACTATCAGACCAATTGTGTGATTGGATTGAAGAGTTCCTAGATAACAGAACGCAGCACGTCATTCTCAATGGAGAGAAGTCTTCCGAAGTAAGAGTGACTTCAGGCGTGCCGCAGGGGAGTGTCATAGGACCGTTGCTAATCACAATACACACAAATTACCTTGTGGATGACATCGGAAGTTCACTGAGGCTTTTTGAGGATGATGCTGTGGTACATCGAGAGGTTGTAACAATGGAAAATTGTACTGAAATGCAGGAGGATCTGCAGCGAATTGACGTGTGGTGCAGGGAATGGCAATTCAATCTCAATCTACACAAGTGTAATGTGCTGCAAATACATAGAAAGAAAGATCCCTTATCATTTAGCTAGAATATAGCAGGTCAGCAACTGGAAGCAGTTAGTTCCATAAATTATCTGGGCGTACGCATTAGGAGTGATTTAAAATGGAATGATAATATAAAGTTGATAGTCGGTAAAGCAGATACCAGACTGAGATTCATTGGAAGAATCCTAAGGAAATGCAATCCAAAAAGAAAGGAAGTAGGTTACAGTACGTTTGTTCGCCCGCTGCTTGAATACTGCTCAGCAGTGTGAGATCCGTACCAGATAGGGTTGATAGAAGAGATAGAGAAGATCCAACGGAGAGCTGCGCGCTTCGTTACAGGATCATTTAGTAATCGCGAAAGCGTTACAGAGATGATAGAGAAACTCCAGTGGAAGACTCTGCAGGAGAGACGCTCAGCAGCTCGGTACGGGCTTTTGTTAAAGTTTCGAGAAGATACCTTCACCGAAGAGTCAAGCAGTATATTGCTCCCTCCTACGTATATCTCGCGAAGAGACCATGAGGATAAAATCAGAGAGATTAGAGCCCACACAGAAGCGTACCGACAATCGTTCGTTCCACGAACAATACGTGACTGGAATAGAAGGGAGAACCGACAGAGGTACTCAAGGTACCCTCCGCCACACACCGTCAGGTGGCTTGCGGAGTATGGATGTAGATGTAGATGCAGATGTAGAATATGTGCGGTGATGTAGGCGACCAGGTCTCGCAGGAACAGCTTCGCACACGTGCAGACACGACGTCACGGCGAATTAGCAAATTTCCTTCTCCGGTAACTGACCGGATAAGCCCGTTCTGCTTCTTGATAGATCTTCCTCTGAGAACGATCGGAGAAACGTCGTTCCAGTTTAGAGGGACTTGCTGATGGTGTCACGTGGTGTAGCAGCGCACGTGCTACTGGGTCAGAGGCGCGGGCGGTGGCGACCGCTGGAGAATTAATTGCGCGGAATTGCGTTTCCGACCTTGGTGGCGCGCTGCAATTTGGGCAGCGTGCATTATGGACGCTCTGCGGCCGTCCCCAGTGGGGCCTGCCGCCCGTACTGGGCTGCCTCCGGGCGTGGCTAACAGCCCATGGGCTGTGTACAGAGTTCCAGTGCGAAATAGTCCGGCCAGGGTCGTCTGTTAAGAGGCAGTGAAAATTTGAAAACCTGCTGTCGTTTTCAAAAGCTGTGATTATGTTCATTTATAGTTTTGAAACGACTGAAACATGGATGTAGTGATCAGTTTGACAGTTACATTTGAAGCGGGTGTTGTACGTAAGCATGGGCAAATGTAGGCATGCGACAGAGTGGTGGAAAGGAGGAACCGTGTTTGGCCTTGTCCATGATCGTACGATATCTGAAGTTGCTGGATTTGTTGGTGTCTCGCGGCGGACTGTTCAGTGAGTCTACAGGCAGAGCTGTAACACAAGTAGCCACGAAACACGTTCTCAGAATTGTGATCGACGAAAGATTCTGACTCGGATGGACCAGAGACACATTTGCTGCTTGTGAATCATAATCCCTTCAGAGCCCAACAGGAATTGCTATAGGCAGTGAAAGAATACCTATTGGAACCTACATCTACATCTACATCTACATCCATACTCCGCAAGCCACCTGACCGTGTCTGGCGGAGGGTACCTTGAGTACCTCTATCGGTTCTCCCTTCTATTCCAGTCTCGTATTGTTCGTAGAAAGAAGGATTGTCGGTATGTCTCTGTGTGGGCTCTAATCTCTCTGATTTTATTCTCATGGTCTCTTCGCGAGATATACGTAGGAGGGAGCAATATACTGCTTGACTCCTCGGTGAAAGTATGTTCTCGAAACTTTAACAAAAGCCCGTACCGAGCTACTGAGCGTCTCTCCTGCAGAGTCTTCCACTGGAGTTTATCTATCATCTCCGTAACGCTTTCGCGATTACTAAATGATCCTGTAACGAAGCGCGCTGCTCTCCTTTGGATCTTCTCTACCTCTTCTGTCAACCCTATCTCGTACGGATCCCACACTGCTGAGTAGTATTCAAGCAGTGGGCGAACAAGCGTACTGAAACCCACTTCCTTTGTTTTCGGATTGTATTTCCTTAGGATTCTTCCAATGAGTCTCAGTCTGGCATCTGCTTTACCGACGATCAACTTTATATGATCGTTCCATTTTAAATCACTCCTAATGCGTACGCCAGATAATTTATGGAATTAACTGCTTCCAGTTGCTGACCTGCTATATTCTAGCTAAATGATAAGGGATCTTTCTTTCTATGTATTTGCAGCACATTACACTTGTGTAGATTGAGATTGAATTGCCATTCCCTGCACCACGCGTCAATTCGCTGCAGATCCTCCTGCATTTCAGTACAATTTTCCATTGTTACAACCTCTCGATGTACCACAGCATCATCCTCAAAAAGCCTCAGTGAACTTCCGATGTCATCCACAAGGTAATTTGTGTGTATTGTGATTAGCAACGGTCCTATGACACTCCCCTGCGGCACGCCTGAAATCACTCTTACTTCGGAAGACTTCTCTCCATTGAGAATGACGTGCTGCGTTCTGTTATCTAGGAACTCTTCAATCCAATCACACAATTGGTCTGATAGTCCATATGCTCTTACTTTGTTCATTAAACGACTGTGGGGAACTATATCGAATGCCTTGCGGAGGTCAAGAAACACGGTATCTACCTGTGAACCTGTGTTCCTTCCCTTGTTCAAACACCATCTGGGCCACGCAGACGATCTGTTACGGTGCTCTCCTTTTCCTTGGTGATCCCGAAACGCCTGCGTAGCTTACGTCACTAACGCACGCCTCTGCGGTGGTTCTCGGAATAATTCTGTTGGTGGATGATATACCATGTTATCAAAAGTATCCGGACACTCCCAAAAATATCCGTTTTTTATATTACGTGCATTGTGCTGCCGCCTACTGCCAGGTACTCCATATCAGCGACCTCCGTAGTCACTAAACATTGTGAGAGAGCAGAATGGTGCGCTCCGCGGAACTCACGGACTTGGAACGTGGTCAGGTGCCGGTGTCACTTGTGTCATACGCCTGTACGCGAGATTTGAACACTCCTAAAAATCCATAGGTCCACTGTTTGCGAAGTGATAGTGAAGTGGAAACGTGAAGGGACACGTACAACACAAAAGCATACACCAGACCTCGTCTGTACACTGACGGAGACCGCCGATAGTTGAAGAGGGTCGTAATGTGTAATAGGAAGACATCTATCCAGACCATCACGCAGGACTTCCAAACTGCATCAGGATCTACTGACATGACTATGACAGTAGGATTTCGTGGTCGAGCGGCTGCTCATAAGCCACACATCACGTCGGTTTATGCGAAACGACGTCTCGCTTGGTGTAAGGAGCGTAAACATTGGCCGACTGAACAGCGGAAAAACGTTGTGTGGAGTGGCGAATCGCGGTACACAATGTGGCGATCTGGCGACACGGTGTGGGTATGGCGAATGCTCGGTGAACATCGTCTGCCAGTGTGTGTAATGCCAACATAAAAATTCGGAGGCCGTGGTGTTACGGTTTGGTCATGTTGCGACCCTTGCTGTTTTGCGTGGCACTGTCACAGCACAGGCCTACATTGACGTTTTAAGCACCTTCTTGATCCCCACTGTTGAAGAGCAATTCGGGGATGGCGACTGCATCTCCCAACACGATCGAGCACCTGTTTATAATGCACGGCCTGTGGCGGAGTGGTTTAGACGACAATAACATCCCTGTAACGGACTGGCCTGCACAGAGTCCTGACCTGAATCCTATAGAGCACCTTTGGAATGTTTTGGAACGCCGACTTTGTGCCAGGCCTCACCGACTGACATCGATACCTCTCCTCAGTGCATAACTCCGTGAAGAATGGGCTGCCAGTCCCCAAGAAACCTTTCAGCACCTGATTGAACATATGCCTTCGAGAGTAGAAGCTGTCATCAAGGCTAAGGGTGTGTCAACGCCATATTGAATTCCAGCATTACCGATGGAGGGCGCCACGAAAGTGTAAGTAATTTCCAGCCAGGTGTTCGGATACTTCTGATCACATAATGTATTTTCACTGCTATCAAAGAGAGGAGGGATGGTGGGGTGAAGTTTCTGGTCTCCAGTCTCTGCGCCAATGACCCAGAATAAATTAAAACCTCTCCGCAGCGTCCAATAAAATGAGGGCGTACGACACTGCTAATGATGATCCGTCCGTGGGATGGGAATTTTGAGCTGAGCGTCCCACATGTTGGTATTTGAGTGTACGAGGCACCAGGTTTCACCCTCTTCCACCTCTCCTTCTCATCATATAACACACACATTACACAACAGTGTACACTATACGCTTAGCTACACTCCCCAAATATCACATATCACATATCTGCAAGCAAAGAGGCCACTGTGCAGAGAGGAAGAACACTCTTTCAGAAAGAATGCTGAACGCATCGCGTGGGATATCGCAGTCAACAGTACCATACGACTTTTAATCTGGTATTCTCAAATATTTGATCGCCCTACGTCGATGCATCTCTTTACAGGAGTCGACAAAGCGCCGTACGGTATAGATGACATGGGATACAAATTCTGTGTAGAGGTAGCACAAAATGTTTCAACGCTCAGTGATGCTCTGGAATATCTTGACTTCCATACCTCTTTCTTTCCATACCTCGGATACGATGTGTTTGAATAACCATCATTTTCAGTTTCCACAATATAAACAAAGGACATGAAACAGCAAATATATGAACTTAAGCGGTAGATAAGCACATACAACAACAAATTACTCACTATACATGTGCCTGGAGCAGTCCACGGCAGCTTATAGGCCTACCAGCTGGTGTTGACGCTATAGTCTTAACTGCCAACATTGGTCCTGTTAGCAAGCTAACAATGAGACGGAGGATCTTTGTTGCCATAACTTCGCTAGTCGTATTGTGCATGCCCACAGGGCTATTTCCTCTTAGCTCGATCCTCGACAGCCAGCGGCCTTGCCACAGGGGTAACACCGGTTCCCGTCAGATTACCGAAATTAAGCGCTGTCGGGCTGGGCTAGCACTTGGATGGGTGACCATCCGGCCTGCAGAGCGCTGTTGGCATGACCACATGCCACTCCATATCCGCACCCAATGACTCCTGTGGGCTGAGGCTGACATGGCGGCCGGTCGGTACCGTTGGGCCTTCCAAGGACTGTTTCAGACGGAGTACGGAGAGGAGTTGATCCTCGACCCTCCCACGGCTGTCACACGTGGCGCAACCACAGAAAAAGCACAGTGAGGTACAGATGTCTCAAAGCGAAGGCTGGTTTGAAATGTGTAAGGAGTTTTGGAGATAGTGAAAACTGGCCTTCTTCTGACATATCTACGTCTACAATTACATATACACTCAGCGGACCACTGTGAAGTGCATGGAAGAGGGTACGACCCATTTTACCAATTGTTAGAGTTTTTTCCCTGTTCCATACACGGACTGAGTGCGGGAATAATTATTGCTTAAATGCCTTCATGTGTGTTGTAATTAATACACTCGTTGCCTCACGATCCCAAAACTTAGTAAATGGGTTTTCTCGTGGTAGTTAACGCCTATCTTCATGAATCTGCTGGTTCAGTTTCTTCGCCGGCCGGAATGGCCGAGCGGTTCTAGGCGCTACAGTCTGGAACCGCGGGATCGCTACGGTCGCAGGTTCGAATCCTGCCTCGGGTTTGGATGTGTGTGATGTCCTTAGGTTAGTTAGGTTTAAGTAGTTCTAAGTTCTAGGGGGCTGATGACCTCAGCAGTTAAGTCCCATAGTGCTCAGTACCAGTTCAGTTTCTTCATCATCTGTATCACAAACATGACAATTCGTGCCGCCCTTCTCTGTACACTTGCAATATCTCCCGTTAGTTCTATTTGGTTCGATCCCACACACTTGTGCAATATTCCAGGATAGGACGCACGAGTAAGCAATCTCTTTTGTTGACGGTTCTGTCAGTAAACTTATGTCTGCCATCTGCTTTACTCACGAGTGATCCTAGGTGCCCACTTCACTTCATATCCCTACAAAGTGTGACACTCAGGTATTTATATGAGTTAACCAATTTCAGGTGAGAGTCACAGATATTGTAGTCGTAGGACATTACGTCCTTTCATTTTGTAAAATGCACCATTTTACATTTCTGAACATTTAAAACAAGTTATTGATCTATGCCTCACTTTGAAATGTTACCGGGCTCTGACTGAATTTTTATGCAGCTTCTTTTATTATATATAGCTGCACTGCCTGCAAAAAGTTGATGTTACTAATAAGTCCGTAAAGTCATTAGTGTACAACATGAGCAGCTTCTATAGCAGATAGTATCTTCTTAAGCTCCTTCACACTGGAACGAGTGGAAGCGAACACCAGCGAATCTGCGAATAATTGTCTAGTATTCACTACCATTCGCCTGTATCTGAACTTGCGTTTAAACTAGAGGGGACGTAAAAGGACAGGAGTAATGAATAAAGCCCATGATCTTTACGTTTCATCTCGTGGCACTAATAGCTAATCGCCACACACGTTACAACACTATATAGTTAGAACCTCGATACAAAAGTTTTGATGCTCAGAGGATTATTCTCCATGACAAGAACTCTCTTATTGGCGAAGTAAGCAAAATTCCGTAGCAAAGAAAGAATTTAGATGTCTCAATTTGTACGCAAACGTGAAATGCCTGAAGGTAGTGAACCTAACACCGAATTACCGCTGCAACATTCCTTAAGATTAGTTCAAACTTTTGCATATTTGTCGGTTGAGGCTTTTCGTCGACTTCCCATTACAGGTGAGGAGTAAATTTGTACTGACGATCGACTTAACCTGAAGATAGCCACCAAGCATTTACTCTCTAGTCATCAGTAACCGGAAACATTTACGTTAGTCGTGTTTCACACTGCAGTAGTTGCCATGTATCAGATAATTTTTGCTGTGTTCTTTTTCTGGTGTCTTTGTCCCGCATCGAAGCGAGACAGTCATGGTTAGTAACGGATTCGGCATGGTTACTTTAAGGGATCAGGTGCTGCTCTTCTATGAAATACATCTCTTTTCTTTCTGCGTTTGCCCTGTCGATCTCTTGGATATACATTCTTCTATCGGCAGCATTACATTCTCTTCAAAATACTCCATCGATCACGCAATTCATGTCAAAAACAACAAAAGTAGACAAGATAGCAGACGGGAAGTTTTCTATACTGCCAAAGCCTAAGCGAAGAGGGCACGAACTTCCTTTGCCTGTTTGCTAAAAGGTGACAACCAGCGGAACACGAGCGAACACAAGCGAATACTAATTCGAAAGGAACACGACCGAATGCCATTTGTTCATACAGTCCTAGCGTTTAACCTGAGAGAGTTCTCGTTTCCTGTTTCAGGTTCGCCTATGTTCTCTTCGTTGTAAATGGGGCTTCACATACAAGCAGAAACACACAACTTTGATATGACATCAGGGACTGAAGCTACTTTCCTCGTACACTATCGATATGCGCTGAAAAATAATAATGCGTAATGATTCTTTGAGCAATTAACGTTACGCACCTTCAGTCGACGAACTGTCGTGGCTCACGGATGCAGAAGAAGCCCTCAGACGATCTGAACGTCTCGAGCATAACTGCAACTTCAGCCGCTCGTAGCGCTGCGGCCTCTCCGTTGCTATGCAACGTATCGTTGGCTATTACGGTTTCTCCTTATTGTCGAGGGTTTGCTTTTATCTTTTCGTCTATCAGAGTCGAAGGACGCCCTAAAATTCGTTAACAAATGTAATTACTCCTCGTCAATTCTAGTGTCCGATTCCAATCGTCGGCACTGAGCAATGACGTCATACCTAATGCAGAGACCCTACATATGGGCAACCTTTGAAAGCAACTGATCAGATTCATAAACAAAAGAATGTAGCATACAGTAAAATTACAATCACAGTTCACATGATAAATTTTGTCGAAAAGAACTGAAGGTAATGAAAATTAAGAAGAATAGGAAAATAGAAATATACGTGTCTGAACTAAATTATCATCGTAAATTATGTAAATAAGAAAACCACAGAGAACCTTCAAACCCATTACAGTTTAGCGCACGATGGAGTCGTAATGTTGTGAAATAGTGTTAATTTTTAATAATTATTATTGAATCTAATGGACGTAGAACACAAGAAACGAAACTTCACAGAAAGTAGGGTGTAACAAATGTTGTAATCGGTAACTGGAATTAAGCTATATAGGTCAGTTCTAGTTACCGATTTCGACCATTCCATGGTGCATTATGTAGATCGTTTTTTCCAGCAGGTGTGTGCACTGGGGTTTAATAGCATTACTCCATACGAAGTTGCTCTCTGAACTTCTCTGAAAAAGTAACTAATTTTGGAATCGGTAACTAGAATTTACGTATGTAGGTCAATCTAATTATCGACTCCAGTATTTCGTGAATTTTCGTTATTTGTGTACTGGCGTTTTTCAGAATTTCTGTGTCGGTTTCTCCTCATTTCATGCTACATTTTCATCTCGGTGGCCCGTTAAATTTAATCAATGCTGTTTTATAGGATTACGAGTTCACCATGCACTATACTGTAGTGGAATCTAAAGATTTTCTGCAATTTTCTTACTCGCATAAATCACGAGAATAATTTATTTCGCACATAAATGTTTCTCTTATTTTGTTCTTGTTTATTCAAGTTATCATCAATTCGTCTCGACATACAGGGTAATTCGTGGCTAAATAAATAACCGCATTAATTGTGACTGTAGTTTTATCGTATGCTTCGTTCCTTTGTTTACAAATATCATAGACTGCTTTCAAAGATTGCCTGTATGTATCGTCGTTGCCACTGGTATGACGCCATTGCTCAAGCCCGATGAGTTGAATCGGACATTATAATTTATCCATTACTCCTACAGTAATTCGTGTTTTACGATTTGTGTAGTACATCGTCTTGCTATGAGATAAAGATGTCCTCAGCCTTACGGATGAAATGGATCACAGTACTGTACATGGTATTATTGGAGGTAGTTTCCTCTGGTCTCCATCAGTGCTTTGAACTGATTTACATAGACATTTAAACGAAGACCTATCTACAGTTTAATTTAAGAAAAGAAGCAACGTGGAATTGTTCAACAACAGCTTGCGTAGTTTTATACATTACGAAGCCTTTAGTGCAACCACATAGCTGGTCCGTTACTCCGTAAGATTGGATTTATTTTTTCAATAGGAGACACTGTAGAAGATGGGATGGTGTGGACTAGCTGGAACCAAACGATGCGGCGCGAAGTGCACAAGTACAGGTCGGGCCAAATAAAGGTGGCCCGAAGAACAGAGTTCCAGTGTATAAAGAAATACAGCAGAGGAAAGGAAATGTGGTACTAACCTGACTCTAGCACAGGTTGAAAGTGACCACCGTTCATCTTTTGACACTTTTGGGTCATGGTAAGCAAGTTGCTGTAGACGAATCGAGGTTGGACTGCTGGAACTGTTGCAACCTCATCCGAAATGTTAAGTCCCATAGTGCTCAGAGCCATTTGAACCATAATAAGACGGGAGGCTTTCTTCATTTATATAAATGAATGTAGCACATTATGCAATAATTGCAATCGAATCCACGTCGTCTATGCACATAATTACACTGTGCGTGCACCAGTTGTGACATTTGACAAAAGGGCTCTGCTGACGCACTTGAGACTGGCGTAATATAAACTACTTCTTATATCTGTCACTACTATTTTTGTTATTGTTGTCTTTTTTTAATTTTATCATTATTAGCGGCAGCTCTAATAGACGTACTGGCTGCATTAATTTTATTAATTCTTACTCAGTAATACTTACTTACTTTTTCTTTATAGACACTCAAAACATATTAAAATTGTCATTATTTAGGTGAGAAGTGTATTGTATGTGTGAAACCCTGAACCGATGTAAGAGAAGGTCTGATGACCATGATCACGTTGAATAAATAAATAGGCAAATAAATAAAATAAATAAATAAATAATAGCCCAGAACGGCGATCTTGGTGAACAAATACAAAAGATCAAACTGAAAATGTCGTCCTTTCTAAAATACAAATACATCCTCCCCTCCTCCCACTCGATTCTTTAGAGGAACACACATCCACATAATGAGCAGCTTCAAACATTTGATTACTTAAAAAGTTATTAATGTGTTAAATATTTGACGTTGAAACGCGTACGTTTCATATGTATTCATTACCAGCGATGGCGAGGCATGACAGAATCTCTGACCAGAGAGTTATTTATCGTTGCTACTCTGCCGGCCGCGGTGGTCTAGCGGTTCTGGCGCTGCAGTCCGGAACCGCGGGACTGCCACGGTCGCAGGTTCGAATCCTGCCTCGGGCATGGGTGTGTGTGATGTCCTTAGGTTAGTTAGGTATAAGTAGTTCTAAGTTCTAGGGGACTTATGACCTAAGATGTTGAGTCCCATAGTGCTCAGAGCCATTTGAACCATTTTTTTGCTACTCTGCGCTTGACCGCGCGAGAGTAGTGTGTGTGGAGTCGGCAGTTGCAAAATAATGAACCATGAACTGAATGTAATATCTCAACACAAATAATTGAACCTGATAAATCTTATAAGGGCAGCAACGCTGACCTTCGGCCCTGTGAAATAATTAAACCTGATAAATTCTTACCTCAGTAAAACTGCACCTATATCTGCTCTTATTTTACGGCACAGCTCCGTGCAGTGCTGGTCTGTACTTAATTTTGATTGTTGGAGGGAATGCATAGGAAATATTCTTGACTTGAAATGAATCTTTTGTTTAAAACAGTTACTTTATAAGAAAATTATTATTGGGGCAATTCTTGAACAGATTAATTACAATTAACATATGTTGTTAGCTGAGCGCAATGCTGCTTCATTACCTTCTAAAACAATATACCTCGTCCTGAATCGTGACCAGAGATGCAAGGAGAGCACGCCGCCGACACATGCAGACGCCCGCTCAGTACAACCGTCCACTCGCTACAACTACTGCAGACCGAGTGCAACTCGCAACTGACAACTCGCAAATGCCGACTCCACACACACTACTCTCGCGCGTTCAAGCGCAGACTAGCAACGATAAATAACTCTCTGGTCAGAGATTCCGTCATGCCTCGCCATCGCTGATAATGAATACATATGAAACGTACGCGTACGCGTTTCTTATAAAGTAACTGTTTTAAACAAAAGATTCATTTCAAGTCAAGTAATACTTCCTATGCATTCCCTCCAAGAATTAAAATTAAACATGAGCCAGCATTGCACGGAGCTGTGCCGAAAAATAAGAGCAGATATTGATGCAGTTTACTGATGTAAGAATTTTGGTTTTTGTGTTCAGGTTTAATTATTGCACAGGGCCGAAGGTCAGCGCCGCTGCCCTTATAAAATTTGTCAGTTTTAATTATTTGTGTTAAGATGTTACACATAGTTTATGCTTCATTATTTAATTAATTTTATTGTGGGTTTAATGAGCAATCTTCGTTAGTTAATGTTTGTGGGGAGTTTACATTTGGGTCATTATTATTCTTTAATTTTGCAAGCAGGTTACGCTTGGCTCATTTTTATTATTCAGTTAATACTGATTTTGTAAAATTTTGCGGGGAGGTTACAACGTTAGGGATGTAAGCGAGGAAGAACTGAAAGAAAGGTTTGGAAAAATGTTTGAAGTTTGTTGGAGTCGCTGAGACTTTTCACTATCTAATTCTGGGTGACTATATTGTCGATAATTTGAGCGCCTTGAGTTATGGATTGGGTTGTTTGGGGGAGACCAGACAGCGTGGTTATCAGTCTCATCGGATTAGGGAAGGACGGAGAAGGAAGTCGGTCGTGCCCTTTCAAAGGAACCATCCCGGCATTTCCCTGGAGCGATTTAGGGAAATCACGGAAAACCTAAATCAGGATGGCCGGACGCGGGAATTAGCCGCTGTCCTTCCGAATGCGAGTCCAGTGTGTCAGCCACTGCGCCACTTCGCTCGGTTGAGTTATGTTACCTTATGACATTTACACGGTTTGTAACTGGAATACTAGTCTTGCTGCTTTAAATCAAGTAACGTAAGACATTCCTCTTAATTATTAGATTACGACGGCATTTTAATGTTTTAAATTCCGTCAGAAATTACGTGATCTCTTGGAATTGAAACTTTTGTTGCCCTGGAAGCCGTTATATAGGCTACCTGCAACTGAGACTGTGCACCACTAGCCGCGTTGCCCTTTACTAATACACATTACAGGAGGCAAGTAAACAGGAAATAACTTTCTTCATTCTTATGTTTCTTTTTTTCATCGCCCGCCCCTAATTCTGAACGTTTTGTCCATGTTTAGCATCAGCCGCTGCTCGACGTAGAAATCAGGTACTTTTAAAATTCCGATTACAGTGTCTGACCTAGAATCACCTTTGCTACTCTCATTTTAAATATGAACATGACTATGCAAATTACTTTTGATGTATGTGATACCAGTTAATCTAAAATGCATCTGAATGTCTGTAAATGAATGTGAATAATGATTGTCAATAACGGTTAGAATGACTTTCTCATGAAACAATCATACACAATGGCTAACTGATGCGTAACAAAAACTGTCATGCCATCATAATCGAAACACGAGGTCACTCTTATTTCGTATCCTAACTGTGCCCACTCACAAAACAAAAACTTTTGCAAACTCCTTCTAAGTTGCCGCTGTCCGCCTCTGGAACAAACTGCCCCTTACCTTGCGCAAAATTCAACCCCCTGCTGCTTTTAAGAAGAAGCTGAAGCATTTCCTACTATCATCCTCATAATGTTATCTACAAACTTAATGTACAAGGCCAATCCTCTCATATGTCAAACAGCAAAGCTAGCGTCTCCTATCTTGCTCCTAAGATGGCTTCCTCTTCATCTGCCCGCATCTCGTGGTCGTGCGGTAGCGTTCTCGCTTCCCACGCCCGGGTTCCCGGGTTCGATTCCCAGCGGGGTCAGGGATTTTCTCTGCCTCGTGATGGCTGGGTGCTGTGTGATGTCCTTAGGTTAGTTAGGTTTAAGTAGTTCTGAGTTCTAGGGGACTGATGACCACAGATGTTAAGTCCCATAGTGCTCAGAGCCATTTGAGCCTCTTCATCTATCTCTATTAGCCACGCAATCTTCTTCTCCTTTATATTTCCTTAATTATGTTTCATCATGTCTCTATTCTTCTCCTCCCTTCACCATCAGTCGCCCTCATACTCCCTGCTGCTAGCACTCCTATCTAAAATCTCTCTCTTCAGTAATGTCTAATTATAACAGTACTTATGATCTACGAATATAAACTGTATATGTATGTATTTTTCCAGGTGTGACTTTGTAATCTTTTATTTCACTTTTTGTACTAGATGTAGTTTAACATGCCCACTAAAACATATGAATGTAAAATAAGTAGAATGCCTGGTTAGATGTAAGAGAGGGCCTGATGGCCCTTATCTTGCCAGGTTAAATAAATAAGAAAAACCATGGTCAGTTATAGAACGCTCTGTTGAATTTACATGGAATTATGGTAAATGAAACCTGTTTTTAACATTCTCTGAAAGGTTCGTTTAACCCTACAGTTTATTCTTACCATGGGAGCGGATAACTCGTCTTTGCTCTGTCTGCGCCGCAAAACTAATGAGCTGAAATAAATTACCGCGCGCTTTAATTCATTTATCACGCTGCATTAGCAAACTGAACTTTTTTGTTCTTGTTTTCAAAAATGATAACCACCGTTCACGCAATGATAGTGCAAAATTTTTAACACACACAATTTTTCACTTAAACAGTGAGGATAAGCTTCAGTCAAATGTTCCGTAAATAAATAAGAGGATAGTTTGTAATTAGACTGAAACCCTTTAATAACGGAAAAAAACTGTAACAAACATAACCTATTACTCTTTCTAAGCACTATCTTTCTCAGCACTGTCATATAGCATACTGAATTCTTTTAATGAACAATTTTTTAAATGATGTGAAATTTACTCTTTTTAGATTCCTAATGAAATATCTTTAAGACAATCTTCGTGGGGGAACTAACAAGAATCTGAACACATGACTGATTATTCTCTGGATATTCACAATACAATATAGTTAGTCGCCTTGCACTTGCAGCAAAATAAACTCAATGAAATTACCTTTTCCAGATGGGCTATCTATCCGTACAATCATACCAAAACATCCTCTACCGTCAATCACATATGGGAGCATCTCAGTTCTCTGTATGGACGTCCGCCATGTAGAGAGCTGTAGTGTACCAGTAAACGCCAAACTGGAAGTAAACAAAATAATGAGGAAGGTCACTTACAACAGTGACCGAAACGTCGGTAGTTTTACATATTGGCAATGCGGTGACACACCCAGAAAATTTTTATTGATTGTGACAATGGCCGCCGAAGCCTACGTTTCTATTCGAAGCCGATTCTTGGAATTTTTAAAGTTTACTTCCTCAAGAGACAAGAGCCGTTAATTCGAGTAGCAGTCATTTATAATTTTACCGAGCGAGGTGGCGCAGTGGTTAGCATACTGGACTCGCATTCGGGAGAACAACGTTTCAAAACCGCGTCCGGCCATACTGATTTAGGTTGTCCGTGATTTCCATAAATCACGTTAGGCAAATGGTTCTTCCGAAAGGGCATGGCCGACTTCCTTGCCTAATGCGATGGGACAAATGACCTCGCTGTTTGGTCCCCTCCCCCCAATCAACAAATTACTTCAACTACTTATGATTTTCAGCATATCTCGAACAATGACTCGTGAGACACAAAGGCGCCCATACCCGGTACCACAGGGAAGGGAGTGAAACGCCCCCCCCCCCCCCCCCCCCCCACGTTGCTCGCCGTCGACCCTAACTCTCAAGGAAAGGAAAAATTATCGTGTAGTCATATATTTTTCTTTCAAGAAAATGATTTAAATGTGGGTATTACGCAAGTTTTTATTATAGCTGCTTATAAGTCGCCATTCGTCTTCCAAAATACACTCCTGGAAATGGAAAAAAGAACACATTGACACCGGTGTGTCAGACCCACCATACTTGCTCCGGACACTGCGAGAGGGCTGTACAAGCAATCATCACACGCACGGCACAGCGGACACACCAGGAACCGCGGTGTTGGCCGTCGAATGGCGCTAGCTGCGCAGCATTTGTGCACCGCCGCCGTCAGTGTCAGCCAGTTTGCCGTGGCATACGGAGCTCCATCGCAGTCTTTAACACTGGTAGCATGCCGCGACAGCGTGGACGTGAACCGTATGTGCGGTTGACGGACTTTGAGCGAGGGCGTATAGTGGGCATGCGGGAGGCTGGGTGGACGTACCGCCGAATTGCTCAACACGTGGGGCGTGAGGTCTCCACAGTACATCGATGTTGTCGCCAGTGGTCGGCGGAAGGTGCACGTGCCCGTCGACCTGGGACCGGACCGCAGCGACGCACGGATGCACGCCAAGACCGTAGGATCCTACGCAGTGCCGTAGGGGACCGCACCGCCACTTCCCAGCAAATTAGGGACACTGTTGCTCCTGGGGTATCGGCGAGGACCATTCGCAACCGTCTCCATGAAGCTGGGCTACGGTCCCGCACACCGTTAGGCCGTCTTCCGCTCACGCCCCAACATCGTGCAGCCCGCCTCCAGTGGTGTCGCGACAGGCGTGAATGGAGGGACGAATGGAGACGTGTCGTCTTCAGCGACGAGAGTCGCTTCTGCCTTGGTGCCAATGATGGTCGTATGCGTATTTGGCGCCGTGCAGGTGAGCGCCACAATCTGGATTGCATACGACCGAGGCACACAGGGCCAACACCCGGCATCATGGTGTGGGGAGCGATCTCCTACACTGGCCGTACACCACTGGTGATCGTCGAGGGGACACTGAATAGTGCACGGTACATCCAAACCGTCATCGAACCCATCGTTCTACCATTCCTAGACCGGCAAGGGAACTTGCTGTTCCAACAGGACAATGCACGTCCGCATGTATCCCGTGCCACCCAACGAGCTCTAGAAGGTGTAAGTCAACTACCCTGGCCAGCAAGATCTCCGGATCTGTCCCCCATTGAGCATGTTTGGGACTGGATGAAGCGTCGTCTCACGCGGTCTGCACGTCCAGCACGAACGCTGGTCCAACTGAGGCGCCAGGTGGAAATGGCATGGCAAGCCGTTCCACAGGACTACATCCAGCATCTCTACGATCGTCTCCATGGGAGAATAGCAGCCTGCATTGCTGCGAAAAGTGGATATACACTGTACTAGTGCCGACATTGTGCATGCTCTGTTGCCTGTGTCTATGTGCCTGTGGTTCTGTCAGTGTGATCATGTGATGTATCTGACCCCAGGAATGTGTCAATAAAGTTTCCCCTTCCTGGGACAATGAATTCATGGTGTTCTTATTTCAATTTCCAGGAGTGTATTAAAAATACACCACACCATCAGTTCTAGGCTCCCACCTCTAACAGACGTATTGGTGCCCTTGGTGTGACAAACCAAGTGATGATATTTTGAAATGTTCACTACTAGCACAAAACAGTGTTTAAGAAACCTGTAAGATTTTGTGGTTTGCAAAACATTCCATCTATGGATTTGTTCTGAGAACCAATTGTTGTACAATATTGTCATTATTATTATAACAGCGTTGTATATATTAATAGTATGTCACATTAAAAATGTAAACAGCATACTATCCTATCCAAAAATTTATGACAAGAAATACTTCTCCAAACACACTAAACTGAAACAATTCCGTTAGTAAATCGGAATATCCGCGTGCTTCAGAAGGACTACTTCCGAACGGGAAAGCACATATCGAACATGCGAAAAAAGAGAAAGAAAAGTTATAAGAAATATCTACATCTACATCTACATCTATACTCCGCGAGCCACCTTACGGTGTGTGGCGGAGGGTACTTATTGTACCACTATCTGATCCCCCCTTCCCTGTTCCATTCACGAATTGTGCGTGGGAAGAACGACTGCTTGTAAGTCTCCGTATTTGCTCTAATTTCTCGGATCTTTTCGTTGTGATCATTACGCGAGATATATGTGGGCGGTAGTAATATGTTGCCCATCTCTTCCCGGAATGTGCTCTCTCGTAATTTCGATAATAAACCTCTCCGTATTGCGTAACGCCTTTCTTGAAGTGTCCGCCACTGGAGCTTGTTCAGCATCTCCGTAACGCTCTCGCGCTGACTAAATGTCCCCATGACGAATCGCGCTGCTTTTCGCTGGATCATGTCTATCTCTTCTATTAATCCAACCTGGTAAGGGTCCCATACTGATGAGCAATACTCAAGAATCGGACGAACAAGCGTTTTGTAAGCTACTTCTTTCGTCGATGAGTCACATTTTCTTAGAATTCTTCCTATGAATCTCAACCTGGCGCCTGCTTTTCCCACTATTTGTTTTATGTGATCATTCCACTTCAGATCGCTCCGGATAGTAACTCCTAAGTATTTTACGGTCGTTACCGCTTCCAATGATTTACCACCTATGGCATAATCGTACTGGAATGGATTTCTGCCCCTATGTATGCGCATTATATTACATTTATCTACGTTTAGGGAAAGCTGCCAGCTGTCGCACCATGCATTAATCCTCTGCAGGTCCTCCTGGAGTACGTACGAGTCTTCTGATGTTGCTACTTTCCTGTAGACAACCGTGTCATCTGCAAATAGCCTCACGGAGCTACCGATGTTGTCAACTAAGTCATTTATGTATATTGTAAACAATAAAGGTCCTATCACGATTCCCTGCGGTACTCCCGAAATTACCTCTACATCTGCATATTTTGAACCGTTAAGAATGACATGTTGTGTTCTTTCTTCTAGGAAATCCTGAATCCAATCACAAACCTGGTCCGATATTCCGTAAGCTCGTATTTTTTTCACTAAACGTAAGTGCGGAACCGTATCAAATGCCTTCCTGAAGTCCAGGAATACGGCATCAATCTGCTCGCCAGTGTCTACGGCACTGTGAATTTCTTGGGCAAATAGGGCGAGCTGAGTTTCGAACCAAAACGCATGAACGATTATTTCAGGCTTGGAAATAAATTTAAAACACCAAACAATACGAAGATATTCACCGTGTCATTAGAAAATAGAGATTAGAAATGTATAGACATACCAGTAGAATGAAACCAATCAGAATTACAAGAGAAGTAAATGAATTTTGTGAGACTAGGAGTGAAGTGAAAATATAGACTATACAATGGATTGGTGAAATAAAACGTGATCTAAAATTGGCAGCAGCCTTACAAGGTGATTTCCAGAACCAGTAACTTTTTCGATGTTAACAGCCACAAGTTCATTACGGAAAAAAAAGAAAAAGGAAACAATAGCAAAATAATTACATAGGAGCACAGACGAACGTTTCTAAGTTCTTTTTACGGTCCCAGACTAGCTCATTTACATAAAAGAGCGTTACGTTACGTCTATGTGATATTCGTTTTCAGCACACCTTAGTGCAACAATACCTTCAGCATCATGCAAACATTTTAATCTCTTTTTCTTTGCACTTGCTTTGCTGAAATAACTAAAGACTTGTTCCATGTGTTTCAGACGTCTACATTTGTGTGATTATTAAGACTTTTCTATAAATTGGAAATTGAAATTATGTTACAGATATCAGAATTTTCGCAGCTATTATGACCACTTCTATTAGGCTCACAGAAATAAATATAATATCTAGGAACTCCAGGTTTCTTTGTGAATTGTGTACATGGTGATTTGATTCTCTGACGTGTTTAGATAAACGAGAATCTCTTTGCCATGGACCTGTGGAACGAATAGTGTATTCTCTCTCTTAGCCTAATTTAGTAAGTATCCCTAATATTCTGCAGGTATCCACCTGTTCTAAAAACTACCGTCATTTTGTTTCTTTGATGCTGATAAACAGCAGTTTTACTCTAGCCTATCAGCGAAGCAAAGCCTGTCAGTCGTATTTCCATAGTACACAGGGGGAAAGCCAAAGATAATTTCTGTATACATCCAGATAACGTTCTACTTTCTTCTTTTCAAGAAACTCGCGTCAGAGATTGTACACACAACGGAAACGTATATTGTTTTCTAAAAACATCGAATGTGTAATTTTTTTGTTGACAACTCCCGGTATTGAATCTAATCTTTAGGGGAATCAGGAAGTACATTTAGGATTCGTGTGCTAAATACATCAATTCCTGAGGACGTGTTAAGTGAGGGATAATTTATTATGCACTCAAAAATGGTTCAAATGACTCTGAGCACTATGGGACTTAACATCTATGGTCATCAGTCCCCTAGAACTTAGAACTACTTAAACCTAACTAACCTAAGGACATCACACAACACCCAGTCATCTATTATGCAACTCATTTCGGTTTGATTTCGTGCATTTGCCAGAAGTTCCTTTATATAGTAGTCTCTGGTCAGAGTATCGATACGCGGCTGCATTCCAGCTCTTTAAAGTAAATAGCTTTTACTGCAGTACCTTAACGTAAATGCTGTCACGAAAAGAGCTCAAAATCACATCCTCTGCGTGACGTCTTTCGGCGCGAAGGGCTGTTGCTTGTCCGCTTCACAGCAGCAATAAACGTGGTCAGCGCCAGCTGTACGTTCAGGGTTCCCGTGTGATATCGTGTGTTCATGTATTGTTTCTGTATTCAATGGAAAGGTGCATCGATTTGAGTTTTGGAGTGAGTGGAATGCAGGAGCGAGCGCCGAATTGTAGGTGTACGTAAACGAAGACAATGCTTTCGAGGTAATTGAAATTGTTGTATCGAACGTACTGAAGCTTTTTTACTGATATGTACAACAGTGAAGAAGCCAGGAATAATATAAATTTTGCATAAATTCATAAACTGACAGTGATATTTACGAATCGATTGTACGCCGTACTAATAGTGCAGTAACATTGTAATGATCTACAGATGTGAGCACAAATTTTAATTCTCCAAGAAAGGGATATAAACCTTCACGGAAATCTACAGAATCTAATGGTTTTAAAAAGGCGTTATTGCGTAGAACTGTACTTGGTTACTATGTCAAAGGCCAGTATCAGATTTCTAGAAAAGTACAGAGCGATCTCTGCCAAAAAACTAGTTATTCTGACTCAAACACTCCTGTTTTTCCTCTTCTCCGCTCACTTCGTTTTCAGTTCAGAAAGTGAATGACGGACGAAAATTTTTAATGGATTGCAAAGACATTGCAGCAGGAAGAGCAGAGTTGTTGTGTACAACTCACTGCTTGTTGAGAACAACAAATTTGTAGTAAACTTAGATAAAACTTGGGTTCACAAAACTATACGAACATCGACTTCAACAGAAATACTGACCTGACAGTACCTACCGTTACTTTTTACGGCGTATGTCGGCCTTTTGGGTCATGGGTGCAGCAGATAAAACCTCTCAGACGGCAGGGAATATTCGTCGTCCTGCCTGTACTCGCACTGACGCGCGCAGACTGTCGTAAATAAATGCGTGCATGAGTGACACGATACAATAATGATGTCTCAGATGTTACCAAAATTAATGTTACAGTTTTCTTAATTTTGTCACTCGAAGTTTCTACTAGGTCCAACAGAACGTAAATTCGTCAGAGACATCTTTCGATACATAGAGGAAACAGCCTCGGATCTCTTACGCTGTTTTACTGTTTATCTCTTGTTACTTCTATGTTCTCAAGATAAAACATGTATGGCTTGCATATACAAAATTTGAGACCGTTCGTACTTTTTTTTGCAGTCCAGATAGGTTAGTGGTTCTGTATTTTTCTTTTCACTGGTTGAAGTCAAAAGTTATTTTTCTTGAAAACTTCTCTTTACTTTTTTTGTCATAACGACTCGTGAGAATTTACTTTGGAATTACTGCATCATTATCTATACTAAAAATAGAGTTGTCAAATGTTTTTTCGGAATTTTTACTCACATATGAAATTTTTACTAAGTGGCAATGCTGTAACACGGCTAGATGACCTTGATCTGACTAGCTCGATGACGACAACTATGATGATGAGGGCCCATACTCCGAGGAGCGTAGGGGACGATGCGGGAGGCCCGCACCGCCTACTAGGCAAAGTCCTAGCGGAGGTGGTTTGCCATTGCCTTCCTCCGACCGTAATGGGGATGAATGATGATAATGTAGACGACACAACAACACCCAGTCATCTCGAGGCAGGGAAAAATCCCTGACCCCGCCGGGAATCGAATCCGGGAGCCTGTACGCGGCAAGCGAGAACGCTAGCTGCTGACTGACGAAAGCTGTAGGGAACAGTATCTAAAGAGGTAGGATTCGTTTGCTTGCTATAGTAGCTTTCTGGGTAGCTGCTGTATAAAGAATGTAACGCAACTGCCTTAAATCTTCTGCACATAATTCAAAATAAGATTGAAAGATTTAATTTCCAACAAAGTATATTCTTCCGATATTGCACATCGCCACGTGATACGCGCGAATTTCGCCTCCCGCTCTGGTTTCCACGCGGTGCCAGAAACGACCTGTGGCGCTGTTAGTACAGAGGCGCATCCAAAGATGGCACTGCGATGCGTCGAGACAGAAGACGCAGCCTAATATGGAAGTACGAGTGCCAGAAGAAAGCGCATGCTTTCTCGGAAGCATAAAGGTTTATATACTGGAACGTGTTATTGTATTTCTGCATTTCACCAATAAGCCAGACAAAATACTCGTATTACAGAACCACAAAAGAGGAAACACCAGACCATTGTCGGTATTCTTACTCAAATCAAGAATACTTTTTTCCCCCAGATGAAATGGGCTGATTATGTTTTACGGGTAGTGCAGGGACATGAAAACCTTGTCTGAATACGAACATGCCTGTTCAAGAAACAGAGTAGTTTACATGCTGAAATGATAAAGTATTTTTCTGAAATTGTAAGTCTTTCTGTACAACTGTACAGAAATACTCTCACTATAATCATAACAACGAATCAGTTAATCACTTTCAGAGTGAAACTCAACAAGTTTGCTTCTCAATCGAAATAAGGTGTTCTTACTGTTTGTGCAATTGTTTTTATGATGAACGTAGTGGTACCAAATACACTGGATAGGAGACGTTGTACAGCGAAGTGGACGACGATCGACGTAGGTAACATCTTACATGTATACACAAATGTTATTACAATATCTATCATTAAAGCATTTATTCACTGCATTAATTACTTTGCTTCTAGCGTACGGAAACGCTGCCTATTCTTTCGGACATAATGCCTTCGGGATCCGTATGTATCTTATTTCTACTTTGCTTCTTGATTCATAAAGAGTGCGGCATCAAAATGTGTCTGCTCTTTCGAAGTTGCCGGAGAACAGACGCCACATGTAAAATGAATGTGAGCACGACCAGTTAATTACCTCTGTGCAGATGCACACCATGCTCGAACTGTTATGGGAGTCGGTGAAATGCTGCGAGTAATGAGGATAATGGGAAAGGGGCACTACATCAGTAGTGCGTGCTGTAAGTTGAGAATCTGGGTGTGATGAGTGGCATGCTAAGGTAGCGCGTGCAGTGGCGATGACAATTGTGTCCGGATGGAGCAGTGGCCGGCGCATCTACCAAGTAAGCAGGGGACCTGGCTTCGAATCCCAGTCCGGCACAAATTTTCAGCTTTCCCCATTCATTCATTAGCAGCTAATGTCAGTCACTCCCAAATGTCTTGATTCGTAATGAGTGCGGGATCAAAGTGTGTCTGTTATTACGGACGTGTCCCAAAGAACAGGCACCAGTTGAGGACGACACTGTTCAGTTTAGTGCAGGAGCACACCATTCTCGAACTCTTACTGGAATCGACGAAATGCCTGAAGTGATGAGGATAGTGGGCTGGGGATAGTTTGTGGATAAGACGAAAATTTGGGTCTGACGGAGTCGTGCTAGGGCAATACGTGCTGCTGTGGTGATCACTGTGTGCGTATCTCTCTAATATCCCATCTCACTATGCGTAATAGGCAGAAATCAGTGCTCTTTCAAAACAGCACTCAACGATTCACTTTTCTCCGTCTAAAATGTAATTCAATACAGAGAAACAATGCATTGATGGCTTATTGCTTGCTGTTGTAAAATGTAACTAAATTTATTGAACTTTTCGTGCCATCTCAGAGCGTTTACTCACGAAGACGGTGGAACAAAATATCTATAATAGGGCAGCGTGGTAGCAAAGGCAGCTGCCTTGTGAAAGATAAATGAAGTTACTTGGTTAGGACGAAATTATTCAAAGGTATCCCTACAGGTGTGTGTGTGTGTGTGTGTGTGTGTGTGTGTGTGTGTGTGTGTGTGGAGGCGCGCACGCGCGCTGGAGCGTCATATCCCCTGCTAAGCCACTGGATCGATTTAAACCAAACTTGGTGCACGTATACCTTACTGTTGCGGGGTAAGAAGCATCTACGTATCATAGTTAAGGACACATGACTTCAGAAACAATGAGATGTGTGAGAAGCTGCCGATTCATGCATGACGCTTAAATTAATTAGTTCCGTGCTACTTACTCCATTTGCAAAAAATTTCGCTGACAATACCCAAGTATGCCGTTAAATGCACCTACGAAATGGTGCCACACACAGTTCGGGAGATATGACGTCAGAAATTCTAAGATTGGTGCAAAACTACCACATCATGCGTGACATTTAAATTCATTATTTCTTTGCTACTAACTCTATTCTCAGCAAATTTTGCAGACAGTATTCACATATGCCGATGAACGCACCTACAAAGTTATATCTTTGTCTGACAGATTTTTTTTTTTTCAATTTATTGGCTTTCAGGCCATTCTCATTCAGCCATCTCAATAGTACTCGTAATGTAAAATACGACGATACGAAAATGAGGACAACATAACATCTAGCCCCATATGTCGTCATGAACAATGAAATGCGTGAAGAATTGCCGTCTCATGCATCATGTGTGATTTATTACTTCTTTGCTACTAATGTATTCGCAACATATTGCGCAGACAGTATCCACATATACTTACAAAAATATATCATTGTACGACTGTCCGCTCCTGGTAGCTGAATGGTCAGCGCGACGGAATGTCATACCTAACGGCCCGGGTTCGATTCCCGGCTGGGTAGGAGATTTTCTTCGCTCAGGGACTGGGTGTTGGGTTGTCCTTTTCATCATCATTTCATCCCCATCGACATGCAAGTCGCCGACGTGGCGTCAACTCGAAAGACTTGCACCAGACGAACGGTCTACCCGACAGGAGGCCCTAGCCGCATGGCATTGTACGGCTTAATAGTTCAAGAGATATGGCGTCATAAACACTGAGATGCGTGTAAAATGCCGCATAATATATTATTTAGTGTTAAGACCCTCTTACATTCGAGTCAACTTAAGGAAATGCTTGACACCTGGCAGCGCGTTTGAAATCTTTAGTTTCAACTGCAAAGTACAAACGGGTGTGGACGGAAACGACAGTCGCCTACAGAGCTATGAAGAGACGTTGCCATTGACACGTTTACAAAATCGCGATGTGGACTTGTGAAGCAGCTGTACTTAGACATTTCAACAGTATGCATATTTCTCTGTACGACTGTTTCATAGTTTCGAAAGAGTTTTCGCGAACGGGCTTACATAGCAATGACATTTTTTGGGTAATACTCTATAAACAAGCCTTTTTTTGTTTTCGTTTCTGATAGAAAAATTACCAAAATGAGTACTCGGCCTTTGTTGAATTTGGCAGCTAGTACTTTCTTCGTTTCGTTTCGGCCTACTAGGGACCATGGGGCTCGTTTTAACTCTCAGCTAGGGTCGTCTGCTTTTTCTTGGACCAGTATGCCTTCATCTTCTGGCTGTGAACCTGCTTCCTCTCATCCGTCGCCTTAGGTCTGGTGGTGCCTGTACACTTCTTGCTTGTGAGGGACAGAGGGAAGACTCCCAGCAGGATGGCCTGCCCGTATTGAGTTCGGTTCTCGGTTGTCTTTAACTGGATCTGCAGTTCCTCTAAATATGATTTAACACGTGTGATTCACTTGGCGTTTGACATCTTTCCCATACTTATCACTGCGATGATTCTATTGGTGAGCTTGGAGTGACTTAGGCGGGTCATGCGCCCATGGAAAGTCAGTCGTCTTTCCCTCATACATGTGACTATGTCTTCCTGATGTTCGTAGAGCTCGTTATTGTGCCTGATTCTGTGGATGCCGTCCTCCTCTCTTATGAGTCCTAGTATTCTCCGTAGGATCTTCCTCTCTTTAAGTTCTAGTGTCCTGAGTTGGGCCTTTCGATTCATCGAGAGGCACCCAGAGGCACAGAGTGCAGACGGTTTTACTACCAAGTTGTAGTGCTTCAGCTTTATGTCCTTCGATATGTAGTACATATGTTCTTATAGGAATGATAGGCCCTCTCTAACTTGGTGCACCTGGCGTCTATGGTCAAGGTTTCGCTCTCGCTTGCTGAGATCCGTTCTCCCAAGTACTTGGCTGCAGGAACTCGACACATTGTATTGTTTCCTAGTGGGATTGTGGAAGAAGCCTGCTTGATATTGGCAATGAACTCAGCCTTCTGAATTTTGACCCTCAAGCCGGTTTCTGCCGCGATACTGTAGAGGCCCTATATTTGGCTAGTAAACTCCTCCATGCTGTTGGACAGTAGGTGAGATCATCAGCAAGGACTTGTACCCAAGCTTCATTCCTGCTTCTGGTGACAATGTGGAAGTCCATTCGCTATCGATTCTAGGCGCTTCAGTCTGGAACTGCGCGACCGCTACGGTCGCAGGTTCGAATCCTGCCTCGGGCATGGATGTGTGTGATGTCCTTAGGTTAGTTAGTTAGGTTTAATCCCCGCAGGGGGCTCCCATCTTGGGAGTATGTGGGTGGCAACCACACGGGCCCTTAGCTAAGCCTGGCATTACTTCCACTTACTTGTGTCAGGCTTCTCCTATTTCCTTTCCTATCCGGCCTCCCTTGGCCAACTCTTGGTTGCTTCGACCCCAACGGTATTAGGTTTCCGAGGCAGTTCGTTGCAGTTCTGGTACCTGAAGTCACATGTCACATGCACTCCTGGAAATGGAAAAAAGGACACATTGACACCGGTGTGTCAGACCCACCATACTTGCTCCGGACACTGCGAGAGGGCTGTACAAGCAATGATTACACGCACGGCACAGCGGACACACCAGGAACCACGGTGTTGGCCGTCGAATGGCGCTAGCTGCGCAGCATTTGAGCACCGCCGCCGTCAGTGTCAGCCAGTTTGCCGTGGCATACGGAGCTCCATCGCAGTCTTTAACACTGGTAGCATACCGCGACAGCGTGGACGTGAACCGTATGTGCAGTTGACGGACTTTGAGCGAGGGCGTATAGTGGGCATGCGGGAGGCCGGGTGGACGTACCGCCGAATTGCTCAACACGTGGGGCGTGAGGTCTCCACAGTACATCGATGTTGTCGCCAGTGGTCGGCGGAAGGTGCACGTGCCCGTCGACCTGGGACCGGACCGCAGCGACGCACGGATGCACGCTAAGACCGTAGGATCCTACGCAGTGCCGTAGGGGACCGCACCGCCACTTCCCAGCAAATTAGGGACACTGTTGCTCCTGGGGTATCGGCGAGGACCATTCGCTACCGTCTCCATGAAGCTGGGCTACGGTCCCGCACACCGTAGGGCGTCTTCCGCTCACGCCCCAACATCGTGCAGCCCGCCTCCAGTGGTGTCGCGACAGGCGTGAATGGAGGGACGAATGGAGACGTGTCGTCTTCAGCGATGAGAGTCGCTTCTGCCTTGGTGCCAATGATGGTCGTATGCGTGTTTGGCGCCGTGCAGGTGAGCGCAACAATCAGGACTGCATACGACCGAGGCACACAGGGCCAACACCCGGCATCATGGTGTGGGGAGCGACCTCCTACACTGGCCGTACACCATTGGTGATCGTCGATGGGACACTGAATAGTGCACGGTACATCCAAACCGTCATCGAACCCATCGTTCTACCATTCCTAGACCGGCAAGGGAACTTGCTGTTCCAACAGGACAATGCACGTCCGCATGTATCCCATGCCACCCAACGTGCTCTAGAAGGTGTAAGTCAACTACCCTGGCCAGCAAGATCTCCGGATCTGTCCCCCATTGAGCATGTTTGGGACTGGATGAAGCGTCGTCTCACGCGGTCTGCACGTCCAGCACGAACGCTGGTCCAACTGAGGCGCCAGGTGGAAATGACATGGCAAGCCGTTCCACAGGACTACATCGAGCATCTCTACGATCGTCTCCATGAGAGAATAGCAGCCTGCATTGCTGCGAAAGGTGGATATACACTGTACTAGTGCCGACATTGTGCATGCTCTGTTGCCTGTGTCTATGTGCCTGTGGTTCTGTCAGTGTGATCATGTGATGTATCTGACCCCAGTAATGTGTCAATAAAGTTTCCTCTTCCTGGGACAATGAATTCACGGTGTTCTTATTTCAATTTCCAGGAGTGTACATTTGTGCCGTGATGAATTGTTCCAGAATCATGGTGTGTGGGTTACTTCCTCGCAAGCTGTAATCCACCTTAAACAAATTCACGCAAATGGCAAATTCTCCTGTCATTTTCTCTAAAGACCAATGGCGATGGGATAAGAACTGGAAGTCTGGACCGGCACATTGGCGGCAGGTGCGTGATGGTCGCCTTCCTGAGAACCCGTGTGACTACTCGGGAATCCGGTCCTGCATCTGTGACTGGGCAGGCCTATTTAGGATGACCGCTGCCCACCCTGAATGGGGAAGGCCCTAGAAAATGTGGGCTAAACATCGGAAGTCACACTTGAACCGGGCTGGGAATCCGCACCCAGTAGGTCACTCCTTATAATGCGGACGTAAACAAAAGAAAAATGAAATGATTATGACAATAGGGACATGGAATGCCAGGACCCTCCTGGACGTGAACAATTACAGGGCAGCGAGAAGAACCGCTCTTATCACCCAAGAACTAGATCACCCAAGAACTAGCCCGGCTTGATATAGATATGGCTGCTTTCAGTGAGACAAGACTCTCAGGTGAGGGACACATTAGTGAGGTACGTTCAGGGTACACCATCTTCTGGAAGGGAAAGGATGCAGGAGAACCACGCATCCATGGTGCAGGATTTCCCGTAAAAACGAAAATAGTCAAAGATCTTCGACTTACACCTGTCTCAATTAATGAAAGACTGATGACTCTTAGAGTACCCATTGGTTCCCGCGGTGGTCTAGCGGTTCTAGGCGCGCAGTCCGGAACCGCACGACTGCTACGGTCGCAGGTTCGAATCCTGCCTCGGGCATGGATGTGTGTGATGTCCTTAGGTTAGTTAGGTTTAAGTAGTTCTAAGTTCTAGGGGACTGATAACCACAGATGTTAAGTCCCATAGTGCTCAGAACCATTTGAACCCATTGGTTCAGACAGTTTCATCACCTTCGTCTCCGCATATGCTCCTACTTTAGACAGTGATGAAGACACAAAGAATCAGTTCTACCACCAACTGAACAGTACTCTCTCTTAGATACCCATTAAAGATAAATTAATTTCACTAGGTCATTTCAATGCCAGAGTGGGAAGGGACAACCGTTTTTGGAGAGACGTCATGGGTAAACAAGGGGTCGGAAACTGCAATGCAAATGGGTTGTTAATTCTTGGTCTATGTGTTGAGCACGAGCTTTTCATCTCCAATACCCAATTCCGCTTCCCTAACCGCTATAAGACCACATGGATGCACCCACGCTCCAAACATTGGCATCTTATAGACTACGTTATTACTCGACAGTGTGACAAGAAAGACATTCTCATCACAAAAGCAGCACTAAAAATTGACGAGTGCTGGATTGACCATAGACTTTTAGTCAGCCGTTTGAGAGTACCAAAGTATCGCAAGCCACGATCCCACTTTTCAAACCCACCACGCAGAAAATTCAACATAAGCAACCTGAACAATAAAAACGTTCGCTCACACTTCCAAGACACACTGTCTGAACAACTTAACAAAGCTCCAGCAACCACAGATGATGTCGAACAAGAATGGACCACATTAAAGAACATCATCAAAGAAACTGCTGAGAATGTTGTTGGTTTTAGTGCACTGGTTTGGTGACAACCATGGAGAAATCCAAGTCATCATCAATGCAAAGCGGGACGCTTACCTATCCCTTGCTCAAGATCCGTTCTGCGCAGAAAAGAAAGCACGCTTTCAAGAACTCAAGCAGAAATGTCAAAGTGAAATACGAGCAATCAAGAACAAATGGTGCCAACAAAAAGCCACAGAACTCCAAAATCTTTCCGATGCAAGGAGCCTGCGTGGCTTCTACGCTGGTATTAAAGAGTTGTATGGACTTACCCACTCTTCATCAGGAACACTGAAAGCTGTTGACAACTCCACCATTCTTACTGAAAGTCAGGACATCTTAAATCGTTGGAAAGAGCACTTCAGCTCACTGTTAAACCGCCGTTCTACTGCCACTGGAGATTTTCACAAAAATGTCCCACAGCACCCTCCACAACCCTGGATGGCTGATTCTCCAACTTTTCAAGAATTTTGCAAGGCACTCAAGAGTGCGAAACCTCGGAAGGCTCCTGGACCTGACAGCATCCCGATGGAGCTTATGGAGGGTGGCGGCTTGCCTCTAAAAACTAGACTCTTCTCACTCATTCTATTAATGTAGGAAACCCGCAAGGTACCAGCTGACTTGAAGAACTCCACAATTGTCACCATCTTCAAGAAGGGTGACAGAAGTGTCTGTGGTAACTACCGGGTATATCTCTACTCTCTGTCACTGGCAAAATTTTTGCAAGAATCCTTTTAAATCGCCTCCAGACACTTTCAGAGACTATACTACCTGATTCTCAATACGGGTTTCGATCTTCAAGAGGGACAATTGACATGATTTTCTGTGCACAACTACAGGAGAAGTGCTGAGAACAGCAAAAGCCTTTACTACTTGTTTTCTACGATCTAGAAAAGGCCTTTGATATAGTTCCCAGAGAATCCATGTGGATGGTCTTAAAATGCTTCGGCTGCCCTGAACATTTTCTTGACTTGATTGAAGCTCTCCACGATGATATGACTGGACAGGTCCTCTGCCAGAATGAAACAACTGGTGGATGCCCAGTAACAAGTGGGCTTAAGCAAGGATGCGTTCTTGTACCAACATTATTTGCATTGTATCTGGCAGCTATGCTTTACCAGACATCCGTAAACAATACAGGAATAGAACTAAAGTACAGCTTCGATGGAGGATTATTCACCAGTCCAGACTCCATTCAGAATGGTTCACCAGTACCACTCTTGTGACAGAGCTGCAGTATGCTGATGACAATGCTTCTCCAGCTCATTCACCTGCAGAGTTGCAGCTGTAAGTTGATTCCTTCAGCAGGGTATACGAACGATTTGGTCTCTCCATCAATATTCCAAAGACAAAGGGAATGGCGCAATCAACTCCTGGCTCCTCCGTTCCTGATTTCAACATATCCATTTATGATACACCCTTGGCATTAGTGGAGCATTTCCTCTACCTAGGAAGCATACTGTCATCTAACTGCTGATCTGGAAAAGATGTGGAGAATAGATTACGCGCTGCCCATGTAGCATTTGGACATCTTACAAAGCGTGTCTACCTGAATAAAGACCTAACACTGTATACCAAACTGATGGTGTACAAAGCTGTAGTCATTTCCACCCTGCTATATGGTTGCGAAACTTGGGCGATATATTGCTGTGATCTGAAGAAACTAGAACGCTTCAACCAACAGAAGCTAAGATATATCATAAAACTGAAATGGTATGACTTCATATCCAACACGGCTGTTTCTGAGAAAGCAAAAATGTGTTACATGGAAGCTCTTATCATTGGGCATTAACTTAGATGGGTCGGACATGTCCAGCGGATGAAAAATGACAGACTTCCAAGCCAAATGCTGTGCAGCGAAGTGAGCACAGGTAAAAGGCCACGAGGTGCCCCTCTCAAACGTTATAAGGATCAGTACAAGAAAAATCTGAAAAACATGAACATCGATTGAGTAACTGGTCCACACTAGCAGAAGATCGAAGTCGCTGGCGCTCAGTTACCTCAAATGCTCTTCAAAACTTTGAGCTGGAACGTCGAAGAAAGGAGAATGGCAAAGGCCGGAGACCTAAACTCCTTCAGGCTCAGCCACGTCCTCCACCTTCCATCAGCTGTAATGTCTGTGGCCGCCTGTTCCACGCTAGAATTGGATTGCTAAGCCATCAACGACACTTTCACGCCTGAACCGTGACAAAGGAAATCTCAGGAGAGAAATGAAAACTCGGCTACGAGTATCAGCCGACGACGAGTTAGGTTTAAGTAGTTCTAAGTTCTAGGGGACTGACGACCTCAGATTTTAAGTCCCATAGTGCTCAGAGCCATTTTGAACTATTCTCTGCTAGTATGTTATAAATATGTACATATAATGTTCTGAAAATAATGCAAGTTAGTTAGAGACCGCGTATGGATCCTCAGAGTAGCAAACACAAAGGCTAAGATTCAGTTGCAGTTGGTGCAGTGTCTGTATTTGACAGTTTCCGTATAATTCGATGCAAATGTCCCTCGTGCATGTATGCATATCTGAAGGAACAGAGGGTCTACAGCCGTATTAATTATGAAATGTATTCGCAAATTACGATTACGGTATCATGTCGGCCATATGGTTGACTATAGACACATGATCAGAGACTAGAATTCTTTCCAAAGCAAGGGAAACTGAGGAGAAAAGCACTGTCTCTGTCCCTACCTGGTGATCACACGAAACGTGTGCGAGCACTGCTCGACATAGACACTGTGACGCATGGTAGATTGAATCGGTCCACGAACCATGCACACGGAGTCGAATTGGTTAAGGTGACAGCAGAGGGAAATCCGAGTTCTAGACCCGGTCCGGTACTTGTTTTCAAGTGTGTATAATAAACGGTACAGTTGACGTAACATCGTACTGGCATTTCCTAATTCAATGAGGCTGTAGACAGTCGCCGGCCGGGATGGCCGAGCGGTTCTAGGCGCTATAGTCTGGAACCGCGCGACCGCTACGGTCGCAGGTTCGAATCCTGCCTCGGGCATGGATGTGTGTGACGTCCTTAGGTTAGTTAGGTTTAAGTAGTTCTAAGTTCTAGGGGACTGATGACCTCAGATGTTAAGTCCCATAGTGCTCAGAGCCATTTGAACAATTTTTTTTTGTTTTTTTTTGTTTTTTTTTGTTTTTTGTAGACAGTCGGCAGTGTCTGTTCCTCCGGACACGCAAGCATGTCTGAGGACATTTGCATGGAACTTTTCGGACACTGTCAGTTACAGACATAGAACTTTAGTACTTCTTGAGAAAACAAGGGAAACTGACGTGAAAAAACACAATCTCTCTCTATGCGGGAATCACACGAATGGTGTGAGAGCATGACGGGACGTATATAATGTGACATAGGGATTTTCAATCGATCTGGGAGGTGTGAGTGGATAGCCAAAGTCGTCGCCGGCATGGTAGCTCAGCGTGTTCGGACAGAAACATATGTTTTCAGTATACAACTTGTCTGCATCTCTTGGTCTAGTGGCTAGCGTAGCTGCTTCTGGATCACGGGGCCCCAGGTTCGATTCCCGGCCGGGTTGGGGATTTTCTCTGCCCGTGTACTGGATGTTTGTGTTGTCCTCATATCTCATCACTATGATCACTCGTGACAGTGAATAGAATGGACTGTGTACAAAAATTGGACTGTGAAACAATTGGGACTTTGCACGGCTGCTGATCACCGCGGAGTTGAGCGCCTCACAAACCAAACGTCATCATCAGTACACAACGTCTGACAAGGCTACAACGCTTTTATAATGCAGGAGAGAATGATAATATAATCTACAGCACGAGTTATTGATAAAATAATATTCTAGCTTCTAGTAGCTAAATGCTTTTCATTTAACAAAAAGTGAGCAAATTGTGAACTCATATTTCAACGCACGGAAGGGTATCATCGGAAGTATGAATGCGGACTGAAGGCAGATTAACTGTGCAGATATTTACAGTACACTTCTGAAGTAACCTATACATTCTCCCAATAGTCACCACGGTAAGAAGCTGAAAGGAGATCATTCATTGTCTTCAGTATTATAAAAATTTCCTGAACAGCTCGTGCCGACACCAAACAAAGCCGGAGTGCTCCCTAAATCGAACTGAAGAGAACAGAATTTCACGAGAATCAATACCGCTATCGTGAACACACATTCGAAGTATAGCACCTCTTGTTTACAAAAAATGGCGAATGATTCGCGTTAGCAGGTGACCTGAAACGACCTCCAAAGATAGGAAATGCGTCAGTGGAGACACAGAGATTGCACAAAAAGCTTATTTCGATTAATCGAAGGTGACTATAGTGGAAACGCAGAAAGCGTTGCAAACACAACTCTCGACTGAAAAAACACTGAAATATTGTGAGCACAAATGAGATTGCAAACGAAAAGGCAACTTTCAAAGTTGATATTGTATAACCTGGGGATCTATACTGCGTATCTGATAAGCAATTGTCTCTCCACGGAGTTCAACAACAGCGTAGTTGTTTCTCCACAAGTACGCCTAGTTCTCGCAGTAACTGCACGATGTGAACATGGGCCGTCCCAGCCATACAGCCATAATTCTTTACGCGGCACTTCACTCTGTAATAACTGCGGTCTGAAGTGTACGGCGTAAAGAGGACACAACGGTGCTATAACACCGCAAGTTTCATGCCCTTCTTAAGCTAAAGCAGCTTATCTAAGAATCATCGACCTCGCAGTCGGCGTAGAAATGTACAAATTACGAATTGCATTAAACTGTAAAATAGTAATTTCGAAAAATTAGAAGGGAAATCTGTTTATTAAAAAGACAGGATTCTAAACTTTTATCACATAGGGAGGGTCGTTTAAACTAAAACGTCAAAATTTCTCTAGAAATCCGCATACTGCATAAGGCCAGTAAAGATCAAACACGCGAGAGTCTTACAGTGTCTTCTTAGATGAACTTATTTAATTTCCTTATTTATTTAATAAAAAAGTCAATGTTAGGGTGACCTAAATAACGTTAAACTGATTGCATTTGTTGATCTGTCTCATAAATGATTCCCTACAACACAGTATTATCTTTTCCCGTATGCATTTGTAACATGTTCAGTCATATTTGTGTGTGATTTCCTGATAACTTTCTCTTATAAAAATACGATAAGAAGAATTCAAGATAAGCGCACATGACAAAAAAAAAAAAAGAGGTCACCACAGGAAGAAGAATGATAGTAGTATACAGAGTGTAATGGACGTAAGTGTGGATATTTCTGCATGTGGTACGTTAATATGTACACAGATGGCTGTTTTTCTTTGCGTAGAACACTATTACCACAAACACTTTACAATCTGCTGTATCCCGCACAGTAGTACTGCATCACTAAGTGTACAACGTCCGTTTTGCGTCCACGCGTCCGCACTTCAACACATGATCTGCTGCCCAGGGGAAAACAACATTGACAGCGTGCTTTTGTCTCACGTACTTGGTGATACTAACCAAGCTGCAAACATTAGAATCATAATGGATATAATTATTAGTGTGCAAATGACGTAAATACTGAATAATGTTGTTCAGCACACCGTCCTCAGTCAGGAACAGAAATATCTGCACTTATGCCGGTTATATCCTGTATTATAACACCGGCCGTAGTTGTAATGACGGCTTCAGTTCGGCGAGTAAGACAGTCCACGCGGATCTTCATACGGCGAAATGACGTTTCTTAATAAACGGGAAAACTGCCCACCACAGATAATTCTGAAAATCGTGTACGAATCAGTTGCTGTCACAGAAGTAACATCCGGCGTTCCCCAAGGAAGTGTTATAAGCCCTCTGTTGTTCCTGATCTATATTAACGACATAAGAAACAATCTAAGTAGCCGTCTTGGATTGTTTGAAGATGATGACGTCATTTACCGTCTTGTAAAGTCATCAGACGATCAGAACGACTTGCAAAATGATTCAGATAAGATATCGGAATGGTGCGAAAAGAGGCAGTTGACCCTGAATAAAGAAAAGTGTGAAGTTATTCACATGAGTACTAAAAGAAATCAGCTAAATTTCAATTACGAGGTAAGTCACACAAATCTGCAGGCTGTAAATTCAGCTAAATACTTAGGGATTACAATTACAAATAATCTAAATTGGAACCATCACATAGATAATATTGTGGATAGAGCAAACCAAAGACTGCGATTCACTGGCAGAACTCATAGAAGGTGCAACAGGTCTACCAAAGAGACTGCTTACACTACGCTTGTTCCGCCCTATTCTGGAGTATTGCTGTGCGGTGTGGGATCCGCATCAGATGGGACTGACAGATGACATCGAAAAAGTACAAAGAAGGGCAGCTCGTTTTGTAATATCGCGAAATAGGGGAGATAGTGTCACAGACATGATACGTGAATTGGAGTTTTTTTTTTTTTGTAGTTTTAGGGTGCACAACTTCAATGGTCATTAGCGCCCTGACTACGTTAAGAATGCACCGCGTGGCACAAGTTTAAAACAGCAACGAAACGGAAAACACGATAAAAGACAGACTGACAGGCATAGGATTAAAAAACAGCATCATCAAATGTCCTTAGAGAGGTTTGTCAAATTGATAAAACGAAGAACACGAGCAGCTGCTCGTGGGTCATCCGCTAAAATTTCATCTAAAGTACATGCCAGGTTAAGATCTAGACGCAGTGTGTTAAAATCCGGACAGGACATTAAAATGTGGTGGACCGTCAGCAATTGCCCACATGGGCAGAACGGCGCCGGCGCAGCCGTCAGCAGATGGCGATGGCTGAACCGGCAGTGTCCAATGCGTAACCGGGCCAAAACGACCTCCTCCCGCCGAGAATTGGAGTGGCAATCATTAAAACAAAGGCGTTTTTCGATGCGACGTGATATTCTCATGAAACTTCAATCACCAGTTTTCTCCTCCGATTGCGAAAACATTCTTTTGGCACCCACCTACGTAGGGAGAAATGATCATCACGATAAAATAAGAGAAATCAGGGCTTGCACAGAAAAATTTAAGTGCTCGTTTTTACCGCGTGCCGTTCGAGAATGGAACGGTAAAGAGACAGCTTGAAGGTGTTTCACTGAACCCTCTGCCAGGCTCTTTATTGTGAATAGTAGAGTAGTCACGTAGATGTAGATAGATGTAGATGCATGTCTGTGAATGCGTATCTCCCACTTTCTCTGTCCAAAGTATTTCGATGTTTCATTACGTTTGAGTGAGTGAGGGGTACATAGGAGTTTAGTAACCAACTGAATGAAACACAAAGCGGTGCCCACGATGAGATCGTGCGTGTTCATTCTCGAGTGTTAAGCGAAGCACAGTTCGTAGAAAACGTGTACGAGGCTGTTTGCACAAGACCTGTAAGAGTGAAAGTATTTTGCCAAAATCTTCAACAAAGCCTGTGGTGCAAAACTTAGTGTTAGACTGGTACGAAAAAGACCACGTAGCCAATAAAAACCGTGACTGTACGAAAAGAGTCCGAGCACCAGAAAACATGTATAGAGTGAAGGAAAGCTCGGAACGAAGTCCGACGAAATGCCAACGCAATTTATCTGTGCAAGTGGGAACTACGAAATCATTGTCTCAAAGCATTATCAAAAAGGATTTGCATCTGTATCCTTACAAATCTAATGCTGTTCTTGAGTCCAGAAGAACTTCCACGTGTAGAGTTTTGCTGGTGGTTTCTGAGTGAAGTGGAATCAGGACTTTTGGATCCTCAGTTTTTCCACGTCTACAAAGGCGGCATGGTTAAGACTGTCAGGGTACGTGGACTCAGAGGACCCACGCCGTTACTAGGTTTTCTAGACGTCCCTGTTTCCGCCTCAGTTCCGGTTTCAGATTAAAGAAATCGGTGCCCCGAAAAATGCTTTCGGAACGGCAGTTTGTCCACAATTTCGGATTTCAGAGAAGTATTCTCACACTGACTATTTTTTCTCCAAATTCTTGCGTGGAACTGTATTTCAAGTCCGTCTGTTAAGTTAAATAATGGAAATTATTATTATCACAGTTGACTAGAACCTTAAGGAGTATAGTAGTGACGCGCGGTAACGGTACTGAGATTCCATTATTGCCCCTTATCTCAGTTCAGTTTAATTCCTGCAGAAACGTGGTCCTCCGTCTGAGTCGTTTGGCATTTAATTTTTTCTTAAAGTGTTTGAGCGATTCAGATGAAATGAAAATGCCAAAGTGGAAGGGCTCATTCCATGAAAAATATTCAGAAAAATGGTTCTTCATAAAACAAAGGAGAATAATTATGATCTAGGATGTGTAATTTGTGAGTGTTATATTTCCTTTTCACAGGGGGAAGAGCAGCATAAAGCAGAGAACGTGAAGCATAAATCAAACATGTATTTTGAAAGCACTTAAAACGACCATTAGTTTGTTTCAAATTCATTTAAACAGGGAAAATTAGAACAGCAACAGAATTAGCAATGTGCTATCATACAGTTAATGAAATCAGTGGACTGTACTTTTAGGTTAAGCACTAAACTTCTTAATTATTCAGAACCAGCAAAAAATGTGATATTGAACAGAACGAAATGAAAAGCATTTGTAAAATTAGTGTTAGCGCTTGACACTGTCAAACAAATATGTGATGAGCTTCCCAAGGTCCGTTGATTTGGTACAGCTACAGAACCTAGTGATTATAAATCTGATAAAATATTTCCATTAAATATTTAGTACTTTACACCGAAAAAAATGGTGTTCAAGTGAAATCACTTAGATTAACTTCTCTGCCAAGTGAAACTGCCTCTGTGATAAGTACGTTTTGCTTCACTGGCTTAGAGAAAAACACGACTGATAAAAGCAAGTGCAAAGCGTTTTGCAATGACAATGCTAAATGTACTTCAGAGAAAAATATATACACTCGAGAAGGCAGATAGTAGTATTATATACTGAAGAGCAAATATCGTCCCCCGCAAGCACGCAGAAGTGCCGCAACACGACATGGCATGGACTCGACTAATGTCTGAACTGACACCGTGAATCCTGCAGGGCTGTCCGCAAGTCCGTAAGGCTACGAGGGAGAGGAGATCTCTACTGAACGGCGCGTTGCATCCCAGATATGCTTAATAATGTTCATGTCTGGGGAGTTTGGCGGCCAGCTGAAGTGTTTAAACTGAGAAGAATATTCCTGGAGCCACTCTGTAGCAATTGTGGACGTGTGGAGTGTCGCACTGTCCTGTTGGAATTGCCCATGTCCGTCGGAATGCACGCTGGACATGAATAGAGCCTTAAGTACGTGTCACCTGTCAGAGGCGTATCTAGATGTATCAGGGGCCCCATATCACTCCAACTGCACACGCCCCACATTACAGAGCCTCCACCAGCTTGAACAGTTCCCTGCTGACATGCAGGGTCCATGGATTTATGAGGCTATCTCCATACCCGTCCGTCCGCTCGATACAATTTGAAACGATAGTCGCCCGAGCAGGCAACGTGTTTTCAGCCATTACCAGTCCAGTGTCGGTGCCGACGGACCCAGGCGAAGCATAAAGCTTTATGTCGTGCAGTCATCAAGAGCACACGAGTGGGCCTTCGGCTCCGAAAGCCCATATCGACGATGCTTCGCTGAATGGTCCCCATGCTGACACTTGTTAATGGCGCGTCACTGAAATCTGTTACGTTGAACGATTCTCTTTAGTCGTCGTTGGTCCAGTTCTGGCAGGATTTTTTTCCGGCCGCAGTGATGTTGGAGATTTGATGTTTTGCTGGATTCCTGTTATTTACGGTACACTAGTGAAATGGTCGTAGGGGAAGATCCCCACTTCATCGGTAGCTCGGAGATACTGTGACCAATCGCTCGCGCGCCTAATGTAACACCACGTTCAGACTCACTTAAATCTTGATGACCTGGCATTGTAGCAGCACTAAGCGATGTAACAACTGCGCCAGACACTTGTCGTCTTAAATAGGCTTCGCCAACCGCAGCGCCGTGTTATGCCTGTTTACATCTCAGCATTTGAATACGCATGCCTCTAGCCAGTTTCTTTGACGTTTCAGTGTAGAAGTAGCTGCGACTTTGGAAGATGTCGGGGTGAGAGAACAGCATAAAGAGGAAAAGTTTTCACCTCTGAAAGTAACGTCTGTCTTGCAGAAAATAGAATTTGCATCTGCATCATAAATTTCATTCATATTTTGAACATTTTCAGGAAACATACGAGGATTGTTTGAGAAATGGTCAACGAACTTTAAAAAAATCTGTATTTTCAAGCGGATATTGTCGGCCTCAGAGCCTTTTTGGAATGAATTGACAAGGACAGTAACATTTCTTCAGGTAAAAGATTATCAATAGACTATAGCGCATTGTTTGATCAGTTTTGATTCCTCAACCAAATCACTACACCACATCTCAGCACGAACTGTGATAATTAGTCTAGCAAATCCTGTCAGAAGAAATGGACCAATTTCTTTCAACAACTTGGACGCGTAGAGCAGTATGAGCAATTACTAAACCTGTGCGAATTAATATGGAAAGAGTATGCTCCCTCATGAATTTCCAGTGACTGAGAAACGAAGCAGATTGCTAGTATCAACAGTTGAGACAATAGTAAAATGAGTTTTTAATTACGGAATGAGCTGCTCTGACGTTTAGGATTACGTTATTCATCGGCAGGATCTTCTCTCTAAGGCTCGGAAATTCAATAAATACCAAATGTAGGAGAGCGCAGATAATTTAAAATGTAATTTTTTAGTTGTATACGGCCAAAACTCATCATTTTAACATACTTAAATATTTAATTTTTTGCTTCATAATGCAAAGATGTTAAAAATAGCTAGATGATTTTATTATGTAGTCGCAAGTATTGTGGTGATGATATTCTTCCTTTGATTTTACTAAATTGATAATACGTAGCACTATGTGTCATTTATTTATTTTACTGTATCAGCTGAATGCAGCTTTGGGTCTTCACGCTACAGTTAGCTGAAGCGATCCTCAGTACAGTGGTTGAAATGAGAGCGTTCAGAAGTGCGCGCGTTGGGCAGTGCTTCGGCTCTTCAGCTGACTTGGCAACTATAAAGCGATCCACCTGCTACTCGCATTACACACGTCTGACGAACTTTGTATGAGAGTATATATATATACATATATATATACACTCCTGGAAATGGAAAAAAGAACACATTGACACCGGTGTGTCAGACCCACCATACTTGCTCCGGACACTGCGAAAGGGCTGTACAAGCAATGATCACACGCACGGCACAGCGGACACACCAGGAACCGCGGTGTTGGCCGTCGAATGGCGCTAGCTGCGCAGCATTTGTGCACCGCCGCCGTCAGTGTCACCCAGTTTGCCGTGGCATACGGAGCTCCATCGCAGTCTTTAACACTGGTAGCATGCCGCGACAGCGTGGACGTGAACCGTATGTGCAGTTGACGGACTTTGAGCGAGGGCGTATAGTGGGCATGCGGGAGGCCGGGTGGACGTACCGCCGAATTGCTCAACACGTGGGGCGTGAGGTCTCCACAGTACATCGATGTTGTCGCCAGTGGTCGGCGGAAGGTGCACGTGCCCGTCGACCTGGGACCGGACAGCAGCGACGCACGGATGCACGCCAAGACCGTAGGATCCTACGCAGTGCCGTAGGGGACCGCACCGCCACTTCCCAGCAAATTAGGGACACTGTTGCTCCTGGGGTATCGGCGAGGACCATTCGCAACCGTCTCCATGAAGCTGGGCTACGGTCCCGCACACCGTTAGGCCGTCTTCCGCTCACACCCCAACATCGTGCAGCCCGCCTCCAGTGGTGTCGCGACAGGCGTGAATGGAGGGACGAATGGAGACGTGTCGTCTTCAGCGATGAGAGTCGCTTCTGCCTTGGTGCCAATGATGGTCGTATGCGTGTTTGGCGCCGTGCAGGTGAGCGCCACAATCAGGACTGCATACGACCGAGGCACACAGGGCCAACACCCGGCATCATGGTGTGGGGAGCGATCTCCTACACTGGCCTTACACCACTGGTGATCGTCGAGGGGACACTGAATAGTGCACGGTACATCCAAACCGTCATCGAACCCATCGTTCTACCATTCCTAGACCGGCAAGGGAACTTGCTGTTCCAACAGGACAATGCACGTCCGCATGTATCCCGTGCCACCCAACGTGCTCTAGAAGGTGTAAGTCAACTACCCTGGCCAGCAAGATCTCCGGATCTGTCCCCCATTGAGCATGTTTGGGACTGGATGAAGCGTCGTCTCACGCGGTCTGCACGTCCAGCACGAACGCTGGTCCAACTGAGGCGCCAGGTGGAAATGGCATGGCAATCCGTTCCACAGGACTACATCCAGCATCACTACGATCGTCTCCATGGGAGAACAGCAGCCTGCATTGCTGCGAAAGGTGGATATACACTGTACTAGTGCCGACATTGTGCATGCTCTGTTGCCTGTGTCTATGTGCCTGTGGTTCTGTCAGTGTGATCATGTGATGTATCTGACCCCAGGAATGTGTCAATAAAGTTTCCCCTTCCTGGGACAATGAATTCACGGTGTTCTTATTTCAATTTCCAGGAGTGTATATATATATATATATTCCGTGTCTCCTAAACAGTGGGACCTATTTCGACCAAATTTGGTACACATTTCACTTACAGTTTCGGGGTAAGAACCACCTACTATCAAAGGATCAAAGGGGCGTGGGTGGAGGTGATAAAGTAGTGTAGATCACGAAATCGTAGACTTTACCCATCCAGTGTTTGAGAATGAGAGCGCTTTGTGACTTGCAACAAACTTTACACGTAATTTGAAACTTCTACGAAACTTTTTCTCACTAACAACCCTCACATAATTATGATAGGGAAAAAGAGCTTATCGCTTTGCACTTCTTTCGCTGTTCATGCAGCAGAACTGCCACATCACGCATGATGTATTATTTCCTTACTACTAACCGTATTCACGACACATTTTGCAGACAATATCCACGCGTACCACTCAATGCACGAGCGAAATTTTGTCACTGCACGAAACATGATTCAGAAGATATGACGCCATAAACACTGAGATGGGTCAAAACCTGCCACATTGTGCATGATAATGTAACTTATTTTCTCTCTACTTCTAACTCTATAAAACTTCGCAGCCAGTATCCACATATGTCGCTGAAAGTACCTACACATTTATTTCATTCTACGATGCATGAGGCATGACGATGCAGGAGGCATGACGTCCTATGAACTGAAATGCGTGAAAATATGCTGCATCATGCACGAAGTTTTAATTAATTACGTCTTTACTGTTAACTCTATTCGCATCAATTTTTTCAGACGGTATGAAGTATACCACTGAATGTACATGCAAAATAGCATATTTGTATGGCACATAGCTCAGGATGGGGCGCCGGCCGATGTTGCCGAGCGGTTCTAGGCGCTACAGTCTGGAACCGTGCGATCGCTACGGTTGCAGGTTCGAATCCTGCCGCAGGCCTTGATGTGTGTGACGTCCTTAGGTTAGTTATGTTTCAGTAGTTGTAAGTTCTAGGGGACTGACGACCTCAGATTTTAAGTCCCATAGAGCTCAGAGCCATTTGAACCTTTCTTGTTTTTTTTTTTTTTTTTTTTTTTTTTTTTTACAGGATGGGGCCAACGTGATACACAGGCGCTGTGGCGTGCGTCACAGCACCTGACACTACAGCTCTTACGAGTGCCTAGAGCCGTCTTCAGCGGGGAGCGACTTACGTTTCAGCCGAGTTAATTTCCGAGTTAAATAATTGATACAGTCATATTTGAAAGGGCCTTGCTACAAATTTTGACAAAGTAAGTTAAGATCGGTGCTAGATTCTACACGGGTAAAAACGTCTTTTTGCATGAAAAGGACTTTATTCCACACATTGTAAATGTGTTTCTGTGACTTCATACAACGACGTCATTTTCGATTGCGGTTTCCCCTGGAAAGGGCTTTGCTGTTGCAATTGGGATCATCTTCTTTCCATATTTCAACTGTTATTTCTGAACAGTGTTGTGAAAAGTGAAATGGCGTCCAATATTTAGCTCGAGCGTAGTGAAACTCCATAGAATATTTTATTTTAGGAAGCATCCGTGGTTTTTAATTTTGAGAAGGCTTACACTGCAGCAGTGACTATTAACAGCAACAAAATCCAAGACATACGACGTTTCCCTGGTAATATTCCGCATTAACATAGATATTTCTGTGATGATTTGATGTTCACAAATGTTCAAATGTGTGTGAAATCTTATGGGATTTAACTGCTAAGGTCATCAGTCCCTAAGCTTACACATTACTTAACCTAAATTATCCTAAGGACCAACACACACACCCATGCCCGAGGGAGGACTCGAACCTCCGCCGGGACCAGCCGCGCAGTCCATGACTGCAGCGCCCCAGACCGCTTGGCTAATCCCGCGCGGCGATTATTTGATGGAACAGCCTGTACGTAACAGTGTTGTTGCTGATGATGCTCAGTGAAACCAGTTTGTATTTTCCTTGATTGGAGTGAGAATACTGAGAAAATTTACGGGTAAAAAACGAGACAACTAAAAACACTACTATGAAGGTAACTTGACTATAAGAATGAATTACCTCCTCAAGGAAAGGAACTTATTTCAAAATTTTTGATTTACTTTTTTTAAAACTGCATAATCTGAAGCAATGGCATAACATCCATTTAACTGTGTTATTTAAGCATTGGAAATCCCATACTGCTTCAGTTCATATACTCACCCGAAGAATGTTTCCTTCAGTTCCAGAAAACTTAAGATTTAGGAGCAAAGCCGGCCAAAGTGGCCGTGCGGTTAAAGGCGCTGCAGTCTGGAACCGCAAGACCGCTACGGTCGCAGGTTCGAATCCCGCCTCGGGCATAGATGTTTGTGATGTCCTTAGGTTAGTTAGGTTTAACTAGTTCTAAGTTCTAGGGGACTAATGACCTCAGCAGTTGAGTCCCATAGTGCTCAGAGCCATTTGAACCATTTAGGAGCAAGATCCTTTAAAAAATGTCTGTATCAATTCTTAAATGCGCGTTTAAATAACTGTAAGCTCTCGATATTACACGAGAAATTTAAGACCTGTAGTGGGTACCGTTACATTGACATATTCATATCCTGCAGGTCCTGCACGGAGCCAAGCATTCGCGATGTGTAGTGGGCAAGGCGACTATTGGGACGTCAGAGTTCGTTCAGGATAAGTCACATCATAGAGATTGAGCTTTGTGACATTCAAACTGCAGGACGAAACTCGCATTTCTATGCCATCGGTGTTTGCTAAACTTATCGAGAAGGTTGTATATACAAGGTTACTGGAGCATTTAAATTCGCATAATTTGCTGTCAAATGTACAGTTTGGTTTTAGAAATGGTTTAACAACTGAAAATGCTATATTCTCTTTTGTCTGTGAGGTTTTGGACGGATTAAATAAATGGTTGCGAACGCTAGGTGTTTTCTTTGATTTAACGAAGGCTTTTGACTGTGTTGACCACAAAATATTACTGCAGAAGTTGGACCATTATGGAGTAAGGGGAGTAGCTTGCAATTGGTTCGCCTCTTACTTTAAGAACAGAAAGCAGAGGGTAATTCTCCGCAATATTGAGAGTGGTAGTGATGTTCAGTCCCAATGGGGCACTGTTAAGTGGAGCGTTCCCCAGGGGTCGGTGCTGGGGCCACTGCTGTTTCTTATTTATATAAATGATATGCCTTCTAGTATTACAGTTGATTCAAAAATATTTCTGTTTGCTGATTACACCAGCTTGGTAGTGAAACATTATGAAATAATGTAGTTCGTGGCTTGTGGAAAATAATTTGATGCTAAATCACAGTAAGTCTCAGTTTTTACAGATTGTAACTCGCAATTCAACAAGAACCGATATTTTGATCAGACAGAATGGGCACATTATAAGCGAGACGGAACAGTTCAAATTCCTTGGCGTTCGGATATATAGTAAGCTCTTGTGAAAGCCCATGTTCAGGATCTTGTTCAGAAACTAAATGCTGCTTTATTTACCATTAGAACATTATCTGAAATAAGTGACAGTTCAACACGAAAAGTAGGCTACTTCGCATATTTTCATACGCTTATGTCATATGGTATTATTTTTTGGGGTAATGCTTCTGATTCAAAAAGGGTATTTTTGGCTCAAAAAGGGATGTTCGAGCTATATGTGGTGTAAGTTCGAGAACCTCTTGTCGACCCCTATTCAATAGTCTGGGAATTCTGACATTGCCCTCACAGTATATATTTTCTTTAATGTCGTTTGTTGTTAGCAATATTAGCTTATTCCCAAGAGTTAGCAGCTTTCACTCAGTTAATACTAGGCAGAAATAAAATCTGCATGTGGAATGTACTTCCTTGACTCTTGTGCAGAAGGGAGTGCACTATTCTGCTGTATACATTTTCAATAAGCTACCACAAGAACTCAAAAATCTTAGCAGTAGCCCAAACGCTTTTAAGTCTAAACTGAAGAGTTTCCTCATGGCTCATTCCTTTTATTCTGTCGAGGAGTTCCTGGAAGAGCTGAAAAATTAAGCAAATTCCAGTGCTACATTGTTGATTTTCTTTATTTAAACTTACAAACTGTCGCCTGAATACGGTTCTTATATTTCATTTTATCTGTTTCTACTATCGTGTTATAATTTCATGTATTGACTCATTCCATGACCATGGAGACTTCTCCTTAATTTGTTCCCACGGAACAATAAATAAATAAATAAATAAAATAAATAAATAGGTACAGGTTGTAACCTCCCCACAAAGTTCATTTACATTTAATCTAAGCGCAAAATTCATTTACATTTAGCGTGACCTCAAAACAGAAAAATTCCTAAACCTCTCAACAGTAAAAAAAATTATAATTATGTCGTTCACATTCAGTATAACATCCCAATAAAAAAAAATTCAGTAACCTGATAATAAAACAATGCAACTAACCTCTCACTTAAATTGTCGCTCACTTATGACTTTTCAATAATTCACTGTGAATTTAACCAGGTAAATTTTGGATGACAGCAGTGCTGCGTCATGGCCCTGAAAGATCATTCTGATTAAAAAAAGGAAAACTTCTTACCTCAATGAAGTCGCCGGATATATCTGCTCTTACAGTAAATTTTTCCGGCACAGCTCTGTGCAATGCTGGCCGACCTATCAGTCATTTATGAAAGAAAGCAACTGATTTTTCTATTGCAATAATCGGGATGATCATGGATGGGAGAAATTAGTAAATTCTTTAAATTGAAATGAATGGTTGTTAAAAGTTACTTTTTATGAGGAAGATTATTATTACGAGAGTTTTAAAACATTTACATGCGACTTGAGATAACATTAATACATATGCGCGAGGCTGCTTTTTACCTTATTCAATAATGCTCAGGCTCCGGCATCGCTGCACCACGACCGGCCCAGCCAACACGATACACCATACCAGACCAGAGCAGACTCCAGACTAGCAACAACTTACTGCTACAGCTACACAGTTCCTACTGCATTCAGCACTGCTCTTTGGTCAGAGACCTTGCATATCGCAGGCAGCACATGAGCAATACATCGAAATTACATCTGCTCGGACCTCCACTGGGGGGGCAAAAATTTGGCAGCGATGGTGAGTCAATTGGACTTGCCATGAGCAACAAATTTTTCTAAAATCTACTTAATTAACTAAGTTTACAGTCACAGAGTACATATATATATATATATATATATATATATATATATATATATATATATATATATATATATATATAAGTGCAGAACATGAAATGAAATAGAGTGCACATGCACTGAGTACAGAACATATCAAGCAATGACAAAATGTATACGCAATGAGTACAAAACACATTAACAAATGATATAATGTGCATACGCACTGTATATGTTTTTTACCATTTTAAAAGAACTAGGAAAGGAAAGGGAAGGATTGCATCATGGTTGTAGCACAGTAGGTTGCACGTAGCTGCACTGAAAGTCCATATCTTTCTACAGAAGCACAACACCAAGTGAGACAATCTGAAGTTCTCTTCCCTGAAGTATTCATCAGTCTAGCCAAGACACTGAAATGTCGTATTAATATCCAATGTTATCATTTTGGTAGTACATTAGGTACACCAAATAGTGGGACCATAATAACATCTCCATCGTTCAAGGTGGTGGACAGCATGATGTGTCAACACCACATTCTTGTAAGGTACACCAACGTAGAATTAGTGCAAAAACCAAATATAGTGCTCGATGATCATGAGGATAGACAGGACAAACGGATATTGCAGTAATTTCTGGTAATTAGGTCAGAAGGTGAAGGACATTAAGTCTTATGCTAGTCATCATTGAGAATTACACTAGTCTATTAACCGATTTGAGTAATTGTTGGCACTCATTGCCTAGTTACTAAACATTTCTGTACTATGTATGGAGTATTACAGAACATCATTCATAAGTCATCCGATTACACTAAATATTGGCACTCATTGGCCAGTTACAAAGCATATTTATGCATTGTTCAGGAGTCATCATTCAAAGCAAGAGTTAATTAATGGCATAGCATTAACATAATTCATCTAGTAATAGTAATCGTTGGCACTCATTGGCCAGTTACTAAACATTTTTATGCATTGTTCAGAAGTCATCATTCAAAACAGGAGTTAATGAGTGTAGCATCAAGCTACTGGTATTCATATATAATAGCATGTAAGTGACATAAGACAAATTTAAAATATAAGAAACAGTGGCATTCATTGGCCAGTTACAAAGTATTCATATAGTTTTATAAAACATTATTCAGTATTATTCAGAAGTCATCATTCAAAATGAGAGTTAATTATTGGCATAGCATTTATAGAGTATAACAAAAATATTATTTACTGAAATTATTGGCATAGCATTTATGCATTATTACAAAACATCATTCAGTATTAGTCATAACTCATCATTCAAGTGACATAGGACATATTTAAAATGTAACACACTATAACTATTACTCAAGATCTGTGTTCCAATAATGCATAGATATAATGGATTCAATACATCTGACAAATCTGCATAATATGTAGTACTATAAATATCTCTTAAACTAGTAGCATTATTTGGGACTGGTAATACATTATTTTTGTGCCAGCAGTGCATTGCGTTGGGATCGATAATTAATTGCTGGGGCATGAAAATATTTGCTTTTGACTTATTGCTGCAAATAACGATTAATAACGTCATTCGTCGTGAGTCAGTTGTAGCAAGGTTATGAAACAAGTAGAGTATATGTGATCACATTCATGAATGACACACACAAATGGGTAAAAAAATGCAAGTACTAGAACAGGTTTAATGACTAACTGCTTATAGCACATTAATTTCATGAATAGCTTCTCCTGGAAAAGGAATACAAAATGGATCATTGAGCTGAAAGAAGACACGCATATTATGCTGAAAAGTAGTGAACTTCGAATTAACAGGTAATGAAACGTGTACTCAATATGTATGTACTCTAGCTGTTCTTTCCAAAACATTCAGTCATTATACCATGCGATATAAGACATACTGTCAAAACGAACTTCAGCATATACTTAAATAACTACATAGCATTTCTTAACTAACAGTAAATATATAAACTTCATCTTTATCCTCTTCTGCAAAGAAAACCTTCATTATTCATATTACCATAACTTCATCACTATCATCAGCTACAAAGAAAAACCTCATTATTCATATTAGCATATTCTTCATATAACTATTCATCATCATTCATTATCATCTGTAAAAAGACATTTCATTATTCATTATTCATATTACCATTTACTTCATACAACTATTCATAGTATAGAGTTTCTTATTTCTAGCATATTTCATCACTAAAACTAAGGTGTGTAGTTCTGTCTGACAGCCTGAATCAATCGCCTCGTATTCTGAAAGAAAAATAATTAGTTAAGACTGCTATCATACGATGTGTGTATAGTATATTCTTGTTAATGCTTGTTAATTCTGATCCATTTATTCTTCATCACAAGGTATTCAATTTTCTTTCGTTCATTCCGAAGGTCAAATTCCCATTTCATAGTAATCCACTGTGGTTTGTTTATTTCTTTTACACGTTATTGCTTTCTGAAAATGATGAAAAAGGATTAATATCTTGCATTTAAATCATATATCCATTAAATAAAAACTGGTTTCTAGTGGTATAATTAAGCATACAGCATAGCATGACAGAAAACGTATTATGTCAAAAACATAGACAGTTTTCAAGTGCAAAAAAATGTACACAGAGTATCATAATGTAGTAGCAAAAAAAATGTAAAATAGTCACGATGTTGAGATATCATAAGGCAAAATGTCAAAGTCAACTGGTGTTTCTTATATCTTAAAGATTTCGTAGTGCATACAAACAAAATAGGAAAACAATCATACATACACGAAAAATGGAAAATGTGCATAGTCTGATATATAACGACAACAAATGACTTTCTTTGTGTTCAGCTTGTATGTTGTGTAGTTGACAGAGGCAAGAGTTGGAGACTTTAATGGAGAAAGAATTTGATAAAATTAATATGTCACTAGATAGAATTGCATAATTGGTCATAAAATATGTAAGTTTATCTGCAAAATGTGCACAGTCTGATGTGTAGCGACAAGAAAAGCGACCTGCTAACCTTACCTTGCCGGGCACTTGCCAAGAAAAAATATGATAATCATCAGTAATCGTTCATATAAATATAATTGCATAAGTGGCCATAAAAATATCACTAAAAGGCATTACAGTGTGATAAATCGTAAAGTATGTTCATTCAATACGGGGTTTAATATTGGAGACATGGTGATTGCCTTTACTTTTTCTGGTTCTCAGAGTTGCGACGTGTACTACATTGGGGTGAGGAATGGTGCGAATTCTGTATGGACCTGCGTATAGAAGCTCAAATTTACTGCATCTACTCTTTCCTCTGTTGGATAAACAGTGTGTGCGTACTAATATCTTCTGTCCAATGTGAAAGTCACGGCGTGTACAAACCTGTTTTTGCTGTCTTCTCCGGCGCTCCGCGGCACGTTTGATGTTGTTCAGCGCAATGTCAATTATTTCATGGTGTCGTAGTCGACGAGATCTAGGAAAGGATACTAATTCTTTAATTTTGTTAGGTGGTTCAACATTTTTCAGTATAACAGTCGGAGATAACGTAGTAGATTAATTTGGTATGGAGTTAATAACATCCTGGAATGACAGTATGTGTGTATCCCAATCAATATATTTTTTATAGCAGTATATTCTACATAGTTTACCAATTTCTTTCATTAGTCGTTCACAAGGGTTCGAAGAAGCGTGATACTTGGATATATAGATCGGAGAAACGTTTCTTGTTCGTAACATACGTGTCCATTCAGCAGATCGAAACTGTGGTCTATTGTCGGAAATTACTTTCAATACATGCCCTACATGAAATAGAAAATGTTTTACAAATGCTTTCGAAACAGATTTAGCAGTAGCTTTGCGTAACGGAGTGAAGGTTACAAATTTCGAAGTGAGTTCAACAGCGACAATGATGTAACAAAAACCTCTATTAGTTCTGGGAATCGGACCAAAAATGTCTACAGCGCCCATGTTTCTCAATTTAACAGGTACAATGGGATGTAACGGAGGAATATGTGAAGTCGTGTCTGACTTAGCTTTCTGGCAGATTTTACATGACGCTAAAACTCGTCGAATACGTTTCTCCATGTTGGCAAAATAACAGTTCTGTCTCAGTATAAGAAAACATTTTCTGGCTCCATAATGTGCGTAACTTAAATGAGTATACCAAAATAATTTGTTAACAAGCTCGTCAGGAATGCATAGTAACCAATTGTCGCTGTCAGGGTGAGAGCGGCGAAACAAAATGTTATTGCATACAGTGTAATGGTTTCTAATGGTAACATTATTCCTATCTTGCCAAAGGTGTTTAATTTCTTTCCATACGTTGTCTTTGCACTGCTCCTGTGCTATATCTCGTAATGACGGCGAAATGAAATTTTCAAATGCAACTTGTTGAATATACATGACGCTAAAATTTGCTTGGCAGAAGTTGGTTGCGATGTCTTGCTGATTGTTGCTGAGAGAACTGGATAGTGCGTCTGCTACAATATTTTGTGTACCAGGAATGTGAACAATTGTAAAATTAAATTCCTGTAAATAAAGTTTCCATCTGCTTAATTTGTCACGTGTAAATTTTGCTGAAAGTAAAAACTGGATTGCTCTATGATCTGGTTAACGGTCGTATGTCTTCCATAAAGAAAATGCCGAAATCTCGTAAATGCCCATACAACACATAATGTTTCAAGCTCTGTGACAGAATAATTGCATTCAGCAGGTGACAGAATGCGACTCGCAAAGGCGATGTTTTTAATTACTGTAGAACCATCTTCTTTAATTTCCTGAAAAATGTGTACGCCTTAAGCGGTGTTAGAACTGTCGGTGGCAATGGAAAAATTTCTAGTAAGATCTGGATGTGATAAAAGTGGTGCATTCAACAAGGCATGTTTCAAATAACATTTTCGTGAACAAGATTCTGTGTATCAGAAGCATTTCTTACGTTGCTGGAAGATGCAACCTGTACTGTATCTAGTAAAATTCTATCTGACGTGCTATTATTTGCGGGAGGATGCTGTGGCATTTCGACTATTTGTACTGTTTTGTTATTTCGTCCTGACGTATTACGTTCGGGATGATACCGACTGTCTGGTTCATTCATGATAATCTGTTGTTGTGGTTGATTATGCTGCTGGAAAGACCGACTGTTATTTAACGTACGCTGAAAATTGTGCTCATTACTTTTACGTCTGTCATGATAGTCATTGCTATACGGCGCATTGCGATATGAGTTAAAATGGTGTGTTTTCTGTACGTACTGATTTTCTTGTTGCTGTGCGTTACTATTTGGCGAAGCCGACGCTATACGTGTAGGCGGCGAAACATTAAAGCTTGGTTTACCTTGCAGACTCCATTGTTGGTTAGGTATGCTAACCAGCTGGTTTTGATGCTGTTGCAGGAAAAAACCCTCTATTGTTGCCAAAAATGCGTCTGCGATAGCTAAAAATTTTGTGCATACTAATGATTAAAATTTTGCCTGTTATTAAAATTACGCTGGTAGTTCTTGTCATTTCAAGAGAGTCCAATGAAAATTGTCACTTTCGGTAAAACTTGTCATATCAGGTTTTCATTATTCATTCTTAATTCTAGATATATCGATAGTTGGAGAGCTGTTTTGATAGATATAAAGGATAGTAAAAGAGATGGCAGCAGTGCAGAAAACTAAAGATGAAATAGCACTACTACGGCTCGGGGCCCTGTGCACGCTACGGCACATATTCATGAATCCCCTGAGGTCAATTACGCACTGCAAATAAATTTTAGTTTCCGCGTTACAGGCAATGGCGGTGAAAATTCAAAAGCAAGTTGTTGTATCCAATCCAATTCTAGTTTCTGCATTACAGGCCAAGCTGGAGAAAATACAAAAGCAAATTGTCGTATCCAGTCCAAAGGGTGAATCTGTGTTCTGTCATTATTAAATACCTTAAATTTTCTCACGGATAGAAAGTGCTTGTAATCAAAATTTTCGTCTCTGAATGTCCGAACAGGTTCAGGATTGTATGCTAATCTGTTTGTCTGTCGCTGTTCGGAATCTAAGTCATGTACTCTCTGTAAATTACCTAAATTACACTGGCTGTGTGAATGTGACAAATGTTCACAATGTGGCGTATGCTGTGACGTGTTAGACGTGGAAACATTTTTCATTTCTGTCACTTCTTGCTGTAAAGACGACACTTTTCTACGCAATGTATTATTGGACGAACTTATCTCACTGATTGTATGCTGCAAATTTTCGAATTCGGGCGATTGATTGAAAGAAATTGGTAATGTATCGTCTGATTGGGTTTCATTGTTATTTTCGATAACGTCAATACGACTGGCCAATTCATCATATTTTTCACTCAGTGCTTTTACCTGATCATCGTTTTTAGTATCACAAGCATTAATTTGTTTTTGTATTTTACGTGTGGTTTTGCTCAACTTTTTAACGTCTGCTTTGATGGCATCGGAATCCTGTATTAGTTCGAACTTTTCAAGTCTGTTGGTCATTGTCTGAAAGTCTAACGTGAATGTCTGTTTTCGTTTTAAGATCGGAGATTTCATCATGCAATTCGTTGTTCAACTGTTTGATAGTATTAATTTCGTCTGATACTGTAGCAATATTGTTGTCTACGTATGTTTTTGCTTTCGTAAACAATTTACGCTTATCTTCCTGTCTTTGTACAGTAATTGTTTCCATGACTTGTTGCTTTACTTTATTCTGTTCCTGTATAAATTTACTGTAACGCGTTTCACTGTTGTGTAGGTGGTGATTAAAACGTTCGTCAATTTGGCTGTTCTGTTGGTCAAATTTCGCGTCTACTTTCGCATTCAGTGTGCGTGAAAGTTCTGCTGACGTTAATTTAAACTCGTCGCGTAACTGTGTTGCGTTTTCAGAACGTTGTTTAGCGACTGCACTAATTTCGTCTCTAAGTAATTTAGTTGTGGCTGCATGTGTATTACTTAATTCTTGAGCCACAGATCTAATTTCTGCACTACTGCTCCTAGTACAAGCCTTAATTTCCTCACGTAATTGTTCCTTAATGTCATGACATTGCACGGCAACGGCTGTAATCTATTCACTAAGCTGTTTGAAATTGTTGTCTTGTTTTTCATTCGACTGTTTGGAATTGTTGTCTAGTTTTTCATTTAGTTGTTGTTTGAGATTTTCATTATTTTCATTAATTTGTTGTTTGAGATTTTCACTAAGTTGTTTGTGCTGTTCATTAAGTTGTTTGAAATTGTTATCTTGCTTTTCATTGTTTTCATTAATTTGTAGCAATAATGCCATGATTTGATCCAAGCCAAAATTAGCGACTCTATTTTCTATGCTGTGTGTTGGTGTATCTGTATTTGTCGCGTTTTGTATAACCATTTGGTCATTCTCTGATTCTTGAACAGGTTCGCCAATTGGATGTGCATTATTCATGCATTATTCATGTTTCATTATTTTCATTAATTTGTTGTTTGAGATTTTCACTAAGTTGTTTGTGCTGTTCATTAAGTTGTTTGAAATTGTTATCTTGCTTTTCATTGTTTTCATTAATTTGTAGCAATAATGCCATGATTTGATCCAAGCCAAAATTAGCGACTCTATTTTCTATGCTGTGTGTTGGTGTATCTGTATTTGTCACGTTTTGTATAACCATTTGGTCATTCTCTGATTCTTGAACAGGTTCGCCAATTGGATGTGCATTGTTAGTCACCACCTCGGAATCAAATAAATCTGACGTATTTTGACTACATTGTTCATCTTCGTGAGAAAAATTTATCTGTTCACTATGCAAATTTTGCAAACCGGGTGTGTCAAACTGGGCAGCATTCATTGTATCGGAACGTGCCACGTCATCAATTGTTAAATTTACTGTGGACATAATTGAATTTGTTTGCCCATCATTAGGATTTAACTCAATACTAGTGATCTGCAGGCACTGATTGTCTGTAATAAGGGGATTATCATTATTACACTGTGTGTCGCAAGTATTATCGGTCAAATTATTCGAGTCGGCTATTTCACTCATTGTACATCGCGATGAACTGTTAACAGTTTTTCGCGGCATTTTTCACAAATCAAAATTAAGCACAAAATGAAACAAAGACAAAGCGAAATGGAACAAACAATTACAACAAAGAGCAATAAATTGCCGATGATCTGTGAAAGAAAGAGTAACAAATTAGTAAATGCGTTGCGCCAGATGCAAACTACATTTAAAATTAAGTAAATAAGAGTAGATATATAACTAACTACTTCTCAGAAATTCACAAAAATACGATCCTGGCCAGTTGTCGACAAGTGTAACCTCCCCACAAAATTCATTTACATTTAATCTAAGCTCAAAATTCATTCACATTTAGCGTGACCTCAAAACAGAAAAATTCCTAAACCTCTCAACAGTAAAAAAAATTATAATTATGCCGTTCACATTCAGTATAACATCCCAATAAAATAAATTCAGTAACCTGGTAATAAAACAATGTAACTAACCTCTCAATTAAATTGTCGCTCACTTATGACTTTTCAATAATTCACTGTGAATTTAACCTGGTAAATTTTGGACGACAGCTGTGCTGCGTCATGGCCCTGAAAGATCATTCTGAATAAAAAAAAAGGAAAAATTCTTATCTCAATGAAGTCGCCGGATATATCTGCTCTTACAGTAAATTTTTCCGGCACAGCTCTGTGCAATGCTGGCCGACCTATCAGTCATTTATGAAAGGAAGCAACTGATTTTTCTATTGCAATAATCGGGATGATCATGGATGGGAGAAATTAGTAAATTCTTTAAATTGAAATGAATGGTTGTTAAAAGTTACTTTTTATGAGGAAGATTATTATTACGAGAGTTTTAAAACATTTACATGCGACTTGAGATAACATTAATACATATGCGCGAGGCTGCTTTTTACCTTATACAATAATACTCAGGCTCCGGCATCGCTGCACCGCGACCGGGCCAGCCAACACGATACACCATACCAGACCAGAGCAGACTCCAGACTAGCAACAACTTACTGCTACAGCTACACAGTTCCTACTGTATTCAACACTGCTCTTTGGTCAGAGACCTTGCATATCGCAGGCAGCGCATGAGCAATACATCGAAATTACATCTGCTCGGACCTCTTACAAGGTGAAATATGAGAACAAATATGGGTGAAATATGTTAGGTTTATGCGAAATACATGCGACATATGCCTACTGTGGCAATGTTAGTTTTATGCGAAATACATGCGGCATATGCCTACTGTGGCAAATCTGTGTGTAAAAAGCTCCTCCCAAACTTCTTGATCAGTTTCAACCAAACGTGGTACACATATTACTATCTGGAAATAAATACTGTGGGGGTAAGAACCGGCCATCTCCTACTAGTATGGGCACGATAATATGGAGAAAAGAGGAGAGGAAGGGATGAGCAGAGAGAGAGCATGGGAGGAGGACATGGACAGAAATAGAGCGAAAAGTAGGAGATTGTCAGAGACATGATGGAGGAAGTCAGTGAGGGGGAGACGAGATGGACAGAGAAGAGAAGTTGAAGTAGGTGGACAAAGAAGGGGAGGAGGGGATGGACTGAGGAGGATGGAGGAGGAAATGGGCAGAGAGATGGTGAAGAGGAAATAAACAGAGAAAGGGAAGAGGAGAAGGACAGAAACTTGAGATTGACTGGGAGAGAGGAACAGGAGATAGACAGAGAGAGGGGAAGTAGTAGATGGACAGAGAGAGATACAGGTAGTGATGGACAGCAGAGTAGAGGAGGTGGAGATAGGTGGGAGAAGGAGATGATTATAGAAGAGGATGGAGGAGATGGACATAGAGAAGGGGAAGAAGGAGATGGGCTAAAAGCTTGGAATAAATACATACCCGGGAAACGCCGTGTACTCAGATAGTTTTAACAACAAAGGATAGTGCCAGATCTAGATTACATTCTAATTGGATAATAGATAACTGACTGCACTGCTTCTAGATAGCCACATTGGAATCGGTAAAGTTCTGTCTGTCTGATTAGATAGGTGTCTTTTGTTTTTTGGAACGTGAAGAAACACACTTAGGCCTTCTAGTTCACCAAATGCTATTAAATTTGTGCATCGTGAATTCGAGTATTTCTGAGTGTGGTTGACCGGCAGAACAAAAAAAGTGAAAATGTATCTTTGCACAGAATATTTTATTCAGGTTTTTGCTGAATCTTTTACAGATTTGGGACGGCAATGTGGTGACTCTGGAACTTTCTTCTTCTCTTCTTTTTTAATTCATCCAGAGCCGTAACTGTTCGCTCTTCTTTCCCTAGAACATTTACTGACTGAAGGGCAACTATTATTCTGAGGTGTCAGGACAGAGGACCTGCCTGTGAGAGCCACTTGTACCCCTAGCGTGATTGGCTAGCTGCTGTGGTTCGCTATCTCCCGACTGAAAGTTGTAATTTGCTCGCATCTTTAACGTTTTTCAACGGTTTTTAAGCGTAAGATAAGTGTGCCCGTTTCTTTTTCGCAAATTAGTACCCTTCTAGTCTATTTAAGAGAGATATACCGCTTTATCAGACGGCATGTGGGAACTCTGGCCATAATGCATAAGAAAATCCGCACAACACTTTGGTGATCCGCTGCATTATCTCAGAATTGATGTTTACTGCACAATGTCTAATGTCCGCATCGGAACATGATTCTTTCACCAAACTATTAATGCTCACAAGAGCGTCTAGAAACTATTTCGTCCGTATGCGAATGAATTCACAAAAGATGAACGACTGTAAGGATATTTCCAGAAAGAGAGAGCAACAGGAAGCACCATCTTGACAGTCATGTCGCGACTTAGGAGAGGACAATCAGCAGGGACAGTGCAGTATACTGGTGATATAGATTGTCTGATCTCTATCCCTATCAAGTTTACCTGCTGGGAAAAGTGATGGGTCTGATATTCTCAAATCATCGTAAGACACAGGAAGAGCAACAACAGAATATCGAAAAGACAGTTGCTGCTATGCGGCAGTCCGAGTTCCAGTTCGATAGATGAAGCACAGCGCGGCATCGACGTCCACGGTGGCCTTTTAGATCATCTTCTGCGATTTTCATTATCGAGGGTGAGCCCTGAGTAACTTTTGCTGTAGATATTTTCCGAGTCATTTTGCCCACCATGTGTATGTCATACCCGCCGAATCCGCTCGTTCAGGCTTAGATTCCGTGAAGTTACCGACTAAGGGGACGCTGTCTACCAAGTTTCACCCAAAGACCCAATTACAGGAAGGGGCAAATAAAAATGGCCTGACGAGTGGATACGACCAGACGTGAATGTATGCATATAACCACACCATGTAATGAGCACACCGCGTTTACGCCCGCAGCGTGATCCGCACTGGTTCAGAGCGTAGTGCGGGCTGTTTCAATATGAGTGGAGCAGTGCAATGAGGACGATGGAGCCCACAGTGGAGCAGCTGGTGTTCTTGGTGGTAAGTCCTGGAAACTGTGCGGTCGGTTGTTTGGTTGGCTCTGAGCACTATGCGACTTAACTTCTGAGGTCATCAGTCGCCTAGAACTTAGAACTAATTAAACCGAACTAACCTAAGGACATCACACACATCCATGCCCGAGGCAGGATTCGAACCTGCGACCGTAGCGGTCGCTCGGCTCCAGACTGTAGCGCCTAGAACCGCACGGCCACTCCGGCCGGCTGTCAGTTGTTTATTGAGACGTCTAATGGTTTCATAGTCCCTGAAAAGAGTGCCATGCAACGCTTAGTTCGAAAATGGCGTCAGACAGGATCTGTTTTGAAGTCAAACAACATTCTGAAACGTGCTCACACGCCAGAAAATACGGCTGAAGTTCATCAGAAAATGCTTCAAAGTCCTGCCAAATCATCACGATGCCTCTCGCAAGAGACAGCCATATCACGTGATCATCTGGAAGAATACTCCAACTTGACCTGCAGTCTGGTCGCGGCCGTAGTTGTCCACCCTGGTCAGCTGATTTGGCAGAGTGCGATTACTTTGTCTGCGGAGCTCTCAAGTCTAAGGTGTATCACAACAACCCTCACAGTCTTCAAAAACTGCAGCAGAACATTTCGGATGAGATTTCGGCAATTCCAGCAGTCCAACTTCGATCCGTCTTCAGCAAGTTGCTGACCAGGGACCGAAAGTTCCAAGAGATGAACGATGGTCACCCTAAACATCAGCGATAACCGGGTTAGTACTGTATTTCCTTTCCTCTGCTATGTTCCTTTGCACCCCGGATCTCTGTTCTCTGGGCCGCTTTCATTTGCCTCACCCAGTAGTTTCAGGCATTATCTGTGCAGTTAAGGTGGCATGATGTAGCGAACCAGCCGAATGCCGATTGGTGCCTTAGTGATCGTCAAACCAGGAACGTATGAGTGAGTCCTGAAGCTATGGTTGTTGCCATTTTGCCGGCCGCTGTGGCCGAGCGGTTCTAGGCGGAACCGCGCTGCTACTACGGTCGCAGGTTCGAATCCTGCCTCGGGTATGGATGTGTGTGATGTCCTTAGGTTATTTAGATTTAAGTAGTTCTAAGTCTAGGTGAATGATGACCTCATAGAGCTTAAATCTATTTGAACCATTTTGTAGCCATTTTGGAAGTCGGGAATGTCCGCACCATTCTCATTGTAAAGATGTTGGGCAGAGCGCAACCTTTGCCCACTGTGAACACTGAATAAACATCATGGTTGATGTTGACGGTTATATGAATAAGTGGGCGCACGTCACGTTACGGAAAATAACCTAAAACATCAAAGACATTGCTCTGGCCTGGACCACACCCTCCACAGACATGCGGGTTAAACGCCATATTTGGCTGTCGATGCATCGACACCTTTTATCGTTTCAAAAGAAGCAAAGTAACGACTAGTCGGGCCACACTACACGCCTGTAGTCAGCTCTTGTCCAGTCTGTGTGTCTTTTGCCCACAGAAGACGTGCAACGTTACGTGCTTCCGTGGGCAATGGCTTCTTGCGGTGTACTAGACCTCAAAAGTCCACTGCACACAGTTACCTTCTCGAAGGTCATGGGGAAACTGGTTGAGACAGACCTGCATTTAGTGACAGAACCTCCTGTTAGGATGTCAACTGGCTTACTGACGAGGCGTGATACCCATCTGCAGTCACTGTCAGAAACTTTTTACGACCACTGCTCTTCCGTCACGTTACAGAGGTGTGAGAGGTACACCATTCTCTGTGGAGACGTAAGTCTGCGCTGAGAAATATACAAATCGGGCAGTCTCTTTCACGCTATGCTCATGGCGTGTCCAACGCACTAACTCCTTTCTATCATTCTGGCACGTTTCTCATCCACCCATCTTATTGCGCCAATTCCGTAGATCCAAGCGGCACATACACACCACGTCGCTACCATACCTAAGCAACAGTGGTGCTGGCCCAGCTTCTTTTAAGGGAATAACGAATATTTTGAACGGGGAGCTTACGTTCCTAAGGAACAACTGAGACTTGCTAATGAACAAGTGCCAGTTCCTACGGGACGACTAGCAATTGCTACGGAACAACAGACCAATGATGATAAAAGGAAATGCCGAGGGCAGGGCGTGTTAAGTGCAGCGAAGCCCTTGCGCGAGCCCATTCTATGCATTCGGCAGTCCATACAGTACGACGTTTGTTTAAGCTTGTTGTGGAACCGGTTAGTGTGACACTCCGTGTGGAGCGGCAACATGTCTGCAAGACATCATTTGAGTGCTTGCGATCGTTGACGAGCAGTTGGACGGCTCGGAGCTGATCAAAGTGTTACTACTGTGGTCACAATAGTAGCATGTGCAAATGTGTCATTACGCGATAGAAAGGAAACTGAAGGTGGATATATTATGTGAAAGCACGCTGGTGTTCGAAGACGGGCCACCACACAGCAAGAGGATCGATACTTAACCCTACTGGCGAAGAGGAATAGACATATCACTCTTAGGCAGATCACTGAACACCTTGCCACTACTGACAGTACATGCATTTCTGTCAGAACCATTTGGAGGCGATTAAATCGAGATGCTCGGAAGACTGTAAAATGCGTCCTACTTTAACCACGCCATCGTCGAGAAAGAGTTAGTTGGTGTAGGAAAGATGTTGGTTGGGATGAGCAATGATGGTCCAGAGTGATGTTCTCTAACGAATTTTGCTTCACTTGGTCAGTGATTCTGGCCATCGGTTAGTGTGGACAGAGAGAGAGAGAGAGAGAGAGAGAGTGGAACACGTTAACACAACGTAATGTTCATGAGCGTCGTAGGTGTGGTCTGGGCGTTATGGTGTGGGCAGCCATTATGCACAATGGCCGACCATCGTTCTATATCTTTGCGCGAGGTACGGTACAGCGCAGCGCTATTATCGGGAGATTAATCTGGATCATGCCTGTCTGACTAGGGGTGCGGTTGGTCCCGACTTTCTGTTTATTGACGACCGTGTCCGCCCACTCAAGACCGCTGATGTGTCTGACACACTGTGAAGTGAAGATATGGAACGCATGGAATGGCCGGCATACTCCCCGGAATTAAAGCCTATATAGCAGGACTGACAGACATGCTTTTTAACGAACACCCCGTCCCTCAACCATGCAAGAAATGAGAACCGTCTTGAAGAGGAGTGGTAAAATACGTCTCAAGGACTGCTCAAGAGCTCAGTTGGCAGCATAAATAACAAGTGCAAAATGTGTATTAGTGCCCGCAGGAGGACATATTCCGTACTGAGAGTCAGATATCCTCCTCTATGTTGGGAGTCTGATCTATGTAAAACATGAACTTCGTTTATGTCTGTTATCCCGTTTTTCCATGTGGTGAAATCTGTACCACTTTTTGTTATAAATGTACCAGTCCACTATTAAACTATGTTTCCTGTCATACATCAATGCCTGTGATTGTTCCTGTCCAACAATGTCTCTGTTCTTTAGCAGTTGTAGCTGTGCATAACAATAATAAAAATTTGCTTGAGACTGAAGAGCTTCTGTCCTTGAATCAGCACGGTTTTACAACGCACCAGTCGTGTGAAACTGAGTTTGCCCATTTCTCACATGATATCCTGCGAGCCAAGGATGAAGGGCAATAAATAGATTTCACATTTCCGAGAAGCATTTGACACGGTGCCCCACTACAGGCTGTTAACGAAGGTGCGCCGCCCTAAGTGGACGAGCGGTTCTAGGCGCTACAGTTTGGAACCGCGCGACCGCTACGGTCGCAGGTTCGAATCCTGCCTCGGGCATGGATGTGTGTGATGTCCTTAGGTTAGTTAGGTTTAATTAGTTCTAAGTTCTAGGGGACTGATGACCTCAGAAGTTAAGTCCCATTGTGCTCAGAGCCATTGTGCTCAGAGCCATTTGAACCATTTTTTTAATGAAGGTGCGAGCATACTAAATAGTTTCCCCGATATGTGAGTGGCTCGAAAACTTCTGAAGTAGCAGAAGCCAGTAAGACACGGACATTGTGAGGAGTGCTGGTTCAAATGGCTCAAATGGCTCTGAGCACTATGGGATTTAACTTTTGAGGTCATCAGTCCCCTAGAATTCAGAACTACTTAAACCTAACCAACCTAAGGACATGACACACATCCATGGCGGAGGCAGGATTCGAACCTGCGACCGTAGCGGTCGCGCGGTTCCAGACTGTAGCGCCTAGAGCCACTCGGCCACCCTGGTCGGCTCAGGAGTGCTCCAGAAAGAAAGTGTGACAGGACCACTATTACTTCCTATATAAGTAAGTGATCTGTCGGACAGGGTGAGCAGCAAACTATGGCTGCTTGCTGAAGATGCTGTGGTATACAGGCCAGTGTTGTCGTTGAGTGACTGTAGGATACAGGGTGACATTGACGAAATTTCTAGTTGTTCTGGTAGTAGAAAAATGTAAGTTAATGAGTAGGAAAAAAATTCCAGCAGTGTTCGAATACAGCATTAGTAGTGTGGTGCCTGACACAGTCACGTCGTTTATATATCTGGCTATACAAATGGAACGAGCGTGTAAGGACTGTAAGAGTTAAGGCGGATGATCGATTTCGTTTTATTGGGAGAATATTAGGAAACCGTGGTTCATCAGTAAAGGGAACCGCATATTGGATACTAGTGCAACCCATTATTGAATGCTGCTCGAGTGTTTTGGTTTCGTACCAGGTTGCACTGAAGGAAGGCATCGAAGGTTCGAGCTACACTCAAATGTTACCGGGATGCTTCGGGAACTCAAATGGAAATACGTGGAGGGAACGTGACGTTATTTTCGAAGAACCCTATTGAGAAAATTTAGAGAACCGAGAGTTGAAACTGACTCTAGAACGATCGTACTGCCGCTAACGCACTTTTCCAGTAAGGGAACGAAGGTAAGGTAAGGGAAATTAGTGTTCGTACGGAGGCATATGGACCGTCATTTTCCCTCGCTCTATTTGCGAGTGCAACAGGAAAGGAAATGACTATTCGTGGCACAGTGTACCATCCGCTACACACCATACAGTTGCTTGCGGAATATGTATGTAGATGTAAGACCCAGTGACCTAGGAGGCCAATTTATTGTACCACTTTCCCGACAGAGTGTAGTATTAATTGCAGTCTATACCTTGCGTGCTTTATGTGAGTAATAAGATGTTAATGTCATGATACTAGAACCACATAATTCAACTCTCTTGAAGAAGACCAAATTAAATAACTAACACTTACTGGTTCTCCAGAAAACTTAAGCCATAAAAAATTTCCATCAAACAATAAATTCCGACGTGTTTACCCAACATTATTGGACACCAGAATTTAACTGGTCATGCTCACTGACGTAGGCTATTCGCCTCATCATGATTATAAGAAAAATGCGTGGCAAAACATATCTGAATATATTTGTAATTGGGCCGGCCGGTGTGGCCGTGCGGTTCAAGGCGCTTCAGTCTGGAACCGCTTGACCGCTACGGTCGCAGGTTCGAATCCTGCCTCGGGCATGGATGTGTGTGATGTCCTTAGGTTAGTTAGGTTTAATTAGTTCTAAGTTCTAGGCGACTGATGACCCCAGAAGTTAAGTCGCATAGTGCTCAGAGCCATTTGGACCATATATTTGTAATTGCTCACGAAGCTTCATTGCCATAAAGCGTTTGATGCATCTAAATGTGGAAGTGACGAAATTCGTGACGCTTAGTTTCTGTAAACACAAGTATATGACGGCAAAGAGAAAAGAAGAAGAATTAAGTAAAGCTATCTAATCTAAGTCCTTGCATCCAGTAGGTACACTTAAAATGCAATGGGACTGAAAATTAATGCAAGTACGTACATCAGTCACTTTAAAATGGCTTTTCCAAATGTTGCCTTCGCAAACTCTCATTCTAATTAGGCCAATGTGCATTGTCAGCTCCCGTCGCTATTTAGTGGCATCTGCCCGCATTAGTTAATGAAATTCTCATGCAATGAAATGCTAATTGAAATATAATCAGACTTCGTTTGATATGAAAGCAGGTTCTTTGTGAAAAATACGAAAATGTTTGACGATGATGAGCGACTGACGCGCGGTCGTTTCAACCACCAAACAATTCACTCCCAACTTTTTAAACGTCCCGTAATTTAAAATACACTGAATAGCTATCTTTAATGTATTAAAGGAAATGAGTTTTTTTAAAATAAATATCATCAACCAAAGTAGAATTTAAAAAAATACTATTATTATTAACATAATGCTTCTTTCACGACACTTACATCCGAATAGTGAAGCGCCAAGAGACGAATGAAGACTCATCCAGAATAGAAACCAGCGATGCCTGGTCAAGAAAAGACAAATGATTTAAAAAGACCATATGAATTAGTAGTTTTTTTGCTTGTAATGTTACAGTACTAAGTATCTGACACTAAGTGGCGTGTCGATACCATTCTTCTCATATGCTTCTCTTTATGCTCTGTGTTTGACGGACTTACAACAAAAATGAATCACCATACCTCCAAGACGTATCTGAGGTATTATAACAACAGCAGCTGTAAGATCTCATCTCCCGCAATTCCAAGAGATCTGTCACTGATGCTGAAGGTTGACTACCGGGCTCTAGACAAAGAGACTGACTTCAACCACGATCGCCTAACAGAATTCAAAGTGACTGATCATTTACTGCAGAATTAGGCATAAAACTTGGTATGTTTTTCTGAAATAAAAGATGATGTCCATCCAAACAGTAGAAAACACGTCTAACCGTATTCTAAAGCCAATCACAATAAAGAGCTAGCGACGGTTCAGCATTCCTATTCCAACGACATAATTCCTTAAATGCGCTATTAAAGACTTTATAACTCAACTTGGCATATATCTGGCTCACAAATAGTTTGTTACCTGCTGACTCTACGGAGTCTACTGCTCTCGCGCTCTCGCTTCCAACGAGCACTGGCGACGCAACAAGGCAATGCCCTGTCCGCCGGAAAAGGCGGGACACTAAAGAAAATACTAGAAGCTAAAGCTCACCAGCTACAGCCTGCTGGTAGGTAGCTCGCTGGCGAGGATATCGATTAAGGTGTCGTTAGACAGCTAATACTGCGATCGTACTATTTGCCTTCATTACAGTTCTCCTAATTATCGTCTTGACGGTTTGCACGGTACCTGTGGCGGTAATCTCATTCACCATCTAGCAAATTGAAGAACGTGACAGTTTTCTCCCCTGAAAAATGGTGATTCCGTCTGTGACGTTTATCCAAGGTTCACAAGTTGATGTAGTGTTGTTTGCACTTCACTAGAATAGGTATTTACAAAAATCATTGTATGTACGTTTTTAAGTGTGTATATACGTTTTACGTATCTTCCTGGACCACTGGATCGATTTCAATCAAACTTCGAATGTAAATCATTTAATATCTCAGGCTGAATAGGACTAACGTAAAAACGAAAGTCGGGTACACCTTGAGTAATTTCAACCAAATTAGGTATACAAATGGTTCAGTCTTTGAGTACAAAACACGTGGGATTAGGATACCACTACTATACCTAGGGACGGGGACGAGAAAGAGTGATACTTAAAAATGTTCGACACTGACCTGTTAATACATTCTCAGACAAAGAACGACGAACGTCGATAGAATTATACGAGTGGGGCTGACATCTGCAGGTGTGATGTACGTTTACAGGCAAATAAGTGACAATTTCAGAAAAAATGGATGATTTATTCAAGTCAAAGAGCTTCATAAATACAGCAAGTAAGTAAGGCGTTGTTCCACCTCTGGCCCTCACGCAACACGTTACTCGGCTTGGCACTGATCGACAGACTTATTGGATGTCCTCCTCAAGGGTATCGTGCCAGATTCTGTCCAACTGGTGCGTGAGACCGTCTCGTCAAAATACCGAGCTAGTTGGAGGTCCCTGCCCATAATGGGGAGAGATCCGGCGACGCAGCTGGCCAAGGTACGGTTTGTCAAGCACGAAGACAAACAAAAGAAACTCTAGCCGTGTGCGGACGGGCATTATCTTGCTCAAATGTAAGGCCAGGATTGCTTGCCTTGAAGGGCAACAAAACGGGACGTAGAATATTTTCAACGTACCGTTGTACTGTAAGGGTGCTGTGGACGACAACCACAGAAGTCCTGCTATGAAAAGAAATGGCGCACCAGGCTATGTTTCCTAGTTGTCTGCCCGCAAGGCGGGCGACAGTCTAGTTAGTAGCCAACTGCAGTCCCGGGTGTCTCCAGATACGACTTCGTTGGTCACCGGGGCTCAGTTCGAAGCGGGATGCGTCACTGAAGACAATTCTACTACAGGCAGTGATACTCCAGGCACAATATCCCACACGAGGACATCCAACAACATTATTAATCAATGCCAAGTCGGATAACTGCTTGCATAAGGGCCAGAGGTGGAGCAAAATGTTATTGACGTGCTCAATTTGTGAACCTCTTTCTCTGTAATGGATCGTGCATTTCGTCTGAAACTGTAAACACGTGTCTGGATAATTCCTTCGTGGTGCGCGTCTCCATGGTGCATTTCTCCCGTATTTAGTTGGTTTAGTATAGTTTAGGAGTGTGAACCTCAATCTGTCTCTTATTTGTGTTGTTCAGTGAATGAACCAAGACGCGAGAATGAGCGCTGCAGCGAGCCAGTAATTTTATCAGGCGTGTTTCGGGACCAAAGATCATTCTACACCACTGACTACAACAGAAACGAAGTGTATTTACAACCGTTCAGTGTTCTGAATCAGGGCGAGTTCCCCTCCCTCCTTACCAAACGAAAATGCCAAATTTTTAGAAATGTACTTCGTGCATAATAAATTATTGGAGGTAGGCTGAAAATTTGACTCTGTGGCCGAACTAAGGCATCGTGTAGAAGTGAACCTTTAAAGAATGTTGCACGAAAACCTCGCGCTCATTTGTTTCTGGAGTACTGTTTATAAGTTGAAATATACAGGGCGTTTAAAAAAAAAGTCACATACTCCTGCAAACTAAATGAAAAATAATGTGTTCGAAAAAAAATTTATGCTGATACATGGACCGCTGGAGATCCGTAGCTCACAGGCAGCATTTTATTTACGGATGAGGCACGACTCACAAAGGATGTCGTAGTAAATTAAGTACACACGAATGAACAGATGCAGAGGAGGCAGTAGAATCGCTTCAGTATCAGTGTACGCAGTGGAACTGTCGGTGACAGATTCACAGGGCTACACGATTTGCCAAAGAGATTTAAATATGCTGTATATCACCGGTTTATGCGCGATGAATTACCGTTGCTATTGGAGAACATTACACCAGCAGGAAAACAACTACTGAGGTTGTCTCCACGAGTAGGTACTACCCCATTTTCCACGGACCGCTCGTCAGTTCAAAAACCGGTTCAAATGGCTCTGAGCACTATGGGACTTAACATCTCAGGTCATAAGTACCCTAGAACTTAGAACTACTTAAACCTAACTAACGTAAGGACATCACACACATCCATGCCCGAGTCAGGATTCGAACCTGCGACCGTAGTGGTCGCGCGGTTCCAGGCTGAAGCGCCTAGAACCGCTCGGCCACTAACGGCCGGCGCGCGTCAGTATCTTACCGAAACGTTTCACTGACGATGTCCTCCCTGTTAGTCGGACAAAAATCCGTTGTTTTTATAGCTATGGGGACATTTGAAAGCAATGCACACACGTTACAGGAGGGTGAGCCGGCCGAAGTGGCCGAGCGGCTCTAGACGGTACAGTCTGAAACCGCGCGACTGCTACGGTCGCTGGATCGAATCCTGCCTCGCGCATGGATGTGTGTGATGTCCTTACGTTAGTTAGGTTTAAGTAGTTCTAAGTTCTAGGTGACTGATGACCTCAGAAGTTAAGTCCCATAGTGCTCAGAGCCATTTGAACCATTTTGAACAGGAGGGTGTGACCGATACGTGTGACGCAATCCGAATGGACCCAGGTGTAAAGTGTGCGTGATTCACTGTGAAGAAGGGTTGAATTCTGTGTCAGGATGCGAGGTAACCACATGCGGCGCTGCCTATAGTGTCTACTTCTACAATGAACGTTCAATAAGTAATGCAACAAATTTTTCTCACAAAAGGAGTTTGCTTGTAATCAGGATGCCAAAACACAATATCATTTCCCATTTTTTTGACTACAGAACCCTATGTTTCAGCATGGTACCCGTTCAATGTGACAGATTTACCCCACCTTTCTGGGTGGGGCTCAATGCCCGCATGGTGCCGCTCCACAGGTCGCCTCCCCATCACTCACGTACTGATTTCCACAGAACATCCTTCATTGGGCCAAACAGATGGAAGTCTGCTGTTAGGTGGCGAGGAACCTAGCGTGCACACACCTTTGAGTACTCCAACTAGTGGACGATGACGCCTGCACTACCAACGGAGGTGTCCAGTTGAGCAGCGAGGTGTTTGGTTGGGAACCATTGATATCCTGGAATGAGAGTGTCCGCACGTTCCAACACTGCAGGAGTCACAGCTGCGTGCGACCGACCGGCACGCAGGAGATCGGACAGGGTGAGCGACCTTGCTGCTATGATAACAAACGCCTCGCCCAACGTCTCACTGTTGTTTGTTCATTACCAGGACTCCGTAGACTTCCTGCAAGCGCCTACGAATATCTGCGATGGTCTGCTTTGCACCAAAAGAATCTCACTGACAGCTCTCTGTTTGGAATGCAGCTCCATTACAGATGCCATTTTGGAGACTACTTATAACCATGACACTTAGCGTAACTTCATGAAATTATGTAGCTCAAGCCAGAATATTCCACGACGTCCACCTATAAAATTCTACATTTTTTCTGGTGGAAATGATCGAGAAAAAAAGGTGTTGCATTAGTTACTGAACGTCTCTCGTACGTAACAGACAGGTCGGAATGAGAGAACAGAATGGCCCATATCTGGATAGGTTTGGCCCCCGGACGTATCTTTACAAGATCTTTTCCTCCCGTTTTGACCAACATTACATCTTGTGGGAGTATGCGACACTTTTTGAAACGTGTTTTTGAAAACCCCTTGATCTTCATTTTAACCATAACTCTTACGATAAACAAAATTTAACAACAATTTAAATTTGAGTGAATGTGAAGAAATGAGATGAAATACTTAACCTATCAGAAATATAAACACGATTTCTTCCTTTCATCCTTGTTGGTTTTCCGAGAATCCAGTACATTCGTACCAACCTGACTTACATTGTGACTACCTTCTTGATGTCACAATTTTAATGATCAGCAATGTACAGAGTGATCACGAACTCCCATTACTCTCTATGCATTTTTTAGATGTAAATGAACTGTTGTAAAACACCGTTGGTGAGTTCACCTACCACCATGGAGAAACGGATCGTAATGGGCACATTGACTCACGAACGACTCCATGCTGGAAAATTAATGAGAGATACTCAGCCTGTTTTTACTGTAAGGTTTCGGAAACCTTCCCTACTAAAAGTAACAGTTTTACGATGGGAGGAAAGCCTCTTGGCAACAAGCTGCCCGAAAGAGCTCGCGGTCGCAGATTGTACGTACCTGGCACGTCAGCGTCCAAGGGCTTTCCCATGGTAATTTCCTATGTGGTTCTCCTCTTTCTACCTGCAACGATCGTTCGCTGCATCTGCGGAATCCAGGTCCCGTCCACCTTGAGGCTTTCACCGGAAATGACCACTTAAAAGCACCTGGACGTTGGAGCGCAGGTACATATAATCTGCGGCCGGGAGCTCTACTCCAGCCTACCACCAGCTGTGGAGGGTGGAGCTTTGACAGTGCCTGTCTCTTATGCTGGCAAAACGTCAGAAATATCACCAAGCAAACGTCGGCCGAAGAACCCGGGATTGAAGCCAACAGGCAGTTTGTCAACAAGTGGCCACGAAAGCCCTAAAAATTTTGTGTTTCTGCTTATTTTGAGTAAAACTGAATCTAGGCATAGCGGTTGTCATTGAAGAGACCGATTTTCGGTTACAACGGTTGTTTTCGTCTCCAATGTAACCTGAATGTTAAAACCGCTCAAATTAACTATTTTCGAAATAACCAGTTTTCGGCGTTTGTTGCCACGTAATAAAAGTTGACTCCAAACAAAGATTGCATAATGCTAATGATGGTGAAGAAATAGCAGATCTCGATCAATATGGGGCTGAGCCTGTGTCATAGAACGGTCTGATCGTCTCCAGCAAAGATGGCAAAGGTGAAGGAGATGGGCACGGCGACAGCAAGAGCGGAATGTCACAAGGTGATGACTTTCTTGTGTCCCCACTCTTGAACTGTATCAATTTCTCGCCCTGAAGCAATCACAAAATTAAGTCGTCTCCTATTACCCAAAGTTTACGGCATGCAAATAAAACTGTAGGTCTCTCAATCAAAGTTACCTTCTCTTCCACGGAAGGTTGCGGGTGTTCTATCCTCGTATGACATCACAACTTTGTTATGCCTTTTCTCCTTTTCAATTTTCTAAAGCAAATAGAGCATTTGTTCCCAATCTTTCTGAGACCATTACCCCTGAGGGCAACCAGATATTAGCTGTAAACAACCATCCCCCCCCCTCCCACCCCCACGTCATTTTCAACATTACCGTCTAACTCAACTTCAGAATGAGAAGAATTTTCTTTGAAAGGTTTCATTTTTAAAATGACAGAAGATAAATCATATTTAGTTTTTATACGTGTCGTATTAAACCAAGAATTAATGATTTAGTGACACGATTGTTGGAGTTTATTTCTAAGAACATTTTTTGTTAAAGAATGATGGAGCAATTTTCAGAGCATCATGAGTGTTATCTCCTCAGAAGAAAAAGCTAACTATCGACGTTGAAGATTAACACTGGTTACAAAACAAGCTTCCTCTGCAGCGCTCCTCGTCCTTGCGACTCTTGCTTGAGCCTCTCTCTGCACTCTCATTTCAAATCAACCGAAGTAAAAATGTGCTCCGTTCTTAGGAGTTCTGTATGTACATCACTTCACTGCTCGATTCCTTACTTCTGTACTGGCAGAAATTGGAAGAAATGAAGCTGCCAAGCTTTGTGCCTCACCACTCCCATTATTATTATTGTTGTTGTTGTTACAGTGTTGCTCCTACAACAGCTTAGTAGCCATTACGTAGTTAATGTTTTGTTGTGCTGTCTATCGGTTCGTTCATTTTTACGAAGGAAATATGAAGCGATTCATGGTTCATTGTGGGAAGTACCTACAACTCGGACGAGATATTTTCATTAGATATCTAAGCATACGTGACCTACATGTCTCGATTTTATTGTCATGGATGCAAGAAACGAAGTATGTATGTAGTGGGTGATCTGTGTGAGTAAAGTGTTGTTCATGCTTTGGTTTCACAATCTGTAACCTATACCACACTGTGTCAGACGTTAATGCTGGTATTTAAAAAAAAATTAAATTATTTAAAACTTATACAATCAGTAATGCAGTCTAACGAAAAAGTGATAGTAGTGATTTTAAAAATAATTTACTGTCATGACCATAACACAATTCAACCCTTTGGTTTACACTCTCAGAAAATTACATTTTACCCTTCAGTGTGTAATTACCTCCAGTTGGGAACCACTGACATAGAACATTCTCCTTCATTGCTTCGTAAAATACTTCCAAACTAGGCGTCGCCCCATTATTCAATACAACCGATGTCGAAGGACGACAGTGATTGTATAGAAAATATAGAAAAAGCGCGAGCACGTCTTGGAAACTATACATACACAATAGGACACTTATAGAGCAACAGGTACGTCATTGTCTCCGTAATACGCCTTCGATTTTGACGTCATTTGTTCGTTGCTAGTTGCTAACTGTCGTCGTTATTAAAATATCACTCATTGCTTTTCCCAATATTTCGAAACAGTGGCAATTTTGCGAAAGAACATTAATCGTATTTGAAGATAACTTTTATTTAAGAACTAAAAAATTTGGCACTGCTGCTGTGGTAAATTTATATGCCCCTTTCTTATGAGGCTGTTAGTAAAAAATGAAAAAATCTGTAAATACTGAGACCACATAATTACGAAATATATCAGCTACTTAGAACTAAAATACCAGTATCGGTTTTAACCGGTCGGCTTTTCCCTTTATTGACTCAACCTGAATAGGTAAGCAGCTAGAACGCGAGCATATGAAAGAGAAAGAGAGAGAGAGAGAGAGAGAGAGAGAGAGAGAGAGAAAGAGAGAGAGCGGTTAGTAGGAGCGGAGAGGCTTTTTCTATTTGAGTACTAAATAAATCTAAACTGCGTTGAAACGCCACTGGAACGTCTTTCTCTTTATTACAGAGAGGGAATTGCTTCCTTTTTCATAGTCACGCGTACTTTTATTCCTGGTGGGATATATAAGCCGCGCTCTTTACGATTCGCCGGTGGGGTGAACGACCACTGCAGCAACCGGCAGGGCACTGACGCCTCGTGTGTTTGTCGTCATGGTAACAGCTGACAAAAGAGGCGCTACAGGAGGTCAACTCGTCTGTACAAATAGCGAAAAGAGCGGCACGGCAGGGAAATTACATTAGAAGTACTCGCTACCTAAGCATACTCGAAAGCTTCCAGCGCATACAATGCCTGACTCAAGCACAAAGAATCGAATGAAGTACTTATACAAGCACGTTCAAAACGCAAGTGCACCAGTATGAGATTTTGCTGAAGTGAATAACACGTTACAGGATAAAGATAAAAGCTTGTAGTTATGCAACTTTGTTTTACTACCGCGCTAAGTTCGATGGAAAATACTTTTACACTGATTATTCCCGAAGCAGGTGCTGGTGAAGAGATAATAACTGTCACAACATGAATGCGACACATCTTTTGCAAACGTTGCAGGTACTCATTGTACGGTAGAGTACAAAGCTATAAAGCGGCCATAGAGGGCAAATATTATTTTTCTTCATAGACTGCTCAATCTAAATGTCCAATATTTAGTTTGGTTTGCTATTTAAGACAGTCAAGAATCTTCTGCTGTGGTAGTAGTTCTAAGTTCTTTCAAACTGAAAGAAAAACCCTGCATGAAAAATTGTTACAGGGAGCGTCCAGAAATCACGTAAGTTATTAGGAAAACTGCAGTTGAACGAGATAAACGATTATGACATATTGTTACGTGTTGATGGTCCAGCATTTGATACAGTACTGGTAATGGTTGCCCCCATGCTTATTATTAAAGGTCTGAAAAAAATTTGTGTTCCCTCGTAGCTGTAGGATACATCTGTTTGTATTTATGAGCAAAACTCAAACAAGATTCTTAGTTTCCCGGCTTTGGCTCACAACAGTAACGCATAACAGTTTTCTACAGAGAACGGGATAATATTAATTGTTTTGTAGTACAGTGCATGGCATGTTAAAGTGCTGCTCCGACGATTTCGACGAAAACTTACCTTCTAGAACCTGGAAAAAATCTACTAACGATGGGGCAAGAAATATCATACTAGTGAAAATTCTGTACGAAGTGAATAGTAGTTCTCCATGAAGTAATGATCGTGCTGAAAGCACAGTGTCAATCAGTTAACATTAGTGAACAAGGTTATGGGCGCATAGAGTCATGTCGTAATCAAATGCAGTAACTTTTAAATCACTTGACAACTATTGCAACGCAACAGGTACAACTGCTTTACATGAAATACATGGACCACATAATGCCAAAGAAGTATCGTGGAACCCATCAGAAATGCAAAGAATTCGGGACGTCGTTACTCAGTTCGGCTAGGAATCAAATAATCCTTGGAGAAGACTGATGAGATGAATTGATACTGCAAGTTACACCTTGTTACCCTTAATGGTTGAACGCATACAAGACCACCTTCTCGAGATATGGCTCACCAAGCGCACAATCGCAGGATATATTACACTACAGGCCATTAAAATTGCTACACCACGAAGATGACGTGCTACAGACGCGAAATTTAACCGACAGGAACAAGATGCTGTGATATGCAAATGATTAGCTTTTCAGAGCATTCACACAAGGTTGGCACCGGTGACGACACCTACAACGTGCTTACATGAGGAAAGCTTCCAACCGATTTCTCATACACAAACAGCAGTTGACCAGCGTTTCCTGGTGAAAAGTTGTTGTGATGCCTCGTGTAAGGAGGAGAAATGCGTATCATCACGTTTCTGACTTTGATAAGGGTCGGATTGTAGCCTATCGCGATTGCGGTTTATCGTATCGCGACATTGCTGCCCGCGTTGGTCAAGATCCAATGACTGTTAGCAGAATATGGAATCGGTGGGTTCAGGAGGGTAATACGGAACGCCGAGCTGGATCCCAACGGCCTCGTATCACTAGCAGTCGAGATGACAGGCATCTTATCCGCATGGTTGTAACGGATCGTGCAGCCACGTCTCGATCCCTGAGTCAACAGATGGTGACGTTTGCAAGACAACAACCATCTGCACGAACAGTTCGACGTTTGCAGCAGCGTGGACTATCAGCTCGGAGACCATGGCTGCGATTAACCCTTGACACTGCATCATACACAGGAGCGCCTCTGATTGTGTACCCAACGACGAACCTGGGTGCACGAATGGGAAAACGTCCTTTTTCGGATGAATCCAGGTTCTGTTTACAGCATCATGATGGTCGCATCCGTGTTTGGCGGCATCGCGGTGAACGCACATTGGAAGTGTGTATTCGTCATCGCCATACTGGCGTATCACCTGGTGTGATGGCATGGGGTACCATTGGTTACACGTCTCGGTCATCCCTTGTTCGCATTGACGGCACTTTGAACAGTGGACGATACATTTCAGATGTGTTACGACCCGTGGCTCTACCCTTCATTCGATCCCTGCGAAACCCTACATTTCAGCTGGATAATGCACGACCGCATGTTGCAGGTCCTGTACGGGCCTTTCTGGATACAGAAAAAGTTCGACTGTTGCCCTGGCCAGCACATTCTCCAGATCTCTCACCAACTGAAGACGTCTGGTCAATGGTGACCGAGAAACTGGCTCGTCACAATACGCCAGTCACTACTCTTGGTGAACTATGGTATCGTGTTGAAGCTGCATGGGCAGCTGTACCTGTACACGCCATCCGAGCTCTGTTTGACTCATTGCCCAGGCGTATCAAGGCCGTTATTACGGCCAGATGTGGTTGTTCTGGGTACTGATTTCTCAGGATCTATACACCCAAATTTCGTGGAAATGTAATCACATGTCAGTTCTAGTATAGTAATATGTCGAATGAATACCCGTTTATCATCTGCATTTCTTCTTGGTGTAGCAATTTTAATGTCCAGTAGCGTACTTGTTGACCACCGTTCGTTCACAGAGAAACGACTGTTGGAAATTTTCATAATATTATGATAGAAACAAACCAATGCTGCAGTTAGACATCACCCTTGTTCCTCTTCAGCACGTTTCAGAAGAGTTACTTTTCTTACCATATCACACACATAACCGAACATCACCAGAGCTGGAACAGAGTAGGAATCTTTGTTCTTGTACATAACTATAGGCGATGATGTCTCACTTTCCGTCTCTATTTCTCCTCGGCGGAGCCACCGCTCTGCTTAAACAAGTTGGTTAAGAAAAAAAAATGTGACCCCAGTGGCGACTGCACAGATTATCCACTAGTGGGTACAGATAACACAGAAGTGTCTGCTCGTGAGATGACGGACAAGTAAAACATGGTAACTATGAGATTTAAAATAAGAACAGGTAACATTCACACGTTTTCACACTAGTTCGACAAAAGTATGGAAACGCTGCTCGAAATGCATGCTTGAATGTAAATGCGTATGGCAGCCGTGACTGGCAAGTTGTGCTGTTATATTTGACCATCTACATCTACATGCATACTCCGCAATCCACCATACGGTGCGTGGTGGAGGGTACCTCGTACCACAACTAGCATCTTCTCTCCCTGTTCCACTCCCAAACAGAACGAGGGAAAAACGACTGCCTATGTGCCTCTGTACGAGCCCTAATCTTTCTTATCTTTGTGGTCTTTCCGCGAAATGTAAGTTGGCGGCAGTAAAATTGTGCTGCAGTCAGCCTCAATTGCTGGTTCTCTAAATTTCCTCAGTAGCGATTCACGAAAAGAACGCCTCCTTTTCTCTAGAGACTCCCAACCGAGTTCCTGAAGCATTTCCGTAACACTCGCGTGATGATCAAACCTACCAGTAACAAATCTGGCAGCCCGCCTCTGAATTGCTTCTATGTCCTCCCTCAATCCGACCTAATAGGGATCCCAAACGCTCGAGCAGTACTCAAGAATAGGTCGTATTAGTGTTTTATAAGCGGTCTCCTTTGCAGATGAACCACATCTTCCCAAAATTCTACCAATGAACCGAGGACGACTATCCGCCTTCCCCACAATTGCCATTACATGCTTGTCCCACTTCATATCGCCTTGCAATGTTACGCCCAAATATTTAATCGACGTGACTGTGTCAAGCGCTACACTACTAATGGAGTATTCAAACATTACAGGATTCTTTTTCCTATTCATCTGCATTAATTTACATTTATCTATATTTAGAGTTAGCTGCCATTCTTTACACCAACCACAAATCCTGTCCAAGTCATCTTGTATCCTGCTACAGTCACTCAACGACGACACCTTCCCGTACACCACAGCATCATCAGCAAAAAGCCGCACATTGCTATCCACCCATCCAAAAGATCATTTATGTAGATAGAAAACAACAGCGGACCTACCACACTTCCCTGGGGCACTCCAGATGATACCCTCACCTTCGATGAACACTCAGCATCGAGGACAACAACGGCACTTGTGAAATATCCTCAATACGTTGCAAGTGATAATAGTGGTCGAATCATTGTTCTGTGTAATACTTTATGCCGGGTTTAAGTGAATGGGAAAGTTGGTAAATTATTCGTGCTTGCATGGTGGGTACTTCCTTAATCAAGGAAGCCGCAGTATTTGGTGTTTCGAGAGGCACTACATCGAAGGTTTTTACCAAATGCAGCGAAAGCGGTGAAACACCGTCCGCTAAGGGAGAACGAGGATGAAAGGGTGTTGAGGGACCGAGGCAGGAGATATCTGCAGAGGTTTGCGACGAAAAATAAAGGGACGACAGGTGGAAAAGTCATACCAGAACTGAATGTCGCATTCGCGAACACTGTCGGCGCCTAAACAACACAAAGGGAGCTCCATGAGCACGAATTGCAGAGCGATCTGGAATTCCAAAAACACTCATCGGTGATGCAAAATGCCCATAACATGAAAACGTGGTGCCGAATTCATAAAACATGATGCTGAATTCATAAATCATGGACTGTTCAGCAATGGAAGAAAGTAATTTGGTCGGGTGAGTTTTGTTTCACACTGTTTCCAACTTCTGGCCGAATTTATGTCCCAGGAGTGGAACATTGTGAGGATCTGATAATGACTTGGGCAGCCATATCGTGGTACGCCATGGGCTCCATGGTTACTCTGCATGGCTGCATTACTGCAAAGGATTATGTGCCCATTTTGGCTGATCAGGTCAATCTCGTGGTACAATGTTTCTTCCGAAGAGCCGATGTTGTCTTTCAAGATGACATGACCATGTTCAGTCAGGTCGCATAGTCCAGAACTTGTTTAGGGATCATGTGGCTTACTGTCACATCTCCGCTGGCCACCACAGCACCAAACCTCATTATTATTGAGCCTCGCGGTCTGCTTTGGAGAGAGAGAGGTACGTGGTCGCCATCCACCACCATAACCTTTATCTGACCGTGCCACTATTTTTCTGAAAGAGTGGTATAAGATTCCCTCTAAAACCATTTATGAGATATATTTATCCATTCCTAAAAGATTGGAAACTGTTTTGATTGCCAACGGCTTCCTATGCCTTATTAGAAATGCTAATGTATTCTGTTTCTGATGTTTTTGTGTTTTTGTCCACCCCTGTATTTTTACTATTGCGATCAAAAATGTTCAAATGTGTGTGAAATTGTAGGGGACCTAACTGCTAAGGTTATCAGTCCCTAAGCTTGCACACTACTTAATCTAAATTATCCTAAGGACAAACACACACACCCATGCCCGAGGGCGGACTCGAACCTCCGCCGGGACCAGCCGCACAGTCCATGACTGCAGCGCCTTAGACCGCTATTGCGATCATTATCAGTTATTTTGCCGCTGAATTAACAAAACACTCCTAATACGTACTGGTTCATTTCCTCATCTGATTCGCCCAGATTACGTGCATTCCATTATCCATGTATTACTTTTGATGATATTTATGATATACCGATTCTCATGACACGATCAGTCCCGTTCAACCATTCTTCCACGTCCTTTGCCGGCTCTATTGACCTTATTTTCACATAGTGAGCGTAATCTTTGTACAAGGTGGCCAGAAACAATCTGGAAAGTTTGTAAGGGTGTTGTATGGGAAACTGTGCTGAGACAAAACTGTTTTAAGAAATTCGGTTTAGGCCCATTGCGCGGTTTCTGAGTTATTTAGCAATGAAGTTAGCTCAGGTCTTCGTCGCACGCCTATATTGAAGCACTTGCACGCGCTAAAATGCTGCAATACACAGACATTTTTGGGTCAGTTAGTTATCACTAATTGGAATTCTCATTACTAGTTAAAATGTGGCTTTTTCAGAAGTAGTAAGCTTGAGCTAGGTGTGCTAAAGCTATGTGTCTTTGGTTACAGAAAACAAATTGGAAAACATGTTCTTGGTGACACAGTCTCTTGCCGGTCGCTTGAATTTCAGTGCAAGTCGACTAGATTGGCTAATTTCAATGCTAAATAACTCGGAAACGGCGCAAGTTATTGAATTTTTTGCATAACAGTTATTTCTCAGAGCGGCCTCCCTTGAAACACCCCCACGATCTTTTCAGACTTTCTTTGATCACCTTGTCCGCCCCGATAGGCCGGCACGGTAGCTGAGCGTGCTCGGTCAGAGGGTTAGCTACCCTCTGTAATAAAGTAAACTGAGTGAACGGATCAACAAAGAACCTGGACGGGTGTCATCAGACATCCACCCCGAACAAATTTAACGAACAATGTAGAACAAAATGAGATAAAAAAAAGACATACCAAGGGGCCCGGATTCGATTCCCGGCTGGGTCGTAGATTTTCTCCGCTCCGGGACTGGGTGTTGTGTTGTCCTCATTAGCATTTCATCATCCTCAGAGGAAGGCTACGGGAAACCACCACTGGAATCACTTCCCTAGACGCTCACGCGGTGGATTTGCGGTGAGGCTTCCTCCATAACAAGAACACGAAGTTTTCGATCACCCTGTACATAAATAAAGCAAAAGGTATTCGTGTACGTGTCCTTCCAAACCCTTGGATCGATTTCAACCAAATCTGGTGCAGAAACAGTGTTAGCATGTGTGATTTATAATCCCCTACCTGCAGTAGGATACGACCAAACAATTGTTTTTGTGTATCCCCTGACATATAAGCATACAGACTGCCATGCATGATAGCCAGATTGTAAGGGAACAGTATCTGCCTCGATTATCGGCCTGATTTTCTGTGCAGCGTAGACTTTTTTTTTTTTTTTAATCTCATTTTGTTCGCTTTCGTTCGTTGCATCTGCTCGGGGCGGACATCGTAAGACATCCGTTTAAGTTCGTTGTTGACCGATTAACTCAGTTTTTTATTACAGAGGGCAACTAACCCTCTCACCGAACACGCTGAGCTATCGTGCCGGCAAACAGAACTGGGTGGGGATGTAGGCAGAGAGAGCAGAGGAAGGAGGAGGAGACATGTGCAGTACATGTGTCGATCGTGCACGCGAGTGAAGCTGTTAAGAGAAGGCTAGTAATAATGGTAACAACAACAACAGAATTCTAGGACGACGTGCGAATACCGAGCGAGGTGGCGCACTGGTTAGCCCACTGGACTCGCATTCGGGAGGACGACGGTTCAATCACGCGTCCGGCCATCCTGATCTAGGTTTTCCGTGATTTCCCTAATACGATGAGACCGATGACCTCGCAGTTTGGTCTCTTCCCCCAAACAACCCAACCCCAACCCGATGAAGATGATGATGACGTGCTAATGTAAGGCGCGATCGGCACAACTAAGGTGCAACTAAGGTGCAACGTGACCAGCGGGTGTCGGCCATCAGTCCATCCGCCACAGCAACGGTATCAGGTTCAGGACGGCGTCGGCGTCGGGGGCGTCGGCTGTGCAGACACTCTGTGCACACAGGCGGCGGGGGCGGCGGGGGTTGCGGGGGCGGACTCTTCGCCAGCGGCTTTGTGGCGCGCGCTGCGCCGCCGCGCTGGCTTTGTCATCAGTAATTAGCGAACACTTGACGCTCGCGACGCGTGGCAAAATTAATAGCGCGCCCCCGCTAATAAGACAACGAGCCGCTCATTATACACGCAGGCTGGCTGCGCGCCGCGCGCCACAGACGCCGAACCGACAGCGGAGGCCTGCTCACACGCGAGCTCCGGAATACTCACCAGTCGTCGGCCGGGCCGAGCAGGGTGTCGCCTATTGTTGTGTGCCAGCTGCCGTGTACCTACCGCACGATGTGCGAAGACTGCGCACTGAAAGCCCTGCGACAGCAGTACTGAAGGTGAGAGGAAAATGCAGAGGCGTCTAGAAAAAGGAACCCACTCTTTGATAGTCAATATTAACGGAACAAAATGACGAAATTGCTCTGAGCACTATGGGACTTAACATCTGAGGTCATCAGTCCCCTAGACCTTAGAACTACTTAAACCTAGCTAACCTAAGGACATCACACACATCCATGTCCGAGGCAGGACTCGAACCTGCGACCGATCGGTCGCGCGGTTCCAGCCTGAAGAGCCTAGAACCGCTCGACCACAACGGTCGGCAACAAAATGACACACCTTACAATTCTTGCAAGGAGGGAAGTTTATTCCGCGTGTTCAAAGTGACCCCCATTAGCACCAAACAACGTCGATGCCCCTGGACTGTTGATCCAACTACGGCACTCGGTGTTGCCGGTGTGATAGCCGCATAGGAAACCTTGCTAGTTTCTCGTAGCTCGTTCAGTTTAGCTGGCTTGTGTTGCTAAAATTCATTTAACAAGGTCCTAAACAGGTAGAAATCAAGAGGTGTAAGGTCTCTGAAGACCGTGTTGGGTTCTCTCAACAACTCCCTTTCGACCTATCCATCGCCCAGGTAGATTTTCAGCCAGGTAGGCTCTGACATCGCTGTAGCATTGAAGTGAGGCGCCATCTTGTTGAAGGTAAAATCTTTCATTTCCAAACGCCTCTGGGGAAGCAGGTAAAATCTATGTTCGCAGCATTGAAGATACACCTCACCAGTTTGTCGTCCGCCACCGGTAGCTGTATGGTTAGCGTGACGGATTGTCAACCCTCTGGGCCTGGGGTCGATTCCCGGCTGGGTCGGGAGTGGGTGTTGTGCTGTCCTCATCATCATCCTATCATCCTCATCGATTGCAGGTCGCCGAAGGGGCGTCAAATTGAAAGACCGGCACCCGGCGAACGGCCGGCCTGACGGGGGCTCTAGCCATACGACTAAATAAAAACCAGTTTGATACCTTCAAAGAAGAATGGATCAATCAAAACGCGCAATGATAGACCGTACCACGCATTAACACCCGGTAAAGGCCGACGGTGTGGCTCTGCGGTTCTAGGCGCTTCAGTCTGGAACCGCGTGACCGCTACGGTCGCAGGTTCGAATTCTGCCTCGGGCATGGATGTGTATGATGTCCTTAGGTTAGTTAGGTTTAAGTAGTTCTAAGTTCTAGGGGACTGATGACCACAGATGTTAAGTCCCATAGTGCTCAGAGCCATTTGAACCATTTTGAACCCGGTAAAGTAACATGTTTGTCTATGTAAGAGTAAGGGTTTACAAGAGCCCAGTACACACACCTTTGGCAGTTTACTGTACCGTTCAATCCGACCTGCGCCTCGGTAGACCAGATAACCATCCCTGCAAACCGTTCATCCCCGCGAAGAACACTTTCAAAGCACTTGCAGTACTCAATTCTTTGATCCCAGTCGTCATCGTGTAAGTAGGTTGTTCAGGTTTTCTTATTGGTAACGTCACATAGCGCTCTGTATGAAAATCACTGGCTGTGCTGTGTGCAGTCTGTGGCTAGTTTGCATTGTTGTCTGCCATTGTAGTGTTGTGCTATTGGCTGTTAACGGCGTGTAGCGTTGCGCAGTTGGAGGTGAGCCGCCAGCAGTGGTGGATGTGAGGAGAGAAATGGCGGAGTTTTGAAATTTGTAAGACTGGATGTCATGAACTGCTATACATACACTCCTGGAAATTGAAATAAGAACACCGTGAATTTATTGTCCCAGGAAGGGGAAACTTTATTGACACATTCCTGGGGTCAGATACATCACATGATCACACTGACAGAACCACAGGCACATAGACACAGGCAACAGAGCATGCACAATGTCGGCACTAGTACAGTGTATATCCACCTTTCGCAGCAATGCAGGCTGCTATTCTCCCATGGAGACGATCGTAGAGATGCTGGATGTAGTCCTGTGAAACGGCTTGCCATGCCATTCCCACCTGGCGCCTCAGTTGGACCAGCGTTCGTGCTGGACGTGCAGACCGCGTGAGACGACGCTTCATCCAGTCCCAAACATGCTCAATGGGGGACAGATCCGGAGATCTTGCTGGCCAGGGTAGTTGACTTACACCTTCTAGAGCACGTTGGGTGGCACGGGATACATGCGGATGTGCATTGTCCTGTTGGAACAGCAAGTTCCCTTGCCGGTCTAGGAATGGTAGAACGATGGGTTCGATGACGGTTTGGATGTACCGTGCACTATTCAGTGTCCCCTCGACGATCACCAGTGGTGTACGGCCAGTGTAGGAGATCGCTCCCCACACCATGACGCCGGGTGTTGGCCCTGTGTGCTGATTGTGGCGCTCACCTGCACGGCGCCAAACACGCATACGACCATCATTGGCACCAAGGCAGAAGCGACTCTCATCGCTGAAGACGACACGTCTCCATTCGTCCCTCCATTCACGCCTGTCGCGACACCACTGGAGGCGGGCTGCACGATGTTGGGGCGTGAGCGGAAGACGGCCTAACGGTGTGCGGGACCGTAGCCCAGCTTCATGGAGACGATTGCGAATGGTCCTCGCCGATACCCCAGGAGCAACAGTGTCCCTAATTTGCTGGGAAGCGGCGGTGCGGTCCCCTACGGCACTGCGTAGGATCCTACGGTCTTGGCGTGCATCCGTGCGTCGCTGCGGTCCGGTCCCAGGTCGACGGGCACGTGCACCTTCCGCCGACCACTGGCGACAACATCGATGTACTGTGGAGACCTCACGCCCCACGTGTTGAGCAATTCGGCGGTACGTCCACCCGGCCTCCCGCATGCCCACTACACGCCCTCGCTCAAAGTCCGTCAACTGCAAATACGGTTCACGTCCACGCTGTCGCGGCATGCTACCAGTGTTAAAGACTGCGATGGAGCTCCGTATGCCACGGCAAACTGGCTGACACTGACGGCGGCGGGGCACAAATGCTGCGCAGCTAGCGCCATTCGACGGCCAACACCAGGGTTCCTGGTGTGTCCGCTGTGCCGTGCGTGTGATCATTGCTTGTACAGCCCTCTCGCAGTGTCCGGAGCAAGTATGGTGGGTCTGACACACCGGTGTCAATGTGTTCTTTTTTCCATTTCCAGGAGTGTATTATGACTATTAAGGTAAATACATTGTTTGTTCTCTATTAAAATCTTTCATTTGCTAACTATGCCTATCAGTAGTTAGTGCCTTCAGTAGTTTGAATCTTTTATTTAGCTGGCAGTAGTGGCGCTCGCTGTATTGCAGTAGTTCGAGTAATCAAGATTTTTGTGAGATAAGTGATTTGTGAAACGTATGGGTTAATGTTAGTCAGGGCCATTCTTTTGTAGGGATTTTTTAAAGTCAGATTGCGTTGCGCCAAAAAAATATTGTGTGTCAGTTTAAGCACAGTCTTGTATAATTTTTCTACGGGGACGTTTCATATGTCGACCTTTAGCCGAGGATACCTCACTGGAATCTTCTGATTTTTTCTTGTAGTTTGTGCAATTAGTGCAGCCTTTGTTTATTGCTAGCGCGTAATTATAGAGAGAATTTCCTTTGTAGTTGCAGTTTTTCATTCTTGTACAGCAAAACAGTTGTGGCATGCATGTAGATTTGCACCAAGTATTTCGCAGCTGCACTTGCAATTAACGAGATATCATTTTCAATGCAATGTTAATGTGTTTTCTTATTTTGCTCTTCAAATTGTGCTTTTCTGTGTTGTCGTGTGAAATATTGTGACAATAATGGGGTGTGAAAAACATAATACTAGGCTCCAAAGTAAACTGAGAAATGACAGTGAAGACGAAAGCAGTGTGTTAGCGCCACCGTGTAATGAGTTAACTAATGTTCAAAGTAGTAATTTGGTAATTGTGCATAGGGAAATGGAGCGGGCTGCAAATAATGGTGTAGGCAGTGAAACAATTAGTGAACAGGGAAGCATTATCGATCGATCGGTCAGCAACAGCTTGCCTCAGGAATCCGAAATGACAGGACACAATCTTGCAAATACTGTAGATTCAGGTTTTGCGTCCTCGCCGTTTTCTCAAATAAGTCAAGACACATTTTCTGCTTTTCAAAATGCGAATATTGCCGGTTCAAATGCATTGCCGAATAGCACTGAGGAACATGTTTCAGACACTAGTTAATTGTTATTACAATTAATGCAACAAATGGAACAAAAGCTTCAAAAGTTACGACACCTTGGAACAAAATCAGAGACAAACACAGCAAAAGCTTCAAAAGTTAGACACAATGGAACAAAATCTTCGGATGTTAGACACCACGCTTTAACGAACACGTGAAGATTTAACTACTGAATTACATAACATTGAATTGAAATGTCAAAAAGTCTGTAATGACGTAACAACACAAATTTGTAAGCAATTTCAATCTATTTTTTCGCGGCATGAAAATGCATTACAGAATCACGAAGCAGCCATTAAAGTACTGCAAACTATTGTTCATGAAAATCATGAGACCTTGCCAGCTAAAACTGACTCAGTTGCATCTACCGATTCAGTTACGCAACTTGCAAAAACTCAGGAAAACTTAAAGGACACAGTAGATTCGATTTCAACACAAATGGACACTCTGAAACTTGGTTCAGAAAAACACACTGAGGAAATGTGTTCACTATCGGAGAAAGTAGCAGAACTTTCGGATCAGTTCACTAACTTATCTACAAAGGTAGATGATGATCTGAATGACACAAGACGTGTAGCCTTCACTGACACAGAAGAGTATGAACCAATTAGAAAATTCAAACAAAATCAAAATCAAATCAATACACAGTACAAAAGAGAAATTCGGGAAGTACAAGATCAGTTGGCACAAGTAATACAAGAATTACGTATTTCAGAGGACACTCGCGCTCCAACACGGGAAGAGGAACTCAGAAATACGGAAAAGTCACAAAATAATAACACAGGACATTTCGGAAATTATGAAAGAAATTGGCAAGGTGCACCGAATTTTGAGATGGAACCGCCGACACGACGTAACAATGACCGATATGCGACTCGCCGACATGATGATTTTGACTATAAGCTGTTTATTACTACACGTAAATTCAAAACATTTAAGAATTCCGGCAACGACATTCATCCACAAGCGTGGCTTCATCAATTCTCTCATTGTTTTCCTCCCAACTGGTCATTAGAGCACAGATTAGAATTTATGTGTGGCTATTTAGAGAATGAACCAGCTGTGAGAATGCGATCGGTCATTCACGATTGCCACAGTGAAGGAGAATTTTATCATGCCTTCCTCTCAGCATATTGGTCTCAAGCTACACAAGACCGAGTAAAACATAGCATCATAATGATGAAACATTTCGAACAATCTGAATTCACCAGTCTTTTGGAATATTTTAAAGACATGTTGCACAAGAATCAGTACCTGTCAAACACATACAGCCCCTCAGAACTCATCCGCATTTGCTTAATCAAATTACCTGAACATTTACGAGATATTATTTTGGCAGGACGTTGCAAAGACGACATTGAAGCTTTTCAGGGACTCTTACACGAATTAGAAATTGACACTGACAATCACGGAACGCGAAAACAGGAACACAACAATTACAGGTCACATCCGTCGCAATTCCGCAATGAAAGAAATAATAGCTGGACACGAAAAGGCTATTCTCACAACACAAATCGTGACCAAAACAGACACCACCCGTATGATAACCGTTGGCAGAGAAGTAATAATTACAGGGAAAGATCACCTTTCCGCAGTAGTGACTATCATAGAGACAATCAGAGAATCAGACAATATGGGAACCAAAATAATTATTATCAAGGGAGACAGAATAACTTTAGATGTAACGGTCCAGCGCGCAGCTACGATTCCGGGAGAAATTCTCCACCACCTGACCGACCAGAAAGAAACTATGGAATCTACCGACATGACGACAGACGATATGATCACAACGACAGACCTGAATTGCATCAGAAATGGCGAAATTCAAACAGGGCAGGGCCCTCTCGTCAAGGTGAATTTGCAGTACTTAGGTCTCCAAATCCCAATAACGACGCATGCCAACAAAGAGACAATAGGCAATGACTCATACAGCTGGCAGCCACAAAACGTACTTCTGAAACTGACGACGCAGCTGCCATAGCTAGTAATTACATAAAAATGGAAGACATTAGGGACATCTTACTCCAGGAACACGACGTAAAACATAACAACATTGCGTATTCTGTGATTCACATTACAGTAAATGACGTAAAATTTACAGCAGTACTTGACTCTGGCAGTCCCATTTCAGTAATTAGTGAAGCAGCCTTTAGCAAATGCAACAAATCGAACAATTGCCCCACACATCCGTTACGTAGAATTAAATTACAAGGTGCAATCTTTGGAAAAAGTGTAGATGTACGCCAACAAACCAACTTAGAATTCTTTTGTCAAAGCCACAGCTTCTCTATGAACTTTCTTATTGTTCCATTACTGTCGACGGAAATTATACTGGGAGTAGACTTTTTGAATGAATACAAAGCAATCTTAAACTTTCACGATGCTGAAATAAGTTTAGAAAAAGAAGGTAAGTAAGTAGCTTTGAAATTTGAAGATTGGCTCTCAAACCATGACGAAGAAATTAATCGGCTTTACCTCCTGTTAGACAACAGTTCGGAATTTTCGACGGAACTTGACACTAACAATCACTCTGCAAGTACTGACAGGGATTATATCGACGGCGCATTTGATGCTAATGAATTAATTCAGAATAAAATTCAAACAATTGAGAATTGTAATGAAACTGATAGGCAGGACCTTTTTGAGATTTTACAAGTACATTCCACAGTTTTTACTCACAAAACAGGAAAAAATCAAGGTATTTCAATACCAATTTCATGTTTGTGAGCATACTAAATTTTGTGTTAGACCATATGTAATTCCGGCATATTATAGGGACCGTGTTAGAACAGAAATAAAATCTTTGCTTGACGAGGGTATCATTGAGCCTGCAGTAAGCTCATACAACAATCCATTACATGTTGTTGAGAAGAAAAATGGATCGATCAGGCTTGTCTTAGATTCGAGACAAATCAATACTATCATCATTCCTGAAATAGACAGGCCACAAACGTTGGAAGAACTTCTTCAAAATTTTAATTGTGTAAAAGTGTTGTCTTCTATTGATCTCAGATCCAGCTTTTATTAGATTGAACTTCATCCAGAATGTAGAAAATACACAGCTTTCCTTTGTTTCGGCGTTTGTTATCAATTTCGGAAACTTCCTTTTGGTTTGAACATTTCTTCGGCAGCGTTCATTCGCGGGCTAAATTCCATATTACCTGAGTTCTTAAAACGTCACATCACCTTATATGTGGATGATATTCTAATGGCAGAAGCCTCATGGGAACAACATAATCGCATCCTCAACAGTTTGTTACGTATTTTTGCAGAATCTGGAATTACAGTTAACTTGGAAAAGTCTGAATTCGGTAGGTCAAAGGTGAGGTTTTTGGGACATATTATTTCTTCTGAAGGCATTCAGTCGGATCCTGAAAAGTTAGAAGCAATCAGAGCCATTCCAGTTCCATCCACAAAAAGACAAGTCCGCAGTTTTCTAGGTCTCGTAAATTTTTACCGTCGTTTTCTGAATATGCAAATTCTAGTTACACCAAAACTGAAAAAAATACTATTTGGAACTGGGACGAACAAGCACAGTTGGAATTCAATTCTTTGAAAGAATCGCTACCCAACGCGCCAATACTAGCTCATCCAGATCTGTCACAAGATTTCAGCCTTAGCACGGATTCTTCTAAAGTCGGTCTTGGTGCCCATTTATTTCAAGAAGCCACAGAAAATGACACTACTGTTCAGAAAACCATTGCTTTTGCTAGCCGAGTGCTAACAAAATCTGAAAAAAATTATTCCGTTACTGAATTAGAAGCTTTAGCTATCGTTTGGACATTTAACAAATTCCGTTTCTTTCTTTGTGGTAAGCACGTAAAAGTATACAGTGATCATCGTGCATTATAATTTCTTATGTCTTCAAAATTAAATGATGACAGGTTAAAACGTTGGGCATTGTTTCTGCAAGAATTCCACTTCACAATTGTCTACATTCCCGGCAAGGAGAACATTGTTGCGGACGCACTGTCACGCGCACCGGCTGGGCTTGAGAAAGGTAACACAGAAGGCAACCTCGAGAAAAATTTCAGTATTCTTTACATTCAGAAAGTCGCCTTTGAAAACTTCATGACCACATCTTTAAAGGACATTGCTCATGAACAAGATAAAGATCCGATTTGGAAAGACATCAAAAGTAAACGGCATGAAAAGACACACACTCAGATTCGGCATTATTATCTTGTTAGAAACAACATACTCTTCAAACGCTGCACTGTTGATGACAAGCTATGGGTACTTTGCATTCCAGACGATTTTGTTAATAAGCTCATTTGGTACATTCATTTCAGCTACGCACATTTTGGTCCACGAAAATGTTATCATATTCTTCAAACGACCTGTTATTTTAACAATATGGAAAAGAGAATTCGAAGAGTCTTGTCTATTTGTAAACTTTGTCAAAAGGCGAAACCATCTACTATGTCACATCGTGCTCCATTGTTTCATATCATTCCTTCTAAATTGAAAGAATTATCTGCTGTTGATCTCTTGGGACCCCTTGTCAGAACATCGAATGGATTTCCGTACGTTCTAGTCGCTGTTGAACTTACTTCAAAATTTGTTTCTTTCACTCCGTTACGTAAAGCCACTGGACGATCTGTATCCAACGCCTTTGTTAGAAATTTCTTACGTGAAGTTGGCCACGTTGCTGAAGTCATTTCAGATAACGGACCGCAATTCAGATCTGCTGTTTGGTCACGCATGCTTCGGAATCATAAAATCAAACCTGTTTTTATTTCATTGTACTCACCACATTGTAACCCGCCTGAACGGATTATGAAAGAAATCAACAAGCTTTGCAGACTTTATTGTCACAGAAAGCATCAGAATTGGGACAGATATTTGCACTTATTTCAAAATGTGCTGAATGAAATGCCGCATGACTCCACTGCTTTACCACCTACTCTTGTACTGAAGAATGAAGAACCACCGAACAGAATCAGAGAGCTTGTACCTTTCCCTAATACACGTAAACTTTGACACAAGAACATAATTGATTTGGCTATTAAAAATGTAAAATCTGCAGCAGACAAAAGGAGAAAACTACACGGTAAAGCAAATGCGAAGAAATTATACATTGGTCAGAAAGTTCTCCTTAAAGCTCATTCATTATCACATAAGAAGAAACACTTGACTCACAAATTCTTTCTAGTTTACAATGGACCTTACAGAATCCGGCGTTTACCACATGATAATTGCGTTGAAGTTGACTCTGCATACTACGAAGAGTAAAGGATTGCACCACATTTCACATGTAAAACCGTTTATTGAAAGATAATCTGCTTTTTAACTTAGTCTTTGCCATAACATTTTTCACTTCACATTTCTAGTATACTTTGTTAGACTTAAGAAACTGTTAACATGCAACAATGTTTGAAGTTAAATATCCAGTCAAGAACCAAGAGAACATAGTTAAACAGAAATTATGAATGCATTGTTATGGTGAACAGACGACACGGTGTTATTGTGTGTGTACATTCTCGCTTGTTAGTTGCACGATTACGTAACGACTATAAGACTTACATACTTAGAACATATACTGGTACTGCTAATGAGATTTTAATGCAACATTTTGGTTTACTTGAAAATACATTCTGGATTTAAACTACTTTCTGCGACATACCAGATGACACAGTGGTTAATTTATATGACAGCTACAGGATTTTATCACGACGCTACTAATGAGTGACAATTTACAATGTTGCTTTTGCGGTGTTTCTGTTTTATATCTGCACAGTTTTTCTGCATTACTCTGGAAAGTAAAACATGTTTTAGTAGTGAGGTTTGTGGTATAGCAACAATGAGACAGCCTTTTTTGTGGCACAACAATACGTTACTGTACAGTACTTTCTTCATCACGCCAATAAGCATAATAACTACGATATCTATATGCAAAGCATTTCACTTTTGTTTATCATGAGGTAAGTACATTGACGTCTGCAGAACTTAACTTTCGGAGGATGATAACTACAACACTTCCACAGAGATTATGTTGCAACAAGACGCACAGTTTAGTGCTACAGTACACGTATTTGAGTGATTAATTTTATACTTAAAACATTTATTTTTAAAGATTTTTGAATTACAAAGAAAGTTTTCCGTGATACATTTCATTCCATTGCTGTAATCTGTAACACCTGAGGGTATAATTACATTAATCCTCAAGGGGGTACACACTTACTTTGTGTATCATGTGTTTGGCAAGCACAAGGAGCCCTAGCTAATATGGTATTTGCTTATACAACTTTACACATCGGTACCATGTTTCTCTAACACAGAATTACACAGCTATCTGATTATCTGACAGAGAGACAAACATTTATTTTACTACATCAGTGACAGATGTTTACGTAATTACACTGTTGGATAACTTCACACTTATGAAATTGTATTTTGTCTGTACTTTGTGAACTCTTCATATTTTTTCGGAACCATTGTGATACTATGAGAGCTTTGAATGATGTATTCGGTATGGGATCATGATTTTTAAAGCACGTTTGAGGTAGATGAAGCTTTTGACACGAGCAGAGAATTTTTCTTAGGTTTTGATATTATTGGAGGAAGCTATGACGATTTTGAGATTTGGCTGAGGTTTTATGATGTTATGATGACGATGTGTATTACGCTGTGGTGGTATGTTTATGATCAATAAACTGATGCTATATGAGGAATTTGATTATGCTATGTATTTATTATGATGAAATATTGAAGAAGTGTCTACAAATACGTATACGTGTAATAAAGCAAGGAATAATGAGTAGTGGTTAGGGACTCTGGTTTGTGAAAAAGGATGTTGGAAACCGAGAATCGTACTTTAAGAGTTATGAAATGTGTGTATATGCGTGAATGTATCACTATGCTGGCGAAAATTTTTTGGACACTGTTATATTTACAGAATTTTGTTTCTACACATTTGTAACGCAAATTCTCAACCTGTGAAAATATTTTTATATGAGACTGTCACTGTAGCAGAAGCTGCTGTCGTAAATATTTCGAGAAGAAAGTTAAGTCACCACCTGCACGTAATGCGTCGTGGGCACCCAGCTGCGTGACAGTTGCCTGGAAAAAAGCAATTAGTGTGTGCCTTTCAGAGGCACAGATAGAAAAAAAAGAGGCCATTATCCTGGTTATTGACATTTCTTTGTAGAAAGCATCGCAAATACGACACGCTTAAACTTGAAAACATATGATTACACTTTGGAACTCTTAATTTCTGGTATTTAATAAAATGCATAATGAAATGATGAGAAATAAATTTACATCTATTGTCTTTCTAGTTGAGAGATTGCTCAATTTGTTTAATACCTAGTTTCTAGGTGCCCTGCTGCATTGGTTAAAATAAAATTTTATAGATGTACTAATATAAATATTTTATGCCTACAGACCCAGTAAAGAATAACTTTATGATGTACTTAAAAAAAACGAAGGAGCACAAAAAGACATTTCCTTTCACAGGAATTCCATACTTGGTAATTTCATTTGTAGAATAAATTGTGATGCATCACTCTAGTATTAAGATGTGACATAGGTATTAGACATGGCCATCTTTAGTGTAATTTTTTCTGCTTGAGCTTTGTCATGTTTAGATATAAGTTATTACATTTGCTGCTGCTGTTTGCCAGGCATAGTGCTACTGAATTTCACTTTGTATTACTCTGTTAAGCCAGTTTTACTACGGATTTATTTTTCTTGTTTGCTGCACAGTGCCTTATATTAGTTGTAATATATTGCTTTGCCAATTTGAATTTTTTGTCATTGCAGTTTGTGTTAATTGTTTTGTGCTGCTGTATTGCCTCGTCCCTTGGTTTAGCATCTGAGCTCAGTAGATTTAAGTTAGCTTAAGATGGGGTAGGCTATATAAGAGAATGAATTGGAAGAAATGCATTGAGAAGCTATAAGAAAATGGTTTGGCCAAAAAAAAAGTAGTGTACAGTGGAGAAAAACTATTTTTGAAAGAGGATGTGAACAGAATACAGAAAGCATGCTTGGATAGGATTTTTTTTGGCTGGAGCAAATGTTGAAATAAGACGAAAGATCTGTGAACTGAAGTTTTGGGTTGGACTGCAGTACCAAATGTTACCCTGAAAACGAACCCTGTCTCTCCTTTTGTATTATTCCGCTATGTGTTTATGTATCCTTGTTTATTTGTCTTTTTCCTGTCTGTATGTGTTTAGCTAATAAGATTTATGTTGTAGAATTTTTCTAATACTATGTTATTTACTTTGTAAAGATGTTTAGACATAATTTATTCTGTTCTGTTTTTATGCTCATGTGTGAAGTTGATGTTTCAAAAGTTATTCTGACCTTTTATGTATGTACTTATGTCATAATTCCTGTAACACTGATGTATCTGTTTATTTCTATTCTTTTGTAGGGCCTGTATTACTACATATGTTATCTGTATTAGTATGTTCTTTAATGATGTATTTTGTACCTTTGTAATTGTATTATTATGTTGTAAATTTATAATTGTATAGACACCAGTTCTTCAAATTAAGTATCATTTCACTGCACACGTTTCTGTTGGTCATAATATATGCACAGTATGTGAGAAGTTGGGACTGTTAGTGTTTGCATGTGTGTTGATAATTCAGCAAGGGACTGGTCAACAGCATTGCTGGTTCTAAGGACAGTTCCGAAAACTTTGTGAGTGCCCAAGTGGTGATTTATGGACTTTGCTATATTGTCTGCAAGACTCTTCGATGGTGATTGTGCACCTGCACAGTTGCAACAGATGGCTGCTGGCCGTCTCTACGAGGACTACAGTGGGTCCCCATCTTTGATGGCCCAACAATACCATTATTTCTACAAGGACTACAGTGGGTCTGCACGTTTGATGGCCACCAATACCATAATCTCTACCAGGACTACAGTGGATCTGTTCTGTGATGACCTACCCACCAGTATTCTTCAAAACTTCGACTGACTCTGCGGTGGGTTTGCTCTGTTGTGGTCCATTACCTGTCTGCATGTCGAGTCAGCACTGTCTTTCCGTTGGAAGGACAACACTACTTCTTCAAGACTGCATGGAAATCCACTACTTCTGTGTGCATTGTCTTTTACTGCTCAGACTTTGATAAAAACACTGCAATTTTACTGTGATGAACGATCAGGACTGTCTTTATGGACTGTGAGAAAATTTTAGCTTTTGACCAACATTGTATCAATAAGTGTGCATTTGATTTATTTGTTATTGTAATTATGAAAAATTTTTTCTAATCGGTATTGGCCACTGCCCAAAACAATTTGTAAAATTTTTTGTGGGGAGCATGGGAGTTATGTAAATAGGCTGTTTAGGTTTTCTTATTGGTAACGCCACATAGCGCTCTGTATGAAAATCACTGGCTGTGCTGTGTGCAGTCTGTGGCTAGTTTGCATTGTTGTCTGCCATTGTAGTGTTGGGCTGTTGGCTGTTAACAGCGCGTAGCGTTGCGCAGTTGGAGGTGAGCCGCCAGCAGTGGTGGATGTGAGGAGAGAAATGGCGGCGTTTTGAAATTTGTAAGACTGGATGTCATGAACTGCTATATATATTATGACTATTAAGGTAAACACATTGTTTGTTCTCTATTAATATCTTTCATTTGCTAACTATGCCTATCAGTAGTTAGTGCCTTCAGTAGTTTGAATCGTTTATTTAGCTGGCAGTAGTGGCGCTCGCTGTATTGCAGTAGTTCAAGTAATCAAGATTTTTGTGAGGTAAGTGATTTGTGAAACGTATAGATTAGAGATTAGATTAGATTAGATTAATACTAGTTCCATGGATCATGAATACGATATTTCGTAATGATGTGGAACGAGTCGAATTTTCCAATACATGACATAATTAGCTTAATTTAACAAAATACTTAAGTTAATATAACAACTTTATTTTTGTGTTTTTTGTTTTTCTTTATTTTTATTTTTATTTTTTTTATATTTTTTTTTTCTTAATTTATATCTAAAAATTCCTCTATGGAGTAGAAGGAGTTGTCATTCAGAAATTCTTTTAATTTCTTCTTAAATACTTGTTGGTTATCTATCAGACTTTTGATACTATTTGGTAAGTGACCAAAGACTTTAGTGCCAGTATAATTCACCCCTTTCTGTGCCAAAGTTAGATTTAATCTTGAATAGTGAAGATCGTCCTTTCTCCTGGTATTGTAGTTATGCACACTGCTATTACTTTTGAATTGGGTTTGGTTGTTAATAACAAATTTCATAAGAGAGTATATATACTGAGAAGCTACTGTGAATATCCCTAGATCCTTAAATAAATGTCTGCAGGATGATCTTGGGTGGACTCCAGCTATTATTCTGATTACACGCTTTTGTGCAATAAATACTTTATTCCTCAGTGATGAATTACCCCAAAATATGATGCCATATGAAAGCAATGAGTGAAAATAGGCGTAGTAAGCTAATTTACTAAGATGTTTATCACCAAAATTTGCAATGACCCTTATTGCATAAGTAGCTGAACTCAAACGTTTCAGCAGATCATCAATGTGTTTCTTCCAATTTAATCTCTCATCAATGGACATACCTAAGAATTTGGAATATTCTACCTTAGCTATATGCTTCTGATTAAGGTTTATATTTATTAATGGCATCATACCATTCACTGTACGGAACTGTATGTACTGTGTCTTATCAAAATTCAGTGAGAGTCCGTTTACAAGGAACCACTTAGTAATTTTCTGAAAGACAGTATTGACAATTTCATCAGTTAATTCTTGTTTCTCAGGTGTGATTACTATACTTGTATCATCAGCAAAGAGAACTAACTTTGCCTCTTCATGAATATAGAATGGCAAGTCATTAATATATAATAAGAACAACAAAGGACCCAAGACTGACCCTTGTGGAACCCCATTCTTCATAGTTCCCCAGTTTGAGGAATATGCTGATCTTTGCGTGTTACGAGAACTACTTATTTCAACTTTCTGCACTCTTCCAGTTAGGTACGAATTAAACCATTTGTGCACTGTCCCACTCATGCCACAATACTTGAGCTTGTCTAGCAGAATTTCATGATTTACACAATCAAAAGCCTTTGAGAGATCACAAAAAATCCCAATGGGTGGTGTTCAGTTATTCAGATCATTCAAAATTTGACTGGTGAAAGCATATATGGCATTTTCTGTTGAAAAACCTTTCTGGAAACCAAACTGACATTTTGTTAGTACTTCATTTTTACAGATATGTGAAGCTACTCTTGAATACATTACTTTCTCAAAAATTTTGGATAAAGCTGTTAGAAGGGAGATTGGACGGTAATTGTTGACATCAGATCTATCCCCCTTTTTATGCAAAGGTATAACACTAGCATACTTCAGTCTATCAGGGAAAATGCCCTGTTCCAGAGAGCTATTACACAGGTGGCTGAGAATCTTACTTATCTGTTGAGAACAAGCTTTTAGTATTTTGCTGGAAATGCCATCAATTCCATGTGAGTTTTTGCTTTTAAGTAAGTTTATTATTTCCCTAATTTCAGAGGGAGAAGTGGGTGAGATTTCAATTGTATCAAATTGTATAGGGATGGCCTCTTCCATTAACAGCCTAGCATCTTCTAATGAACACCTGGATCCTACTATATCCACAACATTTAGAAAATGATTATTAAAAATATTTTCAACTTCTGGCTTTTTGTTCATAAAGTTTTCATTCAATTTGATGGTAATACTGTCTTCCTCTGCTCTTGGTTGACCTGTTTCTCTTTTAATAATATTCCAAATTGTTTTAATTTTATTATCAGAGTTGCTGATTTCAGACATGATACACATATTCCTGGATTTTTTAATAACTTTTCTTAATATAACACAGTAGTTTTTATAATTTTTGATAGTTTCTGGGTCACTACTCTTTCTTGCCGTCAGATACATTTCCCTTTTCCGGTTACAAGATATTTTTATACCCTTAGTAAGCCATGGTTTGTTACAAGGTTTCTTATGAGTATATTTAACTATTTTCTTGGGGAAGCAGTTTTCAAATGCATTTACAAAAATGTCATGAAATAAATTATATTTTAAATTGGCATCAGGTTCACGGTACACCTCATCCCAGTCTAACTGCTGTAGGCTTTCCCTGAAATTTGCAATTGTTAAATCGTTGACTGAACGTACTACTTTGGAGGACTGTTTAGTATTGCTGAATGGAGCTATGTCATATATTGTAACTAGCTGTGCACCATGATCAGAAAGACCATTCTCAACAGGCTGAGCATTTATCTGGTTAAACTTATCTTGGTCTATAAAGAAGTTATCTATCAGTGAGCTGCTATCCTTTACCACCCAAGTAGGAAAATCAATGACGGGTGTCAAATTGAAAGAACCGAGTAATACTTCAAGGTCATTTTTCCTATTACCCTCTTTCAGAGAATCTACATTGAAGTCCCCACAAATAATAATTTGCTTCCCCCTGTCTGACAGATAGCACAACAAGGTTAATGTTAGTCAGGGCCATTCTTTTGTAGGGGTTTTTGAAAGTCAGATTGCGTTGCGCCAAAAAATATTGTGTGTCAGTTTAAGCACAGTCTTGTATAATTTTTCTAAGGGGACGTTTCAATCGTTCATAGCGTGCAGCGATCTTGGAAACTACACTTTCCACCCTCCAGCCTTCACAATTCGTTGTACGCTTGATCGTCTTACTCCACTTTTAACTGCACCTTGCTTCACAGATTTTTGAGGTGACCTAATAAAATGTTGCAACACAGCAGTGATTGAAGCTGGACTTGTTGATTTTTTCATCCTTATGCACGTCCTCAACAGTATCACCGGCTTCAAATTTATCCCGAATACGATAAATTGTTGTACATGTTGGCGGCTGAGTTCCACACACACTACGAAATTGCCGTTTTACTTCCATGTTTCGTACTTCCTGTAGCACTTCAAACGGTCTTGCGTTGCTCAGACGACAATTTTACTTCATTAATTACTGCTGTCATTTGCTAAAAAACGTACGCCAGAGCGTTTTTAGGAAACAATGGACTACACTACCGCGGAGAACTGCTACAATTTATCATTTCGCTGCAAAGATACTATCAAAGGGTGTCTACATTTTTCAGGATCCCTCTGTACATAGTTGACCTAGGGATGTTTAGGAGTGTGAAAATCGCGCGTAAAGACGTATGACTCAAGTGACACCCAATCACCTGACCACGTTCGAAGTCCGTGAGTTCCGCAGAGCGCCCCATTCTGCTCTCTCACGATGTCTGATGACTACTGAGGTCGCTGATATGGAGTACCTGGCAGTAGGTGGCAGCACAATGCACATAATATGAAAAAAGTATGTTTTTGGGGGTGTCCGGATACTTTTGACCACGAAGTGTATCATCCCCGAGGTGGCATGCTATGTCGTCATGTCTTTATTACTTTATTACTAGATCTGTGTCGTTTACCAGTCATGACTGGACAGACTGCGTCAAGATTAATTTCATAAATACATTTAAAAAATATTCACAAAATTAAGACATTTATACTTAATAGAATCAATATTTGTTTGTCCATTCACTTTGATCACTATTAAAGAATTCACCAATGGAGTACAATGGGCGTTCTTTCAGGTCCTGTGCTACTCTCCTTCTGAATGTTCCTAGCGGCAGGGATGCACTTCTTGAGGCAGTGAGTTGAACATCTTTAGGGCAACGACTGGAAAGCTGTCTTGTGTTCCCATCAGTCGACACCTGGGTATTTCGATGCTCGTCTTGTTACGGTATTGTGATTGTGTACATCTCGCCTCATGCTGAAGACTCGTTGGTTTTATTTCACACTGATGAGACATAAAAACACATACTGGTTGAAGACTGTCATAATTCCTAACTGCTTGAATATAGGCCTGCAGTGCTTCTGTCTTTTGCTTGGTGTGATTATTCTGAGAGCTTTTTTTGTAGAATTAGCACATCCTTACAACCTGCTGAATGTCCCCATAACAGTAGGCCATAATTGATGTGGCTATGGGATAGGGCATAATATACTGTTATGAGATATTGGTCATTCAATACACCTTTTAACCTCCTCAGAAGGTATATTAAACGGGAGAGCTTGGAGCACACGTACACTGTGTGTTCGTTCATTATTAGTTTCCTGTCTATCATGAAGCCCAACAGTTTGACAGCCTCCATATTATCATGACATCCGATGATGTTAAGGGTGCATATCAGATGTTGTGTTTTTTCTTCATTCATTTTCATTTTATTTTTGATGAACCATTCTTTAATGTTTTGGGAGAGTAAATCTGTTTCTTAGAGTGATTCTGCAGCAGTTCTTCCTTTAGCGAAACGGGTGGTGTCATCAGCAAACTGTAACATATTGTTGTTATAACACATATCATTGATATAAATAAGGAACAGGAGAGGCCCTATGACGGACCCTTGCGGTACTCCATATTCCAGCTTTTGTTCTTGTGATGTTGCTGCATGAATTAATACCACTTTTCTCCGGTTTTCCAGATAAGACTGAAAAGTTACCAGAGCAACACTTCCGACACCGTAACATTTCAATTTATTGTGCAATATCTTGTGGAAAATGCATTCAAATGCCTTGCTAAGATCACAGCGTGTCAGTGCCACACTTTTTCTGTTTTCGAGTCCTTGCCTTATTTTTCTGGTTAAGTCCAGTGCTGCCGTAAATGTTGACTTTCCCTTGCGAAAACCATGCTGTGTGTCCTGGAAGAGCTTATTTACTTCAAAATAATTCTGTAACTGGAGTTTCATAACTTTAGCTAGAATAAGAATGATAGAAATTGGTCTGTAGCTGAACGCTTCACACAGGTCACCTTTTTTGTAGATTGGTACAGTCCGTGCTAGTTTAAGAAATTTTGGGAACATGCCAAAGGATAAGCATTTGTTAATTGCTGTAGATAATGGTTGAGCAAGCTCTAGAATAATTTTCTTCAGTATTGTGCAAGACATACCATAGATATCTTTGCTCTCTGAGTTCTTGTATGACTTAACAATTTTTACAATATCCTTAGGGTGCACTTGCTTCCATTTTTCAAAAGTGCTACTGGTTATGTTTCTCATGTGACTTGTGGGGACTAAGCCTGAGTCAGGTATTTCATTTCATTATCTATGGCATGTTTCAAAGTGTTCTACTTTTTCCAGCGGTATGTTATTGGAAGACAGAGATGGAGATTTTTCCTAGAGGAAGTGTGAAGTATGGCAATAATTTATTAATTATGAAATGAAGATTAAAGCTAAGGGAGCATTAGGCAACTAATAACAGAAGTAGGCGTTGTAGATAAAGCAGCATTGGTAGTGTTGAGAGGTGAAATAGCGAAGGTAGCAGAAGGACAACTAGTAGAACGAAGCAAATGTAGCAAGGAAAACACGAGGCAGCCTTGACTCTGCTGCTAATCTCGGAGTGTAAACTGAAGAAAAGCAAATCTACGTTTATAGCATTTAATGATTCAGGAAAAAACTTCTGTGACTGTTGACTAGAGCACACTATATCAATAAAATAGAGAAAGTGAAACGTTATCTACAACTTATATTGAAACCTGAATGCTGTCATAAGAGTCGAGTGACGTGAAAGTAAAGCAGTAGTAGGGAAAGGAGTGAGATATGATCGTAGCAAGGAATCCATGTTGTTCAGTCTGTACAACGACCAACCAGTAAAAGAAATTAAGGAAGAATATGGAAAGAGAATTAAAGTTTACGGAAAAAAGTAAAATTTTAATGCTAGCTGTTAACATTTTAGGAGTAATTCCGACGGAGATGTAAAAGAACGTGAAGGATAATGTCTTGAAAAGAGGTTGTCAGATGAGCGTCAGCAAAAGTAAAGTAAGGGTAATGAAATTAAATCAGGTGATGCAGAAAGGATTTGATTAGGAAACGGGACACTAAAAGTAGTCGATGAGTTTTGCTATTTGGACAGCAAATTAATAGCTGATGGGCGGAGTAGAGAGAATATCAAATGCAGACTGGCAATAAGAAGACAAGCATTTCTGAAAAAGAGGGATTTGTTAATATCTACATAGACAGTTCTGAAGGTAAGATACACATGTTGTTCCATCCTTGGACAATTGTACAACAAGAGTGGCGCATTGTCAGAAGAGAGTACATGTCGTGAGATTCCTGTAGAAACATTTGTGCTGCGGTACAGATAACAGGGGAACTACGCTGTGGAGTGAAATGGTGTGTGAGGTGGAAATGTACTTCAGAGTTGAAGTACTTGATACAGCACAAGTCTCGTGGGCAGAAACGTCAAAACTGCACACACATTCAACATGAGGTTCTGGCAGTATATAGACCAAATACAATGTCATCCCTTGCTGTACCAATAATTTGACGACGACCGAACTGATGTCGATCGTGAAGGAAGGGCATCGAAATCGACTACAGACAATAACGTCAGGTAACCAACGAAGTGATTAGCAGAAATCGCAGAGATTTTACGACAGTGAAGACGTTCGCACAGTGGCTTTCGAATGGCTCGGTGACCAACGAGCGGATTTCTATCATCGAACATTAAAACAATTGGTAGGATGTCCCAGCAGCTGATTACAACATATTTTGTAACCATGTTGAAAAACGGTGTCTTCATCGGTGTCATTCTGAAGTGTACTGAAACATTCAGCAGAAGTAGCTTGGACAGCCATAATAATGTTAACTTATTTCTTGAAGTCCCTTCATATTTTTCTAGGTCCTGCACGCTTGAGTAATGTTGTAGGATGGTTCACATGAAAGTTTCGTAGTGTTACACAGCTGAAAATTGTAATATACATAATATAATTACGGAAGCTGAGGAAGAGAATTAAAATTTGTGCCAGTGCCAGAAATTAAACTTGGGTCGTTTTACTTATGAGGCAGATGTGCTAACCATTGCACCACTGTAGCAGCATAGATAATACCGCTGCAAGCCCTAAATTAGTCCAGCGGCCTCCCTGGTACAGACTTCAATTCTTGTCTTCCGGTAGGACAGTCATTATTATCTTTTGAGAATCGTAAGTCTCAAGGAACGTTTAGTCATATCATATTTAATGTACATTTTTAGATTTCTACTAGCTGAGCTCAGAACAGGGAAGTTTTGCACTGGGAGGGTGTGTGTGTCCGGATGTTAACAAGGCGTACTGCCAATGTAACAAATGTCAGGGCATGAGGGGAACACTGCCACATGACCTCACAGCGAGGCAGACAGAACCGCAAACATTACTGTACTATATAACTAGGGACTGTGAGCTAACGCTACTTAATTTCACTGTCGAAGTGGTGACCGAAGCTCAGCGAACAGGAATAATTACTTGATTACCAAAGCAAGACAAGCAGTGCTGACGCGTCTGGTAAACTAGGACAGATATGCTCGTACACATAGAGACATTATGTCAGAGGTAGGGGCTCAGCTTCTTCAATAGCGAGGTTTTCCGGAAATTAGGAATATATTCTGTCTTGCTGCCTTTCCGTCCTTTCTGACAGAACCAGAGGCAATGATAGCCCATTGAGTGTCAGTGAAACCACTACAACCAGACCGATGATGGTCAGCCTGGTGGCTTCAACACTGCCATGCAGGATATGCCAGCAACCTAAAACATACCACAGCTGTGGTCTTCCTTTGGTGCTTATTGGTGACAGGCTAGCCCTCCTACACCATGGGTCCTTGTGGATGCTGTGCAAGCTACATCTCCACATCGACGAGGTGTGGAGTATCTGCGCAGCCTTCTGACTAACTCTTGAGCGTCTGCTGCCATCTTAGTCAGTCCATGGTGGATGATCAGGAGCTAGTCTTCACGACAACCAACAATCTGAATCAAAGTTGGCAGTCTCCACCTCTGTGCACGACATTCTATCTTCGAGAGCAATGAGGAGGAAGCCGCACTGCGTCATCGCGGAACGTCTGGGTAGGCAGTGCCTTCCATGGCTCCTTGCTGTCACCAGCACAGCACGCGGACCTAGTTCACTCACATGCGGGAGCTTCGTCACAGATCGGTGATGAGGTATCAATACTTCTTCACAAGCCGCGCGGTCTAAGGGCGCCTTGTCACGGTCCGTGCGGCTACCCCCGTCGGAGATTCGAGTCCTCCCTCGGGCATGTGTGTGTGTGTGTGTGTGTGTGTGTGTGTGTTTTGTCCATCGGGTAAGTTAGTTTGGGTGAGATTAAGTAGTATGTAGGCTTATGGGCCGAAAAGCTCAGCAGTTTGGTCCCATAGGACCTTACCACAAATTGCTAAATCGACTTCTTCACAGTATGTATTCTTACACTCAGCGGCCGACTGCAACTCAGGAAACACTTCTCTCTCTGTTCACTTTGTACGATAAGTAATTGTTATTACAGATACCGAAGTGTCACTGAGGCCTCCAGGGGTGAAATGCACCAGACGCCCACACCCTACGCGCTATCTCCTGTTCACAACATGAACCCTGCATTCAGGTCGCAACGGTAGTCCCTCTGCTTTATACTAGCTCCATTTTCTCAGTATCTCACGAATAAAGCGAAGTCGGCCAGCTGCCTTACATTCAGCAGAGCTTTCGTGATCATCTCCACTTCATATGCTTGCAAATTCATACACCCAAATATTTGTATGAACTGACTGATCATAATTGTTATCGCTGATATTGTTTCCATAGAGTACAAATTTTATATGGTTTTGAAAAGCCAACAATATGATTTTTCCGAATATTTAAAACAAATTGATAATATCAGCATCACTTTTAGATCTTATCACCATCTGACGGAATATTTGTGCACCTATTTCCCGACAGTGGTTTATTACAAGAAATGGTCTTAAGTTTTATTTATCACCTCGAAAATGTAAAGCAATGACAATGAGACTTGGTAATGGTGTTGGTCCCTCTCTGCCTATTCAAGCTTCAGTTCGATACATTTTCCTTATGGAATCCTCCGTAATCTGACGATCAATGAGTGGCTTCATCTGGATGTGGTACACATGAGATATCTTGTGGACTTCGTTCCTCGTGGAACTGAGAGCTCAATCAGAGCTAGAGGCAGTGTTACGTGTTGTTAGCCTCATGTCTGCTCAGGATGAGTAATTGTGAAGGAGGTTAAAAATAAAGGGACATTGCGTTATCTATGCCGAGCACAGATGTGTTTAAAGCATATAGACTATCATTGTTAGTCTGTTTCTCCGCTAGTCCTATATTAAACCTGCCCTCTTCGCATTAATTCCTTGAAACGATGATCAATTCTGTGCTCTGAAACATATTTTCGTGGGTGAATGCTCATCATCAGGCAGTTGGAAACTTAATTCGTAACATCATAATGTACATCGCGGCAAAGCAGGTGAGTCTTATATTCTTGTTTTAAGTGAAATCGAAGAGCAGTACTGCAACACGAACGCTTCACCAAAACTCGACAATATGACGGAAGCAAGCTTCTCTTTCTAGGCGCAAGGGCGTCTCCTTACATTCTAACCTTCTTGGCAACTGTTTTGCTAGTGTAACTTACCTCGGACCATCCCATTGGGACAGAAGCTATGTTTGCTCTTTATTTAGATTTGGCAAGCGCTCTTTTTTGTCAGTATTGTTGTAACTTTTGCTGTCTTTCTAAGTCTTGCCAGGTCTGATTTGACAAAGGGAAGAAGTAATTCTTCGTCAGTAGCTGCAATCAATAGAGAAAAAAACTGTACGTCGTCCTGCACTTGGCTTATTTGAGCAGTTCTTATAAATTGAGTGTCGGAAATGTGCGGATTGTCCTATTTGAAGGCGCGCTTGTATGACGCTCAAGTGCTGCGCCTTGATTCAGCATACGGCGAGTGTGTTGATGCTATACCGAAGAGCCGAAGACACTGCTACACGTGTAGGGCCCTCGTGAGCACGCAGAAGCGCCGCAACACGACATGGTATTGACTCGACTAATGTCTGAAATAGTGCTGGGGGAATTGACACTATGAATCATGCAGGGCTGTCCATAAATCCGTAAGAGTACGAGGGGGTGGGAGATCTCTGAACAGCACGTTGCAAGGCATCCCAGGTATGTTAATTAATGTTCATGTCTGGGGGTTGGTGGCCAATGGAAGTGTTCAAACGCAGAAGAGTGTTCCTGGAACCACTCTGCTGCAATTCTGGACGTGTGGGGTGTCGCATTGTCCTGCTGAAATTGCCTCTTACTTACACCCGAGCACAGTACTGATTAATCCAGTTCGTGATCATCGACGAAGACGACAGCATTGCCTTTCTGCTTTGTGAACAATTAGATAAAACTAACTGTCGGTTATACTTAGGGTGAAGAGACTTGCATTTTCTCAGTATCAAGTGATGTGCTAATGTTCAGTGCCATGACATTCTTGCGGAAATGGATTCTACGAAGATAAGTAATTCATCTTGTGTATGTTATAATAAAGTTCTACAATATTTTGTGTGTTGTATAAGGTGCAGTCAAACGAAAAGATCCATTTCCGCGCATAGACTTTATTAATGGACAGAGCTATATACAGGTCCATTGATCGTAACCGGGTGAAATATCTCACGTAATAGGCGTCAAACGAAAAAACTACAAAGAACGAAACTTGTCTAGCTTGAAGGGGGAAACCAGATGAAGCTATGGTTGGCCCGCTAGTTGGCGCTGCCATAGGTCAAACGGATATCAACTGGGTTTTTTAAAATAGGAATCCCCATTTTATATTACATATTCGTTTAGTACGTAAATAAATATGAATGTTTTAGTTGGACCACTTTTTTCGCTTTGTCATAGATGGCGCTGTAATAGTCACAAACATATGGCTCACAATTTTAGACGAACAGTTGGTAACAGGTAGGTTTTTTAAACTAAAATACTAAACGTAGGTACGTGTTAACATTTTATTTCGGTTGTTCCAATGTGATCATGTACCTCTGTGAACTTAGCATTTCTGAGAACGCATGCTATTACAGCGTGATTATCTGGAAACACCACATTAATGCAATAAATGATCAAAATGATGTCCGGCAACCTCAATGCACTTGGCAATACGTGTAACGATATTCCTCTCAGCAGCGAGTAGTTCGCCTTCCGTAGATCTAATGGTCGCAAATGCATTGACAATACGCTGACGCATGTTGTCAGGCGTTGTCGGTGGATCACGATAGCAAATATCTTTCAACTTTCCCCACAGACTGAAATCCGGGGACGTCAGATCCGGTGAACGTGCGGGCCATGGTATGGTGCTTCGACGACCAATCCACCTGTCATGAAATATGCTATTCAATACCGCTTCAACCGCACGCGAGCTATGTGCCGGACATCCATCATGATGGAAGTACATCGCCATTCTGTCATGCAGTGAAACATCTTGTAGTAACATCGGTGGAACATTACGTAGGAAATCAGCATACATTGCACCATTTAGATTGCCATCGATAAAATGGGGGACAATAATCCTTCCTCCCATAATGCCGCACCATACATTAACCTGCCAAGGTCGCTGATGTTCCACTTGTCGCAGCCGTCGTGGATTTTCCGTTGCCCAATAGTGCATATTATGCCGGTTTACGTTACCGCTGTTGGTGAATGACGCTTCGTCGCTAAATAGAACGCGTGCAAAAAATCTGTCATCGTCCTGTAATTTCTCTTGCGCCGTGGCAGAACTGTACACGACGTTCAAAGTCGTCGCCATACAATTCCTGGTGCATAGAAATATGGTACGGATGCAATTGATGTTGATGTAGCGTTCTCAACACCGATGTTTTTGAGATTCCCGCTTCTCGCGCAATTTGTCTGCTAATAATGTGCGGATTAGCCGCAACTCCAGCTAAAACACCTACTTGGGCATCATCATTTGTTGCAGGTCGTGGTTGAAATTTCACATGTGGCTGAATACTTCCTGTTTCCTTAAATAACGTAACTATCTGGCAAACTCTCCGGACACTTGGATGATGTCGTCCACGATAACGAGCAGCATACATAGCACACGCCCGCTGGGCATTTTGATCACAATAGCCATACATCAACACGATATCGCCCTTTTCCGCAAATGGTAAACGGTCCATTTTAACACGGGTAATGCATCACGAAGCAAATACCGTCCGCACTGGTGGATTGTTACGTGATACCACGTACTTATACGTTTGTGACTATTACAACGCCATCTATCACGAAGCGAAAAAAGTGGTCCAAGTAAAACATTCATATTTCTTTACGTACTACACGAATATGTAATAAAAATGGGGGTTCCTATTTAAAAAGACGCAGTTGATATCCGTTATACCTATGGCATAGCCATCTAGCGGGCCAACCATAGCGCCATCCGGTTTCCCCCTTCAAGCTACACGAGTTTCGTTCTTTGTATTTTTTTCGTTTGACGCTTATTTCATGAGCTATTTGGCCCGGTCACTATCAATGGACCACCCTGTATAACGATCATGGCTGCTGCGGCACCTATACCGCTTTGGCCTGCCCTGGAAGAAGGACTCCTTGGTTTGAGTATAGAACCATTCTGTCACAGCCTGCTGCGCTTCTTCATCTGATCCGTAGTGGGGACGCTGGAAGTGTTTCTTGGGTGGCCCAAAACCATGGAAATCACAGAGATTCAGTTGAGGACTATACGTGCGGTAGGCTAGCAATTCTTACTTCAACGACACCAAAAGAGTCTGTGTTTGTTTGACAGTATGAGGCTGTGCATTGTCGTGCAATAATCGTGATGCCCTTTGTGAGGTTACCCTGATACGTATTCTTGATTTCCAGGCGCAGCCGACGGAGAATTTCGAAGTATTGTTGGCGTTAATTGTTTTTCCACTAGAAGTAGTCCCTGCTCGTCGAAGATCACAATCACTATGACGTTAGCAGTTGATGTTGCGGATCGTATTTTCTTTGTCTGGGCGACCCTGCATACTTCCACTGCATGCTCTCACGTTTGGATTCTGTTTGAAACAGTGGGCATATGGATTCATCTCTGGCAATGACATTAGAAAGGAAATCGTCGTCCTCGTACTGATATCGCTTAAAATCGTTCAATAATATTCCCATTCTGCTGTGTCGCTGTTCCTCGGACAAACATCTGGATACCCAAAGAGCACACACCTTCCGGTAAGGCTCTATGGCATGCATACTGCCGTCAGACACCTGTACTTGAGCACTAATGGCATCCAAGGTGAAGAGTCTGCCAGTGTAAATGCAACTGTCAATAGCAGCAAGTGTCTCATCAGAAATACGATACTTCACCTACCAGCGTCGCCCATCTTGCGTCAAATTCTGCCTACCACCACGAAAACTCCGACACCACTTACGCACCATTTTGTCTGAAACACACTTCTCACCATACAGTCGCTACGTTCTCCTGCGTGTAACGGCTTGACGGACACCTTCCTCACAAAGAAATCATATCGCACCCCGCTGTCATTCCTTGGTAACGTTCGCCACAGGTGTGTCCACTGTTACGTGACACGGGGCAACGTCTTACCTGAGGGAGGGAAAGGAACAGTGGTAAGTAACCAACCTCTGCTAACGAGCCACACTACGCCTATGCGCAACAAATGTAATATTTATTATGTCCTACATATAGGTGGACATAAACAGCATATACGACTAATGTCTTCCTCAACACAGTGTCCGAATGTCTGCATTTGGACCTTTTCATTTGATTGAACCTTGCGGTGTCCACTCGAGCTCCTCCCACCATAGTAAAGTAAAAGAACCTAACACTGTACTACGTATACTTGTACTTTCGTCCGATATATGCTTTGGGTATTTGAAGATATACCAAATACCAACAACATGAGAACTTCACAATAAAGGATGACAGCCAAAAACAGTTGCAGGACAGATTTTTTTTTTTTTTTATTAAAATTCTTGACCAAGGTTTCGGTACATATAAATATACCTTGCAATTTCACCATTATTTAAGCTTCTGTTTCTCACTTTCGTTGATATGGCTTTTCTAATGAATGTGTCTTTCTGTTCAGGAAGTTTTACTTCTGATGAAGGTATATTTATATGTACCGAAACCTTGGTCAAGAATTTTAATAAAAAAAAAAAAATTCTGTCCTGCAACTGTTTTTGGCTGTCATCCTTTATTGTGAAGAATTTTAACAGTTGCTGCTGCAGCCATGTTTAAAATGTTGAAACATGAGAACTGTTAAAGGATCGTGAACGAAAAGAATGGAGAGCATCGGCAGCAAGCTAGAGTCTTACCCAGTTGTACCAAATAGCATGCTGAAGCATCGTAACACCATCACCTTCCTGCAGAACGTCTTAACTACACCAGACTAGGATCTAGAAGCAAATGTGTAACATCCCACTTCAAGGAATGTCGGTGCAACTGAATTTGGCGGCCTGTGCACCTACCGGCTCCTGCCGAGCAACGTTCCCGAACTGGTCAAGGTACGACATGCGAAACTGTACAGAGATCTTCGCCACTGGCCGATCGACTTGCAAGCCATATTATACGTCGAAATTAGTGACGTGCAGCCTCTGCTTGTGCAGAGTATATGACATCATGAAACAGGCTAGAACACGTAGCACTGGCGTGTTTCAACTTGACTCGTTCAACATTTCTGAGTGCTCTCCTTCTAGACGGGATCGACGGAACACGATTAGTGAATGGAGAGTGTTTCGATACGCGAAAACTCACGCACGCGACGACCACAAGTGCTTAACCAACAGACGTCGCCTCATGTGGGTTAATAATGAGCCGGAGCTTTATGACAACTTGCCTGATAGCTTGTTTGTCCGTCTTCGGAACGAAATACATTACTAATTACGCCTGGGATTCGACAATTTGTTGGTAGGTTTGTGACGGTGTGCGGCATTAGATGACTTTGCACAGGTCATTTAACTCGTGTAATTAACGGGCCGCTGATTTGCGTACGTGGTGATGGCGTCCGATAGCGACCCAACTGGGTTCAATAGGATTTACATCAAGCCAATTTGGTCGCCGAGATATCAACCTGAGTTCACTATAATGTTCCTCAAACCACTTTCGCACTGTTGTGGCTCTGAGAGACACACAATTATAGTGCTGAAAGATGACATAGCCGTCGGGAAAGACATCAAGCCTGAAGGTATGCAGGTGATTTGCAACTTTCAGCCCGCATCTCGTGGTCGTGCGGTAGCGTTCTCGCTTCCCACGCCCGGGTTCCCGGGTTCGATTCCCGGCGGGGTCAGGGATTTTCTCTGCCTCGTGATGGCTGGGTGTTGTGTGCTGTCCTTAGGTTAGTTAGGTTTAAGTAGTTCTAAGTTCTAGGGGACTGATGACCATAGGTGTTAAGTCCCATAGTGCTCAGAGCCATTTGAACCATTTGCAACTTTCAGCGTGTCGTGGATTACTACCACCGGTCTCCCACAGCATACTGCTGCTCCCACAAGTCTGTGTCCTTGGTGCGCTGCAAGTTTCCAGCGGCCATTCACCTCGAAGGCGGCTTTTGTGGAGACGACCATCGACCTAGTGTAACAAAAATACGAGTCTTCCGAAGAGCCGACACGTTTCCATTGATCAACGATCGAATCCCAATATTCCCGTACCCACTGCAATCGTAGTAACTGACGATGTAGTTGGGTCAACATGACAACACGTAGGCGCGGTCTGCTAGGGAGCTCCATGTTCAACCATGTGCGATAAACGGTGTGCTCCAGAACACTTGTGCGTGCACCAGTATTGTGCTCCTTCGGCAGACATGCCATAGATTACCGTCTATCCTACTTACAGAGCAGACAAGTCTCCAAACCCCACGTTGTATGAAGACTCGTGAACATCCGACCATTTAGCGCCTAGTGGTAGTTTCACTGTCGTTCTACCCCTTTCAGTAGATGCTGATGACGGTAGCGCATGAACATTCGAGCAGCTTTCCCGTTTTCGAGACACTCGTTCACAGGTTCTGCGTAGCAACAGTCTGTCCTTTGTCAAAGTCCCTTATCTCAATGGATTTCCCCATTTGAAGCCCATGACTTCGCTAGGACGACCTTCCGTCCGTGTGCGCTCCGCTTACATAATTTTGTTACTGCGTCACGTGCCCGCAACGTCACCAGACGGCAGCCAATGAAGCGGTGGCCAGCGGTCATAATGTTTTGGCTTATCAGTGTAGTAGACAGGCGATTACCTGCATAGTATTCAGTAGCCGAGACCCACCTGCGTCTGCGTCCCTTAACTGCAACAAACTTTCATTGCCGTACCACTTCCGATATATGTAAGATGTTATTTTCGACAACATTTTACTCGTTAATTTTTAACATTGTATACTGCACTTGACAGGAATAACTCAGTTCGTTGTGTAGCAACGCAGAATCCTATAGCAATGAGTAAGAAGCGGTTCCTGTGCTTAGAACAGAGGGAGCGTAAGTGACCGTGTCGAATTGTACTGAAGTATGCCAGTGGTGTGAGGAACTGTGAGTGACGCCCAGTTCTCACTGAGACGATACACTGTGCTATAACGTACGTTTCAATAAAGGCTGCACTACGCTACGCCTACCTGTATGACATTCGTGTTCCTACAGGAGTGATAGATTAACCAAACAGACACAGTCGGCGGCAATAGTTCCATATCTGACCTGTCATTGCAAGCCTCCTCATGGACAATTTCCTAGTGTGTCACGTATTTAACAGAGATTAAATACCGGTATGTCTGCGTTAAAAACAATTTTGGTATATTACCTACATTTGCCAGGCAGCATTGTATGAACTAAAATGCACCAAACGTAAACTAGGCAGCAACTACGGTTTTTAATGTACACTTGTCTAATCATGTGCTGTGTTTTACTCAGTTCTGAAGCTTCACAATAACTATAAGCAATAGTGACAGAAAAAGAGTTCATTATCATGATGTTACATCAGACTATTATACTAAGTAGTTTTCTCAAAATCGAATGAGAGAGGCTGCATAGTGGAGAGTACAATCAAATCCCAAAGTAGTACGCCTTTTTTAAATTTTTTATGCAAGAAGTAGATGTTTAACTGAGAAAGGAAATACAGAGAAGGATGTAGCATTGCTTTATCTGCATAAAAGAACTATTTCTGAGGCACATCAGATGACCAGAAATTTCATATCGTTGTCATACCCGTGTGAAAGAATTAAGTCAGTCGAACTACGTTTCTATGCGTTCCATCAATGCGGGATGATTCTGCAAAGTACTGCAAGTCATATTGCATATCGTATGACGTCGGTGAGAGGCGCGCCTAAGCCATGAGAACAGATCCAAGTTGGCGATTCTGAGCGAAACAGAGCTGCCAACGTTTAGGCACGAAACTAAGACGTCTCCTTCATAAAATATTCACTTTTGGCATACTAATTTCTGGAGGGTGCCTTCGTGGCATTAAAGCTTTGCTATTACAGAGCCACTGTAAACTGTTTATATCAGAAACAAATGGCTTACTGATCTCCCGACAAGGTACGTATAGTCCCGAAGATATACGAAAAGTGCTTCGGATATCTGTTGCGCATCCATCTCTTTGACATTAGGATGCAATGAAAACCCGTTAAATGTGTCACCAAGGCTCTAAATTTTCCCTGTTTTTCAGGTTATCCGCGATGAATTGGAAGTCATGTCCCATACGAAGAACTCTACATTGAGGTACACTGTAACAGCTCTGAGCACTTTCTATCGTCGATATTGGCGAATGTCTTCTAGTGAAAGATCTCTGCTTTCCACGTTGTGGGAAGAGGTAGTATAGACCAAAACAACAAAAAACTTTCCAGTAAACATGGGTTTAAAGTGCATACGTCAAGAACTAAGAGCACTTGTTCAGCAGAAGAGATGTGTTTCACATTTATGAAGATATACAAGTGCTCATAGCTCTGTGCATTTTAGAGCCCATGTTCAGTGGACTTTTTTTTTTTTTTTTTTTTTTGCTTCGAACTATCGTTCATGTCATACCCCTGAATGCGACTTTGTCCTACGGGACAAAAATATATGAATCAGCGACATTGACTTTGTCCTATGGGACACGACTTTGGTGCGTGTGAAACTGTGTCATTTAAAACTACACTGGTGTCCAGAATTAAAGCAACATACCGTTGTTTCGCCATCATGTGTGTAGTTCTCGATACAGGCATACAAACTGTCAGCCAGATGTTCCATATGATCGTATTCTGTTCGGAAGACGGCATTCCAGTCAACGAACAATCATGCCAACGATGACGTCAGAGCACTTACGAAACGAGGCAGTGTTCGCCGGTTACGCCACATCCACAATCGCCGTGTAGACAGTCACAGACGGTGCAGTATGGCACAGAGAGTATGCCTATCAGACTCTCTGAGATGGACTGTCAGAGAAACAAAGGAAGGAGGACAGTCGCAAACTGTTATAGCCCGATGGCTAAGTGTGAATCGTTCTGTCGTTTCTCGGATGTTGCGACAGTGTATGGAGACCGAAACTGTATCCCGAAGACCAAAGCAGTTCCGACGACGCTTGTCTTCAGGAAAGAGGACCATTATTTGGCTGCAAGGACACGACAGCACTGCCTTAGTACAGCACGGCTACTGGCATGTGAGCTCGCAGCATCTACCAAACGCGTCATATCGACGCAAACGGTGTGGAAAATACTTCGGCAAGGGTCTGACACCTGCTGTAAGTCTGCCTCTGACACGTCTTCACAGAAAGGAACGTCTAGAGTGGAGTCATCAGCATGTCACATGGACGGTCGAACAGTGGACCAATGTTTTCGCAGATGAGTCCCACTTTAGTCAGGAGAGTGATTCTCGATCGATCCTCATAAGGAGGGAACGTGGAAAACGCTTTTTCGACCCAAACACTGTGGAAAGAGACCGACATTGAAGGGGATCCCTAACGGTGTGCAAATTTTTGGATATTTGTGGTAAGCTTCTATGGGACGGAACTGCTGAGGTCATCGACCCTATACTTACACACTAATTAATCTAACTCTAACTTATGCTAAGGACAACACACACACACACACACACACACACACACACACACACACACACACACACACACATACCCTAGGGGGGACTCAAACCTCCGACTGGGAGAGCCGCACGAACCGTGACAAGACGCCCAAGACCGTGCGGCTATCACGCGCGGCTCCTAATGGTATGGGCAGGGATTATACACTACTGGCCATTAAAATTGCTACACCACTAAGATGACGTGCTACAGACGCGAAATTTAACCGACAGGAAGAAGATGCTGTGATATGCAAATGATTAGCTTTTCAGAGCATTCACACAAGGTTGGCGCCGGTGACGCCACCAACAACGTGCTGACATGAGGAAAGTTTCCAACCGATTTCTCACACACAAACAGCAGTTTATTGGTGCTGCCTAGTGAAACGTTCTTGTGATGCCTCGTGTAACGAGGAGAAATGCGTACCATCACGTTTCCGACTTTGATAAAGGTCGGATTGTAGCCTATCGCGATTGTGGTTTGTCGTATCGCGACACTGCTGCTCGCGTGGTCGAGATCCAATGACTGTTTGCAGAATATGGATTCAATGGGCTCAGGAGGGTAATACGGAGCGCCGTGCTGGATCCCAAGGGCCTCGAATCACTAGCAGTCGAGATGTTGGTATCTTATCCGCGCGGCTGTAACGGATCGTGCAGCCACGTCTCGATCCCTGAGTCAACAGATGGGGACGTTTGCAAGACAACAACCATCTGCACGAACAGTTCGACGACGTTTGCAGCAGCATGTACGGGTCTTTCTGGATACAGAAAATGTTCGACTGCTGTCGTGGCCGGCATGTTCTCCAGATCTCTCACCAATTGAAAAATTGTTCAAATGGCTCTGAGCACTATGGGACTTAAGCTCGGAGACCATGGCTGCGGTTACCCTTGACGCTGCATCAAAAACAGGAGCGTCTGCAATGGTGTACTCAACGACGAACCTAGATGCACGAATGGCAAAACGTCATTTTTTCGGATGAATCCCGGTTCCGTTTACAGCATCATGATGGCCGCATCCGTGCTTGGCGACATCGCGGTGAACGCACATTGGAAGCGTGTATTCGTCATCGCCGGCTCTACCCTCCATTCGATCCCTGCGAAACCCTATATTTCAGGAGGATAATGCACGACCGCATGTTGCAGGTCCTGTACGGGTCTTTCTGGATACAGAAAATATTCGACTGCTGCCCTGGCCGGCATGTTCTCCAGATCTCTCACCAATTGAAAAATTGTTCAAATGGCTCTGAGCACTATGGGACTTAACATCTGTGGTCATCAGTCTCCTAGAACTTAGAACTACTTAAACCTAACAAACCTAAGGACATCAAACACATCCATGCCGGAGGCAGGACTCGAACCTGCGACCGTAGCAGCGCTCACTATCCTCGTTGTCTCCACGCCGCTCGGCCGGGAGCCATAGGCCGGCCCCGCTGTTGCTTCTTCACTCGCTGGCGTGGCTGAGAGCGTGGCGGCAACAACTGCCCGTAATCCGGCGTCCGAATCTGCGGCCCTCGCCTTGGAAGTCTCAGGCGTGTGTCGGGAGCTGAGACAACTGCCCGTGGTAGCGAGCCAAAGAGTGGCCCGCCGCTGGCTGACTGAGAACCCCGCGTCGGCCTCAGAGGGTCGAACCAGTGACCCGTCACGGACTGGCGCCCCATCTGTTGCTGCGTGTAGTCCGGCGGTGTGACAAGGCCCGCCATCCAGGAGACCTGCCACACTTGAATTACTCTAGTTAGAAAACAACATCTATCCATACTTGGCTGCACGCGTCTGTTTCGCTAATGCACCACTTCGCATCACGTACGCATATGTTGGCCAGTGTGCCTTTTCTACCTGTGACTTGCGCCATGGAAACTGCTCTGTGCGCACTCTCCAGCAGTTCTACTCCCCTGTGGCTTCTATTTACCTTCGCAACTGGTGGTACGTGTAACTTACAGCAATCTGGCCTGCACCTGGCAGTAACTCGTGCTCCGAATAGCGCACAAATCTAACTTTCCCTATCCTAAACGATGGCGCCGCTACACTGCATTTCCCTTTACAGCAACATAGGTAGGCTGTTTGCATTTCCGAATAAATCCAAGCCGCAATGAGAACTGCTACCAGGAACAGGCAGAATAGATAGGGAAAAGTTGTAATTACAGATTCGCTAGGTTGATACATGGAAGAATTAACTTAGCTTTTTCTGTTGAGAGTGGGAAGGAATGACCACCTGTTTTGCATCTGACCTATATCACTTTCTATGAACTTGTGGCGAGATTGAGAAATATCTATTGTGGGTTAGCACCACGGGGCAGTTCTGTAATACCAACCTTCGCATTAATGGCAGTTTGAATTTCACAGTAGTACTTCGATGTACTTGCTTTGTGAATCGTTTAACGCCTCTGTGGCAGTAACCGCGGAATGTTCGCTCGTGGTGATGCACCTCCAGTGCTGGCTACCGTACATAAATCTTGATTCCACCGCCACCGTGACGCGCTATTAGCGCAACAATGCTGACGGAACTATATTTTCGGAAAGCGCCGGCGCTAGCAGAACTATTTGCCGCATTAATTTATGCGCATTGTTGTTGTTGCCGTTGTTGTTGTTGAGCGCTATTGCTCGCGCGGCTGCGGCCGGTCCGGACCCGAAGGCGGGGAGGGGCGGAGGGAAACAAATGGTAATTTGATGGCGCCGCCGGCGTATAAATCTTCATTAAGGCGAACTCATAAACAAACTTGTCAGGAGGATATTTCATTTGCGGCGCGCCGTGTAGTACACATCCGGGCGCGTGCAGTGCAGTAATTTCCGGCGGAAGGCGGGCGGGCCAGCCCGCGTCCTAATTACGGGACCGGCGCTTTACATACGCGAAAATATGCCGGAGCCGGCCGCGTATTTACATGCAGCGTGCGTCGGCTGCCACAGCTCCGTCGCGGAATTCGCTCTGAAGTGAGCGCGCCGCAGTTCGTTCGGTCAGCGAACTTTTCAGCGGGGACGGCCTAATGCCGATAGCGGCTACGCGCTCTGGCTGCCGCTACGCGTCTTCTGGTCTGCGGGTTGCTGCTGTTGCTACAGGGAAACCCTTTTCGTAGTTCGTCAGTTTCTGTGTGCCATGTGGGACAACAAAAACCAAGTCCACTTATAATTCTCAGCGAGATGAAGTGGATGTCCTCGTACTCATGTAAACCTGAGACTTGCTTGAGACGTATTACAGCTAGTGGCTCGTGCAAAATTTTGCCAATGTTGTACAATATTACGAAAACAAACAGACTGTGTTTCACTGTGTCGTCCTGATAGGCGCGACTTGATATTGTTTCGATATTAGCTTTACCTAGTGCACTAACATCATGCACATTGTCTTATGATTTTCTCTATTTGTTTTATTAATTCATTAGTATGTCGCAGATATTTCACTACCAATACACTCCCCGAAATCACTGTCTGTGAATGATAAACATGGTGGGCAAAAACTTTCATTGCAAACATCACTCCTGCAGATCTAACTCTTTTCACACATTTTCATGCTAAATGTCTTCGTATCCTCGTCTTTTTTACCATTAACTATAGCCTTTTAATTGCAAGGATAATATTTCTAATTAAACTAAATATATTTATTTTGGAATGTAAATTGAACTGCCTAAACATATTTAAATTTTATAGTTAATTAGTCAACATTGCATGGAATAAAATAAAATGATAAAATTTAGGCAAAAAGAATCGAACCGGAATAGACGAACTGCCAGCCGGTATGCTTGACCATTGCGCTATGGTAGCAGCTGGTGAAATGTCGCTCAGAAGCACCTCGTACTTTACTCTTAATTCTTTAGAGAGCGTTATACCTTTAATGTGCCTGCCGGGGCGGCCGAGCGGCTCTAGGCGCTACAGTTTGGAATCGCGCGGCCGCTACGGTCGCAGGTTCGAATCCTCACTCGGGCATGGATGTGTGTCATGTCCTTAGGTTAGTTAGGTTTAAGTAGTTCTAAGTTCTAGGGGAGTGATGACCTTAGAAGTTAAGTCCCATAGTGCTCAGAACCATGTGAACCAATGATCGTGGCCTTATGGACTCCAGATACATTGGTCCATTTCTGCAATACGACAACGAATGGACAGTTTCTTCACCGTCCACCAGACACGCATTATACACTCTCCACTGCTAATCTTGCCACATATCGTCTAAGAGTGGTTATTTGACGTCGACGTCGAACTCAGGGGATAGTCACTTTAATGGGACTGGACCGTGTAGATTGGAAAATGGGCATCTTTTGAGTTGAAATTAACCTCAGTTTTTACCTCCATCCATGTGGCAGATGTAGTCTTGTGAAGTGGAAAGAATATTTTCTACATCTACATCTACATCTCCAATTACACTTCGCAAGCCACCCAACGGTATGTGGTGGAGGGCACTTTACGTGCCACTGTCCCTACCTCCCTTTCCTGTTCCAGTCGCGTATGGTTCGCGGGAAGAAAGACTGCCAGAAAGCCTCCGTGCGCGCTCGAATCTCTCTAATTTTACATTCGTGATTACCTCGGGAGCTATAAGTAGAGGGAAGCAATATAATCGATACATCATCCAGAAAGGCACCCTCTCGAAACCTGGACAGCAAGCTACACCGCGATGCAGACCGCCTCTCTTGCAGAGTCTGCCATTTGAGTTTGTTAAACATCTCCGTAACGCTATCACACTTACCAATAAACTTCTTTGGATCTTCTCTATCTCCTCTGTTCAACCGACCTGGTACGGATCCCACATTGGTGAGCAATACTCAAGCATAGGTCGAACGAGTGGTTCGTAGGCCACCTCCTTTGTTGATGAACTACACTTTCTAAGGACTCTCCCAATGAATCTCGACCCGGTGCCCTCCTTACCAACAATTAATTTTATATGATCATTCCACTTCAATTCGTTCCGCAGGCATACTCTCAGATATTTTACAGAAGTAACTGCTACAAGTGTTTGTTCCGCTATCATATAATCATACAATAAAGGATCCTTCTTTCTATGTATTCGCAATACATTACATTTATTTATGTTAAGGGTCAGTTGCCACTCCCAGACCCAAGTGCCTATCCGCTGCAGATCATCCTGCATTTCGCTGCAATTTTCTAATGCTGCAACTTCTGTGTATGCTACAGCATCATCCGCGAAAAGCCGCATCGAACTTCCAACACTATCTACTATGTCATTTATATATATAGTGAGAAGCAATGGTCCCATAACACTCCCTTGGGGCACGCCGGAGGTTACTTTAACGTCTGTAAACGTCTTCTAACATTCTGCGTGGTAAGTAGTGTCTAAGTAGTATCTCCCTACCACTTTCGCGCAACGATACTCTGAGCGTGTTTTTTAGGGAATTGACTAGTTTGAACCTGGGACCTGTTGCTGGTAAGGAGACGCCAGACCACACATGACATGTAGAGTTCAGAAGAGTTCAGTGAGACTAACGATGATATAATCAAATACTTAATGATTTCTGCATCAGCTCCACTGCACTCCCTGTAAAAGAATCTTAATACTGACTAAATTTAGTGGAAGGGGTTCAAGGCTTTCCTATTTTTAGTTAGCTGGTAAAATAACGTCGAAAAAGCAGTTAAGTTTACCACTGGAAATTTTATTCTACTCATAAAACATTGTTTATAAATTGCACTATTGATAAAAGGAAATGTTTTAATACAGGATGATAAAAACCAACTGCGTTCAACAGAAATGTGAACGAGCATTCCCTGAATGGGTTTCAAAGTTCTACAATGGATCGAAGGATGGCGTATGCCATATCACATCTATAATCTAGATTTAAGTTAAGTTTCACAAAAAGAGAAAACTATCAAAATGGTCTACAGTGACCCTCAATTATCTTTAATTACTCATTTAACTTGTCGTAAATTACAGTGGCTGATGTGGCTTCTCAATAATTATATAACAGAAAAATCATGGCGTTTCAGATTTTAACTTACGTAGCAAATGTGAATACCATGAGCTTTAACTGACGTTCGACACTAGTATTGCGCAAAAAAGGGATGTAACAGATGAGGCTTCTGCAGTTCTGAGTGAAGCCTTATGCGCTCAAAAATACGGCATGGCGTGCGTTCATTACCTTGTCGGTGTTTAGGCAGCTTCAGGGGGCGGCGGGCGGCGCAGCTCCTCACATCTCGCCGTCTCGGAAGCAACTCTCCCCTAACTTCTCCTTACTACAATTTACCGAAGTTGGTTTAAAAACAAAGGTATCTGGCTGTGTTTCCAACTGACCAATCAGGGTCTGAATGTTAACCTTAAGCTCCGCCTACAAAACTCTGTCTATCCAATGAGAAACTTTATAGTTTTCGTGGTGGGGCAATGTTTGCAACGTAACAGAGACGCGAAAAAGTCTCACGCTAAAACTTGCAGCTGGTGTGGCCCTTTTAGTGTTATCATAAGATCTATACTGTTCTTCTAGAGGGCTCTATCTTTTAACATGGGCTGGGGGGTGGTTTTGGCGGTCAGCTGGCGACGTGGGTGACCGTCCCTTATCGTAGGGCCTCCTAGCCTACACGATTCTGCTCTCGGCTTCTGTTCTAGTTTCTCCCCTCGGAACTGCGTCTGTTTCACGGTGGAAAGGTATGACATGCATTTAGGCGTTCTTGTGTTAGTCTGTGGTATTCTATTTGCTCACCCGTTGATCGTATTACTTTGGTTAATTTAATGTCAGGATTTATTTGGAGCTATGTGGCATATTGTCGGATTTGCTATCATGTCAGGGTTTTCATGGAAGGTGTTGGATTTGCCTGACACCTTACAGTCTCTCTATTGAGAACAACATGCTGTGTTCTACTTGCTAAAAACTCTTCCGTCCAGCCACACAGCTGGTCTGCTTTCCGTAGGCTCTTACTTTTACTTTCGAATCATCGTACGTATTTTCTTCTTGAGATAAGTGCGCAGCATTTGGGGTTTGTCAGCAGACGGCAGGACGCGCCGTGGCCGTAGCCGCGAGCCGGGGCGGCCTTCGACGCCGGGCGGGATGGGCCAATCTGCATGCGGTGCTCGGCTGCTTTGTTTATGAACGGCCGCGGCCTGCATTATTCATGGAGTTCTTTGGGCGCGTTTCACTTGGCGCAGCCGCCTGCTTCGACCCCTGGCGCCGCGACCGCGGGCGCAGCGCGCCAGCCGCCTCCCGCCGCCGCATAATTCCTTCGTTACGCCCGGCCGCGGCTCCCAGCCGCGCACAGAAGAAAAACGTCACCGAGTGGACCGTCGCGTGTTCCGCTGCAAACTGCTAAACGATCAGGACCGAGAGCAGTTTTTGACATCTGTGCCCGCGTCGATTCTCTACAAGCCACTGTGATCTGCGTGGCGGAAATAAACGAAAATAGTCCCGACTGCCCCCCACTGAAATTGCTACACTACGAGGGAGAGCCAATAATGACATTTTAAACTGAGCGTCGGCTGAAGTCATTTAAATTGTACCACTTACAGCATTTTTCTGACTTCACTGAAATCTACTATACAAGGTGCGTTCAAAAAAATTCCGGAACATTGGTAATTTCGCGCCAGTGGTGTGTTGGAGCGGAATGTTGTTGGCATCCCTGCACATCCCTCTGTTTATAAGCCGGAAGTTTCAGTGTTGTATAGTCCGCCCCGGTAGCTGAGTGGTCTTGCGACCCCATGGTGCTACAGCACCCCGACTTTAACTGGCGAACGGTCTGGGGGTGTGTGCATGCACCATTTTTACCGTCGTCTGTGTCTGCACTCAGGAATGTTTTAGTCTATGGCAAATTCCCGACTAATAGTCGCCAGCCGGAGTGGCCGTGCGGTTCGAGGCGCTAGAGGCTGGAATCGAGCGAGCGCTACGGTCGCAGGTTCGAATCCTGCCTGGGGCATGGATGTGTGTGATGTCCTTAGGTTAGTTAGGTTTAATTAGTTCTAAGTTCTAGGCAACTGATGACCTCAGAAGTTAAGTCGCATAGTGGTCAGAGCCATTTGACTAGTAGTCGACTTTATCGCATAGGACTGGCCACCTCCCCACTCTGCCCTGACTGTCAGCTCGAAGACACTGACGATCACCGTCTTACGCGCCCCCTCAAAGGCACGGTATGGCTCCTCATCCAACGAATCGTGGGCTTTTACCTCCGTGCCCCGCCAACGACGTTAACCCCAGATTTCTTGTTGTTGCCCCAGACATTCCACTACCTTCTTGCTAACCACCATACACTCATCTGGTTTCGAGGACAGGCTTTAGAATACCTCTTTCAAAGTGGTTCGAAAAAAAGGAAGAATACAGAATATGTTATGTTTTGTTGTATTTAATGTTATTCTAATATTTTTAACTGACAACTTTTTTATATCTTTAAATGAAACCTTGAAGAACTGTTGCTGTTAGTTTGTTTAATAAAGATTATTGTGCAAAAAAAAATAAGACACAATATGTTATACTTTATTGTATTTAACGCTATTCTAATATTTTTGTTTAACTAACAATCTTTGTACGTGTTTTAATGGTATCTTGAAGAACTGTTGCATTATATATATATATATATATATATATATATATATATATATATATATATATATATATATATATATATATATATATATGTGTGTGTGTGTGTGTGTGTGTGTGTGTGTGTGTATGTACTATGAGTTTGTTCAATAAAAAAAACGTGGTCAGCGTGACGGATTGCCGTCCTATGGGCCCGGGTTCGATTTCGGGCTGGGTCGGAGATTTTCTCCGCTCAGGGACTGGGTGTTGTGTTGCCTTCATCATTATTTCGTCCCCATCCGGCTCGCAGGTCGTCCAATGTGGCGTCGAATGTAATAAGACCTGCACCAAGGCGGCCGGACCTGCCCCGCAAGGGGCCTCCCGGTCAATGACACCAAACGCTCATTTCCAATGTTGTATATGTTAGTTATTGTTCAGTGCTGTATTAAATAGAAGGTTTTGTGGCACATTTCGCGAATTTCGAGATGGCAGAGTTACAGGAGCAACGCCTATGCGTTAAATTTTGCACAGAACTCAAGACACTAAATTATGTAGGAAGCCTATGCTGATGAGTACATAAGCCGTACTCGGTGTTACGAATCTTTCACACGGTTTAAAAATGGCCGGGCGGAAGTTAAAGATGATCCTCGTTCAGGACGCCCTTCCTCGTCTACTGACGAGGCTCATATCAGGAACATCAATGAAATTGTGCGTGCCAGTCTAAACTTATTGTCCGAGAGTTTGAAGAAGAACGTAACATTTCAGTTGGATCATGTCATGAAATCCTGACGTAGCATCTTGGAATGCACCTTGATGGCACCAAGTTCATCCCGCGAATCATGAGTCAAGACTAGAAAAACCTTCACCTCGCGATCTATGAAGAGCTTTTGGATCGCTCAAATGACAACGACATGTTCCGCAAGAGAATCATAGCTGGTGATGAGACGTGCGTCTACGGTTATGATGCTGAGACCTCGAAAGGACAAAGATTTGTAACGATAGACGAGAGAAAAGAAAATTCACAGTGACTATAATAGTGCTGTCATCAGCGAATAGAATTTTTTCACCATGAGTAACAGTACTGGGAAAGTCATTGGGCCAAATATGCTACCTTAAGGAACCCCTATATTAATGTATTTTGGTTTTGTTTGGATCTATTTGAAGTATGTGTTATCTGTACTCTTTGTATCCTATCTGCTAGGTATGATCGAAACCAGTCATTAGGTACCCCTCTTATTCCTAATGCTTCTAATTTACTGAATAGAATTTTGTGGTCGACTTTATCAAACGCCTTAGAAAGATCCAAAAATATGCCTGTGACACACTCATCTTTATCGAGAGCATCAAGTAAAACTTTTGTGAATTCTACTATGGCTGGCTCCGTATTTTTGCCACTTCGGAAACCAAACTGTGATTCGCTTAAAAGATTGTATTTATTCAGGTAATTTATTAATCTTTCATAATTACTTGTATTATTTTTGAGAATGCTGGCAGCAGGGAAATGGGCTGGTAATTTTCTTGTCTTCTGGATTACTTTTCTTAAGCAAAGATACAACTCTTGCCTGTTTTAACTGCTCTGTAAATGTCCCTGATGCGAAGCATTCATTTATTATATTTGTTAAGGGACCTTCTACAATCTATATACATTGTTTCAGTGCTCACATTTTTACTTCATCTAAGCCTACTGACTTTTTACTTTTTATTTTTTGAACAGTTTTATTGACTTCATTCTCTGTGGTTGGGAGTAACATCATTCTATTTAGTGCAACATTATTTACAGGTGTTATATTTGTTTCGTGTACTTTTTGCAGTAACTTCTCTGCAATATTTGAAAAATGTTCGTTTACATAGTTTGCTAAGTGTTGTGGATCATTTATTACCTTATCCCCCTCCTTTAGCAGTATGTTATTCTGCGTTTTTTTGCCTCTCCCCATTTCCTTTTTTATAACATCCCAAACTGCTTTTATTCTCTGCATTATATATTATTTTGTCATTAAATGACTTTATTGCAGCACTCAGCACCTTCCTATAGGTCTTTTTGTATCTATGATACAAATTTAAGAATTTTGGATCATTGCGAATCTTTTTCATGAAACTGAGGTGTTTAAGTGTTTGGGAGGACTTCTTAATACCTTCTGTGATCCATCTGTTTTGGTGAGATGTTGATACAGACATGCATAATTTTGGAAATGCTTTTTCAAAGTTCAATTTAAACAATGTGGAGAATTTAGAGAATTTCATATTTACATTGGTTTTCTTATGTACTACATCCTAGCTTTGTTTTTGTAGTTCTTTTGAAAAATCTTTTATTTTGATTTCTGACAGATGTTGTTTGTGGGCTTGTAGTTTAGGGAATGGTTCGATGCCTGATTTTACTGTTGGTATTTGACAGAGATGGTCTGATAGTCCGAGATCTTTTACAGCTACATCACATTTTTCCCTGTCCATATTTGTGGCCACATGTCAACGCGGTAACAAATGTATGTAAGCGGAGCACACACGGACGGGGTATCACCCTAGCGAAGATGTGGGCTGCAAACGGATAAATCCATTGAGATAAGCGACTTTGACAAAACAGGTTATTACTACGCAGATCCTGTGAACGAGTGTCTCGAAAACGGCGAAGCTGGTGGATGTTTACGTGGTACTGTCTTGAGCATCTACGAAAGAGATAGGACAATGATACTACCACTAGGCGCTAAATGGTTGGATGTCCACGACTCTTTACAGGACATGGGATTCGGAGGCTTCTCTGCTCTCTAAAGTAGGACAGTTGGCAATCTGTGTCATCTCTGCCGATAGAGCACAATGCTTGTGTTTACGAACCCACCGTTCACCGTAGATTGTTGAACATGGAGCTCCGCAGCAGTCAACCCTTTCGTGTTCACATGTTGACCCAACAACATCGTCAGTTACGATTGCAGTGAGCACAGGACCATCGGGATTCGACCATCGATTGGGATTCGACCGTCGGCTCTTGGGGTTAATTACATTTTTGCTACACCAAGTCGCTGGTGATCTCCACAAACGCCGCCCTTCCAGGTGAACGGCGGATCGAAACATGCAGGGTGAAATAGACGCAGTGTGGTTGGAGCAGTGTTGTTCTATGGGAGACATTATGGAGTCATTCTCCTGCGCTTGGATGGGACTTGTGGTAGTATTCGAAGATACGCTGACAGCTGCGAACCACCTACATCCCTCCATGATCGATGTCTTTTCCGACGGTGAAATCTTCCAGCAGTATAATTGTCCGCATCTCGGAGCCGGGACCGTGCTACAGTGGTTTGAGGGGCATTATAGTGAGCTCAAGTTAATATCCCGGCGACCAAATTCGTGTGATGTAAATCCTGTGGAACCTGTTTGGATCGCTATCGGCTAATTCACACATCAGTAGCAGACAAATTGCGCGAGAATCGGGAATCTCAAAAACGTCGGTGTTGAAAATTCAACATCAACATCGATTGCACCCGTACCATATTTCGATGCACCACGAACTGCATGGCGACGACTTTGAACGTCGTGTACAGTTCTGCCACTGGGCGCAAGAGAAACTACGGGACGATGATAGATTTTTTGCACGCGTTGTACTTAGCGAAGAAGCGTCATTCACCAACAGCAGTAACGCAAACCGGCATAATTTGCACTATTGGGCAACAGAAAATGCACGATGGCTTCGAAAAGTGGAACATCAGCGACCTTGGCGGGTTAATGTATGGTGCGGCATTATGGGAGGAATGATTATTGGCCCCCATTTTATCGATGGCAATCTAAATGGTGCAATGTACGCTGATTTCCTACGTAATGTTCTACCGATGTTACTACATGTTTCACTGCATGACAGAATGGCGATGTACTTCCAACATGATGGATGTCCGGCACATAGCTCGCGTGCGGTTAAAGCGGTATTGAATAGCATATTTCATGACAAGTGGATTGGTCGTCGAAGCACCAATACCATGGCCCGCACGTTCACCGGATCTGACGTCCCCGGATTCCTTTCTGTGGGGAAAGTTGAGGACATTTGCTATCGTGATCCACCGACAACGCCTGACAACATGCGTCAGCGCATTGTCAATGCATGTGCGAACATTACGGAAGGCGAACTACTCGCTGTTGAGAGGAATGTCGTTACACGTATTGCCAAATGCATTGCGGTTGACGGACATCATTTTGAGCATTTATTGCATTAATGTGGTATTTACATTTAATCACGCTCTAACAACATGCGTTCTCAGAAATGTTAAGTTCACAAAGGTACATATATCACATTGGAACAACCGAAATCAAATGTTCAAACGTACCTACGTTCTGTATTTTAATTTAAAAAACCTACCTGTTACCAGCTGTTCATCTAAAATGGTGAGCCATATGTTTGTGACTATTACAGCGCCCTGTATCACAAATCGAAGAAAGTGGTCCAACTAAAACATTCATATTTCTTTACGCACAACACGAATATGTAATAAAAAATAGGGTTCCTATTTAAAAAAAACGCAGTTGACATCCGGTTGACCTATGGCAGCGCCATCTAGCGGGCCAACCATAGCACCATCTGGTTTCCCCCTTCAAGCTAGACAAGTTTCGTTCTTTGTAGTTTTTTCGTTTGACGCTTATTTCGTGAGATATTTGGCTCGGCCACGATGAATGGACCACCCTGTATACTAAGACTCGGTCGACTCGTAAAGATAGTTACTGAAGGAAAAATGTAGCAAGGGCCGTTTTTATGAGCTTTTTGCCTGGTTTGATGCGACTCGCCACGATTTCTTGTCTGCCTTCTTCTCAGAAGAGCATTTATACCCCACTCATTAATTATTTGTCGCATCTACTCCAACCTCTGTCTTCTCCTAAAGGTTTTACTCTCTGTAGCTCTCTCTTTAGCACCGAGGAACTTTGTCGACGGAATACATTAAATGTTTCACAATTTCGTATATGGACGACTATTAACTATAGAATGGAATGACGACAGTGAAAATTTGTGCCGCACCAGAACTTGAACCTGGATTTCCCGCTTATAGCGAGCGGTCGCTTTACCATTTGGCGCCGGCCGAAGTGGCCGTGCGGTTAAAGGCGCTGCAGTCTGGAACCGCAAGATCGCTACGGTCGCAGGTTCGAATCCTGCCTCGGGCATGGATGTTTGTGATGTCCTTAGGTTAGTTAGCTTTAACTAGTTCTAAGTTCTAGGGGACTAATGACCTCAGCAGTTGAGTCCCATTGTGCTCAGAGCCATTTGAACCTTTTTTTTTTTTTTTTACCATTTGGCTATCCGTGGACGACTCACGGCCACACCCGAACTTCCATATGTCGTCAGTCATGCGTCTACAATCTGAACTCGTAGATCCATCATACATATTCCCGTACTGGTGAGAAATTTTACGTTGAAGTCGTTTGCCCGTTGTCGGAGGATAAATACGATATTGCAGTGCTTGTGTTATTCAGAATTACGGTGTAGAGTTCCTTGGTCCACGGATAGATTAGATTAGTACTTAATCCATAGATCACGAATAAGACACTTCGTAATGATGTGGAACGTGTCAGGTTAATAAAAGGTGTCTATACAAGATATTACATTACACAAAATATTACATGACATTTAATCTTTTTTAACATTTTTTTCCTGGGGGTTGGGGAAATTACTCACTTACTATATCCAAAAATTCATCTAATGAGTAGAAGGAGTTCCCATTAAGAAATTCTTTTGTTTCCTTTTAAATGCTATATGGCTATCTGTCAGACTTTTGATGCTATTAGGTAAGTGACCAAAGACTTTTGTGGCAACATAATACCCCCTTCTGAGCCAAAGTTAGATTTAACCTTGAGTAGTGAAGATCATCCTTTCTCCTAGTGTTGTAGCCGTGTACACTGCTATTACTTTTGAATTCGTTCGGATTGTTAATAACGGAACTGTGTGTACTGTGTTTTGTCAAAGTTTAATGAGAGCCCATTTGCAGAGAACCATTTAATGATTTTCTGAAAAAACATTGTTTACAATTTCACCAGTTAATTCTTGTCTGTTGGGTGGGATAGCTATACTTGTATCATCGGCAAAAAGTACCAGCTTTTCAGCTTCGTGAATATAGAATGGCAAGTCTTTAATATATATTAAGAACAGCAGAGGACCCAAGACCGAACCTTGCGGCACCCCATTCTTGATTGTTCCCCAGTTTGAGAAATCACCAGTTTTTTGCATATTATGTGAACTGCTTATTTCAACTTTCTGCACTCTTCCAGTTAGGCATGATTTAAACCATTTGAGCACTGTCCCATTCATACCACAGTACTTGAGCTTATCAAGAAGTATTCCATGATTTACACAATCAAATAGTGATCGATATTGGCAGAAGGCAGGTTTTTCTTCCTTGGTTGAGACACAGAAGTCATGTTTTAATCTAGTTTTACAAAGAACAGAGTAACAGTCTATTAAAATCTTTCACACTAGTAACAGTATCATCGTGACTGTTTTCTACAGCTCAGCAAATTCTTTCCTCGTCGATGAAGCTGCAGAGTGTTCGCAGGGAACATCGCCACCACACACACGGCGCAGGCGTATTGTTTGTGCTTACAAAGCTGCGGGATGTACCGCTTTTTATGCGCCCTGCACACGAACCACCGAGCGCATCTGGCGCGCCGGGCTTTAAAAACGCCGCACATTTGCATGCAACGCTCCGGAACATAAATGGCCCGTGCTGCGGACAATGCATACTAATTCCCAATAATCGAAATTTGCGTCTTACCCGCGCCGCACCCCGCTAATTATGTGCGTGGCATGGCGGTACATGTATTGATTAATTCAACACATCTTCGGACGTTGTTATGCTTCTTTGTGGCGATACACGTGTTACGATTAACAGAGTTCGTCTTCTAGCGAAACACAGGTATACATTTGTGTTCACACCAATATGTCAACTTTTAGCACTGATATGCGACATAGGTATTATCTGAACATACCTGTGCATTAAATATACAGGGGTTAATAAATGATATTAACAGACCTCGTGGGTTTGTTGATAGTGTATTGAAGAATAACTTGAGGTTGAGAAGCGATGTACGGAAATGTCAGACAACAGTGCTACAAAACGACATAATTAAGGAGGCCACCTAGTCACTAGACCATACTTTCGGCGAAAGATCTGAGTAATGAAGGTGACAATATACGAGGGTGAGTCAAATGAAAACCTTAAATTTGTAATAACAAATCGAAATTTCACGCCGTTATCCTGTAAGTTGGTAAGCGTGCCACAAACAGCGTGCAGAATGGCCTGTAGGTGGCAGCATAGTGCAGATGCACACATACCGTCGCAGTATCAGTATAAATATGGCCATCCCACTTGCGACTTGCACCAGGGAAGAATAGCTTTTTGTTACACGGTTTTTGCGTAGTGAAGGTGTGAAACCTATAGAAATTCATCGACGAATGAAGATTCAGTACGGTGATGCATGTTTGTCACAGCAGCAAGTCTACGAATGGAGTAAGAAGTGGAAGATGCTCATGGTTTAGGTCGGGCAGCAATTGAAGCCATAGTGAAGAGAAACTGCCGAGTGACACTGAATGACATTGCAGCATGTTTACAGATTAGTTCAAATGGTTCAAATGGCTCTGAGCACTATGGGACTCAACTGCTGTGGTCATAAGTCCCCTAGAACTTAGAACTACTTAAACCTAACTAACCTAAGGACAGCACACAACACCCAGCCATCACGAGGCAGAGAAAATCCCTGACCCCGCCGGGAATCGAACCCGGGAACCCGGGCGTGGGAAGCGAGAACGCTACCGCACGACCACGAGATGCGGGCTACAGATTAGTCATGGGTCAGCACACCACACTGTGTATGATGTGCTTCAATATCACAAAGTGTCCGGAAGATGGATGCCACGGCAGCTGACTCCTGAAATGAGAGAAAGACGTGTTGATGCTTCTGAAGAACTTCTTCCGTGCTTTGAACGAAAAGGTGATGGCTTCCTTGCAAGAATCGTTACTGGGGTCGAAACCTGGGTTTACTTCCTTTTTGAGTGTCTTCCTCATCCACCCTACTCACCAGATCTTGCCCCAAATGATTTCACCATTTTTGGACCACTCAAAGACGTAATGGGAGGAAAGAAGTTCCGTTCTGATGAAGAGGTACGCCACGCGGTGCATGAGTGGTTGCGCGGACTACCAAAAGAATTTTTTTCTAAAGGAATTTATGCACTTTGTAAGCCCTGGAGGACTTGTATTAAGCGTGGGGGAGATTATGTTGAAAAGTGATGCAGCTTTGTATCATTTCTGAACAATAAATAATATTTAAAACAAAATTAAGGTTTTCATTTGACTCATCCTCATACTTGCGGTAAAATCATGGGGCTTTAATAGACTTTAGACTTTCGCCTACTAAACTGTTTCGTCTGTCCACATAATGTGCCGTTCGGAAATGGCAGGAGGGAGGGAATGTATAGCATTTAAGGGACGATATTATATCAGTATTAAGAGTGTTAGGCGGATAATATCCACTCTTTCCGGTACGATATTCAAGCATGGAAGTTTTCCGATACAGCTTCACAGCGCTGGAACCAACCCAATTCTTTTCTGTGACTGCACTCACACTAGAAGAGGTGGCATCAGTCACACGCTCTTTGCGCCTGCAAATTTGAGAGGAACATACAGTCGTTTTTGCAACAGTTACGACGTCTGGAATTACAGTTCCGCATGAGAGACGCTATCCTAAGTTTTTACAGAAATCCCACTTATAATAAATATACGTCTATTTTTACAAGCTGCCACGATATCCTTCTAGTAATAAAACGGCATGGTAGCCATGACAAAATTCCTCTAATGCTGATACGTATGTTATACACAGAGCTACTTCATCTAAGGCATCGTAAATTTGTGTCGCTCTTGTTCCTATTCCTTTTCGTTTTATTTCTTAAATTTGTATTGTCACCAACGATTATCTTTGTCAAACTATCCTGTAAAATTTTAGACAACATGTGAAACACCTTTTCAAATTATCATTTGTCTACTTACATTGCCGGTCGTGGTGGCCGTGCGGTTCTAGGCGCTGCAGTCCGGAACCGCAGCACTGCTACGGTCGCAGGTTCGAATCCTGCCTCGGGCATGGATGTGTGTGATGTCCTTAGGTTAGTTAGGTTTAAGTAGTTCTAAGTTCTAGGGGACTGATGACCTAAGATGTTAAGTCCAATAGTGCTCAGAGCCATTTTTTTTTCTACTTACATTCGTACCATAGTATTAATGTTGGTTGCTGTACTGTTCCCCTAAATTTGACTTTATATTAGAAAATTTTGTTGATCATTATTTTACATACATGTAAATCAACAATAGGCTTAATTAGTTCTTTGTTAAACTTGTTTCTGTATGTTATATTTTGTCATCAATTTACGTCTTTCACTGTGTCAATTACGTACTTATCAGTGGCTAAATTATTGTTAAATACCGAAGGCCAAATACGGAACTAAAAACGGCGAGATAAATGCCTGCAAAGGTTCTGACACCATGTAAGATGGTAAATATCACCTAATCCTTCCACTTGTCTCACTAAAACGCTGCTTTTGCACAGCTGGTATGCAAACTCACGTTTACGACAGTAGCTGTGACATAGCGGATTGCGTTGACCCTTGCAACTTGAATGTTCTGTACTGTCGTTGTAGGGCATCTCTGAAGGTTGGTTCATACTCTGAATATACCGGGTGATCAAAAAGTCAGTATAAATTTGAAAACGTAATAAACCACGGAATAATGTAGATAGAGAGGTAAAAATTGACACACATGCTTGGAATGACATGGGGTCTTATTAGGAAAAAAAAAACAAAACAGATGGCGCTGGACAGCAAAATGTCAGTGACTGCGCATATATGTTACAGAATCGCATCATCCCTAGCCTGGCTGATAAACACCTGCTGTAACGTACGGTGTCTATGCAGGATGCCGCTCCACCCCATAATGCTAGACGCGTGGAAGATCTCCTGCGCGCGTCGTTTGGTGATGATCGTGTGCTCAGCCGCCACTTTCGTCATGCTTGGCCTCCCAGGTCCCCAGACCTCAGTCCGTGCGATTATTGGCTTTGGGGTTACCTGTAGTCGCAAGTGTATCGTGATCGACCGACATCTCTAGGGATGCTGAAAGACAACATCCGGCGCCAATGCCACACCATAACTCCGGACATGCTTTACAGTGCTGTTCACAACATTATTCCTCGACTACAGCTATTGTTGAGGAATGATGGAGGACACATTGAACATTTCCTGTAAAGAACATAATCTTTGCTTTGCCTTACTTTGTTATGCTAATTATTGCTATTCTGATCAGATGAAGCGCCATCTGTCGGACATTTTTTGAACTTTTGTATTTTTTTGGGTCTAATAAAACCCCATGTCATTCCAAGTATGTGTGTCAATTTGTATCTCTCTATCTACATTATTCCGTGATTTATTCAGTTTTCAAATTTATACTGACTTTTTAATTACCCGATATTTTTCAAGAGAGCCTCTACAACCCTTCGAAGTTTGTTGGTTTGTTATACCCACTATTTATGTGGCTGAAACGGGTGGACAGTCATCGGTGAAATGTCTCTACGGAGAAATAACACAGACAACCAGATGAAAATAATTGTTTAATGTAGTGACCTAGATTTCGACACCTCTAAGGATGTTTTCATCAGAATGAAATTTTAAAAGCCGTGAAGTTACACTTCAATAAGGCAGCAGTCAAGGCTAAGATCCGATATGCTCAAGACAAAAATGAAAAACGTTCCAGCCTTTGGTACGCATACCTTGCAAGGTGTTTCCCCGTGGTTGCTAAAAGAAAGCCAGGTTCAAAACTGTAAAATGACATGTAATCTAAAGATAAAATATAATTAGACACATGCAAAATGTAAATAACAGCAGGAGCAGGGATTCCAAATACATACAGTTTTTATGATTTATATTTACAAGCCACAGCTGTGTTGAAACATGTTTGGTAACTGCACATATACAACGTGTTTCACAATTCCTATAGAGGCTTTTAGGGCTTGTAGATGGGAGTTATTAGATGAAGTTCTGATAAGGAACCTATGTCCGAAAACGTACCGTTTAGATATAAAATGAGTCTGAAGATCGGATACTTTCAGACTTCCCTTTTCAGGCTACGCATACAACTTGAGAAGGGGTGCAGCTGTCAGCTTCTGTTGTGATTATGATATCACATACTTCTTAATTTAGAGAGTTCCGCTTCAGATGTACTAACCACGTACATCACATACTATTTCGATCTGATAACGGCAACGGCTACGAGTAGCTGGTACGATCGCATCTAGGACGGTTGACTGTGGCGCTCCGCAGTGTCAGTTGTGAAGAAAACCAGAGGACAACTACTCGATACACTGGTCGTGCCATGGACTTCTGTAGAGTGCACAGTGGGAGCTCATTGTCTCCGCTTGTCGCACGTCGTGAAGCTGGCGACGTGGAAATGATCGATCTTCAAACGTATTTTACGTCCAAAAGGCAAATTTCCGGACTTACATTCTTCATCATAACTTTACCTAACTAACTACTCTCAACAAATCCTAGAGTCTTAAAGAGGAATTGTGAAATACCCTTTATAACTTTTTCGCTAGAAAGAGAACAACGTTTCCCCTAGAGCTTGTGTGTGTTCCATACTATAAGAAGACTGTATGTAAACGTAGGCTTCCGCGGCCGTCGACACAATCAATAAAATTCTTCTGGGTTTGAGGCCGCATTGCCAACTACAAAATTCCGACGTTTCGGCGAATATTGCAAGACCTCTCCCTCAGTCTGTATTGCTAACTGCTACGCTGCAGTCGCCGCTCAGTTCCCTATACACCGACTTCCACCAATGGCAAGCAATAAAGGAAACTCTAATGGAAAACCCCTATTTCCGCAACACGCAATGCCAAGACCAATAAAAGAACACCTAATACCCTTCCTCCCCATCCTCATATCCAATGACAGAACTCCTCCATAGTATATAAGTAACCAAACTAGTGCTCATTCAGCAGCTAGCAGTACACGCTGAGGAATGCGTCTTGCAATAGTCGCCGAAACGTTGGAATTTTATAGTTGACACAGCAGCCTCAAACTAAGAAGAATTTTATTGACTGTAAGAAGACTGTAGAAACTTTTCTGGTAAAAAAATGTAACGGTACGATAAAATGATCTAGTTATTAATGTAATCTTTGAACTTAAACAAATCGCTCACATATCATTAGACGGCATTCCTGCACTGCGTGAAAAATGATTCTTCCTTTATATTTTAACTTCGCTGCTTCGCTCGCGTTGACTGTATGACCTGCTGAGAATTTTTTGCTTTTATTTAAACGGATTTTTATATTTTTCACAAATTGCAACAACTTTTAACATTTTCGCGCTAATTAAGCCCATAGAAGCATGGCCTTTCGCAAATCTACTTTTGACCAAAAAGCGAATCTGTTAGCTGGAGTCCAAATTTTTTATTAGTCATGCCTTTTGCGCTCTTGTGGAGGTATTTCTATAGCAACTGTCATCCCCCGACAAATATTTCTTTATCTCTCACCAAGAAGTCAAATACCAGTTGTCATAGATGTAGGCTTAAAACTCCGCTAGTAAATCTTTAGTAATTATACATCTTAAAAAAAAAAACAAAAAAAAAAAAACAACCACTATTTCACACCCCCCCCCCCTTAATGGTTCAATTTCCAAAAATAATACAACACGTATTTTTTATTTTCTGACTGAGAAACCGAATACCTGTTTTCGTAGTGCCAGATTCAAAATTCCCTTAATTGCCTATTTCACCCTCTTAGGAGAGGAATTTCGAACAATTCCTTCTTAAACGGTACCTACAGAGTAAGATCCATACCCTCTCCAAACTTCCAGTTTCTATCTTCAGCAGTTTGAGCTGGGCGACAATGAGCCATTGGATCAGGCCTGACCCGACTTCACCCACTTAGGAGTTGAATTTCCAAAAAAATTACCTTGTTATTTAATTGAGAAGCCAAATTTAAATTTTTATAGATTTAGCTTTAAAAATGCTTTCGTAATAAAATATTTCCAAAAAAATCTCATCTCGTATTTCAGCCCCTTAGGGATTCTATTTTCAAAATACTAAAAGAGATATTATTTAATTTGAAACCGAGAAGTCAAATACCAATGTTTAAGCCGGCCGAAGTGGCCGTGCGGTTAAAGGCGCTGCAGTCTGGAACCGCAAGACCGCTACGGTCGCAGGTTCGAATCCTGCCTCGGGCATGGATGTTTGTGATGTCCTTAGGTTAGTTAGGTTTAACTAGTTCTAAGTTCTCGGGGACTAATGACCTCAGCAGTTGAGTCCCATAGTGCTCAGAGCCATTTGAACCATTTGAACCAATGTTTAATCTTTAAAAATATTTTAGTAGTTCTTTAATATCGAAATATTTTCAGAAAAAGCTTATTCCATCCCGTGCTTAAACACGTATTTCTTGCCGGCCGGTGTGGCCGAGCAGTTCTAGGCGCTTCAGTCTGGAACCGCGCGACGCTACGGTCGCAGGTTCGAATCCTGTCTCGGGCATGGATGTGTGTGATCTCCTTAGGTTGGTTAGGTTTAAGTAGTTCTAAGGTCTAGGAGACTGATGACCTCAGATGTTAAGTCCCATATTGCTTAGAGCCATTTGAACCATTTGAACGTATTTCTTTATTTCGGAACGAGAAACCAAATACCAATTTTCGTAGGTCTAGCTTTAAAATTGCCTTATAGCGACAATTTGGTCGAATACCCATCATCTTCTGTTTCATCTCCTTGAGGTTGGAAGTTCGAAAATCCCTTCTTAAACGATGCCTACAGTATAAAATCCACAAATTCTCCAATTTTAAAGTTTCTATTCTTAGCGGTTTGAACTAGGCAATGATGAATCAGTCAGTCAGTCAGTCAGTCAGTCAGGACACTGCTTTTTATCTACAGAGATTACAGATAGTATGATGTTCGACAGGTGGTTAACTCTTAATCAAAGAAATTCTGGTGAACCAACAAAAAAAATGGCTCTGAGCACTATGCGACTTAACTTCTAAGGTCATCAGTCGCCTAGAACTTAGAACTAATTAAACCTAACTAACCTAAGGACATTACACACATCCATGCCCGAGGCACGATTCGAACCTGCGACCGTAGCGGTCGCTCGGCTCCAGACTGTAGCGCCTAGAACCGCACGGCCACTCCGGCCGGCGGTGAACCAACATATCCAGGGATTTTGTATTATACGCCATCTCAGAAGGGTCATAAAGTGAACGAACTGGCTGATACTAATGCTGCTGCTGCTGATCATGATTACATACTGGCTGGAAAGAAGTGCTATGGGAGTAAGAACCACATAGTTGCTGTAGGAGTTGTGGGTAGGGGTGAAAAGGGTTGGTAATGCCTGAAATGTAGGCTACCGCACAACAGCCATATTATGCAGGTACTATCAGAATGCATTCCAGGCGGTATACATGCGGATGGATAAGCCTGAGGTGACAGAGGGGGGGGAGGGGCGAGGAGGAAGAGGAGAAGGAAGAGGAAGAGATGTATAATGAGTTTGGAGCGATGAGATAGACAGAGAAAAGAGAAGGAGTGAACAGATAGGGGGAGTAGAAGATAGACAGCAAGAGGGGGGAAGGAAGAAAATGATAGACAGGTGAGGAGAGAAGAAGATGGACAGATACAAATGAGAGGATGAGATGGACAGAGAGAGATGGGAGAGGAGAAGATGGACAGACAGAGGGAGAGGAAATAGTCAGAGATTGGGGGAGGAGGGATGGACAGAGGGAGGAGGAGGAGGAGGAGGAGGAGGAGATGTACAGAGAGAGGAGGAGGAGGTGATACACAGAGAGATCTGGAGGGACAGAAGTACAGTAAGAAGAGAAGGAGGAGGAAGTGGTCAAGAGAGGCAGAATGAAGGGATGGACAGAGAGGGATGTAGAAAATGGAGTGAGAGAGAGTAAGGAGGAGACAGTGAGAAAGATGTGAAGCAGGAGATGGTGAAAGAGAAGGGAGAAGGAGATAGGCAGAAGGACACATCTGCAATATATGTACCATATCTGTATGCAAGTGAGGCTGCAGGTTAAAGGCTAGTAGAACAGCAAACAAGAAAACAAATATGCAATAAATGTAAAAGAACGTTAGTCATGTAATAAGTGTCACACAGAAATATTGGCCAGGTGCGAGTAGAAGCAGCGCATTGACGCTGCCCTTTAAATATAATTGTGTATAAAGACAGTTCATCCATTCCGATAATCGAGAATCTCTACGACTTTTGCTTGTTATCGACATTGATATTGCAAGATAGGGTTTTGATTAGTGAGTTTTCGAGTATCGAAGTATTTGAGGTAAATAAACGTATATTTTGGTTGCATTGAGTTAGTAGTTTACATTAATTGCACCGCCAAGGGACTATAGATCTTTTTTTTTTTTTTGGTCATCAGTCTACTGACTGGTTTGATGCGGCCCGCCACAAATTCCTTTCCTATGCTAACCTCCTCATCTCAGAGTAGCACTTGCAACCTACGTCCTCAATTATTTGCTTGACGTATTCCAATCTCTGCCTTCCTCTACAGTTTTTGCCCTCTACAGCTCCCTCTAGTACCGTGGAAGTCATTCCCTCATGTCTTAGCAGATGTCCTATCATCCTGTCCCTTCTCCTTATCAGTGTTTTCCACATATTCCTTTCCTCTCCTATTCTGCGTAGAACCTCCTCATTCCTTACCTTATCAGTCCACCTAATTTTCAACATTCGTCTATAGCACCACATCTCAAATGCTTCGATTCTCTTCTGTTCCGGTTTTCCCACAGTCCATGTTTCACTACCATACAATGCTGTACTCCAGACGTACATTCTCAGAAATTTCTTCCTCAAATTAAGGCCTGTATTTGATATTAGTATACTTCTCTTGGCCAGAAATGCCTTTTTTGCCATAGCAAGTCTGCTTTTGATGTCCTCGTTGCTCCGTCCGTCATTGGTTATTTTACTGCCTAGGTAGCAGAATTCCTTAACTTCATTGACTTCGTGACCATCAATCCTGATGTTAAGTTTCTCGCTGTTCTCATTTCTACTACTTCTCATTACCTTCGTCTTTCTCCGATTTACTCTCAAACCATACTGTGTACTCATTAGACTGTTCATTCCGTTCAGCAGATCATTTAATTCTTCTTCACTTTCACTCAGGATAGCAATGTCATCAGCGAATCGTATCATTGATATCCTTTCACCTTGTATTTTAATTCCACTCCTGAACCTTTCTTTTATTTCCATCATTGCTTCCTCGATGTACAGATTGAAGAGTAGGGGCGAAAGGCTACAGCCTTGTCTTACACCCTTCTTAATACGAGCACTTCGTTCTTGATCGTCCACTCTTATTATTCTCTCTTGGTTGTTGTACATATTGTATATGACCCGTCTCTCCCTATAGCTTACCCCTACTTTTTTCAGAATCTCGAACAGCATGCACCATTTTATATTGTCAAACGCTTTTTCCAGGTCGACAAATCCTATGAAAGTGTCTTGATTTTTCTTTAGCCTTGCTTCCATTATTAGCCGTAACGTCAGAATTGCCTCTCTCGCCCCTTTACTTTTCCTAAAGCCAAACTGATCGTCACCTAGCGCATTCTCAATTTTCTTTTCCATTCTTCTGTATATTATTCTTGTAAGCAGCTTCGATGCATGAGCTGTTAACCTGATTGTGCTATAGTTCTCGCACTTGTCAGCTCTTGCCGTCTTCGGAATTGTGTGGATGATGCTTTTCCGAAAGTCAGATGGTATATCGCCAGACTCATATATTCTACACACCAACGTGAATAGTCGTTTTGTTGCCACTTCCCCCAATGATTTTAGAAATTCTGATGGAATGGTATCTATCCCTTCTGCCTTATTTGACCGTAAGTCCTCCAAAGCTCTTTTAAATTCCGAATCTAATACTGGATCCCCTATCTCTTCTAAATCGACTCCTGTTTCTTCTTCTATCACATCAGACAAATCTTCACCCTCATAGAGGCTTTCTTCTTTCCACCTATCTGCTCTCTCCTCTGCATTTAACAGTGGAATTCCCGTTGCACTCTTAATGTTACCACCGTTGCTTTTAATGTCACCAAAGGTTGTTTTGACTTTCCTGTATGCTGAGTCTGTCCTTCCGACATTCATATCTTTTTCGATGTCCTCACATTTTTCCTGCAGCCATGTCGTCTTAGCTTCCCTGCACTTCCTATTTTTTCATTCCTCAGCGACTTGTATTTCTGTATTCCTGATTTTCCCGGAACATGTTTGTACTTCCTCCTTTCATCAATCAACTGAAGTATTTCTTCTGTTACCCATGGTTTCTTCGCAGCTACCTTCTTTGTACCTATGTTTTCCTTCCCAACTTCTGTGATGGCCCTTTTTAGAGATGCCGATTCCTCTTCAACGGTACTGCCTACTGCGCTATTCCTTATTGCTGTATCTATAGCGTTAGAGAACTTCAAACGTATCTCGTCATTCCTTAGTACTTCCGTATCCCACTTCTTTGCGTATTGACTATAGACCTTAGTACGTGACTAAATTTCAACTTCATGCGTCTACCCGTTCCTGAGAAAAAAGGGTCTTAACAGACGGATGGACAGACAGTCAGATAAGAAATGACAATTTTTTTTTTGTGTGTCATATAATTACAAATTAAATTTCCGATTGTTTCTTCGCTTATAATGTGAAAACTTACTGTTACTCACTCCTGTGAACGGGAACGCGTTATGCAGATCTTGGTGCCTCTCGTGTCCATCTAGAAAAGGTAATGATTTTACTACTTCATATTTATAGGCTACAGTCTGGAACCGCACGACCGCTACGGTCGCAGGTTCGAATCCTGCCTCGGGCATGGATGTGTGTGATGTCCTTAGGTTAGTTAGGTTTAAGTAGTTCTAAGTTCTAGGGGACTTATGACCACAGCAGTTGAGTCCCATAGTGCTCAGAGCCATTTGAACCATATTTATAGTTTTTACTGAGTTTAACGAAGGCGATGTTGGGCTGATATATTCGACGATGCCCTTTGGCTATACTGACTAAAGGATTCATAAGAAATACCAAATTAAGGTATTTCCTCTTTCAATAGGTGATCAGTTTATACATGCTTATAGGTTATCCAAGTCTGCACAACGCGATCACCATTCCTAAATAGATGTCTTTGTTCTCTGCTTTCTATTTAGATAACCTGACGATGCCTAAATAAGGCGAAACGAGTCGTTGAAAAATAAAAAAATAAAAATAAAATTGCAACCAAGACTGTTTTTAACCAATACTAAAATATCGAACTAATTTTCCTTAATCAGATACATCATTTCCTGTCTTATCTGATAAATCTCATTCAAAGATATGACCAAGTAGCCATAAATATTACGGTATAACATTTAGTACCTTGGTTATGAAGAGTATGACAAAAGGATTTAGTGTTTTTGCGATTAAACAGTCACCATTCAACTTTCCTTCCACATTAGTCTGATGAGTCCTTTTATAATGCCCACCAGCTCTCCACACCACGGTTCCAGGAGTTGGAGAGATACGGGTGTTCACGGATGTCTGTTTCCTGTGATCATTCTCCAGGTTGTCTGCTGATATCGTGGCGCTTATCTGATCGCCACAAACAGATGCGAGACTTATTAGTCAGCCGCACACACTGCCACTCAACGTCCCAGTTGAATCAAACACCACACCACGCACGTCATAGTTGTCTCTGGTACGATGTCAACAGTTGAAGGTTTGGCAGTTGACCTAGAAATAAAGAAATGTAACGAGTTGTGGGGCGGCGGATAATACTTAAATGGTCCTTGTTTCGTTACGCCGTTATGGAAAGACACTTAAATTGTCTCTGCGTACTTCACACCTATCTATGTTATTTACAAGTGCCTGTAAACTATTTCTGCTGTCAATCAGAAAGCGGTGGAGAACATACTGACCATAATTTCCAGTCTTCAAGTCCAAATTACTCTTTGTGCTCACTGAAAGAAAATGTCCCTACTTGCTATTTACTCAGCAGGATCAGGAACTATGGCTATAAATATAGCTCGCGAGGTCACTTCCTACTCTTACTTAAAACGCATTCAAGTCTATCCAGTCTAAGATGATCCGAGGACAAACGCACGCATGCGTTCGACTGATGCGAACAGGATGATATCTCAGTGTGAAACGATTTTTCTAACTGTCTCTCTGGCTGTATTTATACACTGAAGCGTGAAAGAAACTGATACAGGCATTGGTATTCAAATCGGAGATATATAAACAGGTAGAAGACGGCGCAGCGGTTGGCAACTCCTGTGTACGACAAGAAGTGTCTGGTGCAGATGTTATTTTGGTTACTGATTCTACAATAGCAGGCTATCAAGATTTAAGAGAGCTTGAACATGGTGTTATAGTCAGCGCACGAGTGATGGGACGCAGCATCTCCGAGGTACCGATAAAGTGGGGATTTTCCCGTACGACCATTTGACGAGTGTACCGTGAATATCAGATATTCGGTAAAACGTCAAATCTCCGACACTGCTGCGGCCGGAAAAAGATTCTACAAGAACGTTACAGAATGCATGACAGAAATGCATCCCTTCCGCAAACTGCTGCAGATTTCACTGCTGAGTCAGAGTCACCGTGCGAACCTTTCAATGAAACATTATCGATATGAGCTTTCTCAGCTGAAGGACCACTCGCATACCCTTGATAGCTTTATGCGTCGTCTGGAGCCGTCAACACACCGACATGGACTGTTGATGACTGGAAACATGTTGCCTGGTCAGACGAGTCTCGTTTCAAATTGTATCTAGCTGATAGACGTGTATGCGGGTATGGAGACAACCTCACGAATGCAAGAAACTCTTGATGTCAGCAGGGGACTGTTCAGACTGGTGGAGTCTCTGTAATGGTGTGGGGCGTGTGCAGTTTGAGTTGCATGGGATCTCCGATACGTCTAGATACGGCTCTGACACGTAACACGTACGTAAGCATTTTTTCCGATCCCTGCATCCATTCATGTCCATTGTGCATTCCGACAGACTTGGGCAATTCAGCAGGACAGTGCGACAACTCACTCATCCAAAATTTCTACAGAGTGGCTCCAGGAACACTATTCTGAGTTTAAACACTTCCGCTGGCCACCAAACTCCCCAGACATGACCGTTATTGAGCATATCTGAGATGCCTTGGAGGGTGCTGTTCAGAAGAGATCTCCAACTCCTCGTACTCTTTCAGCTTTATGGACAGCCCTTCAGGATTCATGGTGTCAGTTCCCTCCAGCACTACTTCAGATATTAGCGGAGTCCATGCCGCGTCGTGTTGGGGCACTTCTGCGTGCTCGCGGGGGACCTAGATGATATCAGGCAGGTGTACCAGTTTCTTCGGCTCTTCATTGTGTATGGGCGCAGCAAACAGCAAACGCAACATCTGCTATGAACCGCCCTAGACACAGGTAGCACCATTTTCTCGGATACGTATTAATTAATAGCTCTGTCGTTTAACAATTTACAATCTTTTTAATTTTTTATATAAATAGAGTTAACGTTGCTTCAGCTGCTGAAAATGTTTTAGCCTGACTACATTTAAACCTTACTTCCTAGAATTCTTAGAACAGAACCACCAGTAGGATATGACCTCTGAACTGCCTCTAAGATTCCTTGTACTCGTAGTTATTTACAATACAGTCTTGAAGCGTTGTAAAGCTATGTTATTGCCTGAATGTAATTGAGTGCTGTAATTAGAACTTTCTATTACACATACAATTGATACTTAATATATCACGAATAAGGACGTTTTCATCAGGTTACATTTCATTAGGAAAGTTGGTGTATTCAACGACTGTGATATTATTTATAAATGATAGAGCGCAGGAATCAGTGGCCATTTTTTTGCAGGTTTTATTTGACAGATCCAGATTTCGGCTAGTGCCTAGCCATTATCAGTGCACTATTTTCTAGTCTCGATTCATGTCAGTTCCCTGTTGTTCGGGAGTCAGTCACAGTTCTTTGAATACAACTAGAATTCAAAGAACTGTGACTGACTCCCGAACAATGTGAACTTACACGAGGCATCAGAACAACGTTTCACCAGGCAACGCCGGTCAACTGCTGTTTGTGTATGAGAAATCGGTTGGAAACTTTCCTCATGTCAGCACATTGTACGTGTCGCCACCGGCGCCAACCTTGTGTGAATGCTCTGAAAAGCTAATCATTTGCATATCACAGCATCTTCTTCCTGTCGGTTAAATTTAGCGTCTTTAACACATCATCTTCGCGGTGTAGCAATTTTAATGGCCAGTAGTGTAAATAAAATACGCACTGGATGTGGTCGTTGTTTTCGACTCACTCTACAAATGAGACCTTCTGGGGTTTCCGTGTTGTGACTATGGTGCTCTGAAACAATCAGACATATAAGAGAGCAGTGCGTCCTACGATGCTATAAGTGCATGTGGAATGGTTTTATGAATGCCAACAACACAGCGGTGGAATGGATTAGAAACCTAGATATTAATATCTAGTCGATGTATTTTTATTTACTGTACCGCAAGTCTCTAGAAGAACGGAAGGTTCCAAATCACTGGGAAAGAGCACAGGTAGTCCCAGTTTTCAAGAAGGGTCGTCGAGCAGACGCGCAAAACTATAGGCCTATATCTCTGACACCGATCTGTTGTAGAATTTTAGAACATGTTTTTTTTGCACGCGTATCATGTCGTTTCTGGAAACCCAGAATCTACTATGTAGGAATCAATATGGATTCCGGAAACAGGGATCGTGTGAGACCCAATTCGATTTATTTGTCCATGAGACCCATACAATATTATATACAGGCTCCCAAGTAGATGCCATTTTCCTTGACATCCGGAAGGCGTTCGGTACAGTTCCGCACTGTCGCCTGATAAAGTAAGAGCCTACGGAATATCAAACCAGCTGCGTGGCTGGATTGAAGAATTTTAGCAAACAGAACACAGCACATTGTTCTCAATGGAGAGACGTCTACAGACGTTAAAGTAACCTCTGGCGTGCCACAGGGGAGTGTTGTGGGACCATTGCTTTTCACAATATATATAAATGACCTAATAGATAGTGTCGGAAGTTCCATCCGGCTATTGGCGGATGATGCTGTAGTATACAGAGAAGTTGCTGCAATAGAAAATTGTAGAGAAATGCAGGAAGATATGCAGCGGATAGGCACTTGGTGCAGGGAGTGGCAACTGACCCTTAACATAGACAAATGTAATGTATTGCGAATACATAGAAAGAAGGATCCTTTATTGTATGATTATATGATAGCGGAACAAACACTGGTAGCAGCTACTTCCGTAAAATATCTGGGAGTATGCGTACGGAACGATTTGAAGCGAAATGATCATATAAAATTAATTGTTGGTAAGGCGTGTGCCAGGTTGAGATTCATTGGGAGAGTCCTTAGAAAATGTAGTCCATCAACAAAGGAGGTGGCTTACAAAACACTCGTTCGGCCTACACTTGAGTACTGCTCATCGGTGTGGGATCCGTACCATGTCGGGTTGACAGAGGAGATAGAGAAGATCCAAAGAAGAACGGCGCGTTTCGTCACAGCGTTATTTGGTAAGCGTTACGGAGATGTTTAACAAACTCAAGTGGCAGACTCTGCAAGAGAGGCGCTCTGCATCGCGAGTCCAGGTTTCGAGCGGGTGCGTTTCTGGATGAGGTATCGAATATATTGCTTCCCCCTGCTTATGCCTCCCGAGTAGATCACGAATGTAAAATTCGAGAGATTCGAGCGCGGACGGAGGCTTTCCGGCAGTCGTTCTTCTCGCGAACCATACACGAGTGGAACAGTAAAGGGAGGTAATGACACATCGTTGGGTGGCTTGTCGAGTGTAAATGTAGTTGTAGATGTAGACATTAATTACGTTATAAATGGACAGCATTTTTATAACATACGTATTATGATCTGTCAGTGGCCTTGCGACCGTCCGTATACTATTGGGAAATCCCAGAGACTCGCAGACCACTTGACTCCACGACCGCACCGCCAGGTGTGGCGATCAAGCCGGCAGGCACCTCTCTCCATGCGGCCAGGTGCCGTGGCGCCAACTGGGGGGCGGTAAATAGCGGCGGGAGACCGCGCACCGAGTTATGCATCGGCGGGCTAGAAGTGTTCCAGAAACTGCTTCAGAAGGCCGTTCGCGGTAATGGCGCGCAATTTTCCGGAATGGCCGGCGCCATGTTTTATGCATCCGAGAGGACGGGGCGTGCCGCCAGAGCCAAGCGGACGCTCTGCCCGTCTAGGAGAGCCCGTAAGGCGCGAGCAGACTCCCTAAGCGACGCGCGCCGCCCCACCCACCCATACTACCGTGTGGTAAGTTATGCCTAATGGTGCCCGCAGAACTGTTGCGTCACTTCTTAGGCTGTGCTCCACGGTTCGTATCTAGGAAGGATTACAGTCTGTTAACGCCCGCCTGCCGCTAGTCCGCCCCCCCCCCCCCCCCCCCACCCTCCAACAATTTCTTTCAGATATTACGAGGGCGCACTGAAAAGTAATGCCTCCGAATAAAAAAAATGGCTCTGGGCACTATGGGACTTAACTTCTGTGGTCATTAGTCCCTTAGAACTTAGAACTACTTAAACATAACTAACCTAAGGACGTCACACACATCCATGCCCGAGGCAGGATTCGAACCTGTGACCGTAGCGGTCTCGCAGTTCCAGACTGTAGCGCCTAGAACCGCTCGGCCACTTCGGCCGGCGACTCCGAATATCTTAATGTGTTCTCAATATTGATTGATTTAATACATATCTTGAATATTGCTTCGGCGACTTTCCCACTTCGCTGACGTACACGCTCTGCTGCTAAAGGGCTCCGCATCGTAGCGCATAACATATCGGTGGGTAACGTATCTACGAGGGTGAGTCAAATGAGAACCTTAAATTTTTTTAAAAATATTATTTATTGTACAGAAGTAGTACAAAGCTGTATCACTTTCCAACATAATCTCACCCACGCTCAATGCAAGTCCTCCAGCATAGCGCATAAAATCCTTTAGAAAAAAATTCTTTTCGTAGTCCGCGCAACCACTTGGGGCAAGGCCTGGTGAGTATGGTGGTTGAGGAAGACTCTCAAAATGCAGGTCTGTGATTGTTGCAACTGTTTGTCATGTTACAAAATAACACCTGATGACAGCAAACCACGTCGCTTTGATTTGATTGCAAGCTGCAGATGATTTTTTAGAAGATCTGTGTGTGATGCACTGGTGACAGTGGTCCCTCTAGGCATGTAATCCTCCAAAATGACGCCTTTTTCGTCCCAAAAGAGAGCATAACCTTCCCTGCTGATGGTTCTGTTCGAGGTTTCTTTGGTTTTGGTGATGAGGACTGGCGCCATTCCTTGCTCACGCTCTTCGTTGCCGGTTGGTGGAAGTGAACCCAGGTTTCGTCCCCAGTAACGATTCTTGCAAGGAAGCCATCACCTTCTCGTTCAAAGCGCCGAAGAAGTTCTTCACAAGCATCTACACGTCGTTCTCCCATTTCGTGAGTCAGTTGCCGTCTCACGCATCTTGCAGACACTTTGTGAAACTGGAGCACATCATGCACAATGTCGTGTGCTGACCCATGACTAATCTGTAAACATATTGCAGTGTCATTCGGCGGTTTTCCTTCACTATGGCTTCAACTGCTGCAATGTTCTGTGGAATCACAGCTCGTTGTGCCTGACCTGTACGAGGAGCATCTTCCACTGAAGTCACACCATTTGCGAACTTCCTACTGCTGTGACAAACATGCATCACCGTACTGAACCTTCATTCGTCGATGAATTTCAGTAGGTATAACACCTTCACTACTAAAAAACCGAATAACAGAACGCTGTTCTTCCCTGGTGCAAGTCGCAAGTGGGGCGGCCATCTTTATACTGACAAATTTCAGACTTATGTATCGCAATGGGAAGCAATTATCAGGTTTCGAAAAAGCGATCCTTTAACCGTGTTGCTCTGTGTAGTAGACTTCCTCTGGCCGCCAAAGCCCTTCTTTTATGTACTGGTCGGGTTTTATGTTCTCCTTGCTTCGTTTGTCCTGTATCATTTTGCTTACAAAGTATCTGAATTCCTGCACTTCATCTACTCTGTGGTCCCCAAATTTTGTTAACTTTCTCACCGGTTTCCTTTTGGCTGATGCTTATTGTTATCGCCTTTCGTCAGTTAACTCTCAATCCTCATTCATTGCTCGTTATTATGATCATGCCATTAAACATGTTCTATAATTCTTCTTCACTATCACTGAGGGTAAAAATGTCATCAGCGAACGTTCTCATTGATGTCGTTTTACCTCAAACTGTAATTCAACTCCTGAACCTGTCTTATTTCTGTTATTGCTTCTTCGATGCACAGGACGAGCAGTAGGAGAGAAAGGCAGTATACTTGTCTTACACCCTTTTCGATCTGGGCACTTCAATCCTTGTCTCCTGTACTCATTACCCCTTCTTGTTCGTTGTACACTGATCCGTGCTGCGGCTCGCGTTGGTGCTGTTTGCAGGTTTCCATTCTCTGTTGGAGGTCAGACCGTATCGTTTAGTTGACATGGTTGCGGTTGTTTGTCTTCTTCTCGTGTTGACTGGCGCCACTTGTTTCACAAGCGTTGCCTGTCCGCTAGTGGCAGCAGCGGTGATTATCGATATGTAGTAACTGTAGCCCCGTCTTTGGGGCGACGACGTGGTTCTTCCGGGTCGTGTCAGTGTGCAATTCGGATGGGGACTCAGGAGCCAGATCCGCGCAGTGCCAGAACACGCTCGCACCGCTGGCGGAGGGCATGGACTGCCAGATCTAAGGGCTGTGGTCACGAAGGGGCACGACCTCGTCGTAAACCGGATCCTGCAAGCTTTAAGTTGAGTTCATTCGGATTCAAGCAGATAAACTTCCATCATTGTGAGATCTTGCGATTCTGCAGTGACTTGGGATCATGTTGCTGCTCGTAGTGTTGCCAAGGCGAAGAGCCAGTGGAGTGCTTTGGGAAGGCGGACCGGATTAGCTTTCCTGGACTTCTGATTACTATTTATTGCGTTCAGTTTGTTACTTTTTGTTAAATTCAACCAGCGGTGTTCTCCTGCCTCGTGGCCGCTAACGACCCAGTTACTTGCCCTGGGGGTTAGTGTAAGCATCGGCAATGTACGTTTCCTCGCCTTGCCGCTGCTGTCCAGTGAGGCGTGTAGTTTTAACAGCTTTCTTGATTGTAGGTTGGTTGGCGATTCTTCTACTCTGGTGGTAGTGATTCCTTTCTCGTTCCGGGCGCTCTAAGCACAGTATTCTGCGGACGGAGTCCAGACCGCCGGTTCCGGCTTTGTCGTATTTTTACATCTTTGCATTTGGTTTAATGGACTTCAGGTAGCCTTAACAAGATTATCGTTAGTCATTCGTTAGACTGCCGCTAGTCTGAGTTACCATCTTGTGAAATGAATGCAACTCTTGGCTGCCTTCTCATTGCTCGCGAAAGTGTTTTTTGCCGGACCTACTCAGAGGTCGATTCCTGGTGCACCGTCTGTGACTGGCCCTTGTGTTTAATTATTGTATTTGCTGTTTTATTGTATGTTTCTAAAATTTTGATGTAATTGCCATTCTTGGCGTTACGATAGGTTTAAATGGTTGTGCTACTAAGTTTACTATATTTTGTCTCACCCGTTTGGTGATCAGTTGCCCGTCTTTTTAAATTAACGTTTGCTATTGCATTGCTGTTTTAGTGTTTGTTTGTTAAATTTTTTTATAATTGCCGTTCTTGGCGTTAAAGGCTTTCAGCTGTGAATGTGGTTACGTGCCTTAAAATTCTAATTGGGATCACATAGGCTTGTTTTTAAAACATCATTTGATGTGTCTGTATTTTATGCTCATTTGGTAAATTGTGACGCACTGGAAGCACTATTAATTACACAGTTGGTTATTCCTTCATTAATAACGTGAGATATCTTTATTTATTGCTGAGACCGGTTCAAAATTGGCTCTGAGCACTATGCGACTTAACTTCTGAGGTCATCAGTCGCCTAGAACTTAGAACTAATTAAACCTAACTAAGCTAAGGACATCACACACATCCATGCCCGGGGCAGGATTCGAACCTGCGACCGTAGTGGTCGCTCGGATCCAGACTGTAGCGCCTAGAACCGCACGGCCACTCCGGCCGGCGCTGAGTCCGGAATTATCGTTTTAAAATAAATGTATTTAATTGCAAAAGGGAAGCAATAGTAACTGATTACGGCCCAGTCCACAATCCTAACCGAAACCTGCCTTCCTTGACTACCAGGCTTCATAGATGTTGCACATTTCCATCTTTGACTATATACTACATTAATTTTTCTGATAATTTCGAACATCTTGCACCATTTTACATTGTCATACACTTTTTATAGGCCGACACATTCTATGAAGGTACACTGATTTTTCTTAGGTCTCAGTTCTGTTATCAGCCGTAATGTGAGAAGTGTTTCTCCGGTGCATTTACGTTTGCTAAGGCCAAACTGATCGTCACCAAAGAGACCTTCACTTTTCCGTAGTGAAACGTTGAAAGACCTCCACACGACCGGTAGCGTACGGCACGGTGCTCGCCGAACGCATTTCATGTTGGGAGTAGCGAAGTTGCAGCGCTGTTAAATCCCCAAAGAAGCGGTGTCGGCGGCGGACATTATTCGCGCCCGCCAGTAGTAGTTCCGAGGGCTAACGACACGGGGGGCACCTGCTGGCCGGCGGTGACTGCCGCTGGACGGATTAGGCGGGCGGCCGCCTCTTGCAAGTAATGGCGGCCCATTACGCTAATTGGAGCGGCGGGGACTCTGATTAGGCGCGGCTGGACGGCTTTCACGCGATGAGTAGCGGCGCCGATTCGCTCTGCTCTCCCTCGACCCACGGCCTGCCCTGGTCCGGTCTTATCGCGCGGGCGCGACCGCAGTGCTAGAAGCCTGTGTGCCGGCGCCCACGCGCAGGCTGACGACACCCCTTCTGTCCTAACGACTCCGAGTCGCCACAGACGAAGAGCGTATCTCACAGAGCGTGCTCTGGTACCACTCCAGCAGTCTGCGAAAATTGCACAATCCCGCGAGAATGACACAGATAAATCCAGATTTATGTAAGTCTGCAGGTTTTCGTGGCCGTTGTCACTGAAGTTAAAATCTTCTGGGTTATTAGACCGTCATGTTTCTTCTTTTATGTTCGACGTTTTGACGCCTCTGCCGGGATCTTCCTCAGGATCTTTTGGTGTCCACTACTGCTGGAACACTGTCAGAGACGAGTGTCGCGTCCACTTATAAAGGGGGAGTTTTCTGGCGTTCGTGCTGGAGAAGTGATAGTATTGGTTAAAATTCATATGGCTACCATTGGCTAATATTCCCGCTCTGATGCAGAAGAAGGGACGTTGGTAGCTTATCTCCTATGGATACCATTGGCGGTCCACCGTCATTGGTCTGAAAAGCCCTATTCCACACTCATGCTGGAGAAGGGTTATTGGTTGAAATGCCTGCTACCACTATTGGTTGGTCGTCAACAGTGGCTAGATGCGAAACGGACAGAGAAAGACGGGGAATGTTTACCCACAATATTATTGTCCGCCGAGGTGAATTACAGCACGTTGTTTATGTCGCTCACACACCGCGGCCGCGTATTTACTTCCTTGATGGCGGGGAGCCACGATGCCGGAAGCCTGTAGCCATCCTCTCTATTGAAATTAGATGCATTCTTAGAAATTTCAGCCATTTTAGCCAGTACATGTACGTTATTAAAATTGATGTCAGAGCCACTGTTTTCGTGATGTTCCGCTACTGCCGATTTTGCACTTTGTTTTAGCCGCATGTGCCGTTCGTGTTCCTTAATGCGTTCTTTAACAGTTCTTCCCGTTTCGCCTATACACACTTTGCCGCAGCCACATGACACTTGATAGACGCCTGCATTGTGGAGGTAATCAGGTGCATCCGTTTTCCATCGGAAAAAGTCTTTTATTTTGTTTTGACTAAAGAAAGATGTCTGAATACCATTTTTCTTTAAAATTCTGCTTATGCGGTTAGTGACCCAAGAAACGAACGGTAACCTGACGGAGTGAGAAGGCGGTTCCTCGTCATTCCTATTAGCGGTATAAATATTCCGCCTAAAAGCCCTGTCGATTGAATAACTATCATACCCATTTGCCTTCAAAGTCGTCTTTAAAAAATTCAACTTCGATTCCAAGTTGTCGTCATCGCTGATACGGAAGGCACGTGAAGACCGAGTGTTGAGTACTGCTTGCTTCTGGGCTGGGTGGTGGTGCAAAGTGGCATCTAAATACCTTTTTGTGTTAGTCGGCTTTCTGTACACTCTGTGACCTAGAGTGTTATCAGATCTTCTGTATACCAACACATCTAGGAACGGGAGACCGACCTCACTCTCAACCTCCAAGGTGAATTTGATTTTGGGGTGAATTCCATTTAAGAAATTGTGGAACACGAAGTTCTTCTTCGCCGTGTGGCCATATAACAAATGTATCGTCCACGTAGCGGAGCCAGCAAGAAGGCTTCAAAGGAGCACTACTTAACGCTTGTTGCTCAAAATGTTCCATAAAAACGTCAGCTGCAACTGGCGAAATGGGTGAGGCCATAGCAAGACCGTCAGCCTGTTCATAGAATTCACCATTGTATTTAAAGTAGCTCGAGCGAAGACATAATTCAATTAAGTCACAAACATATGGAGCAACATTCTCTCTTATGATCTCCACTGTATCTGATACTGGGACGTTAGTAAATAACGATGTCACATCGAAGCCAACAAGAATGTCACCTGCAGATATCCTCAGTGTGCGTATAATTTCTAAAAAATGTTTCGAATCTTTTATAAAAGTATTTGTTTTACTAACTAGATGTCTCAGTTTGCCAGATAAATGACGTGCTAAAAATAAGTCGGCGAGGTAATCCCACTGACTATAGGCTTCAAAGGAACCGATTGTTTATATATTTTCGGTAGTCCGTACATTCTGGGTGAGACAGGTATTCGAGGTGTTAGATTCTTTGTAATAGAGCTGTCCAGTATGAAGTCTGATATCAGGTTTTTCATTTTCAGAACGATTCTGTTAGTCGGATCCCTTTTTAACTTGCGATACACAGGATCAGCTAGTAGTTGTTCCATCTTCCTGTGACAATCCATAGCGTCCAAAACAACAGTAGCATTCCCCTTATCCGATTTTGTTACAACGATGCTTTCGTTTCTCAAGAGTTCAATAAGAGATTTCCTTTCCTGTGCCGATATGTTGCTTTTCGGAGGTTTCGATTTCCGTAGAACTCTCGACACATCTTGTCTTACTTCTTCAGCCTGCACCTTCGGAAGACGAAACAAGGATGCTTCGACGGCACTTACGATTTCTTCAACAGGTATTCTCTTCGGTGTTGTTGCGAAATTCAGACCTTTGCCCAGAACTGAAACAGCTGCTTCATCGAGTGCTTCTGACGAGAGATTCACCACTACTCGCTTCGGATCCACAGTAGCGTCTTCCTTCTGAACTGTAACTGCTAGCTTCTAAAACTTCTCTTTTTGTTTCATAGCACTGAAATCCGAAAACCTTGTTGAATGATCAAAAGTTATTCTGTCTCCTTTATCCCAGTCCTGGGGTGAGAGAGTTGCCGCCAGTGAAAAATGCACATCAATTAAAACGGAGCTAACATAATTCAAGTCTCTGCGTATTTACTGGATTCTTTCACGGAGAAGTGCTTCGCTGGCCGTTTGGTAGATTTTCCTGGCTTTCACTGTCTGCACATGATGGCTAATTCTGGCAAGTGGAATAACATCGCCGGCCGCGGTGGTCGTGCGGTTCTAGGCGCTCCAGTCCGGAGCCGCGCTGCTGCTACGGTCGCAGGTTCGAATCCTGCCTCGGGCATGGATGTGTGTGATGTCCTTAGATTAGTTAGGTTTAATTAGTTCTAAGTTCTAGGGGACTGATGACCACAGCAGTTGAGTCCCATAGTGCTCAGAGCCATTTTGGAATAACAACATTATCGCGGCACCGGGATAGAAAGGCCAAATCGCATAGTAATTTACCTCTTCTCCTGCGAAGGTTCTCCAGTCTTCTAATGGTCGTATAAACTTCCTGTCCATACAAGCGTTTTATCTAAGTCTGCAGGCTTTCGTGGTCGTTTTCACTGAAGTTAAAATCTTCTAGGTTATTAGGCCGCGTCATGTTTCTTCTAAAATCCAGATTTGAAGATCCGTTCTTTTCCAAAACTCACGCTTTACGGTGCATACACAAACTGACAGTAGGGCACCGTTGTCAGTATCTGACATATCATTTTTGTCAGACTGCACAGCTGCTGTCGTCGGTATTGTTCGTTGCGGTGCTGTATAAAGTACTGGTGGTCTGGAGAGTTTTAACGGATGTTGCACTTTTCACATTTCTGAGGTGTGTAATAGACATCTTGCTACACCTTACACTGAAGAGCCAAAGAAAATGGTACACCTCCTTAATATCCTGTAGGGTCCCCGCGAGCACGCGTATGTACAGCAACACGAAGTGCCATGGACTCGACTAATGTCGCATTGTCCTGTTGGAATTATCCAAGTCAGTCGGAATGCACAATCGACATGTATGTATGCAGGTGATCAGACAGGACACGTGCGCATCACCTGTGAGAGTCGTATCTAGACGTATCAGTGGTCGCATATAATTCCAATTGCACACGCCCCCACCATTACAGAGTCTCCACCAGCTTTAACAGTCCCCTGCTGACATGCAGGGTCCATGGATTCATGAGGTTGTCTCCATACCCGTACACATCCATCCACTCGATACCATTTGAAAAGAGACTTGTCCGACCAAGCAACATGTTTCCAGTCATCAACAGACCAATGCCAGTGTTGACGGGTCTAGGCGAGGCGTGCAGCTTTGTGTCGTGCAGTCATCGAGTGGGCCTTTGGCTCCGAAAGCCCATATCGATGTTGTTTCGTTGAATAGGGCGCACGCTGACACTTGCTGACGGCGCAGCACTGAAATATGCGGCAGTTTGCGGAAGCGTTGCATTTCTGTCACGTTGAACGATTCTCTTCAGTCGTCTTTGGTCCCTTTCGCTGAGGATCTCTTTCCGGCCGCCGCAATGTCGGAGGTGTGTATTATCGGATACCTGATATTCACGGTACACCCGTGAAATGACCGTACGGAAAAATGCCCACTTCATCGCTACCTCTGAGATGATGTGCCGCATCGCTCGTGCGCCGACTATAACACCACCTTCAAAGTCACGTAAATCTTGATAACCTGCCGTCGTAGCAGCCGTAACCGATCTAACATCTGCGCCAGATACTTGTTTTACATAGGCGTTGCCAACAGCAGCACCGTCTTCTGCCTGTTTACATATCTCTGTATTTGAATACACCTTCCTATACCAGTTGCACTTCAGTGTATTTTAGTTGTAGTACGCCTCTTGTTGTTAGGACTCGCATTCATCGTAAGGCTGACGAGTCTGAGGGGATATATTGCATCGAGAAGTGATTCTTGTTGTTGTAGTTCTCAGGGGCACTCTGGGATGCTCTCCTTCTAAGGCACCCCTGTGTATCTCTGAACGATAGCTCGATTGCGTACAGGAACACCGAACTGTATGTTGCAGTGCACGCGTCAGTGTTTGGGCGTCACTTGGTTTTACAGGTCGCTGGGGTCGATTACGAGTTAGAGTCGCATGTTTCGGTTGTAATAACGCCATGCAAGTCTATAAGTGGCTTACGTTATCAGCGCGCACTGCTCGTCTGGACTGAACGACTCACGAGATGCTGCTGCTCGCACGCTATTGTTTATAAAGGAGTGGACAATATTAAAATAAGTGTTAAACCATATCTGGTAGAAAACGTTTTCGAATGGCCTACCGTTTTTGTTGGGGTGGTATTGAATATTATGTTTATGAAGAGTGATGCTGACTCACATGGCTGCGGATGATTACCGTAGCTATTGAAAGTATTGGTGGTCTGGATAGCTTTAATGGACGTGATGTTATTACTAACTGAGCTTTTCAGATATCTGGGTGTACAACAGGGATATTCGTAAATCTTATAATAGTTCTGGTAATACCTTGTTGTTAGGACTCTCAGCCATCGTAAATTTTATGAGTCTCAGGGATACGTGTATGGTGTAAAGGTGATGGTTTGTGTAGAAGTGTAAATGTTGCGGGTGATCGGTCTCTGTATTATCGCTAATGAAGTGTCTGACCTCGAAAAAACAAATAGCTCTAAGCACTGTGGGACTTAACATCTGAGGTCATCAGTCCCCTAGACTTATAACAACTTAAACCTAACTAACCTAAGGACACCACACACATCCATGCCCAAGGCAGGATTCGAACCTGCGACCGTGGCAGCAGCATTGTCCTGGACTGAAGCGCCTAGAACCGCTCGGTCAAATCGGCAGGTTAGAAACAAAAATAAATAAATAAATAAAAAAAAATACACTGATCTTGCCAAAAGCCGAGAAGCCGAGAAGCGATAACTTGTGTTGTAGCTCTCAAGGGCACCACACTGCCATAAAAGGAATTAGTTCACCCTTTTGCCTTTTGGAGGTTTACAGATTACTGAAGATTTATTGTTGCAACAGCGCATAGCGAATATATGAAATGACTACATCCACAGATCGATAGCAGAATGGTTTCAGAGGTACCAGGTATCGACATATGCTGAAACACCCTCCATGGGCGGCAATACAGGCGGTGACTCTGGTATCCATTCGATTCTACTGATGGCGAATATTGCCCTGGGATGCGTTACGCGACGGCTGCTCGACCTATTCACGTCGTTCTGAGATAGTTGTTGATTGACGAGCCTCACTGGTCACTTCTCGTCCCATCACACCGCAAACGTGTTCAATTGGAGAGACTCCAGAGATCGTGCTGGCCAGGGAAGCTTCCGCACGTCTCAGAGAGCTCATCGAGTTTCACGGGCAGTGTGCGGATAAGCATTATCCTCCTGGTAGATCAACTTCCTGTAACAAGAACAGCAAAAGTTCATGTCTAGTAACTTTCTGTGAGTACCAAGCGCTGGTTAATATCCCATCCAGAAATACCAAAGTTGAACGAGAGCTATAGCTTACTGCACACCAGGCCATGAGGCCTGCGGGGGGCCAGTGTGCCTTTGACGAATGTATTCTACGAAACTGCATTTAACAGACCTGTGCAAACGACAATCAATTACGTATAGACAGAATCTTTTTTCATCGCTGACGACCACGGCGGGCCGTTCCATATTGCAAGTAATCTTCTGACTGCACCAGAGAGACTATACAAGTCGATGCTGTGGCGTGATTGCAAATAAGGCTAGCGCTGTCCGTTCCCCTTGTCCCACGGCTAATAACTTGTTCACTTGTTTGTGGTGACACGCCTGAGCTTACAAGCTCTCTTATCTACATTGTGGTAGCTGTACGACCTGCCCGCTACTGCCTTTACAGTACGACGATCCTGGTAGGCATTTCTGTTGTGTGGGCTTCCAGAATCTCGTCTAGGTGTATGATGATATTCACGTGATCACGTTGAACAACTGGCGCAACACGTCCAACTTGTGTGCCACTTCTCCGAAAGCACCATCTGCCACTCGGCAGGCCACAATTTGATTAATTTGAAAGTCGTGTTGGAGGGAGCACGAGTGCAACTATGTGGCTTGTTTGCTTGCTCGCTTCACACCTTGGCACCACATTAAGCCCCCTGGCTGTGAGCATTCCCTTACTTTACCCGTTGGCGGACGACGCTGAGATCATCAGTACATCTACTATTCCCCAGTTGGCATATGCTCTCATCGGATCAAAGTCAACGTCATCTTTCCAGATGTACTAATTCTTTTTCGGCAGTGTAGGAGGTTTGACAGTGGTGATCCACGGACGTGACATACTCCCGACTTTCATGAGGATCTCCATTGCCACGAAGAAGACAATCCGACGACGACTACTCGGAACGTAAGCCGAGCCATGCGCTCATGTGAAGCACACGGGTCAGAGCTCGTTGTGTACACTGTACACACCGCCGAAGCGTTTCTCTCTGAATTTTTACATTTAAACTGAGACATTTTAAATGAAACTTTTCTCAGAAAGTCAGAGCAGTGATATAATGTGATTGTTGTAGAACTGTTGTAAACAAATAAGGCGGCACAAGAGAGCAACCCCCGAAGACTACGAAACTGACTAAACAGATAAGACAAAGTAATAACAATTATCGTAGTTTGTTACTCATTTACTGTAACACGTCGGTTCGTCGTCTTCTATTGTGGAGCACGTTCCATCAAACCAATGAAGCAATGGCCGACGCCATTGTTCGATGGTAGCTGACCAATCAAAGAAAAATTCTTGCGCAAAAATGTACACACTGAAGTGAGAAATTATTGGCAACTCGATCTCAGGGAGTTTTATTATCGGTACATGTGGCGTGTTTCCGATGTCTCCTACAATGCCAACAACCTGCAACGTCGCACCGCTATGCGGGTCATCGCTCCAGCTCCGTAGGCGTACCGCTCGAAGTCAGCCGAACATCACCTGGCCTGCAGGAAGCAGGCTAGTTCTGAGGGCGCGCGCAAGACCAGTAGGGGCTAGAGAGCCTGTATAGGGACAGAGTGGCCAACCAGACGATACGGCGGCCATTTTTCTACCAAACTGCGGGCGGGACTTTTGAATGGCCAGTAGTGGAGTAGTGGAGTACACACTCACCGAATCAAAAGCACAAGACAATATGGCGAAATCATTCGTTAAATGCCTTTGTTTATAATAATAATGTGTTATAATAATTTTCACACAGCCAATTTACGGGTCTGTTTCCAAATTTAACTATGTATACTGCAAGTTGTTTTATATGTAGTAAAAAGCAAAAACGACTTACTTCGCATAGATAAGAGTACTTGGTTGGTTTCCACAAGGCTCCTGTATGATTTATGTCAGCCCTGTTGACTGCGACTGCCCACTTCTTTCGTCTTTCTTCATTACATTGAAATGCTAACATGCGAACAACCAAATGCAGCACAACCTGGCATCGTTTACGAACGTCTGCAGAACGAATTACAGATGTCAAAAACAATACTGTACAATTACTAACGTGTTTACTTCAAACACTAGGCCTACCGACATCATCACAAAACGCTTCATTATTTCATCTCGTATTTAAGATCGCAAACGCTAATTACGTACTAAAAACGATATACAACTAAAACGAACATGCATGCACAACCCATAACAAGTCTCTCAATAATTCAAATACCTTTTAATTGTTTCCAAAAGTCCGCTGAACTTCAATTCACCTCAAAAGCACGGCGAACATAGGAAGTGCGAGAGACGTTTGGCGCCATTTTTCTGACAAAGCTAATCAACCAATCACGGGCAACTTCACCTATGGCCACTCTCTGTGTATACAGGCTCTCTAGTAGACGCTGCCACATTTACGGACCACCTGGCCATTTTCCTTAGCCAATCCAAGCGCACATAGCTAGACCAACAGCTATCTCGTAGTCATTCACCACGTGGTTGTAACTGCCCTCGGCCGGCGACCGCACCTTACTCTCTGTTCTACTGTTCCTGCCCGTCCCCACCGATGGCTGCACGGTTTATGTGGGGGACGGGCAAGTGACGGGGCCTGGGTTCAAATGGCTCTGAGCACTATGCGACTTAACTTCTGAGGTCATCAGTCGCCTAGAACTTAGAACTAATTAAACCTACCTAACCTAAGGACATCACACACATCCATGCCCGAGGCAGGATTCGAACCTGCGACCGTAGCGGTCGCTCGACTCCAGCCTACAGCGCCTAGAGTCGCACGGCCACTCCAGCCGGCGGGCCTGGGTTCGATTTCCAGCCGGGTTGGAGATTTGTACTCTTGGGGATTGGGTGTTGTGTTGTCCTTACGTTCGTATCATCACCACTGACATTCCTCTTGTGAGACAGGTTAGTGGGTACACCAGGAAAGCTCTGTGTCGATTTTGTCCTCGCCGTGTTTCTGTCCAACTGCTCCTCTCCCCTCTTTCTGTCCGTCCATCTCCTTCTCCCCCCTCTCCTGTTCCTCTCCTCCGGCCCCCCTCTCAGTGTTCATCTGCCTCTCCTTCCCCTCTCTCACCATCTATTCCTCTTTCCTTTATCTGTCCATCTCCTCCATTCCCTTCTCCCAGTCCGTAGCCTCCTCTTCCCTTTCGCTGTCAATTTCCACCTCCCCTTTCTCTGTACTCCTCCTGTATTTCCCTTTGTATCTCCTCCTATTGCTTTTCTCTCTCCACGTTATCGTCCCTATCCAGAAAGGAAGCTTGGGGTTCTCACGCCCATAGTATTTCTTTCCAGATCGTAACTAAAAGGTGTACCAAATTTGGTTGTAACCATTACAGAGGCATAGGATGAGATTTTTACCCGTGAATTTGCCAGCTTACGTATAAGTAAATATATTTCACATGCATTTAACATATTTCACATGTATTAGTATACATATTTCAACAGTTTCTCTAGCGAATTTAGTCCTGGAGTTTCATTTTCACGCAGCTCAATGTTTTTTGTGTTTAATCTCCTGAAATACGTGCTGTACAATGATGTAATTTTGAAGGTACATCCAGTGTTATGTAGCTCCTGGCTGCCAAACGTATTGTGAAACGTGTTAGTGTTAAAGAGATAGTAATTTAAAACTTCATATTTATGCAGCAGTTTTACTGCACGAACAGCTAAACTGTGAGTTTAGTTGAAATCGGTCGAACGATTTAGGCGGAGATGTGGAACATTCATACATACGTACATATACACCTACATTCATTTATTTAAGTTAGTATGTATGGATTGGGTATAAATCTTTCAATTGCCGCAGATACTATTTCTCTGAATGTAAGCCGCGTTTGGTCTACACTTATGTAGTTAGTTGGAAAAGATTGCAGGCTGTCCCTCTAGAAATTACTGCTTTGCGCGTAAGGAATAGAAAAGCAACTGGCATCACTCAACAGAGGAAAGTCCACTGGACCTCACGGGATACCAATTCAACTCTACACAGAGTACGCGAAAGAACTTGCCCCCTTCTAACAGCCGTGTACCGCACGTCTCTAGAGCAACGGAAGGTTCCAAATGATTGGAAAAGAGCACAGGTAGTCCCAGTCTTCAAGAAGGGTCGTCGAGCAGATGCGCAAAACTATAGACCTATATCTCTGACATCGATCTGTTGTAGAATTTTAGAACATGTTTTCTGCACGCGTATCATGTCGTTTCTGGAAACCCAGAATCTACTCTGTAGGAATCAACTGGATTCCGGAAACAGACATCGTGTGAGACCCAACTCGCTTTATTTGTTCATGAGACCCAGAAAATATTAGATACAGGCTCCCAAATAGATGCTATTTTTCTTGACTTCCGGAAGGCGTTCGATACAGTTCCGCACTGTCGCCTGATAAACAAAGTAAGAGCCTACGGAATATCAGACCAGCTGCGTGTCTGGATTGAAGAGTTTTTAGCAAACAGAACAAAGCACGTTGTTCTCAATGGAGAGACGTCTACAGACGTTAAAGTAACCTCTGGCGTGCCACAGGGGAGTATTGTGGGACCATTGCTTTTCACAATATATATAAATGGCCTAGCAGATAGTGTCGGAAGTTCCATCCGGCTATTGGCGGATGATGCTGTAGTATACAGAGAAGTTGCAGCATTAGAAAATTGCAGAGAAATGCAGGAAGATCTGCAGCGGATAGGCACTTGGTGCAGGGAGTGGCAACTGACCCTTAACATAGACAAATGTAATGTATTGCGAATACGTAGAAAGAAGGATCCTTTACTATATGATCATATGATAGCGGAACAAACACTGGTAGCAGCTACTTATGTAAAATATCTGGGAGTATGCGTACGGAACGATTTCAAGCGAAATGATCATATAAAATTAATTGTTGGTAAGACGTGTGCCAGGTTGAGATTCATTGGGAGAGTCCTTAGAAAATGTAGTCCATCAACAAAGGAGGTGGCTTACAAAACACTCGTTCGGCCTATACTTGAGTATTGCTCATCAGTGTGGGATCCGTACCAGATCGGGTTGACGGAGGAGACAGAAAAGATCTAAAGAAGAGCGGCGCGTTTCGTCACAGCGTTATTTGGTAAGCGTGATAGCGTTACGGAGATGTTTAGCAAACTGAAGTGGCAGACTCTGCAAGAGAGGCGCTCTGCATCGCGGTGTAGCTTGCCGTCCAGGTTTCGAGAGGGTGCGTTTCTGGATGAGGTATCGAATATATTGCTTCCCCCTACTTATGCCTCCCGAGGAGATCACGAATGTAAAATTAGAGAGATTCGAGCGCGGACGGAGGCTTTCCGGCTGTCGTTCTTCCCGTGAACCATACGCGACTGGAACAGGAAAGGGAGGTAATGACAGTGGCACGTTAAGTTCCCTCCGCCACACACCGTTGGGTGGCTTGCGGAGTATGAACGTAGATGTAGATGTAGAACGACACAGGAGAGGCAAGGCTGGCGGTATGTGTGTCTGCTGCGACGTGACGGCAGATCTCGAGGGCGACCTTGCGTGGAGATTACAGGCAGAGGAGATTTCAAACTGCGGACGGGAACAGGCTGGGAGGTGAGGGCGTTGGAACGGAGCCGATTCCCGCTAGCGAGGGCGTGCGCCGCTCGCCGGGCATTATCAAACGGGCTATTTAGCAAATAACCCCTATTGTACTCCACCGTCACAAGAGTATTACGGTCTTGATAGCGTTAAGCGTCCGATTACGGAACCATTAATAGTGTAAATTCGTTGTCAGGCGGCAGGCAGTGCGGGGCGGGGCGAAGCGTTCGCGTCTCGTCGAAGTCGCGCCTCGCTGCCTGGCGGCGCTTTTCATCTGTCGCAAGTCGACCGCCGCGCCGCGGTGAGCAGAGCGGCAACCAGATTCCAGCAGAGAGGCAAACAGGGCTGCCTGAGGTTGCCCGCTCGCAGTCCCGTAGCCAGGCAAGTCTAATCTGTTATTCAGATTCCGCGGCTCGGCAGTTTCTGAGGAAATCGTTGCCATGGTAACCACCGCCGACGTCAGACGCCACTGTGTCTCCAGAGGTCAGCCGATCGAGTTCCTTCCTCCTCCTCACCCTCCCACCATCTCACCCCCCCTCCCCCTTCCAGTGAAAGTGTTTGTGTCTGACATTTCCGGTGCCGTTCTTTTGTGTGCGCCGAGCGTCTCGGTAAACTTTCTACTGGCAAAAGTCACCGGGTGGATGTGAAAAGGTAGATACTCAGAGTGAGCCACTTAGAGCTACTCGGAGTAATATTTTCCAAACTAAGTGCGCATCTGGCTTGCTGTTCTCGTACCGAGTGGTTATAATTAAAGTGCAGCTACTCACAATGGTCGAATATCGGCTGTTATTTTCATTTGGCACCGGAACTTGGTAGATAGATATTCTAGCGCGATTATGCGGAACCGATTTACGCCGTAAAAAAAGTAGTTCCAATTTTGGCTACCAGGTGCAAATCTGGCGCTGTGAATGCAAGAAAGACGTATAGAAAGAAACCATCCCGTTTGTAATGTATTAGGAATGGGTTGTGGGCAGAAAACTTCAAACAAGTGAGAAAGATATAAAACTTCCTGGCAGATTAAAACTGTGTGCCGGACCGAGACTCGAATTCTGAACCTTTGCTTTTCGCGGGCAAGTGCTCTACCAAGAGAGCTTCTGTAAAGTTTGGAAGGTAGGAGACGAGGTACTGGCGGAACTAAAGCTGTGAGGATGGGGCGTGAGTCGTACTTGGTAGCACAGTTGGTAGAGCACTTGCCCGCGAAAGGCAAAGGTCCCGAGTTCGAGTCTCCGTCCGGCACACAGTTTTAATATGCCAGGAAGTTTTATATCAGCGCACACTCCGCTGCAGAGTGAAAATTTCATTCTGGAGAAAAGCATAGTTTATCATTAATATTAGCTTACACAATTTGTTCAATATGAGCACTGGAGGATCCGTAAAATGTCAGTAATAGCTGGTCGCAGCATGTCCGGTGGAATCTGAACAATGTGTTCCTGCATACTGTCCATTATGAGGTAGAGGCCGTACGTGAGCCTGGTAAAAACGTTCTTTTAAGTATCGCCATTGCCAAATGTCACACGGATCAGAACAGGTGATCTTGCAGGGTATGCTTCTGGAAAATCTCTGGAGATAACAGCTTAGTAAAAGACTGTATTAGGCAGTTCTTTCACTGGGCGAACGACATGAGGTGCTATCCCATCCTGCATGAAACGGTGTTTCCTACACAGCTGCCCATTAGTAAATGGCTGTATTAGGCAGTTCTTTCACTGGGCGAGAGACATGAAATGTTGCACCATCCTGCATGAAACCGTGGTTCCTACGTAGCTGCGCTCCTTCAAAGCAGTAATCACATGCTGAACAAGACCTCGATAAGGTGCGGACGTCACGGTACTCCTAAAAGATCTTTTTCGGTGTACTCTTTTTAAAGAAGAACGGACCGAGAATAAAGGTGGTTGTGAAACAGCATCACACAGTCCCATATGGTGAGTTCAGTGCACAGCACACGGATTAACAGTACCCTAAATTGGGTAGTTCTATGTATTCACTACAACCTATAGTGCAGAATGTGCCTCGTCAGTCCACAGAATATTGATCGGCCACGTGTCATCAACTTCGTTCCTTGCCTGAAACCGAAGAGCCGATTCGGAACGTTTCTGCGAATCACGAGCTTGGTGTTGCTGCACCGTCTGGCTCTTGTTCCGGTACCAGTGTGAAATAAGGCGCAAAACTTTCCATACTGTTGACAATGGGCCGGACAATTCTCGCAACACTGCACGAGCTCTGCATTACCTGGGGCACATGCTCCATGCTCACTTACAGCAATAGCAGTCTTGTCAAAAACTTCCACCGGGACAGGACGCCTTCCTCTTCCAGAAGCCACAACAAGCTCACCCACGTTTCCGAATTTCATTGTACACTCCTGGAAATTGAAGTAAGAACACCGTGAATTCATTGTCCCAGGAAGGGGAAACTTTATTGACACATTCCTGGGGTCAGATATATCACATGATCACACTGACAGAACCACAGGCACATAGACACAGGCAACAGAGCATGCACAATGTCGGCACTAGTACAGTGTATATCCACCTTTCGCAGCAATGCAGGCTGCTATTCTCCCATGGAGACGATCGTAGAGATGCTGGATGTAGTCCTGTGGAACGGCTTGCCATGCCATTTCCACCTGGCGCCTCAGTTGGACCAGCGTTCGTGCTGGACGTGCAGACCGCGTGAGACGACGCTTCATCCAGTCCCAAACATGCTCAATGGGGGACAGATCCGGTGATCTTGCTGGCCAGTTTAGTTGACCTACACCTTCTAGAGCACGTTGGGTGGCACGGGATACATGCGGACGTGCATTGTCCTGTTGGAACAGCAAGTTCCCTTGCCGGTCTAGGAATGGTAGAACGATGGGTTCGATGACGGTTTGGATGTACCGTGCACTATTCAGTGTCCCCTCGACGATCACCAGTGGTGTACGGCCAGTGTAGGAGATCGCTCCCCACACCATGATGCCGGGTGTTGGCCCTGTGTGCCTCGGTCGTATGCAGTCCTGATTGTGGCGCTCACCTGCACGGCGCCAAACACGCATACGACCATCATTGGCACCAAGGCAGAAGCGACTCTCATCGCTGAAGACGACACGTCTCCATTCGTCCCTCCATTCACGCCTGTCGCGACACCACTGGAGGCGGGCTGCACGATGTTGGGGCGTGAGCGGAAGACGGCCTAACGGTGTGCGGGACCGTAGCCTAGCTTCATGGAGACGGTTGCGAATGGTCCTCGCCGATACCCCAGGAGCAACAGTGTCCCTAATTTGCTGGGAAGTGGCGGTGCGGTCCCCTACGGCACTGCGTAGGATCCTACGGTCTTGGCGTGCATCCGTGCGTCGCTGCGGTCCGGTCCCAGGTCAACGGGCACGTGCACCTTCCGCCGACCACTGGCGACAACATCGATGTACTGTGGAGACCTCACGCCCCACGTGTTGAGCAATTCGGCGGTAGGTCCACCCGGCCTCCCGCATGCCCACTATACGCCCTCGCTCAAAGTCCGTCAACTGCACATACGGTTCACGTCCACGCTGTCGCGGCATGCTACCAGCGTTAAACACTGCGATGGAGCTCCGTATGCCACGGCAAACTGGCTGACACTGACGGCGGCGGTGCACAAATGCTGCGCAGCTAGCGCCATTCGACGGCCAACACCGCGGTTCCTGGTGTGTCCGCTGTGCCGTGCGTGTGATCATTGCTTGTACAGCCCTCTCGCAGTGTCCGGAGCAAGTATAGTGGGTCTGACACACCGGTGTCAATGTGTTCCTTTTTCCATTTCCAGGAGTGTATCATCCTTAAACAATTTAATGACATCGGTGCTCTCCTCACACTTTTCAGTCGGTGGTATTCTCTCAATGTAGCACTATAATTGCTGCCGTACACAGGAAACAGCTTCATTAAGATAGTATGGCCTCTCTTCTCGATAGCCGTACTGTTCACTCAAGTTATGGACTGTCAAATGACAGTGTCGATGTCATGCCATTATACAAACAGTGTACAGCGCCAGATTTGCACCTGGTGGCCACAACTGCCGCTAATTTGTCTTCCAGTGGAAATCGGTTCCGCGGTAACGAATTTTCATGTCCACCAAGTTTCGCTGCCTTACAGTGACTACAGCCTACACCAGGCTTCCGTGAATAGCTGCACGTTCATTACACCCACACTGTGTAATGAAAGTACACACATGCATTCATAACGAGTAATGAGCCAACTATATACGGTGTAAATTTGGTTCTTTCTACCCCCAGTAAAGTGTTCGTTTAAACATCGATGTTGAAAAAAAGTTTGCATTGAAGTGGGACCGAAGAAGGTCTGCCTGTTGAGGAAAATTATTTTATTGATTATTTAGAAAATCTGTTTCATAGTGAATAAGCAGCCGTCGCGCAATATTCCAACGCGGGGAATTTTGCACATGGACGGAGAGGCGTGAGCGGTGCTGGCAATGTAACAGCGGTCCTGGCCATCGCCCAGCTGAAGTAACACTTGCTAAAAACTTGGTAACGCTGGTCTTTACATTTTATCCAATCGCGACTGTCGTGGACCTTTTATTGTACCAAACCAGAATAATAGGCATTTAATCTTCCGTGAATCTCATTCAAAATTAGTGCATGTGATTGTGGTTCGAAAATGTATGCTGAAGTCGAAATTTCCTGCAGATTAGAATCTGAAGAACTTGGGACATCTGTCTTCTGTGTGCAAGTGCACCTGCCGGTGAAGGCCAGAGGTCCAAGATTCGAGTCCCGGTCCGGCACACAATTGTTTGAATGAGTGGAAACTCCGCTGCAATGCGAAAATTAATTCTGGAAACAGCCCTCTAAGCCGAGGCTAAGCCGTGTCTCTGCAATATCCTGTCTTCAGGTGTGCTACTCAAGGAAAGTGTACAGAGGAAATTCATGATATTTCGAAAATAGCAGATTGGGTAGGAGCGGAAGTAAAGCTGTGAGGCCGGGTCGTGGGTCATGTTTGGGTTAGCTTATTAGGGAGAACACTTGCCCGCGAAGGACAAAAGTCCCGATTTTGAGTCGCGGTCCATTACAAGGTTATAATCTGCCAGGTAGTTTCAAACCAGCGCACATTCCGCTGCAGAATGAAAATTCGTTCTGGATACGCTGAAGTTACTGTATTCAAGTATTCATCGTTTATCTTGGTCTACTGAGGATTTGACCGATTGTGTGATAATTTCTTTTCAGTTTATTTAATGAATATTACGAGTAGCGGAGAGCTGTTTTCTCTTTGAATTGACGCTAAATAGTCTTTGCAACAATATACGTCTGGCGCGTTGGTACTTTTCTTATTCTAGGAAGTTCAAGAGAATACGCTGTCAGATGCAAATTTAGGGACCTAGTAGCACTTTATGTATTGAATATGTTGCTATAATCTTAGATTTTCATGTTAGACCCCTTTTCATGTATGGTTCACACGAACCAGACTATCAGAATTGATGTTGTTCAGAGTAGAAGAGTACCCCGCCGAAAAACTTTCAGAGGTTGTTCAGAAATATTTTCTGCTTATTTTGGTACAAGGGACCCACGGTTTCCGGCGGTTCGTAACAGGGCAATAATTTACATGTGATTTATTCTTTTTCTTTAGTGCAATCACACTTGTTTCTGTTGAAATACATTCACAAAAGTGAAGAAGCCTGCGGTGTGCATCAACTAAAAGTGTAGAACATAACACAGAGCAACGCAGCGATCTACAGAGATAGACTAAAGTACTGGTTGAAAATGGTTCAGATGGCTCTGAGCACTATGGGACTCAACTTCTGAGGTCATTAGTCCCCTAGAACTTAGAACTAGGTAAACCTAACTAACCTAAGGACATCACATACATCCATGCCCGAGGCAGGAATCGAACCTGCGACCGTAGCAGTCGCGCGGTTCCGGACTGAGCGCCTAGAACCGCTAGACCACCGCGGCCGGCGGCTAAAGTACTGTGACAGATTGCCGTCGGTGCGGGAACAGCTCAGCAAAGCGCCGTTGCGGCGCTCTTCCATGATATTCAGTGAACCCATACACGAGGTGTATATCGGGGAACTCTTTAAAGTGAACCTATCCATAGTAAAACCGCCGACATTTTGCGCTAACGTCCACTATTTCCAGTGCAGTAAAGGCTGCAATATATCTGGCTTTACAGCCATCATATTCAGCTACAGGAAGCTCTTTCTTGAGTGGTTGGGAAGGTGGCAGTGGAAAGATGACTTAAAGTAGTGTGAGGTACCTGGGACAAATGGTTTATTCGGTACGTGTATCGTGAGAAAGATCGCCTAAATTGTGGTCCTTCTCCGCAATAGGCTGCTGGGTTCGGAAGTAGCGCGCCAAAATGATAAACTTCTGCTATTAATATCAGAAAAGCTAAATAGTGAATTTGGTTGCATTTAATATAAAGGCATCTTTAATTAGCGCCTATCATTCCATTATTTACCATTAATTACCATTAATTACCAGCAGAGTAATAAGCAATTGCTAAATGTAAAGGCAGACGAATTACTTCGGAGATCTTCCAGTCGCACCTAACTTGGATGGCGAGCAAGGTGGTACAGCTTTTAGATCACAGCTCGATCGGCAGACTCGGAGGACAGATATGATGTCTGGCGTGGTCGATATCTCTCAAGACTTAACTAACAACCTACAGTTTTTGAACGACTAATTGTGAGCTAATTTGATAGTAATCACGCAAACAGGCAATTCATTATTTTGTTCATTCTTTGCGAAAATATGAAGAATGGAAATTATTTGTGATTCATAAAGTGAATATAATCGCACAGTTTCTCGTATTATTCTAATAAAAAGAGTTTAAACAAACTAATTCAGAATTTAATTATCTACACACTATCAAGCTCCTCGATAATAGCTTATTACAGCCCCAGAACAACGGATTCACAACTGACGTGCTGTTTTCTGCCCAGGTGACAATAACTATCGAAGACTGCAGGTTGGTAAACATTACTCAGAACTTACGCATTCCATTCAGGATGTTGGCAGCAACTAGGCACATCACGTGCACTGCAATCTTATACAAATGAGATCAGTGATACGTCATCTGTGGTAACACAGAGGAGTTGTGAAGGAAGGAAATTTTCGAGGAAAGGGTTTATCATACACACCTAAATCCCTCTTGCTACCTCTCTCTTTCACTTTCCGTAAGATATAAAGCAAACTGGTGCAAGAAACCGAATGAAATGTAGTAACTCTGTGAGAAACCACCGGAGAGCGTGCATCTCTGATACCAAAATGCTCAGAACAGGCCCCTGAAGAACTTCTGAAAGTCTGTCGGTTCTGCTGTATCATAACAAATAGCCTAAATGTATGTAGCTGAAAGCGCACGATATTGGAAGCAAGAAAGAAGTCTCAGTAAACTTTGGTCCACAAAATAACACTAACGTGATTCTGTGAAAACACCGCAGGCTGCTCCGTGATGTAGTCTTTAGTCACATTTTCGTGTCGTCTAGTTGCAAACAGAATGGATACGTCAGTACGGTACACAGTCAGAGTGCCACTCATGTCAGTTGTTTGCAGAGCGTCAGTTGTGTCATCCAGTTGCAGAGCGTCAGTTGTGGTAACATATAACTTATGCGGATATGCATTTCATTTGTGGTAGGGCACACGACAATGCAGCAGGACTGCACTTACACGGATCAGCCAGAACATTATGACCACCTAGTTTATAGCCGGTACGGCCAGCTTTGGCTGGGATAACAGTGGCGACGCGTGGTGGCATGGAAGCAATGAAGTCTTGGTAATTTTCTGGTGGGAGATGGCACCACATTTGCACACACAAGTCCCGTACATTCCGGGGAGGGGAATCGCCTTCAGATCTGGAAAAACGGGGGCCCAGAACATCGACTGGAAATCGCCACTGTTTTCCTCGAACCACTCCAGCGCACTCTTGGCCTTGTATCATGGATCATTATCTTGTTGAAAAATGCCACTGCCGTCGGGAAATTAGATCGTCATGAAGGGGTACATGTGGTCTGCAACCAATATACGATACTTCTTGGCCGTTTCGGTGCCTTGCACGAGCTCCACTGCACCCGTGGATGCCCACGTAGATGTTTCCAGAGCATAAAGAAGCTGTGGCCAACTAGTCTCCGTTTCGCAGTGCGTCAATGAGCTGTTCCTCTGGAAGATGACAGATTCGAGCCCTCCCATCTACATCTACATACATACTCCGCAATCCACCATACGGTGCGTGGCGGAGGGTACCTCGTACCACAACTAGCATCTTTTCTCCCTGTTCCACTCCTAAACAGGAGGAGGGAAAAATGACTGCCTATATGCCTCTGTACGAGCCCTAATCTCTCTTATCTTGCCTTTGTGGTCTTTCCGCGAAATGTAAGTTGGCGGCAGTAAAATTGTACTGCAGTCAGCCTCAAATGCTGGTTCTCTAAATTTCCTCAGTAGCGATTTACGAAAAGAACGCCTCCTTTCCTCTAGAGACTCCCACCCGAGTTCCTGAAGCATTTCCGTAATACTCGCGTGATGATCAGACCTACCAGTAATAAATCTAGCAGCTCGCCTCTGAATTGCTTCTATGTCCTCCTTCAATCCGGCCTGATAGGGATCCCACACGCTCTAGCAGTACTCAAGAGTAGGTCGTATTAGTGTTTTATAAGCGGTGTCCTTTACGGATGAGCCACATCTTCCCAAAATTCTACCAATGAACCGAAGACGACTATCCACCTTCCCCACAACTGCCACTGCATGCTTTTCCCACTTCATATCGCTCTGCAATGTTACGCCCAAATATTTAAACGACGTGACTGTGTCAAGCGCTACACTACTAATAAAGTATTCAAACATTACGGGATTCTTTTTCCTATTCATCTGCATTAATTTACATTTATCTATATTTAGACTTAGCTGCCATTCCTTACACCAATCACAAATCCTGTCCAAGTCATCCTGTATCCTCCTACAGTCACTCAACGACGAGACCTTCCCATACACCACAGCATCATCAGCAAACAGCCGCACATTGCTATCCACCCTATCCAGAAGATTATTTATGTAGACAGAAAACAACAGCGGACCTACCACACTTCCCTGGGGCACACCAGGTGATACCCTCACCTCCGACGAACACTCACCATCGAGGACAACGTACTGGGTTCTATTACTTAAGAAGTCTTCGAGCCACTCACATACTTGGGAACCAATCCCATAAGCTCGTACCTTAGTTAGGAGTCTGCAGTGGGGCACCGAGTCAAACGCTTTCCGGAAGTCAAGTAATATGGCATCCCTCTGACACCCTTCATCCATGGTTCGCAAGATATCATTTGAAAAAAGGGCGAGTTGCGTTTCGCAGGAGCGATGCTTTCTATGATGAACAAGGTATTGGGATTCATCACAGCATACAATGTTCTGCTACTGCATCAACGTCAAGTGCCGATTGTCACGTGCCCATTTCACTCGTAGTTGCCGATATTGTGGTGTTAACATTGGTGCATTCATGGAGTGTCGTCTGCTGAGGCCCATCATCAGGAGTGCCCGGTGTACAATGAGTTCAGACACACTCGTACTCAGCCCATCATTAAAGTCTACTGTTAGTTCCGCCACACTTCGCCTCCTGTTATGTTATATCAGTCTGTCTAACCTACGACGTCCGCCATCTGCAATGAGAGGTGACCGCCCAAACCCCCTGACGTCTGGACGTCGTGTGACCTTGGTTTCGTCACATGTTGAAGACACTCAGCACAGCACTCTTAGAATATCAGACAAGTCGTCAGTTTCCAAAGTGCTCGTGCTGAACCTCCGGTCCATCACCATCTGCCCTCGGTCGGTCTCAGTTAAGTCGCGCGCTTTCCCCATTTCACACACAGACAGCACGCTCACTGATACTGCATGCACTGTGCGTGTGTCTGACTAGCAGTCGTTCCTCGCCAGGCGACGCTGCTATCACCTGGACGAATGTATATCAATAGTAGGTATGTGGTCACAATGATATTGTTGATCAGTGTATGTACCGCAGGTTATACCCTGCCGGAAGGCACCCCGGAAGTCGAATGTTTACCAAGATGCATCAAACCCTCAGGAATGCTGGGAGCTTTGCACATGCTGCGAGAGCGTGTGGGCCTACACGACTTGGACCTGTGCTTGAAGATGCAGTGACGTAAACAGTCGGACACTGTCCAAGCATCTCAACACGGAGACTTCCAACACAAACTACTGGAATATTAGGCAAATCATGAACCGCATTGCAATGCAACCGTTCAGTCTCCAAGGAATTGAGCGTCTTAGTGAAGGGGACTTTGGTCCTAGATTTCTGTTCTGGGGGTGGATGCAAAACCGAGCAGTAGGCAACCTTCCATTTGACAAAACATTTTATTTACAGATGGCAACCTTCCATTTGACAATAACATTTTATTTACAGATGAATGGTTCAAATGGCTCGGAGCACTATGGGACTTAACGTCTGAGGTCATCAGTCCCCTAGAACTTAGAACTACTTAAACCTAACGACATCACACACATCCATGCCCGAGGCAGGATTCGAACCTGCGACCGTAGCGGTCGTGCGGTTCCAGACTGAAGCGCCTAGAACTGCTCGGCCACGCCGGACGGCTTTATAGATGAAGCAGGGTGCACTCTTGTTGGAGTGTTTAATTATCACAGTCCCCACTTTCGGAGGCATCTAGGCTGTAATCCATATGCCGAACATGATTCTACACATCAGCGAAGTTTCTCATTGAATGTTTCGTTAGGGGTACTAGGCAATCGTCTTATTATTGGGCCGTAGATGTTACCATAAAAATTCAGTGGACGAAATTACTTTCGTATTCTTCGGCGTCCTCTTGCAGGATTGATTGAGTGTGTTCCCTTAGACCAATGGAAGAAGATGTGATAATGGATGATGGAGCACCTGCGCATTTTGCTGCTTTGATGAAACGATATCTAACTCGCCGATATGGACTGGATGACGAGTACCTGCACCATGGTCTCCAAGATCACCTGATCTGAAGCCCGTAAATATCTGTGTTTTAGGACACCTTAAAGATGTAGTGAACGCCAATCCGGCTAACACGATTGAGGAATTGGAGCAAAGACTTTTCACCGCTTGTCAAGAACTTTCAAATTACCCAGGCGTGTTTGAAAGGATTCGAAACATACTTCTGCGATGGGTACAGGCTAGCAACCAGGTACAATGATGACGTTTTGAACACCTCCTTTAACTGCGAGTACAGTCATGAAAATGTTGTGTTCATTCACTTCACCTGCACAATTTAAATCATATTTACGCAGAATCAAATCAATGGCAGCCGTTAACTAGAATGTCGCATTTACCTCGGAAACGGTTCGCTTGCAGACCTATGTTTACTGAGACTTCTTTTTAGCTGCATGCGTTTACGCCATTAATTATAATAGACCGTCTATAAAAGAAGCGCTCGGAAACTGGAGATTGGATGATTGACCTAAAGCCCTGTCTTCCAGGTCATAAATAAGAAGGACCACCACAAAAGTTAATTTCGACGATAGTACGAAATTTGTTCCACAGTATTACATGCTTGTTTGTGTTTCAACTTCTCAATAAATAGTAGAAAACCAGAGTGAATCAGTATGGCATCTTTCTAGCAGATTGCATCTGTTTGTCGCACTGGGGCTCGAACTAGAAACCTTGGCTTTAATTATCAATGCTGTTACCGACTCATACACTATGAGATCAAAAGTATTCGGACACCCCGTAAAACAAATGCTCTTCACATTAGGTGCATTGTGCTGCCACCTGCTGCCAGGTACTCCATATCAGCGACCTTAATAGTCATTAGACATCGTGAGAGAGCACAATGGGGTGCTCCGCGGAATTCACGGACTTTGAAAGTAGTCAGGTGATTGGATGTCATTATGTCATACATCTGTAAGCGAGATTTACACACTCCTAAATATCCCGAGGTCCACTGTTTCCGATGTGATAGTGAAGTGGAAACGTGAAGGGACACATACAGCATAAAAGCGTACAGGCCGACCTCTTCTGTTGACTGACAGAGACCATCGACAGTTGAAGAGAGTCGTAATGTGTCAGACAGATATCTATGCAGAACATCACACAGGAATTCCAAACTGCATCAGGATTCACTGCAAGTTCTATGACAGTTAGGCAGGAGGGGAGAAAACTTGGATTTCATGATCGAGCGGCTGCTCATAAGCCACACATCACACTCGTAAATGCCAAACGATGCCTCGCTTGGTGTAAGGAGCGTAAACATTGGACGATTGAACAGTGGAAAAACGTTGCGTGGAGGAACGAATCACGGTACACAATGTGGCGATCCAGTGGCAGGGTGTGCGTAAGGCGAATGCCCGATGAACGTTATCTGCCAGCATGTGTAGTGCCAACAGTAAAATTCGGAGGCGATGGTGTGATGGTGTGGTCATGTTTTTCATGGAGGGGGCTTGCACCCCTTGTTGTTTTGCGTGGCACTATCACAGCACAGGCCTACACTGATGTTTTAAGCACCTTCTTGCTTCCCACTGTTGAAGAGCAATTCGGGGATGGCGATTGCATCTTTCAACACGATCGAACACTTGTTCATAATGTACGGGCTGTGGCAGAGTGGTTACACGACAATAGCATCCCTGTAATGGACTGGCCTGCACAGAGTCCTGACCTGAATCCTATAGAACACCTTTGGGATGTTTTGGAACGCCGACTTCGTGCCAGGCTTCACCGACCAGCATCGCTACCTCTCCTCTGTGCAGCACTCCGTTAAGAATGGGCTGCCATTCCCCAAGAATGACATATGACTGAACATATGCCTGCGAGAGTGGAAGCTGTCATCAAGGCTAAGAGTGGGCCAACACCATATTGAATTCCAACATCGATGGAGGGCGCCACGGACTTGTAAGTCATTTTCAGCCAGGTGTTCGGATACTTTTGATCACATAGTGTATATCCAATCACGACTCCAAAACGGGCCCTCACAATTTCAGATTTAACAGTAGAGGTTAAAGGGGCAGTTCATTTTCATTTAAACTGTGCATTTTAAGGCATATTGTAAATACTGAAGGAAGTCGTAGTGTAGACCAGTTCAGCAAACAGTCCACATATCGTGTTCCCAATTTTTGTTGCTTACGCAGATACAGGTGGTTACAGAGATGAGTTCTAATTTGGCGTGATGGTACTTCAGTTGCTACAGGCTCATTTATCAATTGCTGTTCTTCCTTTGAAGTTAAATCTGTGAAGTTGTACTTCCATTTTCAAACTCAAATTTTCAACTGTGTTGCGGCTGGAATTTATTGACCAGTTCTACTGTATCGTTAAAGCATGTCGCACTGTGCTGAGTATTTCGATAAGGTATTTGTGTACGCGTCTTGTAATGGGTACGCCACTGCTGCTGGTAGAGAAAACGGTAGGCAATATCCTAACCGCAGAGTAACAGATTCAAGACTGTTTATCGCGTTTTTACAAAACTGTATCAGAATTGTGGTAATGTCCAGTAATCACATTTCATCCGCATGTGAAAATGAACGGAATGTCGATGAAGTAGCAGAAACTGATAGAACTTAATCCTTCATTACCTTCCACAGTATTTCTGCATGTATCTATGTTCCACATACATGAATATTGGGACATTACGTATGCACGGACTATACAGGGTGATTCAAAGTTCTATAGGAGAAAGCCTACGTTGGTGATTTAGCGGTCTTGGCCTATAGGAAGAATTCGTACTCAGGGATATGACAAACGATTAAGACCGCCCAGTAAACATGAGTTCTAACATTCATGTCGTAAGAGTATGAGCTCTTCTCCATCTTCGATACTATGAAACAAATCTCTTCTACTGGGCAAGTACTGGTAGCTTCTAAGGTAAGCATGCTAGAAACTTGCTTACTAGACACCATTTTCTCGTTTTGATCCCTGCTACCTGCTCCCAAAATATGGAAAGCAAAGAACTTTCAGTAGAAGAGATTCTCCTCACAATATCTAAGATGAATAACTTCTCATAGCTCTTGAAGTGTCCATTATAGAGCCCATGTTTACTAACTTCTGTGCGTTAGACGATAGTTGCTATCGTATCTCCGAGTACAATTTTGTCCTACGGGCGAAGACAATTGAATCATCAGTACAGACTTTGTCCTGCGGGACATGACTTGAATTACCCTTTATGCTTATAATTTACAGTGGATTCAACGCTTCCGAGGAGATGAAGATATACGCCTGTAATTCTGTTGTTGGCTAATTGCCCATCGCTGGATTATCCCATTAATACGTTCAGTGATGACATTTTCACTCTTGTCATTGTCAGTAATATCGTAACTCACATCAGTGGTCCGACGACATCCAATATGGAATTGTGTTGAAACATATTCAAGAGTCCTCCTCTGTAAATGTAAGATTTGGTATCGTACATCATTAGCTGATTGTATCTGTCATGTTGCTGCACATCTTACAATGCCCCATTATCTATGAGTATCACTTATTGAAACTGAGCTCCCAGCGTTATCGGAGGTGATTGCTTTGGCTACAAAGATCTTCCAGCATGACTAGCTCCTTAAATTCTAGAGAATGGTGTACAGCCAGACTGTTGGAACACTGAGGGTCTTCTTTGGCGTTTAGCGATGAATATTCTTCTGGTTTGGGCGATCAGATCGACACATATGTGTCCACAGACGATCCAGTGATAGCTCACGAGAAGTAACAATTCTGAAGACCCATTCCCCCCCTCCCCTCCCCCCCCCCACCCACACAACCCGTCTGATATCATGGTGTGGGGAGCTGTTGGAAGGGACAACAGGATTGATTTGTAAGTGCTGAAGGGAGACTGAGAACTTGGCAGTATGTGGGAAGAACTGTAAACCCTGTTGTGGTACCCTTTATGACCAGTGCATCAAGTGGTAAATTCCAGAACGATAAAGCAAGACGCCACCATGCTGTTCAGGAAATGCTTTGAGGACTATATGGATACTTGACTGGCTCTCCTCGTGTCGTTACTTTTCACCCACAGACCATGTCCGCAACGCAATGGGATACCAACCTCCAGTCAAAAACCCACATGAATTGATGCACGGGTTGCCTGACCTGAGGCGCTAGAGCGGCCACGAAACACCACTCAGCTGAATGGTTGTCGAAGTCTCCGACAGGTACATTTTTAACGTTCTCAACGAAGGTGCTTGGTTGGAACTGAGGGCTTTGCCAAACTGTGGGTCTTCGAGCGACCCTTTGAAATTTATTCATACACATATAACTTTTGCACCCAACCGTGATGACGCTACAGGAGGGTGCGGAAAAGAAGGGCTAAAAAAGCATGAAGAACCTTTGCTGCTTCGGGCTACAGTCAAATTTCGTTCAACGGTTTTGAACGACCCCTAGTGATTACACCCTGTATACCAGAGCAAAATTTGCCGTTTCACTATACTCTAAAAGAGTGAAATCGCGTTGAAAGGGGTTGAAGCCCCACGACGTTCTTAGCGAAGCGCTGAATTGTCCGTGGGGTAACAGCAGTGTCAAAAACTTGGTCCTGTTGCAAGCCACACAGCGCACTGTCGTTTAAGACCGCGAAATGTGTGTTGATCAACACAGCAACGGAAGGGGTGATTTTATTGACGCCCTTGATGACATCTTCTGTGTGCCTTTCGTGTCAATTCCGAGCGGCAATGTGCCTGAAACGTTTCCCTAGTCCACCCGTAATAAAACCACGTGATTTCAACTTTGGGTATCGCGGTTTTGACTACCATTGCACAGGCGTGAAAAGACAAGCTGAAATGCGCGTAAGAGCGAGTACAGCGACCTTCTCATCGTGCAACACGCCCACAATGGTTGTGCCGAGATGTAACATCATTAATCTAGCTTATGTCTCATATGAACTTCTGAGGAGTGACCTTAAAAGGTCAGTAACAATGCCTTAATCACATTTAGAATCGTGGAAGTTAGGACCACACCCTAATTTGTCATCCGTATCGATTATCTGAAGATGATCCTCGAAGGCGGAACACGTTATTAATATAAGAATAAGTTGGAACCAAGAATTTTTAATTCAGATATTGCCAATTTCCAGCTTTATAATGGGTAAAAATAATATACATATCGTTTGACATTGTCGGCTGGGACAACACCTGGGGCATTGGTCATCGTAATTGGAAGTGCGTTCTTTGTTCATCCCTACTGAACACTGTTCTTTTGCGAGCCGTGGCTGCTTTGTCTCAAGGGTGACTATTTAGAGTAGATAGTCGCGATGACTGAATGTGGAGCGTAGTGCTGCACTTGTGTTTTTGGATACGGTGAGTGAGAGGAGACGGTGAAAGCCGGTGATAGCAAACATCCTACTCCTTTCGCCTACCACCGGTGAGTCATCTAGCCACAAGTCCCCGCCAGACGGACCAGTCACCCTCTTCAGTATCAAAGTCCTCACTCCATTAGACAACGCAGAGGGATTCAGAAATTAATCCAGAGCGTTCTTACAAACTCTGTTGATGGGGAACCTTACGCAACCATCTCTTCTCCCACTACTACCCAAATACATGTCGTGAAGAACTTTTTTCGTAACCAAAATTCGAACTGATCATCTCTGAGTCGAGTTCTACCGCTGAAGTATGCCTAGAGGCTCCAACGACGCTACTGTTTGATTAATGTAACATGATCTACATCTACATCTACATCCATACTCCGCAAGCCACCTGACGGTGTGTGGCGGAGGGTACCTTGAGTACCTCTATCGGTTCTCCCTTCTATTCCAGTCTCTTATTGTTCGTGGAAAGAAGGATTGTCGGTATGCTTCTGTGTGGGCTCTAATTTCTCTGATTTTATCCTCATGGTCTCTTCGCGAGATATACGTAGGAGGGAGCAATATACTGCTTGACTCTTCGTTGGAGGTATGTTCTCAAAACTTTAACAATAGCCCGTACCGCGCTACTGAGCGTCTCTCCTGCAGAGTCTTCCACTGGAGTTTATCTATCATCTCCGCAACGCTTTCGCGATTACTAAATGATCCTGTAACGAAGCGCGCTGCTCTCCGTTGGATCTTCTCTATCTCTTCTATCAACCCTATCTGGTACGGATCCCACGCTGCTGAGCAGTATTCAAGCAGTGGGCGAACAAGCGTACTGTAACCTACTTCCATTGTTGATGTGACATCATCTGCACCATCAGGTGACTCAAACAACAATTAAAAGCTTCGGAACGTTGACAAGAATCTTCAGATGCAGGCCATAGAAGGGTGAGATGAAGTCATAAAGGTAACAAACCGTAAACATCGTGAATGATAAATGTTAATTCAAAATTTCGATTTTCGGTATTCGTAACGGACAATTTTGTTTTCTGCCCATTACTTTCCTGTAAGCCGAGTCGCCTAATTCCAGTGTCATGCACGTACCGATAAAACATAGACAGTTAACAGGTATTAAAACGCGCAGAGGGGCATTTAAGCATTCTTCGCTCGTTCCAAACGCAAATGGAACGCGAAGAAATCCTAACATGTGGCACAATGTTAAGTACTCTGTCATTCGCTTCAAAATGGTTGGCAGAGTATGTGTGCAAATGTAGATATAACTTATGTGAGTTCTGATAACAGTAAGTTCATATGGCTTATAACAATTTCATGCGGCTCACAGCCTAACGCAGGCCCTTTACGTGGATATCATTTCAGTTGATTGAGTGGCAGTGTCCACGTGTATTAGGTCAAAAAATTTCTTAGCTATAAACATTTCGTTGATGCGGCTCCAGAGTGTATCCGCATAAAGGTATTTCTGAAGTTGTCTCTGAAAATCAAACAGGCAACCTCCTGTACAAATTGTAAGTAGGCTGTTTAGGTTTTCTTATTGGTAACGCCACGTAGCGCTCTGTATGAAAATCACTGGCTGTGCTGTGTGCAGTCTGTGGCTAGTTTGCATTGTTGTCTGCCATTGTAGTTTTGGGCAGCTGGATGTTAAGAGCGCGTAGCGTTGCGCAGTTGGAGGTGAGCCGCCAGCAGTGGTGGATGTGGGGAGAGAGATGGCGGAGTTTGGACATTTGTAAGACTGGATATGATGAGCTTATATATATATTATGATTTTTCAACACTATTAAGGTAAATACATTGTTTGTTCTCTATTAAAATCTTTCATTTGCTAACTATGCCTATCAGTAGTTAGTGCCTTCCGTAGTTTGAATCTTTTATTTAGCTGGCAGTAGTGGCGCTCGCTGTATGGCAGTAGTTCGAGTAACCAAGATTTTTGTGAGTTAAGCGATTTGTGAAACGCATTGGTTAATGTTAGTCAGGGCCATAGGGATTTTTGAAAGTCAGATTGCGTTGCGCTAAAAACATTGTGTGTCAGTTTAAGCCCAGTCACGTATATAATTTTTCAAAAAGGAGACGTTTCATATGTCGACCCTTAGCCGAGAATACCTCACTGGAATCTTCGGATTTTTTCTTGTAGTTTGTGTAATTAGTGTAGCTTTTGTTTATTGCTAGCGCGTAATTGTAGAGAAAATCTCCTTTGTAGTTGCAGTCTTCCATTGTTGTACAGTAAAGCAGTTGTGGCATGCATGTAGATTTGCACCAAGTATTTCGAAGCTGCAATTAACTAGATATTATTTTCAGTGCTATGTTAATGTGTTCTCTTATTTTTGCTCTACAAATTGTGTTTTTCTGCGTTGTCGTGTGAGACAATAATGGCGTGTGAAAAACGTAATACTAGGCTCCAAAGTAAACTGAGAAATGACAGTGAAGACGAAAGCAGTGTGTTAGCGCCACCGTGTAATGAATTAACTAATGTTCAACGTAGTAATTTGGTAATTGTGCATAGGGAAATGGAGCGGGCGGCAAACAGTGGCGAAGGCAGTGAAACAATTAGTGAACAGGGAAGCATTATCGATCGATCGGTCGGCAATAGCTCGCCTCAGGAATCCGAAATGACAGGACACAATTTTGCAAATACTGTAGATTCAGGTTTTGCGTCCTCGCCGTTTTCTGAAATAAGTCAAGACACATTTTCTGCTTGTCAAAATGTGAATGTTGCCGGTGCAAATGCACTGCCGAAAAGCGTAGAGGAACAGATTCCAGACACTAATGCATTGTTATTACAGCTAATGCAACAAATTGAACAAAATCAGAGACAAACACAGCAAAAGCTTCAAAAGTTAGGCACAGTGGAACAACACCAGAGACAAACACAGCAACAGTTAGGCGCAATGGAACAAAATCTTCAAACCACGCTTGAACAAACATAAAATCGAATCGAAATGTCAAAAAGTCTGTAACGACGTAAAAACACACATTTGTGAGCATTTTCAACCTATTTTTTCGCGGCATGAAAATGCATTACAGAATCACGAAGCAGCCATAAAAGAACTGCAAATTATTGTTCATGAAAATCATGAGACCTTGCAAGCTAAAATTAACTCAGTTGCATCTACCGATTCGGTTATGCAACTCGCAAAAACTCAGGAAAACTTGAAGGACACAGTAGAAAGACACATGGAGGAAATTAGTTCATTATCAGAGAAAGTAGTTGAACTTTCGGATCAGCTAAATAATTTATCTACGAAGGTAGATGATAATCTGAATGACACAAAACCGGTAGTCTTTAATGACGCAGAAGAGTGCCAACAAATTAGGAAATTCAAACAAAATCAGAATCAAATTAATACACAACACCAAAGAGAAATCCGGGAAGTACAAGATCAGCTGACACAGGTAATACAAGAATTACGTATTTCAGAGGACACTCGCGCTCCAATACGGGAAGAGGGACATAGAAATACGGAACAGCCACAAAATAATAATTCAGGGCACTTCGGTAATTATGAAAGAAATTGGCAAGGCACACCGAATTTTGAAATGGAACCGCCGAAACGACGTAACAATGACCGATATGCGACTCGCCGACATGATGATTTTGACTATAAGCTCTTCATTACTACACGTAAATTCATTACATTTAAGAATTCTGGCAACGACATTCATCCACAAGCATGGCTCCATCAATTATCTCATTCTTTTCCTCCCAACTGGTCATTGGAGCACGGGTTAGAATTTGTGTGTGGCTATTTAGAGAATGAACCAGCTGTAAGAATGCGATCGGTCATTCACGATTGCCACAGCGAAGGAGAATTTTATCATGCCTTCCTCTCAGCGTGTTGGTCTCAAGCTACAGAAGACCCAGTAAAACATAGCATCATGATTATGAAACACTTTGAACAATCTGAATTTTCCAGTCTTGTCAAATATTTTGAAGACATATTGCATAAGAATCAATATCTTTAAAACCCATACAGCCCTTCAGAACTCATCCGCATTTGCTTAATGAAATTGCCTGAACATTTAAGAAATATTATTTTGGCAGGACGTTGCAAAGACGACATTGAAGCTTTTCAGGGACTCTTACAAGAATTAGAAATTGACACAGACAGTCGCGGGATGCGAAAATAGGAAAACAATCACTACAGGTCACATCCGTCACAATTCCGTGACGACAGAAACAATAACTGGACACGACAAGTCTATTCTTACAACGCAAATCGTGACCAAAACAGACACCACCCATATGACAACCACTGGCAGACTAATAATAGTTACAGAGAAAGATCGCATCTCCGTAGTAATGAATATGACAGAGATTACCATAGAAACAGACAATATGGGAACAAAAACTATTATTATCAAGGGAGACAGAATAACTTCAGACGCAACAGTTCAGCGCGAAGTTACGACTCCGCTAAAAATTCTGCACCACATGACCGACAAACAAGAAACTATGTAAACTACCGACAAAACGACAGACCTGAATTCCATCAGAACTGGCGGGATTCAAACAGAGCAGGGCACTCTCGACAAGGTGAATTTGTTGAAGTTAGGTCTCCTAATCCCAGTAACGACGCGCGCCAACAAAGAAACAGACAATGACTCGCACCACAGGCAGCCACGTGCGCCCGCTGACTCAGGCAAAAATAACATAGACGCTAACCTTGAGAAAAATTCCAGTATTCTTTACCGACGTATACCACATGATAATTGCGTTAAAGTTGAAACTCTGCATACTAGGAAGAGCAAAGGGTTACACCACATTTCACATCTAAAACCGTTTATTGAAAGATCATCTGCTTTTTAACTTTGTCTTTGCCATATAACTTTTCACTTTACGTTACTAGTATGCTTTGTCAGACTTAGAATCTGTTAATATGCAACAATGTTTGAAGTTAAATATCCAGTCAAGAACCAAGAGAACATTTTTAAACAGAAATTACGAATGCATTGTTATTGTGAACAGACGACACAGTGTTATTGTGTGTGTACATTCCTGCTTGTCAGTTGCACGATTATGTAACGACTATAAGGCTTACATACTTAGAACATATACCGGTACTGCTAATGAGATTTTAATGCAACATTTTGGTTTACTTGAAAATAAATTCTGGATTTAAAGTACTTTCAGTGAGATACCAGATGACACAGTGGTTAGTTTATGTGACAGCTACACGATTTTATCACGACGCTACTAATGAGTGACAATTTACAATGTTGCTTTTGCAGTGTTTCTGTTTTATATCTGCACAGTTTCCTGTTTTACTCTGGAAAGTAAAACATGTTTTAGTAGTAACTTTTGTGGTATAGCTACAATGAGACAGCCTTTTCTGTAGCACAACAATACGTTACAGTACAGTACTTTCTGCATCACAACAATAAGCGTAATAACTATCATATCTATACACAAAGCATTTCACTTTTGTTTATCATGAGGTAAGTACATTGACTTCTGCAGAACTTAGCTTTCGGAGGACGATAACTACGAGACTTCCACAGATATTATCTTACAACATGATGCACAGTTTAGCGCTACAGTACACGTATTTGAGTGATTAATTTCGCACTTAAAACATTTATTTTTTTAAGATATTTGAAGTACAATGATACAAGGGTTTTCCGTGATACATTTCATTCCATTGCTGTAATCTGTAACACCTGAGGGTATAATTACATTAATCCTCAGAGGGGTACACGCTTACTTTGTGTACCATGTGTTTGGCAAGCACAAGGAGCCCTAGCTAATATGGTATTTGCTTATACAACTTTACACATCAGTACCTTATTTCTCTAACACATAAATTATACAGCTACCTGATCATTTAACTGAGAGAGACAAACATTTATTTTACTACATCAGTGACACATGTTTACACAATTACACTGTTGGATAACTTCACACTTACGAAATTGTGTTTTGTCTGTACTTTGTGAACTGTTCGTATTTTTTCGGAACCATTGTGATATTATGAGAGCTTTGAATGATATATTTGGTATGGGATCATGATTTTTAAAGTACAATTGAGGTAGATGACACTATTGAAATGAGCAGAGAATTTTTTTAGGTTTTGAAATTATTGCAGAAAGCTACGAGGTTTTTGAGATTTGGCTGAGTTTTTATGATGATATTATTATGATGACAATGTGTATTATGCTGTTGAAGTATGTTTATGATCAATAAGCTGATGCTATATGAGGAATTTGATTATGCTACAAATTTATTATGATGAAATATTGAAGAAGTGTCGATGAATATTTATATGTGTAACAAGGTGAGGAATAATGAGTAGTGGTTAGGGACTCATACTTGTGAAATTGGATGTTGGAAACCAAGAATCGTACTTTAAGAGTTATGAAATGTATGTAAATGCGTGAATGTATTACAATGCCGACGAAAATTTTTTGGACTGTTATGTCAGTAGGATTTTGTTTCTACAGATTTGTAACGCAAATTCTTGACCTGTGAAATATTTTTATATGAGACTGTCACTGTAGCGGAAACTGCTGTCGTAAATATTTCTGTAAGAAAGTTAAGTGACCACCTGCACGTAATGCGTCGTGGGCACCCAGCTGTGTCAGACGCCTGGAGAAAAAGCCATTAGTGTGTGCCTTTCCAGAGGCACAGGGAGAAGAAAAAAAAAAAAGAGGCCATTATCCTCGCTATTGACATTCCTTTGTAGAAAGCATCGTAAATACAACACCCTCAAACTGTAGAGTTTGATTACACTGTAGAGTTCTTAATTTATGATATTTACTGAAATGAAAAGATGAGAAACATTTAATGTCTATGGTCTTGCTAGTTGAAAGATTGTTTACTGCATTATGAAATGCCATATGGCTAGTGAATGACGTTTCACGCCTTATTTTGACTATTTTGTTTAATATCTAGTTCCTAGCTGCACTGCAGCATTGGTTAAAATAAAATTTTATAGATGTACTAATATAGATACTTTATGCCTACAGATCCATTAAAAAATAACTTTATGTTGGATGTACTCCAAAAGAATGAGGGAGCACAATAAGACATTTCCACTTCACAGGAATTGCATACATAATTTTTGTCAGTGACTTTGTAACTTGTCTGCTAAAGTAAGTTACAGTGATGCATCACTCTAGTGTTAAGATGTGACATAGTATTAAACATGGCCATTTTTACTGTAATATTTTTTCTGCTTGAGCTTTGCCATGTTTAGATATAAGTTATTGCATTTGCTGCTGCTGTTTGCCAGGCATAATGTTACTGAATTTGACTTTGTATTACGCTGTTAAGCCAGTTTTACTGCGGATTTATTTTTATTGTTTGCTGCAAAGTGCCTTATTAGTTGTAATATTGCAATTTCTTTGCCAATTTGTATTTTTTTTTGTCCTTGCTGTTTGTGTTAATTTGTTATGTGCTGCTGCATTGCCTCATCCCTTAGTTTAGCATCTGAGCTCAGTAGATTTAAGTTAGCTTAAGATGGGGTAGGCTATATGAGAGAACGAGTTGTGATGAATTGGAAGAAATGCATTGAGAAGCTGTAAGAAAATGGTTTGGCCAAAAAAGTATTTTGAAGAGGATATGAACCAAAAAAGTAGGGTTTAGGGACAACAGGTTTAGGTAGGATTTTCTTGGAAATAAATAATGAGGTAAGAAATATGTGAACATATAAATACAGAAAGCATGCTTGGATATAATTTTTTTTTTTGTGGAAACAAATGTTGAAATAAGACGAAAGATCTATAGAATGAAGTTTTTAGGTTGGACTGCAGTACCAAATGTTACACTGAAAACAAACCCTGCCCTTTCCTCTTGTGTTATTCTACTATTTGTTTGTGTACCCTTGTGTATTTATGTTCTTCCTGTCTTTATATGTTTATCTGATAAGACTTATGTTGTAGAATTTTTCTAATACTCAGCTACATGAACTATGATGAGGAATACTGTTATCCTCAAATGTAATTTGCATTAATAATATGTTATTTACTTTGTAAAGACGTTACAAATTATTAGTTCTGTTCTGTTTCAATTCTCATGTGTGAAATTAATGTTTCGAAAACTATTCTCATTATTTTATTTATTTACTTATGTCATAATTCTTGTAACACTGATTTATATGTTTATTTCGATTCTCCTGTAAAGCCTGTACTACAAATGTTATCTGTATTGTTATGTTCTTTAATGGTGTATTTTGTACCTTTGTGATTGTATTCTTATGTTATAAAATTGTAATTGACACCAGTTCATCATATTATTAACTTGTAAGTTCCATTTCACTGCACACGTTTCTGTTGGTCATAGTATATGGACAATATGTGAGAAATAGGGACTGTTAGTGTTTGCATGTGTGTTAATAATTCAGCAAGGGACTGGATAACAGAATTGCTGGTTCTGAGGACAATTCCAGAAACTTTGTGAGTGGACAAGTGGTGGTTATGGACTTGCTATATTATCTGCAAGACTCTTCAATGGTGATTGTGCACCTGCACAGTCACAACAGATGGCTGCTGGCCATCTCTACAAGGACTACAGTGGGTCTGCATCTTTGATGACCCACCAATACCATTATTTTTACAAGGACTACAGTGGGTCTACACCTTTGCTGACTCACCAGTACCATTATTTCTACAAGGACTGCAGTGGGTCTGCACCTCTGGTGGCCCACCAATACCGTAATCTCTACCAGGACTACAGTGGGTCTACTCTGTGATGACCTACCTACCAATATTCTTCAAAACTTCGAGTGACTCTGCTGTGGGTTTGCTCTGTTGTGACCCATTACCTGTCTGCATGTCAAGAGTCAGCATTGTCTTTCTGTTTGGAAGGACAACACTACTTCTTCCAGACTGCATGGAAACCCACTACTTCCTTGTGCATTGTCTTTTACTGCTCAGACTTTGAGAAAAAAAACGGCAGTTTTACTGTGATGAATGATCAGGACTGTCTTTATGGACTGTGAGAAAATTTTAGCTTTTGACCAACATTGTATCAATAAGTGTGTGCATTTGATTTCTTTCTTATTGTAATTGTGAAAAAATTTTTAACAAATATGACTTGGCCAGTGCCCAAAAAAATTTGTAAATTTTTTTGTGGGGAGCATGGGGGCTATGTAAGTAGGCTGTGTATGTTTTCTTATTGGTAACGCCACGTAGCGCTCTGTATGAAAATCACTGGCTGTGCAGTCTGTGGTTAGTTTGCATTGTTGTCTGCCATTGCAGTGTTGGGCAGCTGGATGTGAACAGCGCGTAGCGTTGCGCAGTTGGAGGTGAGCTGCCAGCAGTGGTGGATGTGGGGAGAGAGATGGAGGAGTTTGGACATTTGTAAGACTGGATGTCATGAACTTATATATATATATATATTACGATTTTTCAACACTATTAAGGTAAATACATTGTTTGTTCTCTATTAAAATCTTTCATTTGCTAGCTATGCCTATCAGTAGTTAGTGCCTTCCGTAGTTTGAATCTTTTATTTAGCTGGCAATAGTGGCGCTCGCTGTATTGCAGTAGTTCGAGTAACCAAGATTTTTGTGAGTTAAGCGATTTGTGAAACGCATAGGTTAATGTTAGTCAGGGCCATTCTTTTGTAGGGATTTTTGAAAGTCAGATTGCGTTGCGCTAAAAACATTGTGTGTCAGTTTAAGCCCAGTCACGTATATAATTTTTCAAAAGGGGACGTTTCAAGATATCCCAAAATATCAGGCAGCAGCGCACGGAAACTGCCAATGCATCCACCGAAAATGCCCGTCGTTGTGGTTGAAGCCGTGTGAAATTCCTCAGACTACAGATAAACGGTGACCGAGCGGCTCTAGGCGCTACAGTCTGGAACCGCGCGACCGCTACGGTCGAAGGTTCGAATCCTGCCTCGGGCATGGATGTGTGTGATGTCCGCGGGTTACTTAGATTTAAGTAGTTCTAAGTTCTAGGGGACTGATGACCTCACAAGTTAAGTCCCATAGTGCTCAGAGCCATTTGAACCATTTGAACAGATAAACGGAAAAACCGACGGCAAGTAGAAATGAAAATACACGGTCGTTCAAGAATCTCAATGATTTCTACAATCCTGATGGATGGAATATTACAGGTTCACAGTGACAAACTTTTCGCATCCCTGTTCTGCTACGAATGACATCATCAGACGTAAAGGCACGAAGTCCTGGCCCTGATGTTTATTTTTTTCCGCCTCTTGCGATGTGTTTACTTCCTTTTAATCTCTCACCTCGTGCCCAATCGTGTGATGCCTTTCTGTAAATAGGGGCCCAGCCATGTCATTAGTTAGATTCTCTCTTTATACTTAATCCCAACACAAATAAAACATAAAATTAGTTTTGCGCAACTTTCTGATGCCTACACTGCAGTGATTACTGTTTCGCTCCGTTCCTGCACCGTGTTTTTAATCCATTGCGCTCGTGTTTGTTTTATTGTTTTTGCCGCAACGCGGACCGTTCGAGTAAGCATCAAAGCCTGCACAGTGGGTGCTAATGAGTCCTCATTAGGGAGCCCCAGCTATGGACGCAGACCCCGCGCGTCAACGCCACTCACTGTGGATAATGAGCAAGAAAGCATTTTCGCAGTTACCGCCGGAATGTCAAGCATATTGCGTATTTCAGCGCCGGACAGACTCCCCCAAGGCACAACACGTTGGGCAAAGCTACTGCTTTCTTGCCAAGAAAGGCATCATGGTTGCTGCGTCAACCGAGAACATCGAAACACCTCTCAGTAGTAAAACACACAACGACTTGAGAACTGTCGTCACTTAGTCTTTCATTTACAAGCCCTCTCAATAAGAGCATCTAATTATATTTGTTTAACCAACCATGTTTTAATCAATCCTTTGAAGCCAAAGGAAAAGTTAGTAGAGAGTAACGCTACTGTCGAACAAATAGAAGGAACAACAGCAGTGTCAAAAGGAAACATTCGGATACATCGTCCATTTCTCTTCGGATCTATATGGTACAGACGTTACTGCGAAGTTGAGAGCTACATTTCAGTAAAATTTTATATAAGTAATTGCGTACACTGTCGCCAGCCACGGAGACTATTCTCTCTCGTTACTTCAACTACTTCATTTTTTCTGTGTGACGTTAAACTTTAATCTCTCATCCTTTCTTCGACTTTTCTCCCTCGCTTTTCAGTCTATTATTATTATTATTATTATTATTATTAAGAATAATTTCCCTTGCAATACCATGTGGGGGATTGCATTCTAGGGATAATCAGTAACTGGCCAACTCCGGTATTTATGACGAAGTGTAGTAGCAAGAACTTATAAAAATATTCCATTACATATTGCAGATGTCACGGTTGACAAATGATAACAGATGAGACAAAAGCTACCAAGGAAAGAAAAAAGTATATCGAAAACTATGGAACCATTTTAAGGGTGGATACTTCAAAATCCCTAGGTGTCAATATTGAAGAGAAATTGAATTGGAAAAAGCACAGTTTGGAACTACTAAAACAAAGTAGTTCAGTCACATTTGTACTTAGAATCATTGCAAATCTTGGGAAGAGACAAATCAGAAAGTTGACATATTTTGCCTATTTTCATTCAATAATGTCATATGGAATGACGTTTAGGGGAATCTCACCTATAAGATAGAAAAAGCCGTCATCGAGCAAAAACTTGCTGTAGGAATAATACGTGGTGCTCGCCCACGATCATCTTGTAGACATCTGTTTAAGGATTTGCGCATTCTAACAACTGCTTCCAAGTATATTTATTCCCTCTTGAAGTCTTTTGTAAATAATTCACAACAGTCCAATGGGAACAATGATGTATATAATTACAATACCAGAAGGAAAAATGACATTCATTATTCGCAAAAATGGGAGCACAAAGCTGCAACAAAAATTTTTGATAAATTTTCCAGTGATACAGAATGTTGACAAACAGCAAAGTAAAACTGAAAACAAACTGAGAAAATTTCTCCTTGACAATGCATTCTATTTCATAGAAAAATTTCTGTTACTGTAATGAGTAAGAGATGGTGGATAGGAATTACTAACCCATATCTATATATCCTTTTTTTGTTTTTGTAAAAACAAACCTTAGAAATGTTCAGAATGCAACCACATGAAAAAAAGTTCTATGTCAATCTAAAATGTCTCGTTCCGTATCATTACGATCTATCGTGGAAAATGACCCAGGTATCATGTAACTAACTAGGCTGTCAGTTTTACTCCTTTAATATACCATGTATATTAATTACATTACTGACCAGTTTCTGCTTTAATTCATTATGAAATGTATGATGCCAAAAGTTGTGAGTTTCACATTTTTAAACGTTTGTTTTATGTTATGTGGGGAAAAACAAGTTTCCGTATAGACAGTTGCCGAATGTTACAGATGTGGGAACAGATACCTTCCCACACATGCACATGTCGAATGTTATTTACCAGCATAATGCATACTATACCGCACTCATACATAAAGATGCGTATGCATAAGTGCAGGAAAATATACGGATTGCACAGTAAACACACGTGTATGAATGACTGTGGACTAGTAAACGGCACGGTGCTAAACAAACGTGCAAGGCTGGTAAGCTACCTGTTCGTAAGGCCGGCCGCGGTGGTCTCCCGGTTCTAGGCGGGCAGTCCGGAACCGTGCGACTGCTACGGTCGCAGGTTCGAATCCTGCCTTGGGCATGGATGTGTGTGATGTCCTTAGGTTAGTTAGGTTTAAGTAGTTCTAAGTTCTAGGGGACTGATGACCTCAGAAGTTAAGTCCCATAGTGCTCAGAGCCATTTGAACCATTTTGTTCGTAAGGTTTTTGTCTACGTGAAGTGTTGTGATGCATGTTCTTGTAAGCTGTTTGGTATGTGCAAGACTGTATCTGTAACATTCGACATCTGTACGAGTGGGAACGTGTCTGATCCCACATAATACGAATAAACATTTTAAATGGGACACACGTATCACCAATATCATACATTTGATAGTAGCCTAAGGCTGAACTAGCCAGTAATCTAATTTATACGGATGATGCGTTAAAGGAATAAAACTGACAGCCTATGATGGTTAAAATGTTTCCATCATTTAGACAATACATTGAGGCTGTGGACCTGTACATGAAAAATTGTAACGGGAAATACTAAAATGTGAACGAACCCATCAGCACCACCACGACAGCACAATAGAAGAAGAAGAACTGTTCAGAAAAAACAGAGTTACAGTACCAACAGGGGACAATGTATTGCCGAGCATGGAAGAGGTAAGATAAGTCATAACAACGATGAAGAAAGGAAAGGTATCATGAATAGATGGAATACTTGTAGAGGTACTGAAAGAACGAAAAACATATCCCACAAGAGAGATTGTACCACATGATCTGTTTAATTTGGGGGAGAGAAAGAATCCCGGCAGAGTGTAAGAAGTCTGTTATCCGTCCGACATTTAAGTAAGGAGACCCAGTAAGATGTAATGCCTACAGAGGCATAAATCTATTATGTACAGTTCGCAAGATCCTGATAATAATGTTGATGGAGCGGCTAACATCATTCGTCGAGTTAGTACTTGGACTCCAACAAGCACGATCTGGAAACTTAAAATCAACTGTAAGCCAACTATATATGATAAGGTGTTATCAAAGGGCTGGGAATTTCACAGAGATGATCACTGTCTTTGTACCAAGACCTGATAACACTAACAAATATCTAAACAAGAGACAACATTCCCGGTAAAAGTGAATGGAAAGATGCCGCAGAATTCGAGGTGAGAACAGGAATGCGAGAGGGAGACTGCTCTTCCACTACACCGTTTAATCTGATTCCACGAAGAGAACTGACAGCAACAATTAGCCTAGAGACAGGTATTCTGCAGAATGGAAATATCAATGATTTGTAGGGCTGACGCAGTTTTTATAGCACAGAACGAGAGAAATCTGGTTCAGTTGGTGAGAGCGTCAATGGAAGAGGCTATGAGAGCCATCTGGATGATGGATACGAGTGGGACCAAATACCTCGTAGTGAGGAGGGAGAACTATGCAGACATTTGGATATTGGTGGTCAAATCTTTGAAAGGGCAAAAGCGTTCGAAGATCTTGTGGCAGTATTTAATAAAGGGAACGAGACAGACAAGGAAGTAATGGCAAGAACCGAACCTGGAGAAAGCTCAAGGTTTTCTAAACATCCTGCGTGGTGTCTGTCTGTTCTATATCTTGTCTCCCTAACACTTTCGCGCAACGACGCTCTGAGCGTGTTTTTTAGGGAATTGACTAGTTTGAACCTGGGACCTGTTGCTGGTAAGGAGACGTCAGACCACACATGACATGTAGAGTTCAGAAGAGTTCAGTGAGACTAGCGATGATATAACCAAATACTTAATGATTTCAGCGTCAGCTCCACTGCACTCCCTGTAAAGGAATCTTAATACTAACTAAATTTAGTGGAAGGGGTTCAAGGCTTTCCTATTTTAAGTTCGCTGGTAAAATAACGTCGAAAAAGCAGTTAAGTTTACCATTGGAAATTTTATTCTACTCACAAAACATCGTTTATAATTTGCGCGATTGATAAAAGGAAACGTTTCAATACAGGATGGTAAAAACCAACAGCGTTCAACAAAAATGTGAACGAATATTCCCTGAATAGGTTTCCAAGTTCTACAATGGATCGAAGGATGACCTATGCCATATCACATCTATAATCTAGGTTTAAATTAAGTTTCACAAGAGAGAAAACTATCAAAATGGTCTACAGTGACCCTCAATTATCTTTAATTACTTATCTAACTTGTAAATTTCAGTGGTTGATGTGGCCTCTCAATAACTATACAACAGAAAAATCATCTCGTTTCAGATTTTTACTTCAAGTAGCAAATGTGAACACCATGAGCGTTAGTTGACGATCGACACTAGTGTTACGCAAAAAGGGGTGTAACAGATGAGACTTCTGCAGTTTTGAGTGAAGCCTTATGCGCTCAAAAATGCGTCATCGCGTGCGTTCATTACCTTGTCGGTGTTCGTCAGGGGGCGGCGGCCGGCGCAGCTCCGTCCAGCTCGCCCTCTCGGAAGCAACTCTTCTCTAACTTCTCCCTACTACAATTTACCGAAGTTGGTTTAAAAAAGACTATCTGGCTGTGTTTTCTTCTGACCAATCAGGGTTTCAATGTTAACCTTAAGCTCCGCCTATAAAAATTCTGTCTACCCAATGAGAAACGTTATACTTTTCATGGTGGGGCAATGTTTTTAAAGTTTGCAACGTAACAGAGAAGCGAAAAAGTCTCACGCTAAAACTTGCAGTTGGTGGGGTCCTTTTAGCGTTATTGTAAGATCTATACTGTTCTTCTGGAGGGCTCTATCTTTTAACATGGGCTGGGGGGTGGTCCTAACGTAACAGAGACGCGAAAAAGTCTCACGCTAAAACTTGCGGGTGGTGTAGTCGTAGTGGTTAGCTGGCGACGTGGGTGTCCGTCCCTTATGGTAGGGCCTTCTCGCTTAACACGGTTGTGCTCTCGGCTTCTGTTCTCGTTTCTCCCCTCGGAACTGTGTCTGTCTCACGGTGGGAGGGTATGACATGCATTTAGGCATTCTTGTATTAGTCTGTGGCATTCCATTTGCTCACTCGTTACTCGTATTACTTTGGTTAATTTAATGTCACGATTTATTCGGAGCTATGTGACATACTACTGGATTTGCTTATCATGTCAGGGTTTTCACGGAAGGTGTTGGATTTGCCTGACACCTTACAGTTTGCGCTGGAGAAGCTGCTCAAGTCCCAGTTTCTATCAAGATCCACGAAGATTAGTATCTAAAGGGCTGTGATACAACCTATGGTCCTATATGAAACAGAGAGCTGGACTCTGACCTCAAAGATACAAAGAAAATTCCTAACATTTTAGAATGCTGTTTTGAAACATGTTTTTGGATCAGTTAAGGGTAGAGAATACGGAGAAAAGGGAGAAAGAACGAACTGCAGGAGTTGCACAAAACACTGTACGTTGTGATAGTGATTATAAAGAGGGGTCTGACCTGTTATCGGCAAGTAATGAGTCGAAAAGGCCAGATCGCGGAACATGTGGTAGACGAGGGCATCATAGGTAAGAGACTATGGGGAAGACGATGGATGAGATCGACTGATTGGATCAGAGATTATAAGAGTATGGTGGGAGTAACTGGAGAATACATGGACTAAAGAAGATGGAGGTGGCTGATTGTTGAGACCAAAAACCGACTGCGGTTTGTGTAGCCAACCTGGTAGATAAATAAATAAGTAACCCAGTAGGGTAGTGTCCGTATTTTATGGTACCTGAGTGGTTCTATGCAAAGTTCCTTCGGACATGCAAGTATGTCCGAATGACAGACTGCTTCCACTCTGGATCATTTTTCTACTTCAAATTAAAAAAAAAAAAAATCATGTGCTACAGTTTCCTTGTAGGATATTTCTTCCTTCTTTCCGTGGTATACCTAATTTGTGTCTACAAATAAATTACCTAACTTTTGTATCGTTCCCGCTGACGAAACTATTCCCCGTGGTTACTGAATTTAGAACGCCTAAGAAACACTGCTCAATAATTTTGAGAAAACATTAATACTACAAAAAGAGTGTGAGTACTGTAACCTAGAAATAACCTTCAACACGACAGCATATACACGTCGCAGCAAACTTACTCTTACCTCCACAAATCTATTTCTATACGAATTATCGGAACAGAAAAGCAATGCTTTCAGACCTACACCGAAGCAACAAAGAAACTGATGTAGGCATGCGTATTCAAATACGGAGATACGTAAACAGACAGAATACTGCGTTGCGGTCGGCAACGCCTATATGAGACAAGTATCTGGCGCAGTTGTTAGATCGGTTACTGTAGCTACAATGGCAGGTTATCAAGATAAAATTTGAACGTGGTGCTACAGTCGGCGCGCGAGCAGTATGACACAGCATAAACGAGGTAGTATAAAGCGGGGATTTTCCCGTACGATCATTTCACCAATGTACCGTGAATGTCAGGAATCCAGTAAAACATCAAATTTCCGACATCGATGTGGGCGGATAAAGATCTTGCAAGAAAGGAGACCAACGACGACTGAAGACAATCGTTCAACGTGATAGAAGTGCAACCCCTCCGCAAATTGCTGCACATTTCAGTGCTGAAACATCGACAAGTGTCAGCGTGCGAACCATTCAACGAAACGTCATTGATATGGGCTTTCGCATCCGAAGGCCCACTCGTGTACGTTTGATGACTGCACGAAACAAAGTTTTACGTCTCGCCTGGGCCCGTCAACACCGACATTGGATTGTTGATGACAGGATACATGGTGCCTGGTCAGACAAGTCTCGTTTCAAATTGTATCGAGCAGATGGACGTGTACGGATATGGAGACAACCTCATGAATCCATGGACCGTGCATGTGAGCAGGGGACTGTTCAAGCTGGTAGAGGCTCTGTAATAGTGTGGGGCGTGTGTAGTTGGAGTGATATGGGACACCTAACACATCTAGATACGATTCTCATAGGTAAGCATTCTGTCTGATAACCTGCATCCATTCATGTACGTTGTGCATTCCAAAAGACTTGGCACTTCCAGCAGGAAACTGCGACGCCCCACCCGTCCAGAATTCCTCCAGGAACACTTTTCTGAGTTGAAACACTTCTGTCGGCCACCAGACTCCCCAGACATGAACATTATTGAGTATATCTGGGATGCATTGCAACGTACTGTTCAGAAGAGATACCGTAGTACATCATGCAATCGACACGCTGGAATACAAAAAAAAGCAAATTTCTATCAACATTTCTTTAGGAGCAGAACGAAAATAAAATTTAAAATAGTTAGTTTGAAATAAAATAATAATAGAATAAATACTAATTACTATGCGAACTAGTGGTTATTAAATGTAGATTTCCTCGTCAATTTTTCCAAGGTGCAAAATTTGATATGATTCTATTAAACTCTGTTGCATATTTATGATACTCAGTCATACAAATAGAAATTTTGCAATCAAGGACTCACCCCAGATAATAATAATGTGGTTCAATAACGCAGTTTACGATGTACAATCTACAGTGGTACAAAACACTACATTACAGGAAAAAGACTGTTTCCAAAAAAGCGTCACTGGCATTAAATTACTGGACATTGTAAGCATCTGCTTAGCGTCTCTCTATGCTGTCCTAGTAGAGCGTTACAATAGTATGTGTTGGTGGCGAAAACGATGCACTACTGCTGCCTATGCTAAATTTTCGGCAACTGGCATGAACTGTTATAGCAATTTTCTCCTCAATTCTCTGCAACGGACGGGTGTTACGCTTCCGAGAAATTCACATGCTGTTAAATAGCACCTCACAAATGCACACGAGCGCAGTGCACCATTTCGAGCTCACCTCAGTGGCTCAAGCCACCTGCTATCGACACTCCGGCTGCCAATTTCAGTTCGGTAACCAACGGGCTTTTGCGCATGCCAAGTTCCAAATTCATTGTTATGGAGATGTAATCGTTACAATGTTCTTTACGCTTTCGTATTTCAATGATTACGTAAGTTACATGATAGAGTGGTGTGCAAAATTTTAAGGCGAAAATGCTTTTCGGGACCTGCTACAGTATATTGCAAAATGTAACTCAAAGAAATACGCAATGAGACTGACACACACAGTGGTTACGGTTACTACAAGCCACACCATAAGTTGGGAAACGGGACCAAATTTCTAGTAGTTTACTGTCGAGTTGAGATTTTCACAAATGTTTTATTCGTATCTTACAGAAACTAGAAGTACGGCAATAAACAGCCTTTTAAACACGCCGCTAACGGCAATCAAATAATTTATAGCAATACAACAATTTAAAAAACTAAAAAAAAAACACAGAAGGTAGCAGTACGGCAATAAACAACCTTTTAAAACACGCCGCTAACGGTAATCAAGTAATTTATAGCAATACCAGAATTTTAAAAAATTTAAAGAACATTAGTAAACAGGCTACTAAAGTAAATACAGGAATTTGTTAATAAGGTACGGTGAGGTAGTGAAGCTACCAACACCGCCATTAAAAAAATTAAACAAGTCTCATCAAACACACGATTAATGCCAATAAAAGGAATTTACAAATTTGGAGGAATTAAAAAAAAATTTTAAACAAAAGTGTCCTGAAGTATCATTAGAACATAACAGATATGACGGACCCGTGTAAGGCGACCACAAATCACCCACTCAGAAATGCTGAGGCTAGACAGACTACTGACCAATTTAAACGCGGCCGTAAACACAATTGCCACTCTCAGGCTGGTCACTGCACCGACTTTTAGCCAGCGAAAACTTGTTATAAGATGGCTTAACTTGCTGTCAGAATTAGAGCTAACCTCGTGCAAGGACACATTACACAACACAATCCTGAATGAGCGACCATATGATCAACCAACAAGAACCATGAATTTACTCATAACCCACGACAGAATAGCGAAACAATTAAACTGCCAAAACTACACCTCCCATCGGACAGTAACGAGAGGAGGAGGAAAGATCACTGTCTTCAATTACACCGATGCCTGGGACAGCAAACCCGGTCGCCGGAGGCCACAAGGCAGAAGAGACGCTGGTTACGCAAAATTATTACTTAATGATTAAACCTTCCACGAACTTAACTTGCAATTATACTTGAACAGGCAGTACACGACCTCCGATGGCAAGGATCCACACATCCGACCGCGCACGCGACAACACGCTCTGTCACCGGAGTTCACGTCTTCTCTGCAACGTTGACGGGTAGTGACCGCTCCTTCATGTTAGGTGTCTCCTTTTAAACTCCAGTGTTGAAACGGAGCATTTAAAGAAGCTTGTTAACGTCCCACCAAGGCGAAATGAACAGCAACAACTCGTGGGGCGATTCTGTATACAACCAACACGCGGGGAGCTCTTCCGTCAACTCGACCCGCTCGTTACACACGACCGACATACGTAGCGACTCGGTACAACTGACCACGCCTGCTGCGCGCTGGAGAGCCACACTACCCTCCCGTGTCCACCACACTCTCTCTGCGCGCAACTCCCTTACTTCCCCGCCACCACACGAGGTTCCCACGGGTCAGAGATCTCACTTCCTCCATAGCAGTTTCCCGGAAGCAAACGCAGATATCGATAGCAGAGGGGAAAGACAACCAAGCAGCCACTTAATGACAGACAGCATATCAAACAAACATGTCAGGGGAAGAAAAGGAAAGCCAATGCAATCTAAACACAAGGTTGGTTGGTTGGTTTGTGGGATTAAAGGGACCAGACTGCTACGGTCATCGGTCCCTCTAAACACAAGGTGTAGCACGAGTCGATACACGGCTCAGAGACGAACAGAAATGACAATCTTATTTAAACATTATAATTACTCTGAAATCAGCGAGATCTAAGCTGGTCCCCCTGGGCGTAGTGTTCGTACGTTGTGTGGTCACCACCAACGGCAACGTGCTCGCATGCTGACCACAAGGTTGGTAAGGACTTTCTTAAGTAAGGCGTCCCATACCCCCACCAGCGCGGTTGACAACTGATTGACGGTCGTTGGCACATATAGGCTTGTTGCAATACGTCTTCCCAGCGCATCCCATATGTGCTCCATGGATTTTAAGTCGGTAGGGAAGGGGCAGGACAGTCCATTCCCGAATGTACTCCCGTTCTAGAGGCTCCTCCAACTGCCAGTTCGATGCTGTCGTGTATTATCATCTGTAAAAACGAAGTTGGACCCAATGCAGGCCTGAAATCACTCACATGTGGGAAGGACTACAGAGTTAAAATACCGTTGAAGGGTGAGATTATCGTGTTCAAGGATATGGAAGTGGCTACACCTGTGCAATTACATGCTTCTCCAGACTGTATCACCTGGACCACCAAGACGATCCTGTTAGTGCTGGACGTATTCTCCTATGGTGAGAGGTGCAGACATGTAATATACACAGGAGCATTGTCCTCCTCCCAGCAGTTGTCATCCACGGTGTTCGAAGAATCGAACGCTCTACCACAAGAACATCTCCCTCAACTTTGCGGCGATCATGGGAGCACTTAACATCATAAGCGTTGAAACACTCTTTAACTCTCTTAGCACCAAGGTCGTAGGTTCTGCGAGCCAGCGTATTTTGTTGATTAAAAGGCGCTGCGCGTTGTTTTCGCACCTCTGACTAATGGTATACAATGTTTATACTGTTACTTATTAGTTGCACGGATAGATGGTGTGAATGTGCGTCTTGCTTTCGCGGTATTTCGTTCGTTATGAGTCATTGGTTTTGTGGTGTCACTGCCAGACACCACACTTGCTAGGTGGTAGCCTTTAAATCGGCCGCGGTCCGGTAGTATATGTCGGACCCGCGTGTCGCCACTATCAGTGATTGCAGACCGAACGCCGCCACACGGCAGGTGTAGAGAGACGTCCTAGCACTCGCCCCAGTTGTACAGCCGACTATGTTAGCGATGGTTCACTGACAAATTACTCTCTCATTTGCCGAGACGATAGTTAGCATAGCCTTCAGCTACGTCATTTGCTACGACCTAGCAAGGCGCCATTATCAATTGCTATTTATCTTGTGATGCATGTACCGTCAGACCGATGTTCACCAATTATGGATTAAAGTTAAGTATTCCAGAAGCTACGTACCTTTTTTGCTAGTCTCAATTCCTTGTCATTTTCCAGACCTCACGTCAGCCTGCGTGAGCTTAAACGCGTGCCTTTCGGCTACCTGTCATAGTGGATTGGCTGTCTTGCCAGTCCACAACAGTTTTCACCTGTGGACATAGCGTTGGAATTCTGTGTGAGAATCGGTGCACCGTTGTTTATCTGATGAAGAAATTGCCGATTTTCTGAATTTTGGAGGCATGGTCGATGCTCTAGATAGTGAAGATGATTTAGGAGAAAGAGGTATGTTTTATGGCAACTGCAGTACAACGTGTTCAGGCACAGAACAGTAAAATAGTGGCGAAAACTATTTTTTCCATTTCCTCTTAGTAAGAGTATCGAAAGCATTTTGATTACACAGTTCATTTCAGGCCAAGAAAATGACAGTAACTGACTTCGTTACCAATCTTCCCAACAACTCCAAATAGCAAAACGGACCTGTAGGCTAACTGACACAGTCGTTTCCTGCAACATTTACCAACTACAAGCAAAAAATATGCCTCCCGAGTTTGTTCTTCAAAAGCAAAGAAAGAAAGTGGGAAAGCATCTCACGAGAGTCACGTTATTAGTGCGAACAGTGCGGTGTGGCGTTGTGTGTGGAACCCTCTTTTGAAGTATTACATACGGAAATGCAGTATAAATCCATGTAGAAAGTGTTATTGAACTTAAATACGATATTGAGCACTGATCATTAAGTATTTATGAACTCCTTTTCTCTACGTATACGAATTTATCACTTTTTAATATTGCGGGAACGATGTCATGTATAATAATATCATTTTTCCATATTATACCAGACAGGATTTTGTTCATAGTTGCGTATTAAAGAAGACAAAATGGGCTTATATGTTCGGTATTTTTCAAGCTATAAATTTCTGAGAACAGCTAAAATATCACAACTTCTGCGCTCATGGACAAGTATTGGACCAGTAATGTGGGTGGTAAAGTGCACTTCATTCGAAATACACGTGAAATGATGAATCTCACAATGTTACATTACATTTGAGAAAAGAAAGAGCTCAAGCGTAACTGACGCTGGGTTGGGGAAGTGTAACTGAAGATCGTACACAAGCCAAATTTACCCGTTCACGACTTGAGACACAAAGCATTTTACTGAACTGCAGTGAGAACGCTCCGTTGCATAAGCGGCTACGATTAAAAATTTTCTGTAGCCAAAAGAATGCCAGGGAGAGGTTTCCGATTTTTTAACAAAGTTACGTTATGCAAATCATTGCAGTAAAAAGTTTCTGAGCATTTTGCAGTCATTCGAATCCAAGATTCTACGCCCCCTCCTCCATAAGTCCTGCATACGTAGTACCCCATGTTACAAGTTCATGAGGTCCACATTTAGTTAAGCCAATTGACAAAGACTCGTGCTTCAGTCGACAGGAGTGTTTTACAGATAGAAGAAAAAGGTACAGAGTAGTACTTATTGCTTCAACGTAGAGCAGAAACTACAGAGCTTCGTAATTATTCTATGAAAATTCAGTGCGGTGGAAGGAACTTTATTTTCTATTTTTATGTTTGGATTTCCCGAATCGCGAACTTCTGTTCTTGGCTGCTAACTGAGTAGAGGTACGTCTACTTAAACAGCATTCGGGCTGTTTAATGTCTACGTTTAATATGAACCAGGTGGAAGAAATGCGAATCACATTACTTGGTCGTACTCTATCGTATGGTAAAACTAACATAGTTTTCTCTCATTGTGACACACGCACTATCTGATCAAATGTATCTGGACACCCTTGTGTAATGCAGAGTTGACACTACATCTCACGAGAGTCGGATCCGCCCAGATAATGGAGTCGGGATATTGTGTTGTCAGCATAGAAGCAGTAAGAACAGGATGGCTCGGTCAGGAGAGCTCAGTTACTTCGATAGTCGTTTGATGTCACTCGAGTAACAGAGTCATCTGGGACATTTGATCCTTTCTCAAGCTGCCCAAGTCAAGTGTTGGTGACGCGAAAGAACAGCCACAGGTGAACCAAGAACAGAAAGACGCCGTGTACTGATGGTCATGATCCGTCGAGCATTGCGGATGGAGGTTGTAAAGAATCAGCGAAAGAACTCACTCTTGAGCTCAAAAGTGACACTGAGAGTCCAGGTAGCACAACTTTTGCGAATAGTCAGTTAAAACGTATGGGGTACGATGGTGCGGCCGGTTCTCAACAGCCTCAAATCGCTGTAGCCAATGCTAAGCGACGCACGAAGTGGTGTAAAGGACGACGTCACTAGACAATAGGTGACAGGAAACGAGTGATTTGTCTTGACAAATCACGCTGTGATTTGTAACAATCCGATGAATAATGATGATGATGTTTGGTTATTGGGGCGTTCAACTGCCTGGTCATCAACGCCCGTACAAAGTCCCGATTTACTCACAGTCCAATCCTTTACACAGTCCAATCGAGCCACTGTCACGGTTGATGATGATGAGGAGGCAGCAACGCTAGCCAGTATACCGTAAGTTGCGGACCCTAAGGAGGTAATTGAATTCGGCGCACGCCTGTAGAACGTTACCTACCATTACGTGAACTTCCAACGGCGAAGTGCACAGAAGGTGGTTTTACAATATGGAGGTGTTTTTCATGGTTAGAGTGTGGTTTACTTATTGTACTTATGAAAAGTTAATTGCTGAAGGATATGAACACATTCTACTGCATTCTGTACTGTATACGCTACAGCAAAAGTTCGGAGACGATATTTGCCCCTATCTTAAAGCATCATCTGTGAGCCAATCATTCTTGGACAGTATCATTCCCCAAATGAATTGGACTGCCTAGAGTTCCGGCGTGAACACAAAGGAACACATCTGGGATGAGTTAGAGCATGAACTCCAGTTCAACATCACTACCTTATCTGGTTTCGACTCATGACTCAGATTGGGCTGTCGTTCCTCCACAGACAAAAATGGATCAGATGGCTCTGAGCACTATGGGACTTAACATCTGAGGTCATCAGTCCCCTAGAACTTAGAACTACTTAAACATAACTAACCTAAGGACATCATACATATCCATGCCCGAGGCAAGATTCGAACCAGCGACCATAGCGGTAGCGTGGTTCCAGACTGAAGCGCTCAGAACCGCTCGGCCACAGCGGCAGGCGACTAATATCTGTTCGGATACTTTTAACATACAGTATATGTGTTACAGTAGATAAGAAAAATTCGTTTTCACCTCTCAAGTATCCCTCCCTGAGTCCACTGACTAATAATCATTCTATTTGTGATTAATAGGTGAGTGCCATGTTGCAAGCGAGTGTGGGCCGTATAACTAGCCTCGTCATTCGTAGGTCGTTACTGAAACCCCCCGAGCCGGTAACATCCTAGTCAAACCAGAGTGCGCAGCAATAGCGCACAATCTGCTCTAGATTACTCCTGGCCTCTGACGGATTGCAAAACAAAACGTCTAAAAGTAAAAATTATTTCTCCGTATTCTGATTGCTCGGCGCTGGAGTCCAAACTCAAAATAATCCATCAATATTGATCGTAAAAGCTAACGGCTTCCATATTCGTGACCGAATTACGATTTGTCAGGTCCAAAGTACGTACCTTCCTAGAGTTCCATTATTGGGGGTACAATCAGAGTTCCAGTAATGGTTACTAACAGTACCCGACGCTGCACAGAGGACACTGGGGGATACCTTTTAGAATAATGAAAGTTCATAGCGCACAAGTATTCCTAGTGGATTTTAGACGTCGTTGCGGGGAGCATGTGGAAAGACTTCACGCCACACAAAGATTTGCGCGGAGACGGGAGTGGCGAGTAGAATTGGAGAACACTCGGCCCCTTCACAAACCGTTACCAAGGAGAATAATGACTCGCACGGGTCATAGTAATTTAAATATTTTATACAATCGCATGTAATGAAAAAGTGATTAACACAAATGAATCGTTTTCTGATTTATGACGATAACTTTACTGGTTTTTCCAAAATCAAACCATTTCTAATATCACTGTTGCCGACGTGTCGCTAACAGTGAGGACACCCTTAAAAAGTCATTTATAAAGAAAATAACATTGCCAAGAGCAGTAAATTACTGGTTTCGAATAAAAAAAACAAAAGGTGAGGACCCAGTTCGAAGCAAAATTTTGATAAGCTATTAGAAAATAAAGAGAGTGTATGAATTCAACTTCCTGAGAAATACCATCCCCCCCCCCCAAAAAAAAAATTATAATAATTAAAACTGCATCTCTAAAACATTTTTTAAGTGCTTTATCTGAAAACTACCTTGAGCAGTTAAACAGAGAACCGACTAGTGGCGATAACATATTAGACCTTCTGGTGACAAACAGACCCGAACTATTTGAAACAGTTAACGCAGAACAGGGAATCAGCGATCATAAAGCGGTTACGGCATCGATGATTTCAGCCGTAAATAGAAATATTAAAAAGGGTAGGAAGATTTTTCTGTTTAGCAAAAGTGACCAAACGCAGATTTCAGAGTACCTGATGGCTCAACACAAAAGTTTTGTCTCAAGTACAGATAGTGTTGAGGATCAGTGGACAAAGTTCAAAAACATCGTACATTATGCGTTAGGTGAGTATGTGCCAAGCAAGATCGTAAGAGATGGAAAAGAGCCACCGTGGTACAACAACCGAGTTAGAAAACTGCTGCGGAAGCAAAGGGAACTTCACAGCAAACATAAACATAGCCAAAGCCTTGCAGACAAACAAAAATTACGCGAAGCGAAATGTAGTGTGAGGAGGGCTATGCGAGAGACGTTCAATGAATTCGAAAGTAAAGTTCTAGGTACTGACTTGGCAGAAAATCCTAAGGAATTTTGGTCTTATACAAAGCGGTAGGTGGATCAAAACAAAATGTCCAGACACTCTGTGACCAAAATGGTACTGAAACAGAGGATGACAGACTAAAGACCGAAATACTAAATGTCTTTTTCCAAAGTTGTTTCACAGAGGAAGACTGCACTGTAGTTCCTTCTCTAGATTGTCGTACAGATGACAAAATGGTAGATATCGAAATAGAGAGGGATAGAGAAACAATTAAAATCGCTAAAAAGGGGAAAGGCCTCTGGAACTGATGGGATTGTTCGATTTTACACAGAGTACGCGAAGGAACTTGCCCCCCTTCTTGTAGCGGTATACCGTAGGTCTCTAGAAGAGCGTAGCGTTCCAAAGGATTGGAAAAGGGCACAGGTCATCCCCGTTTTCAAGAAGGGACGTCGAACAGATGTGCATAACTATAGACCTATATCTCTAACGTCGATCAGTTGTAGAATTTTGGAACACGTATTATGTTCGAGTATAATGACTTTTCTGGAGACTAGAAATCTACTCTGTAGGAAACAGCATGGGTTTTGAAAAAGACGGTCATGTGAAACCCAGCTCGCGCTATTCGTCCACGAGACTCAGAGGGCCGTAGACACGGGTTCACAGGTAGATGCCGTGTTTCTTGACTTCCGCAAGGCGTTCGATACAGTTCCCCACAGTCGTTTAATGAGCAAAGTAAGAGCATATGGACTATCAGACCAATTGTGTGATTGGATTGAAGAGTTCCTAGATAACAGAACGCAGCATGTCATTCTCAATGGAGAGAAGTCTTCCGAAGTAAGAGTGATTTCAGGTGTGCCGCAGGGGAGTGTCATAGGACCGTTGCTATTCACAATATACATAAATGACCTGGTAGATGATATCGGAAGTTCACTGAGGCTTTTTGCAAATGATGCTGTGGTGTATTGAGAGGTTGTAACAATGGAAAATTGTAACGAAATGCAGGAGGATCTGCAGCGAATTGACGTATGGTGCAGGGAATGGCAATTGACTCTCAATGTAGACAAGTCTAATGTGCTGCGAATACATAGAAAGATAGATCCCTTATCATTTAGCTACAAAATAGCAGGTCAGCAACTGGAAGCAGTTAATTCCATAAATTATCTGGGAGTACGCATTAGGAGTGATTTAAAATGGAATGATCATATAAAATTGATCCTCGGTAAAGCAGATGCCAGACTGAGATTCATTGGAAGAATCCTAAGGAAATGCAATCCGAAAACAAAGGAAGTAGGTTACAGTACGCTTGTTCGCCCGCTGCTTGAATACTGCTCAGCAGTGTGAGATCCGTACCAGATAGGGTTGATAGAAGAGGTACAGAAGATCCAACGGAGAGCTGCGCGCTTCGTTACAGGATCATTTAGTAATCGCGAAAGCGTTACGGAGATGACAGATAAACTCCAATGGAAGACTCTGCAGGAGAGACGCTCAGTAGCTCGGTACGGGCTTTGGAAGACTCTGCAGGAGAGACGCTCAGTAGCTCGGTACGGGCTTTTGTTAAAGTTTCGAGAACATACCTTCACCGAAGAGTCAAGCAGTATATTGCTCCCTCCTACGTTTATCTCGCGAAGAGACCATGAGGATAAAATCAGAGAGATTAGAGCCCACAGAGAGGCATACCGACAATTCTTCTTTCCACGAAATAAGAGACTGGAATAGAAGGGAGAACCGATAGAGGTACTCAAGGTACCCTCCGCCACACACCATCAGGTGGCTTGCGGAGTATGGATGTAGATGTAGATGTAGATTCAGTTACACAGAGTTATTCGTAAGTACCTGCAGGTCTTCATAAGACGACTGTGAGTAAACTACGACACATACAGAAATTAATTTTTAATTCTACATCTACATCTATATTTATACTCCGCAAGCCACCCAACGGTGTGTGGCGGAGGGCACTTTACGTGCCACTGTCATTACCTCCCTTTCCTGTTCCAGTCGCGTATGGTTCGCGGGAAGAACGACTGTCTGAAAGCCTCCGTGCGCGCTCTAATCTCTCTAATTTTACATTCGTGATCTCCTCGGGAGGTATAAGTAGGGGGAAGCAATATATTCGATACCTTATCCAGAAACGCACCCTCTCGAAACCTGGACAGCAAGCTACACCGCGATGCAGAGCGCCTCTCTTGCAGAGTCTGCCACTTGAGTTTGTTAAACATCTCCGTAACGCTATCACGCTTACCAAATAACCCTGTGACGAAACGCGCCGCTCTTCTTGGGATCTTCTCTATCTCCTCCGTCAACCCAATCTGGTACGGATCCCACACTGATGAGCAATACTCAAGTATAGGCGAACGAGTGTTTTGTAAGCCACCTCCTTTGTTGATGGACTACATTTTCTAATGACTCTCCCAATGAATTCCAACCTGGTACCCGCCTTACCAACAATTAATTTTATATGATCGTTCCACTTCAAATCGTTCCGCACGCATACTCCCAGATATTATACAGAAGTAACTGCTTCCAGTGTTTGTTCCGCTATCAAATAATCATACAATAAAGACGGGTGCTCAATGCGGGCACCATTTCTGTCAAACGACGACACAATGGCCACACTCTTGCCATACATTTTCCAACACGTCATGCTCGGAATGAATTACCTCATTAATTTTCCTTTGCTACAGCACTTCCAAATTAAAAGGTAGTTGTGGCGGGAACACACGATATCTGGCAGAACCTCATAAGAAGAAATCAAAGGTAGGCGGCCAGAGGGGCTACTGAGGAACAGGAGGGTCCTGATTGGAAACATGTCTACTCGAAGGCTGAGGCAGTTCGGCACTGAGATAATCACAAATGCCGGAGAGAATGTGTGGTGGATCACAGTCTTGTAGCAGAATGAATTCCTGTAATACCGTGGTATAAGCCTTTGGCGCAGCGTGTCCAGGTACACGAAAGGAATTTTATTTGATGTAGGGTCAGACGGGGGCGTGATGGGATCGACGGCCCCAGTGAAAACACAGTCGCAAAGGACGTTTTTTCATTCCAGCAAACACGCCTCTCTCTCTGTTGTCACCGGCTGGTGATGGTTAACGGGCAGCAGCTGCGGAACTGGCGTTCTGAGTTGCTGACCGAAGTCACGTGGTCTGTTGGTCGCCTTTAGATGCCATGACCGCTGCCGTCAGCGGCGCGGTGCTTTCCTCGTCGTCGTGGAATCCGCACCGCCTTGCTGACGTCACACGACAGCGTGTGAAGACCACTGTGCCCGCAGTAAGACTTGCTACCCTCAGGCGGAAGAGGGACTACTGCTGATGCAGCGTCGGAGGCAGAAGGTGCGGATGGCAGGTCGACAGGGCTGTAAAACCAAGATCCACTGAAGACAGCGCTGGCAGCAAGCCCAGCCTGGTGGCGAACCCATGGCTGCTGCTAGCGATGTCCCAATGGATCCATCCAGCGTATTTCTGGCGTTGTGGTCGTGCTGATGGTTGTCGAAGACGAGAAGATATGCACTGCCTCGCAATCCACTGTTATTTATACGCCTCTTGCGCACATTTGTTTCACTAGAACTCCACATCTAGTCACGTCGCCCGTTACAAGAGACCTGCACTGGTCTGGTAACATCGACCCGCTGGCTATATGGTTACCATTGTGCGGCAAAGTTTACTGTTGCGCTCGGCTCTCCTCGCTTTGGAATCATGTTGCCAAACTGACGGCTACCGAAGAGCGGCTGTTAACGCAACGCTCCACAGCGGCTTCCACACTACTTATTACTTTTACTAAAGACTTACAATTTTTTCTCAAATACTACGAAGCAGCACTACACCGGAAAGGAAAATAGTCCAGCAAATTTGGAAGAGGATGTGGCACAAGAGACGATAAGTTCAGGTCAATGTCGAATGTGTTACACTTTGTGCTGTGGTTGTCCTGCTCCCATGCACATTGTGATTCACCTTTCCAGACAAATGAATGCGGCTTTGTAACTGAAGACCATCTTCCGTGAAGAACCGTCTCCTAATGCAGCTGCCTCAACTCACTGAAAATATCCGAACGAAGCTCACTGTTCCGAGTAGTCAGCATATGTGAAAGCTGCCTCTGCCTCGTGATGGCTGGGTGTTGTGTGATGTCCTTAGGTTAGTTAGGTTTAAGTAGGTCTAAGTTCTAGGGGACTGATGACCATAGATGTTAAGTCCCATAGTGCTCAGAGCCATTTGAACCATTTTTTGAAAGCTGCAGCTGTTATGACTTTACACGAGGTTGCCGATTTCTTCGCGTTCCTAATGAATGATTCCTGCCCACTCTCCGCCTTCTCTGCTGATGGTCCCAACCATCCGTCTTTCTTCGCACCACACAAGCAGCCAGTGTCGCACCACCCATGGATCGTTTTGTCTGTTGCAGCTCTTACCTGATATCTGGTACAAAACCGTCGCTGAACTGTCAACATTAACCACATATAGCGAATTCAAGGACAAAAAACGCATGCATCGTTCTGTTATACGCCATCTTGAGACACAGCTGCCCCTAGTGGTGTGCCCTGCAACTGCGCCACGTTGTGTATTATAAAACGAAACGCGAAGAGATGCTGTACCCACTGATAGGTGTCTCTTTGTGCCAGTCGTTCAAGTCCCAGTCGGCCATTTTGATATACATCTGCACAGATTCAGTGCATGGTGTGTGGCAGATGTAAGGTGCTGTTAACAAGATTACATAAGGCGCTGCAGTCATGAACAGTGCGGCTGGTCCCGGCGGAGGTTAGAGTCCTCCCTCGGGCATGGGTGTATGTGTGTTTGTCCTTAGGTTAATTTAGGTTAAGTAGTGTGTAAGCTCAGGGACTGATGACCTTAGCTGTTAAGTCCCATAAGATTTCACACATATATGAACATATATATGAACAAGATTACAGTCAATTCCATGAAATTGCATTCAAAACATCCGTCGAGCAAAGCTTCAACGAAATTACGTGTGTGGAACTTGACCAAATATTTACAAGGTAAGAGTCGAATACTTGGTCCCACCGCGACAGAAGAAGTCCCAAAAATGTCTGCCCTTGTGAGTCAAATGTAAACAGACACGCTACTCAGGCACGGTCCCTGTGTTTACTTGTGAGCTTGAGGCCCACCAGTCCGTGTTCTAGAATTTTAGTAATCAGATAACTGGCTGGTGAAGCTGTTCATACTTTCATGCCATGTATGACATTCCAAAAAGTGGGTCTAGGTTTCGTAATGACGATATCTCTTAAATGTTAGGACAGCGCTGCGATTATAGAACGTTTAACGTGATTATGCAAAGCAGTCACGTTAGATCTTTGCAACAACTGAGAAATTTCTTTCAAGAAAATGGATGACCGAAGAATGAAATTCGCCAGCCAAAAGGATAGCAATTCACGTAAAAGGTTCAGTTAACATTTTAGCACTAGTAACATACAATCCACATATAACTACAAAGCAGCATTAACGTGCAAGAGGATTCAGGCAAAGTGGTGGGTCACGAATACTACATTCGAAGGCATATCCTTGTCACATTTCACTCCATTAACAAGTTCATAGTAACGAATTTCACTATCGGTTTCACTTCTCCGAATGGTATCTATAAAACTGCAAAGTCGTGAGACCTTTTATGTAAGATTTTATTTACAAATCACAGGAAAATGGCCGCGCGGGATTAGCCGCGCGCTCTAAGGCGCTGCAGTCATGGACTGTGCGGCTGGTCCCGGCGGAGGTTCGAGTCCTCCCTCGGACATGGGTGTGTGTGTTTGTCCTTAGGACAATTTGGATTAAGTAGTGTGTAAGCTTAGGGACTGATGACCTTAGCAGTTAAGTCCCATAAGATTTCACACACATTTGAACATTTTTTTGAACAGGAAAATGCATAGTCGTAATGCGCGCTGTAAGTCACTTGAAAGTGAAGACTGCCAGAGAGAAGTGGGCAAGCAGTGGCCGCCGTCGGTAAAGTGTGGCGCGAGATTTTCAAGAACCGCATCATCGACTGCTGTTTTACTGAGGGGGCTCTAAATAGTCACCAGTAAGTATAGATAGTGACAGATAAGCCGCCGCTGTTATTGGAAGACATTCCACAAGACACAAGGCAGTCCATATGGCTCGATTGAGTGAAGCAGTAAGAAACACTATAGTATTCTCAATGAGTGGACAAGCAATTTGAATTTATGTCGCAACAAGACTGGAGAGGAAAGGGATGTAAACAGACAAAGAGTTTATGAGTGTAAGGGCGTGAGAAAAGAGGAGACTGTGTGAGACATGAGAGTGGACGTGCGTGGGGAAAAGAGGGTGAGTGAATGACAGGCGGAAACAGAGGGGAGCGAATGAGAGAGAGAGAGAGAGAGAGAGAGAGAGTTAATGAGAGAGGGAGAGAGAGAGAGAGAGAGAGAGAGAGAGAGAGAGAGAGAGAGCAGTGGAGGGGTTGTGAGAGAGATGGGAACAGAAGCTTTGGCTTTGAGTGGAAAACAGAAACAGGCCCGCATGCAGCGTCGTGCGACACGGAAAATAATTGAGGCGTGAAACGCGCTTCAAATGAATTGCCGCATGCTGTGCACGTGCTGAGGGAAGGGAACAGAGCGGCAGGCTGCCGCGTCCGGCGGCGACGGCAGAGCGAGTAGCGGGCGCCGGCGTCCAATACGGCGCCCCGGGCGTTCGCCGCCATATGAACGTCAGACATCAATTTTACGCATCGAGCAAGCCAGCCAGCCAGGTGGCTGAAGACAATAGCCCGCCTCCAATATTCGCCGCGACGCGACGCTGCGCTGCGGACTCGGCAGGCTTCCCTCCCTCTGTATTGGACGCGGCCTTGTGTCACAGGCAGCTTCGCGTCGCAGCAGCCACGCTGTCATTTTGTCAAAAAGTGTGAGGCGCGCCTTCTGCTTCTTTGAACTCACCGAAACTAACAAACGGAGGGTACAGTTCGCATTAATGCTATCCACTTCTACTCACTATAAATGAATTCTTAGAATCTCACTTCCTTCCACCTTCTTGTGTACCTTCTCCAATATGCAGGCAACATTTTTTCTCATTCGGATCATCGCTTCAGCTCCGCTTTAAAAACCCAACGTTTCGGAACATAAGCGATAGCCTTTTGCAACAGTTGAGATACAGGTCTAAACACGGTTATGCTGCGTCAGAATTGCCGTTAGAAATCAATATTTCCACATTATTAGCAAGTTCTAATCCTAAGGGGCTATTACTAACAGTTAAACTTTAAATTCACGGATTGTTTGGAGATTAAATATTCCGATGTACGCTGAAATTGAAGTGGCAGGACAATGTCACGCGAACTGATGCTCCAAACTTAACGGCTGAAAAACGGGTGAAATAAAGCAGAATTTCGTTACTAAAACTTTGGCAACCGAAAAAAAATGCACGAAGCTAAAACCTTTACATCAGTTTCATCAAAATATAGCCAAGAACCACGAGCTGCATAGTGCATCGTCTGAAACACTATGTTGACGTTCAGAAGCCGCACTCTGTAAAGAATGAGCTGGCAAACTACGATTATGGTTTCTCATCAGTTGTAGAATATTTCAGAACAAATGAAAATTTCTGCCGGCCGGGACTCGAATCCAAATTTCTCGTTTATCGCTTGCGGCCACCATAACCATTTCGGTTCTCCTAGCACGCTTCTAAGAGTGGCCCACATCTTCATTCGTGGACAGACGGACGAATGGCCGCTCCTGGAAGCGTGCTCGGAGAACCGAAATGGTTAACTTGATCGCTAGCGATAAACGAGGAATTTGGATTCGAGTCCCGACCCGGCAGAAATTTTCATTTGTACTGAAATATTCTACAACTAATGAGAAACAATAATTGCAGTTTGCCAGTTCATTGTTAATAACGATGGGAAAAACCAAGATTTTTATCCCCGAGACCTTCACCTCGCAGTCCACGACCATTCAGTCACCCTAACTGAAACACTCAAATATCCCAGACTAACACATAATCACAAACTAACTTCCAGTCCTAACCTTCTAACCATACAAAAGAAAATTCACAATAGATTGAAACAACCAAAACTTAATAACAGGCCGTATATGAGGATTAAATCACTCCACTTTTCTCCAAACCTTCAAGACCATCATCCGTTCCACGTCGCATTGAACTGTGCCCCTTCCTAAGTTTTACCACTCCCTCCAAGTCATAGAGCACCATGCACTGTGCCTTGCTACCGTGTCCATCTATCCCAGCCCACCGGTCTCGTTTACCAGCGAAACAATTTTACACATCTGCCCTATGTATCTCCCACACCTCCTATAAATTTAAGTCCCAATGTCCTGATGGCTCCTCCGTCCTGGAGAACCATGGCTTGCTGCGGCGTGACTATCAGCATGGCCCAACTTCCCTCCATCTCCATGCTCCTCATACCCTTTACTAACGAAATTTCCGTATTCTTCCACTCCTGTACCCTGTATATATCCTCGAGATGTACTCCTGCCTCAGACCGTAGACTGCTCATTCCAAAATAAAACTGCCGTCCACCCATTCCTCGCCCAGCTGATATCCTGCTCCTACCGTAACATCTACATCCCACCTATCAGTCCATCCTCCCCGAAGCCCTGCTCTCCAGTCATGGACTGTGCGGCTGCTCCCGGCGGAGGTTCGAGTCATCCCTCGGGCATGGATATGTGTGTTTGTCCTTAGGATAATTTAGGTTAAGTAGTGTGTAAGATTAGGGACTGATGACCTTAGCAGTTAAGTCCCATAAGATTTCACACACATTTGAACATTTCTCTCCAGTGACGCTCACTTCCAAAATAACACTCGCAGTTACCAGCAACCCACATCACAACACCCTCATAAAGTTTTTGAATGTATATCACACAGCTGTCGTCTTTTTATGAAGATCATCTGTATTTTACCTTCGTAAATTGTTATATTTTGATCTGAATATTTTTTGAAAAACTGCTGAAGCCCGGCGACATCGCCGACGCCAGCGAACTTCGAAAAACGTTCCCGATATCACCGGTGTTACCTTAGGCGAAACCGATCCAAAAATGTCGTAGGCAGTTCAGGGGCACTTTATGTGATATCATCGTAAGGCACCACTCGTGCGCTGGCCGTGAAAAACCCGCCAGCAACAACGTCAGTATCCGCGGACCCCAAGAGAACGCGCTATCGCCGCAGTATACGCAAATTAGGCGCCGCACCTCCTCTCTCCGGGAAGACTACACGACACCAGCGCCCTCTTCGACCTGGCATGAAGGAGGCCGACGACAGCGCTCGGGGCCCAATTCGGCAGCGGAGATCGCCTCCTCAGTTTGACAACTAAACTCCACGGGCCGGCAGTTCCCTATGTCATAACAGTTAGGACTGCGAGAACCAAAAAATGGTTCAAATGGCTCTGAGCGCTATGGGACTTAATTTCTAAGGTCATCAGTCCCGTAGAACTTAGAACTACTTAAACCTAACTAACCTAAGGACATCACATACATCCATGCCCGAGGCAGGATTCGAACCTGCGACCGTAGCGGTTGCGCGGTTCCATACTGTAGCGCTTAGAACTGCTCGGCCACCCCGGCCGGCTGCGAGAACCAACGAAGCTAGAAAGTCTGCTGTTGTGTTGACAAAAGACTTTATTCAGAGAGTGGAAATGCTTGTTATGCTCTAAGTGACTGCTTCTCAAAAGGTATGTAAATGTGTTTGATTATTCAGTTTTAGCACTGTCTCTTGATATTCTGTATTGTACCCAGCCACCTTTGTCTGTCTCCTGCTTCATAGTCTACGAATTACTCTTGTGGCGACCCTAGGAACAACACTATGAACGAGGCTAATCTGAAAAGGAAAGCTAGAAAAAATTTTTGAAGTACAAATAAATAATTTATGTTAATAAAATTTACATACATTGTACCATAGGTCTTGCAATATTTTTCCATGTAATCATTATTTACCTAAATAGATTTTGGATTTTGTCATCCGTGGGACGACGTTTTTTATTCCTGCGTCATAGAGGTCTCCCGCAGCCTTTTTCATCCAGCTATTCACTTCGATTTTCAGCTCATCGTCGTCAGAAATGTGTTTTACTCGGAAGTGTTCCTTTAGTTTAGGGAACAGATGATAGTCATTAGGTGTGTACAGGATGGGCGTATAGGCAGGCAGTGGGCGCTATGGAATAATAGGGTAATTTTTATAGAAAGGCCATTTATTGGCTAAAGCATGTTGAAAGGAGCTACATAGGCCTAGGGAGGTGAGGGTGAGCCGGAGCTTATAATTTGGCGAACATTGTTCGCGAAGCTACCGAAAGTTGTCTGCCAAAACTAAGTCCACAGTGTTACAGCACCGGGAGAAGCGGGAGATGTTCGATGCTACAGGGTGCGCATCCGACTCGCGGGTGAGCAAGAATACAAGAGAGCGAGCCCGGCGACGGGCGGCCGGGTATATTCGACGCACCACGCTGCCTCCTCCGCCCCGATTGGTCAGGACCGAGCAAACCGTGCGGACGGCATGGAACTTCCCACAACGTTGCCTGTTAAGCGACGCCTGGGGCGGCGTTACCTCGTAAGCACATGAGAGAGGCGCATGAACAACGTGCCTTTCATCGGTGCTGACTTCCTGTTGCTAAACCGTGGGACGAAAGAATTTACAGGCAGCTAACAATGCCGGCCGAGGCTTGGCCGTTACAAGAAAAATGAAGTTACCATTTGGAGGTTCATATAATAAAGTAAAATCCCTTATTGTCTGGCTCATCCTTTACAGGTGAGAGATCGGGGCTGTGAGAGGGGTGGCTTATAATATCCCAACCAAACGAAGTCAACAATTCTTGCGTTGCACGAGCGGTGTGCGGACGCGCGTTGTCATGGTAGAAACAGCCTCCCATTGTCAGCATCCCACGACGTTTGTTCCGTATGGCTCTGCGAAGCTCCTTCGTGGCCTCACAACGTCTTCCAGTATTTAGAGTTTCACCTCCTTTCAAAAAATAAACGAGTAGGACACCTTTTCTGTCCCAGAACAGTGACACAATTAGTTTCCTCACTGTTTGTTAAGTTTCGAATTTTTTCGCTGAAGGAGAGTGAGCATGGCGCCACTGTATTGATTTTCCTTTGGTCTCTGGAGTAAAGTGATAAGCGAGCGATACTGACTCTGATCAGTTTGCGTGCTTCGGTAAGCGTCTTGGGCAACCATCGCGCACACAACTCACTATAATTTAGTCGATTAGCTACGATTTCATGAACAACAGGTCGTGAAATGTTTGGAAAAACTGCATGCAGGTTGTCAGTTGTCGAATGGCGATCAGAGAGGGGATGTTCTTCAATTTTCTGTATCACATCATCAGTCACAACAGACGGCCTTCCGCTTCTGTCTTCATGATGAATTTCCGTCTCACAATTGCAACTCCGCACCCATTCGTTACGTGCTCCCTTGACATTACGTTCTTACCATAAACTTACACAATTTCGCGATGAATCGCAGCGGCGTTCTTGTCCTTAGCATTCAGGTAGCGAATACAGCGCGCACTTTGCATTTGGCGGGAGCCGGAATGAGAAAGTTCATTTCTAAGTCACCACACCTATTATTTATTTATTTATTAAGTAAAGAAAGACCTGCTGGTTGTTATTGTATAGCAGGTCGTACATCGTGTGATTGTACATGTTCTATCATACAAATTCATTTTTATTACTAGTACATTCTTTTGTTGAAAATTTTGGTAAATTAAAAAAATTACGATATATATATATATATATATATATATATATATATATATATATATATATATATATATACAACGAAAAAGTTCACATAAAGTTATAAACTTAGGTCCGCAAATGTTTAGTTACGGCTACTAAAAGATTTTGTTTGAAATTTAACAACTTCGCTAATATAAAGCCATCGCAAAACTTTACGAGGTTAAAGTAAAGCACGATTTCCATTTATTTTGTCGTTATTGGTCTGGTGAATCAATTAAAACATGTCCCAGACGTGCATCTGCAATAGTTTCCCAGAACATCCAGAGAAGCAAAGAAGCAATTTCGTAAAATTTTTAATTTATTGACTACCCAGCCAAGTTTGTTTTCTAAATTCCAAACAAATGCACAAAGTTTTCGACAGAAGTTGTAGAGAAATTAATTTCGGAAAAATCATGGGAATAATGTTAACTGAAACTGTACGCAGTTTCTCTTAAATACACTACTGTTATTATGTTCTTCCACTGATCAATACAGGAGACTAACTCGTTTCAAGATTAGGAAACGACTGAAACAACTCACTAACGGTTGTGAACAATGACACAAGTTTCTACATCCTTAATGGAAAGGAAACAAAATTACCTGTGTAATAATCTTCGCTTCTCTGGATGTTCTGGAAAACTATTGCAATTACAAGTCTGAGGCATGTTTTATTTGATTCACCAGACCAATAACAACAAAAAAAGTTCAAATGGCTCTGAGCACTATGAGACTTAACTTATGAGGTCATCAGTCCCCTAGAACTTAGAACTACTTAAACGTAACTAACCTAAGGACATCACACACATACATGTCCGAGGCAGGATTCGAACCTGCGACCCTAGCGGTCGCTCGGTTCCAGACTGTAGCGCCTAGAACCGCTCGGCAACTCCGGCCGGCCAATAACAACAAAATAAACGGAAATCGTTCTTTACTTTAACCAGTTTCTCTATCTACATCTACATCTATACTCCGCGAGCCACCTTACGGTGTGTGGCGGAGGGTACTTATTGTACCACTATCTGATCCCCCCTTCCCTGTTCCATTCACGAATTGTGCGTGGGAAGAACGACTGCTTGTAAGTCTCCGTATTTGCTCTAATTTCTCGGATCTTTTCGTTGTGATCATTACGCGAGATATATGTGGGCGGTAGTAATATGTTGCCCATCTCTTCCCGGAATGTGCTCTCTCATAATTTCGATAATAAACCTCTCCGTATTGCGTAACGCCTTTCTTGAAGTGTCCGCCACTGGAGCTTGTTCAGCATCTCCGTAACGCTCTCGCGCTGACTAAATGTCCCCATGACGAATCGCGCTGCTTTTCGCTGGATCATGTCTATCTCTTCTATTAATCCAACCTGGTAAGGGTCCCATACTGATGAGCAATACTCAAGAATCGGACGAACAAGCGTTTTGTAAGCTACTTCTTTCGTCGATGAGTCACATTTTCTTAGAATTCTTCCTATGAATCTCAACCTGGCGCCTGCTTTTCCCACTATTTGTTTTATGTGATCATTCCACTTCAGATCGCTCCGCATAGTAACTCCTAAGTATTTTACGGTCGTTACCGCTTCCAATGATTTACCACCTATGGCATAATCGTACTGGAATGGATTTCTGCCCCTATGTATGCGCATTATATTACATTTATCTACGTTTAGGGAAAGCTGCCAGCTGTCGCACCATGCATTAATCCTCTGCAGGTCCTCCTGGAGTACGTACGAGTCTTCTGATGTTGCTACTTTCTTGTAGACAACCGTGTCATCTGCAAATAGCCTCACGGAGCTACCGATGTTGTCAACTAAGTCATTTATGTATATTGTAAACAATAAAGGTCCTATCACGCTTCCCTGCGGTACTCCCGAAATTACCTCTACATCTGCAGATTTTGAACCGTTAAGAATGACATGTTGTGTTCTTTCTTCTAGGAAATCCTGAATCCGATCACAAACCTGGTCCGATATTCCGTAAGCTCGTATTTTTTTCACTAAACGTAAGTGCGGAACCGTATCAAATGCCTTCCTGAAGTCCAGGAATACGGCATCAATCTGCTCGCCAGTGTCTACGGCACTGTGAATTTCTTGGGCAAAGAGGGCGAGCTGAGTTTCACATGATCTCTGTTTGCGGAATCCATGTTGGTTATGACGAAGGAGATTTGTATTATCTAAGAACGTCATAATGCGAGAACGCAAAACATGTTCCATTATTCTACAACAGATTGACGTAAGCGAAATAGGCCTATAATTATTCGCATCTGATTTATGACCCTTCTTGAAAATGGGAACGACCTGCGCTTTCTTCCAGTCGCTAGGTACTTTACGTTCTTCCAGCGATCTACGATAAATTGCTGATAGAAAGGGGGCAAGTTCTTTAGCATAATCACTGTAGAATCTTAAGGGTATCTCGTCTGGTCCGGATGCTTTTCCGCTACTAAGTGATAGCAGTTGTTTTTCAATTCCGATATCGTTTATTTCAATATTTTCCATTTTGGCGTCCGTGCGACGGCTGAAGTCAGGGACCGTGTTACGATTTTCCGCAGTGAAACAGTTTCGGAACACTGAATTCAGTATTTCTGCCTTTCTTCGGTCGTCCTCTGTTTCGGTGCCATCGTGGTCAACGACTGACTGAATAGGGGATTTAGATCCGCTTACCGATTTTACATACGACCAAAACTTTTTAGGGTTCTTGTTTAGATTGTTTGCCAATGTTTTATGTTCGAATTCGTTGAATGCTTCTCTCATTGCTCTCTTTACGCTCTTTTTCGCTTCGTTCAGCTTTTCCTTATCAGCTATGATTCGACTACTCTTAAACCTATGATGAAGCTTTCTTTGTTTCCGTAGTACCTTTCGTACATGATTGTTATACCACGGTGGATCTTTCCCCTCGCTTTGGACCTTAGTCGGTACGAACTTATCTAAGGCGTACTGGACGATGTTTCTGAATTTTTTCCATTTTTGTTCCACATCCTCTTCCTCAGAAATGAACGTTTGATGGTGGTCACTCAGATATTCTGCGATTTGTGCCCTATCACTCTTGTTAAGCAAATATATTTTCCTTCCTTTCTTGGCATTTCTTATTACACTTGTAGTCATTGATGCAACCACTGACTTATGATCACTGATACCCTCTTCTACATTCACGGAGTCGAAAAGTTCCGGTCTATTTGTTGCTATGAGGTCTAAAACGTTAGCTTCACGAGTTGGTTCTCTAACTATCTGCTCGAAGTAATTCTCGGACAAGGCAGTCAGGATAATGTCACAAGAGTCTCTGTCCCTGGCTCCAGTTCTGATTGTGTGACTATCCCATTCTATACCTGGTAGATTGAAGTCTCCCCCTATTACAATAGTATGATCACGAAACTTCTTCACGACGTTCTGCAGGTTCTCTCTGAGGCGCTCAACTACTACGGTTGCTGATGCAGGTGGTCTATAGAAGCATCCGACTATCATGTCTGACCCACCTTTGATACTTAACTTAACCCAGATTATTTCACATTCGCATTCGCTAATAACTTCACTGGATATTATTGAATTCTTTACTGCTATAAATACTCCTCCACCATTGGCGAAGATGTTAAATTTCAGACAAAATATTTTACTACCCGTAACTCCGTAACTAAACATTTGCGGATCTATGTTTACCTGAACTTTTTTCTTTAGTTTTAGTTGTAGAATAATATATTAAAATATTCGCATATCTTCATAAATAAATTTGTTTAAACTTGTTCCTTTCGTGCATTTATTACTTTCAATCTATTATACTACAATACAAATTTCATACAGGAGGTTTTTTTAGGATTTGTAAAATGACTCTAGCGGGCATTTGATGCATGTTAACAGAGGACTTGTTAGTGCCATATGGTGAAGAAAGAGAGAAATACTTCTGTTAGATAACGATCGTTCGATGCTTTGAATTAGTAACAGTGATACCATGCCGCAGAGTTGGTGCCATTTCTTCATCTGAAGTAGGTCTGCAGAGTGGAAATGGAAAATGTGCAGGAAAAGCACACACCGAGGCCGCCCGCGTAGCAGCCGCAGCAGCAGCGGCAGCGCTTAAAGCAGAAGAAACCTCCAAACGTGCTGCGTCCTTCCCCACCCCCTGCACGGCCGCCTCTCTCGGACCCTTCACTCCCGCGCGCCCATTCGCGTTTCTAGCCGCCTGCACAAGAATCTGGCCCGCCAGAAGGGCGCGAATGGGCGTCGAAATTCTTTCAGACGTCAGCGTCGTCGTCGTCGTCGTCGCCGGCGGCGAGTGGCACGACGGAGGCCGCGGCCGGAATGTAATGGCCCGGTCGCACCGGCACAATAAAAGGGAGCCGGCAGCCGTCCGATGGACCACCTAATGGTGCCGGCCGAAAGCGATCTGCCTGCGATCGTCGCCGCTGCTGATCAAAGCGGCCCAAATGAAACGAAAGCACCGTGCCCGCTCTCCCACCTGCGCCTGCGTTTGCGCCAGCCGCGGTTCGCCATCTTTTCTCTGCCTTAGGTCAATACGAGCGACTTCGTGTACTCTTGGGAGAGCACGTGGAGAGGAAATGCTGACTGCAAGGTCGATAGAGTGGCGCACCAACGTGAAGGGCTCCTAGCACACAGAATATACAATGCCTCACAAAACTGTGCCCTAACCAGGATTGCAACATACACTACTGGCCATGAAAATTGCTACACCAACAAGAAATGCAGATGATAAACGGGTATTCATTGGACAAATATAATATACTAGAACTGACATGTGATTACATTTTCACGCAATTTCGGGGCATAGATCCTGAAAAATCAGTACCCAGAACAACCAACTCTGGCGTAATAATGGCCTTGCTACGCCTGGGCATTGAGTCAAACAGAGCTTGGATGGCGTGAACAGGTACAGCTGACCATGCAGCTTCAATACGACACCACACTTCATCAATAGTAGTGACTGGCGTATTGTGACGAGCCAGTTGCTCGGCCACCATTGATCAGATGTTTTCAATTTGTGAGAGATCTAGAGAATGTGCTGGACAGGGGAGCAGTCGAACATTTTCTGTGTCCAGAAAGGCCTGTACAGGACCTGCAACATGCGGTCTTGCGTTATCCTGCTGAAATGTACAGTTTCGCAGGGATCGAATGAAGGGTACAGCCACCGGTCGTAACACATCTGAAATGTAACGTCCACTGTTCAAAGTGCCGTCATTGCGAACAAGAGGTGACCGAGACGTGTAACCAATGGCACCCCATACCATCACGCCGGGTGATACGCCAGTATGGCGATGACGAATACACGCTTCTAATGTGCGTTCACCTCGCTGTCGCCAAACACGGATGCGACCATCATGATGCTGTAAACAGAACCTGCATTCATCCGAAAAAATGACATTTTGCCATTCGTGCACCCAGGTTCGTCGTTGAGTACACCATCACAGGCGCTTCTGTCTGTGATGCAGCGTCAAGGGTAACCGCAGCCATGATCTCCGAGCTGATAGTCCGTGCTGCTGCAAACGTCATCGAACTGTTCGTGCAGATGCTTGTTGTTTTGCAAACGTCCCCATCTGTTGACTCAGGGATCGAGACGTGGCTGCACGATCCGTTACAGCCATGCGGATATGATGCCTGTCATATCGACTGTTAGTGATACGAGGCCGTTGGCATCCAGCACGACGTTCCGTATTACCCTCCTGAACCCAACGATTCCATATTCTGCTAAGAGTCATTGGATTGTCTTGAGGATAACATACCAGACGAAAGTATCAGCTCGGTGTGCGAGGGGTGGGAGGGGTGCCTCTTTGTGATTAAGGAAAGGGTTTTCTAAGCTTGTACATGATCCTATATGCTGAACAGATGTAAGGGTCACTGATGGTAAAGAACAATAAGGCAATTGCTGTTACTTATTCACGGACATTCGCGGCGCTGAAAACTTACAGTTTCAATAACCGATTTACACAGGACAAGAGTAAAGCGAGAGAAAAATAGAATATTTACAGTTATTGGAATAGGATAAAGAACATGCTGGTCAGCCTAAAACAGGACCGTGGAAGGGGTTGAGCTTAAGACACACGTGCCAAAGATTTCAGATATTCAGAAAGGTCTTGGAGCAAGCAAGTGTGACTACGAACAAAGCCTGATCGCGACCTAACAAGCAGCTGCGTATCACCGTCATAAACTGGTGCAACAGCTGCAGAGCGTGTCCCCACCGGCCCACAGCATATCCAACACGTCCAGACGGTAGCTCGTCCCGTTTTCAACTGCTCACCACTCGCTCCTCAACGCGCACCTGAGGGCGCGCTTTTTGGTGCACGTACCGGCCAATCAGGGGTCTAGGCTTCTGGGCGCAACACAACGACCCAATCAGCTGACGTCAAAAAGCACGCCCTACGGATCTCATTTTCGTCCTTTTTAACTGACAGATATTCTAGGAAGAACTCGAAGCTTCTGCCGTAATCTTCCAGCAACCAACGGGAACACTCGCTACGAATTTGGCGGGAAAGATCTATCCACTTTCGCGCTCCAAGTGCTCCAAGACAGAGAAGACTGGGGTCCTCTGCCACCATCTCCTGCCGGCCGGTGTGGCCGTGCGGTTAAAGGCGCTTCAGTCTGGAACCGCGTGACTGTTACGGTCGCAGGTTCGAATCCTGCCTCGGGCATGGATGTGTGTGATGTCCTTAGGTTAGTTAGGTTTAAGTAGTTCTAAGTTCTAGGCGACTGATGACCTCAGCAGTTAAGTCGCATAGTGCTCAGAGCCATTTGAACCACCATCTCCTTTTTATTTGATTCCCTCCACCTCTTCCTGCCCCTCCCCCTGTTATTTTCCTATGCATTCCAACGGTTCAGACCGTTTCTAAGCCGGTAGGGAACAGAAAATTCGCTTTAACTGACAGCCAAACTAACACAATGGATTTCATGCAAGACGGGGAGTGTGCCTGAACTAGAGGCTGTTCATCAAACAGGAAAAGCTAGGATGAAATAAAACACATATTCTACAGATCACATCCTATAGGCTCTTGTATGAATAGAATACGATAAAGATTGGAATGAAAATGATAAACACCATAGCTAGTTGACAGGATAAACTCTGTCCGCCCCCGGTAGCTCAGTGGTCAGCGCGACAGTATGTCAATCGTAAGGGCCCGGGTTCGATTTCCTACTGGGTCAGGGATTTCCTCTGCTCAGGACTGGGTGTTGTGCTGTCCCAAACATCATCATTTCATCCCCATCGACACTCAAGTCGCCGAAGTGGCGTCAAATCGAAAGAATTGCACCCGGCGAATGTTTACCCGATGGGAGGCCCCCTTCACACCACATCTAATGAAAGATGTACTAAAATAAACGTACGTCCTTCACTAATACACACCTTCGACATGTACGTAGGCCTCTAAGATTAGAGCTCCAATTCTCTGTGACAAGCAGAGCGGCCACCAGGGTGCGTTAGTGTCGTTCGTGTACTTACAAGGTCGGGAAAATGTGTAAGGGGGCGTGAATAGCATCATGTGTTGAGCGATAACAGCAAAGGAACGTCAGATGTTGAGTCATTACTGTGAAGGACATAAAGATTTTGAGTACTCGCCTGAGACAGTATTATCAGCATCTCGCAGAGTTGGGAACAGTCCACATTGCCGGCCGCGGTGGCCATGCGGTTCTAGGCGCTTCAGTCCAGAACCGCGAGACTGCTACGGTCGCAGGTTCGAATCCTGCCTCGGGCATGGATGTGTATGATGTCCTTAGGTTAGTTAGGTTTAAGTAGTTCTAAGTTCTAGGGGACTGATGACCTCAGAAGTTAAGTCCCATAGTGCTCAGAGCCATTTGATTTAGTCCACATTGTGGGTCTCCATTTGGCGACGTCGTCCAATAGTGCGGTATCTATGAAAGTTTTGGAAACAGATGAAAAGCGATTGGAGACCAAGGAGGGACTGTATGGAGGATGATTAATGACGGTGAATCCAAGGCGTCGGATCGTTGCAGATGTCGTAGCACTTGTGTGTGGTCTAGCACTGTTATTCTGAAGGAAAAGGGTGCTCAGAGTGTCGACGAACTCTTAGAATTCGTGCTTTCAGTATCTGAAAGTCTTGTGATACCTTGCAGAGTTTACGACGATCTTTTCAGGCAAAAGTTCCACAACACTGTGACCATGATTTTCCCTGCTGATTACATTGGCTTGAACTTTTTTATGGGTGAACTCCATTGATCTCCTCTCATTTTTGAGCTCAAAATGGTGAATCCAGTGTAGCGTTTCTCAATAAAAAAGTAATAAATATATTTTAATATTATTATTGGTTAGATTGATATGAATCAATTTATTAAAATGGGATGTTAATGGATTTTATCTCTGCTAGTAAATATGACTTTTAAGAAAGCATTGAGTAATTGGTAAGAACTGATTGAGAGTAGTACATGAATGTTTCTTGCTTTGCTGGAGGCAGTCTATTGAAATGATGAAACATGGCACTGGAAGGACCTGGAGATGCCGCGTACTCGAGTGGCGGTCATCAACGGCTGACAGGAGTTTGAAAGGGGCGTCATTGTGGGCCTCCATTTGGCCGGCTGTTCAAGTATTGTAACATTCAGATTTGTGGGTAATTCGCGTGTGACAGTGGCCAGATATTGAACTGTATGGAAACGAGATGGCAGGAAAGCTCGTGGTCAAGGTTGTGGTCGACGACATATGAGCATTTCAAGAGAGGATCGTGTATTATTCACATCGTAGCCCCTTCACATTTGCGCCTGCCCTCTGATAACAAGAATGGACTCGCTGCAACATTCTGTAGCTTTCCACACCATTGGTTCGAGAGTGGCAGTCAGACCATGGAGTTACAATACCAAGTGCTGGTTGCCATTAACACCGCAAAACCAATGGCTGTGTTTGAAGCGGTGCCATGAGCGGGTAAGCATGGTCTGCTAATGAATGACATCTCACTGAAACTTGAAACTTTTTGTCTCACGTAAAGAATAGCAAGTGATATAACATTATGTACATATCGCAGAAGTAATCTGCTGAACATATGCTTGTCAAACGGTCGTAAGGCTGTGTTCAACAACAGATGGGGGACATATGATGTCATAAATATTTAGGAACGCTAGTTTTCATTTCAACTTGTTCTTGGTCATTAATAGACAGTTCTGATGATACCAGAATATGATGTCGAGTGGATGTTGTGTATACTTGAAGATGAATCTTAAAATTGTAAGCAGTTAAGTATGTTCGAGATGTGCATATGGCTGCCCAGTGACTCAAATGGTTACGTATACTCTCTCATTAGCCGTGTCAGTCTTAGCCAACCAGAAAATGGTAGGTTGGCTAATTAGCAGGGAGTCGCAGTCTCTTTTTCATGTGCGTCACACTGTTCTGAAAATTTTGATAAAGTATTCAGTCATGTGTTTCAGGAAGAAACTGTGCGACAGGGACGGTATGAAGCGGACATACTCGTTAATATAGAATTTAATTATTTTTTAGTGTAGTTAGTAGTAAACTGAAAATTGCTATTATTAGTGTAAGACCTAACACCATGTGACTTGCTGCACAGCCTTTGCGTACACACTCCAGTTTGCCAGGAAGTAGGAAACTGTGTAGTATTCTGACGAGCAAACCTAATCATTGAAACCGTGTGAACATCACCAGAACTATAATCAGGCTTCCTCTCGTAGTGTATCGATACTCGTGGATAGCAGCAGAGCTATTGCTGTTGTTTTGATAAAATAGCCTTACCAGTAAATCCCTGCAGCCGGCCTCGGTGGCCAAGCGGTTCTAGGCGTTTCAGTCCGGAACCGCACGACTGCTACGGTCGCAGGTTCGAATCCTGCCTCGGGCATGGATGTGTTTGATGTCCTTAGGTTAGTTAGGTTTAAGTAGTTCTAAGTTCTAGGGGACCGATGACCTAAGATGTTAAGTCCCATAGTGCTCAGAGTCATTTGAACCAAATTTTTTAAATCCCTGCTCACCTTGCCCAGACTCATGTTGTCTTTCGGCAACTGCAAGGCACACTGATGCTTGTGTTTCGACTCTACGTCACCGTGCCAGTACCGACGCCTAATGGCAAGTTATGATACTACTACCATCAACAACGCAAATTCCTTTCAAGTTACGTAGCCATACGGTAAATAGTTTTACATTTACATTGGCTCAAGTAGCGAAAGTTTAATTCTAATCACCCTCTATTACAAGAAGACGAAATCTTCACCCCGTGAAACAACAGTTCGGGGATTTAGGAATTATGAAGATGATATGAGTAAGAGTGATGTGTATCTGGCCGGCCGGAATGGCCGAGCGGTTAAAGGCGCTACATTCTGGAACCGCACGACCGCTACGGTCGCAGGTTCGAATCCTGCCTCGGGCATGGATGTGTGTGATGTCCTTAGGTTAGTTAGGTTTAAGTAGTTCTAAGTTCTAGGGGACTTATGACCACAGCAGTTGAGTCCCATAGTGCTCAGAGCCATTTGAACCATTTGATGTGTATCTATGAGAGGTCGGTTCATGAACAGGCTGGTTATCTGAAAGTAGCCGGAGGGTGCGGACTGCGATGTGTGTGGCTGACTGTGCCGAAACTAAATTAAATAAAACTGTCTATTGTTTGGTGTGGTGAAGCCATTCAGAGCACACTGTTATAAAGTCTTAGCATCAACCAGAACATATCAACTACTGAAACGAAATATCAATGCAGCCACACAATATCATTGTGAAACACGAAGGTAAACCTCGTTACACGAAATCACATTTCAAAGTATTACTACGCCTATTGGAGGGGTGATTGATCGATGTGTTATGGACGTTCATCAATAATATTGACTCCGTTGCCTCCTACGGCACGTTTAAAATAAAACATCTAATTCCTCAGCAGGAAACATAAAACCCTTGCCCTTTTATGATTTACGGTTTGGTAACGCTTGGGACGATGCCTAGGAAACTCACGTGAGGAGATTGGAAGAAATTACGAGGAGAAACAAACTGTTAACTTTTGTAATGAAGATTTATTTTGATAGAAACTTATTAACGTGCAAATAGAATATCATACTGCTAACGTTTGATGGTACCTAATTAACTCATGAAGAAACACTAAATTGGATTCTCTACAGATGCCGAAATGGCTCCTACTTGTTGAATCACATATGCAATTTAAAGAATGGAAACGATGTATTAACACTCTCGTAACTGCATTCACACAGAAAATATTAGAGATACGTAGAAATTAGGATATGAGACCCGCCAGATTAGCCGAGCACGCCAACGAGCTGCTTCCTGGACTCGGGTAGGCCCGCCGGCCCCGGATCGAATCTGCCCGCCAGATTAACGACGAGGGCCGGTGTGCTGGTCAGCCTGGATGTGGTTTTTAGGCGGTTTTCCACATCCCCCTAGGTGAATACCGGGCTGGCCCCCACGTTCCTCCTCAGTTCCACGGCTCGCAGACATCTGAACACTTTCGCACTATTGATTACAATAGTCGCAGACAGTGGGGTGCACTAATTCCTTCCCGGGGGGGGGGGGGGGGGTACGGTGTGGCGACCGGAAGGGCATCCGGCCACCCCTTCCACTAACATCGCCACATCCGATTAACCACGCCGACCCTGCGTCTCCGCGCGGAAAACGGCACAAGCAAAAGAAAGAAAAGAAAGAAAGTAGAAATTAGGATATCACACTCAATTATGGCAAAGAGGTTCGGACCGACTGACCTTGGGTTGACAAAAATAATATAAGCACAAACACACGATGTCTTAAATAAACCGAAAAATATGCACACGCAAATATGAGAGGAAAAGCCCAAGTCACTGAGTATTTTCACAAAGATTTCAAGTACGCTAATTACAGTAAGAAGCTGAAAATTAAATAAACAACTGAATACTCTCGAAAACATTTAAGAGAAATGCAGTAATGTCTATTGAATGATGAACAGTAAAAGCTGAGGACTTACCTTGGTCATAGTAACACGTGGTGGACACAAGAATAACGGGTTTCGGAATCACCCCTTCAGGATTAAATCCACATTGAAAAACTGTGTAAACACGAAATTCAGTGTGGCGAAAGATTACGAATGGAACCAGTACAAGATGGAGCTGAAGGCTCATTGAATTAAACACGAACAGGTGAGTCCAATTGGTCAAAGCGCGCAGATAAAGAATGCAAAGAAAATCGAATAATTAATGAAACTGTAACAAGGGATAAGATTTACATGCACCCGAACACACAATTCCACATGCATTCCTACTAAAAGAAGAAGTATTCTCCTATAAGCTTCTGTCTCGGGTTCTTCGGGCGACGTTCATCTAATGATTTTACTGACGTTTCGCCAGCGCGAGTGGCTGGCATTGTCAAAGCTTCACCACCGGCAATGGAGGGTGAAGCTTTGACAATGCCAGCCACTCGTGCTGGCGAAACGTCAGTAAAATCATTATATGAACGTCGCCCGAGGAACCCGAGACAGAAGCCATTAGGCAGTTTGTCAACATGTGGCCACGAAAGCCTTAACAATTTTGTATTCTCCCATGATTAAGTCTTCCAAAGTATCTCACACTGACACATTTCGAAGTTTCCGTGCAACAAATCAAATCTCTTACTAAATAATTAAATCACGAAATCCTATCATTCGGTACTCTAATTAAATCATGGAATACGGTTCCAAATACAAAGCTGTAAAAGAAAAAGGTTAAACCCTGCACTTAGGCAGAAAACTTACGCAACCTTATCGTGATTCTGAGTTACGAAGTTCGCACTTAACCTACGATATGAACTCACCAGAACCCAACAGCAGACTGCCTGAGCACGTTTGCTGGCCAGAGAACTACACAGGCAAAAGGAAGTGACCAAAGGGGTCTCGGAAACACAGCCGTGGCGTTCCTTCTTCGGGCCATCGCAGTGGACGTGTGTACTCTTAACTCGCATCCGCATAGGGTGTTCTTTTCTGACGCATGGATTCGTCCTTCGGCGAGACGTTCCACCACGATGCATTGCCTGTGGTGTACTGATATCTGTACACAACATATTAACTGCATGTTTTTTTATGTCAAGATATGACGGCGGCAACCGGGTTACCAGCTGACCTGCACTGTTCCCATGGTGACTGGAACATCTATTATTTTCTCATTGTACAATAAAGCACGGTTTCTTGTTACGTCATTTTAACTATTGTGTATTTCACCAAAATGACTTCAGTCATATGTAGTTCTGTCTTGTGTGTGAAACTGTGAATGCGAGGGACGAAGATAGCATGATGGCTAAAAATTATACTTTATTTCATACTTCTGGAGCGTAGTTTTCAGAAAAATTAACAGTGAATGTCAGCATTTAGTTTTGTAAGGGCGCTGATACCTCTCTGTTGAGCACACTATACAGAATACAATCACTATCAACAACAATGAGCTTTCTCGGTCTCACTGCCAGCTAGAAAAAAGTCTTTTGTCACTTCAAAACTGTACTTGCGTTTCCCGGTCACCGGAAAACCTCGTTACCTACTTTTGACTAAATTAAAACCGTCGACACACGAAAAGATTTAGCTAACGTTGACGTGGCGCTCTAGGAGTTTTGTGACATCTCTTCCTGCTACTCCACGTTAAGGGACCAACTAGTCACGTGAAACACACATTAAATTCTACAATATTTCGGCAGCGCGCTATATGAAGTAGAAACAGTAGGAAGTAAGAACGCTTCCCACGTCAGGAAGTGAGAAGCCATACTGATCATTGAAACGTCTTATTGATCATGAAAGAATTTTCATATTTAGTTATTTTAGCGTTTTAACTCGCGTGTAACATATCACAGACAAAACATGACTGGCATATAAACAAGAGAGGAACCGTGCGTTTTGATAGGGCAAACGAAGGTATTTTACGCCCGTCCATTTTCGTGAAAGAGCTGAATGGTTTGCAAGCCAAATAAAGCCGATAACTGCCGCCGGAGACAGTTGAGAGCGCAAAATCACATTCACCATCTCGTCCCATCTGCCCACGGCGTTATGTCTCATGAAGTTGGATATCTCGACTGTGTGCACGTCAACGTTTAGCTGTCTAGGCCCGTATGACGACGGCTGAACAAAGACGCCCGTTATATGAATGCGTGGTGTCTGTTCATTTGGACAGACCTCCTGTGGGAATCTCAGAGTAGCGAGCACGTAGGAAATGGACAGGGATCGCAGACATGTGGCGCTCTGTGGTTCAAATGGCTCTGAGCACTATGGGACTTAACATCTGAGGTCATCAGTCGCCTAGAACTTAGAACTAATTAAACCTAACTAACCTAATGACATCACACACATCCATGCCCGAGGTAGGATTGGAACCTGCGACCGTACCAGCAGCGCGGTTCCGGACTGAAGCGCCTAGAACCGCTCGGGCACAACGGACGACGCGCTCGGTGTGAATGTGGGTCGCCCGTGAGGCATGACGAGATACCCCATGTAGGTGCGACAACGCTGTGTCGCGGATGGCACAGTGGTTAACGCTCCTGCCTAGTAAGTAGGAGTTCCTAGGTTCGAATCCCAGACCGGTACGCATTTTTACTCGTCGCCCCTGATTCCGCGTAATGTATCCATGCAACTGATGTCAGTTTTCCTTCTCTTTCAATTTACATGTAAAGACGCACATGTTTCTGGTGCCCAAAGTGTTTTGTGCCTCAGGAACATTGATATTGTTTCGATATTGTTGCGCCGGGAGTAGACAACACTCCATTAGAACTACTGACAGCCTTCGGAGAGCCAGGCCAAACAAAACTCTACCATCTAGTGAGCAAGATCTATGGGACAGGCGAAATGTCCTCAGACTTCAAGAAGAATATAATAAGTCCAGTCCCAAAGAAAGCTGGTGTCGAAAATTGTGAAAATTGCCGAACTATCAGCTTAATAAGCCACGGCTGCAAAATACTAACGCGAATTCTTTACAGACGGATGAAAAAACTGGTAGAAGCCGACCTCGGGGAAAATCAGTTTAGATTCCGTAGAAATGTTGGAACACGTGAGGCAATACTGACCCTACGGCTTATCTTAGAAATAGATTAAGGAAAGGCAAACCTACGTTTCTAGCATTTGTAGATTTAGAGAAAACTTTTGACAATGTTGACTGGAATACTTTCTTTCAAATTCTGAAGGTGGCAGGGGTAAAATACAGGGAGCGAAAGGCTATTTACAATTTGAACAGAAACAAGATGGCAGCTATAACAGTCGAGGGACATGAAAGGGAAGCAGTGGTTGAGAAGGGAGTGAGACAGGGTTGTAGCCTATCCCCGACGTTATTTATTCTGTATATTAAGCAAGCAGTAAAGGAAGCAAAAGAAAAATTCGGAGTAGGAATTAAAATCCATGGAGAAGAAATAAAAACTTTCAGGTTCGCCGATGACATTGTACTTGTTTCAGAGACAACAAAGGACCTGGAAGAGCAGCTAAACGGAATGGACAGTGTCTTAAAATGAGAATGTAAGATGAACATCAACAAAAGCAAAACCAGGATAATGGAATGTAGTCGAATTAAATCGGGTGATGCTGCGGGAACTAGATTAGGAAATGAGACACTTGAAGTAGTAAAGGAGTTTTGCTATTTAGGGAGTAAAATAACTGATGATGGTCGAAGTAGAGATGATATAAAATGTAGACTGGCAATGGCAAGGAAATCGTTTCTGAAGAAGAGAAATTTGTTAACATCGAGTATAGATTTAAGTGTCAGGAGGTCATTTCTGAATGTATTTGCATGGAGGGTAGCCATGTATGGAAGTGAGACGTGGGCGATAAATAGTTTGGACAAGAGAAAAGAAGTTTTCGAAATGTTGTGCTACAAAAGAATGCTGAAGATTGGATGGGTAGATCACATAACTAATGAGGAGGCATTGAATAGAATTGGAGAAAAGAGGAATTTGTGGCACAATTGGACTAGAAGAATGGATCGGTTGGTAGGGCATATTCTGAGGCATCAAGGAAACACCAATTTAGTACTGGAGGGCAGCGTGGAGGGTAAAAATCGTAGAGGGAGACCAAGAGACGAATAGACTAAACAGATTTAGAAGGATCTGGTTGCAGTAGGTACTGGGAGATGAAGAAGCTTGCACGGGATAGAGTAGCATGGAGAGCTGCATCAAACCAGTCTCCGGCCTGAAGACCAAAACAACTACCGCATTGTTTCTTCATCTTCTCGGTATGCTGAAGGCTGACAATATTAGAAGAATACTGAAAGTCGATATGGTTGTGTTTGTAGTTGTTGGCAACTTTCAGCCTGTGCCAGTCAAGAAGCCGACAGGTTGTCGTGATAATGAACCCCTGAGAACTCCGCGGGCGTGTCCCAGTCTGAATGCTCGCCAGCTCCTTTGCGGTGCGGCCTGACTACGCGCCGGCAACCGCACAGTGGTGCGGCATTACGCGCAATTACGGACAGCGGCGGGCAGCTGGAATAAATTTAACGAGCCGGCGGGAGGAAGTATCCGGCCTGCGCGTCGTTCTTAATTTGCAGCGACCGCGGAGGCTGGCGCCTTTGTCCGCCCCTCGCGAGGCCTCTGTAAGCCGGCCGCCTTCCTGTCTCGATCTAATCAGAACAAGAGAACGAGTTGTGGCGCGGTGGGCGGGGGCGCAGGCGGGAAGCTTTGTTTCCACGCAGCCTCCTCCCTCGCAATCCTTCAGACAGATAACCGAAGGGAGAGCGACTGCCGCTTATAAGGTACTTCACTCTCCGCATCTCCGGGTTTACAAATTAGTAGAAACGAGCTTCTTCGTCTCTCCGCGCATTCTCCTCTCCAAAGTCATTTCTACCCGACTTTCTTTTCTTCGATAGCTTATTCCATTTTACTTATCGGGATCGGGCTGCTCTGTAGACGAATAGGCCACAGTGATATACAGGGTGGTCCATTGATAGTGACCGTGCCAAATATCTCACGAAATAAGCATCAAACGAAAAAACTGCAAAGAACGAAACTCGTCTAGCTTGAAGGGGGAAACCAGGTGGCGCTATGGTTGGCCCGCTAGATGGCGCTGCCATAAGTCAAACGGATATCAATTGCGTTTTTTCTTTTTTTCAATAGGAACCCTCCATTTTCATTACATATTCGTGTACTACGTAAAGAAATATGAATGTTTTAGTTGGACCACTTTTCTCGCTTAGTGATATATGGCGCTGTAATAGTCACAAACGTATAAGTACATGGTATCACGTAACACTCCGCCAGTGCGGACTGTAGTTACTTTGTGATACATTGCCAGTGTTAAAATGGACCGTTTAACAATTGGGGAAAAGGGCCATATCGTGTTGATGTATGGCTATTGTGATCGAAATGCCCTACGGGCGTGTGCAATGTATGCTGCTAGGTATCCTGGACGACGACATTCAAGTGTCCGGACCGTTCGCCGGATAGTTACATATTTAAGGAAACAGGAAACGTTCAGCCACATGTGAAACGTCAACCACGGCGTGCTTCAAATGATGAAGCCCAAGTAGGTTTTTTAGCTGCTGTTGCGGCTAATCCGCACATCAGTAGCAGACAAATTGCGCGAGAATCGGGAATCTCAACAACGTCGGTGTTGGGAATGCTACATCAACATCGATTGCACCCGTACCATATTTCTATGCACGAGGTATTGCATGGCGACGACTTTGAACGTCGTGTGCAATTCTGCCACTGGGCACAAGAGAAATTACGGGATGATGACAGATTTTTGCACGCGTTCTATTTAGCGACGAAGCGTCATTCACCAACAGCGGTAACGTAAACCGGCATAATATGCACTACTGGGCAACGGAAAATCCACGATGTCTGCGACAAGTGGAACATCACCGACCTTGGCGGCTTAATGTATGGTGCGGCATTATGAGAGGAAGGATAAATGGCCCCCATTTTATCGGCGGCAATCTAAATGGTGCAATGTATGCTGATTTCCTACGTAATGGTTGAAATGGCTCTGAGCACTAGGGGACTTAACATCTATGGTCATCAGTCCCCTAGAGCTTAGAACTACTTAAACCTAACTAACCTAAGGACATCACACAACACCCAGCCATCACGAGGCAGAGAAAATCCCTGACCCCGCCGGGAATCGAACCCGGGAACCCGGACGCGGGAAGCGAGAACTCTACCATACGACCACGATCCTACGTAATGTTCTATCGATGTTACTACAAGATGTTTCACTGCATGACAGAATATCGATGTACTTCCAACATGATGGATGTCCGGCACATAGCTCGCGTGCGGTTGAAGCGGTATTGAATAGCATATTTCATGACAGGTGGATTGGTCGTCAAAGCACCATACCATGGCCCGCACGTTCACCGGATCTGACGTCCACGGATTTCTTTCTGTGGGGAAAGTTGAAGGATATTTGCTATCGTGATCCACCGACAATGCCCGACAACATGCGTCAGCGCATGTCAACGCATGTGCGAACATTACGGAAGGCGAACTACTCGCTGTTGAGAAGAATGTCGTTACACGCATTGCCAAATGCATTGAGGTTGACGGATATCATCCTGAGCATTTATTGCATTAATGTGGTTTTTACAGGTAATCACGCTGTAACGGCATCCGTTCTCAGAAATTATAAGTTCACAATGGTACATGTATCACACTGGAACAACCGAAATAAAATGTTCAGACGTACCTATGTTCTGTATTTTAATTTAAAAAAACCTACCTGTTACCAACTGTTCGTCTAAAATTGTGAGCCATATGTTTGTGACTATTACAGCGCTATCTATCACAAAGTGAAAAAAGTGGTCCAACTAAAACATTTATTTTTCTCTACGTACTACACGATTATGCAATAAAAATGGGGGTTGCTATTTAAAAAAAACGCAGTTGATACCCGTTTGACCTATGGCAGCGCCATCTAGCGGGCCGACCATAGCGCCATCTGGTTTTCCCCTTCAAGCTAGACAAGTTTCGTTCTTTGTAGTTTTTTCGTTTGACGCTTATTTCGTGAGGTATTTGGCCCGGTCACGATCAATGGACCACCCTGTATATGCAGTGTCCTGCTTGACACAGTCACGCCATTTAAATAACTGGGCGTAGCGTTACAAAGCGATATGAAATTGTAGAGCATGTGAGGATCGTGGTAGGCAAGGCGAATTGTCGGTTTCGGTTTATTGTGAGAATTTGGAGACGTGTGGTTCATGCGTAAAGGAGACCATATGCAGGGGCTAGTGCGACCTATTTCTGAGTACTGTTCGAGTGTGTGGGATCTGTACCAGGTCGGATTAAAGAAAGACATTGAAGCAGTACAGAGTTGGGCTGCTAGATTTGGTACCAGTAGGTTCGATCAACACGCAAGTGATCTGGACATCCACAAAAATTATGGAAACTGAAGAAATTAATTAACATTTGTGACATGGCTAGGGCTTGAACCCGGGCCTCCTTGCTTGGGAGGCAAGAAAGCTAACCATTACACTATCACAGCACTACAACTAACATTGCTGCACGGATTACCCTAGCCCTATGTCCTCCTTAATACAAACTTCATACATTCGGCTTATTTTTCCGTTCTTAGATCGTCACATTGCTGAGGTTGTACAGTATTGGAATAGCACCTGTGATGTTACAAAATAGAAGTGATGTTGCTATTCAATGGAAAGTTGGAAATTGAGATTTAACTAACTGTTTTATCAATCACAATTGGCGTAAGAGTCATGGATTGACCATTGTCATAAAATATTGCATTATGAGATGTGAATAGTTTTTACTTGCGGTTTCGCGTGGCTTGAGGCAGTCACAACTAGCGTGCTATTGATTAAGAAGTTGCGTTATCGTCTTTCTAATTACTTCATGATCGTAGATACGATCATACCCGGTTGTGAATTTATTGTTATGACAAAAAAATTTCCTAAGGGACCAGAAAGTTCTTAAGGGCGCAAAAACAACTGTAACATCACACAAAAGAGAAATTCAATATTAAAGCTGATGCAAGAAGACGATAAAACAGTTTTCTTTTTATCAAGGTAACACGCACATTGGACTGCTGATCTTGGAGTCTGTAATATTAGCAAAATGCATAATTAAAATGAAAATAATACTGAGGAGATAATAGAAATGAGCACTGCTAAATGATTCAGTATTCCCAGAACAAATATTTATTATAACTAAAACATATATCGTACCTTAAGCTTAATACTACAATGACGGTAGATTTTTATGTCCATATCATGTCCATTGAGCGCTCTTTTATATAGCCATTGTCCTCTTGAGTCGCTCGTGCTTCGTCACGGTAAGTTACAACAGTTCTTCTTCCTACACTTCACTCGAAACTTAGACGGAACACGTTTTTATTTATTTAGTAAAAATAATTAGATCAGACCGCCACAAATCTGCGTCCGTCTTACTCGAGAAAAACAGTAAAAGTCTTCTTAGCGCTGAAGGCTTCATTTGTTCTCCAGCGAACAAAATAGTGAAGGATCGCATATCCATCCGTACTTTTCTGTTTATATTGCCGCCCAAAGACGACGAATTACATTATCTAGAAAATTCCACCGTCGCCATGCGACGCCTTATTATATATTAATCATTCTTTATAAACAAGTATTTGCCTTCTGGCTGAATTTGCTGTTTTAATTAAGCCAAAAATAGCGAATATCACACACCCCAGCATTGAACGTCATGGGGAAATCCTGCCAGTATCTCAGGCTTTTGGAGCTCAAGTGGGAATCCCTGGAGGAAAGAAGGCATTCATTTCGATGAACATTACTAAGGAAGTGTAGAGAAACTGCATTTGAAGCTGACTGCAGAACGATCCTACTACCACCAACATACATTTCGCCTAGGGACCACGACCCTCGCTCTGTTTGCGAATAGAACAGGAATACAAACCACTAGTAATGCTATAGGGTACCCTCCGCCACACGCTGTACGGTGTCTTGCAGAGTATGTATGTTGTAGGTGTAGACGTAGGCTACTCGTAACTTGTACATGTAGTTTGAACTAAGCTAGCCTTCTTACAGTATGTGTCAGTGGGCACTTCTGTTATCACAACCTCCTTCCTCTCCCACCCTCTCTCACTTGTCCGTGTGCCATCCCCCGAATGGTGAGTGGGGAAGAACGAATGGCGACAAAAATATAAATTATCATTAAAGAGGTCATATTACAGCCTTAGGCTGCTGATGAAATTATTTATATATACAGCCAGTTTCAGTCGACTGACCATCGACAAGTTCCTGCGTACCGATTATAACAATAGGGAAGTAACATTAGGGGCTTAAAATATGATGATGAGAGAGGACAAGTTACTCTCACACCTATTTCTTGTGTATGGAAAATTATTAAAGATTTTGTTACAATCAGATGCACCTTGAGCGAGACTCTAGAAAGTAAATGGCCTGAGCAGAAGCTGATGGAGCCTGGTAGGGTGCTAAAACCATGAGGTATTTTTATGGTTCTTAGCTCATAGAAATGGCACATTAGGAGTTGAAAGCAACTGGCGGCGAGCGCATCCCTCAGTAAATCTTGCCAGACAGGCCTACAGCCATACAGGGCAGACAGAGCAGCCCCTCATCGAGAGAGGTCTCCAGGAGAACAATCCCACGATACCTGCATTGGTGCCAGCCAAAGCCTGGGCTGGGGGCGATGGAATGAAGGAACGCATCTACATAGTGGAGTCATAAACTAGGTATTGTGTGCAGAGCCATATGTAATAGAAGTTCACAAGTTTTCATGTTCGCCGATACTGCGAATAGGCCTGTGACCCGCTTCCATCGGCAGCCTCGGTTGTGTAAGAAATTCCAGCATCTGAGAAACATTTAGAGATGGAATTTTTATTACACTTCCTAGCTAGGACTAACAAGCGCCAAGGCACACGCGACTTAGATAAAGATCTTTAAGATTGTATATGTTCGCTTTTTGCCATGAGAACCGACACGACTTCGGAGAAAAATATCGTCCCCCTCTGCGAAAACTTAAAAAAGCCAGTAATTGGCGGTTTCTTTTTTTTTCAGTGATGCAGGTTTCTTAACTCTTGCCCTGGTTCGACAGGAATTTGTGCTATCGTGTGGGAGGGGAAATTTAGCACCTCTAGAGCCGTATGATTGGCTCAACACGGCGTGAAGGTGGTGTCGTTCATGCACGTTGTGGGAAAACGGTTTTTTTTTTTCTGAAGAGGTGCGAAGCTCTCGGGTAGTGGACTTTGATCTGGTAAGGCAGTCTTCTGATTGATGCTCTGGCATGTGTGGTTGGTGCTTGGGACCTGTCCTGACATTGCTTTCACTTGCGAGTAGTTTAGACTGGGGATCCTGTGGTGAAGTTCTTACTGTACCGGCAGTGTGACTTCAAACGTCTCGGACTACTCGTTTGCCGAGGGCACACTTATTCGTTTTTGGTTTACCAGTCTTGACGTTTGGTATCCTTGTGCGCTCTGTCATGTAAGTGAGCCAAATTGGTCCTTGGTACGACTAGCGAACGGGCGTGTCACACACTGATATCTACCGTGATTTCAGGGCTCTGGTAGAGAGTAAATTGCGATTCGTCTGCCTGATCGCTAGACCGTATGATTTTTGCATTTCTTTCGTGGCCGCAAGCAATTCACAGGTGCCGCCCCACGTCTCAGTTCCTGCGCCGCACATATTTCGCCAGCTGCAAGTTACATCGCTGCACAAAGCAAACAGGGTAATGTACTGCCGCTCCAGCCTTGTCACGGCGTACAGATCTCGTTCGCGAGATGCTCTCAACTTCAGCTATGCAGAGAACTTACAGTCAATTTGTTCAAGCAAAGTCTGCTCAGCATCAGATCAATTCAGATTGCGTTACCCACATTTTTAGGGCCAGAGTAATTGACTCACTTCTCCCACCCACGATCCTTATCCATTGTAGTGTTAAACCACCTGTTAGTCGTTTACAGTATTCGATCAATAATTTGTTTAGCACAATTTATGTCTTTGTTTAAGGAAAATAAATGCTGTTAGTAAACTAAATTTTGCATACATTCTCAATCATTTTTATATTGTCCCCACAGCGTTAGCTTTCAACTAATTGTTAATTGACATAAATGTTAGCGTTGACACACACGTCATGTCACCGTACTCACTCAAAAGTATTCACGGCATTATGTTAGGCGAAATAAAAAAGAAAAATTGATCTTTCTGACCATCTTTGATAGTACCAGTAGTCAGTGGTCAACTTTGCAGTCTGCTCAGTGTGGTGTCAGTCTGTTCACAATGTTAATGCCACTTGCACTTGTACCATGAATGAGCTTCTATAGACTGACGATGTTATTTATATTTATATTTGTAGATTTATCTGTAGATGACTGTGCAAATGCGAAGCATTTACATTTTTGTGGCATGTTTTGTCTGTAGTGACTCAAATAGCTGTGTTATGATGACACACTTTTATTTTCAGTGTTTAAATCATGGATTTACAATCTAACGTTAATGACTTTTATATTTCGCCTTTTCTGTGAGTCCGTGACATTTTATTAGGTGTAGAGCTAACAAGTACATGAATAACGGATTTGTGACTGTTTAAACTTGAAATATTACTTACTCACTATTTTAATTGGTATATAGAAATCCGATGATCATCGGTCGGCCGAAACTGGTTATTCCAACAACAAAAAGAGGAGTTATCAGCAACACAAGGTGGTAACATTACATTTTTCAAATATTTACTAGCTGTAAGGTCACAGTTTCTTGGGCGGCGCTTCGATTCCCTTTACCTCAAGAGAATACTAGTTACACGTGCTGGTTGAGAGCTCACTGCGCAACTCAGCCGACAGCTATCACGTAAAGCGTGAACACTGAAATACCGCAAGTCCAAAAATGTAGTTCTAGTCCATTGTGATGCCATGAAGCAGCCAGGAAGAATCGCTTCTAACATAGCCCATACTGGCAGCATAGGTCACCAGCAAGAGTGATGCGGCTAGTATGTTGCTAACATATAAAAGTGCGCATATGACATTTTAGACTGGGAGTCCAATTCCGGGAGTTCGGCAGCCTAGTACAAGTTTTTTTATCTGGCGCCACTTCAGCGACTCATGCGTTGATGGCAATGAAATAATTATGAAAACAGCGCACACAAGTGGAGACAATCCATTTACAGACCAGGAATGAAACCGAGGACCCCGTGATCGAATCACGAACGCTAACTGCACTTCCACCAGCTGCTGAGTGTACACACGTAGACTGTATATGACGCTGGCATATGTCATGAGCAGGCAGCCTCAGACCCCTCCGGCGACCACAGAATCAAGCCTTCTGCGGCACGGGGCTGAAACTCATACAGGGACGTCCGGTAACACGATCTTCTTTCACCGCCAGGCCACTTGGAGCGCTGCAAGTTTAACTCTGTTCCTTATTGGGTGATTTAAAGTCTTCGATATTTTAAATGAAACAACAAGTTTACTGTTACAAGTCACGGTTTATTTATCTCCACGACGCGTTTCAAAGGTTTAAACCTCCATCATCAGGTGGATTTACATTTTTTAATATCACATTTGTGTGTGTTTTGTGTAACAATTTTGAAGGAACTTGTGGCACTGTCTAGTGGAGAAACAGAATACAATTTCAGAACATGGTTTTAGGTTTCTTTTGACAAAAAATTAAACGTATATCTAACGGTAAATATAAAATAAGTAAAATAAAGTACATCCAGTGGTCACAGGCTCCTTTCACTGTCGTAACACATCACATGTATACTGTCATGTTTTGTAAACAAATATGGCGTCGGTGCATGGATCGTATAGATTTTCTGTAGGGTTCAAATCAGGTGATTTTCCCTGCCAATCGAGGTGTAATAAAGTGGGGAAGTGTTCGAGAAACCAGTCACATTTTCTTGCAGCCCGATGAACTCAGCTGTTGTCGCCTTGAAAAATAGGTGCAAGTAATGACCTCTTGCGCGATGACCGACTCCAAATGTACACTGCATGCAGTTCCCGTCGCATTGTTCTGCGCGAACAGTTGGGATGGGCCTTCATTCATTGGCTGCAGCAATTCCTGTCGTGTTTGGAAGTGGTTCTGATTCCAAAGCCGCGAAACTCATCTTAGGTCATTTTCAGTCACGATCTTTTTTCGGACACTATTCTGACGATGTGTTTCGCGGCCACGTGTTATAATACTGCTTTTAGGTAATTTGAAGAGTCCACTACGAAACACCAACAAACCCAACAACTTCATACAGCGCTTGGCCACGGGCACGACCAACGCGACTGCCCTCTTCTGGCATTCTGTCACGTATTAAAAATTACGTGTTAAAGTACAAAGTTCCATCATCTGTAAAGTATTTACGATTTGACTGTTGCAATAATCGAATCCTTCAAACGAAAATGTTTAATAACAAGAAATTCCGTTTTCACCATTCTCAATTGCAGTCGACACACTGACCAATGCAGACAGCGGTATGCTGTACGTTGTTGAAATTCAATCCTTGGAATAATGAAGCTAACCAACTATAAAGTCACAACGATGATATTCCATTCTTTCAAGGAACTTCACCAGACTTATACAACCAGACTCGCATACACACTGCCTGATCAAAAGTAATGCGGAATTGACCACTAGATGTCACGAAAGGTGAATCCGCCCATGTAAATGGTGGAGGAGGAGGAGTGTTGTGTTGTCAGTGGAGAAGCAGAGTTATTGAATGTCACCTTAGTAACGAATCCATCACGGGCATTTCTACCCTTGTAAAGCTGCCCTGGTCAACTGTTCGTAACGCGAAGAAACGACCACATCTAAACCAAAAACAGTCAGATCTCTTGCACTGAGGGGCAGGGACCGTCGAGCATTACAGTGTAGTTGTAAAAGCTCTACCAGCTGTCCGGTTAACGCAATGGCTATGCAGGGAGTTAAAGGGAATGACGTACAGTGGTCAGGAAGCTCCTCACACCCCACACATTTCTGCAGTCAATACAAAAAGGCGCTGGAGTTGGTGAAAAGAGAGACTCAACTGGATAGCTGATGACTTGAAACGAATGATTTGGATTGATGAATCACGCTATACTCTGAGACAATCCGATGGAAGGATTTCGGTTTGATAAATGGCTGAAGAAACTTACCTGCCATAATGCGTAGAGCCAACACTGAAGTACTGAGTACGTGATGTTACGGTAGAGGGGTGTTTTTCGTGGTGAAGGTGTGATCCCTTCATTGTTCTTAACAAATTTCTAAATGAGGAACGGTATGAACAAGTTTTATAGCATTATGTAATGCGTGAAGTAGGACAACACTTCGGAGACGATAAATGTTTGTATCAGCATAACAATATCCCCTTTCATAAAGCACCATTTTTAAGGGAATGGTTTGTGGACAATAATATTCCTCAAATGAGCTCTCCTGCCCAGAGTCCCGACCTGAAAGAAACGGAACACATCTAGGGTGAGACAGAACGTCGTCTTCGCTCAAGACTCCAGTGTATCGTCTCACCACCTTCTCTGATTTCGACTCTTGAGGAAGAAGGGGCCGCCATCGGCTTTCATTGAACTGCCATTCTTGTTCGACACCGTCGATCGAGATATCTTTGCCTGTAAAGCTCAACTACTCTCTTCACATTCTTTCTGCGTTCTCTGTTAACAAATGGCAGATGTAGTACCTCTCAGTTTGTGAAAGACAGTTATTTTTAAAAACTAACCAGTACTCGAAAAACGTGAATGACACAAAATAAAAATTAAATTTCCTCTGCACCGTTTTGCACCACTGTCGCAGCGGTAAAACTGTGTGTTCCCTTCTCATCCGACGTGACGTATTTCTTTATCGGGGTACGAAATCACGAACTTCAGCGAAAGGCAACAGTCGGTTTCATGGTGAAAACAGGTAAGTTCAAATGGTTCAAATGGCTCTAAGCACTATGGGACTTAACATCTGAGGTCATCAGTCCCCTAGAACTTAGAACTACTTAAACCTAACTAACCTAAGGACAGCACACAAATCCATGCCCGAGGCAGGATTCGAACCTGCGACCGTAGCGGTAGCGCGGTTCCAGACTGTAGCGCCTAGAACCGCTCGGCCACAACGGCCGGCGAAAACAGGTAAGCCCTAAGTTGTATATACTATAATTCATCCAAAACTTCTAATCGGATTTTGAAGATTGAAACGACATTGATTTCGTCTCTTTTAGAAACACGGTATTAGCAGAAGATGTAGTTATAGTTCCATGTGAAAACAGTGAGTTGGAGCCGATATCTCAGTAGTTAATATAGCAATAAAAAGTACGGTGCATGGCGGAGGGTTCCCTGTACCACTGTTACTAGCCTCTCCTTTCCTGTCCCACTCGCAATTAGAGCGAGGGAAAAACGACTGTCTATATGCCTCAAGATGATTCCTGATTTCTCGTGACTTATCTTAGTGGTCTTTACGCGAAATGTATGTCGGTGGCAGTAGAATCTTTCTCCAGTCATCTTCAGATGGCAGTTCTCTAAATTGGATAAAATCTTCTCGGTTTTCAAGCCGCGTTAACTGCAACAAAATTCTCGATCTTTGGATTGTTAGCTCAGCCATCGTCGTCGGGAGTAAAAATACTTGAGTGAGTAGTTTTACCCCTGACGGCAATGGCGGAGCTAACCATCCAAAGCTCGAGAATTTTATTGGAATTGACGTGACTTGAAAACCGAGAACATTTTATGTAGTCATACCGCCGCGAAAGACTCCGAGGACCCAGTTCTCTAAATTTTGTCAATGGTGTTCCTCGAAAGCAACGTTCCCTTCTCTCCAGGGATTCTCATTTGAGCTGCCGAAGCGTCTCCGGCGCACTTGAGTGTTGTTCGAACCTATCTAGCAACCCGCTTCTAAGATGCTTGAATGTCTTCCTCTAAGCCGACCTGGTACAAATCCCAAACACTCGAGCGCTACTAAGGAATTGGTCAAACCAGTGTCCTATAGGCGGTCTGTTTTACAGATGAACCTCACATTATCAATATTCTGCCAACAAACGCAAGTTCCCTACCACAGTGTTCACACGCTCGTTACATTTCAGCACACTTCTAATACTGTGTCGCATCTTTGCGGGTTTGTTTTTCCTATTCACCCGCATTAATTTTCTTTCTTTCTTTCTTTCTTTGAGCCGTGTCCTGCAGTTGCGGAGAGTTGGCCATGGTTAATCGGATGTGGCATGGTAAGTTTAAGGGGTGGCCAGATGCCCTTCCTGCCGCCACCCCGTACCCCCTGGGAAGGAATTAGTGTGCCCCAGCTGTCTGTGTCTAATTTAAGCCATGGAATAGTTCGAATGTGTGCAAATGCCTGCGAGTCGTGTAACTGAGGCGGAACGTGGGGACCAGCCCTGTATTCACGTAGGGGGATGTGGAAAACCGCCTAAAAACCACATCCAGGCTGGCCGGCACACTGGCCCTACGTCGTTAATCCGCCGTGCGGATTCGATCCGGGGCCGGAGCGCCTACCCGAGTCCAGGAAGCAGCGCGTTAGCGCTCTTGGCTACCCTGGCGGGTCATCCGCATTAACTTGCATTTTTTTTTTATAATTAAAGCAAGCTGCCGTTCATCATACCAACTAGAAATTTTGTATAAGTCATCTTGTATCCTCCTACAACCACTCAGCTTCGACACCTACAATTCAGAGCCCCGTAGCGGCAAATATGTAGACATGAAGACTGAAGGTGAAGGTTGTTAGTAATGTTCGTTTTGTTTAAAAAGCGTTAAGAATTTTCATATAATGATTCGGAGGCATTACTTTCCAACACGACCTTGTAGTCGAGGTGAACGGCCTAGGTGAATCACCTTGCCGACGACGAGCAAGCACTGAACTACAGTCAGAGCACCAGCGTGTGAAAATGACAGTGCGTATGCACGCAATTCAGAGCGGACCAACGCAAAGCTACACAGCGCACAGCGATGAATGTAGCCGGTCAGTAAAATAGACAGCGAACAAGAAGCATTTATTGAAAGTCGCACATTTCATTACAGCCTGTTAATGTTTGGAATCGAAAGCAGGAATAGATTCACTTCAGTTCAGAAGTGTTCCACGAAAACACCTCTACTTCGTCCCTTCGAACAGACACAGAAATAGAGTCGGAACCGCTGCTTCCAGGCGCGTCAAAAACGCTCGCATATTACAAAAATATAACAATGATTCTGTTTCGCTGTCGTTTCCGAGCAGTAAAAAATATCCATTGCGAATAAGTTTCAGCAGAAAGGAATGAAAAGAAATTCTAAGCGAGCGGGTCTCGTAGAAGAAAAAAGAGCGAATAAATAAATAGCGAGCGTGTTGCCGGGATTTGGAAGGAAGCTGGCGCTTTCTCTTTTTTAATTGCGGGTTTGGGGATAGTGCGCGGCCGGACGGAGCGGCGCGGCAGCGGTCCGGTCCGGTCGCAGATGAATGCGGGGCTCGCCACAAAGGAGACAGCCCGCCTTTGATTTACCGCGAAACGCTCCGCAAAAACAGCCCGGCCGGCCGGCGCTGCGCCCTGAAAGCATAAATTTGTATAACGCTCTCGGGCGCGGCAAAAAGTGTCTGAAAGGACCGCGGGCGGCCACCAGCCCGCCGGAAAGCCATTCCGCAGAAGGGCGGCGGCGACGGCAAAGTTATCGCGCGTTTTTGATATTAACTACACATTACTCAGCGCAGGACGGCGGCGCGCTGCGCGTGGACTAGCCGCGTGCACTCGTGGTGGGAAGTGCCCACTGCCCCAGACCGCCCGAGTAAGAAGACGGGGAAGGAAGCGAGAGCAGCGGCGAGGAAACGAGATTACTGCGTGGTTTAAATGACAAAATATTCGTCAAAACGACTATACTGTCGTCCGGAGACTGTACTGATACAGCCCTCCACGCTACTGTATCCTGTGACAGCCTCTTCATCTCCGAGTAACTACCGTATCCATTTGAACTAACTATTCTCTTGGTTTCCCCTCTGAAACTCTTAGCTCGCTCCCTCCATAGATACACGTGCACACACACACACACACACACACACACACACACACATACACACAAACGTGCGCGCGCGTGCGCTTACCTACAATACCAAATTGATGATTCCTTGATCTCTGTATTTGTCCCATCAACCGAGCACTCCTTTTAGTTAAGTTATACCATAAATTTCTTATCTCTACAATTCTATTCAGTACGTCCTGATGACTGGGAGATGAAGAAGCTTGCACAGGATAGAATAGCATGGAGAGCTGCATCAAACCAGTCTCAGGACTGAAGACCACAACAACAACAACACGTCCTGATGAAGACTAGGTGAAAAAATGGGGAAACACAAAAAGATAAAAACGAAAAGATAAAGCTTATCCATTACGTTAATGTAAGAACAGAAGTAAGTCCGCAGTTCATTCGAGGTTTTGCTTTTGTTTTTAAATTTGAAGTTCATGGCGGCTGGTCCCGGCGGAGGTTCGAGTCCTCCCTCGAGCATGGGTGTGTGTGTGTGTTTGTTCTTAGGATAATTTACGTTAAGTAGTGTGTAAGCTTAGGGACTGATGACCAGAACATTTTTGAAGTTCATGATCATACAAACAGCTGCGAACTGCAGCAAATATTGTAACTCTCTCTTACTTTATTCCTGGCCATTCATGTTAACGCCAATCTTGGTTAAAATATTTTCTCATAAACAGGCTGTATTATATATTAATGTACGGATATAAATAAGACGCCAGATTACTTGAAGTTTGTTTTTGTAGGAATTTGTTTCATTTGGGATTCTTATGTTAACGCCAGTGAGCTAAGTAGGAATATGTCATATCTTCGTGTCAGTAACTTTGTAAGACGTAATGGTTGTATAGCACATGCTGGATACTGGCAAAGTTCCGTTATCACAGTGTAAAGGGACCCACATTGTGTAAAATTGAGCGATATGGTACCAACTAGCTATCACAATGGAAGTAGACAGACGGATACTAACAACAAAAGCCGCCCATAATGTCGCAGAAAGTACAGAACTAAATTCTGGATCCAAATCTTCAGATAAACAGTACTCGTAGCGTTGCATTAAAGCATGTTTCGTCTTCATCTCACAGAGCCAGAATCCAGCATTATACCTGAAATAGTTATGTAACATCCTGTACACCATCTGATGACGTTTGAAAAGGATGGAAAACCGTTTCATGGAGTGAATAAATAACTATTTGAAAAAGCGACTGGTTGCAATTTTACGTATTTACCACTACTGAATTATCCTAATCGGACGGAAATAGGCACGTGTGATGTGCAGGTACATACAAACAAATGATTATAATTTGAGGAACGATTGTATGATTTATTGAAGAGAGAGAGCTTCACAAACTGAGCATCGCAATAATGCACTGGTCCACCTATCGCCCAAACGCGAGCAGTTATTCGGCTGGGCGTTGATTAACTGATTGATTTGATGTCCTCCTGAGGGATAACGTGCCAAATTCTGTCCAAGTGGCACGTTAGATCGTCCAAATCGCAAGATGGTTGGAGGGCCCTGCTCATAATGCTCCGAACGTTTTCAATTGTGGAGATATTCAGCGACCTTGCTCGCCAAGGTAGGGTTTGGAAGCACAAAGGCAAGCTGTAGAAACTCTAAATGACGATCGCGGATGAACACAACATATTATTCTTACTGCTGGCTTTTGAGCGTCAATGCCTTCTTTGTAAGCGCCGGACTACTCCAGAAAATTATTGAATGGAAATATACGAAATATGTCAGGAGGATGATTCGTTTGTTTTCAGATGAGCAATTGTACAAAGAGCGAAAGTAAGTGAACTTAATTGTTTGAAATAGTCAGTAATATGTTTTTTCCAGTTCAAGTTTTCATCAGTACGTAAATCTAAAAATATGGAACACTCTGTCCTATTTATTGATTCCAACTTATGTGCTACATCAGTTGTTAATATAACATTTTTGCTTTACAGAACTGAGTGAGATGTTTTCTCAAAATTAGTGTCCATTTTAAGAGAATCACTTCATAACTCTTTGAAAAATATCGTTAACAATCTCTTACGTTGTTTTCCCTCCAACAGGATTTATTATAAAATTAGAGTCACCTGGAGAAACTACCAATTCTGCTTGTTGAATTTTAAGTGGAACGACAATCAAATACACAGTACGACATAGTAGTGGACCCAAAATTGAACTTTTGGTACTTCCTTCGTCATTTTTGCCCCAGTCACTAAAATTTGATGCCCTTGCAACATTGCTCGAGTTATCCAGCACTATTTTTTGCAAGGTTCAAACCAGCCATGTATAATGCCACCAACTCCATAAAACTTCAGTGCTTCTTTTTAATTTTTTTAAAGAATGTAACCTGATCCACCGAATCAGCCACCTTGGAAAGATAACAAAAACACGAAGTCACGACAGTATTCAAGACAGTTTCAAGGAGAATCATAACACAACTGACAAACGAAAGCTGAACGAAGGCAAGGAGAGCAATGAGCGATGCGCTCAATAACTTTGATACCAATATGTTGCTATCCGATTAGAAACCCTAAGACGTTTTGGTCACACATAAAATCAGTTAGCGGATCGAAATCATCTTTTAATCACTCAGTGACCACACTGGCACTGATTACAGAGAGAAGACCAAAATATTGAATTCGGTATTTCACAACCGTTTCACCGAGGAAGATCATCATAAGGTCCGTCCTCTCAATCATCACAGCAACGCTGAAATGGCAGAGATAGAGATGAGTGGTCACGAAATGGAAAACAACTGGATCGTTTACCAATGGAAAGGTTTCTGGACTATAGGAGATACTAAAATTGGAATGATTACGTAGAGTCGGCCATGTGACCGAGCGGTTCTAGGTGCTACAGTCTGGAACCGCACGACCGCTACGGTCGCAGGTTCGAATCCTGCCTCGGGCATGGATGTGTGTGATGTCCTTAGGTTAGTTAGGTTTAAGTAGTTCTAAGTTCTAGGAAACTGATGACCTCAGATGTTAAGTCCCATAGTGCTCAGAGCCATTTGAACCATTTGATTACGTAGAAAATGTTGTGGGGAAGGCGAACCAAACAATGCGTTTTATTGTCAGAACACTGCCTATACGACGATGATATGCCCTCCTCTTATGTTGTTCTGGGCAGGTTGGGAGGCTAATAATTAAAACGAAGGCGTTTCTCGTTGATGAGAGATCTTTTCACGATATCTCAATCACCAGCTTTTCACTCCTAATGAAAAAATATTTTGTCGACGCCTACCTACACACAGAGAAACAATCATTTAATAATATATGACAAATCAGAGTTCACACAGAAAGATATAAGTGTTCGCTTTTCCCGCTCGATGTTCGAGAGTGGAACGGTAGAGAAACAGTCTGAAGATCGTTCGATGAATCCTCTGATCTACATAACTATTCTACTAATTGTGGATGTAGTTACCTGTTAGATTCTACACAGACGACGTGAAAGAATACTCTCTCCGCTTCCAGCACCAGTTTATAGTAGATCGTTGGAGCAACGAATGGTAACTAGCGACTTGGAAAAGCGCCCGACATTTCCATTTTCAAGAAAGTTCTTAGGATAGATGCACGTAATTGTAGTCCTACGTTGCTGATGTCTATCTGTTGTAAAATTATAGAATATGTTTAATGCTGACGTACTGTGACCTTGTAGGTGAAGGCAAATATCCTCTGTAAAAATAAACATGGATTCCACAAACAGAGATTATGCGAAACTCACCTCGTTCTATTCCCCCAAGAAATCCACATCGCCGTAAACATCGGGATTCAGTTTGATTTCATGTTCCTTGAACGCATTTGACATACTTCCGTATAGCCGTTTAGGGGAAAACAATGCAAGCTTACCGAGTATCGTACCAAATTTGTAACTAGATTAAAAACTTTCTTGCTGAGATAACTGAGTACGTGGCCCTTAACGGAGCAAAATCTAAAGACGTAAAGGTAATTTCAGACGTGCCCAACATCTTCCTCCATTACCATACCGAAGGTTTTGATACTTCAGGACGCGTCCTATTAAACGATCCGTAATTTTATTCAGGTTATAAAATAAATTTCTTTTCTTTCCAAATTGATGCAGTACCCGCACATTATCCCATCAACCCTTTAAATACTAGGAATTCTTCTGAATGCATCACATTCAGAAGTTTCCAGTTTCTTCCAGTCTGAACTGCTAATAGTCCACTGTTTATTTCCTTTCAGCTGTAAGCCGCAGGCAAGTATCTTGCGAAAGCACTTTCCGAGAGTTAAATTTATGTTGGATGTAAACTAGTTTCTGTTTCAGAAACCCTTTTCTTATCATTGCACCCTGCGTTTTCTATCCTTTCTACTGCGGTCATCTTCACTTACTCTGCTTCCTTAATAATAAAACTACTTTTAGTGTCTGATTTCCTAACATAACTCCCTCAGCATCGCCTGGGTTAATTCGATTACATTTCATTATCCTTGTTCAACTTTTGTTGATGTTTATCATATCGCTTCTCGCCATAACGCTATCCATTCCGCTCAACTGCTCTTCCAACTCCTTTGCCATTACCGGGAGAATTACAATATCATCAGAAAACCTTAAAATTATTGTTTCATTTCTCTGAAACTTAATTTCGTTTCTAAATTTCTTAGCGGGCTTCAACATCGTAAGTCTTATTGTAATCTCGACTTACTACAATTAGATCTAAAGGTGAGGAATTGAAGAAGTTGTGACATTGCACCCTTTTCACAACTTATATTTTCCTCCTTACACCGACATACATCTTACTTTTTTGTTAATACACAAATACATCGATTATGTGCAGCACTGATTACCATAATTTGTTAACAGTGTTTCTTTTTGGGCCTACTCTCACCGCCACGTTTGCGTATTTTTGTGGTAATCCTGAAATGCTTCTTACATAGGCCACTGCATTTCACGTAGACGGAGACCCTATTGCGGTTGGTAGTGCCTAATATCTTGCTAATGCGTAAATTTTGGGCAAGTTTGTATCACTGATACTATTTTTTATTAGTTTTAGACCTTTGTCGCAAAGGTATCCTGGAAAGTAATAATTCATTTGCATTAGAATAGTGCAATTTCTCAGTGGTCTCATGAATATAACAGAGAAACATAAGAAAGAAATTAATCAAAAATATTATATTCACTCACATTAACTCGGACCGTCTGGTGATGTTAAGCAGTTGTGCGGATGCAAAGCTTTCATCAGCACAAATTTAAAGTGCATTTTCGACCAGAAGAAACTTTCTTGACAGTTGTTCGATAAGGAGAGAGGAAAGTAAACGTTTGAGGACGCTATGTCAGAAAAATAAATGTGGCAGTGATTGTTTTCGAGATAGGTTTCTGGATAGGATCTTTTGTGAAATAACCTGAGTGTAGATGGGCGTTCTCTTACTGTAGCAACACTTGTTACAGTTTCACGGTCACTTTTCCTACGATGCGGCAGCAAGGAGTCTCAGTTGTTGGGAACTGATGCTAAACACGATGGACACATTCGCGGGAAGCAGTTCTTAACACAAAACATCATCTGTGTGTCAACAGGTGCATAACTTTACACCTTTAGGACATACGAGTAGACTGGCTTTTGCTTTAGATATTAGTAGGACGTGCTGTAAAGTAATGCCTCTGAATTTCTTATGTGAAAACTCTCAAGGCTTTTTAAGTAAAATAAATCTTATTAATTATTAACATTTTCATGCTTGATATTCATATACTTATACCTCTATATAGTAACATGGCGGCGAACACATTTCTTCCAACGAGAGACCAGTTTGTTGGCACTGTCACTGTATTAATGTTTGAGTTTGTTGACGAAGCCACAACCACATCTCTGTTAGCATCGGCTCATCACTGTCAAAGTGAAGCCATCGAAAGCGTTCTTTAAGTTTCGGAAACAGATGGAAATTGGATGGAGCCAAGTCCGGACTGTACGAAGGATGATCGATAACAGTTGAACCCAAGGCTCATGTGACCTCTGGCATTGTCGTGTTGAAGGAGAGGATGCTTCATTAGGAGAACTCTAAATCAGTAAGAAATTCGATCACAGCGCACTGTTCGTCATGCTACAATTCGGAACCCCCTACAGCCAGAGGATTGCAAATAAGTAGTCATGAAGTGTAAGTAGGCTGTATAGGTTTTTTTTATTGGTAACGCCACGTAGCGCTCTGTATGAAAATCACTGGCTGTGCTGTGTGCAGTCTGTGGCTAGTTTGCATTGTTGTTGGCTATTGTAGTGTTGGGCAGTTGGCTGTTAACAGCGCGTAGCGTTGCGCAGTTGGAGGTGAGCCGCCAGCAGTGGTGGATGTGGGGAGAGAGATGGCGGAGTTTTGAGACCGGATGATCTGGACGTGTGTCCATCAGAGACAGTAAATTTTTAAGACTGGATGTCATGAACTGCTATATATTATGACTTTTGAAAAATATTAAGGTAAATACATTGTTTGTTCTCTATCAAAATCTTTCATTTGCTAACTATGCCTATCAGTAGTTAGTGCCTTCAGTAGTTTGAATCTTTTATTTAGCTGGCAGTAGTGGCGCTCGCTGTATTGCAGTAGTTCGAGTAACGAAGATTTTTGTGAGGTAAGTGATTTGTGAAAGGTATGGGTTAATGTTAGTCAGGGCCATTCTTTTGTAAGGATTTTTGAAAGTCAGATTGCGTTGCGCTAAAAATATTGTGTGTCAGTTTAGTGTTGATCAGAATAAGTAAAGAGCGAAATGTCTGAGTACGTTCAGTTTTGCTCAGCTGTTTGAAAATCAAATAACGTAAGGGGTTTACCAGCACAGTAATTCACTAATTTTTCTAAGGGGACGTTTCAGAAGAATAAAGATGTTGGATGTTAATAACATTCGTTTTATTTAAAATAGCTTTGAGAGTTGCCATATAAAAATTCGAAGGCATTACTTTTTAGTACGCCATCATATTTTCCTTTTACGAAGTTAATGAACAGTGGTCCAAATCTCCATCTGAGCGTCCTGATTTAGGTTTCCTGTTAGTTCCTTAAATTTACTAGGGCAAATGCTGCAATCTTTTCTTTGATAGGGCACAATAAATTTCCTTCCCAGCATTTCCAGTCACAGTTTCTGCTTTGTCTCTAATGAACTCGTAGCCGAAGGAACTTTTAATATTATTCCTCCCTTCCTTAATTTTCACCCAACATTGCCCATTGAATTTAAGTGCCTCACGAACGTTAACGGTGGCAGTTCATCACATTTACGAGTAATCGATTGAACCATACTGGTCAACCATAAAAAAATATTATTCAGCAAAACTCTTGAATGTGGCGAATATTTCACGTTGAAGCAATCCTAATTGATATTGGGGAAACTATTTTCTGACGCTATTTCTGCTATGCACTCAACCCTAGACACGCCAAAAAGTCTAAAAATGACTCCACTGCCTGCAGTCCTGTATTAAATCGAATATGAAAACAATCTCAAATTTTGGAATTTTTCCCGTGTCACTCAACTTTTCTAACCCTTAAATGATAATCCTCGTAACCCTCAAATGTCCAATATCCCATAAACTACCGCAAGACCTGTTTGGATGATTGGTAAATATACTTACAGCAACCTGTGTGACAACACGCAAACAAGATACCCATAAATTTATGCACCAACCTATTATTTAAGCTTTATTGTTAAACAAAATCGAAGAAGCTGTTGAATAAGAAATGGCAAAGTTTAATCATCAGATATATGTGAATAGAAAAAAACCGGAGACTGAAGAAAAACTGAAATTTTTTTAACGAGAGATCCAATGAAATCAAGTTTAACTTCAACGATGTTTAAATACTAAATATACGAAGCGGACAATAACCCACAAGAGAACCGGGTACGCAGTAACCAGAATACTCCTAATTTAATCAGTTACAACGGAACTCTGAGACTATTGGATGCCCGAATTATTCTCAGTCATGTTGTACTAAAACATCCTTAAAAGGAGCGGTAGTCAAAATAAGAACTGCGGAATGAAGTACGCGGCCATGGTAAAAACCTCACCTTTAATGAAAATAAGACGGACGGAAGATAAAACGAATGGCTAGGAAAACTAAATAAACAGACGGGCAAGAATCATAGATCTTACCTTAAGCATCCAACGTATGACGGCGAGAACAAGCAGCGACCAATGACCAGCTAAGCACTGAGTGCAGGGGCAAGTGTCAAGTTGCCAGGGAAGCGCGAAGAAGTCCAGGAAATGAGCGGCGCGGCAAGGTAAAAAATGTGAATGTCGTGTGACTAGGGCCTTCCATCAGGTAGACCGTTCGTCGGGTGCAAGTCTTTCGATTTGACGCCACTTCGGCCACTTGCGCATCGACGGGATGAAATTATGATGATGATGATGATTAGGACAAAACACAACACCCAGTCTATGAGCGGAGAAAATCTCCGACCCAGCCGGGAATCGAACCCGGGCCCTTAGTATAGACATTCTGTCGAGCTGACCACTCAGCTACCGGGGGCGGACTGCGCGGCAAGGTGAAAGACAGTAAATAATAAAACCGGAGTAAGAGTGTTGGGACATGCCCTTACATGGGTAGTGCTGTATTAAAAAAGTAATAGAAACATATGAAAGTAAAATGATAATACGCCCGCCCTGTTGGCCGTGCGAAAGGAGCGGGAAGGAGCGCAGTTATTTAACACGACATAGACTGTCAAAATTAGTAAGTAGAATTAGAAAGTACAATTCGGTGTTTTAACTCCATTTGGCTATTAAATGTACAAGGGCTTTACGGAAACTAATAACCGATGGGACGCGAAATGGTAACAAGAATGAAAGCCCGATAAAGCTTTGCACACTTGTGTCGGTCAGTGTCTCTAGTATAGCTGTCAATCGGATAACGTCACTCTTTTGAGTTCTGAGACCACAGTAAGAACGTAAAGATGCCTAGAAAATAGTGACTTCCGCCAAGTATGAGGGCCTGGTGAGAGATTTCGCGTATGTGATGCAGCCCACGTAACACAACTGACATGCGTTGCATTCTTCATGATAATTATCGCCCGCTCCCTGCAGGAGAAATGAAGGTTTTGACACAGACATTGAGCTGCAGACCAGCGTAGAGAATTGGCGAAAATTACAGGCAGCTGCCTTCTATTACGAGAGTGTTCGAAAGTTGGTACAACCCCACGGGCGACGGCTAAATCGGAGCGGCGAATATATGGAGAAGTAGCTGTTATTTGTTGCAAATAAAACATTTTTCATTTTCACAGTGATTTCCCTTTCGCGACCGATCGGTTCTTACTTTCCGAATAGCCCTCGTATATTTCCGGTATCAGTCCCTACACCGCAGAATCTCAGTTTGCTCAATTACGTTGAAACTACGACGTTTACTTTGGCGATGAAAATTATTTGACAAATTATTTATCGTATGCCTGGCCTCGCGAACCTGCGCACTTACTGCTGATTTCGAGTTCGTCAAATTTAAGTACTCACAAAACCTGATCTCAGCATTTCTAACAATTTGACCGATTTTTTGTTTAACAAGAGTGTCTTCTCATAGCTGTGGTTACCCACAATATAAAGTTTCTTGCTACAAATGGTTCAAATGCCTTTGAACACTATGGGACTTAACTTCTGAGGTCATCAGTCTCCTATAACTTAGAACTACTTAAACCTAACTAACGTAAGGACATCACACACATCCATGCCCGAGGCAGGATTCGAACCTACGGTCGCGCGGTTCCAGACTGTAGCGGCTAAAACCGCTCGGCCACCCCGGCCGGCTTTCTTGCTACGTTTTTAAAGTCTTTGTAACATCTTCTCGTGACACTAGTAAAATGAAAAGAAATTAAATCATCTTCTTAAATTTGTAAATAAATGTCATTCTCCTCTCTTGATATCTTAAACAGAAATGCAATTTAGCACGGTAATGGATATTAGTAATTGCTTCAACTTTAAGCAAATATGTTTCGCTTATTAAGTCCTTCAACAGTTAGTTCGAGTCTCAGTTTCTTGCTGAATACTTTTTTCAGCTTCATTAATAATTACGTTCCAATATTCACCTGACGCTCGTATGCGGGATGACATTGCACGGTTCTGCTGAGACCTTCACGGCTACGGTAGCGGTCCTGGGGCCCACGAATTCCTCACGGTACTTCACCCCTAGCAGCGATCCCCTACTTGTTGACAACAACTCTATAGAGATCGCAACAAGAAACTGTGGAGCTATATGTATTTTATACTACAGCAATCTTTTGTGAAAGGATGATTGGCGTATTGCCAAATGGTACTTTGTGATCTTTCAAATAGAGGTCCCGATGACACTCTATTTCGATGTACGTTAGGAATTCCGGTAGCCGTTATCTCCTTTCTTGTTAATGATACAGTTGACAATTTCCGTAAATCCACACAATGACGTTGTTTTGCATATAGGGATACGCTACCTAATAGGGAACCTACAATCAGGAGATTTCTATACACACTGGTGACCCAACACATTATGATCATCTACTTAAAAGCGTCTTTTAAACTTCTGAAAAGCAATTCAGCAGCTATTCTGGGTAACATGGATTCGGGCTAGTACTTGATAGGTTTTCAGAGGTTTGTGCCACCAGATACCGCGCACAGGTCACACATTTCCCGCAATTTACGGGCGGCTGGTTTGTGGGCGCGGAGCTGGCGCCCGATAGCATCCAAGCTATGTTTCATCGGATTCAAATCAGACACATTTGATGGCCAAGACATCAACGTGAGCTCACTATCGTGCTACTCAAACCACTGCAGCACGATTCAGGCCTTGAGGCACGGACAGTTATCCTGTTGGAAAATGACAGATGTTGAGGAAGAGATCAAGCAGGAGGGATTACTACTAACAGTCCACAGTTGCCATGGTGCCTTCTATTACTACCGCAGGTTCCAAGGAAGCCTAGGTGAATGTCCCCCATGAAATTATACTGCTACGGATGGCCTGTGTATCCGCGTCCGGCCATCCCGATTTAGGGTTTTCTTGATTTCCCTAAATCGCTTCAGGCAAATACCGGGATTTTTCCTCTGAAAGAGCATCGCCGACTTCCTTCCCACCCTCCCCTCATCGGATGGGACCGATAAACTCGCTGTTTGGTCCCCTCCCCCAAACAAGCCACCCAACCAACAGGCTTCTGTCTGTGGTGCACTGCATCTTTCGAGCAGTCGTTCGCCTGGATAACGGCGTATCTGCGCACGACCATCGACCTGATTTAACGATAAAAAGGATTTATCTAACCGGACGACACGATTCCATTGATCCACAGTCCAATCTCGATGACCCCTTGCCCACTATAATGATAACTGACGATGTTGTTGGGTCAACATGGGAACACTCAGGGGTCCTCTCCTGTGCAACACCATGTTCAGCACTGTGCGATGAACGTTGTGTTTCAAAACAGTTGTGCCGGAGTCAGCACAGTATCTGCTACAGATCGCCGCCTGTTCTGCTTTAGCGGGAGCGCAAGCCTCCGATCCCTATGTTCCGAGGTGAGGAATTCACGTCCAACTTCTTGTCGCCTACTTGTCGTTTCAGCGTTCTTCAACGGATTTCCATCGATTCTCACGACAGTAGCACTCGATCAGCCGATCAGCTTCACCGTTCCCGAGAGCCTTGCTTCCAGCCACTGGGCCACAACAATCTGGTTTTTGTCAAAGACGCTCAAGGCTGCGGATTTCCGCATTTGCACCACTTATCGTCGCTAGAATGATTCCTCATTTGTCTCTGCTCCGCTCAGATACTTTCCTTACCGCGTCACGTGTCCTCAGCGCCAGCAGGGGCAATACAGCCTCACAGTTGGCAACAATCACAATGTTTTGGCTCATAGTGTCTTTGTTCACTATCAGTTCTTCTAAACACAACTACACTACTGGGCATTAAAATTGCTACACCAAGAAGAAATGCAGATGATAAACGGGTATTCATTGGGCAAATATATTATGCTAGAACTGACATGTGATTACATTTTCACGCAGTTTGCGTGCATAGATCCTGAGAAATCAGTACGCAGAACAACCACCTCTGGCCGTTATAACGGCCTTGATACGCCTGGGCATTGAGCCAAACAGAGCTTGGCTGGCGTGTACAGGTACAGCTGCCCATGATGCAGCTTGAACACGATGCCACAGTTCATCAAGAGTAGTGACTGGCGTATTGTGACGAGCAAGTTGCTCGTACACCATTGGCCAGACGTTTTCAGTTGGTAAGAGATCTGGAGAATGTTTTGGCCAGGTCATCAGTAGAACATTTTCTCTATCCAGAAAGACCCGTACAGGACCTACGACATGCTGTCGTGCATTATCCTGCTGAAATGTATGGTTTTGCAGGGATCGAATGAAGGGTAGAACCACGGGTCGTAACACATCTGAAATGTAACGTCCACTGTTCAAAGTGCCGTCAATGCGAACAAGAGGTGACCGGGACGTGTAACCAATGGCACCCCATACCATCACTCCGGGTGACACGCCAGTATGGCGATGACGAATACACGCTTCCAACGTTCACCGCGTTGTCACCAAACACGGATGCGACCATCACGGTGCTGTAAACAGAACCTGTATTCATCTGGAAAAAATGACGTTTTGCCATTCGTGCACCCAGGTTCATCATTGAGTACAACATCGCAGGCGCCTCTCTCTGTGATGCAGCGTCAAAGGTAACCGCAGCCATGGTCTCCGAGCTGATAGTCCATGCTGGTGGAAACGTCGTCGAACTGTTCCTGTAGATGGTTGTTGTCTTGCAAACGTCCCCATCTGTTGACTCAGGGATCGAGACGTGGCTGCACGATCCGTTACAGCCATGCGGATAAGATGCCCGTCAGCTCGACTGCTAGTGATATGAGGTCGTTGGGATCCAGCACGGCGTTCCGTATTACCCTCCTGAACCCACCGATTCCATATTCTGCTAACAGTCATTGGATCTTGACCAACGCGAGCAGCAATGTCGCGATACGATAAACAGCAATCGCGATAGGCTACAATCCGACCTTTATCAAAGTCGGAAACGTAATCGTACGCATTTCTCCTCCTTACACGAGGCATCACAACAACGTTTCACCGGGCAACGCCGGTGAACTGCTGTTTGTGTATGAGAAATCGGTTGGAAACTTCCCTCATGTCAGCAAGTTGTAGGTGTCGCCACCGGCGCCAACGCTGTGTGAATGCTCTGAAAAGCTAATCATTTGCATATCACAGCTTCTTCCTCCTATCGCTTAAATTTCGCGTCTGTAGGTCGTCATCTTCGTGGTGTAGCAATTTTAAAGTCCAGTAGTGTATTTTTCTTCGAATCTTCTTGCAGATATCCAAATAACGATCGCAAGTGAATCGCTGTGAGAGAGTATCAATGAGGAAGCATTTTTGACATAGATTTGTCGCATAAATCCACAGAATACAGTCTCTCATTCGTAGTTCCAAAATTTTTAACGACGCTGTGCCAGAAATCCTTTCCAACTGATCTACCACTGTTGCAGAGCATCGAGTGTCGTCGGAGAAAAGACCACGCACGCTGCTGGCTGCTCGACCGCAGTGAGGAAGCTCCTCGGAGAGGGTCCACGGCTGAGACTGGAGCCACGCGCCGTGCCGCCGCTCCAGAAGAAACGCGCCGCCGCCGGCGCTGCCTCTGGCTCCAGTTCCAGCGCGGGCAGAGGCGCGGCGCCGCTGAATATTCATGGCGGCCGCTCTCCAAGTGACGGAGAATAATTGCCGTGATTTAATTTTGCGCGTAACCCCGCCTCCGCCCCCGCCCCCGCCTCCGCGGCGCGTCGCCTGCGGCCACTGGACGGGCGGCCGCGTCTCCTCTGGCAGTTACGTCCAATTTCAGCGCCGTCTAACGTTCTCCAGAAAGAAGCGCGCAAGAAACTTCGCGCGGAGGCGGCGCCGCGCGGCCCTAAATAAGCATTCGTCGTCTTTTCCAGAGAAAACCTGGACAGGCAACTTTTCCAGCTGCGCTCGTCGCACAGTTTCTCTCTTCCTGCCGCTCCTAATTACTACTTCAGGTAGCTCTCGGATGCATATCACTGCCCTTTTCCCTTAAAAAGTTAGAAGTGGCAGCAGAGGATAACGTAATGAATTGTACAGCGTTAGTCACAAGTACCTCCGCAGTTCTAGCAGACGACAACGTGAGAAACTACATGACATCCACGAACATGAGACATGAAATAATAAGTGCTACTGACAGGGGATGTCAAATTGATTCCATATTTTTAGATATCCAGAAAGCCTTCGACACCGTTCCTCACAAGCGTCATCTAATCAAACTGCGTACCTAGGGAGTATCGCCTCAGTTGTGCGACTGGATTCGTGATTTCCTGTCAGAAAGGTCACAGTTCGTAGCAATAGACGGAAAGGCATCGAGTAAAAACAGAAGCAATATACGGCGTTCCGCAAGGAAGTATTATAGGCCCTCTGTTTCTTCCTGATCTATATTAACGACATAAGAGACAATCTGAGTAGCCGTCTTAGATTGTTTCCAGATGATGTTGTCATTTACCGTCTTGTAAAGTCATCATATGATCAAAACGACTTGCAGAATGATTTAGATAAGATATCTGTAAGGTGCGAAAAGTGGCAATTGACACTGAATAAAGAAAAGTGCGAAGTTATTCACACGAGTACTAAAAGAAATCAGATAAATTTCGATTACGCGATGAGTCACACAAATCTGAGGGCTGTAAATTCAACTAAATACTTAGAGATTACAATTACAAATAACCTAAATTGGATCGATCACATAGATAATATTGTGGGTAGAGCAAACCAAAGACTGCGATCCATTGGCAGAACACTTAGGGGTGCAACAGGTCTACCAAAGCGACTGCTTACACAACGCCAGTCCGCCCTATTCTGGAGTACTGCTGTGCAGTATGGGATCCGCATCAGGTGGGACTGATGGATGACATCGAAAAAGTACAAAAAGGGCAGCTCGTTTTGTATTCTCGCGAAATAGGGGAGATAGTGATACGTGAATTGGAGTGTCAACCATTGAAACTAAGGCATTTTTCGTTGCGACGGGATCTTCTCACGAAATTTCAATCACCAGTTTTCTCCTCCGATTGCGAAAACATTCTGTTGGCACCCACCTACATAGGGAGAAACGATCATCACGATAACATAAGTGAAATCAGGGCTCGCACGGAAAAATTTAAGTGCTCGTTTTTCCCGCGAGCCGTTCGAGAGTGGAACGGTAGAGAGACAGCGTGAAGGTGGTTCACTGAACCCTCTGCTAGGCACTTTATTGTGAGTAGCAGAGTAATCACGTAGATGTATATGTAGATGAGATCAACGGAGAAGGCATCTTTGGAAGTTTCGATTGGTAATACGCTCCGTGGCATAGTAGCACAGCGAACCACTAGAGGGAAGACGTGTCAGTACTTGTGGACAAATTATCCACTCCGTATAGTCGCATCGAATTACACGCTCCAGATATATTTATGTAACCTCCTAGAAAAAACGTGTAGGAAGAATGTCAATGAGGTTCTGGAAGGTTCGACAGGAATGTGGAGTCGTGCCGAGTCGAGTGCCGTGGCGAACTGCTTTATATTTCTCGGTTGTGTATCCATGGCGCGTACGCCCCGATCGAGGTGGCTCACAGATTCTTGGTTGGGTTCAAATCCGGGGACTGTGATCAGGGAAATTTGGCAATTTCATTTTGGTCCTCTTCGAAGCACGCACGCACAATGCGGACTGTGTGACGCCTTGCATTGTCCTTCTTGTAGATGTCATCGTGCCAAGGAAAAACAAACTGTTTGTACGGATGGACATGATTTCCATGGATAGACTTGTGTGATCTATTGCGCCTTCTAGAACGACAAGGTCAACCACAGTATGCCACAAAAACATTCCCCAGACCACAACACTCCCTTCTCTGATCAGGACCCTTCCGACGATTGTTGTCGGGCGTTTGCTTCCAGACGTTTCACGCTGAAAACTCCAACGGCCATTGTCCGATGGAGCATAAGGTTTGCTTCATCGGGAAACTCCACTCAGTGTACGTCCAGTTACGGTATTGGCGTGGAAATTCCAGCCTTCGTTGCCGATGAACCGCAGTCTGCATGGATGAATGAGCCAGGTGCCTTCAGCAAATGTCCACATGCAGCAACGGTCGCTGAGGAGAGACCATTTGCAGCCCATTGGATCATCAGGACTGTCCTTTGCTCAACAGTTGTACCCTTGGTATCTCCGCAGCCGCCATTTACCACTGTCATCTACGGTTCGTGGTGCCCTATAGCTGCCTCGGCACCTGTTTCGGACAGCGCTATTTTGCCATTCGCGGTATACAGCAACCACGCCGGCACGCGAACTGTTTATAGACTTAGCTGTTTCGGATATGCTTCCACCCTTGGCCTGAAAGCCAAAGATTATGTCCTCCTGCACCAGAGATAAATCGCTTAGTTTCCGCATTACGACAACGACTGCACTGTTTTCCGCGAAGCGTGACGTGTTTTGTATACGCTCCACTGTTAGTACTGCCACTTGCTGCATACGAGTGGCTATTGCACGTTGACTTCGAACATATGTGGCGGTCACCTGACCTGCAGTTGGCAGAAATGTTGAAATATGGACTTCACAAAAGAAAAAAAACAAAGAAAATGTAGTGGCCTATGATTACAATACTAATTAGTCACAGTCGTAATCGGTTAACTCATACAAATACCTGGGTGTAACACTTTGTAGGGATAAAATATGGAATGAGTACATACACTGACTCATGGGTAAAGGAGTTCGGTTTATTGGTAGAAAACTGGTGAAATTCCATCAACCTACAAGGGAGGTTGCTTACAAATCACTCGTGCGACCCATCCAAGGATACTGCTCTAGTGTGTGGGAGCCGTTCCAAATAGGACATGGGGTACTCAACGTATACCAAGAAGGGAAGCATGAGTGGTCACATAGGATGAACTTCGCCACTTCACAAATCGTCGCCCATATTGACAATATGTGTGACACTTACAAACATGGAGAGCGGCACGCTTTGTTTTCATTATGTGTTGTAGTTTTCGCGCATTCTCTCCTGGAAGACCACAGGCACTTATCTACACCTCTGTTCACAAGCGCGCCCGGACAATAAATAGGTCATCCGCGGAGACGTCACGATTACCATGTAACACCGCCTGTAGCATTGGTAACGGCCTCAGTTCGTCGCGGAGGAGATTCCACAAGATTCTTCAGATATTTCGTGCAAGATTTGAAGACAATTGATGACCTGATCCTGAGTACTGACGGAAATTGGTTGTTTTAATGAAGTTCAAGCACAGGTCATCAGGTAGTTGAGTAACTAATGTGATCGTAAGCAACTTTTTGGGTAATGCAAGGTGATGGATTGAGTATTATCCTAAAACTTAGCTCATAATCCGCTGTTTTGTGTATTGATCATTGACTGCCAGTGAGAGAATCTCTCCATTGATGTAGTTAATTACAGGAGAACGGCTGGACGATAACGTGCCACTCATCTGAGAGCGTGCTGAATCATATTATACTATATACAGTTGAAAGTACACTACGTTGCCAATGCGGTCTTCAGTACGAAGACTGGTTTGATGGAGCTCTCCACGCTATTCTATTCTGTGCACATCTCTGCATCTCCGAGTAGCTAATGTAACCTACGTCCTTTTAAATCTCCATACTGTATTCTAATCTTGGTCTCCCTCTACGATTATTATCCCACACACTTCCTTTCAGTACTACACTGGTAATCCCTTCATGCCTGAGAGTATGTTCTGTCAACCGATATCATCTTTTAATCAAGTTGTGGCACATATTTCTCGTCTATCCAGTTGTATTGAGTATCTCGACATTAGTTATGTGATCTACCCATCTAATCCTCAGTATCACATGTCCAAAGCTTCTATCCTCTTCTTGTCTAAACTATTTATAGTCCATATTCCACTTCCACACATGGTTACACTCCAGACGAATACCTTCAGAAAACATCTTCGACTCTTTGAAATAGGTCTCATCCACTCCAAGCTCTTTGCTTTCCATGTTCCGAGAAGCGGTTGTATGGGCCAAAGCTTTAAAAAATAGATAAATAAATAAAAGTTCGATGAGCCATGGGCTGTAAAATGTGCACCCTAAGAGCTAAGAGAGCCTTTTAGCCTTTGATACTTCGAAATACATCTCATGTGCTGCAAGATTTTTGCTTTCGATACCTTTGGAGGATGTAATACGAACCAACACAAGAAAAATTGTCGAGTAAACATGAGCTGTAAAATGCATGCCTGAAGAGGTATGAGCACTTGTCCATCTTGGCTACCGTGAAACACGTTTCACTTCTTGAACATGTGCTAGTGGCTCGTGAAGTACCCATTTTAAAGCGGACGTTTACCAGACATTTATTTCCAATTTGGTCGTACTACCACCTCTGAAACTTGCGTGCCCTACAATCTAAGCAGCAACAATACCGGTGTATGTAGTCCACTCTCAGAGGTATAAGAAAGATTTTAGCTTTTAACTTTCGACATGGTCGTTTCAGTACCAAAGTCCCTTACTTTAAATTGATGCATTTCCCCTTCTGCATTATGCCTGAAACTTCGAATATACATGGTGATTCGAAATTCCTGTTACAGGCTTGTAGGGGTTGAAGAGGGGACTTAGTAGATGAAGTTTTGATGAGGAACTCTTGTCTGGAAATCTACCATTTGGATGTAAAATAAGTCTGGAGATCGGTTAAGTTTCAAATCTTGTATTTCAAGGAACGCAGAACGCACACGAGCTGAGAAGAGGACCCCGTCGGCAGCCCATGTTGTAATTATGACGTCAGATAGCACCTTCGCCTGATTACAACAACGGCTGCGAGAATTTAGTACGACCAAAACTGGGAGTGTTGCGTGTGGCACTTCCGGACGCACTACACTCTCGACTTTGAAGAGAACGTTCATCGTCACATAGAAGAGAACCCGAGGACAAGTACTCGAAACGTTGTCCACGCCATGTGCTCCTAAAGAGTCAGAGCTCATTTTCTCCGCTGTGTGCGTGCCACGGAGCGGAAGACTTGAAAGTGACCCTATCCTCAACCTGATCTTACATCCAAACGCCACATTTCAGGACATGTGTACCTTATCAACACTTCATATACTAAGACCTTTCTACAAACTCTAGAAGCCTGTAATAGCAATTTTGAATCGCCCTGTACATATAGCGTAATTCAGCTGCCCCTGCGGGCCGGTGTGGGCGAGCGGTTCTAGGCGCTTCAGTCTGGGACCGCGCTGCCTGCCTCGGGCATGGATGTGTGTGATGTCCTTAGGTTAGTTAGGTTTAAGTAGTTCTAAGTCTATGGGACTGATGACCTCAGATGTTAAGTCCCATAGTGCTTAGAGCCATTTGAACCATCAGCTGCCCCCCACGATGCCGTCTAGAGCAACCTGCATTTCGATGTGCAGTCTTCAAAAACCACGCATGAGATTTTCATATTCTCTCGCACTGTTAGTCCTACAAAATAAATTAACAGTACCTTTTTTGAAGAAAATTTAATGTAGTTAAATTTTGTTCGGGGATATGTTTTCGCTAGAGGACGTAGTTTCTGAGTTATTCGAGAAAAACGTACAAAAATGACCTTCAGACCCACTGCCTCACTCAGGATTTCTAGTACGTTGCTCATGGCCCTCCGTTCCGTCATTACACAAAAGTTCGCGATTGCACGAATTATTTCCCTCACTCAACCTTCCTTGGTCTTGAATAACTGACCTTACTACGTCACCAGCTTAGTCGAGCACTTACTAACTGTAAAATTCACGTTCGCATAAATTTTACCTAACAATTTTGTGAACTTTAACAGCATAAAATACACGGTAACATCGCTGTATTCGTCGGACCTTCTGACTTCAGAACTACTGTGCCTGTAAGGTTTAAGCTTCGATCTAATAGTCAACGTAATTACTTTTAGGGTAACGTTTACGAAAGTCGTTTTCCTTTGATTCCCCTCATGGGGACGTGTTAAATAATTATTTAAGAAAGAGCCAACAACTGCTAGTGGCGTAATAGTACAAACAACAGAGAGCAAAAAAGGTAAGATACCGGGAAAGTTCCTGTACTCGGATATTTTTATGCTGTGGTTGGAGGAAGTGTGATGAGTAACACACAAGAAATCCTGACGGATGGTGGCTGAATGCGGGAGTGGAGTTTGAAGCTCTCTTTTGTACGTTTTTCCTGAATAGCTTGAGAACAACGGCCTCTAGCGAAAACGTATCTCAGCACAAAAGTTAGCTACATTAAATTCCCTACAAAAGAGTAACTGTTTATTTTTCTGTAGGACTAATTGTCTTCGCGTAGCGAGCGAGAGAACACGACAATCTCGCGCGTAAGTTTTGAAGGTTAGTCATAACATTGCGGGTTGCATAAAACAGCGTCGACAGAGACAACTGAATCACAATGTACGTATACAGGGGTGGTCAGAAACAGTCTGAAAAACGTGTAACAATGGTGCAGTGTAGTGTGGGCTGAGAAATAATTGTGAAGAGAAAATTCAATACGTTGCACCTTTTCCGAGTTATTTAGCAATGAAGCTAACCGACCAGGCCGTAGGGCGCACAAATTCAAGAGACTCGACACACACAATTAATGGAAGTTGTTCTCACAGGGTGGATAGTAGCTCATGAGACTGTTCAAGCTTTGGCTGGATTGTGTCGCTCTCTTGAACGGTTTTAGGAACCACACGAAGACGTCTCTGACGCAACGGCGTAGCTGGCTAATTTGGACGCTAATAAAATCGGAAACAACGTAACGTGTCGAACGTTTTCCTGAACTTTTTTTTCACAAACTACCCTGTAACACCATTACAATACTATTACAAGCTTTCCAGAGTGTTTGCGACCACACCATGTTATATACGGGGTGAGGCAGCTAAGTTCGATACCCCATGTATCTCCCTAACCGTAATAGATACAAAGATGCCCTTTTGACAGCGAATGCAGGGACAGAAAGTACCTGAATACATCACTTTTCATGTTTGTGCTATTTTTTATTACAGAGATATGAGGCCATCTTTGTTTTTTTTTTTTTTTTTAAATGGAACCCTATGTTAAATTTTAGCCTAAAATGATGAGCTTAAAAAGACGGTTTCAAATGTGTGTACATCATAATAGATAGGCGAATAGTTTTTGAGACACAGATATGTTCTCGTATCGTGTTCGTCCTTCGAAGCGGCGTTGTCCAGTGCGACCCTTCCTGTTGTTTAGAGTACACGGTAAAAGTCACGAGTCCGTCCTTACACAAACACGCCCATTTACCCAACAATAGTAACACATACTGCAATATTTTGCGCAAAAATTAACTGATGATGTAGCGCAATTATTATTCAGTTATTTGACAAACTGTGATACCAAAATAGTAGACAACATACAATATTAAAATACTACAAGATGTTAATACATTTTAAGTAACAGAAATACAAACGTAAATGAGGAAGCTATTATTGGTCACAATTATTTCGTATTTGTTTTTTATTTGAAAATATTTGCTATGGATTACAATACGAAACAAATACACACAAAGTTGCAAAATACATACTGCACATGATATAAAACTTTACTGAAGCATGTGCTCAAAATGCTTCCCCTCTGCTGCAATGCACATTTGTAGTCAGCGTTCGAATGATTTGTGAACGGCTGCGAGGGTGTCACGTGAGATATCAGCGCACCTTCGCTTCGGTGATACGTTGCTTCATATCGTCTGGCGTAGTTGGTATTCGAGCATACCCTCTATATTTCATTGCTCCCCTCCGAAAAAATTCAGGAGGGGTCAAATCAGGAGACCGGTCTGGCCACTTCACTTCAGCTCGTCGTCCTATCCAACAATCCGGGAACTTTTCATTTAACAGCTCTGTAGCCCCACGGGAAGAGTGAGCAGGACAGCCGTCATGTTGGAACCACATGCACTGACGCGCAGTTCGTGGTACCTCCTCCAGCAAAATGAGCAGAACGTTTCGCAGGAACTGTGTATAGTTATTGCCATTTAGTATACCCGGAATGACGTACGGCCCCACAATGACATTTCCGACGATGCCGCACCACACGTTAACACTCCACGGTTGCTGATGCTGTACCTGTCGAACCCAATGAGGGTTCTCTATTGACCAGTTATACATATTATGCAAATTCACATTACCGTGGTTGGTGAAAATCGGGATCATGTTGTAGGCGCTGCAGAGCAAACCGACAAAATTCCTGGGGCCGTTCGAAATCCACACCGGACAGTGCTTGATGTAATGAGAGGTGAATCGGGTGAAATCTATGCCGGTGCAATATGCGTAGAATATTTCTCTGACTTCTACCACATTCCGAGGCGATACGTCGCGACGATACAGTAGGGTCGTTATGCGCCAACGCTAGGACGCCCTCTTCATGTACCTCGTCAGTTGCAGTTTTCTGCCTTGTCCTCTGTAATGCGTTTCATGATCCCGATTCAAGTAGTTTCTTGCAAATACGTGCAAGAAGCTGGCGCGTGGGACGCTCTCTATCAGGATACAGCTCTCCATACCGCTTTATTGCTCTAACAGCATTTCTTCTACTTTCATCGTACACTAGAAGCATATCTAACTTTTCTTTATTTGGTGTACTTCTGTTCCAAGAAACTATGACGGAAATGCGATGTCTCAATACCCCAGAAGCACATTTATACACTTCTCTCCAGCTACCTCGTGCGTTACCTTGCGGCGTTATCAAGAAGCAGGATTCCGCGTCCGGCCATCCTGATTTAGGTTTTCCGTGATTTCCCTAAATCACCCCAGGCAAATGCGGGGATGGTTCCTCTGAAAGGGCACGGACAACTTCCTTCCCTAATCCGATGAGACCGATGACCACGCTGTCTGGTCTCCTCCCCCAAACCAACCAACCAAGAAGCAGGACAACAAAGCCTTCCCTCTTAAGTTCCTCAGTGGTCAACAGGAAAAGTCGCATTGAACATCGCCGCTTCGAAGGACGAATACGATACGGGAACATATCTTTGTCTCAAAAACTATTCGTTTAAATATTATGATATACACATATTTGAAACCGTCATTTTAAGCCAATCATGTTACGCCAAAATTTAACATAGGGTTCCATTTAAAAAAACCAATGGGGCCTCATATCTCTGTAATGAAAAGTAGCACAAACGTGAAATGTGATGTATTCAAGTAGCAATTCACTGTCCAAACGGCACATTTGTACCTATTACGGATGGGGAGATACAAGGGGTGTTACGACTTAGCTGCCTCACCCTGTATATGGGGTGGTCACAGACAGTCTGGAAAGCTTGTAATGGTGTTACAGGGTAGTTCGTTCCAAAAGATAATTATTCAGGAAGAATATATATATCCTAAAAAGATAATATTCAGGAAGAATATATACATCCCAGAAATGTTGCGACAAATCTTTTGGGCTGTAGAGCGTGTGCTGTGGACAGGAATAGTGGAGAGGAGCCCATGTGCGGACAAGTCATCCAACGACACTACAAAACGTCGAAGTTACAGGGGCCAGCGTCTGCCTTTAGGCCACCCCTTCGGCAGCAAACGCGACTCTGTACGCTGACAGACCATAGGCGAAACGTCTCTAACTGTTGTCTGTTATTCACTGATGGCGACTGATTGCCATGATCGCCCGTGGAGAAGGTGGAACTAACTGCTGCGTAGAAAGGCCTTGTCTCTTATAAATGCAATGTTCTGCTGCCTCGATGGACGACTGTTTTGGACTCGTATTTTCATCTGAAATTTATTTTTCTCCTGGAACCCTCTAAAATCACCATTGTTTTTCGGTATACAGCAGAAAAATAAACTACAGACGGAAATCTGTGTCCGAAACCATCATCCACCAAGGCAACAGAGCATCACATTCGTAGAAAACAAGGCAAATGCACGCAGCAACTAGCTCCATCTACTCCACTGGCGATCTTGGCAATTAGTCACGATCACTGAATAACGAACACCTTTACGAAACTTTCCGTCTACCGTTCATAAGCGTGCAAAGTCACTTTCACGTTTTCACATTTGACACCAGAGTGGTTGTCTAGCGGCAGGTACTAGAGTCTACTATCTAGAAGCTCTGTAGCACATACATCACTGCCTCTTTATTTACTGAAATGGCATGTGTTTGGGCCAACTACTCCGGGGAGTGTTGCAGTGACCATTTCATTTTTTTTGTATCATCCATGTGATTTTTTGTAGCAATAGAAGGAACAGAACAGGTTATAAAAGCACTGATAAGTAGTCCAACGGCAGAATTATAGCGACGTAGCTCCCATAGCAATTGCATTAGTCTACAATATCAACAAAATCGCGAACGCAAAACTCGTTACACTCTATGCCCTTTGTTTACGTCGTTGCATGCGCAGGCTAATATGGATCAGGATTCATAGTATTTATGATCTCTCGGACATGAATTAGGGCTGATAATAACGAGCACAATTAGCCTACATAGAAAAATTGAACTTAACGTTAATGCCAATGCAGCTATGGAAACGGAATCGTCAAGAATCTACAAAGCAACAAGTTTGTAAACTAAATTAAGAAAAGAAAAGAAAAGCTATTTTTGAGTTGATTTTTCATGTCTGGCATGTATTATGCACATGAAATTCCAGTCCTTCGTAAGTTACTCACGTTAATATGCCTGTATACAGCTTGAATTTTTTGTCTTGAGACAACGATATATATCGAAAACTACGCACTGCATTGCAAAAGTCGGGAAAATATGAGTGCAATATTTTTAAAAATGCTTTCCCGAGATACCAATGAGACCCATCCTACCCTATCACCGGGGTACTGGGTCGGGTAACTCCGAAATCTTAAATAAAAATATCTCATTTTTATTGTAGATTCTTGTTCTGCGGGATAAAAAGACGTAACTTTTGTCTGTAATACTTTTGTCGTCTCGCAATAGATAATGCTGTTATCGACAAATAACACAATTGAGCTCCGAAACGGTATCACATTGAGAAAAATGCATTGGCTCAAAAACACAAAAGGACGTCTGTTGAAAACGTCTCAGTGTTTTGAAATTTTCTCCGTGCAGCTGTTTTGCACCATTCATTCATTATTTGACTTTCTCTCATTGTGTCGATGTTGTCCCCCATTCCTTAAATTTCTTGAAATTAGTGAATATTAAATTTTTTTACCTGAGATACTTCGCAATTGTATTTAACGTGAGCAACGTTTCGTCTTTGTTCGAGTCCACAACTCACTTAGAAAACATAACAAGCAAATTCAACTTTTCTCAGTCACCTGTGTTTGCAAGTGGCTTATCTCATTGCTTTTCCAATCATTAAATAGCACGCCATACGTTAATGATAGTGTGTAGTGTATTCTGTTTTGTGTAATGATAACCTCCAGTCGATATTTTAAAGCTGATGGACGAGGAATCTATAAAGCACTTAGCTAAAATATTTTCAAATTGATTTCACAGTCGAACGTTACCAAGAGATTGGAATAAATCAAAATAATCCTTATACATAAGAAACTATCACCCTACCAGCGCTCCATTCATACCGGATGAAGCCATCGTTAGAATTTGGACTATCTGATTAAGTGCTACACTTGACCTGTCTAAACTCACTGAGCAAACTGCGTCCCATACAGGATTTAGTAAAACTGACCATATTGTCACTCTGCGTCAGTTACTACAACAGATGAGCACCATCCACCTTTGTGCCTTGCATTCACAGATTCTGAGACGGAAACCTAATTAATGAGTTAGCCGGTTGCGCTTGCGGCTCCAACACAACAAGGAGTAGAACAAGGCTATATGAAAAACTTATATATTAAATACAAAACTTCCACAGGTTTCGAGAATGTTGTTGAAGAAACCAACGAATTTCCCATTGAAAAGGAAAACAAGGAGACTATGCTTCCAAAACTATTTTCAGCAGTCCTAGAAAAAACATTGTCTAAACTGAGCTTGAAAACAAACGGAATCCAAGTTCTGGAATAGAGATGAAATAACTTCAGATTTTTTGACAATTTTGTTTTCTTTGCAAATAATATGGAAGTCCTTCATATATTAGTTAGCGAACTTGGCTCAATCTGCTCTAAAGTTGGTTTACAGATGAACGACAATAAAATCAAGGCCATAATAAATTAATAAACACCGGAGGGAAATATGAGTGTATGTACTGGAACTACAAGAGTGCAAAAGGTCACAGAATATGTCTATTTGGTTCAACTTGTAAATGTGGTAAGCAACTTAAAACCAGAATTATTTCGAAGTATTAAACTGAGTTCGCAACCTTTCGGGAAATATTCTGCAGTTTTCAAGTCGAACATATCAGCTGAGCTGAAGAAAACTGTTTCCGACGAATGTATACTACCAACAATAATTTATTGGCGTGAGACATATTCATGAAGAGAGTTTATTGTCGGGAAACTCCAAAGAGAAATGGAAACATCAACGTTGGCCTAAACGAAAAAAGACAGGAAGGAAGCAGCAGATATTAGACGCACATCAAGGGCCAGTGATCTAAAGGAAAAAGTAAATAGCCTATAATGGCAATGGGCGGACATGTCGCTTCAAGGAAATATAACAGATGGTCAATACATGTCTACACAACCAAGTGATGGAACTGGCTGATTATTATGTCGACGATATGGATGGTCTTGTAAAGACATGTGGTTCGTTGAATAGGACTTTGAGGTGAACATGAGAATTCGTATTAATTAGTTCACGATATCTTAAGAGTGAATCGAACTTTGGATTCTTACAAACCTATTTTTCACTCTCTTTACCATTGTTCAAGTGAAACTTTCACGTGTTCCATATATCCATACATAACTTGAGAAGTGCCTCCTTAGGTGTAATACATTAGCATTAGTAGGATTAAAGCTCTCAGAAAATGAGCTACCTTCAACATTAATGAAATTTTTATTTTAAATGAAACTTACAGCTGTTCAGGTGAGTTCGTATTGCTGTTGAACCTTAAGACAAGTGCTTGTGGAGGCGGAGGCTTTAAGATAAAAATCTGCTATCACACTACATCACATGTTTTCAGTTTATTGTACGTTGTAGGACAGATAGTGCAAAATCACTTGCAGCCCACGAATTACATCTATAAGGTACTGTCCATAGTTATGTTCAGCGAGCATCTGTATGGGGTCTGTTCTACATAGTTTGTCCCAAGGCCGTTAGGACTATGGCTACAACAAATAAAACTCGTGTATTATGTTCACAAAATCATCGTTTTTATTGAAAATAGTACTACCTGAATCAAAACACAGCTGAAGACCTTTTAAAAGTATTTTCAAACACTAACTGCAGTCTTCTTTAGAAGTTGCATTTAGTATTGCAGTAAGATTTTCTTGGATGTCCTTAACTGGATCATAAAGGCGTCCTGTCATCGACAACTTCAATTTGGGGTATAGCCAGAAGTCGACTGGAGCCAAATCCGGCGAATACGGTGGGTGATCTAGGACTGTGATCCATTTTCTTGCTGAAATTCGTGCACAGTCATCTCTTTATGGGCTGGGGTGTCGTCATGGAGGAGCAACCTGGAACCTGGCTCTCGTTATTTGGGTTAAACCAGGCAAATTCTCGCACACAAACGCTGCAGGAACCAAAAAACCTGCTTCCTCACTGCTCCATTGATATTTTCTAACGAATGCCCGACACATACAGTTATATTTATGGCCAGGAAGCCTGCTCCAGTAATGGTTGACTTTCTACACAGCTCTTTTTAATGTTTAAGGATTCTAACGAAGCAGCTCGCCTCGAGATAGCATGGCACTTTAGAATTTCACATAAGCAGTCCTAATAGTACTGGGACACACTTGTAATGATTTTGTTCCGGTTTTGAATAAATGTTGTTAAATACCTCTTTGATTATCTCGATACACTGTCTGAAAGTTCGTGCAACTACTAAACCTGAAAATGAAGTTAGGTTGCGTTTATTCACATACAGGTGCCATTTTCTATAAAGTGGTGATGTTCCAAGGCATTAAAAACCAGTGTCATATTCTTTTGAAATCTTACAAGTTGAAGTATAAGGTAGTTGGACTTGCAATAAAAGTCATCGAGCTCGGGACCCCCACAACTGAATTATCAAACTGACAAGAATTTTGAGAGGTGCAATACCCGAAGACATAGTAGCAACAAAGGTTTACTTTATTCGGTCGAACGGAAGAGAAGGAAAGCCAATAAATCAGGAAATCAGGATGACGCCCGCGACTTCAATAAACAGGGACATCGGTTTGTACTAGAAGCAAAATCTTCAGCATTAAACGATTTTTGTTTCCTGTTGAGAGAATAAGAAATGTATGAGTCTCCATTATCTTTTGTAATGACCGCAGTATTATTTCGAGTTAATCGATTTTTCTTGTTAATCGTTTCGTGTTTAAGATTTTTCACTGTTTTGTAAACTGAAGATGGAGGAAGAAGGAAGGAAATGAAAAGAAAGGAATTGATGATACCAGCTTAGTCGGGAGTTAAATGCGGAATGAGGGGCGATGAGTAAAACTGTGTGCCAGACCAGGACTCGAACCCAGGCTCTCCTGCCTACTAGTCAGTTACGATAAGCTGTGCGCCACCTGAACACAGTGTTAAATGCAAATGCATGGAATGTCTCGGCACGATCTTCGGCTGACTCTCATTCCCATCTGGAGCCACCACTTATATGTAGACCCCGTCAAGGTACTCCGTACTCGCTAATTTTTGATTCCCGGTGAAGGTCGAACGTAGAAGTGTGTCTGCACCGATGTTTGTCGATTTATAGCCTATCGAGGCACCACATATTCGTAATTTTTTCAGTGTACTTTATTTTCTTTTTCCCTGTTATTTTAGCGAAAGCTAATATTGAATACTGAAGTTCCTGAAACTGAATAAAAGTCACGATTGTATACCTCTTCTTATTTGGCGGTAGTCCGCGATTTAAAGTCTAATCTTTTTTTTTTTTTTTTTTTGCCCTCTGTGTCGCTTTGTATTTTGAGGAAGGGAGAGTTTACAGTGTGACGATGTTCCAACAACCCCAGTGGTTTACCATTTTATTAGCTCTCCAGCTTCCATCCCCCCCCCCCTCCTGGCTCCCCTCCTCCCTCGCTCCACCCTCTGCCCGACCCAGAGGTCAGTGCTCGCGCGGACCTACGAGTCCTCCGCGGGGGAAATGAACGCCACGCCGTCGCAGCACACGGGACTTGGGGGAGGCGATGGGGGTGGGGCCCGCCAGCTGTCGTGGGCGGCGCGCTTTTTAGCGGGGGCGGCGGGCCGGCCACGGCAGCGCCCTTTCATCGCGGCGCCACTGAGGCGTGCGCCGACTGTTCCTTCTGGAAGTTTATTCCGGGACAAGTTCTCATCCGCCAGCGGCCGGCGGTGGAGAGCGAGAGGCGGGCAGGGGGAGTGGAGAGGGAGAAGAAATATCAGATGTGAGTCGCTGGCCAGGGCTGGCCGATCTATAAAAGTGTATGAGTCTCCTCGAGTCAATATTGACTCCGGAGGCTACCCGAGCGGAAACCACTGTCACCAATTCCATCCCCGTAATTGAATCTTTCCGCAACAAATTCTTGCCGCTATTGTTTTAGACAATACTTCAGCTCTCCGGCCGCAGATGTTGCAAGCATTCGGATGACGCGATCTTGGTTTAGATACGTTCAAACAGAACGGCATGGAGGATAAGATAATCTTTTCTCCTGCCACTGAGTAGCGAAGTCATTGTACATAGAACTGCATATCCTTTTCCTTACCCTGATCAGTACTTATATAGCACATATGCTACATCTAGCTTTTATCTTTTTCTAACTTACCCAGTTATCTAATATCGCTGTGACTGACTGTAGCGTGTACTTTACGATATGTGCTATATGCTCATCACTTGTTTTAGTTTCCGTCAGCTCCCAGTAGCCTCTAAGCATCGCGGGACACAAAGATATTCAGCATCTTTGGCCGGAATTGAAATGTATTGTCCACTGCGTGCTAGAGAAGTAGTTGACTGGCAAAAATATAGGGGAGGGAAAGGATCCACCTCGGTACAACAAACATATTAGGAAGTTGCTGAGAAAGCACAGAATTTTGCACAGTCGTTTTAAACGTAGTCACTGCCCCACTTACAATCAGACATTATGCAAAATGAAAGCAGCTGTCAAAAGGTCAATGAGAGATTCTTTCAACGAATGTGAAAGCAATGTTTTATCTGCAAATTCTAAAAACAATCTAAAAAAATTTTGGTCGTACATAAGATCTACGAACGCTACAAATAATTCAATACCTTCTCTTGGACTAATGACCTCAGAAGTTGAGTCCCTTAGTGCTCAGAGCCAATTTGAACCTTCTCTTGCTGACAGTACGGGTAATGTAACGGATGATGATAAACAGAAAGCCGAAATTTTAAACATAGCTTTCAAAAACTCGTTTACGGAAGAGGGCTACAGCACCATTCCCCCTTTCAATTATCGAACAAACGCAAGGATGGCTGACATAGTGTTTAGTGTACCTGGGATTGTAAAACAGTTAAGATCCTTAGACGCCAGGAAGCCATCTGGCCCAGACGGTATCCCCGTAAGATTATATGTTGACAATGCTACAAATATAGCACCGTTCGTATCCATCGTCTATCAGAGGTCATTGGAACAGCGGAAAGTTCTACGGGACTGGAAGAAGACCAAGGTCATAGAAATCTATAAAAAGTGTAGAAAATCGGATGCACATTATTACCAGCCAATTTCACTGACATCGACTTGTTGTAAACTCACTTTTCTAAACTCTGAGAAGCTCATCTGCAGAAACCAGCACGGTTTTAGGAAACAGTGGTCATTCGAGGCACAGATGTCCCTATTTGTGCGTAATATACAACAGGCTCTAGGTACCGGCTCCCAGGTTGATGCCATATTTCTCGACTTTCGGAAGGCGTTCGACTCAGTTCCGCAGTGTCGCTTGCGCCAAAACGTGCGCGCTTACGGTCTATCCGATCACATATGCGGTTGGATAGAAAGTTTTCTAACAGAGAGCAGTATGTCGTCCTGAATGGGATGACTTCAACAGAAGCAAGCGTAACTTCATGTGTGCCCCAAGGTAGCGTAATAGGTCCGCCGCTTTTTACGATTTACATAAACGATGTAGTTGATGGTATTGACAGTTGCATTAGACTGTTTGCCAATGATGCTGTAGTCTACAGAAAAGTAGTATCACACGGAAGTTGTGAACAAATCGATGAGGATTTGCAGAAAATAAATGCGTGGTGTAATGACTGGCAGTTATTTCTCAATATCAGTAAGTGTAATCTACGGCATATAACAAGGGGAAAATCCCCATTAATCTAAGAGTACAAAATAAATGTCCAGTCTTTGGAAGCGGTAACATCTGTCAAGTATCTGGGTGTGACTATTCGAAATGATCTCAAACGGGATGATCAGATTACACAAGTAACGGGCAAGGCGAAATGTAGATTGCGGTTTATAAGTAGAATTCTGAAGCGATGCCGTCCTTCAACAAAGGAAATTGCTTACAATATGTTAGTTCGTCCAGTCTTAGAGTACTGTTCGTCTGTATGGGACCCTTACCAATTGGGTCTCATTCAAGAGATTGATAAGGTCCAAAGAAGAGCGGCAAGATTCGCGACTGCTACATTTAGCCACCGCGAGAGGGTTACAAATCTCATAGAAAGTTTGAAGTGGGATACACTTGCAGATTGACGACGCGCTAAACGGAAGGGGCTGCTCACTAAATTCCGAAATCCGATCTTCGCCGACGATGTAGAGTATATATTATTACCTCAAACTTTCAAGCATGATCACCATTCAAAGATAAAGGAAATTAGAGCTCGTACAGAGGCGTTCGGACAGTCGTTTTTCCCTCCCGCGATCCGCGAGTGGAATAAAGGGGGGGGGGGGGGGGGAAATATGACTTAAGCGCGATTGTGCCCTCCGCCACACACCGCTTGGTGGCTAGCGGAGTATATATGCAGATGTAGATTTAGAAGAATCTGATTGAAGGAAGCTGTTTCTTGCAGTGGCAGCATGTTTCCGAGGAACAAACATAATTACTTTTTGTTTTTAGTAATTTCGAACTATAATGAGGTCAGATTATGAGGTAAACGAGCTAAAAGACGAGGGCATGCTGAGCAATAATGCCACCGAACTTTTTATTCTGTTCTCAAAACGGTTGTAGTATTACATGTCATGCGTATTACTCGTATTATTGCCGCATGCTGCCATCGTCCGACGTTATCCACACATGGCATACCCTCTCCGTCGGCATGGCAAAGCTGGACCACAAACGACCACTCCGGGATCTGCACGAATCCGACGTCTTGGTTAGCCCAGTCCGATTTTCATCGGTTTCCAAAACAAAGAGCACCACCGAGGGCTTCGCTCTGATGGTGATGAAGTGCTGCAAGCAGAGGCGAGATTGCGGCCCCCTCAACAAAGTCAAACTTTCTACAGTGACGGTCTTTCGCTGGAAGATATGTATCCGACGTCTGGGTGACAACGGTGAGAAATAAATAGGTGAACATGAAGACTAAAGATGTACAACGCTAATGACGTTTGTTTTATTTAAAAAGGTTTAAGAGTTTTCACACAGCTTTAGGCATTACTTCTCAGCACACCCTCGTACACTGCGCTATCGAATAATGCAGTTTTAGTATCCTCAGAATAATAATGGTTCAAATGGCTCTGAGCACTATGGGACTCAACTTCTGAGGTCATTAGTCCCCTAGAACTTAGAACTAGTTAAACCTAACTAACCTAAGGACATCACAAACATCCATGCCCGAGGCAGGATTCGAACCTGCGACCGTAGCGGTCTTGCGGTTCCAGACTGCAGCGCCTTTAACCGCACGGCCACTTCGGCCGGCCTCAGAATAATAGAGCGACACATTTTTTCGTTGTAGCACTTGGGAAGCAAGAGGAAGAACAGAGTAAAAAGAAGAGGAGGAATAATGACAAAGATGATGCAGTTCGAATGAAGGAATGCCCAAAAATAACAAAGGCTGTGCCATCACCAATAGTAAGTATGATGCCGTACTGCTAACTGAGATTACAAATGAAAACCAAAGAAGTCGCTTCAGATGTGGGTTAACTTGATGTAAAGTTTCACATTTGTGCAGTGCATTAAATGTAAATTAGACATCTGTATTGCAGAAAGAAAGAAGTGCTTTTCGCAATTCCATAAAAAAACAGAGGAATAATGATCATCATCATCATCATCATCTTGGACAGTTTCCAGCCACTGGCTGGGTCTGTCGGGAACACAAGCCTCTCCATCGTGTTCTGTCTTTCCACCATTCCCCCTCTTCCACCTTTGTCCAGTTCTCTCCTCTTCTCGTCACACATTCCTTCACTCCCTTCACCCATCTATCTCTTGGTCTTCCTCTGGGCCTCTTCCCCTCCAGTTGCAGATCAAACATCCTCTTTGGAATTCTTCCCTCATCCATTCTCTTCATGTGTCCATACCACTGCAGTCTTGATTTTTCTATCCTGTCCTGTACTGGTTCCTCCTTTAGTCTTTCCCTCACATACACATTTCGCAATCTGTCTCGTCTTGTCACACTCAACCTGCTCCTCTGGAACTTCATTTCACTAGCCTGCATTCTACTTTTGTCGCTTTTGTGCATTACCCATGTCTCACTTCCGTATGCCAATATGGGGACAAAGTAGGTTCGGTATATAATTCCCTTGGATTTCTGTGGCACCTCCTTGCTCCAAATAAGCCCCCTAAAGCATTTGTAGAGCTGCCCTGCTTTTCTGCACCTTTCATTTATTTCCATTGCGTTTCCCCCCTTACTTTCAATCATGCTTCCCAGGTACTTGAAGTTCTCTACCACTTGTAGTTTTTACCCTCCACAAGTTATATCCACATTTGGCCTATTCTTCTTCCTTGTTGTGACAATTATTTCACTTTTCTTTGCAGAGAAATGCATAGAGGAATAATGATATAATTTGTAATTTTATTTTCAAATATAAAAAGAAAATAAAGTTGATAGCTGTTTACAAAGAAAAACCATAAAAGTAATTTCTGGAAACATGTTAGTACTAGGACTAACAAATGTATTTGAGCCTGATATAGAATAATTATATGCCCTAATATCTTGGTGAGTCACAACAATTTTACCGTTTTTTGGTCCCATACCAAACTTTTGATCAGCAACACAAACTTTTCAGTTGAAAAATCTAAGCTGAGGACTAAAAAGGTTTAAAAAAGTTAAACTGAAACGTTTGGAAAAATGACAGAGAAATTTCGAGCTAGTGACCGGTGAGTATAATTTGGCCTTATGTTTTATCTGTCACCGCAATAAAATAAAGAACATCCCGAAAAATTATGAGTATTTTCGTAGAATATTCAACGGCTTCATTGTCATTAGTGGCATACTACCAAAAATTTCATGAAAACTTTCAATGAAGACCACAGAGCGATATACGCCTCAATACATAACATAGGACTGGCTGACATCAAAATGAAATAGTTAGCCAAACATGAAGAAGATAAACAAGTCCCTTAGAACGATATCAGGAGTTCAAGGTTCCTTCCATGACACGGTCACTAGAGACGAAGACATGCTCTGGTGGAAATGGGATGTGCAAGGATGTCAGCCGCGTTCTTTTCAAAGGAAACTTCCCGCCATTCGCTTTCATCGGTTCTAAGAAACCACGAAATTCTCGTTATTTATAATGATGCGTTTCTACCATAACCATCAACAAATAGAAATAAAACTTGAATCATAGACTGAGTGTATTATTTCATCAACTTTAACGTACATTGCAGTGATAAGACGCAGACTCACTGTAATGTACAGTACAGCTGATATGATACAATGCTTCTCTTAAGGAATAATAAACACAGCACGATCCAAACAACTTCTGTGTTAAAATCAGACGACTTATTTGATGGAAACCATTCATATACTCGGCTGAGGCGATTGACAGGAATCACAGGAGAAATCAGTCGATGGTGGTCCAACGGTATTTTAACCCTGTTTCTCACGAAAAGGTATTTATGGTCGTAATTATTGATCCACTTCTGTATGGGGTAATGAATAATAGAAAATAGGGAGAGATTTTATAAAGGGAATTTTTGTCTGGAAGATGGCTGAAGTATTCCCTGTGTTCTCTATATTTTGTTGACAATAGTCTTTATTGACCTATGCTCAGATATACCTCCGATATTTTTTTACTTTTGTGGGATTCCTCTCGCTTCAAAGTTCAATTATAACTGTGCGCCCTGCTACGATGGAAGATTTCTTTAGTTGTAGTTCTGTTATTTAACACCGGACCGATGAACGACAGCATACGACTAACTGTGTCTGTTTACACGCTTCATATCAATGATATATTTGGAACGGGAAGTAAATTTCAGTGAGAAAAAATAAAATTTTTGATATTTATCGATGACACTGTAATCCTGTAATATACAGAAGCATTTGAACGGAATGGATAGTGCAATAAAAATAAAAGAGGGGTTGTGGTGTGTACCCGAATTAAATTAGGCAATGATAAAGAAAACAGTTTAGGAAATGAGTCACTAAATGTAGTACACGGTCGAAGTAATGAGGAATTAAAATGCAGACTGGCAAAAGCAAGAAAAGATTTTCAGAAGATGAGAAATTCCTTAGCAACGAAAATAAATGAAACTGCTAGGAACGCTTTTCTGAAAATGAAGACCTGACAGTGACGATGTTGAATTAGATGTTTGTTCCAGTAATCATGCAGAGATGGGAAGACTTACACCAGGTAGATCAGCGTGGGGAAATGCATTAAACTTTTCCATTGGACGGAACATTACAAAAGTGCCATTTGTCACTCAAGTCATGTTACTGAAAACGTTCTCTTCTTTATAACAACTTAATTTTGAAGAAAGTGTACTGTATTTCACATTTCTCGTTTTCATAACAAATCAGGCTACGACTTCTACGAAGCTAGATGGAGCTTCTGGCATTGGCTCAAAATCTTTCTTGTTAGTATGTCGTTTGCATCTGGATGCTAAGGTTACAGAAATTGTACTTTGAATGCATGGAAATGCAGCCTTGTGTGTAAATCTTCACTGCAGTACATTGAGTTACGCCTCTTTCTTTGGAGACGCAACGTGCAGACTTGAATAGACTCCATTAAAATACTATACGCACGGTATCAACGGTGTCATCACCTACTCCAGATATACCGCGTCTTGCCTTGACAACAGCACTGCCAGTATCTTCAGACTTTTGTTACCACGTATTGGTGCTTCTTACATGTGGCGGATCTGGACCCTAGGCACTTCGGAACAGTCGCTGAATTGCCTTGCATGAAACTACAAAACACATCCTGCTTTCGACTCCACAGGCGCCATTGTGACTGCAGCACTTCTTACGCTATTCAGTAACAGACGGGAAAAAAGAAATCAGATGCTGTCAGAGCGCATGTGGAATTGTATCAACGAAAACTACGTGATTTAGGATGGCATTTGTAAAGAAGTCATTACGAAATTTATTCGCAACTGCGAATTCTTTTGACATGTGTTGTATTACGTATGGAACTATTTCCTAGGTGTGACACATGAAAAGTTTTGCCGGACCGGAAATCAAACACAGATTTTCCGCTTATCTCGAGCGATCGCCTTTATCATTTCGGCTATGGATGAACGCTTCCCAAAACTATCCAGAACTCCAAAAGTCTCCATTGCTCACAATATTACTTGGATTCTCGTGACAGAGTTAACGAAACAAACGCGTTCAATGTTAGTGTTATTATCGTATTATTATCGCAACAGTGTTAACTAGACAAACTTGTTCAAGGTTAGTATTATTATGGTTGTTCTGCCCGTCTAGGCTTGTGATGCTTATTTTATAATGTATTTTCGATCAGACATGCATGTATGCACGGATAGCCGAGATGGTTACCTAGTAGGTTAGCACAGTGATCAGCAAAAATGGTTCAAATGGCTCTGAGCACTATGGGACTTAACATCTGAGGTCATCAGTCCCATAGACTTAGAGCTACTTAAACCTAACTAACCTAAGGACATCACACACATCCAAGCCCGAGGCAGGATTCGAACCTGCGACCATAGCAGCAGCGCGGTTCCGGACTGAAGCACCTGGAAGCGCTCGGCCACAGAGGCCGGCAGTGTTTAAGACACTGGCTTCGCAATCGGGAAGATGGCGGTTCAAACTGGCGTCCGGCCGTCCTGATTTAGGTTTTCCATGATTTCCCTAAATCGCTCAGGCAAATACCAGAATAGTTGCTTTGAAAGGGCACGGCTTATTCAGTTCTCCTTCCCTGACACAATCCCAGTTTGTCGATGTCGACGGGACGTTTCACCGAATTTTCTTTCCTTCCTTCCTTCCTTCCTTCCTTCCTTCCTTCCTTCCTTCCTCCCACCCTTCCTTCCTTGATGGATAAGGTGACTGCTCGCGAGGAGCGGAAAATTTGGTTTCGACACCTGGTGTGGCATAAATTTTCATCTGTCACCAGTATATAATACTTTCGTACCTTGTTAGGTAAAATATGTGAATATAATGCGAGTTATGCTACCATTTGCAACAAACTGCATATATGTATCAAGTATAGTACGTTGAAAATAAATCTTAGCAATCGGCTAAAGATTTTACCCTCATCCTGCAGTAAAATTCATACCAGTTTGAAGTTTGTTGCCTATTTTAATGACTAGCATTGTACTCATTCGTCCTGAATACACGGTTTCCCTGTCTTAGCTGGCTATAAGGACTAGCCTGCTGTGAATACTATTTGCTCACATCAAGCGGCAGAGAAAAAAATGGTCCAAATGGCTCTGAGCACTATGCGACTTAATTCTGAGGTCATCAGTCGCCTAGAACTTAGAACTAATTAAACCTACCTAACATAAGGACATCACACACATCCATGCCCGAGGCAGGATTCGAACCTGCGACCGTAGCGGCTGCTCTGCTCCTGACTGTAGCGCCTAGAATCGCACGGCCACTCCGGTCAAGCGACAGGCAGCCTCGTTAATGAGAGCAGTCGCCCATCCATTCACCTCGGTACTGAAGTCGAGTGACAGACGTGGAGCAGAGCCCTAGAGATGGCAGGCAGCAGGCGATAACAGGGCAATTGCACAGTGGAAATGGCAGCCAGCAGAGGCGAACGTGGACGCGGCGCCGGGTGGTAACTGGCCTCTTCCTGGAATACACGGCACTCCACATACGTGGAATTTAGTGCACTGCAGCCACCGGCAGCGCCAGCAAAGGCACAGCCCAACTTCTGCATATCATTTGAACACTGCAAGACGCGACAGTCCCACTAGTAACCAGTTAACAGGCTATTGCAGTTTGATTAACATGTCACAATATTGCATGAAACTTCCAAGAGCTGATGAGGGTGGTGAGGAAATCGAGGCGTTTGACTCTGTACAGCCGCAGCAAATTACGGACCATGTCCCGGGCGGTTGTAATAAAACTGACATTATTACCACTGCGGCAGTGCGGGCTATACACATCGCAGGACGCTGAAACGTCGTTGGTATGTTCATTATTCAGCGCACTAGCGGAGTATGTTTATAATAGATCCATTTTCAGTCACCAGATGAAAATATGGCGCTGTAAGCAATCAAAATGTGGTGTTGGTGCTGGAAAGCCGGAGGAACAATCAAACAAATGATAATGGTGGTTCTGGTACATTTATTAGGATACGGTCGCAAGGTCCAACATGTGTTCAATACAGTCTCCCGACTCAGCAACATGGTCGACAGTTACTCGCAGCATATACGGCGTAATCAGAGCAATATGACTTCGTATGCTACTCTTCAGAACAGAAACAGTCCAGATACATCCATGACAGACACGGTCTTTCAAATACCCCCATAGCCATAAGTCATGTGGATTTAGGTCGGGGGATGCGCAAGGCCTAACATCTACAAATTGCCTAGAGACGGCGCGGTCGTTACCGAAGGTTCCTCGGAGCAAATCTTTCACCAGGTAAGTGACGTGTGGCGTCGCCCCATCTTGCGTGGAAACAGTGGTGTGGACACAGTTGCATTCTCGCAAAGCTGGGATCGCGTGTAGCACAAGGAGGTCCTTTCAGATGTCACTGTACACCCAACATGGCCGCGGGATGCCATCCTTTCGGGAAAAAAAAGACTGAGAATGAAAGAGCTTCTTAAACCACACCACACAGTCACTTAAGATGAGCGCAGTGGATGTTCGTTCATAACAGTCTGTGGATTCTCGCCACCGTACAGAGTAAAACGTGCTCTTCCAACGAAAGGATATTCCCCAGCTACTTGTCATCCATTTACACGCGTGCCAAAAACTGAAGAGAAGTCTCAGGTTTTTAGCCTAGCTTGGGGCTTCCTTTGGAGCACATTCTGAATCTCGTAGGGACACCAGTGTAACACGCTCCTAAAAATCTTTTGAACTGTTGACCAGGGTAGAGATAACACAACTTGTGCAGTGACTGCAGAATTTCACACACGTGCTGTACGTTGGGCTATAGCTACAGCAACTTCATAAACAAATGCCTTGGGAATAAGCCGCCTCCATCTTTCTGCTGCACCACGCAACGCACCTGTTTGTTAAAATTTTTTGATCATATGCTTCAACCCTTTTATTGGTATCTAGCCTCGTCGCAGCTGCTTCTGTCGGCGATATTCGCGCACTACGGCACTGCTATTGATGCCGTTCCGATAAAACAACTTTACCAGAAGTGCATGGTCCTTCTTCTCAATAGCTATTGCGTTTCGTACGGAAAACTTAAATCTTATTAACCTCTTAGGCCAACAGTCACTTCACAAAAGAAATCAACGCACCTCACCAGGATAGAAAGGGCCTACTGACGTCAGGACAGGAAACATTTCAGTCTGACTGCTTAAAGCGACCTGGTGGCGCAATGTGGTATTACTACTTTTTCAGTATACTCCACGAAAGCACCAGTTAATGAGTATACCTTTGTTGTTCCAGCCTTCTGCGGTATTAATGGTTCAAATGGCTCTAAGCACTATGGGACTTAACATCTGAGGTCATCAGTCCCCTAGAACTTAGAACTACTTAAACCTAACTAACCTATGGACATCACATACATCCATGCCCGAGGCAGGATTCGAACCTGCGACCGTAGCAGCTGCACGGCGCCGGATTGAAGCGCCTAGAACCGCTCGACGACAGCGGCCGGTCTCTGCGGTATATACAACCCGCACTGCAGTGTACGTGTATGTGTATATTGAAGCGGGGACCCAAAAACGACGGAGAGGCTTCGTTTCCGCCGTAGCCCTCAGTGGTGCACAACCCCACAGCAGGCGACAGCAGTCCACTCACCCCACCGCCGCCCCACACCGAACCGAGGGTTATTGTGCTGTTCGGCTCCCAGTGGACCCCTCTCCCAGGAACGTCTCATACCAGACGAGTGTAGTCCCAAATTTTCGCTTCGCAGAGTAATTTGGTGTACGCGTACGTGGAGACAGTGTTTGTGCAGCAGTCGCCGACGTAGTGTAACTGTGGCGGAATAAGGGGAACCAGTCAGAGGTGGATCGAAAACCGCCTTAAAAACCATCCACAGGCTGGCCGGCACACAAGACCTCGACACTAATCCATCAGGCGAATTCGTACCGGGGACCAGCACGCCTTCCCGCTCGGAATGCAGCGCGTTAGATCGCGCGGCTAGCCGGGTGGGCCGCACTGCAATACTCGAAACACTGGCGATTTATTTACAGCCTCCCACCAGCATTCTTGGTTCTTGTTGCTGTTGTGTCCCCAGAGCTGTGAAAAAGCCACCAACAACACAGCCGTGTTCTGCGGGTTGCCACATCGCCAGCTTCCGAAAGACGCTTGGTCTAGAAATCAGATGAAAACAAGGCACATCAACAGAAACACGACAGCAGCCCCCATGATACCGTGTGGCACCAGCCTCAGTGCCAAGGCATAAGCGTCGCCATCAACGGCGCTGCCATCGCTGCACTTCCTCGCTTCCACGAGTCTCGTGCCTCCACTAATAACCTTCTGCACATGAGTATTTATGTCGCTGCTGACTGCTCTGCAGGTAGCACACCACCGACGCGCCGTGGGTAGTACGCACGGAGTTGGCATTATGCCGATGACACTGCGTTCTTTACCCGCAGTATGAACGTCGGCACTATGATACGCCACTTTTAGCCTGCATATGATGCCCTGGGTCCCTGAGCTACCAAATGGTGGCTGATGTTCAATGCTGAGAAGAGTCAGGCGGACATCTATACTAGATGGAAAATGCGGTCGGCTCTGTCGCCAGTACCATCGCGGGAGGCCCCATACCGTGGATCAAGACGGGTACCTACCTTGGGATAAAACTTGATCAGCGTCTTACCTGGCTGCTGCATGTACGCTAAATCAAGGACACAGCTGTGATGCGTTTTCGCACACTCTACCCATTGGTCAATCCCGAGTCGACGCTTCCCCTTGCCACGGCGCCACGCTTTATCTGACACTGGTTCGGCCAGTGTTGGAGTACGTGGCCGTGGTGTGGGGGGGGGGGGGGGGAGGGGGGGGGACACTGCCGACTGCTACATCGCTACCGTATAGAGAGTGCAAAATTTGGCGTTCAAACTAGCGCTGTGCCTTCCCCGGCTATACCCCACGCACCAGCTCCAAGAAGATGCGGGCCTCTTGGTTGCGGGGTAGGTTCCACCAGACAAGTGCGTTCCACAACAGGCTCATCAGTAGTCTGGGCCACCAACAACATCACTGGCCGACTACGCGTTGGTCAGAGCTGTTGCGGGAGCTACTCTTTCTGCATCAGAATGAGGGCCATCATCCTCACATGACCAGAGACCAGTCCAACACGATACTCCACGTCCAACCGCGACAAGCAATGCAGGAACAGCACTTCGGTGTTTAGCCTGCGACAGGTCGAGCTTAGTTTGGTCACCTGTAACTGCGGCTGCTCTGCAGACAGTTTACACTCCACGCTTGCGCCAGCTTTCCATCTCATCAGTCGCAGTTGGCATTGCTGGTACGACAAGGAGTATTTCACCGCAGCGTCCACGGAGACAGCCTTCTACCGTCTTCAAGGTACTTACCTTGCTGGACCTGGTCTCAACCTTTCTCGAGCCACCATCTCACATGACCTCATCTTCGTTATCCTCAAGCTCAGCACCTCTCTGTCTTCAGTCTACCCTAGAAGAGCCTTCCTCTCTTCGTCGATTATAGCCTCACAGACTTCGTTTGTGTGAGAACATTCCAGTGTGACATAAGCAACGGGATTTCAGTACGAACTAATTAGTTCGGACTGATGTCGCAAGGAAACTGTGCTACAGTATTCTATTTCGTAGACGTAAATAGCGTACCGGTACAGTTGTTCTTTGCTGCCGGTCACTTAAGTCATAGCGTGTTCTTCACCTCGGCCACGATCAGTACAGGTGTCGTTACTATATTCCTAAAGACTGCACTTGAGGAGAGAGAGGTTGTAGTAGCCGACACGATGGGATGAGGCAATGAAACTACTTGTGTTTTTAATAGATGCTGTAGTGAAAGCAGGAGGCAATTATCCTCTTGCCTGCAGTCCAAACCGCTTATTTTATTTATCAATAGTAAGTAAATTAATCTTGAGATTTAGTCTCAGTAATGTACTATTATGGCACTGAATATTATTTTACAGTTGACTATATTTATACAATTGGTATGCTAAAGTCATACACTCCTGGAAATGGAAAAAAGAACACATTGACACCGGTGTGTCAGACCCACCATACTTGCTCCGGACACTGCGAGAGGGCTGTACAAGCAATGATCACACGCACGGCACAGCGGACACACCAGGAACCGCGGTGTTGGCCGTCGTATGGCGCTAGCTGCGCAGCATTTGTGCACCGCCGCCGTCAGTGTCAGCCAGTTTGCCGTGGCATACGGAGCTCCATCGCAGTCTTTAACACTGGTAGCATGCCGCGACAGCGTGGACGTGAACCGTATGTGCAGTTGACGGACTTTGAGCGAGGGCGTATAGTGGGCATGCGGGAGGCCGGGTGGACGTACCGCCGAATTGCTCAACACGTGGGGCGTGAGGTCTCCACAGTACATCGATGTTGTCGCCAGTGGTCGGTGGAAGGTGCACGTGCCCGTCGACCTGGGACCGGACCGCAGCGACGCACGGATGCACGCCAAGACCGTAGGATCCTACGCAGTGCCGTAGGGGGCCGCACCGCCACTTCCCAGCAAATTAGGGACACTGTTGCTCCTGGGGTATCGGCGAGGACCATTCGCAACCGTCTCCATGAAGCTGGGCTACGGTCCCGCACACCGTTAGGCCGTCTTCCGCTCACGCCCCAACATCGTGCAGCCCGCCTCCAGTGGTGTCGCGACAGGCGTGAATGGAGGGACGAATGGAGACGTGTCGTCTTCAGCGATGAGAGTCGCTTCTGCCTTGGTGCCAATGATGGTCGTATGCGTGTTTGGCGCCGTGCAGGTGAGCGCCACAATCAGGACTGCATACGACCGAGGCACACAGGGCCAACACCCGGCATCATGGTGTGGGGAGCTATCTCCTACACTGGCCGTACACCACTGGTGATCGTCGAGGGGACACTGAATAGTGCACGGTACATCCAAACCGTCATCGAACCCATCGTTCTACCATTCCTAGACCGGCAAGGGAACTTGCTGTTCCAACAGGACAATGCACGTCCGCATGTATCCCGTGCCACCCAACGTGCTCTAGAAGGTGTAAGTCAACTACCCTGGCCAGCAAGATCTCCGGATCTGTCCCCTATTGAGCATGTTTGGGACTGGATGAAGCGTCGTCTCACGCGGTCTGCACGTCCAGCACGAACGCTGGTCCAACTGAGGCGCCAGGTGGAAATGGCATGGCAAGCCGTTCCACAGGACTACATCCAGCATCTCTACGATCGTCTCCATGGGAGAATAGCAGCCTGCATTGCTGCGAAAGGTGGATATACACTGTACTAGTGCCGACATTGTGCATGCTCTGCTGCCTGTGTCTATGTGCCTGTGGTTCTGTCAGTGCGATCATGTGATGTATCTGACCCCAGGAATGTGTCAGTAATGTTTCCCCTTCCTGGGACAATGAATTCACGGTGTTCTTATTTCAATTTCCAGGAGTGTACCTTTCACTTTGTACGTCATCGACAACGTAACGAATAACTGCCCATCGAAGTGGCTCGAGCCTACAAGTCAGTGCCATGTCTGATGACATGGCAGACTAGAAAAGCGTACTACATTATGAGTTGAGGAATGTGTAATTACTCTTTCCATGTGTCAATAATATATAGTCTTCTGCCAGAAAGCGGGTAGGGGCTGAATTTTGACGAATGAGGCTGATGGATGATGCATCATGTGAAACTGATACGTGTACGCATGATTATACAACATCACAGAACTCTGTTTTCTACTTTCTATGACGGAATATGTTTGTACAGAAAAAGTTGGTATCCATATAAACTGCCAATATCATTATTTATAGGAGATAAAAACATTATCAGTGCCACTACAGTTTCACAAAAATCAACGGATTCAAGCACTATGTGCTACTTCTGTGCTGGAACAACACTGGATGAGGACTCTAGGTTGGTACATTCTTAGAACTTTAGCCTCTTTTCCTGATGTTGCAGCATGTAACTAGGCCTCTTAACCGTCCTGTTCAAAAATGGCTCTGAGCACTATGGGACTCAACTGCTGAGGTCATTAGTCCCCTAGAACTTAGAACTAGTTAAACCTAACTAACCTAAGGACATCACAAACATCCATGCCCGAGGCAGGATTCGAACCTGCGACCGTAGCGGTCTTGCGTTTCCAGACTGCAGCGCCTTTAACCGCACGGCCACTTCGGCCGGCCACCGTCCTGTTACTCCAGTATAAATTGAAACAGTAACTTGCTGTTTGTGGTAACACACTGATTCTATAACTATGGGTCATTAACTATCTGTGTACTTCATCGCTGGTTGGAAAAAATGCGCCATTCGATTTTGCGGTAAGCATTTGCAGTAAATTTTCACGTAATTCACAACGATCAGAAAAATGCTCCTATTTACCACAAGAAAGGCGAATATGTTCCTCTTTAAAAGACTCTGATACAGAAGTGGTGAACAAACTGCTTCAATCCTCATTCCGCCTACTTGACCAAAATTTTTGGCATGCGAACATATTCGCACTGTTTTAACACAAAACATTCTACATCCTTTTACCCATTATCCCTCTGTAATCAAGTCTTCATATTATCTCCCTCTCACTGTCACTCTCTATATACATTTCTCTCACGTTGTCCTTTTTCTCCTATAGATTTACAGCATATTCCACAGCCACTGTCTCCTCTCTCACATACACTGTCTCCTTTTGTCTTTCTTTCCCACAGTCACTGTCCCCAGCACACGAATAATATACGTCAGTGAAGTTTTGACAGTTTATTTACATACACTCACGTTCAGAAGAAAAAAAAATACAGAACACCTTGAAAGATTAGAGATAGGAGACACCTATTCACAATACATGTACATTAGTATGTTCTACAGGAATGATTAGCATTTCAGTCACACTGGTTCAGCAAGTGTTCTGTTGACTAGCAGGCACAGTGTCCGCCATGAGTCCTGATGACTTGCTCCATGCGCGACGTCATCGACGCGGGTAAGGCGCGAATGGCGTCATGTGGTATAGCCACCTCAGCATTTACCTTGTTTCTAAGTTCATCTGTGGTGGTTGGCATTGGGTCACAGCGCTGCACCCGTCGTTTCACCATATCCCACACATTTTCGAATGGGGGAAGTCTGTGATTTGGCGGGTCAGGGCAAAAGGCTGACATTCTTTGACACCAATAAGGCACGTGTTAGTGCAGCAGCATGTGGTCGTGCAATGTCTTGCTGAAATATGGCCTCTGGGTTGGTGTACAGAAAGGGTGTGGTTACAGGACGTAGGACATACTGATCACAGCGCACTGGACACACACCAACTGTGAATTGTGGTTGCACCTAACAGCACCTCACACAATAAATGTTGAGTTGGCGCTGTATGTCTAGCGCGAATACAGCCACTGTGATACCGTTAGCCCCGTCTGCGGCGTACCAAACTGCGGCCATCATTTTCAAATAGGCAGAACCTGGATTCGTTCGAAAGCACTTTCTATTGCCATTATTGTCCCCAGTGATGTCGTTCCATACACCATTGCCGTCTAGCATGTATCTAGACATTCGTCAAAGGCAGGCGGAGAAGTGGGCGACGTGCACGTAACCCATGATACAATGAACGGCGATAGATTGTCACCTCTTATAGTGTACGGGGGGAGTCTGGGTGGTGTGACTTGACGCTTCTCGCCATGTTCTACGACGTTCCGTGAACCATTCTGCCCACACCCGTTGCGCTGCCAAAACATTTCGTCCTATACGAGCAGCAATTTTTCGGATGGTTGCATCACATTCTCTCATACCAATAATGCACCCTCTTTCAGACTCACTGATTTAATGGTACGGTTCGTGTATGCGACTGCGAGGCATCCTGCACGTCTACTCAAGTCATAATCACCCATTACCCTCGGTTATAGTAACAATGAGAGTTGCAGGCATATTTTACCGGTAAGAGGTGTTGCGTCGCTATATCGATGTTGACCTCGTACCCGCAGGCCGACAGGGTTCTAATAAAGCACTCCGTCTTCAGGCCACAAGTGGCCCACCGGGACCATCCGACCGCCGTGTCATCCTCAGATGAGGATGCGGAGAGGAGGGGCGTGTGGTCAGCACACAGCACACCGCTCTCCCGGTCGATACGATGGTTTTCTTTGACCGGAACCGCTACTATTCGGTCGAGTAGCTCCTCAATTGGCATCGCGAGGCAGAGTGCACTCCGAAAAATGGCAACAGCGCATGGCGGCCCGGATGGTCACCCATCCAAGTGCCGGCCACGCCCGACAGCGCTTAACTTCGGTGATCTGACGGGAACCAGTGTATCCACCGCGGCAAGGCCGTTGCCCATAGGGTTCTAATACTCACCATTAATTCAAAACATGCTGATGTATATGTCCTGTGAATGTGAACATCCTCACTCTA